>NC_139034.1:85130867-86330867 GCF_964662115.1 Mustela nivalis
AAAAGGGGGGGTAGATTGGTTTAGAAAAGTCCTACTGTTGGATATATCCTAAAATACTTTTTTAAATAAAGGAAAATCCAGAAAAATGAGTTTGGTATTTGGTGTCATTTTCCCATCAGAAAACTGCCAATTTAAATTGTGAAACCAAGAGTCCTAAGCCAAAATGACAGTTGAGAGGCTAAGAAGTTGAGTAGAGCTTTAGGTCTTTGCACATGGTTGAAGAGATAAAAATTAGACACAGTATAGAAGGATCATCATAAGACCCCCTAGAGAGTCCTTTCTTTTATTTTATTTCTAGGATGTATCCCACTGCAACTAAAGCTTTTAGGAGAGTGAGGCAATAAATTCACTGCCCTTTTGTAACCAGCTCCTACATCAGAAAGAAGTCATTGGGAGGGGAAGGAAAAACAAAATAAGATGAAAACAGAGAGGGAGGCAAACCATGAGACTCTTAACTCTAGAAAACATGCTGAGGATTGCTGGGTGTGGGGATGGGGTGACTGGGTGATGTGCACTGAGGAGGGCACTTGAAGTAATGAGCACTGGGTGTTATATGCAACCGATGAACCACTGAATTCTACCCCTGTAACTCCTAATGCCGTATATGTCCTGAGCAGGCGAGCAGAAGTGGGAGTCTTCCCTCACCCCAAGGACTTCCACGGGGCCTAAGTCACACCGGTACTGAGCCCAGCTTCCGAGCCAGCGCTACCTTCTTCTCTTGTTTCTCCAGAATTAGCTTCAATAATGGCAAGGACCCAGACTACTCTTCAGTCTCTCACAGAAGTCTCCTTCGGTTTTTGTTTTTAAACATTTTATTCAATATAGAGAGAGCCTGCTCCCACAGCAGTTTTCTCGATAGGGCTGATTTTCCAAACTGCATTACAGCTGAAGTATTTGCTGTGGTTTTTGCTGTGTGAGAAAATGAACATCAAAATTCTGGGAACCCTCCACATCACTTCATACTAGTTCATGTGCTCTGAGCATCAGTTTAAAAATGGAGGAATTTGAGGGTATGAGGCCAGATATAATTCTCAATGCCAGGCCCTGCAAACTTTCCATTTTTATCTGTCACTTCCTGTATAGGCCTGTCATTTCTCTAAAATGTTAGTGACATATTGTAACGCCAACTCACAACTCTCCACTCCTGTTTCTGGCACTGTATTTCCTGCAAATGTTTCTAGGTTCTGATGACACTGGGAGTTCAGGACTGTGCTTGACAGTCAATCCCACAGCAGCTAACCAGCCTTAAGGGCCTCCTGAGTCAGGGAAAAGGGTTTTTGTCACAAGATACATGTGCCATGTCCATCCTTTCCCATGGAGATACAAGTCCAATCTCCTGATACAAGTCTTCACTCTCAAAGCCTGTTTACACGTCAGCATCTACATTTTCCCATCACCGCGTGGTTTCTTGGCCTTCCTCTCATAAGCTGTCACCTGGAGCTCTCACACACGGAGCTCCAGGGCCTGTCTCTTCACTTTGAAACACCAACATACAACTCACAACAGTTCCAATGAAGATCGCTGGGTTTCCACAGTACCTCACTTAGAGGTGGGGCATTAGGGATCCTCACGGGTCAGGCCTAAGTGTCTCAGGGTCTGGTCACCCCAGACACAAGCATGTAGCAGGCATGGTCAAAGTCCATTCTCAGTTTTTTGTTTTTGTTTTTTAAAGATTTCATTTATTTATTTGAGAGAGAGAGAGAGAGTGAGAGAGAGCATGAAAGGCGAGAAGGTCAGAAGGAGAAGCAGACTCCCCATGGAGCTGGGAGCCTGAACCGAGACTTGATCCCAGGACTCCGGGTCCGTGACCTGAGCCAAAGGCAGTTGTTTAACCAAATGAGCCACCCAGGCGCCCATCCATTCTTGTAGTTTAATCCTACAAGATGATTTCATCTAAAATATAGTTGGTCTTTCATTTTAGTACAAAAACCCTATGTGAAAAGGCACGTGCAACGGAAGCCTCCTTAGGTACTGTAGGAATGGAAAAATTAGTTCTGAGTAACGTCCTCCATAGCTTTGAAAATCCAAGCTGTTTTTGGAGGTTCTCTGAAAACCTTCATTTGCTCATTTTTTTATGGTAAGAAATTTTAATCTTATTTTTTATCTGCTCTGCTTCCAAGTCTGTGTCATGGTTGCATTTCTGCTAAGCTTACCCAGGTCTGAATCCATGCATCCTTTCCACAACCATTACTGGAGATATTGGACACATTTCTGAATAAGTAAAAGTTTATGGAGATGGGCTCAATAAAGCAGTGGCTGGCTTTCCCACCATCTCCCTAGCTCTTTCCTTCTGCTGCATCTCCATACTGAAATCTATCTCCTATAGTGTTTGGGGTTTAAAAACCCTGAGAAGTGAGTGAATCTCAGTCAGGTGCCTGCCCCACATTGTTGGTCATCCTTCTAGATAACTTTGAAGGGAATACTGTTCACTGATAGTGAGCACTGAATAGGTAAGGCTGTCTTGGGGGGGCATTATGTAGCGTTCACAAGTTCTAGTAAGGAACAGGTGTTCAAGTCTTCACCTTTCCTCAATGTCCCCAGTCCAGTGGCTACATCATTGACTGCCCTGGTGGCTATCTTATGACACTCTTACCAATTATTTTAAAGGAACCTTCTCCAGGATCTTAGATGCCTAAACTTCCCCTCACTAGCCCTCTCCATAAGCTCTGAATACAATGACCAATTCAAGACCTCACATCATTCTGCCACCTACAATTCATTTCTCCTTTGGTGTTTGTTGTTCACAAGGAAAAGACAGAATCATATTGACTTGTCTATTACAGATTTATGTTTTTCAAATCTAAGTTTGCCTTTCTACCATTTTTTAATCATTTCATTCATCCCCAATCAGGAGACCAGTTTGGCAATAATACACCAAAATGTAAAACGAGTACAACATGTGACTCAAAAATGCTTTTTTCCATGAAACGGTCTGAAAAAAATTCCTACAAAACAAAATTCTATGTATAAGGATGTTCATTGGAATACTTAAAATGATTTTAAGAAATATAAAAGGGGGCAAAGCATAATCTAATCCTCTATTTAAAAAAAAAAGACTGGTTCATAAATTATGATGTGTACACATGGAACAATTTTTTAAAAAAGAATTTTGATGAATTAACTGATGCTATTTCAAGTCTTGCAGTTTTTGTGATCCTGTGTGTAATAGATATTTCTTATATTTTGGATGACCAGTAACTGGTCTCCTTCCTGTTAACAACCTGGATATTTCTGAGAAACAACAGCTGCCTTCATCTACAGAAACCAGAGACTTGATCCTTATCTTCCCAATGGCACAAGCACGAGGAGACACAGGAGACAGTCTTAGCAGCTGAGTGCAGTCTCACAGATCTTGGAATTTAAGCCAATAGCAAAGGGTGGTAGGTGAGCACATCTGTAATGCCTTAATGCAAACCATGACACTGTCCCACACTTGCCCAAAGCTACTGCTCCATGATGTTCAACAGGATCCTTGCTTCCTGTGCCTGGATATCTAGTTCCCATTAAACACATATTTTTAATAAATGCACACAGCGGGTAATGAAATGTATATACTTAATTGAAAGAGAAACAATATGTCTGTTTTACTTCTCTCTATTTATTTCCTGAAAACGTTTCCTGGGTGAGTCTAGTTAAACGTATACTTCCTAACTCATTTGTTTATGGCAACCTGGGATCTGTCATCAGTCATGCCCCATTACATTTTGCTCTATAAAATAGTAGTTTCCACACATTTTTTTTCCTGCTGCAGGCATAAATGAAGATATTCCCATGCGTGACACACTTCTGTGATACATCCAGATTTTCTATATCCAACCTTGCTAATTTTGTTGGAAAAAGTCAATCTACTTTTTTTTTTTTTGCAACAAATTGTGAAGGAACAGCAGTATTTATCCAAAGTAACTGACTACATATTTCAATTATTTTTGGTAAGCACATATTTCTGTATCTTGTGTAAACCACTTATTTCTCTCCAATTCAAAAAAGGCAATTCTGAAATGTTATGTCCCAATGTGAGAGGTGGAAATTTTAAGGGTATTGTGTTTTACAGAATACAAGCTTTGAACTCAGTGTTAAGTTGAACAATAGGAAAAAATTATGTATTTTGCACACCTGAAAATGTACACTGAGATTTTCATCTTCTCCACACATTCTATAACTGATCAAGACACAGGTGTGTCTTGACTCTGCTAGGAAAAGCTGCTTGCATAGGGATTGAGGGCATGAACACCTGATGGTCTGTTCATAAAACATCTGTTTTAGTTGCGATGCTCTGCCATTCTTAGCGGGGTTTTTCTACCAACATGTCTCATGGTTAGCTTTCAGTGACAGAAATATAAAAAAACCAGGGTCAGGATTCTACATATATATATATTGGTTTAATAGAGTTTTTCTTTTTTAATTACGTTCAATAAGATTGTAACACATTTTATCATCAGACTCTAAGTAGGTGCACCTTGATCAAACTCATTTTTGATCAGGGTCCTTATATCTGTACTATGAATATAATTAATTATTGAGTCAGAAAGAACAAGTTATACACAAGGAAAAGATGAATCATGAGTAAACTCTAGGCAATGTTTTTACAGCCACTGAGGGCAGACCACATGATGAGGTATCTGGGACTTAACATGGAGCAATACTGGTGTGGTGAATTCAAAAGCACACTGATGACCACAAGTATTACAACAGAAAACAGAATAGCCTGGAACTTATTTTAACGAGTTGACTATTTATATAACAGCACATGTGGTATATACATTATTTAATAAAGGAATAATTATGAAATATATGACTGTGTCAATTTCATTCAGTCAATATTGGAATGTTTACTTTAGGCAGGCAACTGGAATTTTTTTGGATATAAAAAAGCTAATATAAATTTTTACACAGTGTCGGGAGGCTCCCAAACTAGTAAGGAATACAGGCAGAGAAAGAACTAAAAATAAAGTATGTTTTTACATTCCTAATATTCAGGGAGTTCTTTAAAATCAACAGGGAATGGAAGAAGGATGAAATGACAAAGCATATGGGCAAAGATAAATGGCCTTCACAGATGAAGTTCAACTACTAGCTACCAGTCAAGATGAAACTCACTATTAAAAAGAAAAAGGAGTGCAATGGCAACTCCTGGGTATTTACCCCAAAGATGCAGATGTCGTGAAAAGAAGGGCCATCTGTACCCCAATGTTTATAGCAGCAATGGCCACGGTCGCCAAACTGTGGAAAGAGCCAAGATGCCCTTCAACGGACGAATGGATAAGGAAGATGTGGTCCATATACACTATGGAGTATTATGCCTCCATCAGAAAGGATGAATACCCAACTTTTGTAGCAACAGGGACGGGCCTGGAAGAGATTATGCTGGGTGAAATAAGTCAAGCAGAGAGAGTCAATTATCATATGGTTTCACTTATTTGTGGAGCATAACAAAAAGCATGGAGGACATGGGGAGTTAGAGAGAAGGGGGTTGGGGTAAATTGGAAGGGGAGGTGAATCATGAGAGACTATGGACTCTGAAAAACAATCTGAGGGTTTTGAAGTGGCGGGGGGTGGGAGGTTGGGGTACCAGGTGGTGGGTTTTATGAGGGCAAGGATTGCATGGAGCACTGGGTGTGGTGAAAAAATAATGACACTGTTATGCTGAAAATAAATAAATTTTAAAAAATTTAAGAAAAAGGAAATATTAAAAGAAAGGAGTGGGGAAAGAAATTAACCCCCAACAATTTGGCAAAATTTAAAAGAATAAGACACAGCAATGGTGACAAGGATAGGAGTTTTGAGCAAATAGCATAAAATTTTGAAGCATTTATTAATAATACTTACTGTAGGGGCACCTGGGTGGCTCAGTGGGTTAAGCCTCTGCCTTTGGCTCAGGTCATGATCTCAGGGTCTTGGGATTGAGCCCCACATTGGGCTCTCTGATCAGTGGGGAGCGTGCTTTCCCCTCCCACTCTGCCTGCCTCTCTGCCTACTTGTGATCTCTCTTTCTCGGTCAAATAAATAAATAAAATCTTTAAAAATTAAAAAAAAACTTACTTGTAAATATAATCTGGAAATATTTATAACTAGTTAGAATTAATGTTCCTGAGTCAAAAATTCCAATCCTAGAAATTTACCAAAATGAAATAATTACACAAAGATATGAGATAAGTATATTTCTCATATATGTTTTGGTTCTTCATACTATGATTTTTTTTTAAAGATTTTATTTATTTATTTGACAGAGATCATAACCAGGTAGAGAGGCAGGCAGAGAGGGTAAGCAGAGAGCCCGATGCGGGGCTCGATCCCAGGACTCTGGGATCATGACCTGAGCCGAAGGCAGAGGCTTTAACCCACTGAGCCCCCCAGGTGCCCCCATCCTATGATTTTTTGAAATAAGAATGGCCATCAACAGGAGATTATTTGGATACATTTTGATATTGCCATAATATGATACATCATTCAGTCACTGGAGATAATAAGGCACAGTTATATAAACTACTTTAGAGATCTGTCCTCTTCAGAAAGATAAGGGGAGACTGTTAAAGATAAAAAAGCAAAGTGCAAAATAAAAATAGTAACTGAGTTCGTGTGAAAGTCTCTTGCTCCCATTGAAACAAGAAAATACTGAGTAAAACAAAAGCATGCTTCTCTTTAATGCCATCAAGAGCAATGTGTGCGAACAGATGTAAATTAAATAAATTCTGGAGAGGATAAGCCCTTCTTTAGGGAGCAAAGAGAGACAGTTGCCTAAACTAAGTAGAAGCACATGACTGATGAAAGTAAAGAAATCTTTCTAGGAAAAGAAGAAGGTGGCCAAGCTTTTATTAACATCTTTGCCTGGAAAATCTTGTTAGTAATCTTGTTAGTAACAAGTAGTTACTAACAAGTTAGTAACAAATCTTGAAGTAACAAGAAGAGTGTCAAACACAGAAAAAAGGTTACCTTCCCTTGACAGTTCTCCTCCACAAGAATGTGCTATGTTAACTGAGGTGGAGCAGAGCTGAGAAACAGGGCAGCTCTGGAGCTGAAGTCAGAGCTAAGCTGAATATAACTAAAGCTACAAACAGACTCAGTCCAGGTAACATAGAAGATCAAAGACAACATTCCCTCTGTCGACTCAAGAAGTTTAGGATTGGGAAAAAAAGCAAAGATCCTTCCTTGTATCTCATTTGAAACCAGAAGTAAAGTAAAACTTATAAATTTGCAATTGCTTGACCTTCTTTTTTTTTTTTATAAATTAATTAATTTATTTTCAGAAAAACAGTATTCATTATTTTTTCACTACACCCAGTGCTCCATGTAATCCGTGCCCTCCATAATACCACCACCCGGTACCCCAACCTCCCAACCCCCTGCCACTTCAAACCCCTCAGATTGTTTTTCAGAGTCCATAGTCTCTCATGATTCACCTCCCCTTCCAATTTCTCCCAACTCCTTCTCCTCTCTAACACCCCCTGTCCTCCATGCTATTTGTTATGCTCCACAAATAAGTGAGATCATATGATAATTGACTCTCTCTCTGCTTGACTTATTTTACTCAGCATAATCTCTTCCAGGCCTGTCCATGTTGCTACAAAAGTTGGGTATTCGTCCTTTCTGATGGAGGCATAATACTCCATAGTGTATATGGACCTTAACCTTCTTGATTCATGGTGTTAGCTACTTTTGATTCATTTTGTTAGCTACTAAGGTTAGGCTCCTATCAAGGGAAAGTATGTTTTCCAGAGGAGAAAAACAAAACAAAATAAAACGACCTATTTTAGTGTCTGCTGAACCCTTATACAAAATGTCTATCTAGCATACCACAATGATTAGAGACATACAAATATACAGGGAAATGGTACTCACAATCAAAAATAATAATAACAACAATCAATAGGGCCAGAACAAAAGATGTCCTAGATGTTGGAATTAGGAAGCAAGAATTAAAGGCTAAGATAAAGCCATTAACAATTAAATAACTAAATGAAAAGACTGCTGGAGACAAGGATATTAATTCATAGGAAAAGATGGTTAGAATATGTGGACCAGGATTTTAACGGAGGAACAAAGACTTTAAACTAATACTAAGCAGACGTTATAGAACTAAAAGATTAAAAATATCAACTGAAGTACATAATGACTTTAACAACACATCTGACATAGCAGAAGAAATAATGGGTGAACTTGAATAAAGGTAAGTAAGAAATATTCTAACCATAAAACATTAAAATAAATAAAAAGAAATCAAACATCATGTCAGGGAACTCTAGGAAATCAAATAAACTTAACCATATTTGATACTGGATTTCTAAAAAGAGAGAAGAGAGGATAAAGTAAGAAATGATCAGAAGAGAAACAGAGCTAAGTTTAACCAAACTGGTAAACAATCAACCCATAAATCAAAGAAGTTTCGCAAACCCCAAGAACAAAAACCACTGGAGATCACATTCATGTATACCAGAGTACAAGAATGAACATTAAAAATGAAGACTAAACCTCAAAAGCATCAGAGAAAAAGGACTTGTCATATTCATGAAAAGTGTGATTAAGAATGATAGCTGAGGGGGCGCCTGGGTGGCTCAGTGGGTTAAGCCACTGCCTTCGGCTCAGGTCATGATCTCAAGGTCCTGGGATCGAGTCCCACGTCGGGCTCTCTGCTCAGCGGGGAGCCTGCTTCCTCCTCTCTCTCTCTCTCTCTCTCTCTGCCTCCCTCTCTGCCTACTTGTGATCTCTCTCTGTCAAATAAATTAAAAAAAAAAAAGAAGGATAGCTGACATCTCATCAGAAACAATGGAAACACAAAGTTAATGAATAATACCTTTAAAGTGTTGAAACTATAAATTGGCAATATGAAATCCTATTTTCAGCAAAATAACTTTAAAAGACAAAAACTAAATATAAAAGTTTTTAGGGACCTCTGAGTTTCTGTCTGGTAGTTTTTCTTTTCAGCCTGAAAAACCTTGCTTAGCATTTCTTAAGGTGGCTCAGCTGTCAACAAATTTTCTCAGTATTTATTTTCTGAAAGCTTTTATTTCACCTTTACCATTTAAAATTATCTTTATAGGAACACCTGGGTAGTTCAGTCAGTTAAGGATCTGCCTTCAGTTCATGTCATGATCTCAAGGGTCCTGGGATCCCCCCAAGTCTCTGCTCAACAGGGAGTCTGCTTCTCCCTGTCTCTCTGATCCCCCACCCCTGCTCACACTCCTGCACTCTCTCTCAAATAAATAAAATCTTATAAAAAGTAAATAAAATTAACTTTATAAATTATACTTTACATAAAATAGGCAAATTCTAAGTACACGATTAGATGAATACTGACAAAGTCATACACCTATATGGCTACCATGTAATTCAAGGTATAGAACATTTCTGTCACTCCAGAAAGTGTTCTGCCTCCTTTGAATGCAATCCCAATCCACTTGTCACCCAAACAATTTATCTGGTTTGTATCACCATATATTGTATTCTCTGTTTTGGAACCTCAAATAAATAGAACCACAAAGTATGTATTATTTTGTTTCTAGTTTGTATCACATAGCATGTTTTTGAGTTTCACTGACGTGTAAATCAGCATTTCATTACTTTTTATTGATGAGTAGTATTACAATTTATAAATATAAGTTATGTATTCATTCATCACTTATAGATCAATATTTAGATTATTTCCATTTGAAGCCATTATGAATAAAGTGGTAGTTGTGTGTGATAGTCTTCCTGAACATAATTTTATTTCCTTTGGAAAAACACCTAGTATAAAGAAAATGAAACAAAACTTGCCAAAGTACCATTTTATTCTTTTAACAAAATATAAGGGTTCTAGTTGTTTTATAATCCGGTCAATACTCATCTTAATTGTATTCACTCTAGTGGTTGTGAAATAGGATGTCATTATGGTTTTAGTTTGCATTCCCCTAATCACCAATGCATTTGAGCACCTGTTCTATTTATTGGCCAATCCTATGTCCTTTTTTTTTTTTTTTTTGTATAGTGTCTAAACAGGACAGAACTTACATCCGGAATACATAGTTAATCCTTACAATTAAGTAATTAGAAGATAAAAACCTCCACAAAAACAACAGGCAGACCTGTTTGGCCTCCTGAATATAGTCATAGCTATAGAAGTCCATAAATAGCCATGCTATCTCACAATCTCTGTAAAGAAAGGTAATGAATAGATTATTTGAAATAGTGAGGGAATTTCACTGACCAGATAGAACTCTATATTTGTTTTATCAACTGTTGTGATCAATAATACATCATTTTGTGTGTGGTATTTCCATATGGTGATAGCAAAACTGAATGTTTATCTGCTTCCTAAGACTTTATAAGTCTTTTAGAATACATTATATCATATACTATCAAAATATTGTTATAAGGACAAAGATTATAAGTTTTCCTATTTTTTGTCTTATTATTTGTTCTTTTTTTTTTCCTCTTTATAGGTAAACAAACTGAGCTCCTGCTAATTTATGAACTTTCCTGGGCCAAATAGAAGATGATAATTTTTAAAGAATGTGATCATTTTTGTAGCACTTACTGAAATCTAGTTCCTCTATCCCCATAAACATTATTTTCTCACTACAACCAAATTTTAAGCCCATTCTTTGAAGTAAAGTAAAATGTGTAACTTAAGACATACTCAAAACTGAATCTGCAAAGAGGAGAAAATGGGCAACCACTACCCCTGTCTTCATACACCGTTACATGCTTCCTTGAGTGTCTGAGAGGAGGTGCTGACTCTCGCAGTTAACTTGAGTACATTAAAGGATGACGGCTGTTAGTTTACTTCATATTAGCATTCATTTTCTAGATTCTCCTTTCTGACTAGAAATATCGCTTCCACTCCACTCACCATGGCAACAAAACAGCTGAAGATTCTTACAGCTTGCCTAGTGAAGAAAAATACTTGAAAATATCTTTTGATGCTAAAATTGGTTTTGTTTTCACAGTACCACATGAAGCAACTGAGGATGAGGGATATCACCATACATTTCAGATGGATTTACCCAGCAGGAGCATCGAAGGGATACAGGAGAGGAGAGGAGAGGAGAGGAGAGGAGAGGAGAGGAGAGGAGAGGAGAGGAGAGGAGAGGAGAGGGAGGAGAGGAGAGAGAAGAGAGTGAAGGGAAGGGGAGGGAAGGGGAGGGAAGCAGATGGGAAAGGAGGGGAAGGAGGAAGGAGATAATATCATGTTTACATACTTGAAGACATGGTTATCTACAGATGTGCTCCCACAAACCCTCCTTCATTTACATCACTGCATTCACTTGGTTGCTGGGTACTTCTTGGCTGTCTCCACCAAGTAGACTATGATATCCTAAAGGGCAGAGACCACTGGTTGTTCATCTTCGAACCTCCATCATTATATTTAGGAGTGTGTTAGATAAAAGAATAAAGTAAAACTTTTATGTAAGAACGAAAAAAAAAAACATAGAATAGTTAATTTCAAACAACTTTAGGAATCTTCGCATAAAAGGAATCACAAGAACATTGCCTTTCTTGAATGTATTATTTGTGGTAAAACATGCTAATCAGGCTATTTTCCTTTCTCCCCAGACAGGTTGCAGAGCCCTCAGTGAAAAGTATTTGCTTAGATGCTTAACATCTGATTGTGCTAAACTAAACACATCTGGAAAGGTAAATACCTTGCCAAATAAGGTAGATAATGAATTACAAAGCTAAGCTGATATGATTACTTTTCTTTTCATAGTTCTTGTTGGTATATATAACTGAGCTTTGATTATATATCTTGAAGAATGGCTATGTTGCATTTCAGTACTGAAACACTTTTCTGGGCTTCCGATGCAGGAGAAAGTTTCCTGAAAACAAGCTGTGTCTGACAGCCATGTTGATCATTCTTCTGGCTCATAGTCAGCAACAAACAATGGTCTCCATTTTGGGAGAGGTAAATTGTAGTGTGCTGTCCAATGTTTAACAATAAGCTCTCCAGAAGGCGTTGGGGGGGGGAAGAGTCTGTGTTTGTAGTGTGTGCCTTTTTCTATAGGGTAAATACTGCCGCCATGACCAATTTCAAGCTGACAACACAATGTCACTGAATACAGACATGGGAAGAATTATGCAGTAGTTCATGGTGATGTGGTACCTCTACCATAGAAATAAAGGTCACAAATCTCAAGAGCACAAGTAATAAAAAAAAGTTAAACAGTGATGTGTCTTGAGTATGTTTTATTCCTGTTTTGATGTAATTCATTTAATTTTATACCATTTGTTATAAAGGCGATGTTGAAGTTTTAGCTATCTTCTGTCATGAGTGGGCAGGAGCCCTCTCCAGCATACTACTGGATATTGGCTGATTCCCTAAAATGGCTCCTCTTGGCCTGAGTAAGGAAGTGTGCAGTGCTCCTCCCATTGTCCAACTACGGCACAGACACAGAGCAACAGGCATATAACTGTGTCCTTTATCTGGAAAACCAGGGATTTTCAGAAAGTCAGAGACAGAGAACTAGTAGAGTACCATGTTGTCATATTCTCGTGCCATGCTTGCCATCATGTTGGGCAGGACTGACACCAAGGAAGTATACAATAAAAGGATCCAATCCTCCACATCAGCCCGTGTTATTATAAAGAAAGGAGGGCAGAGAACATGAAGTCTATTATGTAACAGTGGGATCTTCCTGCTAAGGAAGTAACTTGTTTGAAAGTAAGAATTTCTAGAGCTGCCATTGAATCCATTTATACGTGCTGAATCAGATTCTGGCAGACTCCTGGAAGGGAGAAGGAAATGAGCTTCTAGAGCACTTTGGATGTGTTTTGCTTTATCCCACACCGACTTAGAAGATTCCCAAAATAGAGTAACCTTGGCTATATGATGTAATTGTTTTCTTTTTTCAGGCTAGGTATTAGCTTTCCCCTTTTCCTAAATGGTTTAGACTGATCCCAGAAGTTCTTGGGTCTCTTTATGAGGCAGGCAGTTAGCTTCAGATCTACTAGTAGAGTCTGAACTATTGAAGGGAGTAGTGACTTCACAGTCAATTCTGTTGTCAGCAAAGGAAGTAACAGAGAGGGTCTGCAAAAGCAGTAAGCACCCAAGTGTGTAAAGTCTGCATTGCAAGATGTCTGGGCTTTAATCAAGCCAAAAGGAAATCGGCGACATGCTTTACCAGCTACCATTTTTAGCATAAATTCCAGCCAGAATGACCAGGGAGTAAACTTAACGAACTACTCTATAGAGAAGATCAGTAAGAAACCACAGAGGATGTGAAGAACAAACTAGAGGATGGAAGACCCCTACTCAGCTGCATGTGATACAGCAAGCTTCCTCATATACATGGGCATCATCTGGGTGGAGGAATGAGGATGGGGTAATACTAGAGACTGAATATATTTTTTTCTAAAAGCAATGAGAGATTCCTCAAAGGACTATTTGGATGGTGCCATGGAACCAGGTTTAATACATTGGAGTTATTTTCCCACTTACAAGTGGGAAGAGAGCTATAAAAGAAAGGAATGCTTCAAAAAAAAAAAAAAGAGAGAGAGAGAGAGAGGGAGAGAGAGAGAAGAAAGTAAGTTAAGTTTACTTTGCAGATTTGAATATGATATTGATAAAACCAGACTTTTCCATAAAATGTTCTTAGCAATCCAAGACAAGGCTCCCATAAGGAGTGGTACCAATCTTACTGTATCCACTTCGGTGAGTAAGACATTAAATGTTCCTCTTATTTTAGTATTTCAATATATTATTATTTTTTAGATTTATTTTTTATTTATTTTCAGCATAAGAGTATTCATTATTTTTGCACCACAGCCAGTGCTCCATGCAATCTGTGCCCTCTCTAATACCCACCACCTGGTACCCCAACCTCTCACCCCCCACCCCTTCAAAACCCTCAGATTGGTTTTCAGAGTCCATAGTCTCTCATGGTTCACCTCCCCTTCCAATTTCCCCCAATTCCCTTCTCCTCTCTAACTCCCCATGTCCTCCATGTTATTTGTTATGCTCCACAAATAAATGAAACCATATGATAATTGACTCTCTCTGCTTGACTTATTTCACTCAGCATAATCTCTTCCAGGCCCGTCCATGTTGCTACAAAAGTTGGGTATTTGTCCTTTCTGACGGAGGCATAATACTCCATCATGTATATAGACCACATCTTCCTTATCCATTTTTCCGTCGAAGGGCATCTTGGTTCTTTCCACAGTTTGGCGACTGTGGTCATTGCTGCTATAAACATTGGGGTACAGATGGCCCTTCTTTTCACTGCATCTGTATCTTTGGGGTAAATACCCAATAGTGCAATGGCAGGGTCATAGGGAAGTTCTATTTTTAGTTTCTTGAGGAATCTCCACACTGTTCTCCAAAGAGGCTGCACCAACTTGCATTCCCACCAACAGTGGAAGAGGGTTCCCCTTTCTCCACATCCCCTCCAACACATGTTGTTTCCTGTCTTGATAATTTTGGCCATTCTAACTGGTGTAAGGTGATATCTCAATGTGGTTTTAATTTGAATTTCCCTGATGGCTAGTGATGAACATTTTTTCATGTGTCTGACAGCCATTTGTATGTCTTCATTGGAGAAGTGTCTGTTCATATCTTCTGCCCATTTTTTGATATGATTGTCTGTTTTGTGTGTGTTGAGTTTGAGGAGTTCTTTATAGATCCTGGATATCAACCTTTTGTCTGTACTATCATTTGTAAATATCTTCTCCCATTCCGTGGGTTGCCTCTTTTTTTAAAAATTAAATTTATTTATTTTCAGCATAACAGTATTCATTATTTTTTCACCATACCCAGTGCTCCATGCAATCCGTGCCCTCTTTGTTTTCTTGACTGTTTCCTTTGCTGTGCAGAAGCTTTTGATTTTGATGAAGTCCCAAAAGTTTATTTTCGCTTTTGTTTCCTTTGCCTTTGGAGACATATCTTGAAAGAAGTTGCTGTGGCTGATATCGAAGAGATTACTGCCTAGAGGTAAAGGATCTGTATTCGAGGAACTACAGAACACTCATGAAAGAAACTGAAGAAGACACAAAAAGATGGAATACCATTCCATGCTCTTGGATTGGAAGAATAAACATTGTTAAAATGTCTATAGTGCCTAGAGCAATCTATACTTTTAATGCCATTCCAATCAAAATTCCACCGGTATTTTTCAAAGAGCTGGAGCAAATAATCCAAAAATTTGTATGGAATCAGAAGAGATCCCGAATCACTAAGGAAATGTTGAAAAACAAAAATAAAACAGGGGGCATCATGCTACCTGATTTCAAGCTTTACTACAAAGCTGTGATCACCAAGACAGCATGGTACTGGCATAAAGACAGACACATAGACCAGTGGAACAGAGTAGAGAGCCCAGATATGGACCCTCAACTCTATGGGCAAATAATCTTCGACAAAACAGGAAAAAATGTACAGTAGAAAAAAGACAGTCTCTTCAATAAATGGTGCTGGGAAAACTGGACAGCTATATGTAGAAGAATGAAACTCGACCATTCTCTTACACCGTACACAAAGATAAACTCAAAATAGATAAAACACCTCAACGTGAGACAGGAGTCCATCAATATATTATTATTTAAGCACCCTTCAAACACTGGTGAGAAACCAATTAATATACAGTATTTTTAAAAGCCAAGTATCTTCCATCTGCACAAAGAAATGAAATTCACAAAAACAATTCAAGGACTTGCTCAAGGTCAGTTATTTGTAATGAACTAGTGTGTAGCCCAACTCTCCTGATGCCTACTGTGGTGCTACATGCATCTACATGTGTCACTCCGTTTACTGCAAATATTTACTGGGCTGCTACTTACTTGTTCCAGGCCCAAGAATCCTGTTCTTTCAGAGAATTCACAGGCGACTTCCTGTCTCTCACCAGCAACTCATTTATTTAATTGGTACTTTTTATAAGGCTTTGTATGCAAGATTTAGAAGGAACAGAATCAGATGTGAGGAAAAAGAAAAAAAGGCTTTTTCATCAAAGTCTCTTTCATTTCCAAACAAGAAAATGTTAATAAATAATCCAAACATTTTACCTGCACAAACTTCAACACTCTCCTGAGGAAAGAACCCAGATTAAAACATCCTTCAAAAATTGTTTGACAATTTTTCCTAATTCTTCCAAGATAACAGGTTTGTTTAGCATTTCTATATCTTGCATGATTAGTTTTGGTCATTTCTAGTTTTCTGTAAAAGAATGTATCTCACTCATGTTTTCAAAGTTATTTGCTTATCATTGAACAAAAAATTCATGAGCTTGAATATTCTGTCTGTGGTTCTCCCTCCTTATCATGTCTGGCTCTCCATAGTTGTGCTTTGCTTCTTCTCCCTTTTATTTTTTCCTTGGAAAGAGTTACCTAACAATTTGCATACTTTATTGTACCTTTTTCTTTCCTTCAGAGATCAAGCTATAATATTTTATTGTAATTGTTTTAGAGATACTCTGCAGTAACACTTTTTCCTCTCTCCACCACCCCTAGGCTTCCAGTCTTAGCCAAAAGCCTTTAAAGAAAGTGTTCAAATGCTGGTAATATAGCTTATTTACTTGTTATTCTTCACGTGTTGTTGTTACATTTTGATTGCATCTTTATTTCTTCTTTTTGGGATGGACTGAGATTTTGTCAATTTTTATGACTACATGAGAATAAATGACCACGTTGGTGACAACAGTCAATAGTAGGTAAGAAACAGGTAAATCAACCAATGTTTGAGACAGATCTATCAGCAAACTAGTGGCAGGTATCAAAGAGATCAGCAATATTTTTATAGACAGGATGAACATTTGGTCTGAAATTTCTCGCTGGAAAAATCAAGGCTGCAGACTACTGATAATGTGGGAGTGAATGAAGGTCACTCCAGAACTCCTCAGACCTTGAGTGTCTCCTAGATCCAATTTAGTATATGAGGCTTACAATCCTATTGGAGTCAAATCTGAATCCATGCCAGGGAACATCTCACCTGGGCCAGGTGTGCTTCATCAATCTCTGAGAGATCTTGTGCAATTCATCACTGCGGGGTAATGGTGCCCTCAGACCTGAAGAAGCCCTCATCCATCACTCACGGACTCAGGTTGTACAATCTGGCCCATGTCAATTCATAATTTTAGTGTCTGAGAAACAGGACAGGGGACTATTTTCCAAACAGCTACAAAAGTCACATTTTAAAATGCCTTAGTTGACCCACGGTTTCCTTGGGCTTGTGGATGAGCATATGGTCACTTGGGGAAAAAAAAAAAAAAAAGCCTTATTCTCTGTTTTCAAGGTACAGAATTCATTATATAAAGTATATCTTTTTATTCATCAAATTATCTGGGTGACCTTTATCATTATTTTGTACACATACCGTGTCACAAGACAAGTAGGCATCAAATCACCTCCCGCATTGCTTCTATGTCTCCTTGAATCACCTGTTATTTTGTTTCATGAACATTTATGATATTTCATTACATGTATAACAAATATTAGATTTTTCTTGTGGATTTCACACTTAAGGGATGCTAATTGTCCTTCCTTCTGTTCTATCGTGTTTAATAACTCTAAATTTAACACTGTCTGATAACAGGACTACTGCTCTCATTTTGTGCCCGGCACGCTTGAAACAACTGATTATTATCAGTGTTTTTGAGGCACTTTGTTTTAGTGATTTACATACAATACAGTCACATTTTATTCTGTAATGCTATTTGGGAATATTTTTAATAATTACTTGAAACAATCAAAGTTTCTTGATATGAAAAATATGACTGTTCTTGGTTTTGCATTAATATCTCATGAAATACTTTGTTTTTATTGTTTCTTTTTTTAACATATTGCCTGTGTTGTGTGTGTTAGCGTGTGTTTTTCTTCTGATTGAGTGGAATTTTTGTAATTTTATTCTATTAGTCAAGTTTGCAACTAAAACATTATC
Organism: Mustela nivalis; assembly: GCF_964662115.1. Taxonomy (NCBI): domain Eukaryota; kingdom Metazoa; phylum Chordata; class Mammalia; order Carnivora; family Mustelidae; genus Mustela; species Mustela nivalis. Next base: position 85,148,707 of record NC_139034.1, read on the forward strand.
ATATGTACATACTCTGATTTTCTCTGACTCATATCAATTACGTAAGTCCAAAAGAAATATCAGAAATGTCTTTTAAATAAATGTAGACTTAATAAATTATGATGACTAATGGTAATGATGTAGAAATATTGAATTATTTTAGTTAGAAATATTTCTTCCTACAAAATATCATCTCTATATTACAAATTTTGCTGGTAACCCCGCACAACTGTTTTTCTGAATGTTTCTGTAATCAGTTCTCAATTTGGATAAGTGGAATCAGAGAGAGAACTGGAAGTCCTGAGTGAGGCTTCACTGACTTCTGATACCAGGAAACATGGTAAATCCACATGAAAATAGCTTATATGAGCCTTATTTGGCTTTGCTTGTTTTGCTGACTGATGGTCTTCCACCTACACTCATTTTTCCTTCTATTCCTGGTTCCTCACGTTCTTCTCCCTCACATTTCTTATGTGAGATAAATGTAGGGTCTACGTACCCTGTTTTCTCTTTCCTCCTGTCTCCCCTCCCTCACACTCTGGTAATTCGTTGGGTCATGATGTTTATCACCCTCACTGACTCCATCTTATAAAGATAATGTAATGAACCTTGTAGTCACTGAAGAGGAACTAGAGCATCATAAATACTCAGTCTGTGATCAAAATCAAACTGTGGTTCTCAAACAACCAATTAATGTGGCAGAGGCTTTTGATTCTAACAAACTACTAGAGGACCATCAGATTACTTTAAAATTTTGTTATATAAATGCAAGGAGAAAAAGCTGAGCAAAAGCACAATCAGTATTTTAAAAAATATCTAAGCAAAGAACAAAAGATAACTCAGAATTTTAAATTATTACTTTTGAATACTTAGTATAGTGCTACTTAATCAGAAAAGCAAAATATTTATCTCTGAGGATAAATTTTCAAAATAATAAAATTTTATTCATTAAGTCATGTATCCGTCCATAGATTTATTAAACATAAACTGAATTCCAACAGTATCCTAGGGGATATGATAGTCAGAAATGCAAATATGGCAAAAAAACAATCTAAGGGGTTTGAAGTGGCGGGGTGGTGGGAGGTTGGGGTACCGGGTGGTGGGTATTATAGAGGGCACGGATTGCATGGAGCACTGGGTGTGGTGCAAAAATAATGAATACTGTTTTTCTGAAAATAAATTAATTAATTAAAAAAATTTTTTTAAATATTTAATTACACTATTGTCTATTAAAAAAAAGAAATGCAAATATGACATAGCCTTCCCAATATTTATACATTTTAATTATAAAATTCATGTATTTACAGAAAATGCAAAAAAAATACAAAAAATAAAGTAAAAATATATATTAGATAGCTAAATATATAGACAGATAAAATGAACACTGTGTTCATTGCAGTAGATAAACTTCTAGTTTTCAGCTCACATAAAGATATACACTAAACATATGTATTATAAGTGTGTTCTTAAGCTTTTTTTTAATGTGGTAGGAAATTTATTTTCCATATAATTCAATGGTGAATTTTATATTTAGTAAGCTGTTCAAGTAGATACACCTAATTTCTTTAAATGGTCCACTATCATTGGACCATTATGAACAAATGATCTACAATCTTTAGACTGTGCAATTCTTCCAGTGAAATTCTGAGCATGAACCCAATATAAGTATTTATTTATAAATTATGTACCACTTCATATATGTTTTTAATTATGAAGAAAATTTAAATTATTTTTTCCAAAACCATGCCAAAAAAATAATAACAACAACAACAGGATGGATTTTTAAAAAGCTTTTTACTATGAACTTCATATGGGAAAACAAAACCTATGTTCCTTTTTCAGTCTACTTTCATGTTCTCCTAGTGTAAGGTAGCCTTTACTCCATAGAAAGTGCTACTCTTCCACAAGGCATGATCATAAGGGTTCCTGTGAAAGGTCTCACTGAAACACTGAGAATTCTCCAGTTGGTCCAGTCATACATAGTTCAAACAATCCTGCATCATGTGTGAGCTCTGGGATGCTTCCATCTTACCATCCCTTGGTGATTTTTCACCTAGCATTCTGAAGGTGCATCCTTCACACGCATGGCCTCGTACAGAGGGAGCAAAGCCTCACCCAATGTTCCTGCACTGACTGTTAACACTCCTTCACGCTGAGACTTCCTCCCTTCTGTAGTTCTGGCCCGCAACTTCTGGACTGCTCAGCCTCATGAACATCCCATCTCCTTCCTTCAATCCACTGGGAATTCTGGGCCCTGCCTGCAAGCTCTTTCCTTTTGCTCCAGGTTCAAAAGTTGCCTCCAGGCAAAAAGTTGGATAACAATCACAGGACTCACCTCATTTGTTTGCATTCTCTCAAAGATCACAGTGAAAGGCTACTTGTTACCCAGTGCCTCAAAACAGTTGCTTCATGTATTTTTCCCACTTTTCTAATTAGTTATGACAGTAGGGTAAGTGCAGTCCTTATCATCCAACACAGATAGGGGCAAATTTCTATCCATTTAAATCTAGCTAAGAACATAAAATTCAGTGGATGCATTTGTTTGGTTTTTTCCCTGCACAACTCTTCTGTCTTTATCTTTCAGTCTTGTTTTGATGCCATTTCCTTTTGTTTAGAGAAATCACCTGGTCAATTTCTTCAGCATGATATCTGATGGTACACCTACTAAGCACATGTACATCTGCTTATGTCCTTCTTCTGTTCTCACAGATGACTGTTATCCTGCTGCGTATGTAATAATCTCAGATGGCAGTTTGGTCACTGAATAATCTATAAATTTTTTCCTCTGCCTTCTAGTTTCTAGAATTGTAAATAGGAATTCCGATGATGAAGGTCATGACAAATGTGTCGAAACACAGTCAGTATTAAATATCTTGACACAAATGCAAGATAGGTATGCAGCATGAGAGCTTGGGCACAGTGGTCCAGAAGTCTCTGGAGACTTCTGCTTAAGACTGAGTGATGACTATGGACTCTGAAAAACAATCTGAGGAGTTTGAAGTGGCGGGGGTGGGGGGGTGGGGGGGGAGGTTGGGATACCAGGTGGTGGGTATTATAGAGGGCATGGATTGCATGGAGCACTGGGTGTGGTGAAAAAATAATGAATACTGTTTTTCTGAAAATAAATAAATTAATTTATAAAATAAATAAATAAATAAAATATGTTAAAAAAAAAGTCAATTTCCTTAAAAAAAAAAAAAAAAGACCAAGTGATGACACAATATTTTTGTGCCTTATTTTCCTCACCTGTAAAAGGAAAATGCGTGCTAGTACCAACTAGAGGGTTATGGTGAAGATTAAAAGAGTTTTTATGTGTAAAAGGCTCAGAATACTGCCTGGCACACAGTAACTACTCAATGTTAAATGATAGCATTACGTGAAACATCATGTCACAGTCTCGTTGCACAAACCCAGACCAATTCACCAATTCATGAATAATTCCCTTTAAGTACTAACCACACTGCAAATAGGCATCAACCACACACTCTCCTTCCCTCTGAGAACTGGAGCCAGCATAAGGGAGCTAGATCTTTCTTGTTTTCTATTACTAAAAAAAGCCACATTTGGTAACTTAGCATATTCACTTAAGATTTTTTTAAGACTGAGAAACAAACTGAGGGTTTTGGAGGAAGGGGGTAGGGGGATGGGTGAGCCTGGTGATGGGTATTAATCTGACGGCACAGATTGCATGGAGCACTGGGTGTGGTACATAAACAGTGAATCTTAGAACACTGAAAAAAATAAAATTAAATTAAAATGTTAAAAAATAATTTTAAAAAATAAAAAAATAAAGCTCTATGAAAAATTTTTTTAAGTATTGTGTATAACAGATAAAATGGTCTACTTACTGTAAAATAGTTCAGATGGTCTCTCAGAATAGCCTGAAGCCAATATAAAACATTTTCTGCATACCAGATAATATATGATTGTGCTGGTAATATAATTCTTAATCATAAAGGTAGGATTATATATATGACTTATGTGCTATTATCTTATGAATCCATACATGTATTCAAAAAAAGTCGACACACATCACGTTACAGCACAGTGACTGACTACACCTCAGAGTATCTTGGTTCATTTTTTTCTAATTTTTAAAAATTGGACATGCACACGTGACATGTGTCCTCTTTCTTTCTCTAAAATAAGTATTTTTTAAAAAACATATATTGCATTTAAATTCAGAGGAAAAAAATTGTTTGGACCAGTAATTCTAAGAAGTTGTTATTTGTTCTCCTCCTGTCTTTGACACTACTGGTCCTCTGTGTTCTCTAGTCCTCTAGATGTAGTCTCTGTCCTAAATATGGACTCAAAGACTCTTTTTGCAAAATTTTTACCCAACCATGTACATACACACACACACAGATAAATATTAAAATAACAATATGGTATCTTTAATATACATATATGCATTTATGTTATTTCTCATTCTTTTTACATAATTCTATCATGTTGCTTCTATGTTACCCTGATCTTTCTACCGCTTTCTTCTCTCTCCTTCTGTAAGCCTTGGGACCATGTCAAGAAAGAAGTGATAGAGATAATTTGGTTTCTTATTGTGTGAAAACACTGACAAATGAAACAAGACAGAAAAAACAATTTTCTCTCTCCCAATAGTTTAAATTTGGTACATTTCACAACCAAGACCAATCTTGTTTGCAAAGAAAGGACAGGATCCACATGGTAATGACTCCTTCAAATCTGATTATCCATTTGATGTATGGCCAAAATGTCTTCACAATGTTTCTTCTTGTCAGAATCACCAAATTTCCCTGTGATTCTCAAAATTCACTTTAAGCCCTAAGTTTGGCAGCAATTCAGACCATCAGATCCCATATCCAGAATTTTTTGGCCACAAATTTTCCATGATGAAGAAAAGACTAGGTAACACGAATGAGGTATTGTTTTTAGCTGGTCATTTATGAAACAATCAGGGTGCTTTATTCTAACAATTTTCAGTGGAAAAGAAGTTCCGGGATGATTTGCCACAATTTCGTAATTGCCATTCATTTTAATGAACCATGTTCTGTTGGGGGTACAAACACGGGGTAGGCTATGTAGGTGTTCTTTTCTCCTGTTTATCCTCATTACTAATGTTTGATGGCACATCTTTTTTACTCCCAGAATACGGTAATAGAAGCCTGGACGGTTGATAGATACGGATAGAAAGAACTACTAATTACTGGAAATATACACTCAAAATAGTTTACAAATCTTGTTGCTTTTTGCTTATATGAACTCTGTGAAATAGCTATTCTGCTTCCATTTATAGCTATTCAAAAATTAAGACTGAGGGGCGCCTGGGTGGCTCAGTGGGTTAAAACCTCTGCCTTTGGCTCAAGTCATGATCCCACGGTCGTGGGATCGAGCCCCGCATCGGGCTCTCTGCTCAGCAGGGAGCCTGCTTCCTCCTCTCTCTCTCTCTCTCTGCCTGTCTCTCTGCCTACTTGTGATCTCTGTCCGTCAAATAAATAAATTTTAAAAAAATTAAAAAAAATTAAGACTGAGACTAGCTAAGAAACTTGGCTGGGTCACATAATTTACAAGTTGGGGAACTACTACGTTTTTTCATGTTCATGCTTATTCTACTCTGTTTCACAGCTCAACCTCTTACCTCCAGCCACTTAAATTCACCCCAAACCTTGATCCTAGGTTATGCTTCTGAAGTGTAGTTCTGAGAACACTAGACCCTGCCTCAAAGTCATCATGGATTCCATACTACCTGCAAAGCTTATTAAAATACAGTCCCCAGACTAGCCTTGTACACTTACCTGCTACCAATCAAATCAAACTATTATCCATGGACATATTCCATTTCATATTTTATAGTGCACTGGTTCTAGAAGATAATACTGTCCTACTCTCCACAACTCCCAAAACAATTTTACTCCTAAACTTCATCACAAATGTTCTGTCAGTGGAGCTGATGTGGTTATCTCTCATGTTGCAATGAACTCTTAGGGCACTTTTAATTCCAAACTGTATAAAGAATATTTTTATACTTTGCATTTCCAAATTTATACCCTACCTTGTACTAAAAAAAAGTCAAAGTTTCTCTCAAAGATACCCATAAGTACAAAATTAAACAAAAATGGACTCTTAATTCAGACAGGTCTGAACCACATGGGTAGGGATTCTCTCTCCCTCATATCTTCATCTCTTCATATTCTTAAATCTTTTTTCAAAGGCTTATTTACTTTATTTGAGAGAGAGGGAGAGTATGAGTGAGAGAGGGAGAAGGAGAGAGCATCTCCAGCAGACATCCCACTGAGCACAGAGCCATTCTTAGGATCCCACCACCCTGAAACCATGACCTGAGCCAAAACCGAGATTCAGATGCTCCACCAGCTGAGCCACCCAGGCATCCCACCTCCCCATATTCGTAAGCAATTTCTTATTAGAAGTATGAATTCAGGAAATGACTGTTTAACTTCATTTCAGCTTTTTTACACATATAAGCATTCCCCTAAAAATAAAGTAGTCCAAGAATACAATAAACTGTTTTTTTTTCATTAATTAATTTTTTATTTTTTATAAACATATATTTTTATCCCCAGGGGTACAGGTGTGTGAATCACCAGGTTTACACACTTCACAGCACTCACCAAAGCACATACCCTCCCCAATGTCCATAATACCACCCCCTTCTCCCAAATCCCCTCCCCCCACCAACCCTCAGTTTGTTTTGTGAGATTAAGAGTCACTTATGGTTTGTCTCCCTCCCAATCCCATCTTGTTTCATTGATTCTTCTCCTACCCACTTAAGCCTCCATGTTGCATCACCACTTCCTCATATCAGGGAGATCATATGATAGTTGTCTTTCTCTGCTTGACTTATTTCGCTAAGCATGATACGCTCTAGTTCCATCCATGTTGTCGTAAATGGCAAGATTTCATTTCTTTTGATGGCTGCATAGTATTCCATTGTGTATATATACCACATCTTCTTGATCCATTCATCTGCTGATGGACATCTAGGTTCTTTCCATAGTTTGGCTATTGTGGACATTGCTGCTATAAACATTCGGGTGCACGTGCCCCTTTGGATCACTACGTTTGTATCTTTAGGGTAAATACCCAATAGCGCAATTGCTGGGTCATAGGGCAGTTCTATTTTCAACATTTTGAGGAACCTCCATGCTGTTTTCCAGAGTGGCTGCACCAGCTTGCATTCCCACCAACAGTGTAGGAGGGTTCCCCTTTCTCCGCATCCTCGCCAGCATTTGTCATTTCCTGACTTGTTGATTTTAGCCATTCTGACTGGTGTGAGGTGATATCTCATTGTGGTTTTGATTTGTATTTCCCTGATGCCGAGTGATATGGAACTTACACAGGAATTCAGTAAAGTGTCAGGATATAAAATCAATGCACAGAAATCAGTTGCATTTCTCTACACCAACAGCAAGACAGAAGAAAGAGATATTAAGGAGTCAATCCCATTTACAATTGCATCCAAAACCATAAGATACCTAGGGATAAACCTAACCAAAGAGACACAGAATCTATACTCAGAAAACTATAAAGTACTCATGAAAGAAATTGAGGAAGACACAAAGAAATGGAAAAATGTTCCATGCTCCTGGATTGGAAGGATAATATTGTGAAAATGTCTATGCTACCTAAAGCAATCTACACATTTAATGCAATTCCTATCAAAGTACCATCCATCGTTTTCAAAGAAATGGAACAAATAATGCTAAAATTTATATGGAACCAGAAAAGACCTCGAATAGCCAAAGGGATATTGAAAAAGAAAGCCAACATTGGTGGCATCACAATTCCGGACTTCAAGCTCTATTACAAAGCTGTCATCATCAAGACAGCATGATACTGGCACAAAAACAGACACATAGATCAATGGAACAGAATAGAGAGCCCAGAAATAGACCCTCAACTCTATGGTCAACTAATCTTCGACAAAGCAGGAAAGAATGTCCAATGGAAAAAAGACAGCCTCTTCAATAAATGGTGCTGGGAAAATTGGACAGCCACATGCAGAAAAATGAAATTGGACCATTTCCTTACACCACACACAAAAATAGACTCAAAATGGATGAAGGACCTCAATGTGCGAAAGGAATCCATCAAAATCCTTGAGGAGAACACGGGCAGCAACCTCTTCAACCTCAGCCGCAGCAACATCTTCCTAGGAACAACGCCAAAGGCAAGGGAAGCAAGGGCAAAAATGAACTATTGGGATTTCATCAAGATCAAAAGCTTTTGCACAGCAAAGGAAACAGTTAACAAAATCAAAAGACAACTGACAGAATGGGAGAAGATATTTGCAAATGACATATCAGATAAAGGACTAGTGTCCAGAATCTATAAAGAACTTAGCAAACTCAACACCCAAAGAACAAATAATCCAATCAAGAAATGGGCAGAGGACATGAACAGACATTTCTGCAAAGAAGACATCCAGATGGCCAACAGACACATGAAAAAGTGCTCCATATCACTTGGCATCAGGGAAATACAAATCAAATAAACTGTTTTTAATATACAAGTTTCTCTCTTTTACTGCACTTTTCTTCTAGTGATAATGCCATCCTCAGAAGTCCTATTTCAAAATAGTGAAGAATTTGATACTTCCATTGGCATTATTTACTTGAACTCATTTTTACTTGTATGTAAAATTTCCACTTTAATGACTTGACTTTATGTGTAATGAAAGGAAGAAAATGTTCACTGCATGGAAATGGACATGATCATTTGGGGAGGAAAGGAAGTTCCTTGATCCCTGAAGTCATAAAGGTAAGCATGTTTGTAAAGCATTTTATAACGGGGTCAGGATGAGCATTATGAGGCTTGGCTACCCTCTTCTATTACTTCTTTCCTTTCTTCCATGTACATAACCCAGAGGCTTTCACGGTTCCAGAGACATCCATGGGGCATTCCCTCACCAAACCACACCTCTGTGCCCATCTTGTTGTGGATGCAACTCTCCCTCCTGCAGCAACCTCACTGACTAGAGCTTCAAAGCTATGTCCACTGATCTCCCTGGAAGGAAGAAGAGAAAAGGGACATCAGCCTCCCATCCAGGATGCCTGAGTTAGGACCCAGGAGAAAAAAGCCCATTGGCTACAGCTGTCAAACACTTTGCTTGAGGCCATGCCTCTTCGGCAGAGGCCCTTATCCGAAGACAGGTGGATGAGAGTACAAAGGTCTGGCTATCGTGATCCTACTCAAGATCATTACGAAAGGCCATTCTGTTTCCAGAGCCTAATTTCCTATGTGTTGTAGTTTGGATTCCTGAGAAGCACAATCTGTGAGAGAGTTTAGCATGAAGGATGGTTATTAAGACATGTTCTTGGGGCCAAAACTTGTGGAAGGAAGGAAAAGGACAGAATCAAAGATCTAAGTACTTTGAGTGTCTTTCCCTGAATATATATGCGCACATGTGCCTTCTGATTAGTTTCCACCCAAAGTTATGACAGAGGAAAAAAGAGTAAAAAACAAAACAAGACTTGATTATGTAAAAGCAATAATATTTTCATTTCTACATAACTTTCTAGGGTTGTTGAATGTTGGGCTTATCTCGTGGGAAATCATGTTGTGTTTGGGGAATAGAGGTCACATCACAGAGTGTCATTTAGCTAATTATACTTGAGAATGTCTATTTGTACACTCATTTTCCATGTACCTCTTCCACCAAGATGTGAGCTCTGTGAAGTCAGGGACATTTTCTGATGGTCCAGAAGCTAAAAGTTTATGTCACAAAAAAATTATTAGCAATTAATCGTTAACAACTGTTTAATGAATTACCAAGTTGTTTTAATATGAGCTATATATACACCCAATCTTTATTGTGGGTTGTTCATTTTTCATGGCTGTCTGCTCACAGTTTAAACAAATTAGGCAGCACATTGCCCTGAAATATTTTTGTTACATGATTATTGCCAGAATGACATGGTGAATACTTAAAATTTAGGGTCATGCCTACAGGAAAAGCTACTAAACTGACTGTCAAAATCCAGCCTTTTATCATTGGAACACTGGTAAAAGGAAAGATCAAAGACACAGACCATGTACCAGAAATGGCCTGGTGCCATGTTCTACGAACCACATGGCCCCCACTGTGGCATACTTCCCCTTTGTCCTTCTTTCCTTTATTACAAATTAGCACCTATATAATCAATGTAGTTCATTTCCAAAATTAGCCGTAATAAGACAAAGAGTATTAAATTCAGAGGAAATCACGACAGGCTTTTTCCAAATGCTTGTAGGAAGGCAGAAAGAATGATTATAGGCTAGTATATATTCTTCCTGTTAATAATATTTTTCCAATAACAAACATAGTAATTGCCCATTGTAAAAATGCATGAAAGTATAAAGAAAATAATTACTTCCTTTATCCCATTAGTAAGAGAGAGGATTTTTTCAACATTTTGGTATTTGGGGTACTTTTCCCTTAAGGTCTTTATGGGTATGGGCGTAGGGTGTGTGTGTGTGTGTGTGTGTGTGTGTTTTCAGGGTGCACGTGTGTGAGATCCGTGTGTGTGTGTTCAGGGTGCACGTGTGTGTGTGTGTGTGTGTGTGTGTGTGTTTTCAGGGTGCACGTGTGTGAGATCTGGATTTCTCTGCAGCACTTACAGAACAAGAAGGGCCCCTGTTGATGTAACCAGGCCAGCTCCGCCCGAAGAGCCTGTGCTCGCCGTGGGAGAGGCCGTCGTTTCCCGGATTCCTCAGCACGTGCTTTCATCAGAGGAACCTCGGGGTTTCCCTCAGTCGCGACAGCCTGGGAGGCCGCTCGGGTCGCTGCGCCGGTCTCCTCACCCGGCGCCCCACCTCAGGGGAAAGCTGCCGACGGCTCCTCCACGGCCGCAGAGTCCTCTGAGCCAAGCGGGGCCCCCGCGGGACTTCACCGCAGCTCTCGGAGCTCTTTCCTGGTTCCTATTCTTCGTCTTAATCCGTTTACATGTGCGCCCGGTTCCCAGCCAATTCCCGACACCGACAGAGCAAATTCGGAGCCGTTTATCTGCGCTTCCGGGACAGCGCTACCTTCCCCTGCCTCAAACGCACCTCTCGGAGCTACTTATCGATTATCCTTAGAAATAAACCTTTTTCTTAACCGAACGCAAGCCTGCGGCGGTCGCCGATTCGCTGTGCGGCCACATCCTCTCAGGTTGGCGCCGGCGGCACAGTCCGCGCAGGGCTCCGGGGCGCTCCCCGGGGCTGGGAACGCGGTCACCCCCTCGGCTGCCGGGGTCGGCCGGGCCGCGCGAGCGACCCACGGAGCGCGTCGCACTTCTCCGCAAGGAGAAACGGCTCGCGAGGAAGGGAGCTTCTGCGCCACCAGCCCGCCGTCCCTCTCACGCCCCGTCGCAGACCAGGGGACGTCGGCGACACGACGCCGCTCGGCCCGGGTTCGTCGAGCCGCGGGCGTGACGCTTCCGAGCGCGACGGGGCCCCGGGGCTCGCGCCTCTCGCCCGGAGCCGGGGACGCGGGCGACCCGCCGCTACCCGCAGGCGGCCGGCCGCGCGCTCCCGGGGGCGTCGGGGACGGGGTGAGGCAGGGGGCGCGAGCGCGCAGGCGGAGCGGGCACCGGGAAGGCCCCGCGGATCACCCCGGTCCGGGACTCGGCGTGCGGACAAGGGGACCACAGGAACCGTGACACTGCGGCACCCACGAAACCCTCAGTCCCGTCCGCACCTCGCGAGCGAGAGGACGGCCACGGAGGAAGTTCGCCTCCGACCAACAGCACCGCGACGCCCGGGGGGAGGGGACACCCGCGGGAGGGGCCGCCCGAGAACGTCCGTCGCGGCCCCTAACATCATCACAAGGAGCCTCAGGCCCAGCGCTCCCCGAGCCCCGCGCGGCCCTCCCAGCGGTGCGGGACCCAGGGAGGGCCACGGGGGCGCCCGGGCCTCTCAGCACGTGCTCCGCGGGGTCCCCCGGGCAGGCCCCCCGCCTCCTCCCCACGCAGGTCTCACCTGGCGCACGCCTTGCTCTGTGTCTGCCTCCTCCCCGCGTCTTCATCCCTGCGCGCCTTACGACCCCTGAGGGGACGGTGCGTCCCCTCTCAGACCGGGTCTCCCAGGAGACCTGCGGAGTTCCTCTCCTCTCTGAGACCCGGAACCCTCAGAGGGCTCACCCCCCCCCCCCGCCCCGGGGGATCCAGAAAAGCACCGGAAGCGGCAGCTGGGCGCGTGCACCTGCGCACACTGGGGCTTCTTCCCTTCAGGAGCAGTGGGCGGAGCCTCGGCAAAGTGGGCCGCCACCTCCTGCGCCTGCGCACTTCGCAGAAGAAGCCTCCAGACCTTTCCCGCCACTTTCTTCAGCGTGGTGCCGCGTTGCATTGTGGGAGTCGCGTGACTCCAGGGTCCAGGAGCTGCTGGGGACAGTGATCTGTTCCCCACCCGTCACGGGCTGGAGCTCTGCAGGTGAGCCCGGTTCCGGTAAAGGGAAGGGGTAGGCGTCGGCCTCCCTCTGGGCTCCAAACCCTGAGGGAACGGACGGAGGCCTGGGCGGCGCATGCGCTGGGGAAGCCTCAGGGTGGGATGTGCCCCGGACTCGGGGAGGATGACTTAGGGGCGCCTACAGCTGGGACCCGGCGGGGCATCTCTTTTTGACAGTGTTTTGTGGTTTTGAGACAGTGAGTTGTGCGGGTTGGTGCAGAGCTGATGTGGATGCTGTGCCGCGGGATTATTGGGTCCCAGGGGCCTGGGCCTCGTGACAGGGATTCTAGGCTCGGGCACAGCTGCATCTCGGTCACCTGCAGTTGCCGCAGAGATTTCCACGACGACACAGATGTTGCATTTGTTTCCCAGCGGGCAGACGCGGAGCGGGCTTGCGGTGGGAAACCAGACCTGCTCTGGGAGGACCGGAGGTGGTGGTGCCGGGAATTAGGGTAAGCCCCAGGGATCCGCCTGGCCGACGCATTCACCTGCACCTTTCTGTTTCAGACCACAGCTTTTCCAAGATACCCGTGCCCATTGGAAGGCGTCTCCAGGACCCATGCCCCGTTTGCTAGTCTGCAAATGACATGACTTCAGGTGTAGCTAGGGGTTTCCCATGGAAGGAGAAAATTGGCAGTATTTTCAAGTGTTTAACTCAAAAACCTTAAAAGTGTAGTTTTATGTTCAACTCAATTTTCACTACATTATTTTATTACTTAAAAGACTTAAAAGACTGGGAAGCCTGAGAGGCTCAGTCCGTTGAGAGTATGCCTTCTGTTAGGGTCATGATCCCGGGTCCTGGAATGGAGCCGCACCCCCACACACACCTCTTCTGGGCTCTTTGCTCTGTGGGGAGTCTTCTTCCCCGCTTCATCGGCCCCTCCCTCTCGCTTCTGCTCTGTCTCTCTCAAAATAAAAAAAATAAGTAAAAAGTTTTTAAAAAGATTTTAAACTTCCCTGTAACCCTGCCATTGCATTCCTGGGTATTTACCCCAAAGATACAGATGTCGTGAAAAGAAGGGCCATCTGTACCCCAATGTTTATAGCAGCAATGGCCACAGTCGCCAAACTATGGAAAGAACAAAGATGCCCTTCAACGGATGAATGGATAAGGAAGATGTGGTCCATATACACTATGGAGTATTATGCCGCCATCAGAAAGGATGAATACCCAAATCTGTAGCAACATGGACAGAACTGGAGGAGATTCTGCTGAGTGAAATAAGTCAAGCAGAGAGAGTCAATTATCATATGGTTTCATTTATTTGTGGAGCATAACAAATAGCATGGAGGACATGGGGAGTTAGAAAGGAGAAGGGAGCTGGGGGAAATTGGAAGGGGAGGTGAACCATGAGAGACTATGGACTCTGAAAAGCAATCTGAGGGTTTTGAAGGGGCGGGGGGGGGGGGGCGGGGGGAGGTTGGGGTACCAGGTGGTGGGTATTATAGAGGGCACAGATTGCATGGAGCACTGGTTGTGGTGCAAAAATAACAAATACTGTTATGCTGAAAATAAAAAATAAATTAAAAAAAGAAGTTTTTAAAAAGATTTAAACTGACCCCCGCCAAAAAGACCCCATCAAAACTAAGCTTATGCCATTTATTAGAGACCGAGTTCAAATAAAGAAATTTTCAGCTTTTCAAGGCATCAGGTGGTTTACCATACTAAGATCTACTTATAATCCCTCTTGGGAAAGTGCTTTAGTAAGAAGAAAGCGGTATCATGGAGGGATGGTAGGAGCAGATGGAAGTAATGGTTTCACATAACTTGGTAAAACTTAATGTTTTCACATAAAACAAGGAGAAAAATAAAACAAAAAAGCAAGCAACAGATGTGTATCCTTAACAATTCAGTTGTAAAGCCCTGGATGTTTCATGCATTGGCTGAGGACGGGTGGAGCATATGCAAAAACAGAGAAGGAAACCGTGAGTATGAGAATCAGCAAGCATGCCCGTTTTGTTAGGGTGTTGATACGGACAATGGTAAACTGCGGTTGGCGGGGAAAGTATTTCACCATCTATTGAGGAGAAAAGAAAAAGGACTCCTGAGACCCAAAGTTTCCAAGAATCACTATTTTTGAACAACGAAAATGTTGAAACAGGGTACATAAATGATCTTGGGTGAATCTAAAAACAATGCTGAGAAATACAAAGCATGGTCAGAGAATAACAAAGCGGTAGCGGTCCCTTTTTATAAAGCCGACAAAATTCAAACATGGATGTGTTTTTAGAGATATCCACTCTAGTGGTAAATCTGCAAAGGAAAAGGAGGAAATAAATATCACCAAATTAAGAAGAGCTGACACTGGTGTGAGGGAAAAATGAGAGAAAGGTATCCCACAGATACCTCAGAGAACTGATACATTTACCTTAGTGAAGCATTGATTCATTTTATCATTATTCTCTAACTTCACATCCTTGTCATACACATTTTTATGTACAATATGTTTTCCAACATATTTTTAAAACCAAATATTTATTACAGTTGCTGAATTTTCTCTGCTTAAAGGGTGTCAACATACACGTTTTCTTAAATAACAAACTACATGGTGGAGAAAAATGTTCATTATTCCCAAAAATGACCAAAAAATTACACAAGTGGAGGCAAGTTCTTATTTATTTCTGAGACAGCAAGCAATTCTTTAATCTGTGAGAGCCTTGACAAGTTTGCACCATGCATTTTAATGTTTCAGACACCGCAACAAAAATTGTATAAAGTTGTCCATGCAGGGATAATATGACAGTGCTTATAAGCTGAGGCACAAAATTATTTTGGAAACCAAAGTATATATAATGAAATATTGTGAGTGATGGAAAAATTACAATTACGTGTTTGTTTTCTATTTGAACTTATAAATAGGCCTATCTAATCTAACGTGTTCTTACCTAAGAAGATTGTTTCGTATGCTAAGAAAGTTGTTTTTTTCCTTTACAGTAATTTATACTGTATTCCAATACAAATTGCTATTCCATCCATCTATTCACTCAACAATTATGTGTCAGATCCCCCACAATGTCTCATACGTTGTGCAAAGTACTTCAAATATGTTACCTTTAATATAATATTAAAATTAAAGGGACGGGATAGGTATGATAACATAAGATTCCAGTGGGTAAATTTCTGGCTTATTCACTATTTTAAGTATTTATTGAATAATGATCTGTGATTGAAAATGAGTGAATAAATTAGAATTTGACCAAAATGTATCCAGTGAGTCAGCATCAAAACTGGGATTTGAGCCCACTTCTCTGTATCTGAAGCCTTTATATCTGGGATGTCTTCATTTAAAACATACATGAATTGTGCCTTAATCTCCAATTTGGGCTGCCATTTTCAGATGATACCATTGCTATCCGATTGTTTCTATTTTTTGCATTTGGACTGCTCTATGGCTTAGAATATTAGCTTAAATGAATCAGCGTATTATTGAGCTACTGTGAAATTCCAAGTGGTACCATTTCTTGAGGTTAGATACATATATTCAAGTCAGGGAAAAGTTTGTATCAACAAACACATGAAATGTTTGGGGGTAATGGATGGGTTTCTAAGGAAGGAGGGCAGGACCAAATCTCATCAAAATAATTTTTAAATTACATTTGAGATGTAAATTTAACCAAAAGCCTAAATTTTTTACTGATGTTTGAACATCATCTCACTAGTATTCTGGCTTCTTCTTCTTCTACCATATTAGTGAATCACTGGGGAGATATTTTCATGACAAGAAATGTGTTGAGGGAATATGAGGGCCTACCTTCATTTATGCCAGAGATACCAAATGTTAAAAATGCAAATAGACACATTCCTTTCTCTGCATGCTTAACACTATGCAAATACAAACTCAGGGAAAGGCCCAATATAATATGCAACAGAAAAGTAAGCAAGCACTCTCTCTTGACATGTTTTGTGGTTCAATAATACAAGTCTTTCTGTTTACAAAGGAATTTCAAAATGCTAGTCTTCGTGTTTATACTCTGCTGCAAGATGTCTGAGTTGGAATCTTTTTTTTTTTCCTTATGTGTTTTTACACCAAACTCACATGAGATTATTGATCTAAAATAAATGTAAATATTTTTGTGAGAGAATGCATTATAAGGGTAATCTTTCATTATGTAAAGAGCAGCAGCCAGCACTGCCAGCTAATGTTTAATACACACTAAAGGAAGGAAAAATAATCAAGAAATTAAGTTTAATAAGTGATGTATGATATTAACATATATTGAGTTGTAATAAATATTTACTGCAATTCTGGTTGATTTTACTATTTCCTAAACCATGTTATTTCAGAAGGCTATTGCTTTTACTGTTCAAAATTCCTTCTTTAGAATATATAATGCTTACATAAAAAGTGTGTATACCAGAATAGTACAGTTTTCATTATATATGCATAAACACATGGGTGTGTACAGGAAATAAAAATGTTCTAGAGATGTATTCAATTCAGCAGGAAGGCATTAGCATTTTTCTAAAATGCATCATCTCGAAAGAACAAAACCAGTGTTATATAATATTATAAACATATAATATATATCCTATATATCATTTCACAATTGAATCATAATGGAATAGCTGACCCAAACATGGGTCAAGTATTGTGGCAGGTACTACTGCCTCTGAAGGATGTGAAAAATATTAGGAAAATGCACCAGAGAAGAAAGAAACTATGTTTGAGGTACATTAGTTGGCAGGGTCCAGAATGCCTCCGTCACAGCCTCTTTAATGTCTCTTCCACGCAGTTCTCAGAGTTCTTTTTCTAACATGAAGGTGTAATTATGTCGCTGTCTTTTCAATTTTTTTTTTCAGTGTCTCTTTCTTTTCTGCAGAATAAGACAAAATTTCTTTGTTATAATATCATGGTCTGTTGAATGTAAAAGGATAGAAAAAGGTGTTCCATGCAAATAGTAACCAAAAGAGAACTGAGGTGGCTACACTAAAATTATATAAAAAGACTCCAAGTTAAAAATTGTTATAAGAGTCAAAAAAAAAAAGACATAATATGTTGATAAAAGTGTCAGTGCACCAGGAAAATATAACAACTGTAAACATATGTGCACCAAACCACAGAGACCCAAAATGTGTGAAGCAAACATTGACAGAGTTCAAGGCTCAAATAGACAGTTAAACAATAATAGGTGGATACTTCAGTTCCCCATTTTCAATAGAAGATAGAACAATTAGAAGATTAAAAGGGAACTAGAAGACTTCACCACACAATTAATCAATTAGATGTAACAAATGTATATAGAATACTACACCTGACAACAACAGGGTACACATTTTCCTCAAGTGCACATAGAACATTCTCCAGGATTGGTCATATATCTGGGGCCACAAAACAAGTCTCAATAAATGTAAAAATACTGAAGTCACACAAAGTATCTTCTCCAACCACAATGATATTAGAAATTAATAACATAAGGAAATCTGGAAATTTTACAAATATGTGGAGGGGCGCCTGGGTGGCTCAATCTGTTAAATAGTTAAGTGTCTGCTTTCAGCTCAGGTCATGATCTCAGGTTCTTGTGATTAAGCCCTGCATCAGATTCTCTGCTCAGTGGGAGTCTGCTTCTCCCTCTCACTCCCCCTGTGTTCTCTCTCTCTCCTTCAAATAAATAAATCATTTTTTAAAATGTGGAAATCAAACAACTTAGTCTCAAGCAACCAATGAGCCAAAAAAGAAATCACAAGGGAAAAGAGAAAATACTGTGAAATGAATGAAAATAAAAACACAACATAACAAAACAAAACTTATGAGATAATGGCAAAATCAGAACTCAGGAAAAAATTATAACTGTAAATACCTACATTAAAAATGAGAAAGAGGGGCGCCTGGGTGGCTCAGTGGGTTAAACCGCTGCCTTCGGCTCAGGTCATGATCTCAGAGTCCTGGGATCGAGTCCCGCATCGGGCTCTCTGCTCAGCGGAGAGCCTACTTCCCTCTCTCTCTCTCTGCCTGCCTCTCCATCTACTTGTGATTTCTCTCTGTCAAATAAATAAATAAAATCTTTAAAAAAAAAAAATGAGAAAGAGCATTAATTAATTACTTACCCTCCCACATTAAGGAACAAGGAAAGGAAGAGCAAACAATCCAGAACAGGTAGTAGGAAAAAAAGTTTAGGGTGGAAATAAACAAAATAAAGAATATAAAAACAATAGAATCAAATTGTTAAAATTTTCATTTCTCAAAATACCAACAAAATGACAAATCTTTGGGTAGACTGACCCATAAAAAAATAGAGAAGACAAATTACTAAAATCAGGACTGAAAGTAGACATTACTACAGACAACACAGAAATTTAAAAATTTTAAATAACAGTTAAAATGCCAGGACTCTCCAAAGGGGAATGAACAGTCTTTTCAACAAATGATGCTAGGACAACTCATAGCCGAATAGGAAATATTGAATTTGGCCCTACTTACGTTATATTTAAAAATTCAAAATAGATTAGACACCTAAACATAAAAGAGTTAAAACTATCAAGTCTTTAGAAGAAAACACAGCAGTAAATCTTTTTGAATTTTCAGTAAGTAACACTTCTTTAAATATGGCACCAAAAGCATAAGCAAAAAAGAAAAATGCATACATTGGACATCATCAAAATTTTAAAAATTTTGTGTTTCAGAGATTATCATTAGAGAAGTCAAAAGACAAGCCACAGTATGGGAGAAAATATATGCAAATCATATATCTGATAAGAGTCATGTATCCAGACTATATAAAGAGTTTTGCAACTCAAAAGCAGAAAACAAGCTAGTTCCTTACAAAATGAGCAAAAAATTTCCATAGATATGTTTCCAAAGAATATATCCAACAAATGTCTCGACATCATTAGTCATTATGGAAAACCAAATAAAAAATAGAATAAAATACCATTTCATACTCACTAGGGTGTCCATAGTCAGAAGAATTTTCATTCAGTATTGGCAAAGATGTGGAGAAATTGGAACCCCATCCACTGATGATAGAAATGTTAAACAGTTAAACCTACCATGGAAAAGAGTTTGATGGTTCCTCAGGATATTAGACAGAATAACCATACAACCCAGCAAATTTACTCTGAGGTATATACACAAGAGAATTGAAAACAAGTGTAAAAACTTGTACATAAATGTTCATAACATTATTTGTCATCTCTAAAAAGTGAGAATAACTCATATTCATAATGTGGTGAATAGACACACAAAAAGTGGCATGACCATACGACAAAATATTTGAACATAAAAATGAAATATTGAGGGACCCCTGGGTGGCTCAATCAGTTAAGTGTCTGCTTTCTGCTCAGGTCATGATCCCAGGATCCTGGGATCCAGGATCCTGGGATCCAGTCCCACACTGGGCTCTCTGCTCAGCGGGGAACTTGCTTCTCCCTCTGCCTGATGCTTGTGTTTGCTCATTCTTGCTCTCTCAAATAAATAAATAAAAACTTTTTAAAAAAATGAAATACTGATATATGCTCCAACATGGATGAATCTTGAAAACAATTCTTTCACTGCTCAGTGAAGAAGCCACATACATGTTGTCTGTCTCCGTGATTATGAAATTGCTAGAATAGAGAAATCCATAGAAACAGCAAACAGATTTGTTGTTGCCAGGGGCTGAGGGCAGGCAGTAACTAGGGAGTGGCTGCTTAATGAATAAAATGTTTCTTTGTAAATTGGTGGAAATATTATAAAATTAGGTGGTGTTGATAGTTGCACAACACTTTCAATCTACTGAAGGTCGTTCAAGTGTATGCTTCAAAATGGCTTGAGGGGCAATTTTTGTGTTATGTGATTTTTATCTCCAATTTGGAAAAAAAAAAATCCAAAGTACAACAGAAGTGAACAATATAGGTCCTGACAAATCAGGTTAATGATTTTTCAATTAATTAGATACTGATTTGAGGTGATTTCCTATAACATCTAAATATTTATTTCCTTCTGCTTAGCATAATTACTAATTTGGGGGACATTAACGTAAATGTGATATAGATTAGTATTAATATGTGTAATTACCTTGTCTTCTGCCTACTTGAAGTAAAGAATCACTCAAGTATTGACAAATATTGACAAATAATAAATACTTTTTTGTAGCTTTGTTTTTTTCACCGAAATCTCTTAAGCAGATATATTTTTGGAAAGAATAAATATGAGGCAAGAAGCCTACACCCTGAAAGCTGTATTTTTTTTTCTGTACTGTTGACAAGGACAAAATACATGAGTGAATGGATAGATGTTATCTATTTAGGAGACACTGTAGAGAGACCCTGGAAAATCACTAAGGAAGAAATGTGTGGAAGAAACACAATGTGAGAAGATTTTCCAAGGAGATTTCCTATGATCTAAGCAGGATATGTCAGGACAAGTGCAAAAGAGTAAGCAGGTTATTATAGGTTCTGGGTTCTGGAAGAATGTAGAGGTTAGAGGACACCAGTCATTCAAGACTTCTTTTGTTGCTTTGTTTCATTTTTAATTATATCTAGAAAGAAATGTTTGATTCTGAGAGGGGAAAGTGGTCTGAAGGAAATTTCTTTGGTGAACTGAGTTCTAGAAAAATTTGGTGGCTGGTTGAGTTGGTTCCTCATTTCCCATTCATACCTCAAATAGGGTCAACAGTTACCATAGAAGAAGGAAAAGTAGGATAAAACCTGCAACATGAAAATTTTTGACATTCTGTTCCTCATATAAAACTTGTTTGTAAAACCTTAGAAATAATTGTTTTTATTTATCATTTTTTTCATAATCAGGGTCAGGGCAACATCACTAAAGAACAGTCCTGATGTCTTACAGTTGACAGTCCACAGGCTGGCTGAATTTGACCATCCATGGGGCTTCACTGACCAGTCATACCAACATGAACACTGCCATGAATATTGTTCTGCCAGTACTTAGTTTCCTCAGAATAATATTCACTAGTTAAACAAAACCCTAGGTGAAAATATATCATCTGGGAAAGAGAGTAGTTTGAAAATTCTGAAAGAAAAGGATCTATTTGGTATAAGGCAAAATACCAATAAGATGAAATACAAACAAAATACAGTACCCTATTAATTTCCATTTCCATAGTTTAGGTAAACTTTAGAGTGCTGTTAGATCTCTTTTCATAGTATATGAGCAGAGTAAACATATCAGAGCAAATGTAGTGAGGTGTATTTTTCTCTTTAACACACAATTATCTATGAAATAATATGTGCGTATGTGCCTCTAGATGAAGGATTTCTTCCCCTATATACAGACTTTCATCTGTTTGAAAATGAGACAAATAAGACTGTCTTACTATGAATTAACACTTCTATTTTTAGCTCTTTTAAATTTGTTATTTCTACTCTGTAACATTTATCTAAAAATGGAAAGGAATGATGTAGTGAAAAACCAGCTAATAGTGCAGCCTTGTAGCATTTAAAGGACTAATACCATCGCAAATCCTAAGTCTATTTCAGAATATGTGAAACTAGGCTTTGCACCTGATCATCAGTTCCACAGTACAGCACTGGAGGAAAAAGATACACCACCACTTAACATTGTCAAGTATGATGCAGAAATAGCAATTATTAGAAGCACTCTTCATTGTTTCTGACCATAAATATAATATGCATTACAAACAAGTCTAATGCTGCTTCTGTAAGAAAAGCAAAAACATTCATTTTGTAGCTAATATTAAAGCAGTCGTCATTAAAATAAATCTACAGGGTAATTTAAATAAGTTTATTGGGTTTGATCAGTGAATTAAAGCAAATCAATCCTTTTGTACACATGTGGATGGCTAGGTTATCTTTAAGGTACTCCTCTGGTAAGGGATATTTTTCTCCTCCTCTAAAGATTGGCTATTTACTGGCAAGTGAACTCAGAGGGCCAGATGGCCAAAGCCATACGAGATCATTAGACAGTTCCTGTTAAGATTTTGGACAACAATTAACAGAAGCCCAGCAGGAGTTCCCCACTGTTGACCCCTAAAGGGTGGCTAATCAGCAGCATATGTGTTTATTTATACCAGCAGGCCCTTTTAATTAACAGCTCTGAGGTGTGTACTTTTTGGAATTTAGTACAGTATATTAGGAAATAGTTCTGACAAGACCCAGTTATAAAGCATAATTCATATTAAAATTGAAGGCAGAAGATGACAGTATGTCAAGAGGTCTAGTCACAGTCCAGATGGATCACATATTTATAGGATCCCCCAAAAAAGCCAGTTCCAAGGATTGCGAACGGTTGGTCCTGTTTTCACTCTCCCCATCTAGACAAGTTTACATCATCTATGATCATAATACGGTCCTGATACTCAGAATGTTACTGCAGATACAAAGTCCAAAATATTCTCTTCCCTGAATCTTAGAAGTAAACCTTTTATCAATGTTAATGCAGATAACATCGCAAATATTAGATAGTCCTCATGATATATGCACAATGTACTATAGGCAGTGGATCACTAAGGATTTGATAGCAGAGTTACTTCATCGAAAAGAGAGACAGTGTAATTAATGCCTTTTCCATGAGAGAGTATAGATTTTTCCTTTCGTGGAAACATGAGTTATTATGGTTGAAGACTGATACATACAGAAATAGCAACACCATCTTCAACATCAAATCTACTCCTGTGTGAGTCATTGAATTATGATTATGTCATAAACAATAGGTCCCTGTGGGAAGAACTCCCTCAATCTTGACCACATGAATTTCTGAGAAGCTTTGGACTTAATTTCAAGGTCTCCAAAAGTAAAAGTAACCAATAATATTAATGATACAAATATTAGTATTAATGTTAATGATGTTAATGTTAATATAAGCCAATATTGGGATGATTCACTTTATTTTGGAATGTTTGCTTAATTTCATCCTCAATAAAGTAATTTTTGTTCTGAAAGTACCTCCAAAAATCATATTGGTATCTTGTTTCAGTATGACTATCTTTGATCTTTGAACATGCATTTCATTCTCACATTTTTCGGATTGGTTTGATATCTAATATTCCATTTGAATTTAGCTGGAAGTGGGTGATGTCCAAAGCAGGTTTACTTATCTCACATGTGAGAATAAGTCCTACAAACATCTCAGCTGGTTAAGGGAGTCCAACCCGGGATCCTGATTCTGTGAGGAAGTTTTCCCCGCAGAAGGAGATGTTTTCTCCTGACCAATTCTTAGACCCCTCACCTCTTTAGGGAACTGCAGGATCTCTGATTTCTAAGGTATGTACCCCTTTTCTTGAAGTACTAATTATTTCCACATTCTTAAACATGGAGAGGTGATGCACAGTAGTTGCTTTTAAAATGTTTTCACAATATTGTTAAGATGAAAAAGACATCCAACAAGTATATTGATTTATTGTTATTGTGTGAGATAAGGAGTGTTGACTCAGATGATATTGGATGGATAACACTCCCTCCATATGGTAACTCAAATGTACATTGTCAAATTGAGTAAGAACCTCGTGCTGGCCTTGCTTGAGATCAAATAACAGTTCATGCATTTAGGGAATAGAGCAGTAGATGACTATATCACATTTGATAAATGGGACTGATGAAGTTCTAGAATATGGGTGAGGTTCAGTGAGTTGGAGTCTGGAGGCGACGACCAAGAAAGAATTCTTGAGACATCTTTGCTGCAAAATGGTGGTTTATTAAAGCACAGGGACAGGACCCATGGACAGAAAGAGCTGCTGCCCTGGGGTTGTTCTGGGTGGCAGGTTATGTATGATGGGGTTGGGGGAGGTAAGGAAAAAGGGAGGTTTCAAAAGAACTTTAATATGCTAAAGAGGACCTATAAGATACAAGATACCAGAGGCCTTGCCATTGTCAAGGTCGGTTTTCCCTTCTTAGCAAGGTATTAAGATAGCTGGGAGATACCTAAAGAATGTCACATATGTCCCACCCAGGAGTGGGGGTGGGGGAAGTTTGCAGGGTGTCAGCTTTTGCTTTGTCCTCAGACAGGCTTCTGTTCCCTCATCAGGACCCTTAGCATTTTCACCACAATGATAGCAAATTTTACTTGCTATTGTATTTGGGGGAAGACAAAGGCTTTTTGTTTGCTTGGCTTTTTTAGATTTTATTTCTTTATTTGACAGAGAGAGATCACAAGTAGGCAGAGAGGCAGGCAGAGAGAGAAGGGAAAGCCAGGCTCCCTGCTGAGCAGAGAACCTGATGGGGGCTTGATCCCAGGACCCTGAGATCATGACCTGAACTGAAGGCAGAGGCTTAACCCACTGAGCCACCCAGGTGCCCAGAAGATGAAGTTTTAAGTAACCATTAATATAAAGCAAAACAGTTTTGATCAATTTGAATGTTAATGGATATATGCTTTGGTGAGCTCCTTTAAAATTCATGCTGAAAAAAAAAAAAAGAAAAAAATTCATGCTGAATTTCTTTAAAAATAAAGTAGTATTAATTCATCTCCATTCTGGTGATCTCACCAAATCACCAAACAAGCCATAATGATATGAATCACTTATGAAATGCTTCAGTTGAGGAAGAGTCTAGGCAATGGGAAGACAGCAGTTCCACTCTGAGGTATATAAAGGAAAAGACATCGTTACTTGCAGTGTTAATATAAATGATTAGATCTGAATTTTAAATTGCATTTGAGCAAGTCACAATTTTCACTTAAAATTGAATGAATGCTAAGACAATGTCAAGATGTTCTGAACAGGTACCACCTGCTATAGATGCCTTACATTCTGCAGAGACTGAATAGTATTATGTTACTTCATTTAAAAGGGATAGACATGAAAAGTGACACCATAACATGTGTAGGCACCCAGGCCTCATATCAGAGCAGATTGATCTCAAATCCTATAAGGTTTATTAAAATCATCCTGTATCAAAGAATGATGATGAGACTTCATCTTACAATCTGTGATTACATTTTAAAATCCATTGCCTTGCATTTTTACTTATTGGTCAATAAGGTTTTTCATAGATAATGAGGCAGTAAATCCTAGTCAAACAATAAACAAATAAAACTGAAAAGAGTACTTTATACATTATAGTAGACCAGTTTATATCACAGAACCAGAGGCTTTAAATACTGTTGGGAATTTTAGCAACAATTTATCAAAGTTGTTTAACATCTCTGGGACATCAGATTCTTCATTTTAATTTAGTAACTTAGCCAAAAACCTATAACTAATTTTGGTAGAGCAAAAATTGGAATCTAGATCTTATAACTTATTTGATACAATTTCAACCCCTATACAGTATACCCTAAATATTGGGTGGTCCATAATTGTTTGGATCCTAGTAATTAGGTAAGTTAGTGATAGAATTCTTGAGATAATCTTACACAGAAAATATATAGCCAAAGACTATCAGTATGTAAAACCAATGTATATTTTTCAAGAGCAAATAATATTTTGATAAGGTATCATTTCTAAGTGGAAATAAAACTTGGTCAAATAGATTGTGAATAGATTATTTCCTTTAAAATTGCTTTTGCATTTGTAATTATATTTATTTAGAAATGGACATGTTGGGGTGCCTGGGTGGCTCAGCGGGTTAAAGCCTCTGCCTTTGGCTCAGATCATGATCTCAGGGTCCTGAGATTGAACCCCGCATCGGGCTCTATGCTCAGCGGGGAGCCTGCTTCCCCCCTCTCTCTCTGCCTGCTTCTCTGCCTACTTGTGATCTCTGTCAAATAAATAAATAAAATATTTTTTTAATTATACTAAAAAAAAAAAAAGAAAGAAATGGACATGTTCTTTTCAGAATGTACCTTCACCAGTAATGTTTATTTTTTAGTACCACATTTGTTAGAACTTCTGAAGACAAACACTGTGTTGGCAAAGATAAATGCAAATGCAGAAATTAAGAAAACATCTTCAAGCTGGACTCAGAATTCACTTCCTCCATATTCGAAAGAAACTTACCCTACCAACGTTAGTGATGGTAGTGAGATGATGTAACTTCTTTACATTGTACTATGAGGTACGAATTTTAAAGATCAGAGACACACTGAAGTGACTTTGCTGGATGGAGTCTATTTCTAGGCCCAATAAAGACTAAGAGGAGGGTCAGAAACCACTTTAATAGTGGCACAGACAAACCTCAGTTGAATCCCACACTCTGGAGGCGATGTGTGCAAGCCCATGATGGGGACAGATGTCTCTCACCTCAGCAGCAGCAGTCTCCTGCTTCATGTGGAGTGCCCTGCCATCCTGTTGAGCCAATTACTCTCTGTATCTGCTTTTATTAGCCCTCAAATTATTCCCTTCCCTCCAAACTAGAACTGTCCGTTGGGGATGAGCCTCCAACTGGATCGACAGGTCTCCATCAAGTATTGCGGGTCCTGGACACACCTTTTCTTCGTAGCTTTTAGAGCAAGGGTGAGCTTGTAGCTTCTGTGTTTGGGCAGTTATCTCTCATCCAACCATCTGTAGCCAGGTTCATCTGAAACAAGGCATAGTAACATTCATTTAAGAAAAAGGCTTGCATATTCTGTAGCATTTGGGTAGGAAGAAATAAAACGTTCAGGTAATGGTTTTAAATTACTACCATAGGAACTCGCCAAGTGTTAGCTATCATCACGGTCACCATGGTTAACATGTGACAATGATGCTTGCTAAGCCTTTTCCATTCAAATCATGACAACGAACTCAAAGGCAGAATAATGTACTGTTAACAAAAATATCTTTTTAAAAAAAATTTTTGTGTATTTATTTGACAGAGAGAGTGAGAGCTAGAGAGGGACCACAAGCAGGGGAGTGGGAGAGGGAGAAGAAGGAGGCTTCCTTGATTTGTGCATGAATTTGGGGCTCAGTGTCCACTTTCCATTTTGTTCCTTTACTAATGAATGTGCATGCACAAGGGACACACCCAGGTCTAAGAATGAAGTTATCAGCCATCACATCTGCCTCTGTCATTAGAGTCGGTTCTCTAGTCTTAAATTTTAACTCACACATTTTTCCCATTTGAAGCTACCAGAACTTCATGGGTGCTATAATGTATGGGACAGGTTGTTACATTTTTCATTTTTGTCTTGGTGACAGAGTGAATGGTACATTTTCATCAGCCCCCTCAGCTGATTCTTCTCTGAATATCCAGGCTTCAGTGATAGCCAACACGGCTATTAATCACAGAATCTCTCAAGCTAATATGACACTGCTGCTTTGCTGATGACCGCTCTTTGAATTTTAGCATTTCTTATGTTTAAATGTCTTGCAAATATGCAGAAAGTAATGCTAAGACACCATTTTCTACTATCATTTTATTGGGCAAAAATGTACTCTAACTATATGCAAAATATAAAGTAGAGAACTGAACCAATTATTTAGATAATGAAGACAAAACTATGCTATATCCAAATAATTGAAATACTACTACAGTTGACCTTTGAACAACTCAGGAGTTAGGGGTGCTGATCTCCTGCAGAGTCAAAAATCAGACTGTAACTGTAACTTCCACTCCCCCAAAACGTAACTACTAACAGCCTGTGGTCTTACCAGGAGCCTTACCGATGACATACATAAACAGTCGATTAACATGCATTTTGTAGGTATTATATACAGTGTTTTTACCAAGGAAGTAAGCTGGAGAAAAGAAAATGTTATTAAGAAAATCATATGGAAGAAAAAAATACAGAAACAGTACTAAACTGTGTTGAAAAAAATCCACGTGTCAGTTGGGCCTGTGCAGATCCAATCCACGTTGTCCAACAGACAGCTCTATTTTAAACTACTCAAAACATTCATTTTTATTTTATTAACATTCTATAAAATATTCTGTAGTTTTCCTCATTACATATTGCTTGAATGTTGCCCAAACTAAATCTGCTAGTGACATCAGCAACCCTGGCTTTATTTTATAAGGGACTTATAATGTTTCTTATAAGAAACATTATGTTATCATTGAAAATATACACTAAATTATTCTAATTTGTAAACATGCATGTTACAGTGATTAAACCTTAGTAAAGTCCAGGTATGTTTTAAAATCAGGAAAAGAGAAAAAGATAGTTTTCTATAATTAACTCATGATCAAGTTATAGGTTTTAATTAATATTTTAAATGTTCACTTTGGAATTTAAGGCATTCTCAATGCTGCAAGCAGGAAGCGTTTTAGAAATGTTATGTACAGAAAGGCCTGGGTGGCTCAGTGGGTTAAGCGTCTGCTTCATCTCAGGTCATGATCCCAGGGTCCTGGGATGGAGCCCCGCATTGGGTTTCCTGCTCAGCGGGAGTCTGCTTCTCCGTCTTCCTCCCCTTACTCCTGGCTTGTGCTCTCTCCCTTGCTCACTCTCCCTCTCAAATAAATAAATAAAATCGTTAAAAAAGAAATAAATACTATATATAGATTAATATAAATTCAGTTGTGGGTTAAAATATGTTCCCCCCAAGAAGAACTGTTGGAGTCCTAAACTCCACTACCTCAGAATGTGACCTTATTTAGAAATAGGGTCTTACAAATATAGTTAATTACATTAAAGGGAGGTGTACTGGAATACAGTGGGTCCCTAATCCAGTATGGCTGCTTCCTTATAAGAAGCCAGACATGTGAAAAGGAGAGTTGGAGTAAGAGACCTATAAGTCAAGCAATGTCAGAAATGGCCTGCACAGCTCGCAGCAGAAGAGATAGGAAAGCAGAGTCTCCCCTACAGGTTTCAAAGGGAGCCTGGCCCTCCTACTCCTTGATTTCAGACCTCCCGCTGCTGGAATTGTTAGACAATACATTTCTGTTTTGCTAAGGCACTCAGCTTGTGGTGCTCTGTCATACCCGACCTAAGAAATGAATACAAGTCTTTCATAAATGATTAGTAAACCTTACCAAATTGAAGACCCTCTGTGATATGGTGCAGGAGGTAAACGGAGAGAAATATCAATGCATCTAAATAGTGTGCTCAGGGGCTTCTGGGGGGCTCAGTTGCTGAGTGTCTGCCTTTGGCTCAGGACATGATCCTGGGGTGCTGGGATCCAGCCCTGCATCGGGCTCCCTGCTCTGCAGGGAGCCTACTTCTCCCTCTCCCACTCCTCCTCCTTGTGTTTCCTCTTTCGCTGTGTGTGTCTCTCCCTCTGTCAAATAAATAAATAAAATCTTTTTAAAAAAAAATAAATAATAATTTTCCCAGTCCCAACAACAGATCCCTGATAACATAACACTTCTTGTTCTTGGGCACCTGTGGGGCTCAAATAGTTAAGTGTCTGCCTTCAGCTCGGGTCATGAACCCAGGGTGCTGGGATGGAGTCCTGCGTCTGGCTCCTTACTTGGTGGGGAGCCTGATTCTCCCTCTGCCTCCGCTTTTCCCCCTGATTGTGCTCTCTCACTCTCTCTGTCAACTAAATAAATAAAATCTTAAAAACAAACAACAACAAAAAACCTTCTTGTTCATGTCCTGTTATGTAAAATAAAGTCACATGGTAAATCCAAATAAATGCCTTTTGAGAGGCCAAATTATAGGCCTTTCTCCAGTAGGTGTTTTGAAAAGGACGTTTTCCTGAACCTCGTTTAGGTCCTCGGTGAGGCTCTGCATTTAGAACAGAAGCACGTGATTAATGACAGTGAAAAGAGCAGAAGTAAAAGCGAAAGTGAGAATGTGGCGACCGGAGTAGGAAGAGGCAGAAGAGGACTTCTGGCTGCACTTAAGATGGCATGCAGCTAACCCTGAACAAGGCATTCTAGAAGAAGAAAATGTGAAGCAAAGTCCAGAGGCCTTGACGCTCACCCGGTCCGTGACTTTGTGCTTTAGTCTGGTCCCCTGCACCAGTCAAGGTGTCCGTCGGGTTCCAGACTGACTGCAGGCTTTTACCCTCCGGAGCATCAAACATTCCCTTTGTAAATGAATACAAATAACGACTCGTTGGTTAAGTCGGTGTTTCTCAAATGCAAGCTTCTGCAAAAACCAGACAGAAATTGCAAATGTGAGGGCCGTTGGCTGGTTGGTAGCCATAGATCAGATGGCTCTGTAAGATCAGCAAATGGGTACCACGATGTCCTTGAATCCCCCTTCCCGGTGTCTCCAGCCTCCATGTCCCCCACTCTGGTGAGATGTGGTTAATCAGTCAACCCACTTCCCTGCTGTCAAGGGAACAGTGAAGAGTCCTCATCCCAGCACCGTGGTGGCCACGCTTACTGGGGGGATGTGTGTACTTGCGTGCACGTGTGGGTGTAAAGGAAAAGGGAGTGTGGAGGTCCCCCAACCAAAGGTCCCTGCAGAAGGAGTGAAAGACACGGGAAGGAGAAGGAGATGAAGACAGACCGGGAAAAAAGCAAGCAAGCGTTGTATCCTAGGAAGCTGAGAGAAATACGTTTTTTACTTCCTAGAAAATATATGCTCTCTGGCCCATGTTTTATTCATTTATAAAAAGCTTTTGATAGCCTTCACGGAGGCCTCCAGCAGCTACACCATCATTAGCAGATGATGCCAGCTTGCTTTCACAAGTGTGTTTAATATAGCATAATTTATGGATTTTAGTTTCAAAATAAGTACCATTTATCCTGTCTGGCACCTCTTCCTCCTTCGTCTTCTCCATCACAGTGTCAGCTGTGAGTGGGGTGGCCCCCAGCAGCGAGCCCGCCGGACAGCTGTCCTTCCCGCTCCTGCTCCGGCTCAGCTTACACACGGGTGGTGCACGGCTCCCGCCAGCCCGCCAGTGAGCCCCACGGATGACCTTCCCACGTTGTTCAAAAGAACAGGTTACTGTCTTGTATTATCCTCCAAGCACTAAGTAAATTGAAAGAAAAGATGATTCTCAGAAGTTTGCACGAATTCTTTGAGCCCTTTGCCTGCACCCACCACCCACCATAAGGCACACGTTGCCTTCTCTCTATGCACGTGGAGAGGAAAGGGTTCAACAAAGCAGGGCAATTAAAGCAGGACTACTATGGAAAGGGCCGCCGCTCTCCAGATACTACACTGTGGTCTTCCTGCACTGCCGGCATCCTAAGTTGATGGACCCAGCGCAAAATAAAAACGTGGGGCCCGTTGCTAAAAAATCATTACGAGTATCAGGATGACAACAGCAGAACATGAAACCAAGTGTGGACCCTTCCCTTACTACCTGTATTCTGCGTGGATTTAATCACTGTCGGATCTAGTATTTCCATTTACAGTGAGCCCTTCTCTTTACCTTATGATGGGCGAACTCTTCTCCCCGATACTCATCATCTTTCTTGAAAATGAGAAAGTAATTGTTAAATTCAGTTTTTAATGTATTCACTATTGATAAGTGGTCAGATTCTTTCTAGGAACACAGGCTACCTGAAATAAATGCACAGTTCCATGCTTAGAAGAAAAAGAGGACATAACCTACTTGAAAATTAAGTATTGTTTTTAGGCATATTTGACATATACATAAATAGTAATTGAGATGACCTCACATCGTGGAAATCTTACGTTATTTTGCACTATTTCACCATTCTGATATCAGCACTGCCGAATAGAGAAATGATCTCCCCAATTATTAGACATATTAAAAAGGGATGTGAAGCTTTATAAACCTGAAGTGTCCCCGTATGTCCCCTCTGTGCCGAAGTGCAAATACTGGCTGCTTTACTATTTGCTGCCAAAAGTCCCATCGCACTTAAAATTTGTTGCATGAAGAACATATTGACTCCAAGTTCTTCATCAAGACAGAGCCATTAATATCCAAATTAATTAATCTGGCATGCATATATTACTTTTACCAAGTTCATTGATAATAAATCCATCAAAAATCAGTTTTGGAATGCTTTCATCCCACTAATAACATTCCTCATATTCATTTACAGTAAACCCCCATTCCTACCCTCAGCCTCAGGCAACCACTAATCCACTTTCTGTCTTCATGCATTTATCTTTTCTGCACAACTTATGCAAATTGAATCATACTGTCTGTATTATCCTGAATACGGCTGCTGCTTCTCAGCATAATGTTTTTAAGGTCCATCTACGATGTGGCATACGTCAGTAGTTTCTTTACTGTTGAATAATAATCCATCATATAAATGGATCACATTTGCCTTTCCACTCCCAGTTGATGAACATTTAGGTTATTTCCAGTGTGGGCTATTAAAAATAATGCCGCTATGAACATTCACATGGAAATCTTAACATGGACATACATTTTTTTTCTCTTGGGTAAATACGTAGCAGTGGAGATACTGGGTCATACGATACTTTAATGTTTATCTTCTTAAGAAATTGCTGAAGAAATTTTCTAAAGTGACTGCACCACTTTACATTCCCACAAGAAATGCGTAAGAGTGTTCATTTTCTCCACATCCCTGCCAACACTTGTTTCTGGCTGTCATTTAATATAGCCATTTTTGTAGGTGTGAAATAGTATTATCTCACTGTGGTTTTGATCAGCATTTCCTTAATAATTAATGACTTTAAAAACCTTTTTACGAGCTCACTAAGCATTCGTATACCTTATTCTGTATGTCTGTTCATATGTCTTATCCATTTCTTTTATCAGTTTATCTTGTTGAGTTATAAGTGTTCTTTATAAACTGTGGCTATAAGTCCCTTATCAGATAAATGTTCCATAAATATTCTTTCTCAATCTGTTGTTTGTTTTCTTATTTTCTTAATGGTGATTTTCTTCACTGTGACTTTATTTATCTTTTTAGAACAGTTTCAGGTTCAAATTCAAGAGGCAGGTAGAAAGATTTCCTTTACACCTTCTGCCCCCCCCCACCCCCACACACACAACATGCCTATTACCAGCATCTCTCACCAGAGGGGGACATTTGTTACAGTGGACAAACCTACACTGAGGCATCATTACCACCCAAAGTCCAAACTTTACATCAGGGTTCACTCATTCTATGGCTTTGAACAAATGGATAACAACATGCACCTACTATTATAGGATCACACAGAGTGCTTTCACTATCCTAAAAGTCTTCGGGGCTCTGCCTATTCATCTCTCCTTTCCCCTAACCATCCTAGCAACCACTGACCTTTTTATTGGCCGCATAGTTTTGCCTTTTCCAGAAGGCATGTGTTTGGCCTGACACAGTGTGTGGCCTTTTCAGACTCGTTTCTTTCATGTAGTAATCTGTGTTTAAGATTCCTCCATGTTTCTTCATGGCTTGATAGCCCATTTGTTTTTAGGACTAAGTAATATTCCCTTGTCTGGATATCCCTATGTTTAATAGTTCACCTACTAAAGGACATCTTGGTGGCTTACAAATTTTGACAATTTTTAATAAAACTGTCATAAACATTCACCTGCAAGTTTTTGTGTGCACATAACTTTTCAGATCCTTTGGGTAAATCCCAAGGAGTCTTGATTACAAGATCATATGGTAAGAGTGTGTTTAGTTTTATAAGAAACCACCAACCATCTTCCAAAGTAGCTCTACCATTTTTTTACTCTCACCATCAGTGAATGAGAATTTCTGTTGCTCCATGTCCTGTGCAGGATTTGGTGATGTCAGTGTTATGAATCTTGGCCATTCTAATGGATGTGTATAAATGGTGATTTCTGGTGAGATGCAGTTGATCTTTTTTTTTTTCTTTTATAGACTGTGCTTTTAGTGTCACATCTGAGAAATACTTGCCTAACTCAAGGTCTCAGTGATTTTTTTCCTATATTTTCTTCTGCAAGTTTCAATGTTCTAGCTACTTCGTTATCTCTGTGATCCATCTTGAGTTAATGCTGTGGGTGGTGTGAGGTATCGGTCTAAGTTCCTCTTGCTGCACAGGGGTATCCAGTCGTCCCAGCGGCATTTGCTGAACAAGTTGTCCTTTTCCCAAACCTCCTTGTCATTGTTGTCAAAAATAAATGGACTATAAATACGATTATTTCTTTTCTGCATTCCCAATTCTGTTTCATATGTCTATCCTTACTATCTTGATAAAAGGAGTTTTATACCACATTTTGAAATTGATAGGTGAAAAAATCCTCCAACTTTACCTTTTTCCAAATTGTTTTGGCTAGTCTATGTGTTTTGCATCTCCATATGATTTTTTTTATTTGTTTGTTAATTTAGACACACACACAAAGATGCTGCAATTTTTATAGTGGGTAAATTGGAACTATAGATCAGTTTGGGAAGAACTGCCCTCTTAACAATATGGAGGCTTTCAATGTATGAGCATGCAATCTATCTCCATTGATTTATATTTTCCTAGATTTCTCTTACCAAAGTTTTGTAATTTTTAGTTTGTAAGTCTTCACTCCTTTTTATTGAATGTATCCGTAATAATTATTAGTGTTATTTTGAACGGGAATTTATTCTTAATTTTGTTTTTGGATGAGTCATTACTTATAAGCATGTACTACTTTTGTAATAAACCTGAGACACGTGGGAGCAAAAGGTTCTGGCTGTATTAATGGAGGAAAGGAGCAAAAAACTCAGAAAAAATCCCAGGCTAATACTCAAATGAATTCATGTGCCATACATGTATGTTTTTAAAACAAAAGCCCTGTATTTCTTTATTCTTACTTTTTTGTGCAATAAGTACTCATTGTAGAGAATATGCTCCTAAAACAAGAGTCACTGGAAGCTCTAGTGACAGGAAACTGAGTCACATCTGCCCACACCCGAGTTCTCTGGTCCCATCTCTCCAGCTACCTATACAACCAGGACTGTGGCTTTCACCGATTTCCTGATTCCTTTTGCGCTGTGCTTTCTACAAAGTATTATCTTAACAAGCTGAAGAGCTCAGTGGGGAAGCCACACATAGCAGTGAGACATGACCCTGAGGAAATTGTTCATACTCTAAGGACCCCCATTTCCTCACTCATAAATGAAGACACCAGAAGCCTTCCATTCTCTACCTCCGCCATCTTTCTTCCTGCTTTCCTTCCCACTGGATTTCATCTCCTTCCCTCGTATGTTCGTATCAGGCTCCAACCCTCCAAGGTGCATCCCAGTTTTCCCTCTCTTGAGGCCAGGTTATGACCTGGGTGCAGTTTGGGACAGCCTGTCTTTGGAGTGTGAAGTACGCACGCAGGTCTCCACCTTGGTGACTCTAGCATCCCACCTCCCCGTATTTCCTCTGGGGTCTTGGCCTCCAATTTTCCATCTGTGTGCATTGTTTTACTGCAGGTCCGTACCGATAGATATGCAGGTAGGGCCCCTTTAGCTAGAAGTCCAGCCACATTCATGTGTTCATGATTAAACTCTTAGGAAGATACCAAGGCATACAGGGAAAGCTTGCATCGTGGATCAAGTGTTGTCTGAAGTTTTGCTGCCCCCAGCTAACTGTCATTCACCTAGGACAGTCCCTGTTCCCACATGTCACCAGTGCAGAAAAGGACCCTTGCTTCCTCCCCATGCTGAAACTCTCTTGTGAATAGAAAAGGTAGCCAAGGACATTTGACTTCCTCAGCCCCAGTGGTCTTCTGAAAAATGATAACAGGTACTTCAAAAAGGAAAGAACCAAGAAGAAAAGCACCTGTATTTGTGTTATGTGGAATTCAGTACCATTATTAGGATCATTGTAAACATTTTCCTGTTCATATGGCTTTTGAGTTTTCAGATATAACCGGAAATGTACGATGATTGAGACCCTATTACGGTTAAGGTAATCAGATGATTAAACCAGATTGATATAACCCCTCATACACATACAAATATAAGTTAGATTGACTTGTTTTTCTTTACCTCTTATCAAGGAAGCCCTACGTGACAGCATTAAGTTAAAGTCAGAAATCCGAATCTTCGCCAGGTGTGTTCTAGAGGAAGGCACTTTACTTTGGGGCCTCCAGTTGCCCTAAGAAATAGATGAGGTGGTTTTACTTAATCTCTGTGGTTCCACCACTTCAGCAACCTACGGCTCATTAACTTGCATGCCTGTACAAGTTTCATAGAGCCTAAGCTGAAAATGTGTCTATTTTGAAAAAAGAAAATTTATTTCTATTATTTAGTCCAAGTGGAATTCTGTAACCATGGATAAAGATAATTTTATCACAGTATTTTGTGATTGTTCTATATTCAAAAGAGTTTATACAATGTAATTTTAAAAGTTAAAATGAAACTGCTGGGACGCCTGGGTGGCTCAGTTGGTTAAGCAGCTGCCTTCGGCTCAGGTCATGATCCCAGCGTCCTGGGATCGAGTCCCACATCGGGCTCCTTGCTCAGCAGGGAGCCTGCTTCTCCCTCTGCCTCTGCCTGCCATTCTGTCTGCCTGTGCTCGCTCTCTCTCCCTCTCTCTCTGATAAATAAATAAAATCTTTAAAAAAAAAAAAAAAGAAACTGCTGTAGAAAATGAAAATATCATAGATAATTTCTCCTGCAGAATACAAGACCTGTGTGGCACTTGTCGTACCATTGGTGCTTGACCAATGGGGGACATCGGTCTTTGACTTGCATTTGGAGAGAGGATTTAATGGGTTTATACCACAGTTTCTCCATCTTTTTCAAAGGAAGAGTAATTGAGAGCTGTTTCTCATAGTCAGCTTCATATATTTAGTGATTTAAATGATTTTGGAACTCAAATGACAATAACTTATCAAGGACAAAATGTCTCAACACCACTTAAAGTAAAAAGAAGGACTTAGTTCATTCAGAGGGCTAGAAATTGTTCAATGAAGAGGTTGAGGATAAATGGTCTTCAGTGACGTAAGTCTTGACTTTCAGTCCCTTGAGACTAACAGGGGACATTTATGCCATAGATCTGCATAATAAATAGAAAACAGAATTTAGTTTAAAAAGAATCCTTAATCACTGGGACTGAACCTCCACATCCTTTTGCCTGTCAGGGTCAGCCATTTTTGATAAAACAAGGAACCTAGTTTTGCCATTTTCGAATGGTTTTCATTTTGGAGCTCATGAATTAAGAGCTGTTATTAAACTTACCCTTAAAACCCTCACACCATGCCTTTTTTTTTCTCTTCTTTTTTTCTTTTTTAATTTAAATTTAATTAGCCAACACAAAGCACATCACTAGCTTCTGGTGTACTGTTTCATAATTTATCAGTTGTAAAACAGCCAGTACTCATCACATCGCATGCCCTCCTTCACGCCCCTCCCCCAGTTACCTCATCCCGCCGTCCTCCTCCCTCCAGCAGCCTCAGTTTGTTTCCTTGAGTTAAGAGTCTCTCAGGGTTTTTCTCTCTGATGACTTCCTATTCAGTTTTCCTTCCCCTCCCCTATGATCCTCTGCCCTGTTCCTTATATTCCACATACGAGTGAAACCACATGATAATTGTCTTTCTCTGACTGACTTATTTTGCTCAGCATAATCCCCTCCAGTCCCATCCACGTCAATGTAAATGGGAAGTATTCATCCTTTCTGATGACTGAATAATATCCCACATCTCGATCCATTCATCTGTCAATTGACGTCTTGGCTTTTTCCAGTTTGGTTATTGTGGACATTGCTGCTATGGATGTTGGGCTGCAGGTGTCAAGACAAGGTATATACCCAGGAGTGCAATTACTGGGTCATAGGGTAGCTCTATTTTTAACTTCTTGAGGAATCTCACACCTGCCTTTTTACATTTACTGGCTTTTAACTGTTGATGTGCCTGCCAAGAATTCAAAGAGGACAGAATTAGTGTTGGTTCAATACTGAAACCTTAAGAGCAGCTCTATGGTCATTTTTAAAGAGATCACCTGTACGGAAACTGAGTTCCATGAGTTATGGAAACAACTTAGTGATCAGTCGTGTGAACAATGTGCATGCAGATGACAAAGACATCTTCTAGTGAATGCGGTAGTAAGAACCATCTGTTGAATCGTCCCCACATACAAGTGGTTCAATCAACAACCTGTTGCAAAATGAGGAAACTGGCAAAACCAGTTAGGTATGGCAGGGTGATACTCAGAATTTGGGTCTAGAAGGCTTTGGACTTCTGTCAACCATCCCCCACACCAACTTTCTACCTCTGCCTACCACAACAAAGCAAGACTTTTTGAAATTGTGGCATAAGGTAACTGACTTAAGTTTCTATGAAATCAAAGTATAATTTCCAAGTCCTTTCTGGCTCCATATCTGTGGTTTTATGAGAGATGTGTAGGGTCACCATTGATGGCTTACGGATATGTGACTAGGCAGTCAGGCAGAGGAGCCCATGCTTCATGTAATATTCTTGTGGTCATCTAAACATTTCCAGTAGTTTTTGAACAAGGAGGGCCACATTTTTACTTTGTACCATGTCTTACAAATATTGTAGCCAATTTTGGCATATTACTTGTATGGAAAGTTTTAGATCAAATTCTATGACTACATGATCTAGAAAAATAACAGTAACCTTTCTTATGAAGAAAACAGATGAGTGTGAACCTGATGTAACCAGGGACTTTCACTGAAGCATTGCTTAAAAGAGATGGGCAGCACCATTCCAGATTATATAAGAGAAAAATAGCTGCTAACTTCTTTGAAGAAAAATAACAATAAATAATAAAAATGAAAAGAGAAGTCCAAAAGGATATTTTCAGACCAATCTCTTTATAAATAGGAAATGAAAATCCTGTCAGCACATAGACTCCAGCAAAATTTTAGAGAAATACTAGAACTTGACTAAATTTGGGTGAATGCAAATATGCAAGTTTTTTTAGAACTAAGGAATCTATCAGTATCATTCATCTTATTCATAGATTGAAGGTGAAAAATAAATGATCTCCATTAATACTGGAAGAGCATTTTAAGATTCAAAATCTGTTCTTGGTAAAAATGCATGTTGATAAAATAAAAGTAGACTGATATGGCTTTAATACAAAGTAAACAGAAGCAAGAGTATCAGGTTTAGTGGGGTGCGCCCTACATCTTAGGAAAAGGCCCGGCGTGTACGATTCAACATTGCACAGAACACTACCCACGTGATCCGTTGCTTGGCATTGAAGTACAATGGTGATATTTTCTCCTATTTATTTTATAAAAATTGGGCTGTGTATATTTCTTATCATTCCTGGAATCATTTTTGAAAATAATATATTTTTTCAAATAAAATATTTCACCCATATTAAAACATATATTAGTAACAGATTAAAAATGTGATTCTAAGGGCCCCTGGCTGGTTTAGTCAGGTTGAGCCTGTTGGGATTGGGAGTTTGAGTACCATGTTGGTTGTAGAGATTACTTAAAAAACAATTTTTTTTAAAAAACATTATTCTGGGGCACCTGGGTAACTCAGTCGGTTGAATGTCTGCCTTCAGCTCAGGTCATGATCCCAGGGTCCTGGGATTGAGCCCTGCATAGGGTTCCTCGCTCAGCCAGGAGTTGGCTTGCTTGTCTCTCTCGCTCCTACCCACCTCCCCACTCGTGAGCTCTCTCTCTCTCGCTCACAAATGAATGAATAAAACCTTTTTAAAAATTATTATGATTTTGGGGGGGTGTCACACAAAGTAAACCTAATCTGTAGCAATAAGGAGATCATGGAAAATAACTTCCAGAGCTGTGACTATGATCATCCTGTTAAATTCTCTTTTTCTTACTATCTTTTTTAACTTCATTCTTTTTCAGAATTTGAGCTTTTTAATTTTTTTCTTTTAAATTAGAAATTGCTATGTTTTGTGTATCAGTTTTTCAAAAAGTAGCTTTTGGAGGCACCTATGTGGCTCAGTCAATTAAGTGTCCCACTCTTGAATTTGGCTCTGGTCATGATTTCAGGATAGTGAGATCAAGCCCCACATTGCTGGGCTCCACCCTGAGCGTGGAACCTGCTTAAGATTCTCTCTCTTCCTCTGCTCCTCCCCTCATCTAAAATAACTTACGCATTTATTTACTTTTCTCTACAATCTCTATCTTCTAACTCATTAAATTTTGTCTTTATGCATTCATGTGTTCTGATTCCCTCTGCTTTATTGTACTGCTCATTCTCTAATCAACATAGCAAATCAGCATAGATCCTATTACTCTGTCTTTGATGTGGAAAACACTCTTTTCTTTTTCCTATTTGGCAAGGACCCACTGAACTTGCCGTAATTTAATCTGTCAATATTTTCATTGCAGAACATCTCCCTACTCCACTGATGATATCAGGCTAATTGAACCTGATGAGCAGGTAGTAGCAAAAACTAAAATCCCTTCCTAGCAGACCTGTGTGCCGGAGTATGTGGGATACACCCCATGAAAATGCAGGAGCC
Source organism: Mustela nivalis (assembly GCF_964662115.1). Classification (NCBI taxonomy): domain Eukaryota; kingdom Metazoa; phylum Chordata; class Mammalia; order Carnivora; family Mustelidae; genus Mustela; species Mustela nivalis. The sequence continues at coordinate 85,189,007 of NC_139034.1, forward strand.
TATCTGCTCTGAATGCCCGGGGATCTAAAGTGTGTATCTACCCTTCCAAAGTGGGAAATAAAATGGTGCCCATTGAACCTCATATTATTCAAATGGGGCATGTTATCTAAGTGGGTCTTTTTATCTTTGTAGTCAACATAGGGTATATTGAGGGAGCTGGTCTGATCTCTCTGCTGTGTACCCCGTTGAGCAGCCAGTTGGAGAGAGACATGAGCAAGAAAAGACTTCGCATCAGATGCAGGCTGGTGGAGGTTCTCTGACATTTGGGCCTGAAAACCCCAGCTACCCAGTGCTGATTGTTTCTGGAAGACGAACCTGCTTCTGGCAGGCTCCAGTAGGATCCTACCAGGACAGATCTCTAAACGTTTAGAGGTAGGCATCTCCCCTTGCACACATACATACGCTCCTTCACAGAAACTGCTTCTGGCTTGTCCTGAGACCAAGTAGAAGCCAAATGCATGTCTCTTCAGACTTTATATAACCATCATCCATCATGAACTAGGGATTTCTGACCCCAGCAGCTAAGGCTGGATGTGCTCAACAGCAAGCCATAATCGGGTGGAAATGGCAGCTAAGAGATCAGGTCTGATCAAGTCTGGAAGGTCCAGGTAAGTTGGCATGAACTGATGGCCTGCAGGCCTCATGAGGAATTCTGCAAGAACCATCAGCAGAGGAATAAAACGGGCCTCTGCGGAATCCCTGCCCAGTGGGAACCGGACTGCTGTGCAATGACAGCCTTCTCCGGAAGATGGCTGCAAGGTAGTAATGAGGAAACCTTCCCTGGGGACAGAATGTCTGCTGCACATACAGTTGTTTGCTTTGGGTGGGTCGAGAGAGCTAAGAGTGCAGATGCTGCGTGACATATCTGACCTGAGCTACCCTTAAAACGAGAAGGGGGGCAGCCTGGGTGGCTCAGTCTGTGAAGCATTTGACTCTTGATGTTGGCTCAGGTCATGTCCCTTGGGGTTGTGAGATCAAGCCCTGCATCAGGGTCTGTCTATCTGTCTACACTAAGCGTGGAGTCTGCTTCTCCCTCTCCCTTTGCCCCTCTCCCCACTCACGCAATCTCACTCTCTCTTTCTCTGAAGTAAATAAATAAGCTCTTTAAAAAAAGAAAAAAAAAGAGGAAGTGGAAAACATTAAAAAAAATTAAAACATTAAAAAAAAAGAGGAAGCGGAAAACATTTAAAAAACAAAGTGTTTTATTATAAAAGATTAACAGTTTACTATCCAGTGAGTCATACAACCTTAAGTGTTTGTCCCACTTACATACTAATCCGTGAAGAAATATTACCTCTAATTCTGTAAATGAACTAAATCTAGTTTTTAAAGTTTTACTCTGGCAAATTCTGTTCATCTATTGAATTTTCTTTTGGAAATTTAAAGAACAGATTGCAGGAGATGTATGCTGATGATGTTGAAGAGTGGACTCTCAGTATGACTTCTTCAAAGGTCTTCGTTCCCAGACAGGTTAAGGCTAATTGCTCTGAAGACTAAATCGCCATCTAAGTGAAATCCCTTTCACAAAATAGTCACAACAAAACTTAAATTATTGCCAAGGAGACAAGAGTTGATTGCAGAGTCTTTGGAAGAGTTATTCTAGAAGGGGAACCTGTGTCTGCAGTGCAGAGCCCACCTGTGATCCAGGGGTCTGGGACTACTCCTAGAGTCCAGCAGGGAGGAGGTGAGACCATCCAGGGGTCTGGGACTGCTCCTAGAGTCCATCGGGGGGAGGGTGGGCCCCATGCATGACTTCCTATCGATACACTGCCAAGCCTGACGTTTTTCATGTTAAAAAAAAAATGTTTTAAGGAAATGAAAGTCTTAGAAATGAAAAATGCTTCTGTTGACTCTTTCCCTTTAAGTAAAATATCTTTCCCATTTTAGAAAGTTGGGAAAAAGTGGCTCACAATGGTCGACAAGTGCTCAGGGTGGGGGTTCCTGGGTGGCTCTGTCAGTTAAGCATGGGACTCTCCATCTCTACTCTGGTCCGGATCTCAGGGTCATGAGTTGGAATCCCACATTGGGTTCCACACTGCACATGGAGTCCACTTAACAAACAAAGAAAGAAGTGATCGAGGTCACCTCTGAAATATGAGAGTTGAAATGCAAACTCAAATTTATAATAATGCCAGGTCTGTAATTTTAATTTTTAAAATGTCATCGATATAAAATTTATGCAAATATTTATAAAATGCCATACATATATATGTCATCATATATGACGTGTATGTAACATATATATACACACACACAATTTAAAACAGTAGTGGGGCAGCTGGGAGGCACAGTGTGTTAAGCGTCCAGCTCTTGGTTTAAGCTCAGGTTGTGATCTCAGGGTCATGAGACTGAGCTCTCTGGCTGCACACGCTGCACCGTCTGCTTGAGTTTCTTTCTCTATCTCTCCTTCTGTACCTCCCCCTGATCTTTCTCTCTCTCTAAAATAAATAAATAAATAACTTTAAAAATAGTTTAAATAATATACTTTTGCCTCCCACACAGTTTAAGAAATCAGAAATGAGCCATGGTTTCCATAGTCTCCTAATTCTTTGCTTTTGCTTCCTCTTTCTTCCTAATTCTTTCCTTTTGCTTACCTTCCCGCAGGTAACCCTTAATCTCAGTTTCATTTTAGTCACGTCTGTGTTTTATTTTATATTTTGCTGTGTGTTCAGTCCCTAAGGTGTGCAGCCTTCACTCTGATCTGTTTTCAGGGGATGGAAGTGCTGTATCTGTTTTCATTGCTCTGTTATACTCCATGGTCTGGGGATCAAGTTTGTCATTTTCCATCTGTGACCATTTGAGTTGTTATCATTTTCTTTTTTACCATAAACCATGCTGCTGAGCACACTTTAGCCCACACTGCCTTGTGCACGTGTGGCAGAGGGAGAAGGGGGGGGTGGGAGCAGAAGCAGGTGACTGCTTGCCCACGTGGCATGCTTCTTTGCACACTCTGCTCCCTGGGTGGGTCAATGCTGACCTCAGAGGAAGGGGCTATACCAAATCCTAAAAGGGGATCTCAGTGCTGCCTTAGTCGGTTGTTGGATATGCACCCCCCAACTTTGGGCATGAGGATATTGGCCTGCCTCCACCTCCCACCCCGGTTCCGTTCCAAGGCCCCTCAACTTTCTTTTACTCCCTCCTTGCTGTATCTCCTACCTGTGTGCCGTCGTAAGCAGAAGAACATAGGTTTTCTGCACCATGGGGGAATTTCAAGGGCATTCAGGGCATGGTTGTGGATTGTAACACAGAGGGAAAGGGGAAGAAAAACCGTAGTGTTTAGCCACACCATAAAAGGGCTTGCACAATGGACTGCTTTGCTGCAAAATTCGGTTTTTCACAGCAGAAACTTTGTATATGTGCTTCTTCTGCAACATGGCTAATCTCTGCAAGCAAAGGAGCTGCCGGGGGCAAACAGGCCTTCAGTCCTGCGTTCAAGGGGTTTCACAGAGACACACTAATAGTTCTCCATCTTTTTCTCTATTGGAAAAGTTGTGCTGAAAATGTGCTGTGGGTCAGCATTAGGTTGGGAAAGTTCATATTCAAACTGAAAGGACAGTAGCAGTGGGGTTTTAAAGCTGGGGATTCAGACACAGTAGGAGCATCTGTGCAGCTTAGATGCCGAGATGTGTGTAGGCTGAAGTGGGAAGGGAGACCTCCCTAAAACCGGGCTCATCAAAGACCGGTCGAGATTATCACCTCAGAACCGTGAGTTGGGCATTATTTATTTATTTATATATTTTTAAGAGATTTATTATTTATTTGAGAGGGAGAGAAAGAGAGAGAAAGCTGGGTGGTGGTGGGTGGGCAGGTGCAGAGGAAGAGAAGCAGACTCTGGACCTCAGGACCCTGAGATCACGACCTAAGCAGAAACCCAGGCTGACGCTTCACCGACTGAACGCCCTGAGGTGAGCATTTTTTTGAATGATTTTTGATTTTTAAAAATCAAACCACGGGCATTCACTCACCCATTGGGAATATCTTAAATCCATGAGTTTGGATTGGCGCGAGATTCTGCATTGTAAGAAACGACAGTTCTCCTGATGACTGGGATGAGTTGCTTCATTAAAGGAGGAATTTCGCAGTCTACCAGAAGCACACACGGGCGCACACGGGCACACATTTCTCCCTTGTACCCTTATTTCTAAAATTACCATTTGTGTGAGGGAAGTGTAGCTTTGCAGGCACTAAGGAAAAAGGTCCTCATGGATCCTCCTAAAAGAAGAGTTTTACAAGATGATGACTACAGTCACCACTGCTCTCTGGTGTGTTGGGCCATGAACGAGTTCTCATCGCAAGGGAAAAATAACATTTTTTTTTCCTTTTTCTTTCTTTTCTTTTTTCTTTGTATCTATATGGGGTGACAGAAGTTAACTAAGCTCATTGTGGTCAGTTCACAATATGTGTTAAACATCATCATTATCTTTAAACTTACCCTGTGTTGTTCATCAATTAAATCACAGTAAAACTTGGGGGAAAAGGAAGTGATTTGTTAAGCACTGGGCAAAATTTTTAATCTGGAGATATTTCTCACCTGTGTGGAGTATGCCTATGAAAAGAAAAATCTGATAGCTCTCAATCACTCTATATCGTGAGCAAATGATTTACGACTGCAACTTTTTTGCAATCAATGTCTTCCCTTCTGCCAGCTCTTGAATCCAACTCTGTCCCATACCCCGATTACCAACGAGAATGTAGGCTGGACACGTTGCCAAATGTTCAAAGAAATGTGTATTGGGTTTCAAAAGCTCAGTATAAAATAACACTGTGGAATATTTTAATAATTTGTATGTTAAGTACTTATTGACATAAAGATGTTTTTAATATTTGGCATTAAATAAAACCTAGTACTAAAATTATTAATTACTCAAATTACTCAAATTTTCCTGTATCCATTCACTTTTTAAATATAAGAATCAGAAGATTTTTTTTTAAATATTTTATTTACTTGACAGAGAAAGATCACAAGTAGGCAGAGAGAGAGAGGGAAGCAGGCTCCCCGCTAAGTGGAGAGCCCGATGCGGGACTCGATCCCAGGACCCGAAGATCATGACCTGAGCCGAAGGCGGAGGCTTAACCCACTGAGCCACCCAGGCGCCCCTTAAATTCTTTTTTTTTTTTTTTTAAGATTTTATTTATTTGACGGAGAGAGATCACAAGTAGAGAGAGAGAGGAAGGAGCAGGCTCCCTGCCCAGCAGAAAGCCCGAGGCAGGACTCGATCCCAGGACCCTGAGATCATGACCTGAGCGGAAGGAAGAGGCTTAACCCACTGAGCCACCCAGGCAGCCCAACAATCAGAAAATTTGAAATGACCACGTGACTCTCATTTACAACCGTGTACTAACTTCTGTTGGGAAATGCTGGTCTTGCACATTAATCCTTCTAATTGTGATTACTTAAATAAAATTCTACTTTTCCTTGGATGTGTGAAATAAGTCTTTATGTAAACAAGAGAAAGCATTAGATGGCACCTAAATAAAGCAATTAACCAATAAGCTGCAAGAAAAATCTTACATGAGAGGTTTGAAAGAGAAATGTGCATTAAAATTCAATCTGGATAATTTAAATGTTCCCTGGCTTTAGGAAGCATGAATCTACTTTAAAATTATTTTAATGTCTTTACACATATAGAGACATATATAATTGTACCTGACTGCATGAAAAATCAACCCGTTATCTTTCTAAGCGCCTTCATGCCTAACTGGCCATGTTCCTACATCATATTTTCATGCTCACCTTCACATGTCAGCAAAGTGAATGGTCTAGTACATAGTCTTTGTACATTTCCATGCTCACATATACCAGACAAGATATTCATGTATTTATGTATATATATATATATATATGCACATATTATGTATGTATGGGCACAAATGTATTACTTCTCACTTTTGCTTTGCTAAAAATGGGTTCACTTCATGCACATTTTTCTAAATCTTCCATTTTTCTCTCACAGCTCTGGGTTGGCACTCTTCCAAGCCAACTTGTGATGTTTTAACTTATTTTCAATGGCTGTAGAATATTGCAAGATGTGAGTGCAATGTAATATCTTCCTCTGCTTCTCTTTTGATGGGCGATCTTTGTTTTTAGCTTTTACTTTTGTGTCTTTGCCTTTCTTGTTTTGGGAGAGGGGCGGGGCAAACAAGGACTTCGTAGACTGTGACGTCATCGGTCACGTGGACTTGCGCTTTTATTTCTGGGACAGATTGCCAGGGTGGAGAGTGCCGTCCAGAGATGGCACATGCACGGCACATGCATAGACATATATGTTATAAAATAGGTTATTAAATAAATAGTTATTTTGCTTTTGAAACTGATACACCGGTCCATGGTGTTCTGGTAATGGTGAGAATAAATGAATCCCCGGCAGAGAGAGTATTACTGCTCTTCTCTAGCTTTGTGCGTGTTCAGCACAACTCTGAGCCACTTGCATCAGTGTTGTGTCCACTGCTTGCAAATGTGGGCATTTGTTCCCAGCAGGTGATTTGTCTTTGCTCTTCTATAAACGACCATGTAAGAAAGCACTCTTCAGGAGAATTATCAGATACTAAAAATATTATTTTGAAATGTAACAACATGACTGAGAAACTGAATTTTTAAATTTTGCCTAATTTTAATTAATTTTAATTTAAATGGCTACATACATCTACTGGTTATCATAGTGGACCTTGCATACTTAGATCCTTATCTAACTTCCTATGCATTTCTTTCTTTAATTTTCAATTACCAAAGAGCACTTTCCATAGTATAGAAATTAACACTTTATCATCTACATTACATTTCTTTATATTTACCTTTGGATTATTTGTTATATTTTATGCTTTAAAAGGAGGTAGCTGGATATTGCCAAATTTTGTGCATAAATATGCCTTCTTTTTAAAATTTTCTCAATAAATTTTGATAGGCATTTATGCTTTCTTAAAAGTTTCACAAATAGGGTGAGAGAAGAGAGAATATCTTGGACAGTGCATTACCGTTTCTCCTCATCCATATAAAGTATAGTCTAAAATGCTGCACTTTTGTATTTTAATATTTACTGTTTAATAAGTGCCGTCATTTTCAGAAGACTCTCTTTTTATTATTTAAAAACCCTTATATAGTCATCTTAATGATTTGCACTTGTGTCCTTTTACTAAAGCTATTAATAACCTGCTAACATGTTGGATAAAGCAATGTAACTATGATATGGATATTCAATGATTATTAACTCCCTCTAAAATCTTCTTGACATTAGATATTCCTTCATTAGACTATGTTATATGTCAAAACAACCTATGGTTTTATTGTTCCATGAATTAAACCACTGTATAAGCTAGAAACTCATGTGAACCAGATTGCTAAGTGGTAAACTGAAGTTAAATGGTATATAAAAAAATGAAGATCTACATCATTGACCGGAAACTTTCACTGTGGGAGCATGACAGCTGCCTGGGAGTGTGTAAGATAAAAGCACAATGGATTCTGATTTAATCTTTCTTTTTAAAAATACAGTGAATTCATGTGTGTCAGTCAGTTAAGGAAGAGTTATATTTTTATTGCTTCAATGCAATAAAAATAGGACAGTTGTAGTTTTTTTCACACCAGGAAAATTGTGAATGCTTACACATATGTTACCAAGATTTTACTTGTGCAGAGAGACAACATTGTAAATTTTCTTTGAGGGCACAATGCACTGTTGATTCAACAGACATTCTACTTATACCATTTCATGAGAATAATTATTCCTCATTTATTTTGAGTTAAAGAATTGACATTTAGCTCACATTTTACTGTTGTCTCAATGTTAAAATTTTTTATTTATAAAATAAATGATAATATTATATTAATTAATAATAAAATAATACTAATAATATCTGCTTATTGAAGGAAGTTTAGAAAATCTGAAAAAATAAGAAAGCACTAAAAACTAAAAATTGTAGAAAAATAATGAAGAATGAAATAAAACTTAACTCTTATTTCAAATTATAGATCTATTTTTTTATTTATTGAAATGGCACCATGTAAGCTATTTTGAAAAGGATTAATGAATAATTATGTAACATATCTTAGCAGCACAGTTTTGTTTTGCTACATGGTATTTCATCCTATGACAGACCAAAAACTTCAAATTGTCATTTGATGTCCTCTTCCATCCACAGATGGCAAATTGGAGGCTCTACTCATGAAAATAGGGCAGCGATCACTCTAGTCCCTTAAACCTGAGTGTCAGGTATCCTAGAGCAAAATGACTTAGTAAAACAACAAAGTAAAATACCATTTACCCAAAGAATCTGGTTGCTGCTGGGGTTTGTACTACTAAACCCCATATTAATTTTTTTAAAGTTTTCTTTTAGAATAAAACGTTAATCTCCAAAACTTTTCTGTGTATCTAAATCAGAGACTAGTTAATGTATTTAAAACATCAAGGTCCTGCATTTATACATGGTCCTTTCAAGTCCCTATATCTGTGTTTTTATTTTTAACTCTGTGTATGCTTTTTTTCCCCTTCAAGTTGACTCTCCAAATTATATAAACTTCAGGCCCCATAAAACCTGGATGCATGCCTGGTATCAACTAAATATGTTTTCATCCAACTTTTTATCTTAGAGAATAATGTTATCAATCGAAAGTATATTGCAAAGTATGAAGATGTCAGTCTTCTCAGAAGCTGTGTAAAGCACGTCAGGTTGATAACTTACAATATGCTATTATATTTAATTTGCTTCTCTCCAGCTCTCTCATCACCACCGTTGCCTTTTTTTCCCTCAATACATAACAAAGCATTTGTCTCGGGCATCTGACTCCATGGACTCTTTGCATATTTTTGTGAAATTAACAGGCTTAGCGATCCAGCCATAGTTTTTAGATTTATACATGACAGATACAAGTACCACGCAAAGATGTTTGCAAAGGAAATGGAACTTCACATTGAAAGAAAATCCTACCTTGATTAAAATGAGCTCTAAGTTGATATCATTCTCTAACACCATAGAATTGTTTCCTGACTCTTTTTTTGCTACAAGGCAAGGAGATGAAATCATTGCCTCCTGCAATAAGGGTTTGGGGTGCGGAGCCCGTTTCCTCACCCACAGATGTAAACAAATGCTCTCCCACACAAAGGAGGGAAGTTTCCTAAGGAATAAGTAGACTGAAATGCCATATTCAGCTCTGCTTTTCCCTAAATGCAATCTAAAGCATCTTGCAGTGGGTTTTAGTAAATTCATGCATATGATCTCAAATTCTTTTGGAAACCAGATGGAATACTGGTATTTCATTTGCTTCCTTGTGGAAGATTGAGATTTCCTAACCATATTTCTCTAATTACTGATTTCATCATTAGGGCCACCTCCAATTCTCCTGTGCAGTATTGATGGTTTCAGCAATCCTGATTTGTTGGAATTTTATATTTACCTCCATCTTGTCAGATGTAATATAAGTTATATATTCTTGCACAGTTACTTTCAGGGAAGCAAGGCAATAGGACGTTTATTAGTGACATCAGTTTATGGTTGCCATAGCCTTGGGGACTTAAAATGGAACTTACTAGCAAAATGATATGTATAGAAATAATTCTTGGAGGTAGTTTGATATGATAGGAAAATCTGCCCTGTAAATAGATCAAATCCTTGCTCTGCTATTAATGTCACCCTCAGCACGTTATTGATTCCTGATTTCAGTTTCTCATGTATAAAATTTGTACTTAATCCTTAATCCCGAAATGATAATTTCAGCCTCCTTTGGCCACTTCATCTTTGCCCACTCCTTGACAACCAGGTACGAAGTTACAGGATTGTTTTCAGCATCGTTTCCTTGGATCTGTTGCTCTATCTTCATGGTTTATGCCTTCGAATTACAGTGGACCATTCCCCAAATCTCTCCATTCTACGGACATTCCTTCTTCCCCATGGAACTCCTACCCTCTCTAATTCACATGGATTCTCGTCCCCATTTGTCCAGAATATTCAGGAGGACATGGTCTTGGTGCCCTTGCTGAGTGCCTGGCACTTACTAAACTGTCGAGAATAGTAACAATAATAATATTGTTATGCTACCAATATTTGCCAGTTTGTCAGCAGATGTTTCCTCAAAGTAGTTGGGTTAAAACCCACATATTATGTCCAAATTTGAAAAGGAAATGTTTTAGGAATGTATTGAAATCAAAACGACAAATTCTCTTTCCTTTCCAGACATTATTATAGGTGGGGCAAGGCATGAGAGTGAGTCTCTCCACACTCCACCTTCCTCTCACACTATGTCTTAGCCATTATGGAAACCAACTATCCTGGGGGGAAAGGGCAGAAACAATTCCAACCTATCACTTATGGTCAGATGTTAAGATAACTCTACAGTCCACATGTCAGTTATTCTAAGATAGAGAAAGTATTGATGTCTAGAAATTGCATAATAAATGTAAATATATTAAATATGTAATTTTAAATACCTTTTCTCAAGAAAAATTATAAGCAAAGACGAGCAAAGTAGATGCAAAGCCAAATAATGTATTTAAACGAATTATGGTTTTACCTAACAAAGTATCTACTACAAAAATTTATTTCCCCATACCATTCGTGATGCTCATATATACCTAGGTGTTTTAAGCAAGTCCTATTTTTTATTCATTTTCCATTCATTTATTAATTACAGGCATCTATGCTGTGTGATGCACAATGCTTGTCAGTTTATTTATTACATTATATATCCCTTTGGAAGGATCAGAAAATACAGCTTTTTAAATCTATACTGTATCTATAGATCAATATATACTCTTTGGAGTAGGGCATTTGCCCTGGCTTTCCTAATGATGGTCCAGGGTTAAGAACTAGGAGAAGGGACTGTCTCTGATCCAGACCCCTTATAGGTGCATTTATGACAAATTAATTAAGAGGAATGTTAAGATTTACCAAATTTGTACTTAATCCTTATCTTTATTTAATGACGCCTGTATGCACTCATTTTTCTCCCTAGTCCAGAGCTCATTCTCATGAATGAATAAGTGATATGAAAGTAGTATGCAAGTTGCAACCACTTTTCTACATTACTATGAGACAAATTTGAAAACGAATGTGAGAAGACTTCTGGGGAAAGATGGCAGACTAGGAGGACCCTAAGCAATCCCTCAACTTCCGGATACACCTAGACAACACGACATCACTGTAAATAACCCATAAAATGACCGGGAGACTGGAAGGACAGGCTCTCCACGGCTGACTGGAGAAAGGAGGCCATTTTGAGAATGTGGGGGAAGAAAGAGAATGTGAGGTACCAGTTCACTGCAGGGATGAGGAATGGCCATTTTGTGGGTTCATTCATCTATCCAACCAATAGACAAGTTGGATACTGTGATGTAAAGAGTTTGGATGAGCTGAAAATCCTGGCTTTCTCCGTAGCTTAAAATTTGACCCAGGGCAAAATCACTTGTCTAATTTGCCTCATCTGTAAAATAACTCAGGATGGGGGTGACATGTGAGAAAAGATGCAGATGTTTCCGCGCAGTCAGGGCTTTCCGCACACACTTTACTGGAACTCGGACTGAACTGAAAGCAAGCCCCAGAAGTGAATTTGGTGCTGTCTCCCCTGCGAGAACTCCAGAGATGTCCCTAAAGAGATCCATTAACATTCCCCTGGAGAGTCCCCAGACCACGAGGACAACCTTCAAAACTCGAGAAACCAGAAGTGTCACTTCCTGGAGATACTTATTTCCATCCCAAAGGGTTAGAGTAAGATGGCTCAAAGCAGACTGCACAAAGGGAGCCAGAGCAACGGTCTCCTTCCCATTCTATGCAAGCAACATGGATTTTCTTCTGTTCCTCCCTACAACACAGATTCTTTAGAGTAGGGCATTTGCCCTGGCTTTCCTAATAATGGTCCAGGGTTAAGGACTAGGAGAAGGGACTGTCTCTGATCCCGACCCCCTGCAGATGCACTTAAGACAAATTAATTAAGAGGAATGTTAAAAATGTAACAGTTCATTGTGAAGATTAAATATGTTGATGCATGAAAATGGTCATCGTAGTATCCGGTCTATCCTAAGTACTCAGTTATTGTTTACTGCAGCCATAACCTGCTTCTATGACTGAAAGGCAATTTTCTAAGCATCATGACATAACCAAGGGAAATATAGAAAATGACAGGGTTATTCAAAATTGTCTGCACATTTTATATAATTGTGGAACAAAATATTCATGAGAACCCTCAGAAGAAAGTCTGAATTTCACTGGTCTCTATGCCTGCTTTCACAAGTCTGACTACTTTCTCTGGGCAGCTGGCACGTGCCTCATTTCATTGCTGATTTCAGTATTTACATATGCGGGAAACTTGATACCAAATTAACTTAATTTCCAACTTTCATGTTACAGTTGTTTCTATCAATATCATAACACAACAATAATAGTATTGCTGTTTCTTAGGATGGAGCTCAAGCCATTTAAATACAAAGAACACGACATGTTCGTGCACAGCTGTTGTTTCAACAAAGCAAGGAATCATATTAGCTATCAGAACATTTAAACATCTAAAAATGATTCCAAGATAAATTTAAACACTTCCTTAAATACTCTAAGCCTTGGAAAGTGATGAAAGATAAACAAAAGAAGAATTAAAAGAACAGGAGGTCCAAATATAGACAATCACAGGGACACACACACACACACACACACGCGCGCGCGCGCACACGCCTCCACTTTCATTTGTAAATAAAATATTCAGCAAAGTTTTAACTTAAGCCTCTAAAGTAAAATAAAACTCAGTATGCAGTTCTATAACTAAACTTCTAAATGAGAGCTCCACTAATGACTATTAACATCTTCTCCCCCAGAGGACTGAGTCCACACCGCTGGTGAGAGGGTCCGCAGAGTGAGGACCAGAGGAAGGCGGAGGTGAGAGGAGTTTCTTCCCCTCCATGTCCTGTGACCCAGTTGGTCTTTGTTGACCTATTCTAGTCTTTTCAGTTATCATTCAGGATTTGTCTACAGGGTCCCTGGAGGATCTGTGACTTTCAACTTTTGAGGAGAGGGGGAATGACTTGAAATTCCTGCCAGCGAATCTCATCAGCCCCCTGGTCACCCTTCACTTACTGGGTCTCCTTTGGAACCATGGAAATTGTTGTTTCTCTTGTGTCCTGTTGGAATGAGGAGGAAGGTTGTAGGACTGTTTTAGGTCTGTCCTTCCAGACAACGCCCACAGCCATTCCTCTGGATACTTACTGCCTCCCCAGGGTTCCACCCAAAGCACTGGGTTCACATACCCTCCACTCTCCGCTCCCACGAACCTTTCTGTTCATTCTGTCCCTGTCTCAAAGCTTCCTCCTGGCCCCACCAGGTCTGCACGTCTCCTGCTGGCCCCTGATTCTTTTTCTTCCATCAGACCAGAGGACCACTGAATGAGTTGGGGGAGGGAGGGTGAGGAAAATTTGCAATATTCTCTAAAAGCTCCAGATAAACTTTTTTTTTTTTCTTTTCTGTCTTCTATTTCAAACTCTCCTCCAGGGAAAGAGTATAATATTTTCTTTGACTGAACGCTGAAAGGACCAAGGATTAGAAATCTATTCCAGGGAGAATCATGACACCAGAGAAATTTGAATGATCTAGTAAGCCCCAGCATGCTGCCGGATGCAATACAGCTTTCAGAGCATAACATCGGAAGATGGCCAACATTGCTGGGTTCAGTTTGCTAAACCAGAGGAAAATGACCCCAGATTTTAAAGAAGAGTTAAATAGTTTAATATGTTGTGTGAAGTGTGTTTTAGAAATAACTACCTCAACTCCTGGTTAATAGCATTAATAATTAGTAACTGATAATTATAATAATGTATTAACATTGATTCATTAATTTTGACAAATATGTAATACTAAGGAAAGATGTGAATGAATGAAACCATATATAATGCATGGGAACTCCTTGCAACTCTCTTTGCAAACTTTCTTTAAATTCAAAACAATTCTGAAAGTGGAAGGATTTTTTTTTAATAGATTTTAAACTTTTATTTACAAGGGAAAGGTGACATTGCATTTAACTGAGAACTATTTTTTTCATATTCAGAGACTATTAATTGTGTCCTACACAGTATCCAAGCTAAAACTCTTCCATGATTGAATAGTAACTGGGAACAAGTCCACCAGCCTTTAGAAGTTATGCTTTCATGCACATTATGTGACCATTTCAAATCCCAGTTATAGATTGCTGACGTGGACAGTGGGGCTCCCTTTTATTATTTTTTTTTTAGGTGTTTATAGTTTTCTTTCTTTCTTTCTTTCTTTCTTTCTTTCTTTCTTTCTTTCTTTCTTTTCAGCGTAACAGAATTCATTGTTTTTGCACCACACCCAGGGCTCCATGCAATGCGTGCCCTCCATAATACCCACCACCTGGCTCCCCCAACCCCACCCTCCCCCGCCCCTTCAAATCCCTCAGGTTTAAAACTCGGTAGACAGTTATCTGTGTTTTATTTCTCACATATTAAAGGGAAAAAGAAAATCCCATTGGTTATTCTGTTTATATTAGCCTACACATGTCTTATTTTTCCTTTTTTCACATACATTAAAATACAGAGACTTTGAAGTGTGAACACCAGTTGAGAGATATATCCCTTGTGTAAAAGCTGAGCCTCCCAAATTATATGTCTCACATCCGATTCCTGCTACAACTCTGGACCCATGGGTTCTTTCCTTCAAGTGTTTCTAGTTTTATTGCAATATCTTCTCAGAAAACATGCTTTTACTTTGTTGGTTTCCTACTACAGTTTGAGGCTTGTAAATTACACACAACTGACCTTTCTTTACACAAGTCACAAAAGTATGCAAAAGTATTCTGTCTTGTTTTATACACTGGACTTTGACAGGATCAAATCCTGGGGCAGCAAATGAATTAGGAATTTGGTAAAATGCCATTTATTCAGAGTCTCTAAGTGACTTCACTGATGGTGGGGTTTTGCCCCAAATTTAAGAAAATAATAATAATAATAATAACAACTAGATATTTTAAAATGTATTTTCAGAGTTGTGTGGCTTTAGAGAGACTTGAAAATATGATAGTTGCACACACTTCTGCTTTTACCAAGAAAAATAAATCCAGGTAGCTGGATTCCTTTTCAGTTCTGGAAATTGTTGTGTGATTATCCATTAATTTTCCTTATTAATAAAACAAATAATAAATTCAACTTTATTGTTGTCCTAAAGAATTTTCAAAGATGAACCAGAAATGTTAAAAATCTATGAATTAAAAAGGTATGTTGATAGGACAAATAGAAAACTTGATATTGCCATTTTCTATTATGGTCAGCTTCACAGCAAGTGTGTTTTCCAGGAGGGTTATTATCAGGGAGCATGTTGGGATGCAGAATCTTTAGTTATTTAGGAATATTTGGCATGTCCAACATCGACTGATATTAACTAAGGAAAGAAAAGCAGGAAGAAGACAGCGCCTGTTCACAGTTCATGGCACTTTGGGCAGAGAGTGCAGGGGGTCTGACCTCCAGAGCAGGTCACAATGGGTCCTAGACTCGTCACCTCTCTGGTCCTGCCTGAGAGGTCTTCAAAGCAACATCTGAAAGGATGAAACTCTTTCCAAATAACAACTACATCCTAGAACGCAGAGCAATAATACTCTTAGGGATATATATTATTCACTCCTGAGTACGGTAAGATTCACAATGGCTGGGATCCCATAAGAAATTACCAGGGATGCAAAGAAACAGGAAAACAGGGCCCCAAATAGGGAGACAATCATTCAATCGATTGAAAATTTACAGACACTAAAGCAGTTATAACTATACTTCCTAGTTACAAAAGTTAAGGAGAGACAGAAAAGATATGAAAAGAAACAGATTAAATTTCCACAAACTACAGTGTCTGAGATACAAAAGACATCATATTAAAGGCGGATTCCACATCGGAAACAGAAAGATTAGGGAATTTAATAGCTAACACTAAATACTATCCAAAATGACGTACAAGGACAAAAGAAGTTTTGGGATTTGGATTTTTTTTGTGTGTGTTCTTTCTGCCATTTTCATCATTTTTAGCGTACTGTTCAGTGGCATTAAAAGCACCTTTTTCACGTGGTCCAGCCATCACTACCACCCCTCAGTGTCACTCATCATGCCACACTGAACTCCGGACCCACGAAGTAATGACTGTGTATGGCCACCCTCCCAGCCCCTGGCCATCACCATTCCACTTTGGCTCTCTGTGAATTCGCCTGTCAGGTAAGTCTGTAGCGTGCGTGGCGTCCTGCAGCATTTGCCCTATTTGTGTCTGGTTTCCTTCACTTGCTGTAACGTCTTCCAGGTTCATCCACACTACAGCCTGTACCACAGTCTCATCCATTTTTAAGGCTGAATTATGTTGCAGTGTGCGTACATACATTCCGTGCATCCAGCCATCTGTTGGTGGGACTGGGATGGTTTCTGCCTTCCTGGGGGTACGAATATCTGTTCTAGTCCCAGCTTGCCATTCTTCTAGGCACATACGGAAGAGGAAGTGCTGGATCATATGGTAGTTCTGTGTTTAGTTGTTTGAGACCTATCCTATTGTTTTCTGCAAGGAGAGCACCTTTTTACATTCCCGCTAGCAATGCACAAGTTCTAGAATTTCTCCACATCATACCCAACTCTTCTCCTTATGCATCTATTTGATGTCTTTTCAGTAAACGATACTGGAGATATCTAATCTCCAAACAAACTTAATTACATATAGCATCTCTCTTTTCTTAAGGTGATTTTTTAAAAAAATCTTTGTAATTTTCCAGGACTCTGGAAAAATCTCAGAGATAGTTTCATATGTGGAAGATAGATGGAATTTTTTTCCCTTTTCCTAAATATATGATGTGATATTGGAAAGACAGCTCACCTAGTTAAGGCATGCCTGAGAAACAATACTTGAATACCCATTTCATCAATCTGACAATATCATATTTTTGTAAGATTTATTTATTTATTTTTACTTTTAGAGAGACAGTGAGTGAGGGGGGTGGTGGCAGAGGGAGAGAGAGAATCCCCAGCAGACTCCCAAAAGCGTGGAGCCCTACACAGACTCTTCCCACACCCAAACTGAAACCAAGAGTCTGAAATTGAGTCTGAAGCTTAACCAACCAATTGAGCACCCCATCAATAATATATCTGAAAACAAACAGAAGATACCTTTGCACATTCAAAAGTGAAGGAGTTATAGAATAATTTTTAAAATCAATGATATAATAAAGTTAGCTCTGGCAGATGACTTATTCTAGTCCCTGCTACTTGGGGAGATTACCTAGAAGGTAATTAAGAATTTCAATTATCCATTGTCAAGAACTCTAAGGCCAGCTTATAGTTTTAACAGGGAAAAAGCTAAAGTCTGGTTTTGCATTACTAAATATTTAAAGTTTCACAAACATTTTATTCCTTATGGATAAGAGCCAATTTTGAAAAAAGTTTAATACATTTTATTCCTTCTTTTCAGAATTCTTATTTACAGTTCTTATAAACGCAAGAAAGTTTTTTTAAAATTTCCTTCCTGCCTACCTTCTAAAACATTATCTATCCATACACGTATGTCTGTCACATTCTCTTTTATTCTGGGGAGACCACACTTCGTGACAAAGTACTCGTTTTCTCTCTTAAATGACAAAAGCTCACCTTAATGGCTCGCACACATGGCTGAATGTCTGTCACTCTGCACTCCTGCTGTAGTCCCAACGATCCACAGTAACTCTAACTTTAAGCCAAAGAAACTTATATTCCACAAATGTGAGAACATGGATGTGAAATGTGAAAACGTGTGGAATATATTATCAATTTACAGATTAGCAAAATGTCTGATACCTGTTACACATCCTTCTACGCCCTCCGATGCTACGCTTCCACCATGTTTGGCAACAGGACCCAAAGGTAGCACCACTCCATAGCATATCAAGATTTAAACAGCAGCAGTACGTGAACACCAAAGAATATTTCGTAGTCAAAGTTTTAGTACTCACAGATACTTAGAAATTATTTAGGCATTCAGGGATTATTCATTAATCTACTCTGTGTTTTATAAAACCAAGTTCATAAGTAAAATATCCAAGGATCTTTAAAATTATGCTTAAGTTGATGGACTACAAAACATTATTGTTGATATTAAAAAGTTGCCAGAGTAATGATTCAATGTAATTGAATAAAGTAAATAAGTTTTTGTAATTGTATCTATTATACAGGGATGATGTTAACTTATTTGATTAGTAAACACATAAGAAAAATTTAGGAAATTCAGATTACTAAGGTTTTTTTTTTTTTTTTCATGATGAAAGAAACCCAGAATTTATTTTTAAAATAAAGTGTATATGGGGCACTTGGATAGTTCTAAGAGTCATACAAGTATATGACTCTTGATCTCAGTTCCGGTCTTGATCTCGGGGTTGTGAGTTCAAGCTTCACACTGGACTCCACAAGGGGCGTGAAGTCTCCTCAAAAAAAAAAAAAAAAAAAAAAAAGTATATTTGCATTATTCTTCACATGGATAAATCAAAGAAAGCTGGTTTTCCTTTTTAAGCAAAAATTATTAATCTGGTCTTATTTACTGAAAGAGTCGCCTCAGTTTTTGCCTTAGATTCTTAAAATGTATCTGAATCGGCAGGGGTTTTCTTTCTTAAAAGTCTAGCGCATGTACAGAATCAGAAGTTTCTTATTTGGGATGAATTTTGAAACTATTAGATTTTTTAAAGCTTCAATCAAAGAGAGCACCTTTAATTCAAGAGATGTTCCCTCATATTTATAGGTGTCTCCTGCAGTTAGGAAAATAGTTCACGCTCTTCTGGGAGCTAGTTCTGAAATGCAGACACACAGGCCCACAGACACATAGAGATGCAAAACTTCAGTCCAACCTCAGTTAGCAGTGAAAAGAAAGACAGAAAGATAATTCTACCAGATCGAAAGAGCTATTCCCTTTCTCAGTGAACTCAGTATCTTAATGGACCTCAGCAAGCTCACAGTCAGACGAAACTCCAGTGACTGAGAAACTGCATTCCCCGCCTTCTCTCACCCGGCAGATGACAGCTGTCCAAGTTTATGCAGTAGACATCACCAAATGCTCAGACCATTAGATCAAATTTCCTACCAATGCTACCACAGAAAGGGAATGACTTCCTGTCGAGGCAGGAGGCAGAAACAAAACATCAGAAAGAGGAGAGCAGGAGTTCAGTTTTATTGCCACCCCCAACGCACTCTGGCATGAGTAGAACATTTTAAAGCATGACAGGTCTTTTTTATTTTTTAAGATTTTTTTTTAATTTATTTATTTGGCAGACAGAGATCACAAGCAGGCAGAGAGGCAGGCAGAGAGAGAGGAAGGGAAACAGGCTTCCCGCTGAGCAGAGAGCCTCGATCCCACAACTCTGGGATCATGACCTGAGCTGAAGGTAGAGGCTTTAACCCACTGAGCCACCCCGGTGCCCCATCACAACGCACTCTGGGAGGAGAGAAAATGTGCACTTGAGTTTAAACAGTCCCATGAGGTGTTTTTCCTAAGCAAAATAGTTGACTTTGTTCCCACTGGGTTTCTTGGTTAAACTTCCAAAACTTTCAATGCGTCATTACCAAATACATTTTAAAAACAAACAAATGAAAAACCTCTTTATTTGAGAAAGAGAGAAAGCTGTGGGGGTAGGGAGCAGAGGGAAAGGGAGAGAATCCCAGGCAGACTCCCCACTAAGCACAGAGCCTGACAGGGGGCTCGATGCCAGGACCCCACCATCAAGACCTAAGCCAAAACCAAGAGGCGGGACACTTAACTGACTGAGCCATCCCAGCACCCCTCAAATACACTCTTAAAATGAAGTTTATAAAAGTGAGATGAATGTAGGCCAAAGATTTGTTTAGTCCATCAGTTGAAGAACTAGTAAGATATTATGACCAGTTCAAAAGGCCCTTAAGAAGACAAGTATAAAAAGAGGGTAAGAATGTTGGGTTAAGATACAAACCTGATTAATGTAAAAAAAAAAAAATAGCCATATACACAAAGCCTATTCTGTTTTATCTTGGGAGAAAAATCATTTGCATCTCTACCAGACAAAAATCTACAAGTTAAAATGTAACTTTATGTAGTCTAGAACTTGTAATCACCAGGAAGTAGTGAACAGAACTCTGGGTCTTCTCCTGGCCCTCAACCCCATGTGACATTAAAGGAATGTACCACACACATTTTTGCTTCATTGCCACACTTCTTTAACTTTGTTGTCCCAAATTCAGTTTTCTTTGGAACCTCAACAGAATTTCTAAATATTTAAATGGCACAATCAACAGGCACCTAAATCTGTGAATTATCCCAGCTCTTCCCAGACCTTCCCCCATTCCACACCCACCCACAGTTTTAGCCGCCTGTTTCTCCTCTTCGTGGGCATCAAGTCCTACCACAGTGGTACATACACACTGCATTGGGAAAGAGAAGACCCAAGCTCAAGTCCTAGGTTCACTACCAACTAATCTCTTGATCCTTGGCAAATTATTTTCTCTCTGAATTCCAATATCCTTCTTTACAATATGGAAATAAAAACCCCCACACATATTGGATAAATAAAGCTGTAAAATGCAAGACCCACCTCCCTTCAGGGTCTTCAGCTCAGATCATTTTGGAGGGATTAGCTGTGGGTTATGCAATAAGACTTTTTGAGATGAGGCAAATGCATTATATCTGAGTCATCTAGTACAATAGCCTTGCATTCAAGTGGGTAGCCCAACAGAGAAACTGATTTTTTTCAAGTGATTTCTTTAAAAAAAAAAAAAAAGATTTTATTTATTTATTTGACAAACAGAAATCACAAGTAGGCAGAGAGGCAGGCAGAGAGAGAGGAGGAATCAGGCTCCCTGCCAAGCAGAGAGCCCGATGTGGGGCTTAATCCCAGGACTCTGGGATCATGACCTGAGCCGAAGGCAGAGGCTTAACCCACTGAGCCACTCAGGTGCTCCCCTCAAGTGATTTCATTTTAAGTGATCTAATTGTAAATAGCATCCTGTGGTTAGAGGTTAGCATGTAGGACAGTATGGATACAACAACAGTCAGCGC
This sequence comes from Mustela nivalis, assembly GCF_964662115.1. Lineage (NCBI taxonomy): Eukaryota > Metazoa > Chordata > Mammalia > Carnivora > Mustelidae > Mustela > Mustela nivalis. Next base: position 85,209,995 of record NC_139034.1, read on the forward strand.
AGGAGGTCCTGAGGTTGTGGACACAGGGCTACACAGTGAATCATTAATTCTTGCTGATCAGATTTGAAGAATTGGCGTAGCACTTCGGGTACCTGAAATTTCTGCTTTGCTATATTTTAAGTGTAAGCTCAGTAAGGTCACTCTCACTTGCTGAATAAAATTTTTAAAAAACAATCCTTAGGCTGAGGCCTGAAGTTGGAGAAGGGGTGCTCCTGGTTCCTGGGCATTTAGCAAATTCAATCTGTCAAACAACATGTCCATATTTATGATATTCTTTGTTTTATATTTTTGATTTTTTTTTTGAGGGGGGTATTTAGCTCCTTTGTCTGATTGTATTTTTCTTTTTTTTTTTTTTAAGAATTTTATTTATTTATTTGACAGGGAGAGAGAGAGATCACAAGTAGGCAGAGAGGCAGGCAGAGAGGAGGGGAAGCAGGCTCCCTGAGAAGCAGAGAGCCTGATCCCAGGACCCTGAGATCATGACCTGAGCTGAAGGCAGAGGCTTAACCCACTGAGCTACCCAGATGCTCCTGTCTGATTGTCTTTTTAAAACTTAATAAATTAAACAGCTTAAATAAATTCTTCGGAAGTTCTATGTTTGGACATTCCTACCGTGCAGCACCCCAGGCTGAATTGCCTCTGTGTGTAAACAGCACGATACACACAGTGTTCTTGAGCTGGACGCCCCTGACTGTGTGCCTGAAACATCACAGCCACATAGGGTGATAGCAAAATGGAGTCTGCAAAAGGGAAGCTGCTTACAAGTATAGCAGGAAAAGTCCTGGTTTTCAGAAGCAGGCCTTATTTCAAATACTCTGATTTCCCACAAAGAACATGTGAATGTCAGATCAGATATTTTATTTTTTTTACGAGATTTTATGTAGTTCTTAGAGAGAGAGAGAGAGAGAGAGCACAATCAGTGGTAGAAGCAGACTCCCTACTAAACAAGGAGCCTGATTCAGGGCTTGGTCCCAGGATATTGAGATCATGACCTGAGCCGAAGTCAGACCTTAGCAGACTTAGCCACCCAAGTACCCCAGATCAGATATTTTAAATCTTAATTCTTGGCTTGGAAAAATATAAACCTACTGACTGATAGGTCTTAAATGTGTGTGTGTTGATTTACCCTATTAATTGGTAAGTTGCAAGATTTAAAAATTCACTGTACCCCAGTCACTCACCTAAAAAAATGTAATATGGAAGCTCAAATGGCCAAATTTGAATTCCAGGGAAACGGGAAGTCTTTTTATAAATTTAAGAGCTTTAATAAAAACAGAAAAAGTCCGTTTCCTGCCCAGCTGAGTAATTGTTACATCACGCAGACACAGCCTACACGGTGTTTCCTTAACGTGGTGCCACATTCTTCTCTTCATGCACCGTCTACTGGTGGAGACCACCCGCCTCTGAGACCCCCCACACCCTCAGGATACTGCAAAGGACACAACAGTTTTGATTCTCACAGCCCCGGAACTCACTTTTTTAGTATTTAAAAACATAAATATCCTGAGTTGGGTAAATGATCATGCTACGTTAGAAACCACCTATGCAGCCTGTTTGCAAACTGTGGCTGATGAAACCTGAGGCAGTTTGCATTGGCGTGAGAGCATCCTAGAGAAAGTTACAGGGCTCCAGTGCAGACAAGGGTTCTAATAATCACAAATACTTCCTAACATGTTCCCTGCGTTTATCTTTGAAAGTCTGATAGTCCATCAAACTTACACACGTCGTGATGGTTTCACTTCTCAGGTAATGCAAACACCAAACATTTTCAGATTTTCCAGATTTCGGTTTCTACCATTCTAAAGAAAACTTACTTCTCCCTCTCAAGAATGTCACTCTTATCTTCTGCTCAAGCAGTAGGCATATCTGCCAATTAAGGGTTTTAGCCTTTGAGGGACCAACCAGTGACTGATTTTTTTCTCTGAAATGAAATGAGAAAAGAGACAAAAGAACTAATAAAAGTAGAACAGTAACGGTTCAAAACATAACAACCAGATAATGACCTTTCTGGAGACTAATACTACCAACAATTTTGCAACTGTACCATGTAGAGGAAAACCAAATAGTGGTGAAAATGTGAGTTGTCCTTTACTTTATAAAGATTGCCACACAAAATGTGAACATTCATTATGCTGGTTGAATGCTGGGTGACTGAAGTGATTTATTTTTCTTGGAGAATTAAAAAAATGACCTAAAATGTTACACCAAATAAATAAAATATACACATCTTATTCTCTTCAGCTAATTCTATGATGAGCCAGAAATCTACATAGTCTCCCCATATATGGTTAGTTTACTCACATTCAAATCATAACTTTAAAATGGTGGCAAAAAAGAAAGCTGGAACTTTTGTCAATAAGGAGGCTGACATCCAGAAGTCACTGTCACTGGAGGCACCAAAGAAGCAGAAAAATGTTTTTGTATCTATTCTAAGTTCCTGACAACTGTATAAAAATAGGATTAAATGTTTTGCCTCTGCAGTAGGAATACATAGCAATTGTCTCTGGAGAGAAAAACAAAATCTTTTGGTAAACTTGGGAAAGTGACAAAAAGAATAAAGAAGAAATTAACATCCCTTTGATTTCACAATCCAGAAAGAACTTGTTATAGTTTTGATGTCTGTCTAGGTTATGTGCAAGGGCTAGGTTGTGGGTGGAGGGATATGTTTATCTTTGTAACTTATTTTTTTCAAACTGGAAATAGAGGTTATATATGGCTGAAAATGTGAATTTTTAGCAACATATTCTGAATTATTTTCCAAGTCCTTAAATACCCTTCAAAAAAGATGATTATTTAATGTCTTCATAATATTCTATTGCATAACTGTGCCGTTGTTGAATTAATTAATCTCAGTTTTTTACAGATTGCTCATGAGGTTTTATTATTGCTCATGAGGTTGCTCGGGAGGTTTTATTATTATAAACATTACCATCTTAAATATCTATGATGGAAAGTTCCTACAAATGAGCTTACTGGCTAAATAATGTGAACTTAAAAACACACCATTTTCTTCAGTTAAAATTAATATTTAATATATCTCCTTGCACAACATATGTTACGTGCACAGAAAGCAAGATTAAAATACTCAAAATTATTCATAATCCTATGCTTTTCTCAGTTTGTAAGTTTATATATACTGTGTATTTTTTAAAAGGCAGGATTCAACTTTACCTACAACAGGAACTGTCTTGTTTTTGTTCCAGATTCTTACTGCCAAATCGCTCTTTAGAAAGATTGCACCTCTGGACATTTTTCACAACCATTGTTATCTTCTCAGGTAAAAATCTCTTTGTGTTACAATCTGAGAATATTCATTTTGGAAACATTTAAAAATGTATACAAAAACCAATTAAATTTAAAAAGTTTTTTAAATTACAAAATGCATGAAAATGCATATCAGTGAAATATGGAAGAGTTTAAAGTAACCACCATCCGGTTACGATGACATGGTCATTGTTAATTACCTGCTTCCAGGCAGGGGTGAGAGTTGCTGAGAGGGAGAATGCAAGGCAGCGTGTGAATGTGCAGATCCCAGTTTCTCTGGAACCACGGTGACACCTGCTTATTCGTGCCTTCCCTTCCTCTCGGTGATGTGGGGTTAATACCAGTGTCTAAGTCGCAGAGCTCTTTGAGGGTAGAGTGTGTAATGTACGCAGCATGCTTAAAACTCTGCAGGGCCCAGAATGGGTCTCGAGCAGTGGTAAATGCTGTAACATCACAGCATCTTCAGGAGAAGGCAGTGAGCCTTCCTCCTGAGCTTATCAGTCTGCGTCGAGAAGCCCTGACTTAGGAAGGCTGAGCACCCCGGTGATCTCCTCTCCAGCTCTCGAGGGCTCTGGGAATTGCCCAGGGATGGCCAAAGACGGGAACTGCTCCCACGAACCCCCAGTCTCATGGGCTTTCAGCATCATAGGCACAGCTGAGTACTCCGACAAGGACCTAAAAGACACCCTAGCAAATTTCTGGCGCCCACTCTGTGTAGCCCTCCCGTACCCCTCTCTCTCGCTGACTCAGCTGCTGGTCTTCCCAAATTGTCCCTCTCCTCAGCCCAGCGAGCCCACCATGCGCTGCTCGCTTTCCAGTCCTGCTTGGGGTTGGGGCGGTGCCTTCCACCAGGACGTCAGGTGGGGCAGCCGTGGGGCTCCCGCATCAATCTCCTGTCTGCCTCCTTTCTAAGGTCTGCGAAAATGTCCATTTAACTTCTTGTCTAGATTTGCAGGTGTTTGCAGTGAGAGAGCAGATCCGCTACCATCACAGAAATGGAAATCTCACCTGTGACTTTGGGTACTTAGAGAAAAAAATCATTCAAGAGTACATTACGAATGGCTTCTAACACTGATAAATATTCATTGTATTATTAGTTTTATGCCTGACAGCCCAGTTCATGGGGGCGTAGGGTTTCATCTCTCCTAAACACATGGATCAATTTGGTTGATTACCATAACATTCACTGAATGTATCACTGGGGCAATGTTAATTATTCTTCAAATTCAGTCATGGTCCCAACTGAATACTCCATAGCCTAAAGGTTAAATTGTAACTACCTCTCGCGTGCAAGTCCTATGTAAATTAGTAAGAGAAAGCAAACAGGCAAACATTGGTGTATAGATGACAGATGGGTGGGTAGGTGATGATGAGAGAGAGCGAGATGCGAGGCGCCTCCCCCACCACTCACACAGGAGGAGATAACAAGCAAGAATGTGGTCCGTACACAAACACGAATGTACCAAACACGTGAGACAAAGCTCTCCTTTCTCTGAGTACCTCCAGCATCCTTCTTCCACGAGCCATTCCATCTGGCCTCACCGCCTCCTGGAGTCTCAGCTGACAGGTGTCTGTAAGTACAGGAACGGCTGGATCTTCATTCCTTCCTAAACCCTTTGGGGCCCTGCTTTGCTCTGATTGCCATAGTCTTGCCTTCACTGTCAGGAGGTGAGCGATGTCCCAGAGGATCTCTGGATTCCGGTCAGAGTCCCTTGCCCACATTGTGAATCCAATGCCTCGTGAGTGAGTCCTTCTAACATAACTATTCAAGGGATACAGACTTCATAGAATTTTGTTTTGTTCTTTGATCCCCCCTTGTTTTGGAGAGAGGACAAGAAGTCTTCGTTTGCATAAAGGACACGTGCATCCCATCAGCCAAGGGAGCACAAGCGCTATCTCCACCGTGCGGGGATATACCTGTGCGTGTGGCGGGCTGTGCTTGGCTGCCAAGCATCCAGGGCGGGGAGCGGGTGGGATGGGCATGTGCTAGCGGCTGTGCTCTTACCCCTCCCCCAGCCATGCTGGGGGTACTTACAGACCACACCTCTTGGCTCTCTGTTAGCTCACACTGCTGGCAAGGGCTGCCCGTGGGAGAAGGGAAGGCAGGAGGAGGTAGCTTGGCTTGTTCTGTTTGTCCTGCCGGTTTTCCACCGACAACGTCCCTCCACAGCAGCAGCTGTGGGTTCCAGGAGCAGCTGGTTCTATTTCCAGACACTTTCCTCCCTGCCAGAACCGCTTCATCACATCTTTCAGAAATAGTAGCACCAGCCGGGAGGGGGGCACCTCCCACTCCTCAGATGTGGTTCCCGGTCTGGCGAGCCCTTGTCTGAGATCTGGAGTTCCAGCAGCTGTCCACCCGCGCCCTTTCCTGTGCAACCAGTATCCTGTCCTAAATACTTTCAAACCAAACCAAAACAAAACAACCCAAACTGTTCAGCTTTCTGTCTTCCCACCTTGATCCTGTGTGGTAAGATATCAAGCCTCCTAATTTGAAAGCATAATAGGAAAAGAGATCCGTGAACATAAATGTATCAGGATTATACTAAATTCTCATTTTCACTCAAAGGCATCATAAGCTTTGTTGTTGTTTTTCCCAGTCATCTCTTTAGAAACAAAGCTGGGTGCTGTGACATGCCCTATTCACTGGACAATTATGTTAATAACAATTATAAGGATCAACAGGCAGACTTTTCCTAGATTGTGGGCAGCAAATGAATAATTAACTTTTTTTTTTCTTAGACCAAATAAATGTATAACAATAGCACGATCCTGATACTAGGTTTTAGAAAAGGAAAAAGCGGTGAGCTCTTACTTAAAACCAATGCCATCAGGGCAATACCTTTACCTTGGGAATAGTGAAGGCCTGTCTCCGAACCTGAGATCTAAAGGAACAGCACCATGAGGTGAAGTGTGTTTATTTTCCCAGAAATAAATGAGTATATTCTAAGTTAGCAAGGCATGGAAATGAGTCTCTGTGACCCCTGTGGGCAGCCCATCCATCCACATTCCTTTCTGTTAAAGATAGTATTTAGACAGGCTTATCGGATGGGTATCATGTCCACGGCGCACGTAACTTCAGTTTCTAAAGTTCCAGCTAGTTTCTGACTCCAGCTTCTACAGTCTCCTGTCCCTGCCACAGAGGACTGGGGGCCCACGGGTCTTCCGTTGTACCAACATGAGTCAGAGCTCATGGCCTCAGTCCTCAGGTCACAGAGGAGTAAAGGGGTGTCCATGGGATCTCCTGGTGCAGCCAGTCATGCTGTTGTTGTATGAAAGGCCTCAAATCTATATCCATTCTCTGTGTCTTGAATCATCAGAGTTATAAGAACCAATAAAAATCATTTACCTACGTTAGCCACCATGCACGTCAATCGTGTCTACTCCACTTACACAGACATTAAAAAAGAAATCTTTGATATGACTACCTCGGGGCAGCTTTTAGTGAATGTCTCTCCAATTGGATTCCAACATCAGTCATTCATGAAAATTCAATGTTTTCACCATGACTTGAATAAACATTTAAAAATGTTCATCTGGATTCCTAATGTGTTTCCGAGAACCACGTGAGATTTCAGGGCCTGAGCTCACATTTGTTTTTATCATAGTCCTTGTCATCATTGGTTCATTTTGATTTTAATAAGTGTTTGCTATTTAATGTTATTTAATTTTGAAGCAGTTATAACAGAGAAAATTTATAAAGGAAGTGTGTGCAGAGAGAAAAATCTGGTGGTTGCTTCTGACACGGAATTGAATACGACGCGTGTTAATTTCAGACAGCCCACTTAGCTGCGCACGTCTTTTCAGCCACACAGTCCCCATCCTTTGTCAACTGGAACTTAGCATTACAGCGTCTGTGGTCATACGGCATTAGTGTTCTTGAAAAACCACCAGCAATTTCCCTCACAGGCACCGCCAGAGATTTGGTTTGTAGATCCCAACTTCTGTACCAAGTTGTAGCTACAAAAACAAGGATTGGGAAACCCACAAGGGATCCCCAAGAATCTAAATAACCCATAGCCAATGGCATTAAGGAAAGACCACCTCTAACTTCTCTGGGACTTACCCATGTGTGCGGGGCTGGGCGTGAGCAGAAGTCAACCCGACAATTCTGTAAAGCCATTCTCCATGTTTGGAACACCTCCTGCCTCGGATTCTGTGGGAGCGGTCTCAAACAGCCGTGCATCTCCTGGACGTACACAGACAGTGCCATGGCAAAGCCCACGCCGACCATGCACTCCTGCCAACAGCCCAGTGCGGAGCACCTACCTGGGAAGGCCACCAGCAAACCACCGCCTCCAAACCCCACAGGAGTAGCAAATTGGTACCAAAGGTGGCAAAGACTGGCCCATGGGACCTGGGAGAATCAAAACCTTGTTTTGGGCAAAATGCTGCTCCACTGGAAGGAATCGACGACCTACCTTTTCACACTGGATTAAGTTTTTTGTCTTCCCTGTTGATAATACATCTCTAATCCCACGTCCAGAGGCGGGTAAATCTGATTTTCTTCAGCAGAAGTACAGGGAGGCTGACCTGAACTTTGATTAGTTTCTGAAGACGCGCTGTAACATTTTACTGCTCAATCTTGTGCCAAAGGGTTTCTTAGATCAGCTGTTCCAAGGTGATCAATTGATCAATTTCCTCTCTTACCTTCTATTCACATTTTCATTATTTTCTCCCAACACTGTGCTCCCTCCCCCACATACTTTACATCTATGGCCCCAATCTCCATTTCCTCACCTGCCAAATAGAAGGAGTTGCATTAAATACTACGGGTTTTATGCCTTGGGCAATTACAGAAAACATTCGTTAAGACTTTTTTAACCGGATTTCAGGTTTTTGAAAATAAACCCTGGGCAAATGTTCTCATATGGTTTACTACTCAGAAAGTCCTAGAGCCTGAATCGTTGTCACCACGTCCTCTAGCCTAAATTCAGGGTGCAACTTTGGTCCCCCAAAATAGACCATTGATTTTATTGCTCCAAATACAACTGTGCCATCTTTCATTTGGGTCTTGGTGTCTGACACACACCTTGCAGGATGGGTCGGGCTAACAAGGTGGGAATTCAGGAGCCACTCCTCAGGTTAGGAGAATAGCTAAGCAAACGAAAGGGAAACATATTTGCCAGTTGGGAAGCTGCTCTCCGATTTGCAGACTATGCAATTTATTTTTTTCCTCTTCCAGAAGTGATCTTTCAGCATTCCACTAGTAAGTGGAAGAAAGTGTCTCCCTGGGAAAGCCCAGGGCTGGCTTAGCTGGTTTCCTGCACGGTGAAGTGAGTGAAAATGATGCTGCCGACAGTGTGTTTTCTCCCATCTTCCTTGCCTCCGCGGAGGTCCCGGCAGCCAGCGTGCTACCTGCCACACATGTCGCTTTAAAGGCACACAGGGGGTCCCAGGTTGCCCACATGTGAGCAGATGGTGGGCAGACGGACGGCCCCCAAGTCCTCTCTCTGCTTTCTGAAATTGATACTATTTACAGTTTTCTTTTTTCTCTTAAGTCCTTCTTACCAGCTGGAGGCAAGTGTCTCGCTTAATCCTGCACCAGCCCTGCCAGAACCTGTCATGAAAATTCAGGGAAATGTAGCATTTCAATGATAGGAAACCCCAGTGCACTGTGACCACAGCGTCCTCCAGTACCCCCCCACCCCCGCCAGCAGTGCAACAGACCTCTTCTGACACTGTGTGAACCGACCAGGGACAGCTACTGCCCTCTGAAAAGCTGTTGATTTTCACCTCGGCTGAGCTCAGCGTGTTGCACAGTGAACAGACAGACATCTTCTTCCTTAGAACCCAATACATTTATGACTCGATGGGCCATTTCTAATCAAACACGAAAATCACTTTTCTTTGGCTTGTAACATCCAAGCCCCAGGATTTCAGAAGCGGTGCCTGCGTCCCCAACAGTGGCCATCGGGGTCGTGGGGAAGGGGGGTGTTGCTCAGTCTTAGGGTGGAAACACTTCAACTAATTTTAGTAATGCGCCCAAATACAGATGGGGCTTTTTAATGCCAACCCAATCATAAACTCATGGGCAAATTTTCAATATTATCCAGCTGAAACATTCCCGTCCAAAATGCTGCATGCAGCATACTCCAATCCTAATTCTATAACAACTTTGTATTATCTAAGGTGATTATTTGTGAGCTTTACGTGCATGTTGCTAAATCAGTACACACAGTGAGAGACAAAAGCCGGAACATTGATTTGCACGATAGACTACAGTGAATATTTTAATTTCCATAAAAATAGTAGGACACATGCGAAGCAGTATTTCTGAATATTTTCTGTTAACACTGTGCCTGTTTATATCTTCCCAAATACCAATTCATAACTTTAAATATTTAATTTTATGTCAGACTAATGCAATATTTCTTCATGGCGTATTATACGGAAATAAAGTATACAATGAAAGTATTAGCATTGGCTTTCATTTCAGGAAATCTAAAATGATCATTTTTCTGAAATGGTCAAGCCAACTGCAAAGTCATTTTCATAGGTTTCAATAATAATAATAATTATTATCCTGCCAAATGGATGCCCTATATTGTCTGTATAGAAAATGTTCAAATGAAATTTTTCCCATTGTGTCTTTATTTGAATGGACATCCAGTAAAGCAAATGTCAAGGCCTTAACATGAGGTTTTCTAAATTTCAAAAACATGTCTTTAAAAACATAAATAATGCTGGTGAAAATGGGACTGGTGTTCTTAATGACAATCACGTAGTTAATGACTATCCTCGTGGTCGAGGCTTGGTGCAGCTTTTTCTCCCGTCTCCTCCATACATCAAAACACTCTTCATGTCATAAGACATACTGAGGGTTGCTGGGGGGAGGAGGGTCAGGAGAGGGTGGGGTTATGGACACTGGGGAGGGTGTGTGCTATGGTGAGTGCTGCGAAGTGTGTAAACCTGGCAATTCACAGACCTGTACCCCTGGGGCTAATAATACATTATATGTTAATTTAAAAAAAATTTAAAAATTTTAAAAAAGAAATTAAACAAAAAAAAAAAAAAAACCACACATCAAGCAAAAGGAAATTAGAAACATTTCTATCTTTATTAAATTTCTCTAGAAAAGGCCCGTGGGAGATAAAAGTATATGCTTGCTGCCAAGAAGTTGTTTACACCTTCTCTTATTCCGGTGAGCCCAGCCCACCATCTTCCCAGAAGGGCAGCTGCCCCTACTGCTCCGTGTTCCCCCCCCAGCTCACAAGTCTCCACAACCCTTCTACTTCCGCCAATCGCGTCTCAAACTTCATGGTGGCCTCTACTGTCTTTTGTGGATTCTGTCTGTGGACTCTCACCTTGCTCCTCCACATGTACACAGAGCTCTTTCCCCTTGAAAGCCAGATGCGGCAGGGATCTGAGAATCCACCATATTTGTATGTGTCCTATAATGTGGATACACTGATAATTTTGACTACCTGCCACACAAGCATACACTGCTTCTTCATAGTACTCCCTTTCCCCCCAATAAATCGTCCACTCCTCAGATGCAGAGATGCACACCCCCCCTGCCCCATAACTAGGGAACAACACTCCCAACTGAACTGATTTTGATAGCATTAACCATAGGAATTCTCAGCGGGGATAGTATTGACCCTGAAGGGCATTTGGAAATCTTTATGTCTGTTCTGCTTAATGGTATCACTGGCCCATGAGTGCCTCTAGCATCGAGTGGCTCCACAGGTTCGAAGAATCATGGTACCCCAACGCCAGTCAAGCCCACTGAGAAACACTGAGTTAGAACAAGGAACATTGCTTTCTTTGGAACATTCGGCCAGAGGGCCAGAAGGAATTGGAGAGGGCCCTTGGCTGGTTGTTTGCTTTGCATCTGAACAGGAATTAAGACATCTTATAAAATCAGGGAGCCCGGAAGAGAAAACGTGGAGAGGATTGGGATTCCAGAAACCCACGAATGTGGAACAGGAGGAGGATCTAGGGTGCAGGAGGACACCGACTGAGGCCATGCCGGGTCCCGCTGTTTGCTACATGAGAAGAGAAAGCATCCATACCTCACTCCCACCCTGGTCCAACAGATACAGCTTATCAGGGAGCAGAAAGCCCCCTGCAGCTACTTAGCTCACTTGCACTTTCTGATCTACATGAAGACCCTACTTCCAAAGAAGGGCACATTCTGACATCCTGGGGGCTGGAAATTCACTATGTCTTTTGGGGGGGACATAACCCCTAACACCAAATCTCTGCCTTTTTCCCCTCTTAACAATGATTTAAATAAAAAATCCCGTGTACTTTAAAACTATATTTTAAATGATTTCAACTACTGTTGGAAGCTCAGCCATTTCTAAGAGATCTCAGATGCCAAAAGTTTTGAAATGTTCCTTGGCCCTTTCTAACTTTACTGCGTGTGAGGATGAAAAGCATCCTCGTGCAACAAAACCCCACGGTTACAAAAGCAGAACCAACAAAGTTCGAGTCCAGGGATTCCAGCGTTTGAGCAGACAAGGGCGTGGCAGTGACCACATAAATTTGGCCCCACAATGCACAGTCCATCTTAAGCATGATTATGTCGACAAAAAAACAAAAGATTATTTTAACAAGGCCCTGGGTTTTATTTGCATGCATGAAATAATGCCATTCAGCAATAAACAGGAATTAAAACAAAACAGATTAAAAAGAGAAAGTTCATGCACTGGAGAATGGATCTGAATAAATTATCCAGAAAACAGAACAGATGGACAAAGAGATAGAAAATATAAAGGAGAAGTTAGGCCAAAACACTCTCTTAAAATAGAAGGCTAAGTAAATAATGTGTTCTTAAAAAAAAAAAAAAAAAGAAAAAAAAAGGAGACATACAGGAAGGAAGGAAAAAACTAAAAACATATCAAGCCAGAATTCCAAAAAGAGATTAAAAAAAAATGGGTCAGTGGAAATATTTGAAGAGATAAATACTAAGAGTTTTCCAGAACTCTGAAAAATAAAAATAAAAAAGTTTCCAGGGCCCAGTGAATTCTTTTTAAGATTTTTTTTTTTTTTTTTTTTTTTTTTTTTTTGTTAGAGAGAGAGAGATATAGAACGCAAGCACAGGCAGACAGAGTGGCAGGCTAGAGGCAGAGGGAGAAGCAGGCTCCCTGCCGAGCAAGGAGCCCGATGTGGGACTCGATCCCAGGACGCTGGGATCATGACCTGAGCCGAAGGCAGCTGCTTAACCAACTGAGCCACCCAGGCGTCCCGGCCCAGTGAATTCTTAAATCACATTTTATATGCTGTCAAACTGAATTTTCTCCTTCACAAAAAAGGAACGGCTTATCTTATTCTACTTTCGTTTTCTAAACCTACACCTGAAATGGTACTTGTTGGTTTTATCAAAGACATAAACTATGTCACTTTGATAGAAACACAAATAATTTTTAAAATATTATTCATCTGCATTCAATTTCTCCATTGAAATAGCAATTTTGATTTTGATATGATTTACAGGTGATGGCTGGTCTGTTTCTTACTGTCATATTTACCTACTAAATCAATAAATACCTGTATATTTTTATTTCCTACCCTTAAGGACTTATTTCTCAGTGGCTCAGACTTCAAGTGATATTTTCAGGCCCTGCAGAGGAGCTCAGTATTACGAGTTACCTGCCTGTGGGGAATAAGGAGGGATGTTGGTTCAAACATTTTTTCCACTCAGCATTTGGAGATCCCAACACCATTATTTTCCTGGTTCGTTAAGTAACTGTGAAGAAGGGTGCCGTCACTTTATTTGTATTATTTGGTAAATAACTTTAATTTTATTTAAAAAATCTGAATGTCAATTACATGGCCGCCTGTTTATGACCAGGTGTGAATCTTTGCTTCTGTTGTCTCCTATTGGCAAGTCTTCTACAAAATCATATAATGTTTTATTCGTCCATGAACCTTTTTTTCTCTATATATTTGATTACATGTTTTCCTACAGTTGTTCTATTTTTCCTTATGCATTGTAAAGGCTCTGTCATATCTTCATTACCTTATACCTTATCCTACCCCACTTACCTTCTTTCCTTTCTGTGATTGGCTTACAAATGTGTTAAGTCACTAATTCGATTTCTGTTATATAAAACCTGTTATTTAGAATCTCTTGTTTATCTTCTTGGTCTTTGAAAAATTTTTGCTAAGACTTTCCATTCCAACTATTCTTAATTTTGCGTTTATTGTCTCTAGAATGACCCGCACTTTTATCATAGATAATTTTTCTTTATTGAGAACATAGAGAAACCATAGTGTACTTGGGTTTTGCAAAAAACCTATTTCAGAAATATGTATTTTTCCTGCGTTCTTCACATATGCTCTCATCTCTTTTTGTGGCAATAATTTTCTATACATCCCAACTGAATTTGTCTCTGCTAACAATACAAAAAGAAATCTATTTTGACAGCTGCCTCTCCCACCCTGCTCCCTAGAGCATCTTTCCAGGCAACAGTAGCTTGCAACAGAGAGAAAAACGGAGCCACCGTGATGCACAGAAATTTAGTCTTTTGCATTCTTCTCTCTGCTCAGCCCATGTAGCAAGAGGAACGAGCAGCAGGAGCAGTGTCTAACGTGATCTTGAGAAATCTTCAAGTTCAATCTAGTCCTGTTTATCTGCCACACCAACCACTTCCCCATTATTTCAGGGATTCTCCTCTGTATGAATTTCCCCAAACTGCATCTCAATTTCCTCCTGTTGTGGTTGTAGAAACATAAGAACTATACAGTTGATTCTGTTTTATCATTATGGTGTAATTCTTGTATCTAGAAGCATATTACCGAATGAGTCTTTCATATACTTCCAATGGCATGGGGTGCTCTATTTTTACAAACAAAACGTAATACGTGTCTATATTTCAAACATGCGACTATGTTGTTGCAGTAGGGAGGAGGGCAAGAACATGACAGCCTGGGGTGTTGCGGGGATCATGTGCATGGAGACTGAAAACACCAGAATGAACCCAGGAGGGAATGAGGATGAGTGATATGCTGAGACCTTTATTTACGTCGTGAGAAGGAGCAAACCAGCAGTCGGGGTGACCATCATTTGCTCATTTCCCACAGGAAGGAAGTACAGAGACACTCAGAGTTTGCCCTGAAAGAAGCAGAGCCTAAACTGGAAACCAGTTGTCTAGATCTAACGCCTGAGCTCCTAACCCTTTCCTCTCCAAGTACAACGGGCAATATCGGCTACAACCCCGGGAAATGCACCATCATGATGGATAACTCTGCAGTGTGTGTGTGTGTGTGTGTGTGTGTGTGTGTGTTTAAAGATCTTATTTATTTATTTATTTGAGAGAGAACAAGAGCACAGGGGAGAGGGAGGAGGTAGAGGGAGAGGGAGAAGCAAACTCTCCGCTGAGCTGGGAGCCCGACGCGGGGCTCAATCCCAGAACCCTGAGATCATGACCTGAGCTGAAGGAAGAGGCTTAGCCCACTGAGCCACCCAGACGCCCCTACCGTATGGTTTTTATACCTGATTCCCAGCAGACTGAATTTCTTCCGATCTGTTTTTTGGCTGAAGTGGCATCATCTTTCATTCTAAAATACTAAATGGCATGCAAACAGTGTTAGTGAGCAGACGGCTCTACGTTGTAAAACACATCTACTCACAGCCGTTTTGGGTGATGGTATCACAGAGGTGCAGTCTAAGAAATTGCTCACCCATGTGTATCTAAATGGCTGGTTTTACTTTTACAAGTATGTTCCTAGGCACCAAACTATGTACACCCAGGTAAACACAGTGGAAAAAAACTGGATTGTTTAGGTGATTTCCTTCAGAGCCAATAGGAGGGCATGTGGTCCTCATGGGAGCCTGACCACACACCCGATGGTCTTCAGCACAGGTCGTAAGTCTCAGACCGTCTTCCAATTCATTAGGTGATTCTATTTTCTTACCTCAAGCTAGACTCACATTTGTTTACTTCATTGTACTGTGTAGACACACAAACACACAAAAAATACAAAGGCAATAAAGTAAAACATGATTGCAAATATAAGTTATTTTGTGTATCTGCATATAAAGTTCTAGGAAAATTTATAATGAGGTTAATCTAAATAACCAAGAACCTTGTAATAAACTTTCTCTTATAATAAACATTGACAGTCTTGTCATATCTCTAATGCACATTTCTGAAAATAAGAAGTATTTGTTTGATAAATGCCACAAGAAATAGGTCAAAGGTAAACCAAATCACAGAAACAAGCTAACCTAACCTAACCGAGTATTATGTCTTTTTTCCCAGGAAAACTTTGTAAAAATACCAAGTCTTTTTACATGATATTTTTCACTTGCAACCAAAGATTGCAAGACTTGACGCTTGTGTCCAATTTTAGAGCATGTCGGATCAAGTAGACTTGATTTTTACATGAGACTCTAAAAGCTTACGCTGTTTTTTAAAAATATTTATCTCCCTTCTTCTAACACAATTAAAAAGCTTCTTGCTTTCTTCACAGTAATCAGAACATGAAATATTACCCGGTGTTCCAAATGGAGCCCATGGGGTTCCTTAGCATGTCTCTACAAGGCTCTCGGGAATTCTGCACAAATGTTGGAAAAACACTTGCTGGCAAAGTCATTAAAAAGGAAGAAAACAGATGGTTCTTTGGCTTGAATTTATGCAGGCAATTTTATATGTTCAGGACAAGTTCAATTAAATAAAAATTTTGGTAGTATTTTTAACTAAAAAATAACTGTCCAGCCACTTTCTGTTTTCGAAGAAGGAACGGGCCTTTACCCCACTCCCCTCCCAGCCTCGTCCCTCAGGTGAGAATATTTGGTGCTTTCCGTCCTAAGATACCAGACTTGAAAAAGGTTTACTCTGGGGGCGCCTGGGGGGCTCAGTGGGTTAGGCCGCTGCCTTCGGCTCAGGTCATGATCTCAGGGTCCTGGGATTGAGCCCCACGTCGGGTTCTCTGCTCAGCGGGGAGCCTGCTTCCTCCTCTCTCTCTGCCTGCCTCTCTGTGTACTTGTGATCTCTCTCTGTCAAATAAATAAAATCTTTAAAAAAAATGTTTACTCTGCTCTATCATAACGTCTTAAATTTTTTTTTAAAGATTTTATTTATTTATTTGACAGAGAGAGATTACAAGTAGGCAGAGAGAGAGAGGAGGAAGCAGGCTCCCTGCTGAGCAGAGAGCCCAATGCGGGACTCGATCCCAGGACCCTGAGATCATGACCTGAGCCGAAGGCAGCGGCTTAACCCACTGAGCCACCCAGGCGCCCTCATAACGTCTTAAATTCTAATCATCTTTGACATGGGGAGGCCCAGAGCATGGTGGTAAAGAGTTTGCACATTGAGGTAGACAGAGAGAGCCCGGGTCCAAGGACAGCTAGCCTTCTGTGCCTCCATTGGTTTTATTGTTCAGCATGAGAGATAATGACAGCATCGACTTCAGAAACCTTTCGTGAGAGCACAGTATTTGGAAAAGAGTGCTTGGTACTCAGGAAGCCCCCATGTCTTTTAAATCCCTATGTTGGGACCTATAGACACAGAGCAAAGCCACCCCTCCCCACCCCTTCCCAAGGGTTAAGTGCTCTTTAATAATGTGCCTTGGAATCCACAGAACATGAGTGAACCTCATCTATGTGAGTCACTCTCGTGAATGGTTTTTCACTGAAACTCTGTGTCTTGCCTCTACTGAAAACAAAGGTGTCCAACAAAAAAGTGGGATGATGATGGGTTGAACTTGGCCACTAGGAGGGAGCTGCTTAAGATTTCTCCCTACGTACTTAGCACCCTGGGGCCCGGGTGCAGCTTCTGCCTCGGCATGGCAACATTACTTGGAGGGAGAAAAACAATAGGGTCAGCAACTCACTGATTGTGAATAAAGCCAAGTTTCCCTGCAGTTCTGTTTTGTCCTATCCTCACACGGTATTATCAATGACAGGCTTTCTGAGTGTGAGAAGGTACAGTGCAGGGACCATTGTATCAAAAGGAGCTGATAAAACAAAGAAGATCAACAGGAATGAGCCACTTTCCCCTATTTTTCATGTATCAAAATAATAGAGAATCCTCCTGAAAAACTAAATCCTACGAACCACGTGGCTGAAACTGCCTTGTCTGTCACAGGCTAATTGGGAGGATAAGGAGGCTGTCCCTACTGTGATCAAAGGGTAGCTCTTTGTAAGTCTTTCCCTACATTGGGTTTAGAGACAAGCTTTTTTTAGCACACCACTCACCAAAAAAAAAAAAAAAAGAAAGAAAGAAAGAAAGAAAGAAAGAAAAAAAAGAATGAGAGAGAGAGAAAGGAAAAAAAGAAAAGAAAGAAAGAAAAACCAGGTCAAAGGAGTCTTTTCTATTATCTGAAGTAATTACAGTGGAAGTTTTGTGCTTCCTGTTTCCATTTCGTAAAGAATGAGGGGGATTTGGAACAGCTCGTAAGTGAAAAGCTCATTGATTTTATATAGTATATTAAGGTCTTTAAATATGAAGCCCATTTCCAGAGCTTGATTTCATCTTTTGTACTTATTTTTTTGAAACATACCGCCATGAATTCTAGCTTCAATGTAGCAAAATAAGAGTTACATTGGAACATTTTGCTGAAACATTTAAGCCCCCAATACCTTTTAACCATTATCATGCCTGCCAGAATGGTAGGCCTCATAGCCAAAAACTCTACTGGGCATGACCCACAGCTCCCTCACACTGTACGCAAGGACCAGAATGATACAAAGAATTTATGTTGCAGAGAACCAAGAAGGGAAATGAGGTGGTCCAAAGTTGCAAGGTATTCACTGCTAGTCTCAAGGCTGCTCTAAAACTGTTTTAAATCTCTGATAATACAATAAGCGATAATCTGCCAGCTTTCACATGCATGCAAATGTGATGGAAAGAAGAAAATAAACATTGTATCACACATCTCCCATGTTTATGATGCTTTCTAGTTTTTAATATACTCTCAATCATAATGCAATAGAAAAGGACATTTCTTGGAATAGTTTAAAACTGAGTACTAGGAAAGGCCATTAAATTTAACTGTGTTATTACCAATTATGTAAAACTAACCTCTCCAGAATTATAAGTAGAAATACAGTAACAAAAACCAATCTAATGGTGCAATCACTGAACCCAAGACTTGGATTTAACTGTAATTTAAAAATCCAGGTTGGTTAATCATTTGTTCTCTTTCAAACAATTAAAATGTGTCCTTGGATGCAGCTGACCTGCAGATCCCATCTCGATTGGCTCATTCTGGGCCCCCTCAAAGAGATTGGGGTACACCAACAGCAAGAGCCTTTCTTCCCAAAAGCTCCCCTGTTACTTAACACCCACTTTCCAAGGTTATTTTGAAAACTATCTTTAAGACATCTTCAAAAGCATCTAGTTTGAATTTTGCTCCACATTTAAAATTTTCTTTTTTATTACTTGAAACCACTTCTAGTTGATTTTCCTTCCAATGCTGTATACTTTTTAATTGTTTACAAAGGCAAAGCTGTGCCTGGGTTTACATTCTCATGGAAATAAAATTGACACGCGCTATGGTGACTGTTACTATTTATTCCAAAATCAAGGGTTTCTGGCCTCTGTTGTCATTCTTTAGAAGTCCCTCAGTTGAAACAAAAGCTTCAATGGCGTCAGGAAGTAACAAATTTCCCTTGGTGTCTTACACATGTGCAATGATCTTAATCTTATTATTGCAAATTTCTTAGTTTTTTATGACTAGTATATGTTCTTAATTAAAATAGAATTTTAAATTATTTAAATAAAGATTTCAGAGATTGAAGTGCAAATATTTCTAAAATTACACTCATGTCCCCAAAATAAAGCTGTTGGATTTTGTTGTGGTTGCTATATATTTCAGCAGTGAGATTGAGTTGATTGGTAGAACACAGAATTAGAGAATCCAAGGAAAATCATAGAATATTATCACTTTTCTTTAAAAAGAAAATAGATAAGTCTTATTTGTAGGTTTTAAAATACTTGCTCGGATAGCAAGTCTCACTATTTTGATTTTTTTTAATTAAGTACGCACACGAAGCCTGTTACGTCTTCTTGGAGACTAGACTTCTTTATCATCTGTAATGTCTGTCTCTTGGTCTCTGACAATTTCCTTTGTTTACAGTATGTTTGTCTGAAATTAATACAGCTACTCCAGCTTTCTTTTGATTCATATTAGCGTGGTATCTTTCTCCAACTCTTTGCTTGTAACTGATTTTTATCTTTAAATTTTATTTTTATTTTTTTAAAGATGTTATTTATTTATTTGACAGAGAGAGAGAGATCACAAGCAGGTAGGGAGGCAGGTGGCGGGGTGGGTGGGGCGCAGGCTCCCTGCTGAGCAGAGAGCCCCACGTGGGGCTTGATCCCAAGACCCTGAAATCATGACCTGAGCTGAAGGCAAAGGCTTAACCCACTGAGCCACCCAGGCACCCCTTGTCTTTACATTTTAAATAGGTTTCTTGCTGGCAACATATTGTGAGGTCACATTTGCTTGGTTTTAATTTGCTCTGATAATCATTGTCTTTTAATTGGTGTTTTTGGACTATTGACATTTAATTGATATTGATATACTTGATGTAGTTGGACTGATACCTACTCTGACCATCCCATGCCACTTCTGTCTGGTGGAATTGCTAGACCTAGGACCTCCGCAATTGTGGGGCTCCCCCCACCAGGTCTCTCTCACTCCTGCTAGCCCACCCTCACCCACAGCATTGCCTCAAAGTCACCCTGTTAGGGTTCTTACCAGCTTGTGCTTCCAACCAGCTGTGCTCCAGGAAAGCTGATCTCAGCTCTGATTCTCTGCATTTACTGTCTCTCCAGATTTGGAGGAAGTCATTCTCATTGTGACCTCGGTTCTCTGATGAGCTCAAGGAAAGTCATTGCTTTTTGTTTTTTTCTTTAACTTTTCTCTTGTTGTAAGGACAGGACTTCTGAGAACTTTATATGTAGAGCAGAAATAAGAAATCCTGCAAAAAGGCTTGACATTCAAATGTTAATTAATGTAACTCACCACATTAAGAGAACAGTGGAAATAATCACCTAAAAATATAGAGGAAATACTGGACAAGATTAAAGAAATTTTCTGGTAATTTTTTTTAAATCCCCTACACTTAAGTAGAGATTCTACTCCTTTAAGATTTTTTCATATTTAATCTTCTCAGGTCAAGATATTTTTGATAATGTTCAGCCTTCTGTATCCCTTATTAGTAGGATATATCATGACATTGTCTCCTTCTTTCACAGGCACACAGACACTTGGTCAGCTGATCTCATCATAGGAACTTTCTCTAAGCTTCTCTCTCTATTTACTTCCACTGTTCTCTTCCATAATCAACAACAGAATTCTTCCATCCTTCAAGCGCAGACCTCCAAGTAAACTAACTAGCTGGGGAACCACGTGCCTTAGAAAACCTATATCACAATGGCAAGGACACAATCAATCATATTAATCTTAGATATGTTGAATATATGATTTTTCATTAAATTATCCACTTACATTTGGAACGTGTTGTTTTCCTTGAGACCCCTTGTTTTAATTTTCGTTGACTAATGTCATGAACTGAAAACACTTCCTAACAGAATTAATGTACATGCATTGAAATGTTCATAGATTTATAATGAAAGACTACTGACATTCCTTTAAGTAAAGATAATATAATGATGACTTAGACAAAATAACTAAATATTCTTAAAGTATTTCCATTTTTGCAAATTCAACATTAAATCTATCCTTCTCATAAAACTGAAAAATCATTTCATTTTTGTCAAAAGTTTATTTTATTTTACACATTAATCTTCAGAAGTTATATCAGCATTTCTTACCAATAGAAAATCTTCATATGTATTTAAACTTCTAGTTTTTTTTCACAGCGTTTTCCTTTTTACTAAGGAGATATATAACTTGAGAAAATTAATTTGTAAAATTCTTGAGATATGATTTACATGAATGTAAAAATAATAAGTAAACCTATGTATGAAAAAATATGCAACTTCATGTAAATTATAACTGAATTGATATAAACTTTTGACCTATTGAAGAAGCATTTAGGAAAGTTTAAATGCCTCATGTCTACAGAATGGTAGTGACTCTGTTTGTCTCAGACTTTGCCAAAACATGTTATAAAATCATATTGTTACTTTAAAATGCTAAGACTGTGCATTGTGAGAAACATTTCAATTTTCATGCTGTTTAGTAATCTCATGTTTTGTAATCAAAGTGTTTAGTAATCCCCTCTTCTGTAATCAATTCCAAAGAAACATTATTAAATATAAAAGATGCATAAATGCAGAAAGACTTTATGGCATTTTGGACATTATTAAAAATCTGAAATGAAATGATATTTCAGTACTATGAAATAGTAAAGGAAGTTTTTCAGTAGGATATTATATAAAATGATTTAAAATAAGTTAAGATGGTTAAGAAGAAATACGCATGATATAACAGTAGACAAAATGTTTACATAAAACCAAATCAATAAAAAAAGAACATACCTGTCCTGTAATTAAAAACATATTAAAAAATTTTGTGCAAAAGTAATCAAACTTTGAGTGTTTTTTCCATTTTGTCTCATATCAAAATTGTGTTAAAATTGTAATAAAACCATATATAACAGCAAAACAGAATTAGCTGTTATTAATACAGGTATGAGTTGAAACAGAGGTAATATATATGAGGCCTTATTGTTGCCAAAAATCTCACTATTTAAGATTACTCTGAATAAAACTATTCAGTAATGGAACTAGATAAAAAGAGAAAAATCTAATTACCAGAACCTTTAGAGGAAAAAAAAAGAATCTTCCTTCTCTTCCTGTAAACTTGTGAATTTTGTTCCTAATGTTTCCATGTGAACTTATTTTTATAAATGTGCTAAATAAATGCAGAGTTAAAAATAAACCATCGAAGTCTTTGCTTTAAAAAAAATAGGATTTCGCATTACTGAACTCTCTCGTAGTGCACGCATGCGACTAATGTCTACTCAATGAACGCAGTACGACAGAGAGAGGGGGAGCTAGGAGGGTTGGGAGGGGGCAGAAGAGACAAGGAATATTGATTTATCAGTTTGTTACAGGGTTAAATGTCTTTAGTGGAGTGTCTCCTAAGTTCTCTAAATATAAATATATACACATGTATTTATACATACATGTATTTATATATTTGTATATAACTATCAAACCTGTTGGTATATTCTATATTCATTCAAAAGTATTTATACCATTCAAAACTAGCAATTTTTCACTATTTCTAATTATATTAAAGGTTTTATTATTTAAATATTCCTTAAATATTATTAAATAACACAGAAACCTCAAGATGCAACAATATTTTTAATGTTTCACTAAAATCTTAGATGTTAAATAATATTAAAATAATGTCCTTTCCATCTCTTTCATAAGCCTAATCAAAGTGTAGGTGATAAGGAGATCTATGGAAATATTCCTTCTTTCTCATATGGCTGAGTATTTAAGACAATATCCCAAATAGTTTCTCCTGGGATAATTCTTAAAGAATGATCTCTTCCAAGACAGAAGGGTAATACATGAGTTATGAAAAGAAAGAAAAAAACCCGGACACACAGATCTGAACAGGAAACTCGGGGCTCTGGTGAAGGCGAAATAAGGGTGGTGACCCGAGGGTCAAGGCCATTAGAGAAGAACGTGATGAGACCCACCATTCGTGGCTGTATTCTGGTAAACAAAGTGAAGTCTTAGAGAGCCAGTAACAATGTTCCATAATAATCACATCGCAACTCACCGGCAGGTAATAAGAAACGTGGAAATAAGAACACAGAACATACGAGGAAATGCTCTCCTAACCCTAATGTAGTTCTCCAAGGAACAATTCTGAAATACACAAAAATACCTCCAAACTCCGTCTTTCCACATTAAACAGTCATCGTGCTCCGTTCATTCCTAACGAGCAAGTTGGTGGGATTTTATTGTGCATGTATTTTATGGTGTGTGTGTGGGTTTCTTTAGAATACAAGCTCCTAAAGGATAGGCATTTTGCTTTCTTTTTGCAGACTTGTGACAGTGGCTTCTTAAAATAGTTGTGTGTAAAATTTGTCTGCGGAAGAATCCGTGATTCAGAAACAGCAACAACAACAACAAAACCCAACAGCTCTTCCAGTCGGGCTGGGGACTGTAGAGAACTGGGAGACATTCACGTCCACGGTTAAGCAGAGCTGGCAAGAACACCTCCTTACGCGCACCGGGCCCCGGTGTGAACCCGGGGCAGCTCTGCCGTGGGCTCTGCCCCTTGGGCTCATCCTGCGGGCCGGCATAGCCCTCGGAGCCCTCGGTCTGTCTTTCAGCTGTGGACCTACTGGTTGCCTGAGAGAGGGCTCAAAGACCATATGCCCTGGGCAGAATGACGTCCCCTACCCCCACCTTTTTTTTTTTTTTTAAGATTTTCTTTATTTATTTGTCAGAGAAAAAGAACGCAAGCAGGGGGTGTGGGGGACAGAGGGAGAGCAGACTCGACTGCTCAGCAAGGAGACCATTGCAGGACTCAATCCCACAACCCTCGGATCATGACCTGAGCCAAAGGCAGACCCTTCACTGACTAAGCCACCCAGGCGTCCCAGGGTGACTCCCCTTTTAATGAGTAATGTTGGGCCTGGTAATCAGGAGGCTCTGAATAAATATTTGTTAAATATTACTGACTACCTGCCTAGGTGTCCCACAGTTTACTCGTGCTCTGCAGTCTGAACTGAATTCAATTTTTCTTCCCAAAGCCTGTTTCTACACCCACTTATCCGATCTGAATCTTATTACCCTCCCAGGCACAGGAGCAAGAGATTTCGAAGTCAAATTTATTTCTTACTTGCCTTTATTCACTCATAAATAATTCATTAATTCTACAAATATTGCTGCTAGGAGTTAAAATAAGTGCGGGTGACACAGAGTCAAACAAAACACAGCCTCTGCTTTCAAAGATAATTGTGTCTGGTGAGAAAGAAAGACAAGTAAATCAAGATTTAGAGGACGACACGCACAGCGCATGGCAGGACAAAGAAGGAGCATCCACCGGGCAGAGGCCAGGAGGCCAGGGCCGTCTCTCTGGGGGGGGCAGGCGTCCTGGGGAAGGAAGGGCGGAGGCAGCAGGGAGGGGACGGGAGGGGGCGGAGGAGATGGCGTTCGCAGAGGCAGAGAAGGTCACGGTGAGCGGCACAGGGTGCAGAGTGGCCAATGTGAGCACTGACATTGGGGAAGGGGCACTCGGGCTAGGGAGGCAGGGAGGCCAGCCCTGTCTTCCAAACGCTGGAAGCCCTGTGGCACCAGAGAGGATAAGCCAAAGCCACAGCCCCTTTGGCAGGAAGGTCATTTCCTCTCAGCCCCTGAAAGCTCTGGACGGTGCCTGAGGGATTTCCCCCAGGACTTCACGACCTGTGTGTGTGTGAGTCTGTGTCTGTCTGTATATGGGCAGCATGTGTGCGTGGGTGTGACACGCATGGGTGTGTGTGTGTGTGTGTGTGTGTACATGCGTGTGCTAGTGTAAGGAATACAGCTCCCATTATGCCACCGGCATCTTGTCAAATTTCTGGCCATTTCTGTATGTTCACAGCAATTCTCTGTAAGTTGTGAACTAGTTCAAAAGGGAAGCACAGGGTTAGTTCTTTGTTCTGGACCCCGAGGGGCCACAGGCAAACACGGACTGCTCCGTAGCCCGGGGAACTCACAATCCATAAATAATACAAACAAGTACAAGGTACTGTGGGAAAGCAGCCTGCAGAGGGAGGTGGCCACCAGCGGACGGCAGGGACTGGGGCAGGACAAGCAGCCTCGCTGCCCGAAGCCTCTCACCACTGGGCAGTGGGTCCTGGCCACCAGGCTTCCTGCTCTAGGACACAAACTTCCCTTTCATGACTTGGGCAGGAGCCTCCTGCAGGACTGAGGTCTGGCTCCTTTGTCTGGGGATCGTGAATTCTCCTCTTCCCCAAATCTTCGGTTCAAATGAAAACTCCTTTTCATGAAAACATTCCAAATTTAACAAAAACGTCTGGGGACATCAATGATGCAAGTGTACTTCGATGTTTCTTGGTTGAGAAGACGTATAATGAGACAATTCAGTAAGTTTTGATCACTACTGTTGTGAGGTGGCAGGATTCTGTGTTCCCACAGTGCCCCCTTTCCGGGTCGCGCTACTTCGAAGAAGACAGAGCTGGATGAGAGCAAGAGTGGTGTGCGGTGAGCACAGCTGACTGAGCAGGACACAGCCCCCAGAGAGGCAGGGGGACCCAAGGGGGTTGCCCCCAGAGTTTCTAAGATTAGGGGGTTTTATGAGCTCTTCAGTGGAACTTTCTTAGGCAATCAAGGAGTGCTAAGGGATGCCAATCGGGTCTTGGGTCACGTGTCTGTGTGCTGTTAGGTTAATATCCACGTGCTGATAGTCTCTTTTTGCTGACATCTGGGGGCTTAGGTCTTAACTGGCCTTTGCCCGTGATGTTGACACACACTTTGGTGGCTCATTGTCTTATTTAGGATGTTTTGCAGAAGTTGTTCAGAATGTCCGTGTGGTCCTGGCCAAGCTGCAAAACAGGGTGTTGGTGCTGTTTGATCCCAGCTGTCCGTGCGTCAGCAGTTGAGACTATCTGGCCTAGAAGATGCTAGATTTGTGGGCAGAAAGAGTTAGGAGTCCCCCCAAAATGAAAGATGAGACACAGCTTTCCTGACACAAGAAAAGTCCTTCTAAGCCCCGGGCCATCTTGTGAGAGAATTTAAAGAGCAAAGAGCCCACTGGGGGCCAGGAGAGAGCTTGTCACATCCAGGGCGACAAATCAGTGGTAAAATAGCCAGTGCTGGTTCAGAAGTGAAGATTGACCTGACACACACATCGATGCGTTAGTTACTTGTGTGGGATTTGAACCTCTGAACACTCAGGTTCCAACCAGCAGAGCCAGAGAATCGAGCGCTGATCTTCACAGCCCATGAGACTTCCACGTAAACTCTGCCCCGTCTGTGCTGAATTCCCACTGTGCAAACCCTTTCATGAACATGCATACACCTTGGGCTTATGTTTCCCCAGTTTTGTTGTTCAGGGGACACTGTTTAGGGAAAGATCCTTGGTGTTCTCCCTTCTTGTTGCAAGCAAAACCCTACTTTGCCCTATTCTTTGGCTTGGTTGTCTCTGGGAGCTCAATGCCCACCAAGAGGCAAATCCAGTTTCCAGTAACAGACTCAAATTAAGTAAGTTTGTAGCCAAGTAATAGTTTTAAATAATAAGTAAACATATTGATGTTGATTTTGAATAGAGGTGAGTCCGGAGCTGACAGTCAAGCAGGACTTCTTGAGACATCTTTGGTGCAAAGAAGTGATTTTATTAAAACATGGGGACAGGACCCATGGGCAGAAAGAACTGCATTACAAAGGTGAAGGGTGACTGATTATATACTTGGGAGTTGAGAGTAAGGAAAAAGGGAGGTTTTCAAAAGAATTTTTTAAAAGATTTTATTTATTTATTTCAGCAAGAGAGAGCACGCAAGCCTGCATGGGGTGGGAGTGGGTGAGGGGGACGGAGGGAGAAGCAGACTCCCCACGGAGGAGGAATTCCCAACACGGGACTCGATCCCAGGACCCTGAGATCACGACCTGGGTCGAAGGCAGATGCTTAACCCACTGAGCCACTCAGGCGCCCCTCGAGGAATTTTTATATGGTAAAGAGGACCTGTACGATACTGGAAGCCTTGCCATTGTCAAGGGAAGGTTGTTTTTCTCTTTAGTAAGATACTCCAGGAGGAATGTTATGCTCTTCCTATCACGAATCCTTGTCAATGGGCTGCAGGTCATAAGGGAATTTTATTTTTATTTAAATTCCCTTCTAACGTCGTTTCTCCCATCACTATGGGTAGGTGGGTGACATTAAGGCTCTAGGCAAGTGAGTTTATGGGACTCTGGGAGTCCGGTTTTTGATAAGAAAGCTTCTTCTTGTAAATCAATGAGACCTTGGTAAACTGAGGGACGCTCAGCTCTGCTCGACTGTGACTTCTATTGGCAAACCATCTGCCTTGTTGTTGTTTTTCTCCTTAGTTTTAGGGCAGCCAGAAGTGCTTGAAGAATGGGGAGAATGAGGCATGGGGGACGGAGAGCAGGGAGGACGGGTCGCGGACAGTGCAGGCGTGGACCAGACTCGAGGAACTTTCTGTAAAATGTGCCATTTCTGAAACATTTACTGTACCAGCATTTCCCTCTCAGCAAGGCTCAGTCAGCATCCCTTCCAATTCGATGCATCTTCCCATGCAACCATAATAGTAACATATTAAATAAACCTAATGATTTCCAGCTCGCCTCTTTTTATAGATGAGAGAACAAATCTTTGTGATTATCCAGGGCCCCTCTGGGAAACCTCAAGCTACTTTTGGGTTTAAAAGATATCCTGAAAATTATCATTTTTCTATATTTAAGGTCCAATGGAAGCATGAAAAAATCACAGTTGTCATGGGAAATTTGGACTTCTGATTAAGACAGAAATATGGGTCCCTGGAGAGGCAACACCTGGCTAACTCATCAAAATGACAAGAAAACTTTTCAAACAAATCCTGCCGTTTCATCAACAACAAAAAGATGCCTCAGCGGTATCAGAGCTGGAAAATTGTATCATTCACATTCTAGAGGAAGAAAAAGCAAGACAAACTGAAAATTGATGACTTTTCTTGAACCCCACAGAGACCTGAAGCCACAGGGCAGAGGCTACAGGAGAGACCCAGAAGTCTGCAGAGAGAAATAGAACTCACGCATTTGCCTGGGGCCAGACCTGTCTGGGTGCAATATGGATCTGCTATGAAGGTTAACTGGAAAAATTTAAGAAGCTGCTAAAAGCTGGACGGGGGCTCTCATGTGAGTGTCATGGGGGACACTGACCTAGAGGGCTCGTCACACCCCTATGGGCCTTTGCCCCAGGACACATCCACCAGCATCTCAAGGGAAATCAGAAATAATCCGCTTCTTCTCTTCGCACCCCGCTGTAAAAATCTACCCAGACCTAACCCGTCTTTTCTCACTAGAGAAAACTCCACCTGAGTCAGCAGAAAAGGTAGGACAGGTGTCCCACCACTGCTGGAGGAGGGACAGAGGCCCCACTTAGACACAGCACAGACTCATTCCTCCCTTCTTTCCTTGGTAGGAAAAGGCTAATCTGCAGAAGAGGGGGGACAGAACAGTAGCCTGGGGGCTCTGTTGCTGGGGGAGGCAGGGATGGGGAAGACTGACAACCTCAGGAGGGCAGGAGGCCTTGTGAAGGCCACACACCCAAGGTCCAGGTCTCCAGGACTTCCCTAAGTCTGAAATCAAACCAGAATGCAATTGAAAACCTACCTCCTCTCTGCCCCCACTCCACAGTCACACTAACAAGGCTCCAGCAAAAAATAAGGGGACACACCCACAAAAGGGAAACAGTCTCAAGGGAGAAACACAAAGGCACGACCTAGCACCAACCAGGGAGATAAAATAAGATACCACTGGCAGCTGAACATCTGTGGCGTCCACCACCACAACAATTTTCAACTCCAGTAACTAGAGAAAAATACCCTTCAAATCCAGCCAAAATCCCATCCATTAGAAAACAAATGCTAGACTAAAGGCATGGAAGAAGGAACAGAATGAGCTCTGCCTCCGTATCTACCATCATCCACAAACTCGTGAGATACGGAAAGTAAAGACAAAAAGTACCAGCACAGTCTGGAGAGTCAACGTAATAATCATCATGACCCAAATCCATTAGGAAACAGATGTTGTGAGTATCAGACAGAATATAAAGTAATCCTGATCAATATTTTAAAGGCTACAAACAGAAAAAGCAGATAATGTGCAAGATCAGAAGGTAATTTCAGCGGCGAGACGGAGACTGAGAGGAATAGCCACATGGAAATGTTAGAGAAAAAGGCACCGTGGCTGAAGCTGCATGGATTCATCGGTAGACTTGACATGGCTGAGGAAATAAATGCTGGCCTTGAAATAGGTCGGGAGGAGTTACCGGAATGCAAATGTAAAAGAGAAAAGATACTAAGAAACCTAGAACGGAGGGGCCATCCCCCGTGGGATGATGTCAAAGACTTGACCACGTGGGCAGTTGGAAAGCCAAAGCAGCTGATGGAGAGAACGTGAGGGAAGAGCTAGTCAAAGGAAGGGAGGCCGAGGACTTTCCAAGATTCTTACAGAGGCCGAGCAGCCGGCCTGAGAAGCTGGAGAATACTGGACATGGTATATTGCGTACGTGCTCACACACACACACACACACAGACACACACACACACTCTCGAGCATGTTGCATTAGAACTCTCAAACTCTAAAACAAAAGACAAAGAGAACATCCTGGAGGCAACCATAGGCAGACTCTCCCCTACACAGAAACAAGGGTAAGACTTAACCGCGTGCTTCTCCTCAGAAACCACACAGCCAGGAGACAGCAGGAAGGACAGATCCAGAGCACGGAAAGGAAGGAACAGTCATCCTCGAGATCTATATCCAGAAAAGACATTTTTCAAAAATGAAAGGAAGTAACAAAATTTCCCAGGTAGACAAAAACGGATGGAGCTCATGGCCAGCCCATCTACTGGATAAGCAACATGAGAGGAAGTCATTCATGGAGGAGAAGTAAGATGCAGGTTGGAAACCTGGGTCTAAAAGAAATGAAGAGTTTTGGAAAGGAAATAAAGCATTATCCTATTTTAATTTCTCTAAAAGATAAATCACTGTTAAAGAAATAATATTAGCAATGGATTGTGTGATTATAATCTGTGACAGTAAAACATGTGACAAAGTTGGCAGGAGAGAGGTGCCTCATTGGGTCAGTCAGTTGAACTTCCGATTCTTGGTTTCTGCTCGGGTCGCGATCTCAGGGTGGAGAGTTCAAGCCCCACATCAGGCTCATCCAAGCTCAGCCAAGAGTCTGCTTGGGATTCTCTCTCTCTCCCCCTGCCCCTCCTCCCACTCATGTTCTCTCTCTCTCTCTCTCTCAAATAAATAAAACTTTTAAAAAAAATTGGCAGGAGGGATTCGAGGAAGAAATTCAGAATATACTGCTTTGAAATCTTTATGCTGCCCCCAATATGGTATGATATTTTAGGTGGGCTTTAGAAATTTACCAGTGAATTTTGTACACTCAAGGACACAATCTTCTTCTCTGTTGGAGTGAGCCAGTCCGTGTGCTTTTCTCTGTCTTGGCTGCCGTATTTTATTTGCACATGGTTTTTCTCACAATAAACATTATTGTCACGAGGAGGGCATTCTTGGAAACAAGAATTCAGAAACTGAGCCGGTCACAAACACCTATATTCACAGCCATTTCGCTCTGTCTTAGTCTGTTCTGGCTGCTGTGACAAAAATACTATAGACTAGATGGCTTATAAACAATATAAATTTACATCTCACTGTTCCGGAAGTTGGGAAGTCCAAGATGAAGATGTTGGCAGATCGGTGTCTGGTGGGGGCTGGTTTTGGTCCATAGACCGCCATCTTTCCAGTGTGCCCTCCACTGGCAGGAGGAACAAGGGACTCTGGGGCGTCTCTTACAAGAATCCCATTCCTGAGGGCTTCACCGTTATGACCTTATCACCTCCCAAAGGCCCCACCTCCAAATACTATCACATTCGTGGTTAGGTTTCA
The DNA here is from genome assembly GCF_964662115.1 of Mustela nivalis. Lineage (NCBI taxonomy): Eukaryota > Metazoa > Chordata > Mammalia > Carnivora > Mustelidae > Mustela > Mustela nivalis. The sequence goes on from NC_139034.1 coordinate 85,240,771, forward strand.
GCATATGAATTCGAGGGAGGACACACACATTCAGTCTATAGCATTTTCTTTTGTAAAATGTAAAGTCTACAGTTTCTACTTCCTAATCTGATTCTCTACATCGCTTTATTGGACAGTATATCTTTCCTCAAATAACTTAAGATTCTGAATTAACCTTTTTTTCTTTTTTCCTGAAAATCCAGCATTTTCTTTCGGATCAAAGGGACCTCACAATATATGTGATCCTTATTGACTCTCCTTACCAGAGGTTGTCAGGGATATTGCTCTCAGTCTCCCCGTGGAGAGCATACTGACAGTCACCTCTACTTGCTGACCCTTGGCATCTGTACCAGGTTTATGCTGAGGCCATGCGCTCTCTGGGTTGCCCGCCGTCAGCTGAGGTACCAGTGCCAGCCTGCTCCTACCTGACCTGAGAGCCCTGCGATGGGCAGCCTTGTTTGGGACCTCAAAATCAGTCTGTGGAAGGATGACCTCCCTCTCCCTACCCAGCCTGTCCTGCCTCTCTTCCCGTGGCTGTCTGACATGCATCATGACCTGGAGACTTCCCTGATCATTGCCTGTTCCTCATCCCTCTTTCTTTGGTCCTCACGTACCTCCCTCAATAAACTTTTTGCATACCTGGTCCCACCATGACATCTGCTCCTTGGACACCTGAAAGTGACACAGCATCTTGGCACTTATTAAAGCTGATCTTCCTAAGCAAATATCACGATCACCATTTTACAGTGACAAAATTAACTTCTAGGTAATTTGAAGTTGTTTCTGCTTGGTCCCAAATTTCATCCTCTTTCTATGGCACAACACAACCTCTATTGACAAGTATGTCTCTCTCAAATGAGTCAACTGATGCTTGAAGACTAAATCCTATTTTTAGGCAAATAAATGTTATATATATTTGGTTTTTATATTCCCCAAGTGAAGTCCTATAGATACCAAATCTAATTTGATCAACTATATACATACGATCTGTCTCAAGCTTGATTAACTGCATGATCACTTCGATGAAGACTTTCAGAAGCTTGGAAATATGCACAATTCTATTAGGGACAAATACTATCTATGTACTCTTACAAAACATACTTAAATCCTTGTTCTGTTACTTCTTAGAGATTTTTCAATTTTGCCCGAAAGGCCACATATAAAAAATATTAAGACATTTTGCTACCTAAGCAAAATGTAGAAACTTACAATAATAACCTAAAAACCTGAAATTCAGTCTTGAATCAAAAGGGCCTTTGATCCAAAAAAAGATGCTATTTTGGAGTTAAGGAGTAAAAGAACTCTATAAATGTGAGTTATGATTAGGAAGTGACTTTTTTTATACCTAGATTCACTGTTAAAGAACAGAACAAACTTTTCCATCCTGTAAAATCTGGCCAATTTCCTAAAAGATGAACAGCAGAACCTTTGCCTCCAATTACAAGTGAGTTGGTGGCAGTGAAAAGAGCCAAACCCTCCAGCATTAATTACTCTTAACGAATTAGCAGAAAAAGCCTCCTCAAATGCAGGTGGAGAAGAATGTACGTTTACCCAGTTCTTTTATAATGAGATACCACTCTCTATTTGTCATAAAACAAGTTTACATCCCTGATGAACAGGAACCTTGTTAAAGAATGCTAATACCTTCTAGAGAAATAGAGTCCTGAGCTACTGTCCAAAGACAAGCATAATAAAAATTCATATTTTAGTGTCTCATGCAGGAGAAGAAAATGTGTGCCCCTGTGTCAGCAATAGTTACATAAGATTTTTGTCATGTCAAGCAAAAACTTTAAAACTCTGACTTTAAATGGCAAGAGGAATCAATGTAGGATTAAAAATACAATCGTTTAGGAAGAAGACTAATTTAAGTGTTGGACAACTCAAACCAGAGATGCACTTGGCATTTCATTTGCATTTAGAGCAAACGTTGTCATTATTTTAATATAACTGAAAATTACAAGACTGCTCTATTCAAAAACTTTATGGATTCTGTTAACTAGTAACTAGTGCTTGTTTAATCAGTGATAGTTTATATACATCTCTCCATGGTCTTGGTGACCAAGTATGCATGAGACCACTGATGAAGACATTAGGGTTAAAATCATGCAACCCCACTTTTTCACGATAATTACCACCAATGCCATCTTCATTACCCTGACTGTCTTGTCTTAGTTGTTCCAAAAGGCAGTTTTTCTGCCTCTGCACTCAATATTCTTATTCTTTCTCCTACTAAAAGTAATCAAACAGGACAATTTATTGGAGGGGATCCACTTGGAGGACCATGCAATGAAGCATTTAGGAGTAAAAGGAGCGTTCAGTTTGCAACTCACTCCAACGTGGTTGAAAAAACATAAAACTGATGAAGTAATGTTAATATTTGGGGGTTTGGGGAGCACCTGGGTTGCTCTGTGCGTTAAGCCTCTGCCCTCGGCTCAGGTCATGATCTCAGGGTCCTGGGATCAAGCCCTGCATCAGGCTCTCTGCTCAGCGGGGAGCCTGCTTCCCCCTCTCTCTGCCTGCCTCTCTGCCTACTTGTGATGTCTCTCTCTGTCAAATAAATAAACCTTAAATATTTGGGGGTTTGGGATAAAAGTTCTCTGGGACTTCTTTGCATCATTCTTGTAAATTTTCTGTAAGTTTTTAACTAGATGTATAAAAAATTTTAAAGACAGTTTGTAAGTCTGTGTAAGTACCAGGACCAGGTGACCTTTTTTATTAGTTTTGTGGCCAACAATGATAAGTTTACCCTGATGATTAAGAAAATACATCTAACCCTGCAGGGCCTTGCCGCTGTGAGAAATGAATACTGAGCACCATTTACAGAAGTGCTAGAAATATGCAAGAATGAAGAGGTACTTTTATTAAAGATTGATGAATTATAAGTATTTTGGGCTATTGCCATCTTTGCCCTCATTAATAATAGTATCTATAATAAGAAAGAGCTGTGATGGCCATGATCTCAGTCATAGGCCAGTCTCTGGAAAGATTGTCAGGGCTTGGATAAATGGTTTTATTGTTGCAAACTATTGTTCAAAGATGAATGAGGTTTCTATCAGTTAAAAAATGATGTGGATAATGAGATCCATCTTTCTTACTGTTAGAGAAAGAAGCTACAACTAATTGAGGAATGGAAGACTTAGAATGGATTAGAATCAGATATTAGAATGAACGTGTGTGTGTGTGTGTGTGTGTGTGTGTGTGTGTGTGTGTGTATAGAAAATGAAGAAATAATTACAGATATGTGTGTATGTGTAGGTTATCATGCATGCACAATTTCCTAGCTCTGTCTGCTGAGAGAATCTAGAAGCAGTGACACCCCAGTATGACCAAGTGTACTCAAGTACCCAGTTCTTATTTCTGGATACTATTGTCCGCTAAAAGAAACCAAAGCACCTCAGAGAAACGGCTGGTTCTGGGAGTGTGGCAAGGAAAATAAAAGATGATCCTAGACTTGTGTCTCACCATGTAAGAAAGGGCCCTAAACTAAATAAACATACAAAATGATGAGATATGAAATGACCCAGAAGCCAATCTAAAAGATCTCCCAGTGGATACATCCAAAACAACTTGGCAACAAAATACATAATGTAAAATTGTTTATATCCCGAAGTATAGAAAAACATGCAGGAGTTCACACTGGTGTAAGTAAACAGGTAAGGAGAGACAAGTTCTTACAGAAGAATTCCAAATAACATATGTACTTACCCTTTATTCCAGGAGGTAGAACTTAATTTCCCTTCCATTGGGGATTTATTTACCAAAAGAAAACAAAAAATAAAAATAAACCCCCAAACCAAGACAATTCTTTGCTGTTTTCCATACATTGTCACCAAAACATTTAACAAATTTTACCACCAGTGTGCAGTAATCACTCAACAATATTGCCAGAAGGCTCTCAACTGTGGGCTACAGTCTCCACAGAATCCCCAGTTATATTCATCACTCAGATGGAATTCTTAAACTGCCTAGAACATTTTAAAGGAAAACCCAGATACTGGGAGGAAAAGAAAAAAGAGGAAGATCATATTCTCAGCTCTGAGAAATGTGTTTATTTTAAGAACAGAACACAATTGTTCTTTACTGAGTGGATGTAAGACTCGGCACATAAATCACACCCCAGAAGAACTTCAATGAGAAGTCGTTTGAGTGTGGATTAAAGTACTCATAATTTACAATAGCAATTTGTATTTGGCAGGACTATTTTTGATTAATTGCTATATGAATTTAAAAAATCCCCAGGACAATGAGTTGCCAAACTAACATTGCAAATATTGCATTTTTCATGATGCTGGTTCTGGTACATTAAGAGAAGATTCAGTGAAAGGTTATTGTGACCGGCCCATTGTGTGACTGGGAATTTCTTGTGTGATCTGGGATAATAAGGGTGATTCTTGGGAGCTGGAGAGGATATGACTGTTTGGTACCCCAGCTGGCATTTCAGTGAAACTAGAAATGAGATTGTGGACTCTGCATGTTCCGCTCCTGAACTTGAGCATGTTGGAGTCCTAGCCATTTCTTTCTGTGTTAGTTACCAGTGAGGACCTCTCAAGTTTAAATCCAATACTTTTATAATTTGTGAGGTGTGGTTGTAAGATGTGATTACAATCCATAATCCAATAAGATTATGCATATCTATTCTATTACATTAATTATATGTAATATAACATTTTAAGTCATATATTATACATTACATATATATATTTAATTGGGGGAAACACGTAACATAAATGTACCCTTTTAACAATTCCAAGGTCATAGTTTGAACTCCTATATTTTTACACTCATTCTTTGTATGACTTACACTATGAAAACACATTAGAAGAAATCAAAGCACCAAGAAATAAATAAATGAACAAATCAAAACACCAAGAACAGGTTTAGTATGCTTTTGTCCCATAGTGTCTAGCTGGGAAGACTCATTTAAATCTCTTAAATGATATCATGGGCTTTTCATTCTTGTCCTAGAAATTCAATGAAGCGCAGAGGCATTCACCCGACGACTATGGCCCTATGAGTGAGGAGCTCTGCAACCCAATACTTAGAATTTCTGAGCTGATACTGAACACCCTTTACCATAGGAGTTAAGAGAACTTGTAAACCCTGATTTTATAGAAAAACTCTCACAATATTGAAATGTTGGTCCTGGGTTTTCTATAAATAATGGGTAGAGTATATGTGCATGAAGACCATCTGCTCTAGAGTCTAGAGTGTGTGCCCACATTCTCCATCAAATCACAGGGGTCTCAGGAACACATGCTGTCTACTGTTCTCATGCCTATGATGTGGCTAACAAGCAGGGCTTGTGCAAGGTGCCATTCATGTTCACAGACTTGCGCTGGCCAAAGACAAAAAGAGACAGCCAAAAAAAAAAAAAAAACCCCAAAAACCATGATGCAACTTTTCCTTTGCTCTAAAATCTCTAGTGATGGCAGTCTTCACAAAGACCTGAAGGCCTCACACAGGTTCACCGTAAATGTATATATTACCCCAAATTAATGAGCACAAACATCTGCCCAGTGATGGTCCTGGGTAGGGGCAAGGGATAATTATGGCAAAGGGTATCATGATTGACAAATGATTTGTTGAAAATCTATGGTAGAGTAAGCCAGAGGAAATTGTTGCCTGGTAGCTCATCAGCCAGACTTCATCAATTGGCTTGGGTTAATTCAGCTTCTGGACATCGAGTTCTTTGATGAAGTTATTTTTCACATTGAGCGGGTTTGTTCCACACTATATCATATCTCGAACAAGGTTGTGTCATTATCTATATAATATTTCTAAAATGTGAAATCCCTTAATCATTCCTAAAGTGAAAAATGTTTATATTCTCTTTGACTTACATTTTGTGGGGTTTTGTTTCAAGGTCTTACATTTAATTATTTAATTATGTGTTTGAAGATACTCCTGCCTTTTCCACTACCTTTAAATGTGTTGAAAATTCAAAAGTCCATTTTTCCTGTGTCCTTTTACTTACTGTGTTCTTTACTTTGAAACATGTTTCCATTAGTTTGAAGCTGAAGGAAGTTTATATTTTCTCTTTACTGCATTTCTGCAATTCACTGTGCTTTAAAAAAATGATATTAGGGAATTCCCTAGATTTTCCTTCTTAGTGATGTTATTAATGATACACATCTTCATTCTTGCATGGAGGACGTTAGCAAGGATGAATGCCATGTGTGCGTTATGTAGTCATGCAATGTATGGATAGCCTCTTCTAAGAGTGGGAGTGACCATATGTGTTTCTCTATTCAGTATGTTAATTAATATGTTAACATTTAGTATGTTAATTAATCAGCAACATAAAGTATTAGTCCACTTCCTTTCACTAAGAAAACTCAAGAAACAGGATGCCTGAGTGGCTCTGTCAGTTAAGCATCTGACTCTTGATCTCAGTTCAGGTCTTGATCTCAGTGTTGTGAATTCAAGCCCATTGGGTTCCACACAAGGAGACATGGAGTAAGTAGGCATGGAGTCTACTTAAAAACAAAAACTCAGGACACGTGGCATACTGATTTAGATACAAAATAGAAGGTAGGTTCGATGTTCACATCACAGCCAGACAATAGGACCAAAGCAGGAATACATCATCAAAACCCATAAAAAACTAGTTGAAGAAGAGAAAGTTGCACAACGTTTTCAGGGTGAAGGTGAGTATGAAGGTTTTGGCACCACTGTGTTTAACTGCTCTTATTTCTGTGTTCAGACTTTAGTTGCAGATGACACAAACCCAAGACACATTAACTTACACGAAGCAAAAGGAATTTATTGGCATGCAGTGGGTCAGTCCCTGAGCGCCTCTGTACCCAGAGTTTAAAATAATCTCCTTCGCTGGCAGGCTGCCTTGGTGTGGTGAAGATAGAGACAGGAAGCACCTGCTCCTATCATCCTCCCAGCTAACAAGCCCAGGGAAATTAAATCACATCATTGTTCGAGCAGATGACCTTGGAGGGTTCTAATGAGCCCTGCTTGGGTCAAATGCTAATCTGTTTGCTAATTACTGTACACCAGGTGGATACTGGGCTTTTGTGAACAGTTCCCAGTGTTGCCCGACTCCAGCCAAGGACTGGGAGAAGAGTGAGCTGCGCAAACCAGGTGAAGCGAGTTATACACAAAGAAGATGGGTTTGTTACCCCAAGGGGACATGGGGTTGGTGGAAGATAGAACCTGCGATCTACGTGATCTGCAGCTACCACGGGCCACTACAGCTCCTGCCCCAAGGAGCCTGTGGAGCCCACAGCCTTCCATACAGGCCCTGGAAAACCAGGGGTTGTCAAGAGTGGGCAGATAGGTTAAATGTTTGGATTCTTTACTTCAGCTGCTTGATCTACCTCCTCTGTTCCTCCCCTTGATTTATAGCAGCTCTATGTCTTTCTACCAGCCTCTGTGATTCTGAGGCCAGACTCACAATCTGACCACAATTCTCTCTGTCCTAGGGTCGTGGCGAGAATGGCCAGAGATCCTCGACGCACAAGTTTTGACAACTTCTTTCATTGTTTTTAACATTCTCATCCATTAGCATTGCCATGGAAGGGTCTTGGAGACAGATGTATTATCTTCCATCAGCTCAAGTCTCCTGGACCATCCCTTCAAGCCCGGTGTACCACTCTACGGTTCAGTGTTCTTGTCTGTAAAACAGACATGACAGCTTTTCACTGAAGCAGGTGGGGTGCTTCCTGGTGACGAGTAAAGGACAGGCAGGGCTAGGCAGGGAGAGACAGATGGGAGGCTCTGTGACCAGGCTCACAGAAATCCCCCAAAATGCAGAGGTGTAAGGAAACCAGAGATAAGGGAACATCTAGACCACTCTGCCCTAAGTGTCCGAGGGGTAAGTCTTATTTAGGACAGTCTTCTGTGGTCCACAGAAAATAACCAGACCCTACAAAGAAGTAAGCCATTATCACTAGTTCTTACTCAATGGTGCTGCCAGTAGAGAAGTCAAAAAATTTATGTGCCCTGGTTAGCTTTCTATAAAAGACCGACCCGGAAGGCCCTCAGAGGCAACCCTGTCAGGAACCCCTCACTCCTGAGAGCTTTTTCTGTATCCTCACTCAATAAAACTCTATTGGTTTACTCACACTCCTTTGTCCTTGGGATTCACTCTTCGACTCCACGAGAAAAGAACCTTGCTCTCCCGCCTCACTGGCTTTTAAAAATAGTATCCTGCAAGTTTTATCCTCCTGATGCTGACTCTGGGCCCTGACGGCATCCGGCAGAAAGGTTGGTTTCAGGAATGGGCTTCCATAAGCTGGCTATGGATATCTGGTGGCTCAGAGGACAGGAAGAATCCTCCCGATGGCATTTCTGCTGTTCTTGGAAGGATGAGAGAAGCTCATCTACAACTGAGCTTTTTTTAAGTTTCATGGCTTTTCTGACCCTTAATGGTATCACACAGCATTGCTGATGTCACCCAGAGGCATGAGGTAGATATGTTGGGGTTCAGAACCCATGGAGAAGAAAGGATCCTTGAGATGTCTCAGTGCAAAAAAGATGTTTTCGTTAAAGCACAGGGACAGGATGCCCAGGCAGAAAGAGCTGCTCTGGGATCCTGAGGAACAACTGATTATAGACTTTGGAATTGGGGTAAAGACAAAGGATGTCTCCAAAGGATAAAGTGGGTGCTGTCTATAATGACCTGCAAATAAAAACAAACACAGTCTTTACTATATGAGTAACTTTCACAAGCATTAGATTCACTCTCAAGTGGTATTAATTGGAAATGTACAACATCCTACTGGTTACAATACTTGTGCATTGATACACCCCTGCGTAACTGTTTCAGCTCTAGGAAACATGCTTTATGAAGGAAAGCTACTCTGTATCATAGCCGCTAGAAAGAATTTGAACCCTGCATCTTTCTAAACCCGCATCACCTTATTTTCTCGCATAACGTTCTCTGCAGGAACCTGAATCTTTGAAGTTGTGTTTAACATAACAGATCCAGCAAATGCAACAACACTCTAATCCTTTTAAAGAAAGACCTATGAGATAATGTAATCAACAGAAAAAAATCTTAAAAGGCATTGGCTAAGGCAAGAATCAACAACACAAATTTTCAAAACATGTCGATCAAAAGTGAGGGTTTAGCAGCAAGGATCATTCTAGTATCTGGAAGTGTGCACATGATGGGAGATGCATTTATTGATGTGTCTAACTTTTATTTCATTCTTATTATGCACAAATAAAATGACTCCACTATTCTCCAGGGTTTGCTGAAATGGAAGCACACTGTGTGTCAGCAATCAGCACCCAACTATTCTGTGGGTAATTATTATCAAAAGGCTGGGCTGATTCAGGGTTTTTAACCTAAGTCCAGTAAATTCTCTCATGTATAAAGTTGTGAGAGTTATTTTACATGTTTGACTTTCGCATCAGCTTAAGAAGATCAGATTTTCATCAGTTCTAATTTTCTTTTCGTATTTTAATATCTGAGAGTCATATGTATCCTATCATCATCAATACATATCCTGGTTTAGCTGGAGGTGCCTTGCCTTTCCTACTGGACATCTATGGCATCTCAGTGTAATGTTTAATTGATGGCCTCTCAGTTTCCTTGAAATGAGGAAAGGACTCCAATAATTCAGACAGTTTAGATGGAAACAGAAAACTGGTGAATAAACTATCACAGGATAGACATCCTTGTTCAATTCCCATCAGTTGCCCTAATGTGTCCTATAATGTCTGTAGATAAAATTTGTGGAAACCTTCGTTCCTCAGAGTACACATGGATTAGGATGGCAATTAAATAAGGCAAATGAAAGAATTTTGACTTTACTAGGTATTCAGAACATGGCGGTTTCCTTTCTTCCATAGCTTAAGTAGCAATCCACTTCTTAGACAATTAAAAATAATGATAACTCCTATGATGGGAGCTGATAATTTCTCTCTGCCTGGGTTTCCGAGTTGAAATGTTTCCTCCAAGACATCCAGGCCTCTTGACCCAGCGCCTTATCTTCTCCAAGGAGGCTGGGAGAGTTATCTGATGGTGGGAGACAGTCACTGTTCCTTGCTCAAACGGAGGTGACTCCCTCCCAGAGCACCGTTGCTTCGTCTTTCTTGTGGGTCCTCCTATAAACCACGGGGGAGGTGATGGATGCCAACAGGGGAACAGAAGTCACGGTGCTGGAATAGCTCTCCCAAAACGGTTGCTTCTAGCAACTGTGCTTGTTCTGTCGTGTCTTCATGGGGCCCATCTCCTCAGCATCCCTGAACTCAGCCCAGCTGAGGAGAAACTTGTCTCATACTCCTTCCCATTCAGGGTTGATTCTTGACAGAAATAGAAGCGTGCTTTGGTGTTTTGTTTTGTTTTTCCATTTTCATGTTTGTGTTTGCCTCGCTTTTGAGAGAAAGGGCAAAATCTGACCTGATATGGCCACATTTCATGCAAAGGTCACTTTTTTTTCCTGCATCCGTTTAAAGGTCCATGTTCCTAGGGAAACTTCTGATCATCTCTGGCCGTTCTCAGAGAGATGTTCTGATTATTAAAAAAAAAAAAAAAAAAGAAAAGAAAACCTGCTCTCAGTGTCTACTAGTGAAGGTTCGTAAAGAAACAGAACAGGGAGGGTATATATAGGAGATTTATTATGAGAAATTGGCTCAGCGATTCTGGAGGCTGAGAAGTCCCACGATCTGCCATCTGCAAGCTGAAGACCCGGGAAGGCTGGTGTGTAATTCAGTCTGAGTCTGAAGCCTTGGAAACCAGGAAGCCGATCCCAGTCTGAGGGCCCAAGAAGATGAGGAGCCGCCCCAGCCCCAGCAGGCAGGCAGGAAGCAGAAGGGTGACTTCCCCCACCCGTGGATCGGAAGAGGCCCACGGCCCTGGGGGAGCCCAATCTCTGTATCCCAGTCTGCCAATTCAAAGGCTGGTCTCATCTGGACCCGTCCTCACAGACGCACCCAGAAATAATGTTTACTCTGGGCAGCTCTATTAGATTTCCACTGGGAATATATAAAGAAAGTTGGAGGTTGATTTTCACAAGCAAGGTGTTTGTAAATATTCCCCCAAGTTCTTTTGTATTTAAAAGCAAAATCAGCGTGCCTAACAAAATGTTTGGATCATGTGTTGAGGAAAGACTGGAGATAGTATTTCCAAGGGGTGGGAAAGGATGGTTATAAATGGATTTTTGCTGCAATTTCTTCTCACAGCTGATATCTACTTCGGTGACTAAGATATAAATGCCTCTGATAGCTGTCTATTGGGCAATCAAATGCCCAAATTAAGATGCAGGGCCAAAGGGAAGGGAAGTTGGGAGGTGCACAGAAAACAAGATCTTGTCACTATTCAGTCTGTCCCTGGAACCCCAGGTCCTCCCTCTTCCAGTGCTTTGTTCCTAGCCAAGCCTGACCCCGAGTGTGGCTCGGTGCTGTGGGTCTTACAGAATCCCGTTCCTGGCCCCACTTGTACATCTGGTCAACTCTGCCAACGGACAACTTTCCGACCCTCCGATCCCCGCCCCCCACCTCTGTTTCTCAGCCGCAGGCCTCACTCCTTCTGGCCTGACCTCTCACCCATAGATGGGTCACTTAGCAGCTGTGCCCTGGGCACCCCCAGAAGCACGTGGAGATCTTCCTTGCTGGGGGCTCCATGCACAAAGAAGTCTTCAGTGTTTTAAACATGAATAATTTGAAAGGCTCTAATCCAGAGTTTTCATAGGTCACAGGATTTGGATGTGTAGAAATTAAATTGGAGAAATTGATTTTTTTTGTATCCTTATTTTCCATTTTCTGCTTTTTTACATAAACTGTGTCCATTTTGTATCTTCAGTAGGTAATTCAGTAGGTCATTACCTTTCGGTAGGTAAAAGTACACTGTACCTTTTATAGAGGTAACTCCTACTTGATACCCATGATCCTCAAGTGGCTTCTGAACTGTTTCCATACAGACCAACCGTGTTTCACTCTCTCCCCATCACTGTCACATACCAAAGTCACATTGCAAAGAGTACTGAGAGAAGTGAACATGATGGTCAACCGTGAGTTTTAAATGACAATGTTCCAATTTATGGCATGATTGAATTTCCAAGCACCAGAGACCTTTGACTAAGCTGGCCCGTCGAATAGATCACTCTTTTTCTGCAGATAAACTGCAGGGATCGCCGATGATAACAAGTCAATCTGTTCTTTGTTCCCTAAAATTCACAGAACTTCATTATGACACAGAGAAAAATGACCCTGAGTCAATTATTTTTAGCAAATTATAATTATACAAAATGAATTCATCCTATAATCAAAGTTCAAATATATTGTTTTATTTTAATTTGGGGCAAACCTCAAGAATAGGCCTGGCTTCTCCTGACTTACATCAGACTGTCTATTTTAATCTCACAGGTCACTGCAAGTGACAGGCTCATTCTGATTTCATGCCTGGCAAGGAAAAAGTACACGGTGACAGTGACGCCTACCATCATTTCCTCATTAACTCTCATGGCGACATTCCTTCTTGGAGTTTTGTTGCCTTTGGTGACATTCTGAAGAGAGAATCCAAAGAATATGTAGAAATTTTTTTGAAGAGTGAGGAAGGTTAAGTGGAAAATGGGTTCTTTCATATCCTTTGTCCTGTTATCTTCTTATCATGATCTCGTCTTCCAAATATCTGCCTGATTCTCATGTGGCCAACGTTAGACTTGTTTTATCAGGGAAAATGTTTCTTAAAAAATCTAAAGGATGCTTTTTTATGTTTGTACAGATGGAACAAACAGACCACCCACTCAGAGCTCCTATCAGTTCGTTTAGTGGATGTTGACTCAGGGTGTGCAGAATTGTGGCAAGATAGGAGTTCTAGAGTAGGTTAGAAGAAACAAGTCAGTCATTATGAGTTAGAATCTTCCCCAAAGATTGGTTTTATGGTTTCTTTATGCCACGCATAGATCATCAGCTAGGTGGACTTTAAGCAGGCATCATATTGCACCCAGGGTACTGGACTATTCAAATGAAGGCAACACACTGAGCATTCTTTGCTGAATTTCCAGAAGGGAGCATAGAGATAGTCAGGCTGTACAAAAAGTAAAAGTTGTATCCACATTTTGATACTAACATACAGATCATTAAGGAAAAGTAAAGTATCTCCTGTCAGACTTGACAGAAATAGAATTTCCCTAGAATAAAGGGGAGATGTTGATGGAAAATTCTAATTAATAGGACAATTGTCTTAAAGTAGACATTATAAGGTTCTGTCTACAAGTGAGAAATCTTATAAATCTTAATTTAAAGGCTTTTGTATTTGTTAGTGCCTACCAGAAGATATTTTGTGTGTTTGGATTTATTAGGAGAAAGTATGCAAATCAATAGAACCACACAAAATGCCTGATTCTTTTAAGGAAATATGTCCAGGTCAAAATAATTTTTGGACAGGTGAAAAAAGACAAAAAGTGATAATGATGGGATGATTGTTCAATTCTGACCACCCCCCCAAGGGAGACAGAAGGCTGGTGGTGAGGACGGGGAGTCCTTTGGGTTAGGGTCGGGCACCGAGTTCTATAGGACAGTAAGAGATGTGCATGGAGCTAGTCCCTCTCGGGCACCGCACCTGCCTACAGTGAGGCTTCTGGAACGCTTCCACAAGGAATGGAATCAAGGCTGCATCAACCCGTGGAGGTTTCATGTTCTTCAGCTCATCCCTGCTGGGGAGGAAAAGCTAAGACAGCAGGGTGAGGCATTCCAGAAATGTTACTTACTTTTCTCCAAAGGTGACTTCCCAGGTAGGCTTCTGAAATTCATCTCTAAATTTTCATAAATGTGAACTCAAAGGACGGGGGCAGCGACAACCACACAACACCCCTACACAAACACAGCCTCCCTGCTGTCTCTCTTCTGGGGGCTGTGAGTTACACAAAGAAGACTGAAGCTTGGTGTGACTTGCCGAGAACCATAACACAACAGTGCTTCCCTGGTGGTTGTTATTGGGAATGTTATTACTGACTTTAGGGATCATGTGGCAAATGAGAGAAAGTCGTACTTAGAAATTTAACACAATGACTGTAGACAGTGTGCTATGCCACGACACAGTGTGTTATGTCAGAGGCCAGTCTGTTTTCTGGAGGCTACCTGGAGAAACCTAATGCATTTAAAGAGGAGTGTATAGCATCCCAGTTCTCAAAGGTGTCGACAAAATTCTTGTGTTTTTTTTAATTACATTTTTATTTTGTATAGAATTATATGTACAATCTAGTATTGCTATCAGAGAAAAACATACTTTGGGTTCAATTTTCTCCCCATCAAGGTGAAGTAAGAATTGTTGGAATAACTACGGCGTTATCACGCAAATCCATTACACCCTGCGGAGGGGTGATACAGCAGGGCAGTTTAGAACATGAAATTTTGTTTCGGACGGAACTGAATTCAAATCTGTTTTCAGCTGTTGGTAAGTGATGAGTCTGAGCACATCACATCCTTCAGACTCCCATTTATGTTTTCATGTCAAACAGAGCTGATGACAATAATTGCCCCTACCTCATGACGTACGTGTGAAGGGGATAATGCATTTTACCTGCGTGGCATGGTGCCAGGAGCGTTAGTAAAGTTTTTGAAAAATGATCTTTATTGTGGGATTGTTGCTTCTCTTTCCTTTCCCATTCTAGTAAGCCAGGGTCTCATTATTTTCTCTCTTGGGAGACTTGCTCATGAAATGAAAGATCAAAGAACCCAAGGTCTGAAGCCTGGGGGGAAGGGGAAGGGTCCTTTTGAGAGCCCCCAGAGTGATCCTCCTGTGAAGCCAGGGTCAGTGAGAGCTGCTCTCCGGCATTGTCATCAGAGTGAAGATCACCCGCAGCCTCTCCTCCTGGGTCTTCACTGAGGTTCAGTTCCTCTGTGAGAATTTTTCATGTCACTGGGCAATGTCTCCATGCTAAGGTCAGAGCTCCACACTGAGTGTGCTGGGGCGGGGGGTCGTGGGTGCGGAGAGATTGTTGTCCCAGCATGCTGGACACACCACAACCCACAAGGGCACTGTGGTCCCCAGCCCTAATTAGAGCCTGGCATTTGGGATCCTCTCAGGCACTTCATAGGATGATAGAAATATTCTACATCTTGATTTGGGGGATGGCCACACACACGTCAGAAACCACCCGTCTGAATGCTCTGGGTGTGTGCAGCTTATTACATATCAATTCTGAATAAGTAAAGTGCACTAATAAACAAATAAATCACTTGCTAGAAATGCCTCAGTGACTCAATTACACTGTCTGCCAAAATAGTATGTAATTTATAATCAGGCTTCCAATAGAGTTCTGTATCACAATCTACCATTCAATTAGAGAAGAAATTCAGGAGGAAGAGACACACACCGTGGCTTCCTTTGATTTTTTTTTTTTTATTTCTAAGTTCGAATTAATGGACAAAAGCTGGAGGATTCCACAAACATCCACATTTACGAATCAAATGTGTCTGCAGTATTTAGGTAAGCTCTTCCATTGTCCTTATCCATAGATGAGTAGGCGAGCTGCTGCGAGCTGCTCTGTAAAAGGGGCTTTAACATTAGTACGGTTAAAATATCACCCAGGTTCTCTTTTAAAATTCTAGTCTCCTCTGTATCATTAAAAAAACCCTGTTCCTTAGAATAGCATTATTATATTCATTCCCAGTCGAGAAAACAAAGTAACATTATAAATGGTTTAAGAAAAAAAGTAGAACTCAAAAGATTGTATTCTGCTATCACTTGAGGCCTGAAACCCATAGATTTCTATAAGTACAATGTTCAATAAATTTATGCAAACCCTCGCCTCCTGTTTTGAACTAGAAACGAAAAAAATGAATAGCAGAGTGCACTGAAAAGTCTGCATTTTCTTGTATATCATTCTGTGATTGCCTTTATGTAGGAGTCCTATCTGTGTGTTCCATGGAGCTCTTAGAAATCTAAATGTTTCCAAATTCAGCACTATTTTTATATTTGAACAGTCATCTACATGTACACCCACATCCCTCTACCTCTATACCTGCGTCCACATATTCTATAATCTGCAACCTGAAAGCAAGTGTGTTGCTGACTAACCGACACATTCTTTCATCCACACGTGCTTACCAAGCTCCTGCTATGGACTGCACCATGTTTGAATATGTGAAGAAATGATAGCCTCCCAGAAAGTCTAGTTTAGAAACCCTACCCCTTGCTTTGAGAAGCAGGTGGAGAAAGGGTCTAAGGTAAGAACATAGTAATGAAAATTATTGGGGAAAAATGATGAAAGTGATCTGGAAGGAAGATGCTGGAGCCATAACCCACAGGTAATGAGAAGCCTGAAAGGAGGACCAGCAGACAAAATAATACAAAGAATTAGCTGCAGGTGAAAATGAAAACACAGTCGAATCTGTAGGTTAAACGTCTTCCCCAGATTCCAGGATTAGTTGGTGACCTGTCTGGTGTAATTCCTGAATTCCAAGAGAAAAGGAAATACAATGTGCGTTGTGTGATGGGAAACATCAAATGCGAGGATAAAAATGAAATCAGATTCTTTATGGGAAAGCCTGGGAGCAGGATGGCAGTGGAGCAATATTATAAATTATGGAGAAGACCAGGACCGGAACCAAGAACACGGTGGCAAGCCAAGACAGCATCCATCTGCTCGTGCAAAATAAAGATAGTCTGGGATTGCAAAGTTCAGGAAGTGTCTGCCTGTGCTGGTGTGGGCTTGCTGGCTGTCAGCCCACCCCACGCCCTGCCCTTCCCCAGGGGCTGTGTCCCAGGCCCCCTCGCCAGATGGCTCTTCAGGACCCACCAGGAGGGGAAGAAAAGGAGACACTGGGATCTTTCTTCCTCCTCCTCTTGGCTTTCTGTGGCGTCCTTTGGCTGGCACTGGCTCTCCCACGGTCCCAGCTCCCACTGCTGTGCTGGCAACACCACCCATACCCTGGTCCCACCAGCCCTGAAACATGACTGGCTTCTCATCACTGCTCACCAGCGGCTGCCTCCCTGCTCCACACGCCTCTGACACCCATGGCCTGTGAAGGTCTCTCAGCCCCTGAACTAGCTCCCATGGACCGTCTCTCTCTGATGAAACCCTGATTCATTGTCTGCCATCTGCCATCACTCAATCCCCTGGAGGCTCTAAGAAAACAACCATCAGATCGGAGCAGGTATCTGCAGCCACATTACAGGGCAGAAAACACGGGAACAATGGGTCTCGCAAGCCATCGCTAAACATCCGTGGACGGTGATATGAACATGGGGATCTGAAAAATCATTGTTCTAGGAGCTTCCTAAAGTAAAAGAGATGTGTCACGGGGGTGTTTAGTGTTCTGGAAATAAATGATTTTAGAGTCTTTCAGAGAAAAGAGACGGGGAAATCCCAAGTATTCTCAAGATTTCATCTTGGAGCACAGGGACACGGCAAGTCAGTGTGTGAGGGAGGGTGTACAAGAATTAGTGAGCGTGGATATGTTCTTATAAAATAGGAAGAAGGCTTGGGAAACAGAACCTCCAAAGTCACTGGGAAAAATTAAAAAAAAAAAAGGAAGAAGAAGAAGAAAAGACAAGAATCCAAGCCATGAAGATAAAGAAAGGGCAGAAGAGAACACAGCATCAACTAATCATTATGTGTAAGTACAACTTAAAGATTTAGAGTTTCTCAAAATGTCAATGGGTCACGTACAGTGTCAGACTCTATTAGACACAAGAAAAGCTCTTTGTTATTTATTATTCTTCACAAAGGCATGCAAAATAAGGTGATAGAGAAAGAAAAGAAAAGTGGACAGCAAGGGCATACCAAGCAAAGGAAAACACGAAGAAAGCCCCAGGTGTTACGGTCACATCAAATAAGGTGGAACTCAAGGCTGAGAGCACAGAGGGCACAGAGCGGTAGCATATGTGATTTTAAAATTTTAGCCTTTGAAGAATAAACCTTTATGCACACAAAGAGAGGCCTGCAAAGCAGAGATTTTTATAATATTTTTATAGCAATCCTCACTTTGCCAAAGCTGCTGATGGGGGGGACAAGAGGACGCGGTCAGACTCAAGGAGCTGGCGGCAACTGAACAGATAAAGTCGACGCTTTCCGACTGAGAGATGAGAATAATGAAGCAGGTTCTTCCGAATCTCTCGTCTCTGCACACTTAGTAGGTGGACCTCGAATTTGCACCCACGTCACAAGGCTCCAGAGCAGTTGCTTGGTGGATCTCAGCAGCACAGCACTCATGTCTGGGAGCAGGTCTGCTGGGCTTGCATGCTTGCATTGGGGGTGCTGAACAGAAGCAACAGAAGCGAGGAGTTGCCCTCTGCCCAGGAAATTCAAGTGGTTTTTAGAGATTGGTTACAGGTAAGAGATCATTCACAGCAATGCATTCCCCCAAACACATTCACCTGCTTGGAATTTCAAAAATATCTTCTCCATGATCAAATGAAAACTAGTCGAGTTTCCAGCCGCAGTGTTGAAATCAGAACCAAAGCGAAGCATGCACAGTGTTCTCCTGGACAAGGAACCCAGCCAAAGTCTTTCCCAGTGGTCAGTGCCCATATGGCTCTCAGCCTATCGGTGTCTCTATAAAAAACATCATCAGTTTACTTCCATCTCAGGGACAAGGATTGCAAAAAAAGAATCAGAAATGTCTGGGACTGAATGGATAAAAGAAGTAAAAGTGTAAGATGAGTTAAAATGCTTTTAAGTTCTTAAGCCACAATGACCAAGAGAAGGCCAGGGTCTCCATAGACATGAAGAAGTCACGGTAGTTCACCTTTCAGGAAATTACCACATCCTGTATGCATGTCCTCTGTTGCTCGTGGAAAAGCTCACCAGCGTCTGGACAAGTGAAACCCATGCTCAGAGCATAGTCCAAGGTTGCAGCTTTGGGAAGGGAATAATTCATACAGGTCTGCTAGGGATGTGCTGTTCTATGAAGAAGGGGCACAGATTTGAGGACGCCTTGGAGAGAAGCCACAAGAGGAAGTCAACTCAGCAATCAGGGTCCTGCGTGCGGACATCCATGTGTACGAAAGAACACGTGGTCATCAGAAGCTGTAGTCTACCCGGAGTCCCTGTGCCTTCACATAAAGCACACACACACTTAGACAAGACCAGAGAAATGTTTTCAGGTGAACTACCACCATGGTGAAAGCTCATAAAATGCAAAGTGAGTAATCAGTTGGTAAATCACGCTCTGGGCTGGTGGGAAGATATTGGAAAGAAAAGAAGGCAACCCCCACATGGGTGCTGGGCCCCGCCAGCCCAGTGATTTCTGGCACCTGGAAAGTGTTCTTGTGAAAACATTCACCTAAATCTACCCAAACAAATACAATTTAATTCAAGTTTCTAAGACCTATATAAAAGAAATGTATAGCTTCTTTTTATCACGTGTCCCATTCCACATTTCCTCTTTCAGTCTCTCTCTCTCTTTCACACACACACACACACACACACACACACACACACACACAAGTATAAGCACAAACACTTCAGCACCAAAGCCACATCACACTCTGAGTTGGGGACTGCTTTGTTTGTTTGTTTTTATAGAATCACCTCCCCTGAACTCCTTGGAGGCATGAATTATATCTGTTTTCTTCATCATGATATTTCCTGAGTCCAGACTAGTGTCTTGGAGAACATATAGAAGGTTCTATATGCACACGTACATATAAAACATATGCATGTGTTCACATAGCACGTTTACACACATATACATACACACTGGACAAATGCATTTAACAGCTCAGGAGTCCTATGTTACTTATGATCGAAAACACTGGAGCATGAGTACTTCAAATTTTTTTTAATTTATTTTTTATTTTCAGCGTAACAGTATTCATTATTTTTGCACCACACCCAGTGCTCCATGCAATCTGTGCCCTCTATAATACCCACCACCTGGTACCCCCACCCCCCACCCCCTCAAACCCCTCAGGTTGTTTTTCAGAGCCCACAGTCTCTCATGGTTCACTTCCCCTTCCAATTTCCCCCAACTCCCTTCTCTCCATCTCCCCTTGTCCTCCATGCTAGTTGTTATGCTCCACAAATAAGTGAAACCATATGATAATTGACTCTTTCTGCTTGACTTATTTCACTCAGCATAATCTCTTCCAGTCCCATCCATGTTGCTACAAAAGTTGGGTATTCGTCCTTTCTGATGGAGGCATAATACTCCATAGTGTATATGGACCACATCTTCCTTATCCATTTGTCCGTTGAAGAGCATCTTGGTTCTTTTCACAGTTTGGTGACCGTGGCCATTGCTGCTATAATCATTGGGGTACAGATGGCCCTTCTTTTCACTACATCTTTATCTTTGAGGTAAATACCCAGTAGTGCAATAGCAGGGTCATAGGGAAATTCTATTTTTAATTTCTTGAGGAATCTCCACACTGTTCTCCAAAGAGGCTGCACCAACTTGCATTCCCACCAACAGTGTAAGAGGGTTCCCCTTTCTCCACATCCCCTCCAACACATGTTGTTTCCTGTCTTGCTAATTTTGGCCATTCTAACTGGTGTAAGGTGATATCTCAATGTGGTTATAATTTGAATCTCCCTGATGGCTAGTGATGATGAACATGTTAAAATGTTATACTACCTAAAGCAATCTACACTTTTAATGCTATTCCAATCAAAATTCCACTGGTATTCTTCAAAGAGCTGGAGCAAATAATCCTAAAATTTGTATGGAATCAGAAGAGAACCCGAATCGCTAAGGAAATGTTGAAAAACAAAAATAAAACTGGGGGCATCATGTTACCTGATTTCAAGCTTTATTACAAAGCTGTGATCACCAAGATAGCATGGTACTGGCATAAAAACAGACACATAGACCAGTGGAACAGAGTAGAGAGCCCAGATATGGACCCTCAACTCTATGGGCAAATAATCTTTGACAAAACAGGAAAAAATGTACAGTGGAAAAAAGACAGTCTCTTCAATAAATGGTACTGGGAAAACTGGGCAGCTATATGTAGAAGAATGAAACTCGACCATTCTCTTACACCGTACACAAAGATAAACTCAAAATGGATAAAAGACCTCAATGTGAGACAGGAATCCATCAGAATCCTAGAGGATAACATAGGCAGTAATCTCTTCGATATCAGCCACAGCAACTTCTTTCAAGATATGTCTCCAAAGGCAAAGGAACAAAAGCGAAGATGAACTTTTGGGACTTCATCAAAATCAAAAGCTTCTGCACAGCCAAGGAAACAGTCAAGAAAACAAAGAGGCAAACCATGGAATGGGAGAAGATATTTGCAAATGACAGTACAGACAAAAGGTTGATATCCAGGATCTATAATGAACTCCTCAAACTCAACACACACAAAACAGACAATCATATCAAAGAATGGGCAGAAGATATGGACAGACACTTCTCCAATAAAGAATACATCAAATTTTAAACAACTAAGCTGTCAAAATACAGTGACAGAGCATTTCCATATAATTTATACAGACGTGAAGGCTCTACACCACTATGTATCATCTACCATGAATGCACCAGGAACACATCATCCCCTTTGGGAAAACAAATGTGGGAAGAACCATGAAACTGTCCTGATATCCAAGAGAAAGCTTGGAACGAGACCCTAGATTTCCCACATTCTAGCTATAGTGACTTTATTTCTCTGGACTTGAGTTTCTTTCCTTCTTTCTTTCATCAAAGTGAAAACAAGGATGAGAAGAACCCCAGAGATCACTTCTGGATCTAAATTTGTTTCTGTGGCTAGAACACATGCATGGTAATTACAATGGAGTTCTGCACGAAGTCATGATCTAAATTTTGCCTGTGTAGGTGCCAGAGAAGAGCACAGGGAACGGAGTCCCACCCAGTGCTGGAAATTCAAGATCATTGTCAAGCACTTTCAGGACAAATACTGGGGATTTTACCCAAACACATCATATAACTCATCGCTTTAGATAGTTTTTCCTAATCACTCATAAACCTCTGGTAAATATCTCATTCTAAGACATGATGTAGCACTAATGGGAGGTGGAAATCCATCTAGCCTGGACTTCCCTTTGGCAAGATCCAAATGTATTTGTGCTCTGTCCCCTGCATTTACATAGTAAGAAAGCACATAAGATTCCTCCACCATTTCTTTAAGTGAAATAAATTGAATCCTGAATGTATGGAGAGCCATTGTCAATACATTAATAAATCTTTATCACCTTGGAAGCAAAAATCTTGTTTTAAATATATTTTGAGAATCAAAACATCCAAACATCTGCTCTTCTTAGTACTGGGGGCTGCAGGGCCCATGTGGGGCTTGGGGCCGTCCAGTATTTGTTTCTTGGGAAACAGCTCCTCTTGCTCTATATGAAGGTAGAAGTCCAGGAACCTGCTGGGGTGCACACATCGCCCGTGCTCAAGTGATCACATTCTCCCATGGGGGAGCTGAGAACTGGTGTGAGAACATTTACAAGGGGTAAAAACCACTGGAGACTTTTTATTTATTCTTTTGTTAACTTTCATTTCTTGTTCAATAGTAGTTCCTACTGCACATTATTATCTCCTGGGGAGCTCTCCAAAAATAAGGATAGCGAGAGAGAGAGAGATGTATTTTATCTTACACTCTAATTATCTTCTTTAACCCTATAGGATACTTCTGTTTACTGCATTCTTGAAAAAAAAAAAAAAACTGTGTATCTTTGTTTGGTGTGCATGCATTTTAAATTCTTTTAATGATAGTGAGCTAAATATGTTCTACTGTTTCTTTCTTCACTAAGCTAATGCTTTTAAAAGCCATCTATCTATCGTCTATCTATCTTTTTATCTGTCCACCCTCTCCACCTAACACCCCCGATTAGACATTTCTATTAATATAAAATTCATTGCCTCTAACTGTTGCTTCTCACAGCAGCACAATACCCCTTGGTGTATATCTATCAATTTGACTTTCTTTTCTTCCAGGGATGGATGGTCAACTTGAAAACAGCTCACTGTAACACAAATAATGCAGTGATGGGTATTCTTCAACACGTCCCCTTAGGGACCTGGGTGAGCGTTTTCTGGAGGATAGACAGCTAAGAGGAATACCGTGCTATGTGCATAATTTGGCTAAATGGCAGATGGCCAAAGCGCTTACAAATGACTGCCCCAGTCCACACTCCCAACAACAAGGCATGAAGCTTTATATATGTTCCCATCCTCGCTAACTCTTGGCAACAGCCAGTGTGTTCATTGTTTTCATTTCCAATTTCAAAGGGGATATTTTTGTTTTATGTTTCATCTCTATATTTGTCAATGATTCTGAGTAACTCTTCATAAGTTGGTTAGCTTTAGGGTTTGTTTTTCCCCATATAGGGATTATCCCTTCATAACCTTCATTCACTGTGAGATCAGAGTTTAAATTTTGATTTTTTACTAAATTTTGGTCTTAGTTTTGCTTTTGATTTATTGTTCATTTCCAGGAATTCTTGGCACACTCTAGATGTTAGCTGCCAGGTTTAGACTTGAAAACAGTTCTTTGTATTACTGTCAACTAATTTCAGCCATGGGGTCCTTAATTTGATGCCCCAAGTTTTTTCCATGTTTTGTTTTGTTTTGTTTTGTTGTTTTGTGGGTTATTTTTTTTCATTTATTTATTTTCAGCATAACAGTATCATTATTTTTTCACCACACCCAGTGCTCCATGCAATCCGTACCCTCTCTAATACCCACCACCTGGTACCCCAACCTCCCACCCCGCCCCCACCACTTCAAACCCCTCAGATTGTTTTTCAGAGTCCACAGTCTCTCATGATTCACTTCCCCTTCCAATTTACCCCAACCCCTTTCTCTCTAACTCCCCATGTCCTCCATGCTTTTTGTTATGCTCCACAAATAAGTGAAACCATATGATAATTGACTCTCTGCTTGACTTATTTCACTCAGCAGAATCTCTTCCAGTCCCATCCATGTTGCTACAAAAGTTGGGTATTCATCCTTTCTGATGGAGGCATAATACTCCATAGCGTATATGGACCACATCTTCCTTCTCCATTCATCTGTTGAAGGGCATCTTGGTTCTTTCCACAGTTTGGCGACCGTGGCCATTGCTGCTATAAACATTGGGGAACATGATGGCCCTTCTTTTCACTACATCTGTATCTTTGGGGTAAATACCCAGGAGTGCAATTGCAGGGTCATAGGGAAGTTCTATTTTTAGTTTCTTGAGGAATCTCCACACTGTTCTCCAAAGAGGCTGCACCAACTTGCATTCCCACCAACAGTGTAAGAGGGTTCTCCTTTCTCCACATCCTCTCCAACACATGTTGTTTCCTGTCTTGCTAATTTTTTAACATCAGTTAAACAGGTTCTGCAGGTGAGTCTGCTGTGTAGCCAGGATTCATTCTGAGTTCAAAACCAACACACCAGAGAGATGCTCAAGAGTTTCGTTGCTGGTACCTGAGATGGTTTATTCTTCTCCTCTCGGAGGAGCCTGCTTCTCTTATCTTGTTTCAATCCTTTCAGCTACTCGCTATCCTTCCAATAAATACCTTTTTTCCTTACGTTAATCAGAATTGTTTCTCTAGATTTCAGTTAAAGAAAATAACTGTGCAATTTTCCATGATGTGGTGGGCTGCAGGGTCAGACCCTCCAGGGACCACAAAGAGCCATTCTGCCCCACACTTGCGGGAAAGAGAGTTGAGGATATTTGGTGATGAGTACTAGTGTCGACTATAAAATGCCTTTCTTGGGGTATCTAGCCAGAAGTCATAATGTCCCACCCAACTGTCACAAAGACTCAGTGCCCCTTGGATGAAAGCAAGTTTTTTTGTTTGTTTGTTTTTGTTTTTTGTGTTTTTTTGAGAAAAAACACGCTATGTTATTACACACAGGGACTTTGAACTTTCCATTTACCACATTCACTACAAAATGTGGGAAAGGAAATACCCACTATTTGCAAGCCCTCTTGGACCTAAATCCCAGGAATTCAAGTTGATATAGGTCAAACATCAGTGAGAGCAGAGCTCAGAGGACTGATGGGAAATGCAGTTTGATACTCAAACCAAATGTCCAATGACATAAAATGTCACTTGTAACTTTCCCTAGAGTCTGAGCAGAGGCATAACATGGACACCTTCCACTA
Organism: Mustela nivalis; assembly: GCF_964662115.1. Classification (NCBI taxonomy): domain Eukaryota; kingdom Metazoa; phylum Chordata; class Mammalia; order Carnivora; family Mustelidae; genus Mustela; species Mustela nivalis. The sequence continues at coordinate 85,265,717 of NC_139034.1, forward strand.
TTTCAACATTTTCCACATTAATTTGTCATTTGTCCTCAAAGTTGGAGAGACCCATAGAAGATAACCAAACCTTGTCCTTCCATATCAAGAAAATACAATGCTGTCTTTGGTTAAGAAAGACCCACAGTTCAGATTGTATGGCAGTCTGAGGTCAGATTTGTCTTTTTTTTTTTTTTTTAACTCATTCCCTTGCTTCTCCTTCTCTATAATTAGAATTAAAATTTCAGCCCCTCAACTAACTTCAGAATGAGCTGTGGTGTTAATGGAAAGAGAATCCAAAATGGAGACGGTCCCTAGAGTTTGCTGGATTTCTGCATGGATGTCAGGTTTCGTCTTGACTGGTGCGCAGCTTAGAAAGACTGACGGAGAACTAGGGGTTGGTCACAAAAGGTGTAGGTTCCAAGTAGGGCTCTACCAGCCACGTGTGTACATTTTATTCGCAGCTCTGAGGTCTTAAGTGCTCAGAAACATGACTTGATTATGGTCTGGACATGAGTTCTAACTCCTTGAGTCCACATTTTCCTGACCCGGGGGAGCAGGACAGATGTAAACTAAGCTCTCTTCCAGTTCTGTGATTCCAATATATTTAAGAATTTCTGTGGGGCGGCTACCATTTGTGAAGCATATCATGTTATATTCTCAGACTTTTATAACATAGAGTCTCCTTATAAATAAAAATTTCCTCATGTCCCCATCACATACTTAAATCTGTAAGACGTGTATAAATTCCTTATTCCTACCAGTCCAATATACCTATAAAACCCAAGGAAATTATAAAATAAATGAAAATAAAACTAGAAAAATAAATTTATTTCCAATCAATAATGTGTATTTAACTAGATTATTTTGTTGAAATTAAACTACAAATGCTGATTTTAACAATAAAGAATCTGTGTTTAATAAGGAAAAGTTGGCCCTCTCTCTTTCTATTGTAACATTTTTTCCCATGTTGACTTAAATATACTATACATAAAGTGCCTATTTGCATTGGTATGTTTTACAAAATATTAACCACTTTGACTTGACTGGTAGAGCTCATCAAGCTTCTCCCTTTAACGAAACTCTGTCACAAAAGTTGCTCTAATGATGATTTTAATTAGCATTCATGTGTTATTTGAATACAAAGTTTGCATAGCTGCATTACTGAATTCTGCATTTCCTGAGTCTATATGGTAATCACTGCCAGGACCCGGAGCACAAGTCTTCACTGAAAAGAAACTGTTGCAAATTGACAACTGTGTCTGCTCACAGTCTGGAGGCGGTAATGTCTGTGATCACAGAGGTCTTTTTGAACTCAGCCACCCTCTGCCAGGGAGAGATGTCTTATGGCCTAATTCCTCCACCAGTTTTCTCAGACGGCTGCAAAACCCTCCTTTCTCCAGTGTACCACAAATGTTTACATGTGGTCTTTACCTCAAATGAAGTTAAACACGAAGGTAATTATTGTAGCAGAAACAAACAGCTGGGATTCGGTTGAGGCTCATTCAGATGATCCAGAATATGCTTATAATAAATGTTTAATTAAAAATAAAGTCAAACATTTAATGTAAAAACATGGAAAAGTGGAAAGCCTCTAAGAGTATTTCCTGGGCTAGGAGGTGACTTGGGGCCACCATTTGAGAAATTTGGAGTCTGAGCCTAATTGCTGATAAAAATATTAAGGTTCTTTTTGTAAGCGAATTCTGAGAATGCATTGCCTTTGTGTAGAAATGTAAAAGCAAGAAACTAGTTGAAGAAGCTAAATACATTATCGAGGTTCTAAATAAATCCGTTACCCATTGCTACTCTCTGGTTTTCTTATAGGAAACAGAGCCTGCAGGAAATAAAGCTAAATATTCAGCTAGTGACTTGCAAAATTCGTGTAGGTGAGAGATGGTGTAAATATGGAGAAACATCAGGGACTCTCTCCGACCCTGGTTTTACTTACCTTGTTTATCTGTTCCACCGCTTTGAAGCAGGCAGAAGAAACTCTCTCAGTCCTGCCTTTCCTCGGTGTGCGACGGGGTTGCTAATGAGCACAACATTTTCAAAGACAGCAGAACAAGGAGACGGAGGGACACCAGGACACGGAAAATGAACTGACCGAATCGCCGGCTCCCCTGCAAAGGCAGCTAGCCGTCCCTCTAAAATAATAAGAAGGCAGAATATTTTTAAAAGTCAAACATTTCTGGTATTTTGGAAAAGATCAATGTTTGTCAGCATGATGCTTGTACAGTTTCAAAGGAAAATCTTAGGTGTGCCATCCTTTCAATTAAAAACAGGGAGGAATGCCAACGGACAGGCGTGCAGGGGTCACCTTGCAGTCCGTTCCCTTGCGACAACAGCAAACGTCTGTGGGAGGGCGGGAGCTGTGACATCGGTGCCCTGTAGTCTGTGGAGGGGACGGTGAGGGAGAGTTTTAACACTGAACCCCCGTAGTTCGAACTTAAGAGGTAATGATTGTCTTTGAACGCACACACTTTCGTAATTGCACTGGGAACCAAATCATTCATTATTGCAGTGAAAGGTACAGTAGACAGGGGCTAATCTTCTCTCTTCAGGCTAAATCTGACTCAGGAAGGATGGTTTACTTGTGAGGGGCACAGAGATGTCTGTTAGATGGAATCTGGGTTCGGGTGTTCATTTCATGATTAATGACAGCATGGCTGGGGTGGGGAGGTGGGGTAGGGTGAGGCTGTTGACTTTCCTAAGCCCCACTGTTTTTACCTAGAAAATAGGAAGGAGGATACCCACTGTAGGAGGCTGTCAAGAACATTAGCTCAGATATGAGCATAAAGTACCTTGTATACAAAAAGCGCCTAAACATTTCAGTTCTGAGTTGCAGTGCTTGAAATCTCATGATTAATGACTGCTTCATGAGGGTGTAGGCCATGGAAACAAGTTCTGCAGGTCATGGCCCCACATGACGCTAACCCTCACGAACTGTCGCAGAAACCACATTGGACCATCAAGACACGGTACTCGCCTCCACTCGGCTATCAGTCACGTGTGGGACGCGGGGTACTTTGCTGTAAAGTCTCTCAATCCCGATGTCTCCTAAGTAAAACATTGGGCAAGCCTAGGTAGCCTTTAGGCGCCTTTCCAGAGATTAAATGTCATCCTCTGCATTGTCGGAGTTGCTGGTCTGTGAATAGTATGGAAGCCGCTCACGGCGTTGAGACACGCAGGGGAGACGGCTCTTCAGCGGACGCAATGCTTCAGCCACCAGCGGGAAAATGGACTCACTCTTGCCCCTGCCGTCCCTACACATTTCCTGTTGCTCCGTGACACACGGATCAATACACTAGTTACTGTGTGGCAGTTACGATGAGGCGAGGCGATACGTCCTGGGGAATTCTGAAGATGTAAACAGACATAAGACTAACCTCCTTCAACCCTAAGCATAGTCTATGGCAATAGCAGGTGCTAAATTCAGGCTGAGTATATGAAGGAAGATTCAAGGTTACCTGTTTTAAAGATGGGTAAAGACTCAGAAAATAAGGAGCCATACGGTGACAAGGAAATACTTCTCATCCTACTGCCCTGCACTGTCTCCACTCCCAGGTGTGGCATTCTTTTGTTGTATAGCCCCAGTCGTGGTACAGATCCATGCGTTCCATAACTCAGGCATAACCCAGAAGAAAGAATTGAGAAACACAAGTAATAGAAAAAGTCACCTTTCCCTAGAACCTTCTGGAATCTTTGAACTTGCCTTTAAACCTTTGATTAGTTCATGAATTTAGACAATTTCTCTACCTGAAACTCTGGTCCCCCTTGTCTCTGACAGGACGTGCCCGAAGAAGAAGAGAACGTTTCGAGGTCCAGTTTGGGGCACCGCATTCCTGCCCGACACAATCCTGTCCGAACCCGCCCTCACGTTCACAACTCCTCCCTTGCCTTCTCACCAGCCGCTTCTCGCTGTGGCTCAGTGACACTCTGGCTCTCCTTCCGCTCATGTACTAAATGCTACTGAATGCCGACACTAGCTCCTAGGCCCTGTGACAGGGCCACAGGGATACAATAGTGACAAGTTCAAGTCGGACTTACAGACAACATGTCTTTCACAGCATCTAAGGAACACAGGAAAACGTGCTGGGGGAATCTAGAGGCGCCTTCCAACAATAAGAAAAAGTTCAATCTTGTCTCTCATGGTCCCAAAGTAAGTTTTTTTTTTTTAAGTTTTTATTTTAATTCCAGTTAGTTAACACACAGTGTTATACTAGTTTCAAGCTTACAATGTGGTGTACAACACCAAATAAGCTTTAATAAGCAACTCCCGTTGCTGTAGACCAGGGCTAAGGTAGCTGAACTGGAATGTGAATGCTGACCTGGGCGTGGGGATCCTCATGTCGAGGCGGGGCAGATAAACGCTCCGGACACATTAACCCTAGAAACTGCGATTCCCAGCACATGTGAGCGCTGCTCCATAACCACTGCTGGAAGGGGAGGTACTCTCCAGAAGAGTTGTTTCAAGCCACCTATGCTATAAAAGTGAAATATTAGAATTCCCCCAGACTAACTGTAAGATCTCAGAGAGGTCTTTTGTTTCCTCCCAAGAACACAGAATTGTTCGTTTCTTGGTTGAAGATTCTTATGTGGAGGCTTCTTATTTCCTGATGAGATGCCTACCCTAGCAGGATGCTTCCTGATCTCGCTCCCGCCATCCTTGCGGATCACTCCCCTACTCTACACCATCTTCCAGGCAGAACAGTGTCTCCCCTGCTCTCTGGACGCAGACGCTCTCTCATGTAACCAGGCTTTGATGTAGGCTGCCTCATTAGTCAGAAAATACAGAAATTTGTATTGGGCAAACTCCTACTCACTTTGCAAAACCTCTGCAGGGTGGCCCAGTCTTCCCTTGGTCAGTGCCCTCACATACGTGCTGACACCATCTACTGGAGCCCTTCCCAGTTTATACTGTAAGGCTCTGTCTTACCTTGTCCATCGAACCTAACCAGGCATGAGTCTTCAAAGGCAGGCTGTATCATTGATTTTTGTATCACCAGCAATTTTGGCTGAGTCAAATAAAAGATTCAGGATGTCAAAGGTAGGTATGTTCCAACACCAGGGAGGAGGGTTCAAGAGTGATAGAAGACTCTCATAATGAAATCGGGAAGATACACTAATGTATGACCTAATTAAGGGAAACATACCTATTTGAACAGGCTGATGTAGCCGTAAAGGCTGTTCTCCAATGGACGAGATATCAATGGGAAGGTACATAAAAAGGAAAAGTACTTAGGTGCAGAGAAAAGATAGGAGGAACTCAGGAGGAAGGTGATTCAAGCTATCCACAGACCTTCCTTCTGCCACTGGAGAACAGGATTCTTCCATGGGGAAGTAAGATAGGAAAGAAAGATGGCAAAGTCCACCAGACCACAGGAGATGTGCCTGGAGACGATTTTCTACCCTACTCGGTTGATTGAGGTGTTGAGGTGTCCCAGTCAGAGGGGCAACATTTCCTCACCTCACGTCCTCGTAGTCACATTAATGAGGGTCCCGACAGGGTTTTCAACGTGGTTCATACTTTAGGCCACATGCAGGAGAAGACTGGCAAAGGGTAGACAGGTTATAGAGCCACAACCAAATGCGTTAGTGGAATCCATCTCCAGGGAGATAAAAGAGTGTATATCAGGGTCTGGGGAGGCCACTTGTTGGGCTAGGAGATTACAGTGTGGGATATTAAGATTAGGTGGCTGCCGGGTGTTTACAGATACAGGAGAGAGGAGAACAGAAGGAAAAATCCCCACTGTGAACAAGAGATGCCAAGCTAAAAAGTGAGAGTGAGATTTATTCTCCTCTCCCAGATGGCAGTGGTGATTCTAATGGCTATTGGCTATTTCAGCCAGGTCCTCTAGCAGAGGGATGTCAGGACAGATAAAGATGGAACATAGGGTCACCAGTGCAACATGGCTACTATAGGCAGCTTGGCACTAATCTTCAGGAATAAGAATAAATTAATAAAAATATATTATCTAGAATAAAATATGTAACTGATACTCTATTTTTGAACTGTCAAGTTCACACCAAAAATGTCATGTTGTGTTCTTAGCATAAAGGTTAAGACGGAAAAAGACACAAGGACATACTAAATGGAGATCAGTAGTCAGAATTCAAGATCATCTCTAACTATGCTATAGAAAAGCAGGACTATGTTTAACCTGAAATAGAAAAATATGAATGAGTATAGCACTGTTTAAAAAATGTAGACAAAGAGCTAAATCTGTGAATCTAAAGAAATTGTGGAGTTGGAACTAGTACCAATAATTTAAAGTTTCAGAATTTATACTCTGTAAATACGAAGACTTTTCCCTTTTCTCCAGTAGTAGAATTGTCCAAACAAAAATAGAATGATCTTCCTCTGCAAAGGGTACAGTGTTACAAAATATGCTCATTGGGGAAATATCTTGTCCAACATATTAACAGGTAAGAAAGAGATTGGAATTCTCAAGATACCTACGACTTTGAAGACCAAAGTGTTGCCGTGTTACCGCAAAAATATTATGAACAGGACCCATGAGTGGGACTACTCAGGGGTCGTACCTAGAAGACATCCTCAAGGTCAGGAGTCGGTGTTGACAACAGGCTTTTTGACAGCAGTCTATGAGGGTTTTTTTCTTCTTTTCCAGTTCTTATACATGCTATTTCTTTTTTCTTGCCTTACTCCACTCTTCAGAGTAAATGGAAGTTGTGAACGTGTGGCCATTTTTGTAACCTTTCTTATTTTAAGGGGGGAAATGCCTGTAACATTTCTTTATTAAGAATTATGGCAGTAAGGATTCCATTAAGGAAATGAAACCACTCTAATTTAGGCACAAAATTAGTTAATACTTACAAAATATTTTAAAATGTTGGGGTAGTGGAGTCTTGACTATTCATGCAAGAAAATATATACATATGCTGACGTGGCTTTCTAAGATATCCAGGAACGTAGCTGTCACCTAACCTCCACCTTCCAGATTTCCTATGTTTATCTAACTGGAAGGACTTAATTCATTTTCAGAACCTTATCTGTGAAGGAAGCTGGGAAATTTAGATTTCTGCTTTTGAGTTCCTGCAGATTTACTAGAAGGTATGCTGAGAGCCAGTGCTGTGGCTCCTCTCCAACATACCTCCTCTTCCACGGACACTTACTTAGTCTCAGTCATCTTTGTTTATACTCGCCCACTCCCTTAAAAGGGAGACCGTAGTCCACCGATCACTGTACGCATCCCTGGGTAACACCCATTCTTCTTCTGGTCGGTCATAATCCCACCTGACTGGCCTGTAACCTAAGGACTTAACGGCTAATGCCTATTGGCACTCCTTTCATTCATGCTGTGAAAAAGGGAGAAAGAAATTGTTTCATTTTTACAAATACATGCTTAAGAAAACAAAGCTGAAAACAGGGGTATTTACCAGGGTTCTAGTTTCTGCAATTAATCAAGAGATCGTGGTGACGTTTAAAACGTATTTTCTTACCACACCTTTCACGGAAGCACCTTAGCTGGGTGAGTTCTTCATTTACGTGGAAGGTTGAAGCAGAGGACGCACATCTTCATCTCCACAGGGTGTGAGCCCCTCGTGGACTTGTGTGTATGGACTTGCTGAAGTCTTGCATGAATGTTTCCCACTGGACCTGACATTGGAATGTGGTACCCCAAATGATTATCCCGGACGCTAACGCCTCCTGTCAGCAGGAGCACGAGCTCCACAGGCTCGTCAGGACAAACAAGCTTGGCTGACATGGAGTGTTGTGGTGCTTCTGGATCAACACATGAGGAAACCAAAATGGCAGTCTCAGTGGAAACTTTATATCCTCTGAGGAATCACCTCTCCCTTAGGCCTAGACCTCTGACAGAGCAGAGGCTAAATTCTTGGTGATGGATAACAAGGATTTTGCAAATGGGCCTTAGGTGTAAGAGTGAGAGGTGCTATCTCTTCTTTTACCACTAATTCTCTGATTCAATGTTCTGGCCATGGAAGAGACAGCATTATTTCCTCATTAATCATTCGGGGCATTCACTCCACCCCCACAGGACAACAGCCCACACTCAGGAGGTATTTTCTTCCAGCTGATGCTGTACCTGAACCGGGTGCATCTCCTAACAGGGAGCAGAACACGAGTGAATGCCATGGTACAAGTGTATGGCCTCGTGTACATTGCCAAAATAAAAAAAATAAAAAATAAATAAATAAAATTAAAAAAAGGAAAGAGAGAAAACTTGCTCAGAAATAGCATCGTATGGAATACTATGAAAGAGAAGAAGACATTTCGTGAGTTTACAGGGTGGTTCCAGAAGACATATAGCAGGCATGGAAGTTGGATCCATATTGAAAGTAAGTCTACGGGCCCCCTCGGTGAGGGAACTGGGCCCATGGGGTTAGCCTGCCACTAGGCAATGATGCTCTATCCGGGACTCGGCGTCTGTCTCTGCTTTGGTACAGGGGCCCTTAGCAGCGCCGACTGTCAGTTCATCTTTGTGGGATATAAGCCCATATGACTGAGGACTACATTCAAATTTATAAAACTATAAGAGCTTTCTTTGGTTATCTTTCATTTCTTCTTTTTCTTTGATTTATTTCAAATAAAATTGCATTAGGTTCACGGAATGTATGGTACCAGTTACTTTATTTGGTATTTGTTTGTTAATACCTGCTTTAGGAGTCAGTTGTAATTTTTATAAACGCTCGATAGTACACTTGAGAAGTCTGTTTTGAGTCCGTGTGTAGACATATCCTTTCAAACCAGCTTATATACACAGGCTGTTTTTAACTTTTCCAAAGTAAAAGTACTACGAACATTTGCCTACAAAAACTCCAACATGTGGCTAAAAATAAACTTTTACACTTTAACCCAGAACCTGTCCACGAAGTGGTGTAGTCCCCAGACCCTCATTAAGACATCCTGCTCCGCGCCCCCTGGGTATCAGGCCCCGCAAGGAGCTTGTCTGTGAAACTCGGGAGTCTTTGCAACTGCCCACGCCACTGTTGTTGCTTTCTTTCTCTACCACGTTCTCCAGGGAGTCTGAAAGTAAAACCTGCCCAGAGAAAGGGCTCCCCGGCTCACTAAAAAGCCTCCACGAGAATTGGGAGTCTTGGGGTCCACGCTAGGCCAGGCTGGGAGGAAACCTCACCACAGCAGAGGTGCTGGCTTTCGAAGGGGGCAACCTAGCTGCATCCCCCCCCAAGGCCGCTGGAGAAAGAAAGGGAAAGAGGGTGACACTGCTTCCAGAGTGAGAAGAGCTCCGTCTTGTCCCTGCTTGGAGCCTCTCTGGGAGAGAGAAATGTATTCCAGCTCTGAGGAGAAGTCTGCACAATTTAACAACTTGACTAACACCCTTGCTAGGAACCAAGTCTCTGAATTTTGCGACACTTCACCCAGACTGCGCAAAAAATAAGCTCTCGGGCTTCTTGTGGCTAGAAGGGCACCGCGTGGTGTCGAGGACCACGGGGCACACCGCCAGCGCCTTAGGGGGCCCCGAGAGCGACAGAGGCTGATCTTTCCGAGCTTTCATGGCGAATTTCACAGCGACTTTCTCACCCTCTTCTTCGCACCAGGCTTTCCTGACAGTGCTCTGGATTGGAGGTTTGCTCCGAAGCCATTTTTAAATTTTAGCCTTGTTTGGCATCTGGAGAGCTGGGAGCCTTCCAAGCCAGCAAGTCACGATTTCGTTTCATTGAAAGTCCTTCCTGGACGATTCCTGTCCTCTTGCATTTTATACCAAGCAGGGGGAGCCACCAGGTAACGGAGGTCACACCTGATGCGAAACGTCCCCTCAGCCAGGATGTCGGGTGGACCTCCTGCCTTCCACTGGCCTCAAGCGACATACTGGCCTCGTGTGTCTAAAGTCACCGCCCGCACCTCGCCATTTCCAATCGGAGCCCCCCTCCTGGCATACGGGGGAGGATTCAGTCTCCGAAACCTCCCAGTAGATTTCCAGCACTACCTCTCAGCCAGTACGTCCATCCATAATTAAGTACTGCCATTTTCGGCTAAAGCAGTACAGGAAGAGGAAATGGGGAGGTGAGGGGAGGAATTATTGGGGCGGACGGTGGGGCAGCAGCCCAGGTAGACAGGTGATACATGGAGAAAAAAATCATCAAAACCCCTTATACTTGGCATAATGTTTCAGAGGGCCAGCGCAGAATCTAAAATAAAGACATGATTTTAATCGTCGAGACCCTGCTTTCTGTCTCTGTTCCAGAGCTGGCATTACCTAACAGTATGACTTGGAGAACATCTGTTTGCCTCTTGGGGTCCCCAGTTGTTGTCTTCTGAGGAATGAGGGTTTATAATGTCCCTTTGATTCTCAAAGCCTGAGTTTGTGTTGCATTTGACGTCCTTGCACAAAAAATAAACTCCTCACCCTCCATGTCACCAGGCAGAACGCCTGCAGCAAGTCGCACCATCTTGGGTCCCCTGCCAGCCCAGGTGTGCATGTCGCAGAAGTGCTCCCCATGATCCTACTCAAGGAGACACGACCTGTTAAAGGGTCACTGTTTTCCCTGTGTGTTCAGCCCTTCATATAGGTGTTTGAACCGAGACCTATTGACTTTATTCTCTATCAATAGAGATATTGTGTCCTCCACTAACTGATAACTGATTGTTTCATATTCAGCATGGTTTCTAATGCTCAGAAGACAAAAGGGAGTTCTGTCTCATACCTCGTGTCACGTAGCCCACTAGAGTCTAATATCATTGAATATTTTCTGACGGAGTACTAAAAGGAAATGGATGTCTAAAGCCATATGATCAATACTAAGTTTATCTCTGCAGAGTGAGAAACACTGAAGTTATTGTAAACCAATGAATACCATCCTGGAAAACCGTAGCAAAAGGAAGTCCGTCCCGCAGATTGCATCACCTCAGAGACAGAAAGAAAAAAATAGAGATTTAAAGGAGTTAGCTTTAAAGAAAACTACTAAGTATTAAATAAGCACACAAGGGATTGTCTCTGACTCCTGAAAATACTTCTTAATTCTAATTCAGTTGGCATTTATGTCAAATTTATTTATATCATTGGTTTTGTCCTGAAGTGTCTCATTTATCTTATCCAAATACATTGTGAGTCTCTTAAGGACAGAAATTTATTCTCGGTTCTCAATCTATATGTGTTCCTACAATGATGATTAGTAATTACAGCTTGTGAAATACCATAAGATACATAATGTGCCGATCAAAAATAAACACCCAGGTTAATCAAGAAGCTTACAGCCAGTCGAGGGAGGGTGTCGTGTTAACAGGTGGGGTTAGGAGTCACGTTAGTTCCTCCACTCAACGTGGGCCCCGGATGGGTTCCCGGTTTCTTGCTCTTGGTTTCAGCATCTGTACGAAAAGGCTCAGTTGAGAACATGACACATGGTGCTCCTAGAACATGTTTGGCTCTCAGCAGACATGGGGTTCTGTCTGGCCTCTCCTGGAGACACCAGAATTACGTGTTATACAAGCATTTACATAACACATTATGATGTCACTTTTATGAAAATTATGAAGGTCAGTTCTCTGAATCCTCACACTCACCCACTAAAGAAAGCACAATTAGCACATCAGCCTCCCATTTTATAGATGAGAACACTGAGGCCCAGGAATATTACCACCAAGCTGCAGAGCGGGGACTTAAAGCTGGTCAGCCTGGCTTAAGATTTTGTGTTCTTAACCACTTGGTTGGTCTACAAAGCCCAGTATTTGACAGAAGATGGTTTCTACCACTGTCTGTTTTCTGATAATATAAGTAAAAATTGAAAATTGATGTTCTTGCTTTTCAGTTCTGATGCAGCTGAACACAGTTTACCTTCATTTTTTCATTGCACTTCTTTCGAAAATCTCTGATTAGGTTTCCTATTAACTTAATCATCTATTGTTGATCTGCAGTAATATTTATTTTCCACTTATTAAAAGTAATACATTTTGGTTGTCATGATTTGCAAATAAGTCTTTCTATTCAGTCATTCAACAAACACTTACCAAGGATTTATTATGGGTGAAGTCATGTGCGAAGCACCTGAGACATAAGGAGGAAACATCTTTTGCCTTCTGAGCAATCAGTCTATTTGGAGGCACAAATATTCCAACAAATACACGTGTTAAAGGGGCAATCAGTTTGACCCTCCTAATCTTCTGGTCTTCATTTACTCTATGTGAGACAATGGCCACACACTGAGCGTCTCTTTCCTTCAATTTCCTTAATTACAGAAGCAAGGTAGCAATGGCATCTGCTCAAGGAAGCATGTGGTGAACTCACTGCGTAATCCACGGAGCGTGCCCAGCAACCAGTGAGTTGGAGTAACTCGTACCCGCAGATCAGGAGACAAGGTTTGTAAGACACGAGCAAACAATGAGGGCCACACATGAGGTGTCAGGAAGTGTAAGAGTCAAGAGTCAAGCAGATTTATTGTGATTATTCACAACAGAGTTGATTGAATGAAAGATGATCCAGGAGTTATGGGCTGAGGAGGCTTTTATCTGCCAGAAAGTCATGTGAGGAAGGGAAATCTGTTGAGCAAGAAGTGCATGGACAGAGGCACCGGGATGGCTCCGTCAGTGAAGCATCTACCTTCGGCTGAGGTCATGAAGCATCTACCTTCGGCTGAGGTCATGATCCCAGCGTCTTGGGATCGAGCCCCAAATCGGGCTCCATGTTTAGCATGAAATATGCTTCTCCCTCTGCCCCTGATGCTGCCCCTGCTTGTGTGCTCTCTATCTGACAAACAAATAAAACCTTAAAAAAGAAGAAGAAGAAGGGCAAGGATGAGAAACATTAATTTAAGCAAATTACCTGAAGGCCCACTTAAAATGGAGAGGACGTGGCAAAACAGCAAAATGTATTGTGATAACAGATTGACAAATAGAAAGATATGATTCTACTTATTCTCTCTTTGAATTTATTCTACAAACTGAAGCATTCGCCTCTGAGAAATAGAGAATTTTTTGTTGGTGATTCTGTTAACTGAGTGAGTTCAAAACCAGCACGTCCTTTAATAAGCTTTTCTAGCGCTATTTTAAGAGAATGAGAGTGACAGAGGTATAGCTTCATAGAGATCAACACCTGAAGTCATCAAGCAGATTATTAAAATGTCTCATTAGCTGTGAGAACAAGAAGACAGACAGACAGTGTCAATGTCAGCGCACAGCATAACCCGCACCCGCTCTAATGAGGGCTGGAGAATGAGTCCATGGGCCCTTCCCCTCCAGGCCATGAACTCCCAAGGACTTCGTGGATTGCGTTATTACTTTGTTGGTAAAAGTAACACTATCGTTTGAAGCTCTCACAATATCGGGCATCAGGATTTTGTTTTTAATTTCATGATGTCCCCTCTCAGAAAAGGCTCCGAAATATAAATGATCCCCCAAGGCCACACAGCCAGTAAGGGATGGAACTGGGACTCTAGTTCTGATTTTTTTTTTCCATTACACATTGCTTGAGTGTGCACATACGTGTGAACACACACACACACACACACACACACACAGTGGATTAATCAATATAAAAAGCAAAGCTTTGGAAGTCAATAAACTCCAGGGCATCCACTAACCAAGCTGTCAATTCTTATTCCAGAAACCGAGATAGGGACTGTACTGATTCCTACCCCTACATTTCTTCCACAGCTCCCCATCTTCAACTGCTTCCTCTATAAACTGGTTTTATTTTAGCCCAGCTGTCACCCATAGCATTGCCTGTGAAAGAGTGAGAAACACTTGAGTTTTTGAGATTTCTTCAGAACATAGCACTGAAATGTAAGGACACGGCAATGACAAGCTATAAGAATCACAAGTTATCATGCACCCAACTTGGCCCTTAGACTTCAGTGGCCTTGTTGAAGTAGAACTGACCGACGATAAAAATGGCTAACTTTAAATGCACGATCTGATGAAGTTTCCAGATGCGTGACGTCATTTAGTCCCTGCCACATGATAGCCATAGCACATTTCCACCACCTCCAGAGTTCTCCACGCCCCCTTTGCAGCCCGTCCAGGGAACTCCGTTCCTCTTTCTGTCAGTACAATTTCTCCTTTTCTAGAATAACGTATAAATGGAATTACAGAGTGAGTATCTGATCGATCACTGTGTCTGATCGATCCGTGGCATCGGGGCCCTGAGAGGTGGGAATTCCTGAGGGCTGACTTAACAGAACCGACAGCCTTTTCCTACAGCGAGGAGGCAGTTCACCCAGAGATCTTACCTTTTGTGAATACATTTCTAATGTTCTATGTGAGATATAACCTGGATACAAAAGTAGTTTTCCAACAGACCTAGAAACTCGTGAGATGAAGGGAAACTAATTGTGACCAGAGCTCATTGTTGGTTTTGGCAAAATCTCACTGAAGCCTTAAGAGATCATACAAACATTCGATCCTGTTCAGGCAAAGGAAACCAAAGGTGGGTACCCGGGCAAATATTAGAAGCGCTCTGTTTTCATTGGAGAGATCATGGGAAAATCGTAGCACGTCAATATCTGCAAAGCTGTGCCGATTCTCGTATTGGTGTGTTCTGAAATATTTGAAATGTGTTTCTTTGTTTTCCAGGTATTTGGTTTTATTTGCTGTTTGTGTTTCATTTCTGGTTCTTATTCTTTATTCATGATCGAACCAACATCTATTTTTACAATATTCTGCCTTGGGCTGTGATGATGACCATTAAGACGGTCCTTCTGTCAGAGGATGAAGAAACCATCCTCTGAGGACAGAAATGGGGGTCCTCTGAGGACAGAAATGGGGAGGGAACAGATTCAAAGAAAGGGTGGGTTTTTTTGGTTCCCAAACCCATTCCTTTTACGGCTACTATCACACCAAAGTCTCTATGTCCACAAACCCAGCCACGAGACCTGAGTTTCTGAGTCCCAACTTAAGGTACCTTCCCTTCAGACGTGGGGAGAGGAGACTGAGTTTCAATGTAGGAATATAAAAAGCAGACCACTGAGAGTCAATGAAATAAAACCCTTCCATTGTGACTCTGATTTCAGAGTCTTTCTCTTTCTGCTCAAGACCTTGACTTTCTCTCCTGATGTTTCTTAAGTCCGTACACTGTTTATGCGCCACACTAACCAAACGACTACAAGACATCATCCCTACCCTAGTGGGCCTCACAGGAAAAGGAAACGTAAGTTATAACCTCTAGGGTTACACTGTAACAACCATACTAGACACATACTACTCACCTCTGCAGGGATCAAAGGAGATCAAAGAGTGATCCAGATGACAGGTGGCTTTGAACTGGGGCTTAGAGATGAGGCAGGCAGAAGGCAACCCTTCATGAAAGCAGAAATAAGAAAGCTAACTGAGTGTTTAGGGAAACTCCTGAGTCTCTCTTCATCTTGATATTCCTAAAATATTTAAAAATTCAATGTTCATTATATTCCTGAGCTAAAAAAAAGAAAAAATAAAAAAGAAAAAAAGCAATGGTTAAAAAGAATTCAGTGCATGCAGGTGGGGAAAAAAAATCATCACCTATTTAATATTATTATTAATCCCTTAATTCCCCCTAGTTCAATGTTTTCGAAGTGTCTCTGAGCTCCATTCCATGATGCTGGAAGCCTACTGAATTAATCAGTACATGTGGGAGGCAGCGGACATCAAGGCACGTTCTTCACTCCATGAGCTCTTGTCCTGCCGGGGGGGCCGCGCCTGCTCGCCCTTTTCCTCAGGATTCCCTCCAGCTGTCGCATTCTGGAGCTTTCTCGCCCTGCATCCCACGGTTTGCCAGTAACACCATTTCCTTTGCTTTTCTTCTCTAATGAGGTGGAGTCTCTATTCGCCATTCTCTTCCGTCTCCCTAGTGCTGACCTCCTGCGGAAGGCAGGGCTCTGATTAAGGACATTCGTGATTAGATGAAAATGTCCCTTCTCACTCTTCCCCTATCCTTCTAACACATTAATGCTATTAAAATACAGCTGTGCCCGCTCCCTTATAGCTCAGACCAGAAGCAAAATCCACATGTGTTCCAGATATTTGTAATTTTAAAGACAAGTTCTTGTTTAAAATATTCCCAGACTAAGATGAACAGGAAAACCACTATAGCACGTTGAATGATAAATAAGACAAAACGAGACTCTTCCTGACCCCTCCACACCACCATCCCTAAAGATGTACGGAACATCCTGAAAATCTTTACGTGACGGCAAAGATACGGATGTAACACAAGACTCTTAGATTCGAGAAAGTTGTAGCCAGGACTGGAAACAAAACACTAAAATATGAGTCCTAGTCATGAAGTATGGCAACAGCAGATGTTTGTGGTAGAGATACAGCGGCTTCCTTAATAAACTTTAAGGATAAAAAGTGTTGCAGTTCTCTGTAAAAAGAAAAAGAAATCACTTCATGTTGACTTGTAATTCACTAAATTGCTACTTCCCTCCCTAAAACCTAGATTATCAAACTCAGAGCTTGTGTGTGCCTTGAAATTACTGCCATTTTAGTTCGTCGGCTAACACGTTTTCTTTTCTTCAGCCCTGGTTGGGGCAGGAGAGGAGGGAAACTAACTCTGATGGAGACCATCCTTCAAGTCTGGCATTGTCTGAATAGTAACCCAGATGCCCTTTGAAATTCAAGTTAAAGCAGCTTTAAAAACCACCCCAATCCCTGAGGAATTCTAACCAACGTCCCCGGAGGCTGGGGAGGGCAGGAAGGCAGGAGAGGAGGGACTTACAGCTTTCTACGCCTTCTCACTGCGACCCCTTGTGACAGGCTCAGGAACGGGCCGCTCTTTTTTGGTCCAGTGCAGTCTGTGTCCTGGACAGGTGCGCCTTCACAAGATGAGACTCCGCTAGGAAAATCTGTTTTTCTCTCCAGATTCTATATTCTGGTGTCTGTCCTTTGTACTGGAACGTCAGTGTGAGGTTTTCGTACTGTAGCAATGCTGGGGATTTGTCTCAATACCTGGCAGACGACCTGATCAAAAATTCAACTTGTAGCTGGTTACATGGTCAATATTTGCAACTTGTCACCACAACAAAGCCTCGTAAAATTCAGTGAGTACCGGTAAGGTCACCCTCCACTTTCCAGCTTCATCTCCAACACACACCACATCTATCTCGCTCATGTGACCTGGTTCCGCCAAAGTCTTCCAAACTTACATTGCTTCCAGAAACCCTCTTAAGCAGCACATACAGCGTTGCTTGGTTGGTCATGTCTTCCTGAACCCTAGCTAAGGGTCATTCCTTATCACATGAGCAGCTCAGCAATTGAAAACAATAATAATACAATATTATAATATCTGTGAATGTCTCCTCTATGAATTTATAAGCTCTACATATCATTTCCTATTTTTTGCAGTATGTGATTGTAATGTTCCAAGGGGTAATCTTTGGACTACTATCTCTCTAGATACATCAAAAAGCTCAGATTGTGACATTTTGTCTTTTGTTCTAATTTGTGTCCCAAAAGCACCTTGCACAGTTCCAATGGAAAATAGGTGCTCAAGATAAATTAGCAGATCTGGCTTGAATAATGAGCTATGTTATAAAAGGGATGAATTATATCAATAATTAAAGTTTTAGTCAAATCCTGGGATAAAGAACATGGCTTAATTCACCCTAGAAATGGCACAAAGCTCTTGATAATGACAAGATTAAAGGCCTATTAATATTTCAGGAAAAGGGTGATCATTTACATCTGTCTATTACGCTTTCCTATTTTTAATGCTATGTCACTTTAGGACTTAACATATTAACTATATGAAATGCAATTTTCCATTTATTTGATGTTTCTTCTTGAGTGCTTATTGGGTATAAATAACAACAAATGCAAAGTTCTAAAAGCTCTAAAATGATACAGTTCCAGGGAGAACAAACAACGATAAACTACAGAGCATCTATAAATCAACTAAAATTCATCTGCACTTGGGGGGAAGAAATCTGCATTTAATAAAGACACTTAAAACATATTTAACAGAGAGAGTCAAGAAGTCAAGGAAAAAATGCCTCTTAAAGAAGAAATATCGAAAATAATGATGGTCTTGGTTGAAGTAAATGGGATCATAAAAATAACAGCTGTTCAAAGTGGGTTTTAACTAAGTGACTAGGGTAGGTGACCTAGGTGAGAGTACCTTATTCCCATTTTATCTGTTATTTTGCACATCAGGATACTATCTGCTTTCCTGTAAGTGAATGAAATGTAACTTTATAGAACTCAAAATTCACTTGCAGAGAATCAACTATGAAAATATATTTTTATCAAGTGTACAATGATAGGGGCACCTGGGTAGCTTGGTTACTTGAGGTCCAACTCTTGGTTTCAGGTCAGGTCATGATCTCAGGGTCATGAGATTGAGCCCCACATTGGGCTCCCTGCTCAGGGAAGATCTGCTTCTCCCTTTCCCTCTGCCTCTCCTCCTCACCCATCCTGTGCGCACGCGCGCGCTCTCTCTCTCTCTCTCATAAATAAATAAACAAAACCTTAAAAAAATAGTACAAGGATAATTAAATTATTCACCAGGCATAGGGTTGTCTTTACTATTGGTTATATTCCTTTTATTTCCCCAGCAGCTGCCAATTGGCAGACCCCACACTCTAACACAGACTTGAATTTAGGTCTCACATAAGTTTGTCGAGGAAAATGCTTATTGCTCAAAGGAAAATATATTATTAGGCATTTAATTTTATTAAAATCCTTCGTGATTTAGATAGTCTATCAACAAAAGTGTTTGTTGAGTTGCAAGGCCCAAAAATACGTGGTGTTTTGGGTAAAGATTTGTTCATACCTTGGTTCTCAGAAATAATGTTGCATTTTACTCCGTGCTTTCAGTAGCATCTGGAGACTCTATATAATACAGAGCATTCTTGGACAGTAGCCTGTATAAGTTCATTATGTAATTAGAAATTGCATAATTGCAAAATGCATTTGTAATTTCTCGCTTGAGAGAGCAAATATTCTCAAAAATCAGTGATTCCTCAGCAAGGTGCCTCCAGGTTTGACCCTTGCACACATTATGGTGGGTTACTTTGAAATAGTACCGCCATCAAGGGAAAGGAGTAGTGCCCAGCATACCAGCTAAATTGTTAATTCGGTGAAAGACACTATCATTATCTCGAGATTTCTCTGTGTGTGGCCCAGAGCTGGGTGCTCACATCCGTCTTCCCGACAAATTCCTTTATATGACTTCATTAATAGCTCTGCAGGCAGGTCCCCAGGCGGTCAAAAAGAATCAGCGTTAAAATAGCCAAGTTATCCTGGCTGGGATAGAACCCTCTGCAGAAGATACAGGAATATATATAGGACTAAGCATATATGTGGGAAAACATTAAACTCATGGAAACATTAATGTATAAATAAGCAATTCGTGGATGAACAGTGAGCTGAAGAAAATTAAAATAGAGTAGTATTTATATATTATTTTAGATGCCTTCTTGCTGGTTTAATATCATTGTCACGTTATAGTAAAGCAAATACCGCCCCCCGCCAAATAACTCCCCAGTGATGCCTTGACCAGTTTTCACAGGACACGACTCCATCCTTTTTCAGACGCCCATCGCTGAAGTGCGATGCTCATCGGAGCCGAGCCCCCCATCCGCTCGCTAGTAACTGGTGACGTTTCTCTGCTCAGGTAGAATGGCTGGGATGGCATGAGGCACGGAACAGGACATAGCTGGGAATTGGAACACCCGCATGGAGTACACGCTCCACCACTACGCAGATCTTGGAGTAGATACTCACAAGCTCTGTGCCTTGCCTTCCGTATCTGTTAAATGGACCTGCCAATAAGGATGTATAGGGTTATAGAGAAGATGACATTATACATCGTTAGTATAATATATAGTGTAAAGACACATTATATATGGAGATGTCAACTCTGCGCCCTGGGCGGGCCCTGCCCATGTGCCTCCAGCACCCAAGCCGGCCCAACCACACTGCACTTTCCCCCTCCCGCTCAGCCGGAGCTCCCCTTTTGCTGCACCTGGAATGAAGCTCCTGACCCCAACGAACTCCGTACTTCCAGACATGATCCTAAAACAGGAAAAACTGGATAAGTAGAGAGAAAGAGTGGAAATGAAAGTTCAACAAGAAAGGAGAAGAAACAAGGCATCTAAGTCAAGGAATCAGGAATGGCCTGGAGAGCACAAAACCGAGGGTTCCATACATACGCATCACAGGACGGTATGTGTGTGTGTTCCTACGGAGAGAAATATATAATGCATATGTCCCATGTATGCACACCTCTCCCATGAAAAAAAGAGGTGGGTGCATTTTTAAAATACGTGAATAAGGCATAAATTTCCTTTGCCTCTGTAATTTATTGGTCTATTCCAAGATATTGATAGTCAATTAGGTAGAGGTTTGCAAGCTTCTTTAAGATGAAGTCAGAAAGAACTATATGGTATTCGAAGTGTCTTCCTGACAATTTTTGCAGAGCAAACTGTATTAGTATGCAGAAAGCATACTAGTTATTGAAAGATAACTCTGAACTAACATTTTTCAGAAGAGCTGATTGATACCCAAGAAAGGATTGTGTTTATTTTGGTTTATATTAAGACCATCTTTCCTCCGAATTTTCCCAAATGTCCTTTTATTCAGAAGATATTCATGTAATTTTACAGGAGAAAGTTCCCCTCGGACCCAGAGTTAGTTAAGACGTGAAGAGTGGCTCTCCCAGAGGCCACCTCCGATGCTGTAGGGAAGCTGCCGGTCCGAATTGTATTTGAATTTTTCTGACGATGGGGGAACAGAAAAGGACGAATAACAAAAGTCGGTTAGTCAAATAACGTCTGGCCTATGTGGCCAAAACCTAAGTGAAATCCGACCGGGCTTGAATCAGTGAGTGCAGTCGGATCCCAGAGCGGACCTGGAGAAGCCAGGGCCAGGAGCAGGGGGAGGAGGAAGAGTGAGGAGGAGGAGGGGGGGGGGAGCAGAGGGAAAGGCCCCCCCCCAGCAGCCTCGCCGGGGCAGAGCGGGGGCGGAGGGACCACGGAGGCGCCGGGCTCCAGGGTGCGGGGCCCTTCCAGGGGAGGCGGGGGCCTGAGCGGCCTGAGCACGGGGTCCTCTGATTTAGAAAGATCATACCCTTGATTTTTTTTGTTTTTTTCCCTTTCCCAGACAGTGGTCTTGTCAGTTTAGGCCACCGTCACAAAACACCGCGGACCGATGGTGGCTTACGAAACAGGCGGTTATTTCTTCCCCAGGAAGCGGAGAGAAGAGCTCAGGTGTCTTCCTCTTCCTGTTGACTAAGGGAGGGGCTCCCTTTGCTGCAGGAGTCTGACCCCCGGCACCTCCGAGGGCTCCAGACGGCCTCACAGTGGGGTTACGGCCGGGCCCGAATTCTGACGGACACCACGTTCAGTCCGCATTCCGGGACCTCCGGGTCCGACACCTGCGCCCTGCCCCGCGGTCACTCTGATAGGGCCCGGCTTCCTTGCAGGCGTTGGGAAAGGATGTTGTGTGTGAAGACGTTATCCGGGTGTTTTAAAATACCTGAGCTCATCCTCATCCTCCGCTGTTCCTGCTTTGACCCATCAGGCAAGTCTGTGTTGCACCCTCTTTGGGGGGTACGTTTTGTAGGGAAGGACAGAAGGTAGCTCAGTAGGTAAAAGCGCTCCTCCCAGGGCAGCCTTTGACCTTCCTTGTTGAGGTTGTTTGTTCCCCACCATGAGCCCCCAGAGGAGTAGCTGTAGGAGTTGGGTCGCTTCTTGGCTTTGCCCATTTTTAGTTTAGAATTAATGCTTCCTGTCCATGCAGCCCTAATTACTACTGTACCTCTGCTTTCCTGCTCCCGGTAAGATTTTGCCAAAATTTTACCTTCTCTGTCTTTTCACTCTTTCTCTTTCTCTCTTTTGCAGATTTATGCTTTTGAAAATTCCCAACAAAAACACCAACTGGATTTCTGGGGGAGCTAAGGATTCTGATTCTGAAGTATGCAGGGAAAACAGAGCTTACAACCCAACTATTGGAGTTCTGAAAAGCAAACAGCAAGATATTAAAACTTTGTAATACAACAATAACCTAGAGCTTGATGTTTAGTTTAGTTCGAGAAGCTCAGGAAAACCGAAACAAATACCACAAGTCATGAAGAAAAAAGTGAAAAACTTGAACATGTCAACGTTCATAAACTATGGAAAGGCAACCCCTCTCCCCCCATAACGTTAAGTGGAAAGGGAAGCGTACATTAAGGAAACATTTATTTTAAAACAGGCCAGACCAAAGGATAATACCTAAAATGTATAAAGAATTACTCTAAATTTGTAGGAAAAGACTGACATCCCGTGTTTTTAAATAAAGATACAAAAATACAAGTGATAATGCAGGGCAGACATATTGCTTTTACACATAAGAAACATGAAAATCACATGTTATTATAAAATAGAATTACTCAGATACAAACTTGAAAGGGTAAGATACTATCTTTACTCTCATGTTGGTAAAGTTTGAAGCGCTTGACTTGCAACATTGAAGAGTGTAAGACACAGCCCTCCCCCCTCCGGCCCCTCTTGCTGGAATGATGCGAACAGGAACTTAGCTCTTCACGATTTGTACCTTTTTTGTCCTTTGACCCGGTCACCCACCTATAGCATTTATCTTATTAATTTACTTGTACATAAATGGAAATCTATTCAGAGCATGAACAATGAATAAGCTAAGGGTCCTTTAAGAGAATTCTAGTTACTTAATCTACAGTACCCCCATGAATGTACATTCTCTACTATAAAGAATAAAGTTTTTACTTGTTAATATCGAAATCATTTCCAGATGTTGTCAATTGTAAAGACTGTGGTTTAGAACGGTATGCAGTGCAAAGTCTTCTTTGCAGATTTCTACGTGTATGTATGAGTAGATGCATTGGATGTCTCCAGAAGGAATTATAATAAATTATTATCTCTGTGGAATGAAATGAGGGTACAGGAAGGGGTTTTTGTTTTATATGCCCTTAATGGAGAAAAAAATCACCATGTAAATATCTTGCATTTATATTTAAAAGAAGACAAGTTAAAAAGAATTGACTAACAGTTACAATAAACAAAATAGAGTTACAGCAAGAGAATGGCCAATAAATAAACAGAATGAAACAGATACCTAAAAAGATATACATTAAGTGAGACAGCACAACGCATAGGGAAGAACTTTCAATAAAGGGTCATAAGGACTTAGAACAATTTGGCCAAAAAACAAAGTATCCGATCCTCACTTCACATTGTACCAAAACAAATTCCAGACAAATTCCAGGGTCAACGAAACAAAACATGAAGCTATTAATTAAATATAGATAATTTGAAGGAAATGCAACAGTCTTTAATAAACCTGCCGGGGGAGGAACCAATGAACTTCAAAGTAATTAAAAGGAAATCTCAAAGAAAATGGATCCATTTTGTGAAACGGGCTGAATTTAAGTTCAACCACGAAGATGGTTTAGGAGGTTTGTGGGGAAAGTCCATCTCCTGCTTCTTGCCGTGGTTCCGCAGTCTCTGGGGACCACCGTGGTGGGGGCAGGACTGCACAGACCTTGGCCATAGGCATGAGGTGGGGAGAGGGACCGACTAACTCAAATGGGTCAAGAAGCCTGCTTATGTGTTGGTCACAGCAGCTGGTTCAGGGAAAATCCAGTAGCCAACGGAAAGCCTTGAGATGTGAGGGGATACTCACGAAGGTCTTCTGGGAAAAGAAAGTTTTCTCTTCTTTCCACAGAAGACACGGGGAGAGACTCGTTCTTGTGAATTGTGTGATGTGAGAAAGGACGGCTGAGGTGTTGAAGTCATTTTGCTGCGGCAGGTGGAGTGATTGGGAGGGAGCCCGGTGGCCGCTGTGCAGCCTGCGGGAGAGCTCGAGCCCAAGACACAGAGAGGCCAAGGGCACACTCAGGACGAAACGTGGTCTGGGCGTAGAGCATGCACTATACGCCTTCCTACACGAAGGCTTTCCCAAGGCCAGATTTCTAGTGGCAAGCCCAGTAAATTCACCCGCCGTGTGTTTAGAACAGCTTGAATTGGGTTTTCTATAACTTGCAATACAGAACACTATGACACAGATTTCAAAGGATGTTTTCTCAACAATACTGTTCTGGATTTCAGGGGTGGTTTTTGAGTCATCCACAGACAGCCCCCCAAAATAGGACGATCCAAACTGGTTCATAAACAATTCATATTCTTCTAACGTGAAGTAATGCCCTTTATCTCTTAGGATTTCACAGTTCGTGAAGCTGCGCTACGCACATTATCTCATTCCATCTAGGAAACCAAACGAAGCTGATGGTGGCCAAGATCCTGGTAGTGTTTTCTAGGAAGCGTCGACATCCATCTCAATCTGCCCGATGGGGATAGTGATTCCCTTTGCAGTTCTCCAGAACCACACAGTGTGCCGTAGGCCCCGAATTACCACCCTTCACACGTGACCTCGCATCTCCCAACGTAAGCCCACAACATGCTCTGCGTGATGGTCACTGGTTCAGTAGCCCCACTGCCAAGTGGGAAGCTCTCTGGGAGACAGATGGGTGTGAAATTACTCATATTCGCTAAATACATGACATTTGGAAAAGTTACTTAAACACTTGGAGCCTTGAATTTATCCTGTGAAAGCGGAAACAATAAACACCCACAGCACAGCTTTGAGCCCCGAGCAAGAGAGCCCCTTCCACATGTTTATTCCTCTCGTGACCTGCCTCACCCTCTTCTTCTTCTTCTTTTGTACTCATCTGCAAATTGTCATACTTTCTTAATTTGGAAGTTTGATCCTTTCATTCCCGTGCTTAAAACCGTTCGGTGATTACAGAAGGAAGCCTGAACCCCCGTCGGGACTTCCGCCACTGTCCTCGACCTGGCCTCAGGCCACCTGCTCACCCCCGGCCACGTGGCACACCTTCTGCCGCGTGCTCAGGATACACAGGCAGCCCTGAACAGCCCGAATGTTCCCTCAGGAAGAGGAAACTTGAGTCAGGCTTCTCCTACTCTTTTGCTGGGAGCGCTTACTTTGGAAAACTGCGAGTTCCTCCCCTTCCTGTTTGTGATGTCTGCTCATCTTTTTAATGGCCTCTTAAAGTTACAGAACCCAGGACTGTCTTTCTTAAGGACCCAGAGTCCTCCCTTTGAAGTGTCAACATCCCAGGAGGTAACAGCCTCCTCTCCCAGGTTCTGTTGGAGGGTAAGACCCTAACTTTGGCAGGCGTTTTGCAAAACTACTTCTTGTCCCGAGGACCCGGGTTTACTTTTACTTCGGTTGCTGCCTTTCTGCAACCACCGGCAGCCGTGTTGCCCCCTCCTCGAGCCTGAAGGATCCCCTGCCCTTGCTGTGGTGGGGAGAAGCTCAGCCTGAGCTCCAGCCTCTCGCCCCCATTGCAATGACCTTGAACAAAATCTCCTTGCCTGTCTACCTTTGTGCGGTTTGTGCTTTGACAACCCCCTCAGGCACCGTGTGTGCGGTGTGTTCACGCCCGCCTGAGCTCACATCCTCTCAACCTCAAAGAACTGTCTCTCTTTACCCACAGCTGTTTACGCACCCCCTGTCAAACGATTTACCATGTGGTAAATTGCCCTTGTTTCAAACCACTGGCCACTTTAGCTAGAAACTTCTTGAAGACAGAAACTATTTCATTCAAACTTTTGTTCTTATCGGTTAACCCCGTATGAGGTGCTTAGAGCAGCCTTACTAAACGCTTGGTGTCTATCAAGCAGAATCCACTACTTTGCAGCTCACCAAATAGACTTTCAGCCTCTTATTTTATTGAACCTTAATAAGTAAATTTGAGCCAGAAAGGAACTTGGAGGCCACCAGGAAAATCCCTAAACACTTGCATCTCTGCTTAGCAAAGATAATGAGGTTACTGAGACTCTGGGCTCTTTCCTTCCAGGAGATAAACACTATGCGGGAGGAATGGTGGTGAAACCAAAGCCCGTGACTTTGACACCTTCCAAAGTAAGGAAACATCCAGACAAAACAGAAACATCTCGTGGATATTTCCATATAGCTTAAGACTGCAGTGTTTTTCCTAAATGTATTTTAAACATTACTAAAACAGATGTTGAAAAATAATAATTGTGAAAACAATATGTAGAGGGAAAAAGAAAGAGAAGAAAAAATGAAGAAGAATACTAAAACATTTGGGGCCCTTATACTTTGGCGGGAAGTGTTCTAAGAGGTGCACCACGGTCATGCGGCAGGCACATGGACACAGGTCGTAGGCACCGAGAAGCTGGCCGACTCTCCAGGTTACTCAGCTGGCAAGCAGCACGGTCCAGATTCAAGCCCAGGTATGTAATCACCCGAGTTTTGGATAAGGCTCGCTGCATTATAATGAAGCAACGTGTTCACTTACAGAAAAATGCAGTCATCACAATCCAGATGGTAGTGTTGGTGTTAGACACACTCAGATATAGATTTACATATTGTAACGAGTCTTACAGAAAATCATCACTACTGATGAACTACTGAACTCTGTCTGAAACTAATGATGTACTATATGTTGGCTACTTGAATTTATTTTTTTTAATATTTTATTTGTTTGAGAGAGAGACAGAATGACAGACAAAGCATGAGCAGGGGGGAAGAGACAGAGAGAGAGAGGGAGAAACAGACCACCTGCTGAGCAGGGAGCCCACTGTGGGATTGGATCCTAGGACCCTGGGATCATGAGCGGAGCCAAAGGCAGATGCTTAACCTACCAAGTCACCCAGTTGCCCCAGCTGATTGAATTTAAGTTAAAAGAAAGAAGGAAAGAAGGAAGAGAAAGAAAGAAACAAACAATGAAGGAATATAGTCACTAACATTGCCAACAAACAACCCCAGGTCCTGGAGCAAGGATTGTGTACAAACTCCCTCCCATCCCAGCTGGCCCACCACACTTTGCCGAAGGAGCATAGATGCTCAAAGTCAAAACAAAGCAGAGTGCATGTAAATTAAACTGAAGTTATCAGATTTTAGTTTCATGTGTCCTAAAAATCTCTCGAGATGAATAAATATGGATGGACATTCTTTTCCTATACAGACCACCTGCAGTTTTCTAAGCGGAAGTGTTTTCAGATCAGCCAAAACAATTTTTCCCTCCCATAGAATGTGAGTACATAGAATATTATGAGCAGAGAAACTCGTATTTTCCCAAGTAAAAAGGGCAATCCTACTTGAAGAGACTTCATTCCAGCTCGAGAATGATGAAATCCTCATAGGAAATAATTGCATTCCTGTGGGGTGCTCTGGCATCTTAAATTGCTTTGCACCTTGATATTAAATTGCTCTGACGCCCCGCTGGCTGGTCACTGTTTGTTAATGCGCACTGGCCCGGCAAGGGGATTGGCATTTGAAAAGTATTTTCTGAGAATGATCAAAGATATTCATTTGGAGTTTTAATAAGAAAGGCTAGGAAAGTTCAACAAGAAAATAGTTAAATTAACTTCAATTTTATTATTTTTTTTTCTCAGAGGTAGATAGCAGAGTAGCCTAGATGAAAAGTAAATTAATTTTATACTATTTTGGAGATTCACGTGGATATTACTTGTGACCTTTAGAAGGCACATTGGTTTTATCTATCTTGGAATGAGGGTAGCTTCAAGTTAAACTAAACCACTTCCAAAAAGTAAAAAATAATAAACTGAACTACATCCAACCACTGAAACCGTTGACTCGAGGCACCCGGTACTAGTGAGTCCAAGCTCCTGCCACCGTGTTACCTGGTAATTACCTTTTCTGAGTGGAGAGCAGTCAATTTACTTTTCAGTAAATTATCCCCTAAATAACACACTTCTGGATAAATATATAGAATTTTTTCCATGGCTGTGTTAAAACACATTTCAAAGCAATGCCAACTTTCACAAGGGCCTCGTGGATTCTGCTGACTTACACAACATTTGCTAGACTGAATGGTTAGTGTTTTGTCCTTACATTTTCTGATTTTTTCTAGGATGTGACACTATCTACTGCCCTTAAAAGTTCTGTCTTCCAAGTTCAAATGGACAAATATTTCAGCGCCTACTTAACAAATCCAAACGTGTGTTCCTCAGTCAGCTTCATCACCCGTATGAGCGAATTTTACTTCTCTTTGCAGGTCAGGTATGTAGTGTTGCTGCCAACTGTCCGTCCCTCATTTCTTCTTTCTCCAGTGTCTGGTCTTCTCCAAGTCTGGTGGATTTTGCTTTGTCCATCTCACAGCTGTTCTGTCCCCGCTATCCTCACTGTTTAGACCCTGCCTTGGTTCAGGCTCTCGTTGTTGGGTTCACAAAGGCCTCCTTGACGCTACTCCTTATCATCCATCCACTCTGTTACTGCTATCTGAATGAACCTTACTACATTGCTCTTGCCATGCTTCTCTTCAGTGGAAAGTCTTCCATAGCTTCCCATAACCTACATAATAAAACCTGAGTTTCTTAGTAAGACCTTTCAAGATGGAATATTGCCCAGTTTTTCATCTCCATCTACTTTCTTCTCCATCTGGAATTTATGCAGCAGTAATGCTCAGCTACTTATAATTCTGCAAATTCACTGTTATGGTCTGAATATTTGTGCACCCTTAAAATCTCATGTCAAATCCTGCATCCCTAACTGAATGGCATTTGGAGCTGGAGCCTTCGAAAGGTAATGCATCATCTTCCTCTGTTACCTTTAAGAGTTTTCTCTTTGACTTTCTACTTTGTTTCAGCAGGTTTGCTATGATCTGCCTGGGTGTGACACCCTTTGCATTCCTCCTGCCTCAAGCTGTGGTACACTCGTTTTCACAAGTTTTTAAGGTTTATCTTACATTATCTTTTCAACTTGTTTCTACTTTATTCATTCAAACACTTCCTTTGCCCTATTCTGTCTCTTCCCCTTCTTGACTTCAATTTCGCACGAAACCTCTTTCATTTATGTCTCTCATGTACTTGTCTGCATGTCACCCCATTTCTCTCTGGATATTTCAATGGACAATTCTTCCCTGCCCCTCAATTATAATCTGCAATTAAAACCATGTAGTTCCCTGCCTGCATTTTTCAGTTGAAGACCCTTGAATTCTTTTTACCACACTCAGATTCTCAGGAGAAATCCTCTAGATTGTCACCCATTTCCCTGAACCTCACAATCACAGTTATTGTATTGACTTTTGTCAATATTGTGTCTAGCAAGTCTACCATCTGGAGCACTTGTTTCCATGTTCTGCTTCTACGATTTGTTTTTTCTTTTCTCTGCTGTTTGACATTCCTGGTAATTAATGATTTAATGTTGGATATTAACAAGGAATTGTGGAGTGTGTGAACACTTCGCTTTTGACAGCAGTACTAATAAAGCAGAACTTCCTTATCTGATGGGGAACTGATTTCTGCAGCGTGGGCCCCTCTGTCTGCCCCCTGGGGATGAGGTTGTTTTCTCTCCAGTCTGTGGCTACAAGAGGAAGGCTCTTGACTCTGAGGTGAGTTTGGGATTTCAGACTCTAAAAGACATGGTTGATTTCAGGTTTACACTTTTCTTAGAAAGCAGTCCTTCCAGCATTCAAACAAAGAGTCTGGGATGTCTAAGAGAGTGTCTCCTCCCTGGCAGGCCCAAACCCAAGTTCATTTGTCCAGGCTGGTGAAACTTAACAAAAACCCTGCTTACACCTCAGCCTGAGGAACTGGTCCTCCAAATCCTTGCTGGTTTGGTAAGCTGTCTTTCATTTAGCGTCCTGATTCTATGAGAGCTACGAGCTCAGCACGGTCTCTGTGGTCTGCTCAGATTTCTCCTTGGTTTCTTGGCCCCTTGTCCAGCTTATGTTAAATAGCAACAAATGTCCATGGGGAATGCATAGAAGGTCAAGCTCGACTCACTGATTGTCTCTTCTCCCAGTGATCTTGGACCCTCAAATTTTGGCGGCTTCGGCTGCTTTCTGATGTCTCTGAACAGATTTTTTGGAGGGTAGGGAGATGGGGGACAATGGTTATTTTACATGTTACTTTTCTAATTTGGGGGCATACAGAAAATGTGCTTTACTGGAATTGGGTCCATTATAGCTGGAAACACAAGTATCTATTGTTATATTTAAAACAAAACCAACTAACTGTATCATTTTGTCTATAAATACTTCAATAGGTACTACCAGCAGATATGATGTTGCTTTAACACAAGTCTATTACCATAAAAATCACCATTACTTAACATAATTCAATATCAAGTCAATGGTCACATCATGTCTTCTCAAATGTCTAGAAAAAAAGAAAAAAAAAGAAAAAACAAAACATTCCTGAGTTTGGATGCAAAGGAGGCCCAAATGTTGCATTTTATTGATGTTTCTTTTAATCTATAACAATCCCTTCTCTATTATGTCATTTTCATTTATAATTTAATAAGTAGGTTGTTTTTTGTTTTTTTGGTTTTTGGGTGTTTTTTTTTTTTTTTCTGTGTAGAATTTCCCATATCCTCGGGGCACGTGGGTGGCTCAGTGGGTTAAAGCTTCTGCCTTTGGCTCAGGTCATGATCTCAGGGTCCTGGGATCATGCCCCACATCAGGCTTTCTGCTTGGTGGGGAGCCTGCTTCCCTGTCTGCCTGCTTGTGATCTCTGTCTGTCAAATAAATAAATACAATCTTAAAAAAAAAAAATTTCCCATATCCTCAATTTTGCCAATTTCATGCTTGTCGTTTAACTTGTTCCTCTAATCCCTGTGTATGTTGTGAAATGGGTTATGCAGAGGGGTTTGCTTGTATTTAGGTTTTGTGACAAAAATACTTCAGAGTACATAGGTAAGTTTTTATTATCCTACTCTTTTTTTTTTTTTTTTTTAAGATTTTATTTATTTATTTGAAAGAGAGAAAGAGAGTGCATGAGCAGGAGAGAGCTCGAGTTGGGGGGGCGGGGTAGGGAGAAACACTGAGCAGAGAGCCTGATGTGGAACTCGATCCCAGGACCCTGGGATTGACCTGAGCCAAAGGCAGATGACTAACCCACTGAGCCACCCGGTGCCCCTTTTGTGATCCTATTCATAATGTTGTTTTATATATACCAGTAGATCCAGGTGTCGTCAGCACAATATACGTTTCAAGTGCAAATAGACTGTCCAAACATTACATGATAAGGTGAGTCCTATAACTCACACACAATCATGGGTTCTCTTAGGTGATTTCACTGACGGCCTCTGTCCTCTTCATAGGTGATTTCACTGACGGCCTCTGTCCTCTTCATTTTACTTTACTTTCACTCGTAATTACACTTTTATTCAGTTTTAAAGGACATATAAATTCATCTCAAAATATTCAAGTGCTATTAGAAAGAAGCTCCTGCCCTCCAAGACCTGTGGTGAGTAGGGGGAAACAGAGAGAGAGAGAGAGAGAATTATGCCAGAGGGTGGAGTGACAGAGACGTTCACAAGAAGTCTACACCGGACACAAAGCTTTTAACGCAGTGGCTCCCAGAGGAATGGCGCTGCCAATGGTGAGAGTTCTGGACCGAAGGTTTGTATCCCCCCAGATGGGGGAGCTCCTGGCTCCGACGTGCTGGTGGGAGGAGGTGGGACTAGTTACCAGCGGAGATTTCCTGAGCTGCTCGGCGTCCCCAGCCTCCCTCCAAGAGGCCTGACCCCACCTCAACCTCCTGCTCCAGCCCCAGACAGAGGCGTCCTTGCAGACCGACAGAGCTCGCTCTCCTGTGGTGCTTTAATTTTTCTCACAATCTGTGAGTGAAAGAGTGCAGCTCCTGGTTCTGACAGGGGCCTACAGAGCCTCCCTGAACATATTCCGGACTCTGTCAACTGTGACTTAGACCACCTGCCCATTCTCTTCACGGTCACATTTTGTGGCGGTTTATTCTCTCCTCCAAATTCAAGAAAGCCTTTCTGCCTGATTTCAGCTTGGCTCATGGGCTCTAGAAACTTGGGGAAGCGGTGTCCGTGTTCTGCCAGGGTAGACCAGGTGCCCCAGGAGCTGGACCGGGCATACCGCTTCTACGACCAGTCATCGAGTGCCTACTAGGCACAAAGTACGGCAGATAAGGTTACAAGGGACTCAAAGTGAAATAAAAAATGGCCTCACCTCTCAAAGATCCTGCAGTGTGGCTGGGGAAGTCCCTGTTCCAGCAGG
Source organism: Mustela nivalis (assembly GCF_964662115.1). Lineage (NCBI taxonomy): Eukaryota > Metazoa > Chordata > Mammalia > Carnivora > Mustelidae > Mustela > Mustela nivalis. The sequence continues at coordinate 85,297,597 of NC_139034.1, forward strand.
GAGCCGGCAATGCCAAGAGAAGGCTTCTGTCGCCTTGCTTTTAAAACACAGGCCGCTCTTCACACCAGCTCCTCCGACCTCCTCCACACCCCCATTTCTCGTCCCCATCCTTCTGCCTCTCTGGTCAGTCCTGCCACGCGTCTAAGAACCGGCGTTGAGATGAGCTCCAGGAGGGAGGGGCCCTTCCGGGCCGAGTAAACAAGATAAACTAATGCACAGGATGAAAGAGAGGGACGCATTCAGAGGTGAGCCAGGCGGCCGGGGTGAGGGTAAGGTTTTGGGGAGAGAAGACATGAGCGGACGTGTCAGTAAGCGATTCAACCAGAGGTCATCAGTAAACCTGCTCACTCTTCCCAGCGCTCACACAAGGAAGAAAGGGTCGAAATATTCCCTAAGCTCTGTCCGACTCCCCTCCTGTGAGGTATGTAATCTTGTTACAGCACAGATCGAGCTAGGATTCAGACGTCATCTTGGAATTAGAGGGCGTTGGCGAAGCACAAGGACACAGGAAAGACTGATCCCTCCGTAAGGCTCCAGAGCCGGTCCCCACGGCCCCCATGGGCATGTGAGGTTCTCTGTGCCAAAAACAACTCCCTTGCTTCTCCTGCCCTTCCACGGCACCTCCCTTTGCTCTCCATCAGGTGCCACTCCCCACCATTCCAGAATTCTGTGAAATCCCGCTTTATCTCCTGATTGAATGACTTCTGCTTTTACTCATGCATTTCTTTATTTCTTACAGGGTAACTCCTTAACGACGTAGTGTTTTTGCCATCAATGAACACTTATCTTTAATATTCAAGTTTCTTTTCTGAAAACTCATCGTATTTCCCCTAACCTGTTAAATTTTAATCAGTTACTACATATCCCACCATTAAGCAACATGATATTTATTGTGGTCAAACACTGGAGGCAGACAGCCTGGTTTAAAGTCCCACGCAGTAGACTCAGTAGCTTGGACAAAGCCCCTCCATCCTTTTTGCTGTCTGTAAAGTGGGCACGACAATAACACCGACAGAAGGTTGTTATGCACATTGGATAGATGGTACCTAGTGCCGGGAACAGCGAGAGTGACTTAGCCCTCAGGAAATTTTAGCTATTTTTAGGATTATTGGTCCTAACAGGATATGTAATCTCCATACTGCGAAGTTAATTCATCATCAGCATAAGGACACCTGCTGCTTTCACACTTGAGGCTGGCTGGGAGGCCGGAAGGAAGACTCAGTCACCGTAAGGAGAGAACCCTCTGTGAGAGCCTAGACTTTTTGAGGCACTTCTGCGCTTTTGCGGTGTTCTATGCTGCCACCTGCTGGTACTCTCAGGAATTGTGACCGTCTCCTGAACGGACAAACCGGGTCCTGATGTTTGATAGAATTTCACCTTAAACTGAATGATTTGACAGAGTTATACGTTATGCTGTGTTCACCACAAGTATAGCTATCACCAGCCCTATTATATCACTATTACAGTATCATCGACTATTCCTTGTGCTCTGCTTTTTATTCCCATGACTTACTTGTTCAATTACTGAAGGCCTCTCTCTCCCTCTCCCCCCCGCCCTTTTTTTAATTAATTTATTTCTTTTCAGCGTAACATTATTCATTATTTTTGCATCACACCCAGTGCTCCATGCAATCCGTGCCCTCTATAACACCCACCACCTGGTTCCCCCAACCTCCCACCCCCCGCCCCTTCAAAACCCTCAGATTGTTTTTCAGAGTCCACAGTCTCTCATGGTTCACCTCCCCCTCCAATTTCCCTCAACTCCCTTCTCCTCTCTAACTCCCCATGTCCTCCATGCTATTCCTTATGCTCCACAAATAAGTGACACCATATGATAATTGACTCTCTCTGCTTGACTTATTTCACTCAGCATAATCTCTTCACACTGTGTGTGTCAATTATACCCAAAATGGAAAAAAAGAAAAAGAAGAGAAATATAGTCACCATTATTGGTATGACCATTTCGATGACATTGACATTAGTCACCCTCTACTTTTTTTTTCCAAATAAAGATTGAAGGAATTTTAACTCTGAAAGGAAAAAAAAAAAAAAAAAAAAAAAAAAGAATTTCACGTTAACCCCAAATAAAGCAAGTACAATATATTACTCAAAGCGTGCATTCAGCTAATATTCCTGTGAGCTATTGCTCTCACTGGGTGGCTCAACGAGTAACTAAATGCTATCTGAAAATGCTCTGGAAGGTTGTGTGGTCGGCCAAAAGGCTGCACCGATGTGCTGATGAGCAACCTGGTATTTACGGTAACCTGGTATTTACGGTAATGACCGTCAAAGGCTCTCTTAGATATGGGAGCCATGCTTCAGGGACTGTTGTAATGAAAAGTAGAATGTGAGACAAATGTGACATTTAAAAGACTGCATTTCTTAAATTAAGAGGAATTTGAGTTACTGATATCATAAAGCAGTTTTCCTTTTGTTATTTAAATACTTTAGCATAAAATAAGGAAAATGGCTAAACAACCGGGAGACACTGAGATAAAAAGTCAATAATCTCAGAATGCTAAGGAAAATATAAAATATGCTTTCAGAGTCTTTCCTTGATTTCCCACTATTGATCAGATTTTTGTTTCACAGGGTCTATGGTTCTGTGATGGGAGCCATATTTTTGTTATATACCATGGCCAAGCTTTGAGCCGAAGTGAGAGACAAATCCATATGGAGGCTTAGGAAATAATATGGCAGAATTTCATGAGTAAAGCTTAGAAAATATAACTCTCATGATTTAAAATTACTTAACTCCAACCAGACTCTGGGAACAATGACCTCTCTCATCACACGAGTCCTCAAAAACAATGAAGTACCTGTCCCCCAAAGGTCACAAATCCCAAGAAGTAGAGTGTTGGGATCATTCCTAGGAGTGAATTATATTAGTGAATCAGCACATATGACGTAACAACCACTAAAACATTAAATATCGAATTCTCTGTCTAGAAGGAGCACAGAAGCTTAGAGCCATGAACCTCAGGTTAGGAAATGTGGCAGCTGTCTTCCAAGCTTTCCTTCTGAAGAAGTCTGTGCATCTGGATATACCTCTGCCCATCTTGGGACTCTAATCTATAACCTGGGGTATCAGACCACATTGTGGTTAACATGCTGGGTGTCAAGAATCCAACCGAGAGTTAAATGAAGGCCATGAACCCAACTGAAGTCATAAAGTCATATGAAGGCTTCCCTCTGAGACTCTCATGTCCACACTCACACATACACAGACACAGTTGTTAACCCCATGAATCTCTCTCTTGGATCGCCTAAGAGTAAAGAATCCATGACCATATCAAATGTAAGCAACTTTCCAATACTAAATCCCAAGTAATACATCTGGTCTAACGTGTCCCAGCCGGGGGAGGGGGAGGCATTGTGATGGTTGCCTTTATATGTCGACTTGACTGGATGGCCAGACATTTGGTCATACATGATTCTGGGTATGTCTCTGCAAATGTATGGATGAGATGAACACTTGAATCAGGAGACTGAGCAGAGAAGATCGCCCTCCCTAATGTGAGTTGGCTTCACCCAATCCACTGGAGGTCTTAGTGGAAAAGGAAGGTTGGGGAAGAGGAAATTTCACTGTCTGTCTTCCAGCTTGGGCCATTGGTCTTCAACTGCCTTTGGACAGGCGTGGACTGGAACAGGCACCACTGGCTCTCCTGTGTCTCCGTTTTGTTCGCTTCAGAACTTAGAACTTCGCAGCCTCCCTAATCACACGTAGATTCTTTATAAGAAAGAAATGCATACATTTTGGAGAACCCTGGCTAACCTCAGTGTGTAAGAGGAGAATGCACAATGTCCTAGAATCAGAAAGCTGGAAGGATGACATACCTTGAAATGGTTTGTGTATTTCCTGTTTCTTTGCTCTCCAGCTCTCCAGACAGACAACCACAGGGAAAGACCTTTCCTTGGCCCATCAGGAAGCCCCAAAACTTCTACCTGAGGCATGGGAGGGGGACCTGTGCCCATGCACGCTGGTGGTGACTGCAATAGAGAAGACACATGTTGGTCAGAAGCAGGCTTGTCCCTCTCATTTTCCAATTTTGTCTGAATCATCAAGTAATGGTGTGTGCTGCTTATCCTTCACAGCCTTCTACTAAAAGAAGTGGTCCCCTCATATTCCTAATGCTGTTAGTGGTCTGCCACGAATCCACAATGATCCATATGTTTATAGCCCTTTGCAGTCTATTTCTAGACTATCAAGTGACAACTTGACTCCCCAGTCCTGCCACACAAACACATTTTGCTTCTCTTGTCTTGGCCACTCAAGGAAGCCCAGACCCATGTCCGTTCTCAGGTGACTTGACTCATCATGGAGAAGCATGACCTGAGTGTCGAGGAATGGTCAGAAGAGCTGGGGCTGCTGTTCTGGGCAGTTATCCTGAGCATTCAGGAGGCACGGCTGGCAAATGAGTGCAAAATGTAACCATCTTGATGAAATCCCAATAGTTCATTTTTTCCCTTGCTTCCCTTGCCTTTTGCGTTGTTCCTAGGAAGATGTTGCTGCGGCAGAGGTCGAAGAGGTTGCTGCCTGTGTTCTCCTCAAGGATTTTGATGGATTCCTTTCGCACATTGAGGTCCTTCATCCATTTTGAGTCTATTTTTGTGTGTGGTGTAAGGAAATGGTCCAATTTCATTTTTCTGCATGTGGCTGTCCAATTTTCCCAGCACCATTTATTGAAGAGGCTGTCTTTTTTCCATTGGACATTCTTTCCTGCTTTGTCGAAGATGAGTTGACCATAGATTTGAGGGTCTATTTCTGGGCTCTCTATTCTGTTCCATTGATCTATGTGTCTGTTTTTGTGCCAGTACCATGCTGTCTTGATGATGACAGCTTTGTAATAGAGCTTGAAGTCCGGAATTGTGATGCCACCAACGTTGGCTTTTTTTTTTCAATATCCCTTTGGCTATTCGAGGTCTTTTCTGGTTCCATATAAATTTTAGCATTATTTGTTCCATATCTTTGAAAAAGATGGATGGTACTTTGATAGGAATTGCATTAAATGTGTAGATTGCTTTAGGTAGCATAGACATTTTCACAATATTTATTCTTCCAATCCAGGAGCATGGAACATTTTTCCACACTTAGGATTTTAAAATACCTGGATCACCTTCAGTAGGTCAGACCCTTGTGTGAAGTGTACATGCATTTGCATACATCTCCCTTTTAAATCTGACAGCGACAGTACAGGAACAGTATTGCAGACGAGGAAACTGGGGCTCACAGGGTTCACTGTCTTATTCAGAGGCCGGCCAGGAGTCTAGATACGTGTGGTGTCAACACCCCTAGACTATTCCGTTCTCACTGCTGCATGGCTGAAACCTGTGCAGATGAGATCAGGACCCCTCCTCTTTTTGTAAATTAATATTTGAACTTCACTGAGGATGAGATCTAATATCACTAGCCAACTGACTTCAAATCGTCAGAAGACAGTGTTATGTAAATGCCAAATGGGGTGATTTCTTCTGATAAATTTGATTGATTTGTTCTGTCAGACACTGTATCCTTGAGTTTACTTCCACTTTCAGGGGCACATTTTCACAAAAACATCTGCTAAGACACCAAGTAACTTCAGTTGTTTTTCTAGCTTGTTTGCGCTGTTAATCAATGTTCTTACCAACTATGGTATCATAACTAATTTTCAGATTCATAATTTCTGAGTAGTTAAAGCTTTCAATGACTTTATTGGAATAAGATTGGATAATAAAGATGGCTGTCATTTCCTTGTGGTCTTCTTCTCTATATCCATTAGCTTCCCATTCCCCAGATAAAAGGGCCCACATAAAGGTCATAGCAGCCAGTCCTCTGTCTTTTGCCATTATGGCTACAAATCCAAATGGAACTGTAAATTCAAACCACAAGTTTCTTGCTTTAAACGGTGTAATCCAAGAGATAACACAACTTGAAAATTAAAGTTAATAAAGAAACTGTGAGATACTGAGTGTCTCCATGCCGGCACACCTGACACCGTGTTGTTCTTTTTTTTTTTTTTTCTTTTTTTCACTGGATACAGGCTATTTCATTGATACATGACAAAGTAGGACTCCCCAAGCCCCTCCCTTTCTTCAGGAGACCTGGGTTAGAAATGGTGCAGGTCGGGAGGTTATCGGTGTGTTGGAGGAGGAGATGGAGCAAGGACACCCCAGCAGTTGAGGGCCTCTCCCTTCCTCGTGCTCTCCCTGGGGCTGGTGGTCCAGGGAACCCTTACTCTTTGGAGGCCATGTGGAGCACAAGGTCTACCACCTGGTTGTTGTAGCCAAATTCATTGTCACACCAGTAAATGAGCTCAACAAAGTGGTCATCGAAAGCAATGTCAGCCCCAGCATTGAAAGTGAAGAGTAGGTGTCACTGTTGAAGTTGCAGGAGATAACCCGGCTCTCAGTGTAGCCCAGGATGGCCTTGAGGGGGCTCTCCAATGCCTCTTCACCCCCTTCTTGATGTCATCATATCCGGCAGCTTCCTCTGGGTGACAAGTCCGATTCACGACTAACACTTGGGGGTGGGGAAATGGAAGGCTATGCTGGTGAGCTTCCTACTCAGCTCAGGGATGACCTTGCCTACAGCCTCAGAGCCAGTAGAAGTGGGGATGATGCTTCGGGCAGCCCCTTCGGCCGTCATACCACAGCTTCCCCAAACCCTACTTCTCATGGTTCAGGCCCATCACGAGCATGGGGGCATTAAAAAGAGGGACAGAAATGATGACTCTCTTGGCCCCACCCTTCAAGTTAGCCCCAGATTTCTCCATGGGGGTAAAGACCCTAGAGGACTCCACAACAGACTCAGCACCAGCCTCACCCCATTCGACGTTGGCGGGATCTTGCTCCTGGGAGATGGAAATGTGGTTTCCATTAGTGACAAGTTTCCCATTCTCAGCCTTGACTGTGCCATGGAATTTGCTGTGGGTAGAGTCATACTGGAACATGTAGACCATGTAGTTGAGGTCAGTGAAAGGGTCACTGATGGCGATAATATCCACTTTGCCCGAGCTGAAAGCAGCCCTGGTGACCAGGCACCCAATACGGCCAAGTCCACTTACTCCTACCTTCACCCTCGTGTCTTGGGGACATGACTAAGACCGCACCAGAAGATGCAGCTGTCTGCGGAGTGGGGAGGAGCAGAGAGCCACATTGTATTGTTCTGAGACCCTCTTGCCCTTAAAGTTTAAATTATAAATAATGAGTTTCCACTTGTGAACAAGATCTTGCTTTGAATCGGTTACATAAGCACTCACAGTGTCACTTTTCCACAAGAGAAGACCAGCAGGAGAGCACTGGATGGTTTGGGATACGTGGAGGTGTTGCTATGATTTCTCGAGACGTTCCGTGGGCTCCGTGCTCTCCTTTCACTGAATCATCGTCCAGAAATCCCTCCTGCCTGCGTGGAGGCTCCGGCTCAGGCAATAACAATGTCGCCATATCTCCCCACTCAGAAATCCCTTTGCGAGCAAAGCCTCTAGACAAGAAGTGCTTTCTCTGTGACACAATGAGCTTTCTGGTCTGCAACAATATAAGCAATAATGAAATTAATAACAATATGGAAGCAGTCGATGTATGGGATAACTGACTTGAAAAGTGAAATATATGTCCCTGAACTTCTATCATAAAATGACTCAAAAAAGAATAAGAATCTTCAACTTTCATCTATCCTTGATGAAAATTGCAATGTGGGTCTTGGCCAAATCACTTACCTTTTCTAGGCGTCACTTTTTTATCTGAAAGTTTACTTTTTCTTTTCTCTTTCCATCCGCTAAGAGTTAGCATGCCTGCGGACCCAGATCCTGAACACTGGCTCTCTTTGGAATCTCCTCCAGAAATGTCATTTAAAATACGATTTTATGCACATATGCTGTCGATTCCAAAATTCACATCTCCCACCATGGCCCCCCACCAACTCCACAACCATATGATCATCTCCCTACTTGGCATCTTAAAAAGGTCTCCAATAAGCATCTAAAACTTAACAGAGCTCAAGAAAGCTTTTGATTCTCATGACTCATCATGAATTCTCTGAATCTGAACATCAATAAATATTTGATACTATTAGGAAATTACTGTTCATTTGTTAGAGATGATAACAGAATTGTGGTTGTTTAAAAAAAGATTCCTTGTGATATGCGTAACACATTTAATAATGAAGTGATTGAAATAAGTGATAAGACTACAGGATGTGAGGTCTGGGATTTGCTTGTGTGGCTCACGGTGGTGGGAGGTAGCAGCAGAAGAATCTAATTAAAGTACCGATGGAACACAAGCTCAGTGAGCCGCTGATCGCCTCAACTGGGTGAGGATGTCCTGAGAAGCCAGAGCTGGAGTATTAGATTACGAACTGCAGATCATGGCCTGCTGCTTGAGGGGGCACAGGCCAAATGAGGTGGGCAGGTAGCTCCCTCCGCATCCGATCTCCCACTTTAGGGTAAAGGAAACTCCGGGTAACCTTGACTGAAGGCACAGTTTTAGCAGAGCCACACAAAGGACGTAAAGTCATAAGATGTGTTACTTGCAGATCCCCTAAATAAGGGTGGGGGGCTGAGGGTGCTCAGCAAACCAGGGGAAGGGCGGTCCCCGGTCACGAGTGAGCAGGAGATAGATAGAGAGCAGGATGACAGCACCTGTTACTTACAAGGTAGTTGTGGCCAGAGGTCTCTAAATTTCAGAGACTCAACGCTGACTGGTTATTTTAAAAGGTGTCCCAGGAAAAAACGAGGTGGAAACTGGGGGTGGGAATCCTACGCTCAGGTCCCTAAGGGTCCAGACTTGGGACGTGGGCAGGGCTACCATATGTGAAATCCTAGACACCCACTTAGGAGGGTTGTTCCTCTCATCACAGACGAGTATGTGGGGTTTTATATTATTGTCCTTCTAATTCGGGGTTATGTTTACATTTTTCCCTAATAAAAATTTTATTTATTTATTTTTAAAGATTTTATTTATTTATTTGACAGACAAAGGTCACAGGTAGGCAGAGAGGCAGGCAGAGAGAGAGGGCGAAGCAGGCTCCCTGCTAAACAGAAAGCCCGATGCGGGGCTCGATCCCAGGACCCTGAGATCATGACCTGAGCTGAGGGCAGAGGTTTAACTTACTGAGCCACCCAGGCGCCCCCCCCCCCTAATAAAAATCTTAAAAGAGACTACCTCTTCACCACCCAAATACAAGACAACACTGTTAACTCAGCTACTGTGAACAAAATTCTTTGAATCATCTCTGCCTTGTTCTTTTGACCCCGTGTCTCTCTGTTTGCAAAGGACCTAGGTTTGGAGTGTTCTTGGTATATCTCTGAGCAGTAGAAAGGCTGAATGAAGCAGTGAGCATAAGGGATGTAAGAAATGGAATCAGAGAGGCATTTTGATGCTTTTTAATATAGGACCTTAAGGGGGCATCTGGGTGGCTCAGTGAGTTAAGTGTCTGCCTTCAGCTCAGGTCATGATGTCAGGGTCCTGGGATCGGGTCCCGAATTGGGCTCTCTGCTCAGCAGGGAGCCTGCTCCCCCACCTCCGGCCTGCCTCTCTGCCTACTTGTGGTCTCTGTCTGTCAAATAAATAAATAAAATCTTTTAAAAATATCTCGGACCTTAATGGTCATGTAAGAATTTGTATTTTGTTCTGCAAGTGATGCGAAATCTTTGGACAACTTGGTTCAGAGGAGGAGAGTGATGAGTTTTACTTTTGACAAATGTCATCAGGGATGGTGTGGAGGAATAGACATTAAGGGGTCAAGAGTGGGAGAGGGAAACCAATTAGATGCTATTTCAGTAAGTCAAGGAAATGAGGGTGGCTTGAAATAGCCGTCTCTATGGAGGTGTGTGGGGGTAGCGGTTAGGACAGAATGTCAAGGTATTTCTGACACGAGTTTCTAATGGATGAATAAATGTGAGGTGACACTACTGAATTTAAAAATCCCTAAATTGTCCTTCAGCTTTATAGCCCTGCAAAATGCAAACATTGTGGCACGTGCCATTAATTCTATGACTTCTGGGAATCCCCTCTTTGCAATGCACACCCCCGGCAGAAGCAGCGTGCCCTTAGGGTCAGAGAACATGGGTTCGAGTTGGAGTGGGTGATGCCGTCCACCCTGCAGGGCCAGGGAATGAAACGAGACAGTGTGAGAAAATCTCTTGAATACTGGACACTACAGCATAGGGACTCAGGAAAAATATTTCTTTCCTAAGTTATTTGCCCTCTGCAGGGGCATTCTTTCCTCTCTCTTACCCAGCTAAGGGATGTCCACCTTCCTTTTCTTTTTTTTTCTTTTTTTTTTAAGAATTTAAAATATACTTACATGAGAGAGAGCAAGAGAGAGGATAGAGAGAGAGAGAGAGGACAGAGGGAGAAGAAGAAGCAGGCTGCCCGCTGAGCGGGGTGCCCGACACAGGCCTCGATCCCAGGACCCGAGGATCATGATCTGAACTGAAGGCAGAGGCTTAACCCCAGCCGCCCAGCTGTCCCTGCAGTGCCCACCTTCCTGGCATGTTCCTGGGCTCCACACTCAAGATTTCCACAACCTTGGGCTTTCTCCTTGCTCTTTTTAGCCTGAATATCTGTATTTATTGGAGCTGGGTCAAAAAAAATCACTTTGCAGAGAGGTGACCCTTATTTGGGGGCTAAAATGAAAGTATCTTTTGTTGGGAATTTCTCTTCATTGGCAATTTCAGATCTTTATTATGTGATTCATCATACGTAGATTCACTCGTAAAGTGTCAGTCTTGCATTGGCTTTTTAATAAAACCTCTTCTAAATTCAGAATTAACATAAGATAAAGCTTTCATTTGCACATATGTAGCTACTTTATCTCCCCCTTTTTTGGCCTCCCTGTCTTTCTTTTTTATAAGCATTAATTAGTGGTTTACATTGTCATGTACATGTAGCTAAGCAACAAGGGATAGAAAAAATTGAGTTAAGGGGCATCTGGGTGGCTTAATTGGTTCACCTTCTGACTCTTGATTTCAGCTCAGATCATGATCTCAGGGTCGTGAGGTCGAGCCCCGCGTGAAGCTCTGTGCTCACTAGGGAGTCTGCCTTGTCCTCCCTCTGCTCCTCCGTGCTCTCTTTCTCTCTCTAAAATAAGTCAGTAAAATCCTTTAAAATGTTTGAGTTAATAAATAATATTTATACAAAATCTTGACTGTTTTATCAGTACCTTCATTTGATTAATATAGGATACATATCATTTAGTGGGGAGACACCCAGTTTCAGGCGATGGTAGCACCAAAGAATTTTAATTGGGAAATTTCAATCTTTAAAAAAAAAAAACAAAAAACTGATTTATGTCATCGAATACATATGTAAATAGAATTTTCACTAACAATTCCTCAAATAGGAACTGGAATGTCAAAGAACTTTTGGAAACGGGGCCAATTAGGCAGCTGACGTGCATCCATGCACGAGACCTTGTCTGATTCTCCAAACCTGATATGGACCGCGACAGACAGCTGTTTAGACAGCAAAGCCATGGACACAAGAGTAGAAGTGTGCGGATGAAACCACGACGCCAAAGAGACAGAATTTCGTTTCTGCGCATTGCTGCCATCCACCAGTGAGACGAAGGCTAGTGAGTGGAGGAGAGAAGGCCCACGGCGTGGGAGGTCCTTCCGCAGCAGCCGCCGGGCCCGACCATCCGTCCTCACGCAGCGGACGCCCTTTGCTCCTGTTCCATCCCATTCTCTACTTTCCAGCTTATAAATATTTCCAAGTATTTAAAGCGAGGTATTCTAATTTTATCCACCCGTTGTGATTATTTTTAATTGTTCTTGCTCACTAAAAATGTCCTCAATCTAAAGTAAGCTGGTTTTTTCGCCCTAAGCACTGACAGCTGGACTTGGTGAATCACTCCCAATGGGCTTCATGGGGAACCGGAGGCTCCCAGGATTCTCTGGACATCTTTCCATTAGAGCATTTGTCATACTCCGCTGTGATCATGTTGTACTCTGTCCTCTTCCCTTCCTCGACCCCTGTGGCCTGTGGCCTAAACCTTGGTCGTTAAGGCCTGTGGGCTGGAGCTGGTTCTGTGTTGGCGATCTGCCCAGCCCTCAGCACATGCTGCTCTGGCCTATAGTCGGCACTCAGGAAATAGTTTATTACTGAACAAATGGGTAAACAAGAAAACTTATTTACTATTTACATGCTGCCCCCCCAAATGGTATAACATCAAAACTAAACACCATGGCACTCCTGGAAGCGAGGACCAGCCCTGGACAGACGCGGATTTCGCGAGTCCGTCTCTGTGATCCCCGGGGCACCTTCCTGCCAGGTGGCGTCGTTGGCCGGCGGTCCTTCCACCCCCCCCACCCCCCCACCCCCCCCCCGGCCATTCTGTCCATCTGGCAGAGAATGACTGTGACCCTAGTCTGGGAAGGATAACGGCTCAGAACAAGGGCAGCTCATTTCTCCATCGGAAGTGTCAGGTGTTGGATGGAGTCACCGGCAGCTTCCCTGCCCCTGTCCATTCGGGATCTGGGTTGGTTCCTTCTGTGGCTCTTCTAGGGAGTGGAAGGGAAGAGGGAGGAAGGCGGAGTGTCTGCTTCTAGAAACCCCTGCTTCTGCAATGCTCCTCATCACTCAGGCTCACATTCCACTGGAGAGCTAGTGGCCACACCTCCTGCCAAGGGGCTGGGAAGTGCAGACCCACCCAGCTCCCCACCCCCACCCATTGATGGACAACACGAGCTGCCCCACTGTGCACGCTTGCCACGGAGGAAGAACTAGCCTGAGAACTTTCATTCCCAATAAGCTACAACAGCTCTGAAGCTCGCTGCTCTTCCTACCGGGTGGTCATTTTTATCAGAAATCCAAACACAGGGGCTCCTGGGTGGCTCAGTGGGTTAAAGCTTCTGCTTTCAGCTTGGGTTGTGATCCCAGCGTCCTGGGATGGAGCCCCACATCGGGCTCTCTGCTCAGCAGGGAGCCTGCTTCCCTTCCTCTCTCTCTCTCTCTGCTTGCCTCTCTGCCTACTTGTGATCTCTGTCTGTTCAAATAAATAAATAAAATCTTAAAAAAAAGAAAAGAAAGAAAGAAATCCGATCACAGAACCCAAAACGAAATTAAATCTCTTGCTAAACAGAAGGGGTCATGGTGGGAATGGCAGAAAACCTTCCAAAATTATGCAGGACAAGCAGCTGATTCCCAGTTGTGTACCAGATCATCTTGGCTGAAATAGAAGATTCTCAAAACTGTGTCCAAAGCATTTGGAACATATCTCCACTGCAGGTGTGAGCCTAAGAGATTGAACATGCTAATAAAACCCAACATCATTCCCATCTAAATAACTCCCTGTGGTAGAGTTGCCTAAATTTCCTACATGAATGACTGATCTACCACAATAGGGTATTAAAGCTTAGAATACCAACACAGGCGCTCCGGATACCAAAGAAAATGGTCTTTCATCACCGTCGTGTCCCAATTCTAATGAGCAGGTGACTCTCGGGGATTCGAGCGTTGCAAGCCCCATGGCCCCGGGGGTGCTGTCACCCAGGCCACGTGCTAGCATCCCGGGGTGCGCGCCTGAAGCACTCTGGCCTTTGTCACACGGAACGAAGTAATACTCAGCTCTGAACCTAGTAACAAACAGGATCCCATTTCATTTGCTTTTGTGCATTTTTTTAAAGATTTTATTTATTTATTTGACAGAGAGAAATCACAAGTAGATGGAGAGGCAGGCAGAGAGAGAGAGAGAGAGAGAAGCAGGCTCCCTGCTGAGCAGAGAGCCCGATGCGGGACTCGATCCCAGGACCCCGAGATCATCACCTGAGCTGAAGGCAGCGGCTTAACCCACTGAGCCACCCAGGCGCCCTGCTTTTGTGCATTTTTCACTGACTTTCACTTGTTGGTGTGAAAAACCTCAAATGTGATGCTTTGATAGAAATGGAAAATTTTAAAACACGGAGTTTCCACAATTTGAGTTTAGTATCTGCATGTTATGAAACTCTGTGATGAAATGCCTTAAAAGGTCAAGACCGCTGGGAATTTGAACGGGCGTCGGAGCTTCCCCCGAGCTTTCTAGGAATAGCTACAAGTCTGAAGACACAGCTCAGAGTCTCCAGACAGGTGTTTATCACACAACAGAACCTAAATAAATTCATAAATTCATAAATAAAATGGGACCAAATTTATGCAATATTTTTGCTCCAAATGTTCTGCAAGAAGAACAATTTTGTAAATAGTATAGAAACCCATGCAGATATTGGAGGTTTCTCTTGGCTTTATCAGGGGTTAAGATATGTCTGTGCATCGGAATTACAAGGTGAATTTTTAAAAATAGTTATTTTTGTTAGAGAGAGCGAGTGGGTGGGAGGAGGAGCAGAGGGAGAGACTCAAGCAGACCCCCTGCGGAGTGTGGAGCCTGCCACGGGGCTCGATCTCATGACCCTGAGATCACAACCTGAGCTGAATCCAAGAGCCCAGCACCCAAGCCGCTGAGCCTCCCAAGCACCCCAGTTCAGAGAATGTCTAAAACCATAGAGCTGAGGTCCTATGTCCAGAATTTCTCCCTCAGTGTGGTGTTTGTGGACTTGTGAATCTGCTTTGTATTTAATGAACACATCAGGCTGTGGAGAGGTAGGTGGGTCGCAGGCTTGTGGATCACTGATAAGGGTTTTGAAAGATTTAGAACAGCCGTTCTCAAGCTTTCTGGTGCATGCAGATCGCCTGCTTCACAGGATTATTGCCAACACCACGTAAGAACACACAGGACTCTGCATGTCACAAGCCTTCGCCAGCAATGATGGGGGTGTCTTCACCAAAGGCGAATGAGGAGTTAGAAAGAAGGAAAAGTGTTCAATGACCGGAATGAAATGGAAAGAAAACCGAGTGCTCATGGGCAGGGAAAGAGGCAGGCGGTGCTGTCCACCAAAGGCTTCCCACTTCCGGGCGTGCCTGTCATAACTGTGAAGATGAATGACAAACAGCCTTCGAACAGGTCATCTGACTCCCCGTCCTTACTCCTTTGCAGTGTGTTCTCCACCATCGAGTCAGGTTTATAGTGAGTCGACTGCCTGTGTCACTCCCCAGGTAAACACCCCTTCACCCTGGGGGTGAGAGAAAAATCCTCACGGCTGCTGCCTGTCTGGGACTGTCTACACCCACACATCCCAAGGCCAGGAATCACCACTCACAGACTCAGACACCACGTCCTGTAGGAAGCCTTGCTCCAACCTCTGTTTCTCCAAGCCAAACATTTCCATTCTTTTTTTTTTTTCTTGAAGGCTGGCATCTTTAATTAAAAATCGGGTAGGTGGGTGCTACTGAGTTTTTTGTTGTTGTTGTTGTTTTCAGCATAACAGTATTCATTATTTTTGCACCACACCCAGTGCTCCATGCAATCCGTGCCCTCTCTAATACCCACCACCTGGTACCTCAACCTCCCACCCCCCCGCCCCTTCAAAACCCTCAGATTGTTTTTCAGAGTCCATAGTCTCTCATGGTTCACCTCCCCCTCCAATTTCCCCCAACTCCTTTCTCCTCTCTATCTCCCCATGTCCTCCATGCTATTTGTTATGCTCCACAAATAAGTAAAACCATATGATAATTGACTCTTCCTACTTGACTTATTTCACTCAGCATCATCTCTTCCAGTCCCGTCCATGTTGCTACAAAAGTTTAGTATTCGTCCTTTCTGATGGAGGCATCATACTCCATCGTGTATATGGACCACATCTTCCTTATCCATTCGTCCGTTGAAGGGCATTCTTTCCACAGTTTGGCAGCCGTGGCCATTGCTGCTATAAATATTTCCATTCTTTAGTGCGACTTCTCGATTAGTTTTCTGTAAGTCTGCGAATCTGAAAGAACAACGAAAGTGAACATTTTCATGATTGATCAACGTCTTGATCAGTGTTTAATTCCCAGCAGCCCCACTGCCCTGGTATACGGCCGATGTTTAATAAATATTCATTCCACCAATAAAGGATTGATAGAGAAGATGCGGTAGATGTATCCATTGGAGTATTACTCAGCCATTGAAAAAAACTTAAACTTGCCGTTTGGGACAACACGGCTGGACCTTCCTTCATTGCTAAATGAAGGAAGTCAGAGAAAGACAAATTCTGTATGATCTCAACTACACGTGGAATCTAAAACACAAAAAATCAAAATCACAGATACAGAGAACGTAACAGTGGTTGTGGTCCATAAGAGCTGAGGGCTGGGGCCACAGGGCAGGGGCGGTCAAACAGTACAAAGTTCTAGTTATAACATAAGTAAGTCGTGGAGATGTGATGTACACCATGGAGACTGAGTAATAATGCATTGCCTACTTTGAGAGTTGTTAAAAGAGGGGCTCCTGGGTGGCTAAGTCGGTTAAGCATCTGCCTTCAACTCAGGTTATGATCTCAAGGTCCTGGGCTTCCTTCCCAGCAGGGAGTCTGCTACCCCCATTCTCTCTGCCCCTGCTCCTGCGCTGTCTCGTGCATGCATTTTCTCTCTAATAAATACATAAAATCTTAAAAAAAAAAAAAAAGAAAAGAAAAGAAAGTTGTTAAAAGACTAAACCGTAAAAGTTCTCATTACAAGAAAAAAAATTCTGTAACTCTGTGTGGAGACAGACGTTAACAAGACCTCCTGCGGTGGTCATTTTGTGATATATACAGATAGTCGGTCGTTACATTGTACACCTGAAACTAATACCATGTTTATGTCAATTATACCTCAATAAATAAATAAATAAATAAATAAATAAATAAATGTGTGTTGAAGGATATATATTGTTTACTTTTCATCAACTCTTGTGAAAAAAACCTTTTTTTATATTCTTTCTGAGACTCGTACAAAAGCCACTTCCTTTGTGTAGTTTCTCCAAATGGTAATATTGTTTGATCAATAGATTTATACCTCAATTTATAGAATTTATTTAATCCATGCAAATTTCAGTTATCTTTCCTCCCTGAGTTCCTTTTTTTCTTTAAATATTTTTTTAAATTTATTTATTTACTTGACAGAGATCACAAGTAGGCAGAGAGGCAGACAGAGAGAGAGGAAGGGAAGCAGGCTCCCTGCTGAGCAGAGAGCCCAATGGGGGGTTCGATCCCAGGACCCTGGGATCGTGACCTGAGCCGAAGGCAGAGGCTTTAACCCACTGAGCCACCCAGGCGCCCCACCCCACCCGCCCAGTTCCTTTTACACATAGAAATGAGAACTGATTATATCAGCCATCAATACAGAGAAATGTAACAAGTAGCAAATCTACTCCTTGTAGTTACTAAGTATAGAGTAAGAGGCACTTCAGTTGGGCTTGGAGAAAGAGATAAAATGAAACAATAGTTTATTACATGACCTGGTAGAAATATAAGGTGAATTGTAACTTGGACTTTCATGGGCAGTACCAGTCATGAGATAGCAACAAAAAATGGCAAGGCACATACTACTCCTTTGTGCCCAGATACCTTCCCTGTCCAGAGCAAACAAGCTGATGTGGCCAGTGGATTCTTGATTTCGGGACCCTCTGTGGCTACCAGTCCCTGCTCAGCCACAGAAAGCCTTCCTGGTGCCACCCAGTGCTACTGTTACTGCTGCTGCCCCCACCTTTCAGCTTGACTCCCCAACTAGCCTGTGACCTTGGTCCATGTTTCCCTGTCCTTTCTGTCTGGTGGGGCCATTCCTCCCATTAGCTAGTCAATCACTAAATACGAGTTGAGCTCTGTGCCAGTCACTGGACTGGCTGCTGGGACAGTTGTGGGAGGAAGTGAGCCTGCAACCTGTTCCCACAGAGGCTGGAACGCAGCAGAGAGAGCATGCTCCTCTCACTGCGGAGGGCAGAGCTCTTCAGATGGGCCAGTGAGGTGGCCCTAATTATTCCCTCTCTACCATCCCTTCTCATAAAGACCAGTGATTGGCCTAGGGCTGGGTGCCCTCCCAGTGGGCTTGCTGGAAGCATCTCACCAGAGCTGAAGACCAGCCTGTACCCCGGGTTCATCCAACTCTCCCCTGACTCACCTCGGGCTGGGCATACTGCCTGCCAGGAAACGATCCGACAGGAGCTTGAACTCCAGGGCCTTGCTGTTAATTCTCAGGGGTCCCATCTCTTCTAACTGAGCACAGCAGACCCTCACAGAAAAAGGAAATGCAGAAGCTCTCCACTACCATGTACAGTGCTACCTAGGTAAGAAGATGCCGCCATTCTTCTGTGTCGGTCTTGAAAGATGGACATGTGACTTCCACAGAGATAACTAACATAAGGCGGGCCTTCTGAGAGCTCTCCATCTGGCAATGCTCACCTCACCTGCAGGTCTGAAATGCAGGAAGCAGAAACACTCAAAGTCACAAGACTCTTGTTTCCAAAGGGGGAATAAAAACCCCACAAAGCATATGGCAGTCAGGAACAGTCATTCCTACTCCTGCTGGTATTTGGGGAAGCATCCATACAATGAAGAAAGGTTGCTCCTGTGTCCAGGAGTCCACCCAGGAATGTATAAAAACCCAATAAACCACAAGGGCGGGGAGGGGTCCACACAATAGCCAACGGGTTACTTCAGACAGGCTACCAAGTCCCAGCTAAACGGTGTGCCATGGCCACACAGAGTAGCGGGCGAGCTGCTGTGTGATGAGAGACTCTGAAACGCTCCAGAGATTGGGATCCATTTAGAGCACGCACACGCCGGGCACTGGCACGATGGTGAAGAGGTTCCTGGACTGGAAGGTCTATAACGGGCAATGTGTAGATACATATTTTTCAATGTCGGTGACTCAGGAGAGCAACCAGCGGTTAAGTTACCCAGAAATGTGAAATCACAGTAAGTTCAGAAGACAGGAAACAGAAATATTTAGTCAGGGCACAATGGTGAGAAAAATATGGCAAGAGACAAAATGAAACAAAAATGTGTTCTCTGAACAAACAAAAGACAAAACAACAACAACAACAACAAAAAACCCCTCTTGATCAAGAAGAGGAATCAGCTGGTCTGACCGCGTAAGGTAGGCATGTTGGTCAGGCGAGGTAAAACCTCCAATCCCATGACCCTGCTTATCTCGGGCAAACTGCACCTGCCCACACAGGCTTCTTGGTGTGGTGGAACTAGCAGGCGTACTTTTAAACCCCTGCCACGGTGTGCCCTGAGCCCAGGAAGAATACGATGAACAAGACTAACATTTAATTTTGGGGTCCCTTCCTTCTGACCGGGCACACTGCTCAACCCCTTACTCGTCCTTTCTCTCTCCCCCTGCAGCTCTTGGAGGCCGGCGTCCCTGTTCCTGGTGAGAAGGTGGAGACAGGGAGAGGCGAAGCTCTGTCTCCAAAGTAACACGTAGGCCTTCGCTCCCAGGTGATCTGATGCCAGAACCACAAATTTGAACCATTGCTTTGTACTTCTTTTTGAAACTCCTTCCCTGATCTCCGAGACTGGATTCCATGTCTCCCCCGTGGAGGCCGCCTCACCCTGAGTCACTCTGCCCTCCTCCATGTCCTGGCCTGGCCCCGACATTTTACTGAACCAAACTATGAACTCCGAGGCAGCCACGGTGTCTGACTGCTGTGCTATCAGTGCCTATCCTAAACAGGCCTTCATTTATAATTCCTGAATTACTGAAAGACAGATGTTTAAGCCAATGAATATTGAAACAGCGAGGCCAGGGGTGCCTGGATGGCTCCATTGGTTAAATGTCTGACTCTTGATCTTGGCTCAGGTCCTGACCTCGCGTTGGCTTCAGACCCCACCATTGGGCTCCAGGCCCAGTGCAGAGCCCACTTAATAAAAGCAAAACCACATCCTCTCCAACACACATTATTTACTGTCTTGTGAATTTTGGCCATTCTCACTGGTGCAAGGTGGTATCTCAATGTGGTTTTAATTTGAATCTCCCTGATGGCTAGTGATAATGAACATTTTTTCATGTGTCTGTCAGCCATTTGTATGTCTTCATTGGAGAAGTGTCTGTTCATGTCTTCTGCCCATTTTTGGACATGATTATCTGTTTTGTGTGTGTGTTGAGTTTGAGGAGTCCTTTATAGATCCTGGATATCAACCTTTTGTCTGTAGTGTCATTTGCAAATATCTTCTCCCATTCCATGGGTTGCCTCTTTGTTTCCTTGACTGTTTCCTTTGCTGTGCAGGAATCTTGCACAGCAAGATTTTTTGATCTTGATGAAGTCTCAAAAATTTATTTTCACTTTTGTTTCCTTTGCCTTTGGAGATGTATCTTGAAAGAAGTTGCTGTGGCTGATATCGAAGAGGTTACTGCCTACGTTCTCCTTTAGGATTCTGATGGATTCCTGCCTCACGTTGAGGTCTTTTATCCATTTCGAGTTTATCTTTGTGTACGGTGTAAGAGAATGGTAGAGTTTCATTCTTCTACATATAGCTGTCCAGTTTTCCCAGCACCATTTATTGAAGAGACTGTCTTTTTTCCACTGTATTTTTTTTTCTGCTTTGTCGAAGATTATTTGATCATAGAGTTGAGTCCATATCTGGGCTCTCTACTCTGTTCCACTGGTCTGTGTGTCTGTTTTTATGCTAGTACCATGCTGTCTTGGTGATCACAGCTTTGTAGTAAAGCTTGAAATCAGGCAACGTGATGCCGCCAGTTTTGTTTTTCTTTTTCAACATCTCCTTAGCAATTCAGGGTCTCTTCTGATTCCATACAAATTTTAGGATTATTTGCTCCAGCTCTTTGAAAAATGTTGGTGGAATTTTGATTAGAATGGCATCAAAAGTATAGATTGCTCTAGGCAGTATAGACATTTTAACAATGTTTATTTTTTCGATCCATGAGCATGGAGTGGTCTTCCATCTTTTTGTGTCTTCTTCAATTTCTTTCATGAGTGTTCTGTAGTTCCTCAAGTACAGATCCTTTACCTCTTTGGATAGGTTTATTCCCAGGTATCTTATGGTTTTTAGTGCTACAGTAAATGGAATCAATTCTTTAATCTCCCTTTCTGTATTTTCACTGTTAGGGTATAGGAAAGTAACTGATTTCCGTACATTGGCTTTGTATCCTGCCACATTACTGAATTTCTGTATGAGTTCCAGTCGTTAGAATGACCAAAATTCACAAGACAGTAAATAATGTGTGTTGGAGAGGATGTGGAGAAAGGGGAACCCTCTTACACTGTTGGGAATGCAAGTTGGTGTGGCCACTTTGGAAAACAGTGTGGAGATTCCTGAAGAAATTAAAAATAGAGCTACCCTGTGACCCTGCAATTGCACTACTAGGTATTTAACCCAAAGATACAGATGTAGTGAAAAGAAAGGCCATCTGTACCCCAGTGTTCATAGCAGCAATGGCCACAGTCGCCAAACTGTGGAAATAGCCAAGATGCCCTTCAACGGACGAATGGATAAGGAAGATGTGGTCCATATACACTATGGAGTATTATGCCTCCATCAGAAAGGATGAATCCCCAACTTTTCTATCGATATAAACAGGATTGGAAGAGATTATGCTGAGTGAAATAAGTCAAACAGAGAGAGTCAATTATCATATGGTTTCACTTACTTCCGGAGCATAAGGAATAACACAGAGACATGGGGAGTTGGAGAGGAGAAGGGAGTTGAGGGAAATTGGTGGGTATTATGGAGGGCACGGATTGCATGGAACGCTGGGTGTTCCCAGTGGTACACTGAAAAGAAATTTAATTAATAAATAAATAAGATTTTAAAAAAAAGCAAAACCAAACCACACAACTGCAAGGCCAACAGAGGCAAATTCACTCCTGACCAGTAGGTGGCAACAATGGACCGCTATCAAGGAAGTGACGCCCGCAAGGGACCAGGTCTTTTCCTGCAGGGTGTGCAGCCGAACTACCAGTGTTTTGCCCGAGGAAGTCACCGTATTGCATTAACAGTTACTGTTACTCTTCTCTAGATGCCTTCCAGATTTGATGCATCTTTTCCCAGCACCATAAAATTAGAACGGGTTTAATTATTCCACTTGTAATGCTACTTCTGTTGCATTTCTTCACTAGCCTATCTTGTAAAATATTTATGTTCAAAGAACAGATAGAAGGGTTTATAGATTGTATTCTTACGATGAAGCTACAGCTGAAATACACATACGACACATGCCCCAATTTGCAAGTGTACTTTCCTACTCTGGGATATTTGTGGCTTGAAGAGATTGTGCCCCTACCAGCGACCAGAGGTTAGAGGAAAAAACTGACCCGAAGCTAGCAACCATTGCTATGATAACCACCGTGGAAACATTCCAGAGAAAGGGGTGCTCTGCGATACAATATCTGAATGAAATAAGTCAAGCAGAGAGAGTTAATTATCATATGGTTTCACTTATTTGTGGAGCATAACAAAAAGCATGGAGGACATGGGGAGATGGAGAGGAGAAGGGAGTTGAGGGAAATTGGAAGGGGAGGTGAACCATGAGAGACTATGGACTCTGAAAAACAATCTGAGGGTTTTGAAGGGGCGGGGGGTGGGAGGTTGGGGGAGCCAGGTGGTGGGTATTATAGAGGGCACGGATTGCATGGAGCACTGGGTGTGCTGCAAAAATAATGAATACTGTTATGCAGAAAATAAAAAAAAAATTTAAAAAAAGAATGTTCCTCCCACATTTATTTTCATGAACTTCCATTCCTTTTACTACAACTATTTGGACTGGTGATTCTTGGTGTTTAGGGTTACAGAGTTACATGGAAATCACCCAGGGACTTGGTAGCGTGTTAACAAGCTGCTTCTGATGCCGGGGTCTGGGGCAAGTGCAGAGACCCTGCATGTCCAGCAAGCTCCTGGGGAGGCTGGTGGAGCGGCCCTCTGGACCACCATTTCAGCAGGATCTGGGGGACAGTGATTTCCAGAACTTTAAAAACAAGTATGACTTGTGTCTGTGCTCATTAATAGGTGTGTGATGGTCTCCAATTGAATCTTCAAGGCATGAGTATTTCTTAAGTGTATTTTGACTTCACAGACTAAGCTAAGTCATTTTACTGAATATTTATGATAAATACAGTAATTTACTGAAATTAATGTTGTAGCTATTCCTAAAGTTAAATCAAAGTGTCATATTTTAGTGATCTTTGATTACATGACAAAGCCTCCCAGAACTTAGTGCCTTTGGACAGCATCATGTCACCCTGTGGTTTTGTGGCCGGGAGTTCAGACTGGTGTTCCCTGAGGTCCCCAGGGGACTGTGCTCAAGTGTCTGTAGGTTGAGCTCAGCCGAATGACTCCTGTTCCCGGGTCTCAGGGTCCCTCTGGATGGTCTCTTCAGTAGGACGACGATAGGCCTACAGGGTGGTTCAGGATTCAGGATCAGGGTAGAAGCTGCCATCTCCCGTAAGAGAGAGCCATGAAACTAGGGTGGCATCATGTCCACTGTATTCTCTCAGTCCAGCCCAGGCTCCAAGGAAGGGAAAATAGCCCCTCTCTCACCATAGGAAGAGTGTCAATGCAGCCATCATGAGTCTCCCACGGGAGCGCCTGAGAGGCTCAGTCAAGCACCCAACTCTTGATTTTGGCTCAGGTCATGATCTCAGGGTCAAAGGATCGAGCCCATGTTGGGCCTCCTGCTTGGCGGGGAGCCTGCTTCTCCCTCTTCCTCTGCTCCTTCCCCTGCTTGTGCCCTCTCCCTCTCTTTCTGTCTTTCTCTCTCTCTCTCTTTCTCTCAAACAAATAAATAAAATCTTTAAAAAACATATATCAGCAAGCAAATCAACATCATGGGCTCAGGGCGTGACTGAGTATTTGTGTGGAGGGGTAGAAAGCACTGGAATATTTCCATTGAATTCTTTCCCCTGTAAAGTTGGTCACATTTTCAACTTGGCTTTCTCTGCATCCGTCTTCCTTCCTTTCACTTTGAAGAAACCACTATAGAAGCGTAGAGATGGATGGAGATTAAGATGGGCAGGCCCAGGCTCCAGCAAGACTTGACCTGGAACACATTTTTGTCTTCCTCCATCTTGACTCCTCTCCCTCCATGTCTCATGTTTTTCTGTAGAATCCTTTGTTCTAGGAACTCAGCCTCCTTACTTAGCAGCGACACCCAGATGGCCAGGGCACCAGTGACAGTCATGAGACCACCTTGAAGACATGAGGAATGCAGCCCAGGTCCTGCATTTTCCCATACATACAGCTTAGCCTCTTACTCCCAGTGGGCAGTTCTGAAGCGTTAGCCCGCCACAGCCTCCTTGGCCCGGCAATGCCATAAGACTCCTTCCTCTTCCTCTTTATCTCCAAATTCTGTCTCCGTGTTATATTTTGTTAGTGATGAACAATGTATGTGTTCTCTCCAGGTCTCAACTTTCTTATTATTAAATTCATAGTAAGAACTTAAATGATTGCTTCTTCAGACCCCGTGATTCTAACATACTAATCTATTTTGTCACCGTGTGTAATATACTTGTAGTATTAAGAATATTTAATATAGCCAATGTTTCAGAAGCACACCAATCCAAACCAAAAAGCCACATAAGACATCTATATGTAATCGTACATATATACGTTTACCTATTCACACCCTAAATCTCTACCTTGTCTTTATTTCCAGTAAGTGCTTCCAGACCTTCTGCATAATTTATTGCTTATTTAAAGATTTACTACTTTAATTATAGACATCCTCTCTCTTTGAAAATTCTTTAGATGTTTAGGGAAATCTCACAGCTCATTCGAACCCATATAATTTATTTATATAACATAATTTAAAAGCTTAATCAAAACATTCCTCAGTCCAAATTATTATTGGCCATTTTAAGTCTTTTGACCTTTTTATATTTCCTATAAAACATTCTCAAGCAGCTATAATTTTCAAAGAGTTAGAGCAGAAAAAAATGTCCACCCATCTATTACCTCTAGACAGTTCTAAAGATTGAGAGACTATGAATCTTGGGGTTGGCATTCAGACCTAGAAGAGGGAGGGAAAAGGTCTATGTTATCATAAAAAAGTCACAGAACTTTCTATACATTTCTTTAAAAGTGCTGGTACATGTTGATTTTTCCAGGGGGTTAAATTTTTGTGGGTGGGGGTGGGTAGCACAAGCCTCTAAAAGAAGAGGGTTCAGTCAGGAGAAAAGTACATCTTCACGTACGTGAGGGGCAGGGAGGAAAGAAGCTGGACGAGAATAAAATACAGAGCAAGAGAAGACAGGCAGGCGGAAGGGAGGGAGGAAGCATCAGGGCCTGTAGACAGGAGACAAATGCTTGTGAAAAGCAGGGACTTAGAGTTCCAGCCCAGATTTTCACACAGTATGTCTGCCCAGAGTACATGCCCGAAATGTAAAATGGGAAATGCTCTTAAGATAGTTCTCAAATATGCACTGCTTTAGCCCCACAAATGAACAGTACCGTAATGGTCTGAATTGCGCTCCCCTCAATTCCTATTTTGAAGCCTTAACCCCCAGTACCTCAGAAGGCGACTGCATTTCACACAGGACCTTTAAAAAGGTGATTTAGATCAAATGAGGCTGTTTGGGCAGGCCCCAATTCAGTCTAACTGATGTCCTTCTAGGAAAGGGAACCTGGGACACAGAGGACAGGAGGGATGAGTGTGGGGAGGGAAGAACACCCGAGGACACGGCACCTGCCAGCCAAGGAGAGCAGCCCCAGGATGAGCCAACACTGCCCACGCCTTGGACTCCTAGCCTCCGGACCCGACAGGGAATGCATCCTGGAAAACCAATACTGTGCCTTCGTATAGCGCAGAGACCAGGGGTCTGAATCTCCATTTCACCAGACACTAACCATGGTCGCTAAGGGAATTTTTAAAAATAAACATTTTTATTTAGAATAGTTTTAGATTTACAGAAAAGGTGCAAAGATAATACAGAGGGTTCCTACAAACCCTGCAGGTTCCTGTACTGTTAATATCTCATATCAGCATAGCACACTTGTCATAATTAATGAGTCAGTACTGATGCATTCTCATTAAGTGAAGTCCATACTTTATTTGAATTTCCTTAGTTTTTTTTTTTTAAGATTTTTTTATTTTATTTGAGAGAGATAGAGCAAGAAAACACACCCAGGGGGTGCAGCAGAAGTAGAGGGAGAAGCAGGCTCCCCACTGAACAGGAAGCCTGACATAGGGCTCAATCCTAGGACCCTGGGATCATGACCTGAACTGAAGGCAGATGCTTAACTGACTGAGCCACCCAGGCATCCCCTGAACTTCCTTAGTTTTTACCAAATATGCCTCTTCTGCCCCCATGGTCCCATCCAGGACACACTACATTTAGTCACACGTCTCCTTAGGCTCCTCTGGCTGTGAGAGATTCCCGGGTTTTTTCCTTGGTTTTGATGACCTGGACAGCTTGAGGACTACCAGTCGGGTATTTTGTTGAATGTGCCTTCTATTTTTCTTAGGTTAGATCTGGGTCATGGGATTTGGGGAGCAAGACCATAGAAGTAAAGTGCTATTCTCATCACATCGTATCCAGGGTACCTGCTATCAACTCATCTCTCTGCTGGTGATATTGATTTCCTCACCTGGTGATGCACTGTCTGTCAGGTGTCTCTATCATAACATTACTCTTTCCCTCTGCTCACACAGCAAGGCAAGATTTCAATCACCATGATGCTCCATTTCTTCCTGTTGTGAAATATAAACAAAGCTACTTCAAATTTACAAAATGATATTTTCAGTGTCCTGACGGACCTGGGCTATATCTACTCTCATTCGGTTGGCTTTGAGCAGGACAGGGAACATTGCTACTCCTACATAGGTCACTCCCCAATTCCAAAGCCATCATGTATCCTCTAAAATTCTCTCCTCAAGCCCATTGTCCAAGAGCCTCCAGCATCCAATTTCAGGTTCCATTCCCTTTAATCTCTTTCTTCACTTTTAATTAAAATTTTAAAGTCATAATGCCAAGTATTTAATACAGTCTTCAAGGGTATAAAGTCAACTACTTTGTTGGCTATAAGTGAATCTTACAGCCATTTCTGTTTAAAAGATTAGAAAATAGTAATTAACAAATAATTTCCTATCATACCTGCTTTCTTATCTCACCTGTATAAAATGTAGCATCCCTTGAACATAGAGTGATACCTAATACAGGCAGTTCTCTCGTTTTCCTCAATATTGTCTTTTTCTGACGCATGTGCATGAGCCAGTTTCCATTGATGTACCTAGAGGAGGAGACACTTTCAGAGACACCAACAGCCTGGATGATGAAGTTGGAGCTGAGAGGGCTTTATTTTACAAAAGGTCTCTCAGGAGTGAGGGCTCTGTGTGTGGGTGTGCTGGAATATGTCTTCAACACTCAGCCGGGCCTTGATAAGGATGCCCTAGGCTTCCCTTCCTGCTGGTTTGGAGTCTTGAGATCAGCCACAGGTGAGAGCCTGGGGCCTTTCTAGAGGCCCCCCACCCCTGGGTATGGAGTAGAGTCTCCTTAGAATGTGTGGGAGTCTTTCAAAGGCCCCTGTGGACACCCACGCTCCTTGCTATTTCATCCTTCCTCTTCCTTTCAGGGTTTTGCTTAGCTTGCAGTTCATCCAGTATCATCCGCCTGAGGCAGACGGAACATCAAACAGTTGCCCCTGATTGTTTCTCATCAATGTTCCCAGGGAAAAGCTTTTTACCTGGGCCCTCTCTGAGTCTAGTAAAATTAAAATTAGCCTTATAGTTGGGTTTTCCAGGGAGCTGACAGATAGGCCAAATCATGCCAAGTCTCTCCAAAGGGTGTGTACCCCCCTGGTTTCCATTTTCACTGCAGATGCTGGTTTCTAGGGTTGCCATGGAATCAGGGAGAGGACAATGGGAACAGGGCAAGTTAAGACACAAAGAACTTGACAAGGTTTGCGATTTTCTTGTTGCTTTTACGGAGAAGAAGACTTCTGAAGCACATTACTCTGCCTTTCCCAATGCTATCACTTGATGTCATATCCAATTTTGTATTACTTTTTTAAAGGGGTGCCTGGCGGGCTCATTCAGAATGGTGTGAGATTCTTGATCTCATGGTTTTGAGTTCAAGCCCCATGTTGGGTGCAGAGATTGCTTGGATAAATAAAGTTTAAAAATGTTTCTTATAGAAAAGCTGGAAAGTTGCATAAGCTTGAGATGCCTGGGTAGCTCAATCAATTAAGTGTCTGCCTTGGGCTCAGGTCATGATCCTAGGGTCCTGGGGTTGAGTACCACATCAGGCTCCCTGCTCAGTAGTGACTCTACTTCCCCCTCTGCCTGCTGCTCCTCCTACTTGTGCTCTCTCTCTCTCTGACAAATAAATAAATAAAATGTTTTAAAAATTGTATGAGGCCCCCATAAAAATGAATCTATCCCTGGTGCCAACCAGCTGTTTTAAGTCCTTTACAGGTATTAATCTAATCTTCACCACAATCCCTTGAAGGAAGCTGGTTATCATCACAATTCTAGAGATAGAGTTCAGCTCAGAGCTAGCAGAGCTGGCAGCCCAGAGTCATCTTGCCAGCAATACCAGGTGCAGGGTCCGGCATGAAACCATTGCACTAACACAACTTAAAACTGGTAGCAGGTGTTTCCTGCCAGCCAAAGTCCCCAGACCCCACTCCAATCACATGTAAATCATCTCCTTTCTGTGGTTAGTTTTTAAATATGTTCTAAAGTTAAGTTCAGTGCCTCCCTCTGATGATTCCTTGTTAGAATATGAATATATATATTGGGGCACCTGGGTGGCTCGGTGGGTTGAGCCTCTGCCTTCGGCTCAGGTCATGATCTCAGGGTCCTGGGATTGAGCCCCACATCAGGCTCTTTGCTCAGCAGGGAGTCTGCTTCCTCCTCTCTCTCTCTCTCTGCCCGCTGCTCTGCTTACTTGTGATTTCTCTCTGTGTCAAATAAATTTTTTAAAAAATCTTAAAAAAAAGAATATGAATATATACATATATATTCATATATATATATATATATATATATATATATATATATATATGCCTTTGAAATTAGAGGTCATTGCTCCACCAGGGAGCTGGTTTTTATTTTTATAAATCTCTACTAAAAAGTATAGTTCCATAAATTATTCATCAGCAATCCTGTGAAATATTATTTATTTGCCAACCTTTCAGCACTATGTCTATTTCTTGTTTTATTTATTTTTATTTTCTATTTATTTTACACTATGCAGATAAAAGTGCAAGTATCAAAGTAATATGGTACCATAATATCTAATCAGCTAACCAACAGGTGTTTGCCATGAAGCTCTATGAATTATAACTGAAGCAGGAAAAAAACCCTGAAAATGTAGGCAAAATTTTGCATTTCCCTGAAAGACCTACCAAAGACTACTATAACTATAGTAAAACAGAGGGATTGAGTACCAACTTGTTTGGTTTGGGCTAAAAATACAGGAGGATTTCAGAGAGGCAGGGCTAGAGGAGGGTGGAGGGCAGGTAAGGAGGTAAGGGTGAGCCTGGGCCACACAGATAGGGTGGACATTCAGGAGCAGAGAGGGGCCAGAGGTGCCCTGAGATCTCTGGGAACAGAGGCAAGCCTGGAAATAACAATACTGTGATTCACTTATAATGCATTATTTTAAC
Organism: Mustela nivalis; assembly: GCF_964662115.1. Lineage (NCBI taxonomy): Eukaryota > Metazoa > Chordata > Mammalia > Carnivora > Mustelidae > Mustela > Mustela nivalis. The sequence continues at coordinate 85,326,969 of NC_139034.1, forward strand.
GATTTTATTTACTTACTTATTTACTGACAGTGCCTGTGCAAGCTGGTGGAGGGGCAGAGGAAGGGAGGGGGAGAGAGAGACAGTCAGGCTCCACATTCAGCATGAAGCCTGCTGTAGGGCTCGATCTCAGGACCCTGAACCCATCACCTGAGCGGAAACCAAGAGTCGGTCACTTACCTGACTGAGCCAGGCGTCCATCCTGTGTTTGAAACACGTTCTCAGCTTCCGAATTTATGGTTCCTGTCACCAACACAAGGAGCACTTGGGGAATTTCTCTTTCATACCTTTACTCTAGTATATTGTGCTACAAAATCAGTTCGTTGTCTAAAGAAAGCAGGAAAAAACGTGTTGGTGAGGCGCATTCTGACAGTGTTTTCCCTGGAGGGGCCAGGCCCAGCTGCTAGGTTTGTGACCCCGCTGTCCCCGCGTGGTGTCAGGAACAGCATTGCGAACGTCAGAGTCGGGCTGCACCTACCAGGTTATGATTTGAATGAAACACAGGTCCCGTCTTCCTACTAAGTAAAACTTTGTGAACTGAATGCAGGAATCTCTAGAAAGGAATAGATGTCTGAAAACTTTGATTAGCCAAGAGGAAAAAAAATAAACATCCCTTATGGATGTCAGTGGGAGAAAAAAGTAAGATCTCTGATTTCACGGTTCGATTTTCATTGAGCGCAGTGTTCAGTGTTAAATTTTCAGTACATAGTAATGCCATTCCACTGGCATTTTTCCCTCAGCACAAAAGTACTGGAAAAGTCAGACAAACCCAAAGGAGAAAAATAAGTCATAGGAACAGCACTTACATATATTAGGTGGTCTTATTTTGATACAAGATCTATAAGGCTATATTTTTTCTATGCATTTAAAATATACTTTTTAGAGGCACCTGGGTGGCTCAGTGGTTGGGTGTCTGCCTTCAGCTCATGTCATGATCTCTGGATCCTGGGATCGAGTCCCACATCAGGCTCCCTGCTCAGCAGGGAGTCTGCTTCTCTTTCTCCCTCTGCCTGCTTCTCCCCTCTGCTTGTATACTACTCTCTCTTTCTCTCTTTCTGTCAAATAAATAAATGAAATCTTAAATATATATATATATATATTTTTTTTTTAATTGCAGACTGGCGTATATTTTTCATACACTGCATGCCATGAAATTTTCTCCCTCGATCATTTAATGGCTGCCTACCACATCCTTCTACCAAGCGTTCTATTTACATCACCACTCAGATCATTTCCAGTTGTTTTCTGTTGCAGATAATGTTATGATGAGCAACCTTGCACATGCAGCCAGCCATGTATACGGGATTTCACTTTCAAGAGGGACGCCAACCGAGAACCGGATCATTCTCACTACATTCAAATAAAGGAATATGATTAAGATTATGCGTATCATCTCCACCTCTCCCATCAGGTATTTGACGGTAACTGATAATTAGGAACTGCTCCTGCAGTGATCTCATTTACACTAATTAACAGAATCAAATAAGCTTGAAATTTATTGTCCTGTTCAGTGAGTCATTGAGTCTGGCAGCTGCTACTACCGAGACAAGCATTATATTGGGCTGTTAACAGATTGTCTGAAAAAGTATTTTGCTGATGATCTTCTAATGAACTTATTTTTAGGAGAAAATGTTGTAAGAAATACATAATCAAGTTCTCTACTGAGAAAAGTTTAAACTGATTTTGCACTGGGATTGCCAATACAAAAGGGGAAGCTCCTTCAGTTAATAAATTTACATTACAGTCCAGGATGTGCTGGAAAACAGTCATTCTGAGACATGTTGAGGAGGAGGTGTCAACATGGTATCGTCTGGTATGTCTCCAGGCATGTCCCTTAGTTTTGTGGGGCAGAGAAAGGCGGCACTCCTGAGTGGAGGCCAGTCCACCTGGCAATCGCTGAGTGCTTTAATTTTCCATCTCATCCCTAATCTAGAGTATCCATTTTTGGATGAGCCAGACCTTACCCTTTAATCTATATTTACAATAAGTGGACCAACATGCAAGTATGGTCACTACCATGGCGATAATAACAAGGAAAGAAAGTGGTGGGTCTCTGCGGTGGTTAGACAAGGTTTTCCTTTTTTTAAAAAGTTTTTATTTAAGTTTCAGTTAATTAACATACAGTGTTATATCAGTTTCCGGTACACAATATCAGATGCCTCACTTTCTTATATCACCAGGTGCTCATCACAACAGATGCAACATGCACTCCTTAGTCCCCATCCAAGCCTACCTCCCCTCTGATGACCGTCAGGTTGTTCTCTACAGTTGGGGGTCTTTTCTTGGTTTGTCTCTCTCTCTCTCTCTTTCTCTCTCCCTTTTTCCTTTGCTTGTTTGTTTCTTAAATTCCACATGGGTAAATGGTATGCTGCCCACTCCTTCCCCAGCAAACATACTCAGCATCTCCCCATCTTGCTGCCAGAGCTCTGACATCTTTCTGTGAGCATCTGGGCTTGACCTTGATTTATTCTGTGCTTGTTTTAGCAAGATGTGTCCTAAGGTCCCAGAAAAGCCAGAGAGAGTCGAGTTTTGGGGGCCTTAGAATGTTCAAAAATATTTCTGTATAAATTAATGGTAATGGTTTCTTCACATCATGTGGAGCTTGGAGAAGTTTTCACTGGAACACTCTACTTCGGGATATTGGGGGAAACCAGTGTGTCTCTCTCCTCCTTAAAGAAATACAAAAGTTAAAACAATTTCCTCAGTGCCCTTCAGTTTCCTGAGATAGAGTCAGGAGAAAAAAGGGGAAAGTTTTAGAAAAGAAAAGCCATTTTATTTTTTTAGCAGGCTCCACGCTGAGTGTGGAGCTGGGTGTGGCGTTTGGACTCACAACCGTGAGATCAAGACCTGAGCTGAGATCAAGAGTGGACACTTAATGGACTGAGCCACCCAGGTGTCCCCAAAAGGCATTTCTATGTATCTCAGAGTTTCATATTCGTATGAGCTGATGTACCATCACTTATGTGATCAAAGTGTTGTTAACATTTATTTCTTTTCCTTCATCATAGTAATTTACAGTGATTGTCCTTGTGAACGTGTCTTTTGTATATGTGTAACAACATCTGTCCTTGCAAACTGAATAACTTGGACAGAACATAAATGCATTTTACATTTTGGTAGGTACTGCCACCTGCCCCCATAGAGGATTAATATATACATGATAAAAATACATATTTGCATTCAAAAAGCATAAGAATATCTGTTTTCTCACATTCTCATCAAAACAAAAATAAAAGTTTTGGCTTATACTTTTCATAGCAAAAAGAAAAACACATTTTAGTATGTCTTTATTGTGGATGAGCAATCTCTCTTTATATAAGTTTAATAGCTGTTTTCTTTAACGTATATTTTTGTGTTTTGAAAATTTTTATGTAAAGTCATATTTGTTACTTCTTATGTAGATGATAGCCCTTCTTACAGACACTCTACGTATCACAAAGAAAAAAGTCACAAATATCTTCTCGACTAGGTCACTTCCAGTGACTTATTTATGGTACCGACTGTGGAGTATTTTAATAAATTTTGTAAATTAAATTTAGCAATCTTTTCTTCTCTGGCTTCTATTCTGTTTTTGTTTTCAATACTTAAAAGACACCCTTCTCCTAAATTTGTATTATTTGTATGGCTTTGTTTTGTTTTGTTTTGTTTTAATTTTAATTGTTTAAATGTTTCTTATTTGAGAGAGAGAGAGCGAGAGAGAGTGAGTGGGGCAGGGGAGGGGCAAAGGGAAAGAATCTCAAGCAGACCCCCTGCTGATTCTCCTCCCTCCCTGGGGCTGGATCCCAGGACCCTGAGATCACGACCTGAGCCGAAATCTGGAGCCGGTACTTCACTGACTGAGCCACCCAGGCACTCCTGGTTTTTGCTTCTGCATATCTGATTTGTACGAAATATATTTGGTTTAAGCAGTGAGGGCTCCAAATTGACTGTGTTTCTCTAGATGACTACATAGTTGTCTCCAAACTGTTTATTAAATAATCCATGTTTCGGGGAGCCTGGGTGACTTAGTCGGTTGAGCCTCTGGCTCTTGATGTCAGCTCAAGTCATGATCTCAGGTCCTGGGATGGAGCTCAGCATCAGGCTCCACACTCGGCAGGGAGTCTGCTGGAAAGGCTCTTTCTCCCTTGACCCTTCTATCCCTTCCCTCCACACACACTCTCTCTAAACTAACTAACTAACTAACTAACTAAATATTTTTTTTAAAAAAAATGCATGTTTTCCCCCATTGACATGGAATGTCCCCTCTATTTTACACTGAAGCGCACACACGGTCTTCTGGCAGAATTCAACAAAGCTAAACCCCACAGCTTGGGTTGATGCCTCATCAGGCTAGCCACCCAGATTCAGTCCAGTATGTCACCAGCAAATACTTTTATTAAGACTGATGCTGAGTTGAAGATAACATTGTTATGTAAATCTACAGGTTGGACTCTTTGATCTAAAAGGAAAATGTCCCATTAGGCGAGACTAAGAGCTATTTTGAAATGTAAAGACATTCAGTGAAAGTGTACAACTGTATTTATGACATAATTCATGCTTCATACTTATAAAGAACAGCATTTTGTGTTATACCCAGTGTCCTGGTTTCTTGAGGTTTTTGCAATCTGTTTTATTGCTTTCATTTTATCAGACAGTGTAAATTACACAGTGACTCATGGGCCCAAGAAAATCAGTTTATAAATATGAGTAATATAATTTTTCCTATGAATTATTTTGTTTCTTCATAATCATTGAGGCTGTATCATGGATTCTGGCTATACCCTCCTTTGCTATATACAGTGTTGCAAAGTTGGAAGAAATTTACTCCAATTCAGCAAAGAGGCCCCAAAGCAAAACCTATAGTTTTCTTGATTTTAATGAGCCAATTTGTATACAGTCATATCCCAGCCATCTCAAATCAGCTTAGGTCCCTGATGCCTATCTTTCTCATTATCAATGTTCCAACTTACCAAAATCATTCAGTATTGCTCAGGTCTTTGAGGTTTGGCTGGGCTAGTAAGTGAGCAGGGTCACAGCGTAGGTCTTCTGGAATGGTAATTAATAATAAATAGCACTTATGTAGGACTTTACATCTTCAAAGGACTTTGCAAACACTAATTAACCCACATACTAACCCCTTTAAAAGAAATGAGCAGGAATGAGCATTCGTTTTATGAATGAAAAACTGACTCGCAATAAAGTTGTGATCATGGCTGGTCTGAACGCATTACTCACAGATCATAAAATGTCTTCCCCATCACATTTCACTGGATTCTGGGACAACTCTCTCAACTTCAACAAGAGGGAGATTTGCATCTGGTTCATTGCTGTGAGGGACTTTCCTCTTCATTGTGGGCCACTTTAAAGCATCCTTGGTCCCACCACACAAAAGCTGTGCTACCTCAGCCTTGACAATCAGACTCTAGATGCTGCCTGGCCCTGGGGGGTGGGAGGAGGAGAGTGTGCAAAAAACTCATCCCCAGTTGTGAACCACCATGTAGAAGAAAGGGCAAAAAAATGACTGCCTGCCTGTTGGAAGGTTTTCCTTACCAGAACAGTCCTTTTCTCCAATTTACATTCTGTTACTTCCATGTATCACAGTACCCATGCACCTGTCACTCCCCTTCTACCAGACAATACATTTAATGATGCAGCCCTCCAAGCATTGCTCTCAGACACATCCACATTTGCACGTGCACATGCGCACACACACACACATGCTTAGTCAACACGGCCTGATAGATTAGGAACCCTTCTTACCCTATTTTATACAAGAAGAAACCAAGGCACAAAAAAAATTGCATGGCTTGTCCAAGTACAGAAGTCCAAACTCAGAGTGGGGCCCCTTGTTTCCAGAGTCTCTGCTCTCAACCGCTGAGTTACACCGGTAAGTCTGTCTCCCCCCAACCCCCAGCGGAGAGTTGGTAAGCAGTGAACGACGCTGATGTTCTAAGTGTCAGTATAAAGTCCCTTAAGAACAACAATGACTCTACACATAAGAAAAGAACGAAGTCTCAGAAATGAAAAGTCGTGCAGCAGCCTGGGTCCTTGTCCTTCAAATACACATCCGGGCCTCCACAAACACAAGGCACTCTGAAGCAGGAGTCGCCCAGTGCCCTTCAGATCCTCAAAGCGCTACCTCAAAAGATAACATCAGATAAATAGATTTGGGGGCGGAAAATTATAGAGAGCACAAAAGTGACAAGTTCCTGGGTGGTAGGGAGGCGACGGGTCATGGCTGGGGAACTGGGGCAGATGACATGGTCAAAGTGGTGTATCCACTCTTCGAAGATGAATAGGATCTAAAGGGGGGGGCATGTCGGAAGAGAAAACGGGATATTCGTGGAGGCAGAGAGGGCAGGCACAGTGTCCTCAGTCAGTGTGGCTGGAATAGGCTAAACAGAGAGAGACAAGGCTGAAGTCAGGATATGAATGTGTTATAAACGATTCGACTTTTTTTTTTTTTTTATGGAACAAATGGAGAAGGGGGAGGAAGTATTTCTTCACTGTCTCCTCTGCCCTAAACGCGGCTAGCACTTTGACATACATTCCTCACTTAGTTCCCCAAGCTTCTCAGGAAGAGGAGCGCATGATGGGACGGGCGCTAGACTTCTGTTGGTGCATTTCCAACTGGAGGCTCAAAGGGGAAAGTGTTTTCTTCCTGTTCCCACGGCTATGACGGCGTCAGCGGTGGGGTCCACGGCGGCTTTCTTCTGTGAAAGGCGGCAAAGAGAGGCAAGAGATGGAAGGAGGGAGAGACGAGAGAGGAAGAGGGAAGACAGGAGGGGAGGCAGAGCGAGGCTGGGGAGAGCCGGCTAGGAAGACGGAGACCCACACACTGTCATGGAATACACAGTGCCATCTATAATCTTGGTCATTTTCTCCTGATAAGAAGCAAGTCACAGGACCTGCCCATCATCGAGGGGAGAAGACTGTACAAGGGTGTGAACACCATCACGTAGGGACATTGGGGGTCACCTTACAATCCACCCATCCAACTCGATCCTGTGACCTTCAATGATCCCGCCTCCTTCCCATGTGCAAAATACATTTGCCAAATTAGCGACTTCTAAGCTGTTTAATCAATGTAGCTAAAACCATACTAAGAAATTGATGGATCAGGATGCCTGGGTGGCTCAGTCAGTTAAGCACCTAAGTCTTATTTCGGCTGAGGTCCCGACCTCAGGGTCATGAAATGGAGTTTGGCGTGGGGCTCTGCGCTGGGCTTGCAGCCTGCTCCCCATCCTTTCTCCCCTCCCCCTCGGCCTCCCCGCCATCGCCCTCTCTCTTTCTAAAAAGAATGGCTAGGACCTCACTCAAAGAAGGAATTTAAGCTATTTTCAATCTACTTCAAAATGTGACATTTGCTGCCATGCCTACGGAAGAGAAGATGCAAGGATGGCAGAACTAGTTAATCCACACGAGACAAAAATTCTACCGGGGCGCCTGGGGGGCTCAGTCGTTAAGTGTCTGCCTTCAGCTCAGATCATGATCCCAGGGGCCCGGGATCAAGTCTGCATTAGGGCTCCCTGCTGGGTGGGGAGTCTGCTTCTCCCGCTCCCTCTGCCCCTCCCTGCACCAACTGTTCCCTCCACCCCCGCCCCTGCTCATGCACTCTTGCTCTCTCTCAAGTAAGTGAATTTAAAAAACTTAAAAGAATAAAATCTTTCCAAATCAATCCTGATTTACCTATATCTCTCCCTCCCACTGAGTATTTTACAAACACCCTCCCCCCAATTTTTGTATTCCCCATACCTGTTACTCATTCTCTTCCCTCTGCCAGGAAGAACCCTCCATACCACTATGTTAGAAGGAATTCAACGTATGGTTCCAGAATTCACTCACTTATTAACCCCCGTTGCAGAATTAAACCCCTCTGTAGAGGCCCAGGTAAGAGCAGCAGATAAAAGCTGGAGGCGCCATTCTGTGTGTTAGGTGCTCGGATTCTGTCCTCAAACATTCTGGGTGAGACGGAGACTGTTTCCATTTGAAAGTTTAGAAACTAAGGTTCGAAGAGATTGTGGTTTGCTCAGATAACACAGATAATTGGTGGCAGAACTGGAACTGAGCCCAGGATAACTAAATTCTAAAAGCTTGTATTCTTTTCATATGGCATACGGCTTTCCAGGGACTCCATCATTCCTTCAACTAGGAAAGCACTTAACTTTTGTATTCTAATTATCGTTCTCTTTTGGTACTCTGTGTTCCTTGAAAGCAGAGGCTGTCTTTTTGTCTTTCCTTCCTTCCTCTCTCTTTTCTTTCTCTCTCTTTCTTTTACTTATATGACTGTCAAAGAAAGTAAGAACTTCATATATGTTCGTTGAAACTGAATGGTGATGGTTTACAGAATAGCTCTAGTGCTCAGGGAATTCCATATTGATGTTTCAAAGCAATGCTCAGCCTATTTCCCCCAGAGTGAGAATTCCAAGCTTCCCAGTCAGCCATGCTCACTCCAGTGTCAGCCAAAGGGCACGGCTATGAAGCAGCTGGGGCAGCCACCTGATTTTTAAAGAAGATGCCATCAGCCTAAAGATACGAACTCAGTCACGACGGTGTTATGTCATTAGGATGCAGAAGGTAGAGTTCTTGAAAGGTAAATATCTCATCCTGCTTTCTGGGAAGAGCCCATGGCCTTGGTGAAGAGCAAAGTAGGCTTTTCCGTCTGATTCAGAGGAGTTATTCCTTTAATATTTATTGAGTGACTGATCACAACCGTGAATGAAACACAGCACGTCTTCAATCATGGAATTTGAATTCTAGCAGTAAGAAATAAAGATTCAGCGCCTTGGAAAAAATACAGCAGAGTGAAGGGATAGTACGTGTTGGGGATGTGAGTGGGGCAAACTAGGAGACCTGAATGAAATTGAAAGGCAAGGTACTCAGACCAGTGAGACTGCGGTACGGTGAGCAAGGGTGTCCTGATAGGAAGTCAAGTCCGAGAGCTCACAGAAGATAGGTCACCGGGGCCAGGTCCAACAGGCCGTTGATTAGCTTTGGAAGTTATGGGATGGGGATTCAGGGGTGTGACCAGTAGAGGAAAAACGAACTGACTGCATCTTTAGAAGGATAAATGGTGTCGTGCAAAACACACAGTGATAACAGTGCAAAATAGGAAGGTGTCCGCAGTCCGGTGAGTGGAAGGGGAAGACGATGTGACTGGGGAGCGTGCTGAGAGCTCATATTCTGGATTATCTGGAAAGTCAGGCCAACAAGGCTTGCTGCGTCTTGGAAACATGAGAATGGCGGGGGGGGGGGGGTTGCTGCAAGGATGGCTCCCTAGTTTTCAGTTTGACCAGAGCAGTAAACAGACGCACCACGCCGTGAGGAGGGGACCGCTGGCAGACAGCCTGAGCGTGTTCAAGAAACCCAGAGCTGCACACAGAATACCTGTACATTAAATTAGGTGCCATGACTGCGGAATAATCCAGAGGTCTGTAAACACGGAAAAGATGGTCACGGACAACCGTTCACACTGAGCCGTGTGCATGCACACGCTCATTACACTGTGCTCTCGCGCAGTTAAGATCCTGCCAGGATAACCGCAGTGAGACACAGTAAGGACGAGAGGCTCATTCGACGTCGTGTGGAGACGTTATGTGGCTGCCTACGTGAACTGGAGTTCAGCAAGGAACTCAGGGCTAGAGATATGTGAGCGGTTATCGGCATATTCAAGCCAAGGGATAGGATGAGAATACTTACGGAGCGAATGAAGACAGAGAATAGGGCCGGTACTAAGAAACGGAACTCTCCAACATTCAGATGAATGAAAGGTATTTTACGTGTCAAATTTACATAACTGCGTATCAATTTACTAAAAAATGCGTAACTTTGAATCAGCAATTCTGTACTAAGAATGTTTAAGGAGAAAACAGGACTAGAACACGCAGACTATGATACAGACTTATCACAATGCTTACTAGGAAAGTAAAAAGGTGCAGCCGGGGGATGGTGCAAGGTCAAATAATCTGTAAGTCTTACAATAACATTCGGCCAACCTGAATACGTTACACTCATTCAGTGGAATTGTGTACAACAGTTTAATGTGAATTTACTGACCCGTAAATTCTCCCACTGAGAAAAGCTGATCAAATACAGCATTACAGTTTTATCTTTATCTGTTACACTGTAAATAATGTATTTTGCACTTCCCATACTATCAATAACCTAAAATAGTGAATGTTACTATTTTTGGTGGTAAAATTATGTACCTTTCCCCCTATTTCCCTTACTGGTATCTGTTTTATAGTTTTTCTCAATCGGTATTATAAAAATATATGTTGAAATTTTTTTTGAAGTGTTATTTTTTGAGAGAGAGAATGTGTGCGAGAGAGCACAAGTAAGGACAGGAGCGGAGGGAGAGGGAGAAGCAGGCTCCCCGGTGAGCTGGGGGCTCCATCTCCGGACCCTCAGATGAGAACCTGAGCCAAAGGCAGACACTTAACTGACTGAGCCACCAGCTGTCCCAAGTCTAAGTTTCTAATAAAGTTCATTCAGTCATACAAAATACAAAGGACCTCAAGTAGGAACCTGATTTGAACTGGTGAAAAATTATATCAATAACAAAATATGTCTCATTGAAATAACTACTATGAATTGTTTTAAAATAAATACATCATAAATTTTAATAGTATACTAAATATTTTATTTAAATAAAGAAATATAACATTTGTTCCACTGTATCGATAAAATTTCAAATTATTTACAAATAATAATAATAATTCCTTGGGTACTATATTTCAAGTATCACAAAGCTGTCATGAAAACATATTTTTCAAAATGAACAGACTGCATTCTAAAATTTAGTATATAAATCCAGACATAATACACATTACACAAAATTAAATAATCTAGGGATAAAATCATTGTAAACAGAGCAATTTACCTCTCTGTAATGGAAGTTACAACACTTATGCCATCTTGACATGTACTCAACAGATTACATCTAGGAAAACCACTCCCTGTGAATATGATCTATCCTGGAGTATAGTTCTCGTGAAAACACTCTCTTTAAAACATACTCTGTTGCAGGAAAAAAAAAAAAAAAAGTGGGCCAAGTACTTTAAAACTTCAAGTTTCTTTTAATTAGATTCATCTAATTTTAAGTTATTTCTCCTAATTTACCTAATGACATCATTAACAAGGTTTCATTCGTGAGCTTGCCCTTAACCTTAAAAAATAAATTTGTTTACATTTCACACTTGAAAGAATGTTAGCCTTCAATTTAAAAGAAATATTTTTTATAAGTCTGATTATAGCAATTCTGCTTCTTTCTTGTAATGCTGTAATTAGATAAAAACTATTAAAATTTTGATCTTGGAAAATCCACTTAGATCAATACTTTTAATGACTCTAAAAGCTCATGAATGTAACTAATATTTGAGTCAAAATTCTCAATTTCTGTAGGGATATTATATAAATGTCTCTTATTTAACTGTTTATTTCATCTTGGTTTTAAAAGTCACTAAATACCACAGGGCTAAAAGAATTTTTTATTTCTTGGCTTTGGTCCATTCAGTGTCTTATCTATCTCATACATTTAAATTGTTTTTCTGTATCTCATAATGCTGTTTAAGTATAAATTTTAAGGGATTAAAAATAAAATACAGTTTCATTTTTTATCAGGACTCCTCATCACAATGAGGCCACCGGACCACAGGCTTTCCTCCACAGAAAAGCTAGCTTTAAACCAAGTACCGATTTTCCTCCTGCAACTCACACTTGTCTATTGAATCAGTGACCCAATCTTGCTGCAGGATTTTAAACTTTCTCTTAAGAGTTCTTCGAAAAGCTTTTAAATCTGCCACACGACTCTGATCCTCCCCAACGATGACATGAGACACTCCCTGAGCTAAATGAGAAACCACTTTGGCTCCATGAAACCGAAGCTCCAAAGCTGTAACGGCTAATCTTGTTCCCTCGATGCTGGTACTCAAGTCATTAACAACAGCATACATGTCCACGTAAATAACGCAGTGCCGAAACATACTGAGAGGGCAGCCGTCCCAGGAATACCGGTGCTCTAAATCAGCAATCACAGAAGCCATTTCTCCAGGAGCTTGTGCGCTGGGATTTTTAATTCCTGAGAACACTTCCTTCAGTCGGTTCAAATCCGTATCAACAAAATAACTGTCACCGTAACAATCGTATTCACGGGCAAAATGCTCCTTTGTCGACGGGCACATGTGAATCATAAAGCGAGGCTGCCACGGCACGCAGCTTTTGGTCTTAAAACACTCCAACAGCCACTCGGGCTTGACGACATCATGTTTGTCCGAAGAAATTATGTTTTTCACTCTGATGTTCTCGGACCCTGCAATGACGCAGTACGTGTCTGGGCCTGGATTCTGTACTATGTAACCACCAAATTCGGCAATTCTGTTCTCCAGATCGGGCTTCGGATGGCCATCCGTGCCGTTCATGACACAGAACTCCACATCTTCAAATATATTAGACACTTTGTTTACATTAGAAAGGTTGGGAGCTTTTAAGTGCTCAATAATTCCGATCACTTTCCTCATCTTCGGGGCAGCCTTCCGCTTCTTTTCTTGTGGCTCATCGCCGTCGCCGACGTACAGGTGTTTGGAAGCCAGCTTTCCCGAGGCCTTCCCGCGAAGCTGCTCCAGCCCGTCGCGGGTGGCGCACTCATGCCACTCCTTGTCTTCTCTGATCCTCTCGATTCGTGGAAAACGGAGTGTGCAGCCAGTCTTATACATATCGCTGGGGACGATCTCTGTGGCCTTAACCTGAACAATGACAGAATGACAGGGCTCAATGTACACCTCTGGCTTCTCCGTTCCACATAAAATGCTGCTGGGTGGAGCTTTCCTATGGAAAGGCTTCCAGTGTTTGGCCAACTTCAAACCCAGATCGTACAGTTCTTTCATGGTGTAACCTGAACCAACACGGCACAGAGTATGAAACACCGACGGTTTTTCGCCAGGAGGCGGCGTCTCTGCTACGGCACATAAGAAATGAGACATCATGCCCCCTCGGGAACCCTTCCCCCAGTAGCCCCCGACGATTAGGATGTCCAGCTCATCCACCAGCCCGTCCACGTACTCTGGTTTAATCTTCAGCCATCCTTCGCCTCTTTTGTCGGGCTTGTAAATCGACAGAGGGTGTTTTATCATGATCCCCTCTTCCCGTTTATCTATTGCTTCATTCAAAGCATCGATCACTTCTTTCTGAGTATGAGCTTGTGTCTTCTGCACTATTTCTATCCTACCGGGTATTGGTGTAAAAACACTGGTAAGAATCTCATACCTTTTTTTCAGGGTCTCACGTCCCAGCTTTTTATTATTGACCATCAGCACATCAAACACACAGTAACAAGTCTGCAGATCAGAATCCTCCACCATTCTTTTGATATCAAACTTAGTCCCCTTTTGCATGAAAGTCTGTGTGCTGGGGTTGAAGGCCATCATCTCGCCATCCAGGATACAGATCTGTATGTCTGCTTTGAAGGCACTGTGAATGAACGGTGTGAGAGAACCTTCCTGTGGCGATTTGCCGAACTGATCCGTGTAGTTGAATCCATTTCGGGAGAAGTACTGGTACTCCCCACCCTGCTTGTGCATCTGCATGCGCTCCCCATCGAGCTTGGTTTCAATGTAGAAGCTCTGGTGTTTCATGTCCTTCTCGATCCGCTCAATGTCTGCTATAGCAGCCAGCATCGGTTTAAAGGCTGAGAATAAAGTGATGGAGATGTCACTGAGTCCTATGGAAGGGTCATGCAGCTGCCTACAGACCTTTTCCAGATCTGTGGTGACGTTATGCAACTCAGCAGCATCATTATGGAAAACAGAAAATACAGACTGTTCGCTGAAACCGAGTTTTAAGTCCTTTACAATCATCCGTATAAGCCACTTCTGTTCCAGTGCTGAACTCTGACTTATTAGCTGAAGAAGACTCTTCTTAATTAGGTCCTTTCTTCTGGCAGAATTATTGCTGGCAATGGAGTCTAAAATGTCATTTACCTGCTGTATGGTTAAACTTCCTTTCTGCAAACATCTTGGTTTCAACACAAAATATGCAATTGTTGCAAAGTCACCAGCATCTCCACGAGTTCCGGTGGGCGTTCTGTAATTTAAAAGTTTAAGGGCATCTTTTCCTCCTTTAGGCAAATTAAGCAATTCGATATACAGTTTAGCAAGCATGGTTTCTTTGATTCCATACGCCATTCTCTCTCTTTCCAGCTGAGGAAGAATGAGTCTCATTGCTGGGTAAAAAGAGTCTTTGACATCTTTTTGGTTCTTATGAAGGGCATTGTGAAATCTTCTCCAAGAATCTAAAAATTCCCTGAACTGTCTGATTTTTTCTGCTCGTCCTTTACTTCTCTGTATTCGTTCTAACGTTGAACACAAGTCTGCAAAAGGAACATGAGATGCAACAGTTGGTGAAGTCTGCGCGGCGGCCATGGAGGCGATGGTGAATTCTCTGGTTTAACTAGGAAGGCAAAAAGAGAGTAATTTTCAATTAAAGATAAAATTCAACTAAACATTTCATGTAAAGACCTTACAGATAGTGTCTCATTCGTGATCAACACTTGCTAAACGAAACCAAATTAATGCTAGAAACTTGTCTCTTTTCATTCTCTACATTTAATGAAAATCAACTATTTTACTTCCATCCTATTTAGAATTTATTATCAAAAGTATCACCAGTCCCTTTCTGTACATTTACAATACCGAAATTGACCACTTTGTCTTTCTCCCTAAGTTCCAACTTCTTTTCAATTAATGATTCCATTCCTCATTTAGCTCATCGTGCAAAGGAATAACACAACCACAAAAACAAGGCTCAATTCATTTCATTTCTAGGCTTCTGAGGTAAGGCCTTTCCTGACACTTCTCCTCCTCTTCTGTCAGACGACCACACAGCATCAGAAACAGGCGTTTTCAACAAATCACTGAATTGAAATTTGGCTTTGCGGGTACTGTAGGAGTTCACCCAAAGAACTTATCTTCTCTTTCAGCCAAAAAAAGCCCATATCTATGTTTACTTTCACTTCACTGTTAGCAAAGCCAAATCACTCCAGTGCCCCAAACCCAACTCAGAACACCCTTCCTATGAAATCCTTACCTGACCTACCTCTTTTAACTCTATTTTATCATAGCTATTCAATGGCTTTAGCAACTTAAACTCATTAGCACACCTTTCTGCTCCTATTCACATGCAACTACCCCCCAACAATTCACTGACTACATATGTGCCAGGCACCATACTGTTTCTGCCTTAAGAGAGCTTGAGTTCTGGGGTGCCTGTGGGGGGGGGGGCTCAGTGGGTGCACCATCTGCCTCAGCTCAGGTCCTGATCTCAGGATCCTGGGACTGGTGCAGATGCTCGGACTCCCTGCAGCAGGGAGCCTGCTTCTCTCTCTCCCTCTGCCACTGTCCTGGCTTGTGCTCTCTCTCACTCTCTCTCTCTCTCAAAAAAATAAATAACATCTTAAAAAAAGAGAGAGAGAGAGCAAGCATACATTTTATAAAGAGAAAGGGGCTCTAACGGGAACTTATTATAAAATGCTAAGTGTTTTAACAAAAGTAAAATGTCATGAGACAGCTTTTCACTGAAGCATCTTCTTAAGTCAGAGAGGAAATAACAGGTACCTTGCTGGGTTAGGGTCTAGATTGTTTCCCAAAGTGATCACCACAACTGTGAAATTTCTTTGAAGTTTTAAATATTCATGCAATTTTTTTAGGGGGGGTGAGCAGAGGAAGCAGGAGAGAGAGACTCTTAAGCAGGCTCCTTGCCCTGTGCAGATGCCCCCACAGAGCTCCACCTCATACCATGAGATCATGACCTGAGCCAAAATCAGGAGTCAGAAGTTTACCCAACTGAGCCACCCAGGCACCCCAGCAAATTCTATCAGAATCTCTAAGATATCAGAGCTACTATATGATTTACATTATGTAACATTAAAATCAACTAACTTTTCCAAAAAAGACTTCAATAAAAATGTGCATTCCAGGAATATAAACTGTGTCCTATCTTGCGGTTTTAGACCCCTCCTGGCACATCCCTGTGTCCCCTAGAGAGCAGGGAGTCAGAGCAGGGAGGAGGGAGATGCACTGTACTCTCAGAGACCAGGAGATTCCCCATGGCAGCAAACAAGACAGCACACACTAGGAGCACAGGCCGCACTGTCTTACAGCTGGCACAAGAAATCCAACAGCTGGTGGTTGTGGTACCACTGTCACCACACTGCCAGCCCCGGAGGTGGGGAGCAGTACTTTGCGTCAGTAGTGCCTGGTACACAGTAGGTTTGTTGGTGGAGTGAATTACGGAACGACTAGAGTTGAGCTCCTGGAGAAGCACAGGAGCAAAGGCCAGAGGCTGGTCACACTCGGCACAACCCTCCCCACCCCCAGCCCCACTATGCCTCGTGGGATTCAGTTTTGTGAAAAACATTTAGCAGCTATGATTGCACTGGGAAAGTGCCACAATAGCCATTTGATGGCCTTTGGGGAAAAAGGCCACACTTCTCACCCAATGCCTGACAAAGGAAACTCCGCTTCTATGGAATCAGGTAGACCATGAGACAAAACCCATGAGAGACCACTTTTCCCAGCCTTTGATCTTTGAATACAGTGACTGCTCCCCCGGTCTCATCTGCATAACTGACTGAAACACGGGTCAGATGTGCTCACCGTCTACCTCTCAAAACGCGCCCTCTCAAGCCAGTGCATTACGCGATGTGCTGTGCTTACAATTCGTATATGACATTTACCTAAAACACAGGATATTAAGAAACACTTCTTGGAATGTTCGAGATGGGTACACAGTTTCTGATCTATCTGAATAGTCTACGTGTCTCAGTTCCCCTCAACAAGTTCCAGGGAAAGACTCAACTACTTTATAACAACACTGAAATCGACCCTACACATGGGCGCCAAAACTACTAAAAATGTAACAAGGGCCCTAGAGTTAGGATGAAATGAGGAGACAAATGTTTTTACTCCTTAAAATGGACAAGAACATCGCTTCTCAGCCTTTTGGCTAAGATCAAGTGTCAAACTGCACAGGAAAATAAAAATATGTACAAAAAAGTTAAATACTGGGATTTCCATCGAACATTACACATAAAAGGATTTCCTTGTAAACGTTCTCTAATTTTATTGTCTGGATCTGAGGCTGTCCGCCGACGGTCTACATTCGTGAGAACAACTGAACAGCGTGTGGCGAGGGTTCGGGCCCCGAGTCCGACCGACGTGAGTGTAACGGGGGCTCCACCGTGAGCAGTGCAACACGGGCCAGCCCCGCACCCTCGCCCAGTCTCCGTGGGTGTAAAGCGGGGTCCACCCCTGGAAGGTGAGACGAGGCGGCGTCAGACGCCCGCACACGGGCTGACCCTGGACGGGGCGGCCAGCAAACTCGGCTAATCTGGCACCGCACCGCGGGCGGACGCAGCAACGTTTAAAACGCTGTATGTACCCCAAAGATACAGATGTAGTGAAAAGAAGGGCCATCTGTACCCCAATGTTTATAGCAGCAATGGCCACGGTCGCCAAACTGTGGAAAGAACCAAGATGCCCTTCAACAGACGAATGGATAAGGAAGATGTGGTCCATATACACTATGGAGTATGATGCCTCCATCAGAAAGGACAAATACCCAACTTTTGTAGCAACATGGACGGGACTGGAAGAGATTCTGCTGAGTGAAATAAGTCAAGCAGAGAGAGTCAATTTTCATATGGTTTCACTTATTTGTGGAGCATAACAAATAGCATGGAGGACATGGGGAGATGGAGAGGAGAAGGGAGTTGGGGGAAATTGGAAGGGGAGATGAACCATGAGAGACTATGGACTCTGAAAAACAATATGAGGGTTTGAAGTGGCAGGGGGGTTGGGAGGTTGGGGTACCAGGAGGTGGGTATTGGAGAGGGCACAGATTGCATGGAGCACTGGGTGTGGTGCAAAAATAATGAATACTGGGGCGCCTGAGTGGCTCAGTGGGTTAAAGCCTCTGCCTTCGGCTCAGGTCATGATCCCAGGGTCCTGGGATGGAGCCCTGCATGGGGCTCTCTGCTCAGCGGGGAGCCTGCTTCCCCCCCCCCACCCGCCTGCCTCTGCCTACTTGTGATCTCTGTCAAATAAAGAAAAAAAAATAACGAATACTGTTTTTCTGAAAACAAATAAATCAATTTAATAAAAAAAATAAGTAAAATAAAACGCTGTATAAAGGGTTAGGGACACAAGCGCGGGGCGCTCGGCTCGGACGCAGCAGCAGGACACGCGGGGGACGGACACCACCAGGACCCTGCGGAGCTAACAACGCACACAGCGACCACCCGCCGCCCCGCTGTCCTCAGGCGACGCGGCAGAGCCTGGAGCAGGACCGGCTCGATGCCCGCGACCGCCCCGCCGCTTCCCGGAGAGCGCGCGACCCGCCTGCCTCCCCTGACGGCGCGGGGCCCCCCCGGGAGCGGCGCCCCCACAGCACCCGCCCCCGGCCGCTCGGGGAAGCCGTCCGCGGAGGGGAAAGGCCAGGACGCGGGAGCCCGGAGGCCGACGACGGACGGACTTAAGAAGAGAAACGGGCCCCCGGACGTCCCTGCGGCTGCCCCGGGGCCGCACCCCGCGGACCCCCGCCCCCGCCCCCGCGGACCCCCGCCCCCCCGGACCCCCGCCCCCGCCCCGCGGACCCCCGCATCCCCGCCCCCCCGGCCCCGCCCCCGCGGACCCCCGCATCCCCGCCCCCGCGGACCCCCGCCCCGATCCCGGCGGACGCCGCCGCGGGGACGGTCCCGTCACCTCTCGGAGCCGAGCGTCCCCGCGGGCCTGGGGAGGACGAGGTCCCGGAGTCGGGACGTGCGCGACCGCGGCGTCGCAGGGTCCAGCGCGCCCCGGGAGGCGGACGCGGACAACCCCGAGCCTCGCCCGCGGCCCGGGAACCCCGCCCCGAGGGACGGCCGCCCTCCGGCGCCGCGCGGTCCCCGAGGGGCCCGGGCCCGCCCCTGTGACCGCGCCGGGGAGCGGGCCTGAAAGACCTTCTGTCCGGAAACAAAAACGAACTTTCGAGACCAAAAGCATGTGGCGGGCGGAGAAGACGAGGGACGGCGCCGGCCCCGGTCCCGGGGAACTTACCGCCGGCGCGGCCCGCGGACTCCGACGCCCGCGCCCCGCTGCGCAGCCGCGCGCACGGCCGACCGGAAGCGCAGCCCGGGAGCGGTCACCGAACCGGAAGCCGCCGGCCGAGGGCTGTTCCGCCAGCTGCTCCGGGCGCAGACGCAATCGCCTCTGAAGGGGGGGGGCGGGAGAAATGGGTCCCTGACGTCATGAAGATGATGAGAGCGGCCGCCGTCACAGCGCCAGTCCGTGACGTCATAGGGATAATGTGCGCAGGCGCAGTGGCGCTCGGGACGGGCGCTCCTTGCAAGGCTGTGGAGGTCCCCAAGGAGTCCTGGTATCCGTGGAACTACAAGCAACTCCCGGTCGCCTCCCAAAGCAGCAGGTGCTCTTCGCAAGTGGCTGACCCAAGAGAGTGGGTTCCGTCTCGAGCGACAACCGGAAGCATCTTGTGTACTGACCCTTACTTGGACTATGAACCTAGTCCTCTCCCTGCGCGGCCTCATAGAGTTGTGTTCTCTGTCTGTAAGCAGTGGTTCCAACCCTCATCTCACTGGTTGTTGTGAAAAATGCCCTGATTTGAAAATGGGCATCTTCCCACCCAAAATGTCTGCGGTTTCCTTTAAATGGAAAAATAAGCTTTTGCAAAATTGCCTAAGGCTGTCCTTTCCTATTTGTTTCTCAAGATGGTACAACTTTGGTGTGAGTTCTTGTCTCTTCGTCCAGAAATAATACGTAACTCATGCAAATACATAACATATAATTCTTAATACAGACATAAAGAATTGCATGCCCAGAAATCAACTATGGACTCTTCTAGTATCTGTTCGAGGATTCCAAATAAAAGTACTGGGCAAACCCTTATTCAGCACGGATACAGTAACTGTGCTAGGCATGCAAGATTGAGAGAAAACAAACTCAGTCCTTATGTTGCAGGAGCTGTTGATTTCTACCAGTGTTTGGTTACGGGTTGTCTCCTTTCATGGAGAATTGAGAAATTATCCATGACGATGGGGAAACAACCTTTATAATTATTCAACTTAATTATCAACTTGTTTTGGAGTAGCACCCAACAGTGTTGGTAGAGGACCCCCCACAGTTGCCCATCTTAGCAAAGGGCATTTGTCTGTGCACATTTGCACCTTGTTCAGCATCTACTGAGCTCCTACAATGTCAGAGTTTTCACTTTATATTTTTCATACAAGAGAAGAGCCAAGGATTATGAAACCAAACTCCAAATTAATTCAAATCTTAGTCTCCAATTCACCATGATATTTTAGCCTTTCTAATGCTTGGTTCAAAGATAATCAGGGGTTTTTCATCAAGTATTTTCTAGAGGTGCTGTGATTATTACTTTATTTATGTTAGTGGTCTCCCTTAGTGCCTGGCATTATTGGTGCCAAATAACAAGAAGCTATTATCAGAGGCTTGACCTGGAGCTCTCCATCTGATGGAGGATACATGTTTGTCTGTTGTTTTTAAATATGAAATATCCTTTGTATATATAAAATAGGGCACGGAGAATGGGGAATGATTGAGGGAGAGGGACAGATTCTGTAGAAAACCAATTGAGTGCCTAGAAGGGCTGATAGTGAAGCTAATTTGGGATGCCTGGGTAGCTCCGTGGGTTAAGCCTCTGGCTCTTGGTTTCAGCTGACGTCATGATCTCAGGGTGGTGAGATGGAGCCCTGAGGTGGGCTCCATGCTCTGCAGGGAGTCGGCTTGAGATTCTCTCTCTGTCCCTCACCCCACTTACGTTCCCTCTCAAAATAAACAAAATCTTAAAAAAAGAAAAAGAGCAAATCTAATGAAACACTAGCTTTAAGGGCCCATTTGTGCAGCCACTTCCCAGGACTTGGGCTTTCGCATGTTCCTCTGGTCTTGTGCTTTTGTAAAATTTGCAAAAATAAGATAAATTTTGTATTCTTTTTCTTTGAAAGGCCCTCTAGGGTCCCCAGGTTCAGGCCTCTGATAGAGGCAGGAGAGGGCAGGGCTGCGAGAAACCGAAACAACGTGAGCTATGCACGCCTTTTAAGTACTTGGGGGAACGCACTCTACTATGCGGTAACTCTACCAGGCAGACACGCTTTCTTATGTAATTAATGCTTATTTGTGCGCACGCTTAGACTGTGTCCTGAAGGGAAGTCTGGTGCGTTACCAACACTCACCCTGAGGTCCTCGGATGAGGGTGGAAGGCCTCCAGGGACCCCGGGCGCAGAAGCCACCGGGGAGCGACCCGCGAGCTCCCGCACGCCGCGGGCCGGGCTCCAAGGTATCTTGTCCGCGCGGGCCACCGTCGCGGGGACTCCCCCGACTGCGGTTTGTGCGCATGCCCGGGAGGGCGGGTCGGGTTCCCACTCGCGGGAGGAAGGCGGAGAGGAGAGCAGGTGATGTGGGAGCCGGCGGGGACATTTGCCGGCGACACCGAGCGTGGGCCGGAAGTGGAGGAGCCGAGAGCGGCGCCGCAGGAGCTCCGGGCTAGACCGTGGCGACGGCGGCGGCCCCGCGGCTGGCGGAGGACGATGAGGAGCGACGGAAGCCGCGCGGGGGGACGCTGCTGCGCGGCGCCGGGTTCCGAGTCCGCGGCCGACTGCGCAGCCTGCGAGCGGGTCTAAGTAAGTGCGGGGCGCGGCCGCCGGGCCCGGGGCGCTCCCGCCGGGGCAGGGTCGCGGGGGGCGGCCGGCGGGGCCTCCCCGGGGCTGCGCGACGCGGACGGGGCCGGGCGAGGGGCCCGGACGGAGGCGCAGCGGGGCCGCGGGCGCGCCGTGACCGATGCCCCGGGGGCCGTGCGGCGACCGGCCCCGGAGCCGGTGTCCGAACCCGCGCCGCGGCGCTCCCAGCCGCGCGCCGGGACCGGTACTGGGAGACCGCCGCGCCCCGCCCCCACCCCGGCCGCCCCCGCCCCGAGGCGCCGCGCGCCGGAAGGTCGCCAGCTGCTGGGGCGCGGGGACCCGCGGGGGCACGCGGGCAAGTCTGGGGCGTCGGGGAAGCCGCGCGGGCGCACCCGGCGCGGCCGGAGCCCGTCGTGCTGCGGCTCTCCGCCGGCGTTTCTTATCGTGCAGGATGCATCCGTGCTGTGCCTGCCCCGGTGTCCTGACCGCGCAGCCCCGCTGGCTCTGCGGCCGCTCGACGGAGCTCTGCCGGGGGCCGGTCGCGGAGTGAGACCCGGAGACCCGACGGGCGGCGAGCTCGGGGTTGGGTCCGCGCGGAGCCCCTCCCGGCTTCCTCCCGCTCGGGGTCGTACTTGTGTGTGTGCGCGCTCACACGCGTCGCGTTTTCTGCGGGAAAGTTAGATTTCGTTTCAGGAAGGAGCAGTGGGCTGTTCCCGGGCGCTGTCCGCTCCCCGGGGCCGACCCGGACCCCCGGCTGCTCCCTTCGGGACCTGTGCAGCCTCCCTGCGCGCCCGGCACGGTCTGCCGAGAGCGCGGGACCCAGTGGGTGCCGCCCCGGCCTCGCGGACTGCCCGCCGGTGCGAGACCGGTGCCCGGCTCCACTGCGGCAGCCGGTGCCCCCGTCCGCGCGCGGGCGCAGAGCGTGGGGCGGGCGCCCCGGGCCAGGGCCAGGGAAGGCTTTCTGAAGGAGCTGCTACCCGAGCTGGGTTTGGACAGAACAAGTAGGGCATTGCCCTAGTTATTTCCTGTGCGCAAGGACTCAGGTATTCTCCGCTGAGTCGTACCCATTATTTAATGCAAGTCTAGCAGGACCTGTAGCTGTGCTTAACTTTCACTTACCCTGCTCTGGTGGATCATAAATCACTTTAAATTTTGTTTTGCAGAAGCAGCTGCAATAACACACTACCTATTACATTGATCCCAGTAGTCTTTCAATTACACGTTTCATCTCGCCTTTATCTGTGCGGAAACATGCATTTAGAGAAGCTAAGTGAGTAGACGAAAGTCACCCAGGTAATAACAGACCAAGCTGGAAAACGTCTCTTTCCACTGCGTGGCACTGCCGCCCATTGGTCGTTGATCTGAGATGGTGCCTGTAAGGCAGCTCCTGGCTGTCTCTACCTCCCCATCCTGGGGCCCACATGCCTTCTCAGACACACCTCCAGCCCCTTTGCCCTCTGAGTGACAGGATTTAGGAACCAAGTTGTTCTGGGTTAACAGTATCACTTAGAGATAGGTTTTCCTATGATCGCCCGTCTCTTGTTTCTCATCTCAGGGGAATCTATTCCTGTGTCTCTGTCTTTCACTCATTTAGGACTCAGTGATAACTCAGATTCTAAAAATCTTTCTTGTTCTTGTTTAATCACCCCAGGAAGGCCTGAGGCCCATAGATGCCCTTCTTAAATTGAGACCAAAAGAGTTTCTAGTTTTTCTAATTCTTCTAATTAAGATGATTTTCCCTCAAATGATACACTTCATAATGAATTGTTATATTTTGTTACCTTTTCTAATATGTCTTAACTCCTCCAGCAGTACGTTCTAAAGTTGCAGAGGTGTATTTCTAGCGCTTGAACTATATGCATTAATGAGGTAGCCTGAGAATCATTAGAAGAAAATAATTTTTAAGTTTCATCCATCTAGTTAATATAAAGTGGCTAGAACTGTACCCGCTTCATAAGTTGGAAGTGTCTTGAAGTTCGTTATCAGTCTTAATTCTAACATTACTATTTGCATTTTTAGCCTTTGTGAATCTTTTTAAACAATTTTCTTCCTTGTAGCTATTTATAATCTCAGAACAAACTGTGATTGGCTTGCATAGTGACAATAATCTGTCATCTTTGTTCTGTCAGAGTTGACTGTATTTGCCAAGTCTCTCGTGCTACAAGTGAAGGGGAAGCACACACGTGCTCTCCGTGTGGCTGTTGGTACATGTGTCTGAGGTTTCTGCTCAGGCGGGTTTAAATCCCAGGTCGGAGCGTGCTCTGAACAGTTCGGTTCCTATCCAGCATTTCTGTAGGCCGTTGTTGTTCATTTGTCCCCGAGGACTATTAATACCCCCTTTTTCATTATTGATGACATGTGGGTACCCATTAGGGAAGTAGATAATTCATTGTGTGGTGTCTCCCGCACACTGACAGCTGCTTGTGTTTCCACGTCCGCTGTGCGGCTGCCATGATTTCTTCGCTTCTCCCTGCTTAGCAGAGAAGGAGATACGTTGATGTAGGAGGGTTGAACCCGAGTGCTGTGGTACTTGAAATGTGATTGGAAACTGAATTCCCTCAGAGTAGCTGATGAGCAGCCTGGGACCCTCCTGTCCCTTGTGATCTGGCCGTTAACAATGACACATGGATTTGATGTCTGTGGTTTCCAGCCTTCACGTGAACCTGTTCTGTCACTTGGAGGTATGCTTGTTAACAAATGATGAGTTTTTATTTTTAAACAAGCTGTTCCCAAAACTACCAGCTTGAGATAGACTTAGGGGCCTTAAAAATAATAGTACATTCATGATTGAGGACTTTCTCCATGGCATGTGTGTAATTGGTGACCCTTCAGTCAGTGTCAGGGGGAATTTCTCTTTCACGGACTGGTAAACATCTTCTGTACTTTTCAAAGATCTTGGACTGTTGGCAGAATCAGTAAATCACTACACACTGTATAATACAATGTAAGCACTCGCAATTAAAATAATCAAGATAGTTAGCATTTACTTTTTTGTATGAGAATTCCAACTTTTATTAAAATATGATTTTAAGTACGATTGAAAGAATAACATATTTGTCTGATCTACTCTGCTATTGAGGCAGTGATAATTAAAATGTATTCATTCCCATAATTTAAGTTTTAGTTCTTGGTTTATTTAAGTTTTCTTTATGATTTGGGGATAAAATATAGCTGGATAGAGAACTGATCTGAATAGATTACAGACTTCAGAGGGAAGTGATAATATCTCTTGGCAAAGAAAAAGTTGATGGTGCTTGTTACTCTAGACTTGAAATTAATCTTTAATGTAGCACTTGCCATCGTGTCATTACTTTTTATTGGAGAGACTAACCCGAGTTCCATTAAGTAAAGCAAAAACAAGACATTTCAGAGTTCATGAAAACTCATGGTAGTTCCCTGTATATTCCTGACTCTTCTTTCTCCCTCTCAGTAATCACGTACTCCTAAAACATGCTGTGTTTTATGTGAAGGTTGCTCCGCCAAAGTTATTTTCTACAACTTTAACTCTGTGTGCTTTAAAAATATGTGACTTTGACAGTAGTGGTCTGGGAAGGAGACTAAAAATGTATGATGAATAAAATACCTCACAAACCCTAATTGAAATATAAAATCACTGTGTCTGTGCACATTGGAGATTTCTAGAGACTCATTTTTAATCTTGGTGCATACTTAGCTCGCTCACTAACTTTTCAGTTACTCATTAAAGTCATATAACTGGGCCCTCCAACCTTCTACTGTACTAGTTAACAAAGACTATTTATAATCTAGTGCTTATTTTCCAACTCTACTTTTACTTTTTCTCTGTCACCCATAAAATAGAATTTGTGAGATCTTACGGATTATTCAGGTAAGAGCTCCCTTCTCCAAATATGGGAACCAAGACCCAAGGTAAAAAAGTGATATGTGGGAATACCCATTCAGAATGAGTTGCCATATTTAAATGTGGACTTGCGGGGCACCTGGGTGGATCAGTGGGTTAAATGTGAACTTGGCTAGTGATCTGAGAATGTGTGAAGCAAGAGTCACTGGGTACAAGCCTCGCCTGGAGTGACATAGAACTTTTGCCTAGGCAGAAAGTTCTCCCTCCAGAGTTTGCCATCTGTCTTCTAGTTTATGATCCTTGGGAACCTGAAGAATGCTAGGTGTTTTTATTAAAGATATTTCTCTTCCAGAATCTAGCAAGTTTTAGCAACCTGTCTATATTATAAGACACAAAATATTTAAATTACTGTAGTACATTGTTCTTTTGGGGGAGAAGGTTCTGGTTTTATTTTATGTTTTTATTTAATTCCAGTAGAGTTAACATACAGTGTTATATTAGTGTCAGGGATTTTTTTTTTTTTCAGGGGATGCAAAAATAGTTCATTATTCTCAGTCAGCATGATGCAACACATTAACAAAGTGAAGGATAAAAATCACAAGATCATTTCAGCATTCAGAAATACCTTCTGAAAAAATTGGACATCTGATTTCATGATAAAAACTGTCCACAGAGTGGGTATGAGGGATCTATTTCAACATAATGAAGACCGTACTATATTAAACTTACAAGTAACATCCTACTCAGTGATGAAAGACTGAATGCTTTTCACCTAAGACCGGGAACGAGCCAAGGAAGTGCTCTTGCCCCACTTTATTCCCCTAGTTCTTGGAAGTCCCAACTGTAGGAATCCTCTTCCATGTGGCCCCTGCTCTCCCTTCGTTGTGGAGTTTATTCTGTCAGTCTTCAAGTGGATTTCTGGGGTATTTAGGATGATAGTTATCTAGTTATCTAGTTCTCCCCTATAGTACCTCATTCTTAATCTGAAGGAGTCAAGTTTCTGGAGGAAAAAGACAGTAAGGTTGTATAGTTAGACTCTCCGAAACAGTGGTTTTCAAACTTTCTGGTCTCAGAACCTCTTTACATTGTAAAGAATTATCAAGGATGCTGAAGTGTTTCTGTATATGTGTACTCTAGAGAGAGATATTTACTGTGTTAGAAATTAAAGTTGGGAGTTTTTAACGTATATAACATTTTAAAATGGCAGTAAAAAGTTCATTACGTGTTAATATATTTTTTGTCGAGAGCAGCTGTTTTGAGGAGTATGGCATTGTTTTACATTTCTGTAAATATCTTTAATGTCTGCTTAGCAGAAGGTATATTATCATGTTTCTGTATTCATTCTCCGAAGATAGGTTGTTTTAGGTGAACTGTGTGAAGCAAATCAGGTTCACACAAAACTTGTAAAGAGAAGAGTATTACGGATGTTCTTTGATATTGGTCCGATACTCAACAGGTAGTAGTTTCTTTTTTCTTTTTTTTTTTTTTAAAGATTTTATTTATTTATTTGACAGAGAGAGATCACAAGTAGGCAGAGAGAGAGGAGGAAGCAGGCTCCCTGCTGAGCAGAGAGCCCGATGCGGGACTCGATCCCAGGACCCTGAGATCGTGACCTGAGCCGAAGGCAGCAGCTTAACCCACTGAGCCACCCAGGCGCCCAACAGGTAGTAGTTTCTTAAGGGCTGATTACATTGTGGAATCTGAAACTTGGATCAAAGAACTTTCGTCTTTGTTACATTAAAATCCATTGGTTTGTCTTATAATGGACTGTTACTTCTGCTTGATGTGACAGCATTCATTGCTCATTTGGAACATACTTGTTTGCTGTGTTGGGCAGATTCTTTCAAATGTTGGTAATCGAAAAGGTTATCAAATTGCATTTGCTGGTACCATCATTACCGTGGTGCCGGCCGGAAAGCCTCTGAAGTCATGGGAGGCTATTGGCAACTTCACATTCGTTTTCCATAATGGGTCTGCAGGCACCGAAGTCTGAATAGCCATAGTTTGTCAGTGGTCTTTTTAAGTAAAATTGTTGTCACCTAAAAAAAGCAGCTAGTTCAGCTCTCGACTCTGAATTTCAGTGCAGGGCCCTAGGGTTTTTTGTGTCCTCTCCATTTTGTCACACATTCATCACACAAAATGTTAAAGATGTATACTTATTGGCTATGATATAAGTAAATTAATAATTTTTACAACTTTTTCAGTGACATTCTTAAGTAAAACTGACTTTTGGCTCCTTTCCTGGAGTTCGTGGGGATAAAGAATGGCACTCCCAGGCTCTTGCCTCTGGGTGGCGCTGCCTTCATTGTTGCTCAGGCGCTGCCGTCCTCCCACAGTGGTTTCCTACAGTTAATGCCGCAGTGAAAAGGCAAATCGTGTCTTAGTGCCATTATAACATGGATCTTGAAGATACCTCAGAAGGGTCTTGTGGCCCTTAGGACTGTGCACTGCAGCCACTGGCATAGAAAGGTCTGAGGCCTAATAAGGACCTTAAAGATCATCCACTTCGACTGCTCTGATTTCCTGGACACTGATTGCCAAGTATTTACTTAGATTATGCTTGAATACTTCTAGTTCCTGAGAATAATTGTGCTCAGTAATAAAAATAAGTGGCATAGATAGCCATTTGATGGCAAGTAAGAGAAATCCTTAAACGTGGAGTTGTGCTTTGTCCTGTTTTTAAAAGTTTGTGTAAATCTCCACTTGGTTTCTGTAAGTAACCAAGCATGCTGAAATGTAGAGATTACTCAAATTCTGTTGTAAAGGACACATAGTTGCTGTATTTAAGGGCAGTTGTGATCTTTGATTGTCTTCGTGTCCTCTGTGATTAGATCGGTGTATGTTAGACATGTGCTGTGACGTGTGCCCCTGAGTAGATCGTGAGTCACTTGAGAGTCACATGAGGTAGGATCTGCATGTATTTGTGGCGTTGTCTTTCATCTTTAAGTAGCAGGTAAGATGCCCTGGAATCTGCCGGGCCTGGGAAACCAACTCTGGGTCCGCTCCAGGGGCCTGGGCTGGCTTTGAGAACCTCTACGGGGGTTTGTGCTTGTGTTCTGAGGACTCGTGTCATTGACCAGGGGCGTTACTTTGGTACTGGTCTCTCTCTCTCTTTTTTTTTTTTTTTTTTTGAGCATCAACTTAGACAATATTTATTTAAATAAAATGGAACCATTTGCAGTTCTTCCAAGTGCATATAAACGAGGGAGCGCCTGAGGTGACTAATGGAGGTCAGGTGAGCGCTCCTGTCACCGGCTCCGTGACTTACACCCGCTCACGCTGCAGCCAACGTGATGGTTCTGACAGCTTCACGGCTTCAGATCGTTTTTATTTTTAGTCTTAAATTGGTGACTGTGTACTCACGACGGTCTAACATTTACAAACCTGAAGCACATGGAGCACTAAAGGTGAATAAAACAAGTTAATGAGGACCATACATTCTCAAGGGGATCATCCCAGGTCTGGGGCTTCTGTTCCTGATTAAAGTGCTTCTGTAGTACATCAGGATGTGGCTGGTACTTCAAAACTGTTCTTTTAAAAGGAAAATGATCGTATCTACTTTATCTAAACATTATAATAAAAATTAGTAGTGCTTCTAACAGATTTTTTTTAAAGATTTTTATTTGAGAGAGAGAGAGCAAGGGAGAGCGAGCTCCAGCAGGGGCGGAAGCAGAGGGAGAGGGAGAGAAGCAGACTCCCTGCTGAGCTGGGAGCCTGACTTGGGGCTCAGTCTCCTGACCCTGCATCAAAATCAAGAGTTGGGGAGCCTGCTTCCTCCTCTCTCTCCCTGCCTGCCTCTCTGCCTACTTGTGATCTCTGTCAAATAAATAAATAAAATCTTAAAAAAAAAAAAAATCAAGAGTTGGCCACTTCATCGACTGAGCCACCCAGGCGCCCCTCAATAGATCATTTCTTGAGAAGTGCTTAGTAATATCCGTTTGATGACTCTGATCACTTCATCTAAGTAAAAAGCACGAGATTATTTTTAATGTTGACTTTTTTCATTCAAAGTTAAGACCTGTGCATGTTATAATGATGTGCTCATTTTTTGAAACTGTCACACATTAATTAAATTTTAGTTTACACGTTATTATATATTGAACTCCAGGATTTCACCTGTGTTTTTTAAAAAAGTTATTTGTTTGCACACCATTGTTTTTTGTTTTTGTTTTTGTTTTTTTAGTAATTGACAATAAAACATACAAAATGTGAGGGGAGGAGAAAGGATGTGGCTGTTTGTAGATATGTTTGAGGTGTCAGTGAGCATCAGATACTCAGGGAATAGATAAATTGAGATTGGAGATGCAGTAGACACAGAGAATTGAAGTAAGTTATACACAAGTGTGATAGTTTGAGCCATGAGAGAGAATGAGATCGCTGAGGGAAGGGAAGTAGATAAATGGACAGGACCTGGGAAGATACCGACTTTTAGGGGTGTATCAGAGGGAGGAACACTGGGATTTGGGTATACTGGAAGCCAAGGAGGAGTCAGTGTCTAGTGCTACTGAGGATTGTGGTGTTGCAGTGTGAATTGAGAAAAATCCATTGGATTTATTAGTAAATGAGGTTTACTTTTTTTTTTTAATTTTTTATTTTTTATTAACATATAATGTATTATTAGCCCCAAGGGTACAGGTCTGTGAATCGCCAGGTTTATACACTTCACAGCACTCACCATAGCACATACCCTCCCCAATGTCCATAACCCAACCACCCTCTCCCTACCCCCTCTCCCCAGCAACCCTCAGTTTGTTTTGTGAGATTAAGAGTCTCTGATGATTTGTCTCCCTCCCGATACCGTCTTGTTTCATTTTTCCTTCCCTACCCACCAAAC
Organism: Mustela nivalis; assembly: GCF_964662115.1. Taxonomy (NCBI): domain Eukaryota; kingdom Metazoa; phylum Chordata; class Mammalia; order Carnivora; family Mustelidae; genus Mustela; species Mustela nivalis. The sequence goes on from NC_139034.1 coordinate 85,357,281, forward strand.
CCCCCATGTTGCCTCTCAAATCCTTCTTATCAGGGAGATCATATGATAATTGTCTTTCTCTGATTGACTTATTTTGCTCAGCATAATACCCTCTAGTTCCATCCACATCCTTGCAGATGGCAAGATTGCATTCTTTTGATGGCTACATAGTATTCCACTGTATACACCACATCTTTATCCATTCATCTGCTGATGGACATCTAGATTCTTTCTATAGTTTGGCTATTGTGGACATTGCTGCTATGACCCTTTGGGTGCACGTGCCCCTTCAGATCACTACATTTGTATCTTTAGGGTCAATTGCCAGGTCGTAGGGTAGCTCTATGTTCAACTTTTTGAAGAACCTCCATGCTGTTTTCTAGAGTGGTTGCATCAGTTTGCATTCCCACTGACAGTGCTCCGCATCCTCACTAGCATCTGTTGTTTCCTGACAATTTTAGCCATTCTGACTGGTGTGAGGTGGTGTGAGGTTTACTTTTTATGAGAGATCGTGGTGAAGGTTCATGCACCAGGTTCTTAGACACTAAGTAGAGAGTTTTTGGAGTGGTTAAAGCCACAGGTAGACAAATTTGAGAGACATTTGACATGTGAGACCTTGTGTGATAGCGTAGCAAGAGCAGAACTGAGAAATGGGAATAAGTCAGATATTTAAATGTGGGCATAAGGTAAAAACATAATAATGTAGAAGCATGGAAGATGAGAAGATACTGGTTGACTGAGTTTCTGTTATTTGTAGGTCTGATGCTCTTTCCCTCTCAGCAACCCTTCTAGTTCGTATAAACTTTGGTTTAACTTTGCATATATAATCTCATCATTTTTCTTGGTTGTTCAGTATACGAAGGTGATATCAGCAAATGCATTTGAGCATGCAGAAGAACCTGGCAGATAATGCATCTCTTTTGGCAACACATTTCGTAAATTTAGCAACACATTTCATAAATGTTTTGCCCCATAGATGCCCCCATAAAATGTACAGTCGCCTTGTTTATTGTCCATGACCGGCAGCAGTGGTCTTGGGTTCAACTGCATATTCACGCTCAAGACCTGAGAGGCCATACCTGGTGCTCTGTCTTTCCCCTTTTTGAAAGATAGAGGATACAAACGCAGCACGTCAGCATCAGGTGCATTGTTCCCCAGTAATAGCTAAGGTTAGAGGAAAGGTGACGTGGGCGGGAGCACGTGCCACCCTGACTTAGCGGCTCCCTGCTCCGTGGGAGATAGTATCTTCTGTAACAGCACCAGGGCATCGCATCCAGGTGCAAAGAGCACACCAGTTCCAAGTCCAGTCCCCACGGAGAGAAGGCTTTCTTTTTGATTCCTACCGGACATGTGTAGCCCTACTCAGTGTTTGCTCAATCCAGGTGTAGCTCACCACTAGGGGTCAAGTTTACCACACAAAATGTTGCTTTGAAAAAGCTGGCATCCCACCTTCATGAGGTTTCCAGGGAAACAGTACTAGAAGGTTAACCAGAGGTCATTTTTTCATGCTGGAGAAGAGGTTTTGTTAACCCTTTACTCACACTAAGTTATTGACAAAATACGTGGAAAACTTGCGTATCACTAGCTGTATGATCTGTGAAGTGCACTGTATTAGAGGCACTGTTCATTTTCATTGCCTTTCATAACGTCTGGGTCTACACGAAGTTGTTTTTACATGCCAGCAGATGGCTCTCTAGTAATTGTATTTTGCCGATAGTTTTAATACATTTAGGAAATTTAAAAAGTCCTTCCATATATTAGGCTTGCTTGCCTCAATTCTTAAGATCATAGAAGTGTGTGCTCGCTCTCTCTCTGTCAAATAAATAAAATCTTTAAAAAAAAAAAAAAGAGAGAGACAGCATACACACTTCAGAGCAGTTCTTATTCACCTGTCCTTAAAGTTGATTTCCATTTGATATTCCTCCAAATGGACTGACTTCGATTCTGTCTTCCACGGTTTAAGAATATAAGTTTATGTTGTTTATCACAAAGTCATTTAGTTAAGGTGACTTTTCAGGACTGCTTTGTGGAAAACTGCAAATTTAATTCCTCTTATTTCTAGCCATAAGTGAACTCAAATATGCCATTTTTCTGATGTCCCGTCTTAAATATATATATGTCCAGTGCTCAGAATACAGTTATGTTTCCTCAGAAGTCTAATAAGTTACTGAAACAATCCAGTAATAAGGTATATTACTAGATTGTTCATTCAAAAAATATTTTAGTCTTGAATATATGTAAAGTGGTGTACTACCCAGTAGGGAATAGAGTAGTGAAAAAGAGAAAGATAGTTCTTAGGCTTATAGATTTAAGTTCAATATTTTATGTTGAAATTAGATATTACAGAGCCTGCTTTAAAAGGATAATTTTTCTAAGTTTGAATAATTGAAAATTGTAACTCTTTTTTCTATGTTTTTTATTTATTTGTATATATGAGATAGTGCGGTAGTTTTTGTTTAATTTGAAAATTGGTCAATTCTTGATTATCCAGGATATAGGGGCCCTTATCAAATTTTTAGATTTGCTTGGTACATTCAGATATTGATGCTAATTTGAGTAGAACATGCTTAGGAACATAGTAGTACAGCTAGAAATATGAGTCACAAAAGCAAATACAGTTAACATATTTCTATAGCATTTGTAAATGCTTTTTAAATTAGTTTCATTTGGTAATGCTGACCGGCCTTATATATAGGCATTTAAAAAATTCTCATTCTACTGAAAAAGAAATTTAGATTGGAAATAAGTGATAAACATAAGATTATTCAGGAAATACATGGTAGAGCAGAATTTTTTTTTTTAAATTTTATTTATTTATTTGACAGAAATCACAAGTAGATGGAGAGGCAGGCAGAGAGAGAGAGAGGGAAGCAGGCTCTCCGCTGAGCAGAGAGCCCGATGCGGGACTCGATCCCAGGACTCTGAGATCATGACCTGAGCCGAAGGCAGCGGCTTAACCCACTGAGCCACCCAGACGCCCGGTAGAGCAGAATTTAAGTGGATGAAATTTTACTGTGTTTTTTTCCTACAAAATCTCCAAATAAATGGTACTTTGAGTTACTCCTCTCTCTGATAACTGTCATAAATGATTGGCTCTAACCATGAAAAAGATAGAAAAATTGTTCACAAAGAAATTTCTTAAATGGTATCTTATTTTCCAAATAGTGCAATGCTCTAATATGTTTGTATTTTATCTCAAACCCTGTTAATCCTAATCATTACACACACAAAAAAGTTTTATTTTGATGTAAAAAGTTAATGCTGGTGTGTTTTTACATTTCTCCAGTACACCTGTTGGGTACAAATGACAATCATTGGTATCACTTATAATTAAAAATTAAAAATAAAATTAAGTAAACAGTGGATGAAAAGTTTAAGTGGGCCAGATGTGTTTGTTGAGACGTATCCGCTGTGTTGAAGGAATATAGAATAGCTCTGACTGATCTGAGCACTGTAGATAAATTGCTGTTATAGGTTGTAAAGGCATTGATTGATTACTGATCTGCAAAAAGTTGTCAGATTGAATGTAATTGGCTTATTTGGCTGCTATAATGCAACCACTTTCAATCTGGTTTTTAACCAGTTCTTGATATCTGCTGCTCAGGGATTGCTGCTTCTACAATAGTTAAGCTTGAATTTTTCTTTTACCTCACATACCTGCTTTTCTCTGGCTTATCACGGAGCTCATTGTAATAAAACTTGCTACAACTGGGTGGCAGTGTTGATTTCAGAGAAACTTCAGAAAAATGTCCTGTTGTCGGTGTACATTCACAGTCATTTGGATAAGAACTCAAATTTGAAAGTCTGTGTTTAGTGAAGTAGTGTAAAGTAGTGTTTGGTGAGATAATGGTAAAAATCAAATTTGTTAAGTCATCTAACTCATCTTTATAGCCAATCCAATTTAACTTGGTTTTATGATTTTTTTTTTAGTGTTTAATTCAGTGAATGAAAATGTCACATTTATTAGCTTATGGAATACAGTAAAATTTTAAAAAATCAGTCACTAACATTAGATTCAATAATAACCTCTTTATGGTAGTTTTATTAGTGAGTAAAAGAGAATTTAGTATTTTTTTAAGAAGAAAATATTCAGTTGGGGAAAGGTCAGCTTCTTTAACAAATGGTGCTGGAAAACTGGATGTCCACGTGCAGAAGAATGAAACTGGACCCTATCTTAGACCATAAACAAAAATTAACTCAAAAAGGATTGAGGACTTTTAAGACCTGAAACCATAAAACTCCTAGAGAAAAACCTGGCCATAAGCCTCTGACATCTGTCTTGGCAAAGATTTTTGGATCTGTGACATCAAAAGCAGGGGCAGCAAAAGCACAAAATAAGTAAGTGAGCCTGCATCAAACTAAAAAGCTTCTGCCCAACAAAATGAAAAGACAGCCTACTGAGTGAGAGAATATATTTGCAAATTATATATCTGATAAGGGGTTAGTCCCCAAAGTATATAAAGAATTTACACAACTCAGTAGCAGCAAAGCAAACAGTATGAGTATGAAATGGACAGAAGATCTGAGTAGACATTTTTCCAAAGAAGACATACAGATGGCCAGTAGGTATATGAAAAGATGTTGAGCATCACTAATTATCAGGGAAATACAAATCAAAAACCACAGTGAGTTATCCTCTCGTTATCTGTCAGAATGGCTGTTACCAAAAAGACAAGAAATAAATGTTGGCAATGATATGGAGAAATGGAAAGCCTTGTGCCCTTTTGGTGGGAATGCAAACGGCACAGCCGCTATGAAAGATGATATGGCGGTTCTTCAAAAAATTAAAAATACAACTACCATATGATCTGGCAATTCTGCTTCTGGATATTTATCCAAAACCACTGACTCAAAAAGATATGTGGACCCACATGTTTATTGCAACATTATTTACAACAGCAAAGATACGGAAACAACCTAAGTGTCCTGTTGGTGGATGGATGGATGGGTAAAGAAAATGTGATACATACAGACAAGGAAAATAAAAAAGAATGCAGTCTTCCAGTTGTGACAAAATGGATGGACCTGAGAGCATTGTGCTTCCTGAGCTAAGTCAGAGAAAGACCAGAAAAAAACAAACTGCAAAAACTAACCCCTCTCCCACACCCAAAACAAAACAAAACCCCCAAACCCCAAGTTTAACAGATACGGAGAACAGATTGTTGGTTGCCAGAGTCAGGGATGGATGAAATGGGTGAATGTACAAACTTCCAGTTGTAAAATAAATAGACATGGGGATACAAGACACTGTTTGGCAATTATCATTAATACTGTATTGCTTATTTGGAAGTTTTAAGAGAGTAGATCTTAGAAGTTCTCATCACAGGGGGAAAAAAAATTTTCCAGTTGTGTATGGTGACAGATGTTAGCTACTTACTGTTGTGATCATTTCCCAAAATATATAAATACTCTTATTTTGTACACCTGAAAATAATACAGTATTACATGTCAGACCTCAGTACAAAGAAATTTTTTTTCTCAGCCTACGTGGCTCACTGGTGGGCACGCAAGGAGCTTTGGAATCCTGCCGGCTGGCCTCTGGCCTCTTCTGCCTGAGAAGCTGGGAGCACAGCTGTTGACTTACGCCCCCGAGCCTCCCTTCCCTCATATACAAATTTGGGAACATGGCCTCAACCGATTCTTCTGTCAAATCAAGGAGAATGCCTTAATGAAAGTACCAGGCAGTAATTAAGCACTTTTTTAAAAGAGGAGTATCATTTGATAACTCTGTGTTTCATAAATACAGCAGTGGCAGGAGAGAGGAGACTGATGGGACAGAAGCAGCAGGGGAATCCGGACAGCAGTGGGTGGGCCCTTTGAGGAGTCTCCAGTAGCATAATTTATTATATCGTGAATCTGACTTTTTAAATAACGTATGTCGAATTACTGATTCTCTCTCTCTCTCTCTCTCTCTAGGATACTTACGGAGAGTGGCCATGGAAAAGTCCTGGATGCTGTGGAACTTTGTTGAAAGATGGCTAATAGCCTTGGCTTCCTGGTCTTGGGCTCTTTGCCGTATTTCTCTTTTACCTTTGATCGTGACTTTTCATCTGTACGGGGGCATTATCTTACTTTTGTTAATATTCGTATCAATAGCAGGTATTCTATATAAATTCCAGGATGTATTGCTTTATTTTCCAGAACAGCCATCTTCTTCACGCCTTTATGTTCCCATGCCCACTGGGATTCCCCATGAAAACATTTTCATCAGAACCAAAGATGGAGTGCGTCTGAATCTTATTTTGATAAGATACACTGGAGACAATTCACCCTATTCCCCAACTATAATTTATTTCCATGGAAATGCAGGCAACATAGGTCACAGGTTACCAAATGCGTTGCTTATGTTGGTGAACCTCAAAGTCAATCTTTTGCTTGTTGATTACCGAGGCTATGGGAAGAGCGAAGGAGAAGCCAGTGAGGACGGACTCTGCTTGGACTCCGAGGCCGTCCTGGACTATGTGATGACTAGACCTGACCTTGACAAGACAAAAATTTTCCTTTTCGGCCGTTCCTTGGGAGGAGCCGTGGCTATTCACTTGGCCTCTGAAAATTCACACAGGATTTCAGCCATTATGGTAGAGAACACGTTTCTAAGCATACCGCATATGGCCAGCACTTTATTTTCCTTCTTTCCGATGCGTTACCTTCCTTTGTGGTGCTACAAAAATAAATTCTTGTCCTACAGAAAAATCTCTCAGTGCAGAATGCCTTCTCTTTTCATCTCTGGACTCTCTGACCAGTTAATTCCGCCAGTGATGATGAAGCAACTCTATGAGCTGTCCCCGTCTCGGACTAAGAGATTGGCCATTTTTCCTGACGGGACTCACAACGACACGTGGCAATGCCAGGGCTACTTTCCTGCCCTCGAACAGTTCATCAGAGAAGTCCTCAAAAGTCATTCTCCGGAAGAAATGGCCAAAACTTCCTCTAACGTAACAATCATCTAATGTTGTTCCTTTTGATTCATGCACTGTATTTTAATTTGTGCAGAATGATAAAGAATGTTCCTTCCTAGAAGTGTGTTATGTCTGTACTTGTCTGAAGAGTGACATTAAACTTTGAATGGACTTCAGTGCTCCTCTGAGATGATCCAAATAGTTTTTTACATTTGAAGAACTAGAATTCTTGGGATTCTTTCATACATTTTCATCCAACCTTTCAATGTGGTTATGTACCCATACCTTTAGTTTAATATGCCAGTGTAATAGCATATTGTATTCAAAAGTTTCTTGTTGCCTACGTGGTGTGCCCTGTGTGACACTCGGGTTAATGGCGGGGTGCGGAAGGAGAGTCGTAAGCGAGAAACCTTTGAGTATTCTGCCTTTAGTAAATACCGGGACAATCATGGTAAGCAAACGTAGTCTGTTAACTGCATTCTTCCCCTTACCAGTTAAAATGAAATGCATGATGGTATTTTATTCCTTGAATTATGCAATGCAATGTTTTTAATGTAAATACTACCGGTCATATACCGATGTATATGGTAACCTGGGTCATATCTATTTTTATGTAAACTCTATTTTGTTCTTGGCAAGAAGTGAAATTGAGGCCTGTGTGCAGGTTGCCATTGACTTTTGCTCTGGTGAATGCTGAGATCCAGCTTTTTCTTACAAATAAATGGGACCCCATTTTTTCAATATAAATGTACCGTGTTTTGTTAGGTACAGTCTGGATCATGGCATGTAAAAATAGAAATTTAGAATTTTACTGCAGCTTTGATGTGCATATTTGAACTTTTTAACATTTGTAATTTTGGTGGCAAAGAGAATTTTAGCTTCTGTCAGTTTTGTACGTCTACAGCTAAACCACTAATAGCAGTCATAATGACAATTAGAAATTGTTTAAGAATTAAATTAGCAAGTCTTACATTACATGATTGTACATACTATTTTACAGAAATTCCCACATTTGATTTTTTAAGTCCAGTATCTAGGTATATCTAGCCCACTAAAGTCAAGGTATCATTTATTGGACTTTCTGAAAATAAAAGTTACAAAAACAAAAGCAAAAAAGCTGTTCTTTGGTTTAATGTTCCAGTTGTTACGATAGCATTGAACGACAGTGTCAGGAAGTCTTATTTATTTCTCTCCTACATGTAGGAATGTGGGAGTGAAGGAACTATAGAACTTTTTCTTACAGAACCTACTACCAGATCTAACAATTAAGTGGCTATAAGTGAGAAGTAGCATTTAGACATATAGAAGAGTAAGAAAAATCTTACTTAAAAAAAAGAGCCCCTTTAAACTTGCAGGATTTACCTTAAAAAATATAAGCTATAAGGTATTATTGTGCTAAGTTGTTTCAAGTCGTCCTCAAAAATTAGGTGTAATTGAGCTCTGTCCATTACGTTACGTCAGCTTTAGCATACCATATTTTGAATATTTCAGCTATATTTATTGGCTTTGTGCAAGTAGCTAGAGCAGAGAAATAATGGGTCAACGTTCTTGACCTTAATTATAAAATCTTTCCATGGAGATAGGGCTAGAAATACTTTGCCAAATAGCATTCTTATTCACTTTATGTCAGTATTTAGAAAAAAATACATTCTAGCAAGGGTGATTGCTAAAGGATGCTGTTTTTCTATAAATTACTGTTAGAAAGTCATGCTTTTCTAAAAGTTGGTAATCCATATCGTGGAAGGTGTATTTTTATGTATAAATTCACCACGGTTAAAGGATAATTTTCATCTTGTCAGTCATTGCTATGTAGAATGATTATCCTAAATAGTAACGTATTAAAAAGAAAAGAGTTAATACAACAAATGTAGTGTCCTTAGACGTGAGCTCACGTGGCACACCCGAGATGTGTATCATTCTCGGAAGCTTGCAGAGCACCTCTCTGTGTGTTTCTGTGATGGCTCCGTCTCCTGCTTGGGGAGGGGCTTTTGGACTTCAGTTGTAAATATTATGCTGATGAAGTATAAAAGCTTTTTCTTCACCAGTGATTTTGTTCTTATGCTGCTTTTGGTTGTTTGTTTCCTTTTTTAGGGTTTATAAATATTTGTTTTTGTTTTCCCTAAAGCTAGGATTTCAAAAGTCCTAAAGTACTTGTGTCCACCCCCACTTTCATTCCCTGGGGATTAAGGGGCATTTCTTCCTGCGGCAGAGGGAAGAGTGTGTTTCGGGTTGTAGTACATCTTTCCTTCCTGGCTTCTGTATTTGAGATGTCCTTAGATGGGGAGAGGGGGCCCATGAATCCCCTGGCATCATTTTTTCAAAACGTATCGAATCTTGTGGCCAAAACAGTTAGTCTTAATCAGATGTGACTTCTTCATGGGTCACTCCTTCATTTGGACCCATGTCTTAGTGGGAATAGAGGTGTTTCTGCCTTGTGTATTAATTTCTGGCTCGTTTTGGAAGAGCGGCTCTAAGAGATGAGGAATGAATTTTAAGTTATTAAGCTGCTATAGTTTTGGAAATCCTAGGATGATTTTAAATACAGCAAAATACAAATTGTATTTAGATCAAAATTCATGATTTTAAAAGGGATTGTTGGGAGAGGGGTGAATGGCAAAAAGAATACTAAAAAGGATTTGCAAAAGATGGGGAGAAGAAATTTGTGACAGGCGAGAGATAAAAGATACTAAATGAATAGAACTAGCTGGAAAGGGAACGTGATCTGGTTCTTGAGTGTAGGTCCAGGAAACGATTAACTGAATAGGTCGGCAAAAAGGATACCTCATGGTGCAAAACAATACATTTGTATGCAAAGCGTCTCTAACCAAGAAACTGACTGGAGCACCTGATGTTGCAAATAACTTTGTAAAATTGATATTTTTACTGAAATGGTATTTTCAGTTTTCTTTTTACTGGGCAACTTAGCTTATTTTTTTCATGATGAGCTGTGGATACTTGGTAATTACCCAAATTCCAGCTTTGGTGATATGTCAGTTACATTCTTTTGTTGAAACTTCATACCACCGGATGCTTTTATATTCATCTTTTATTTTTGTAAGATTTAGTTTGAGGTGGAAATAGGTTTGTTTGGTCAAATTACAGAATGAAGGACACGTTCAGCTTTATATAAATATTCTCACAATCTCAGTTTAAGGACAGTTTTTAGCATTGAGTCCCTTTCTTCCTTAAGGTTGGGAAAAAATAAGGTAAACTTCTACCTAGGATGTCACAGAAGTCACTTTTAAAATTAGATCATGATTGAGATATACTGAACTCTTGCACTGACCTCCCCTTCTCCGTTTTTCCTATTACGTTTGACAAAATAATGAAGAGAAAAAAAAAAAACTGTGAGAAATATTCGTTATAATGCTTTCAGATTATCCACTTAAATTTATGTATTTTCATATCACTCAGGTAAAGTTGGAAATGACAGAGCACAGACATCTATTTTTTAAATCAGTAGGGTAGAAAATGAAGAGCACTTCTGTTTATTTATATTACCATATATGCACATCATCTAAGCTAATCAGAAATAATATATTCATTTGTATAGCAAAATGAATGCATTCATCCTAACTACAGTCAACACATTTTTGCCAAAAGGCACAAATATACCTCCATTTATATTTTGTATCTAAAAATGTAGTTTAAAAATAGGACTACGTATAAGAGACACTTTTTACAAAAAGTGCCATATGCACACAATGTAACGGGGATGAGTGTGTGGTGTTCAACATCATTTATGACAGTTTCCGTCAGTACAGTGAATACTGGAAAGTCAAGTTGTTTTCGACTTATTCAAGTATATCCAGGATAAAATAAGTTAACCCAGTTTCATGATGTAAATCATATTTTTGTTATTTGCCATATTTTATTTGAAGCAGTAATACAATTTTATAACTCAGATTTGAATGTTATCGTACACGATGTGCTGGCCATGGCAAGCAAACATTTACATTTGTTTTTTTTTTTTTACAATAAATTTCATTTAGAATATACTTTCTATTTTTCTGTACTGACATATGCAATAAATTGATAACATTAAAAGTTTGATTAATGTCTTAAGATAGTTTGTATTCAGTCTTTTTTTCCCCCCAGTTTTCTATTAACCTAAATTATATAGTAGGACATTAAGGTTTCCTAAGGGTTAAATAAAATTTCTGAATGCATAATGAAATTAATGAATTTTTATTGTTGTAATGGTATGGTTGATAAGTAGAAGTGAGATTTATATTCTCTTCGTATTATCTTCCCACAGAAGACATTTCATGTAGGCTCATAGTAAATATTTTCTTTTTTTTCAAAGGTTTTCTTTTTCTCAGTTTTTTTTTAAAAGATTTTATTTATTTATTTGACAGAGTCAGAGACCGAGAGCACAAGCAGGGGAAAGGGCAGAGGCAGAGGGAGAAGCAGGCTTCGAGCGGAGCAAGGGGCCCCTTGTGGGGCTCAGTCCCAGCACCCTGGGATCGTGACCTGAGACGAAGGAAGATGTTTCACCGGCCGAGCCTCCCCGATGCCCCGTGAATATTTTCTCTATATGAACCGCTGGTGATTGAATAGGCCCCAAAGCATTTGATGAGTTAAATGAATCTGGGAATGGATACATTTTAACTACTGATAGTCCTATTGCCTTCAGATCTCACAAAGTGCTTTCTCACGGGATTCTGGTCTTTTTCCCTCCGTTACTATGGGGTTGGGGGTGTAGGACGATGTAAGATGGCCTGATGCGTGTTCAGTCTTGCAGAGTCTGTATCTTGGTTTCTCTGACAAGAAACTCACACGCTCCAGTAGTGTCAGAACCAGTTGGATGATAACAAAATGTGTGACAGACCATTTTAAACGGCCCCTATGAGTCAGGGTGAGGAGATCCCTTATCGGAGGCCACCGTTCCACTGCAGATGTGGTGGGAGAGGCGATCTCCCGTGTACTTTCCTCAAAGACTGCTAACCTGAATCCGAAGAGAAAGTAGTTTGTTTTTTGTTTTTTGGTTTTTTTTTTTAAGATTTTTTATTTTTATTTGACAGAGAAAGACACAGTGAGAGAGGGAACACAAGCATTGAGAGAGGGAGGAGCAGACTTCCCGCTGAGCAGAGCGCCCGATAGGGGGCTCGATCCCAGGACCCTGGGATCATGACCTGAGCCGAAGGCAGACGCTGAACGACTGAGCCACCCAGGCGCCCAAGAAAGAACTACTCGTTTAAAAAACTAAGAACTACTCGTTCTTATTTTCAAAAAAGATACTTTCACAGTCCTATTTCCCAACACTCGCTTTACATCCCGTGACCTGCTGAAAGTCATGGGCAGTTGGATCCAGTTAAAGAATAGAACAGTCACCTTATTAACGAAAAAGGAGGGAAAGACATTTTCTAAACACCTACAAGTGTAAGACCTGCATGTAGGGCACGTTAATGATCACGGAATTCCCACAGCAAAGCTTTGAGACAATCTCGAGTGATTTACTCGTTAGGAACACTTCCAAACAATGGGCCATAGATCAAAAATTAGGAATGTTACACAATAAGCCACATTTTCCCAGAGCATTTATTTGTGTTTCTGTGGAAGATCTAGAGGTTAACCTTACTAAGACTTCTCATTCTCTCTTTCAGCCCTTGATAAAGCAAACTCAAAAGAAATAGGGACGTCAGTCTCCAGGTTGCGCAACAGATGCTGTGCCACCGATCTCCCTGTGTATTTCCCTGGTCCTGCCACACGGGTCCCTGACATTATTTTATAACAGCTAGCACTTTTCCTGAATGATTGTGACATACTAAGTATTGTTCTGACTCCTGTTTGACATTTAATTCTTGATCACTAAACAGTGAACTGGTTTCTGACTTGGCTGATCTCACTCTTTGGTCTTTGTCCTGTTTTAACTTGCAAAAACAACTCCACACCTTTCCCTATCAAAGGGCACTTCGTGACTGCATTTCTCATTAGATCAGAGTCAGACTTCTTGGTCTGTAGGGTCCTTTACAAGGTGATCTTAACCTTCTAAAAAGTGGCTACTCTTTCGTGAATCAAACTCGTTTCTCTACTACGCACTTAACGCCCTGTGCGTCAACCTGTATATCCAATGGCCTCTCACCTTGCTGAGCTCCCACACCCATCACCCAAATCCATGGTAGCTTTAGGAATAGTGTCTCCTCTTTCTGAAGATTATGGCACTCACTGCCTTTTGTAATTTGGTAGTTGATTATATTCAATTCGGTTCTTTTTTAAACACACTATCTCGTTTCCCGTTTGTATGTCTTGGCTTCGCAGTAAATCAAGGTGCGGCAGCCTGCATGCGATTTCTCTCTGTCTGACATAGTGCCTAGCACCGTGCTAAGCACCTTGTAGTGCTGAGTGTGTTTTCCATGTGGCGTGTGCTCACTGAAATTGGTCCACGCTTTTCCTTCTCTAAGAACAAAGAAGATGCACAAAGGCAATTAATGTAACATTGTATATTTCTTAAAGGTTTAGATTTAGAATAGCAGCAAGTGAAGGTAAACACGCGCACACACACGCACACACACACTCCCTAGCCCGTCATCAAAGTAGAAACATCAGAAGCTGCCTGTGTGATTAGATCACCCTTCAGAGGTGGGCAGGGGAGCGATTATGCAGGACATGTGACACTTGTAGGATCTAACTTCAGCTGAGCAGAGGAAAGAGGCAGACAGAGATGAAAACACACTTAAAAAGAGACCGCACAGAAGGAGGGTATGGAACAGGGATCAGACGTGATCACTAAGCCTGGCCGTAAATAGAGCTGATACAGGACTGCAGTGTTAGCAGGCACACCAGCGGAAGGCCACAGGACCCCTTGTCACGGGATCTCTCTTCTGGGTGATAGAGATTATGTCCCAGTTTTGTTATCTTCCATTTATTTTTAATCATGTACTTGTAATTCACTTTTTAAAAATCTATCATGATCCCTATAGTCATTTTAAAAAAAAGATAAGGTATGCATTTAATGTGGCATATTGGTATTTTTTGTGGCCTTAATCCCGGGACATATTCCTTGATGTTTTAGGAGTTCCAGGCTCCTCTGTAGCCATCCTGCAGGCAGGCCTCTGAACACAGGATGGACTGAGTTAGGGGAGAGCCCGGGGCAAGTTCAACATCTCTGGAGCAGTTGGTAAACAGTTGTCATTCCCACTTAAAGCAGACCTGAAGTTGAATGACAACTGTTGTAGTATTGTTAAAATCCCTTCCAGTCTTGTACTGTATTTCACCATTATCTGTTATTTGGGCTTCCAGCATTTTCCTCGTTAATGTGAATTACAGACCCACAAACATCAAGCAGACTAAACTTGGTGAAGATGGGCACAGTTCTTCTCATCTCTCCTCATTGGCTTGGGCGCACAGCTGGAATTCAGTAAATACCAGATGAGCAAAAAATATCCCTTGGGTATAGCAAATACTCCAATATATGATGATATCGATGGAAAATATATATCGGTACATTGCATTCCAGAGACATTATCTGTGAGAGCAGAGGCCCCCAGAACTTTCAGGAGCCTCTGTATCCGTGTGTCCTCTCAAAAGCTTGTAAAGGCTGCAGCGTGCACTCCGAAGTTAAGCTGAAGTAGTGAAGTTAGGATGAGTACGAAGGTCATAGCCACGTGCAAGTGATGTTTTTTTTTTTTTGTTGTTTTTTTTTTTTAAAGATTAGTGATGTTTTCATGTCCGAAACACAGAAAGTGTTTCTGTCGAATCGAAGTGACATACTTCGTTAACTAGAATACCAGGTAGTTGGGATAGATGGCTAATGATGTTTTATACTTTTTTAAAGAAAATGCAGGCTTGGGCACCTGGGTGGCTCAGTGGGTTAAGCCGCTGCCTTCGGCTCAGGTCATGATCTCGGGGTCCTGGGATCGAGTCCCGCATGGGGCTCTCTGCTCAGCGGGGAGCCTGCTTCTCTCTATCTCTCTCTCTCTGCCTGCCTCTCTGCCTACTTGTGATCTCTCTGTCAAATAAATAAATAAAATCTTTAAAAAAGAAAGAAAGAAAGAAAATGCAGGCTTGTCTTGAGGGGTGATTTAAGCATCTCCTACACTCTTGAAGAATTGTAGGTTCTAGGCAGTCTTCCTACAGATCCTAATAGAACTGTCCTGTGAAGGCTAGTTTTGCTCAGTTTGACCTCGTATTTGCTGTATGTATTTTGCATACCTTAATTACTTGTCTTCCATTTTCTAAGGCCGAGCTAATCTAAAATATAAACCGTTTGCATTCTAATATATAATTTGTTTCCCTTATTAGAATAATTGTTGCTTAAGAGCCTAAAATGTAAGAAAATATATTCATGAGTAACTCATTGCCCTTTAATTTTTATTTATTATGAGTAGAACTGGAGTAGAAAGGCCGAGGGCAAGTCTGATGAGGAAGAGTTTATACGAAGGTCACTTTGGCAAAGTGTGTTCTTATTGCCTACTGAGCTTTGGGAAAATGCAAAGGAGGAATGATCCTGACACGTGAGAAAAGCACACACTCATTATGTAGCACAGAAAATAGCCCTCCTGTTTTTTTTCTTTTCTTAATTTACTTTCCTCAGAACTAAAGAGCCCCCGGCGCCGTGTCGAACCCCCTCCTCCCGGACCTCTCGGTCCTCGGGCGGCATCCGTCTTTCAGGCCCGCGTTCCCCCTTCCTTGATCCTCCGCCCGCCCTTTCATTCTGTTGTCGCTGTTCACAATCACAGATCTACAGAAGAAGTTGAAGGTACAGTGGAAGAATTTTTAATGAAACATTTGCAAGTTCATCTCCAAGCTGATGCCCCCTGATCTCTGAATATTTTCATGTGTTTTTGCTGAGCAGATTCTCCTGCGCACATCCTCATAACGCAAACATTAAAACCAGGAAATCACCAAAGTGGATTACCTGAGCCTCAGATCCCACGTATCCCAGCATCATTTACGGACAAAGCATCTTATGAATATAGGTGCAAAATAAAATACTAGCAAACTGGATCTAGCAAAATATGAGAGAATTATGGATCACAACCAAGTGAACTTTGTCACAAGAATGCAAGGTTAGTTTAAAATCTGAATTAAACCATTTAAACCATTCAGTTTAAAATCTGAATTAAGCCACCTGGGTGGCTCAGTTGGTTAAGTGTCTGCCTTCGGTTCAGATCATGATCCCAGAGTCCTGGGCTAAAGCCCTGCGTCAGGCTCCCTGCTCACTGGGAAGACTGCTTCTCCCTTTCTGCCTGCCACTGTGCCTGCTTGTGCTTTCTCTCTGCCAAATAAATCAATAAAATTCTTAAAAAAAACAAAAAATCTGAATTAATGCAATACACTACACACACACACACATATATATTAGTCTGCTTGGGCTGCCATAACAGAATGCAGACTTGTGGTTTAAACAACAGAGATGTACTTTCTCACAGGCTAGAGGTTCATGATCAAGAAGCCAGTAAATTTGGTTTCTGGTAAGAGCTGTCTTACTGGCTTATAGATGGCCTCTGTCTTGATGTGTCTCCATGTGGCCTTTCTTCTGTGAGTATATGGAGAGAGATCTCTTCCTCTTCTTTCTTATGAGGACACCAGTTATCAAGATAGAGTACCATGATTACGACCTTATTTATTTTATTCCTTTAAGGATTTTTTTTTTTTTCCTCATAAGAGGGAGAGTGTTGGGAAGGGCCAGAGGGAGAGGGAGAGAGAGAATCTTAAGCAGGCTCCATGCCCTGCACAGAGCCCGACACAGGGCTTAACCTTACAACCCTGAGATTATGACCCGAGCTGAAATTAGGAGTCGGACACTTAACCCACTGGGCCACCGAGGTTCTCCATTAGCTTTATCCTTTTAAAGGCCATGTCTCCAAATACAGTCACACTGGGGGTCAGGGGTTCAATGTAGGTATTTCTGGAGGACACAGTTTAGTCCATAAAGCTATATGAACAGAAGAAAGCATTTGACAATATTCAACACACCATCTTGATGAGAATCACTCAACAAACTAGGAATAGAAGGAAGCCTACGCCCGTAGTGAGCATTTACAAAATACTTGTGGTTAGCATCATACTTAAAGGTAAAAGACTGAAAGCCTTCCTCCTTAAGATCAGGAACAAAACAAGGGTATATATTCATGCCACTTCTATTCCACATTATACCAGAGGTTTTATGCAGACGAATTAGGTAAGAAAATAAAATAAAAATCCGGCAGGTCGAAAAGGAAGAAGTGAAACTATTGATGAAATGATTTCTATGTAGAAAATCCTAAGGAATCCAACAAAAATCAGAACTAATAAATGAGTTTAGTAAGGTTCCAGGATTCAAGATCAAGTGGAAAAATCAATTTTATATCAATGCACTATTAATAAATAATCCAAATAAGATAGTGTTTTGGGTTGGATTGTGTCAAAACTGATTTTTGACACAAGTACCAAGATTCTTGAGAGGACAATCATTTTAACAAATTGATGTATAGACTGGATATCCACATGCAGATGAATAATTTGGATTCCTATACACACCATATAGTAACTCAAAATGGAAAAAAATCTAGAGGAAAACATAGCCATAATCTTTGTGACCTTGGATTAGGTAATGGTTTCTCAGGGATGACATCAAAACACAAGTAGCAAAAGAAAAAAAGAAAAAACAAACAAACAGAGAAATTGAGTTTGATAAAAAAGTTTTTTTTTTTTTTAACTGTGCTTCAAGGAACATTATCAAGAAAATGAAAAAAAACAACACGCATATTGATAGTGATAGAAAATATGTAGACATCACAAATCTGATAAGGGACTTGTCTCTAGCATATGCAATGATATAAAAAAATATATAAAGACAATCTCATTTTAAAATGGACAAAAGATGAGAAAACGTTCTCTGAAGAAGAATACAGGTGGCCAATAAGCACATTAAAAGATGTTGAGTGTCATTAGGGGTGAGGGAGATGTGAATCAAAACAATGATAGGACAGTACTTCACACCCACTGGGATGGACATAATCAAAGATGGTGACAGCAAGTGCCTGCAAGAATGTGGAGAAACTGGGCGCCTGGGTGGCTCAGTGGGTTGGGCTGCTGCCTTTGACTCAGGTCATGATCTCGGGGTCCTGGGATCGAGTCCCGCATCGGGCTCTCTGCTCGGCGGGAGCCTGCTTCCTCCTCTCTCTCTCTCTGCCTGCCTCTCTGCCTGCTCGTGATCTCTCTCTGTCAAATAAATGAATAAAATCTTAAAAAAAAAAAAAAGAATGTGGAGAAACTGTGGACACTCACATTGCTTGTGGGAATGTAAAGTGGAGGAGACGCTTTGGAAACCAGTGTAGCAGTTTACATAATGTTAAAGAGGGAGTTAACCTATGACCCAGGGTTTCCATCCTGGGATATATCTGAGAGGATTGAAAATACGTGTTCACACAAAAACTTGATTGTACGTGATTGTTCACTGAAGCATTATTCATAATAGCAAAAAAAGGGGAACCTGTCCAAATATCCATTAAGTGATAATTAAATTAAAAAAATGTGATGTATCCCTACAGTGAAGTTACCGTTATGCTACAATAAAAAGGAAGTACTTTTAGATGCTACGACATGAAGGAACCTTGAAAACATGCAAAGTGAAAGAATTGAGTCACAGGAGATGATGTACTGTTAACAATACAGGTTTAAACTGCAGTGAACATGGATTTTTTAAAAATGTAAACACAGTATAATACTGTATATGTATTTTCTCTAATGATTTTCTTCCTCTAGTTTTGTTGTAAGAATATAGTATATAATAAGATAACCTACAAAATATATATTAATTGACGGTTATCTTTTGGTCAACAGTAGGCTATTGGTAGTTACGTTTTTGGGGAGTCAAAAGTTATACATGAATGTTCAACTCGGTGGCGGGTCAGCAGGCCTAATCCCCTTGTTGACGGTTCAACCGTACTCTGTTTTTCCAGTCATTAGCAGTGTCCAACGAGGCAGCTCGGTTGAGTCAAGAAGGAGACTAATGTCTGTCCAAAAGGGGGCACTGAGTGGAATTAAAGAGTTTCTTCTGGGGGTAGTGGAAATATTCTAAAATAGGTTATTATCTATCTGTATCTGAACTATACAAAAATGCTGCAAATCTTTGAATTGCACCTTTAAATGGGTGAGTAGTGGTGCATGTTAATTATTTTAGTAAAGCTGTTACAGTGGGTGAGACCATTTAGGAATAGTCTAAGTAGAAGGCGTTGGGTTCAAAGGATAGTGTTGGCTCTGGAGAGAACTGGATGGATTCTAGATACCCTCGGGAGGAAGCTGATGGGGAGGAGTGGGGAAGAACCCAGAGCCGATAGTTCTCTTGCACCTGGATGACTAGGAGAGCGCAGGGAAGTTTTGACAGAAATATCAGGAGGTCACGTTAACTTTATAATGAGTATGAAGTGCCTATAAAACAAAATAACGAGTGTTTTTCATTCTTTTCACTGCCCAGCACCCGTCCTGTGCTTTGGTCGTCCTATCTGACCTGTCCGAGCTGGTCTCCCTGTGTGGGACGCTCCTCTCACAGCAAAGATGCAGGTTCTGTACGTGACCCAGACTTGGTCGACCAGACACACTTGCTCAAACTTGGAGCTGGAGAGCGGTGACGTGGAAGAGGAAGGCCATGGCAGCCCACACTAACGCAGGCCTGTGCGGAGAGCAGCCAGGTGCAGATTTCCCAGCCTCCTGCCCCTGCGGGCGAGCCGACGGGGCAGCGTGCCGAAGGATCTGGGCCGGGGGCCACAGCAGTGGTATCTTTATGGGCCCATTTCTGTATCGTGATGGGGAGAGGATATACGGGTATTGAGTCCCCAAGCATACTTCTCTAGTTCTTTACAAAGATTCTGGAAGTTACCCCGAGTCTGTTCAGTGAAGTTCTTTTCTATTTAATTAGCTAGAGATGGTTTTTGTCACTTGCTGCTAAGAGCAACCTGAGGCATAGGATACCTGAGAGGGCACGGAGGTTTGGGGAAGAGCTCTGAAGACGGGCCCCGGGGCAGCCACCCGCGCTTCCCTCATGGATAGACCGGGCGGGCAATGTGAGTGCGCTGAATGCGATGGAAGAAGCAGAGAAAGTGGTGACTCCAAGGTGTGTGGTTCTGGTGCCGTAAAGAGAGAGAGAATGTTGAGGGCAAGAGTCTGAAAGGGAAGGAGGAACCCAGGACCTAGCCTGAGGAACCTGAACATTTAAAGGCTAGGAGGACAGAAGATAGCCCTAGAAGAGAAAGAGAGGGAGATGCTTTATTGGGGTCTTTGCAGAGCAGCCAGCACTTGACAGTTTAGAACAAGGTTTGTTCTAATGGGAATGAATGAATGAATGAGTGAGCTTCACGCCCAGCTTGAGAGCCACGAAGGTTGCTGAGCACTGATTGCTGATGCAAATACACACGGGTTATAAAAGTACATAGCATGGTGGTGAAAAAGATCAGCAAATCGGTGTCGCAGCAACGAACAGCTCCTTTTATGACAGTGCAGAGTCCACAGGAACCCAAGAAGGGGAGGAAATTCTCAGCCCCGTCCTGCTGACTCCGTGTGCCACAAGAAGCCGGGCAGCACCTCTGAAATACTTTGGCTAAAAGTCTTCCCTGAAAACACACACTCCGACTCCGTGTATTGTGTGTCCAGTAAGATTTATTCATGAATTTAGGTCATTATTAACAACCTTCATGACTACTGGACTACCACACCTTTATTTAATTAATAATGCCAGCTCCTTTATGGTGACCATAAAAATGATGTGCAAGTTAATTCGTATGTTTTCTTTTTCTCCTTAGCTGGACAGATAGGGGGTAGCAGAAACAAGCATATTCAGATAAAGTGTAAGAAAGAGAGATGGTGGCATTTATGTTTGGACTTTCCGGTACCTTGAAATTTTTTTATTTGGAAGTATAAGCAGCCATTTGAAGCTCACCGGATCAAGGCACTGTCTGCTCCAGTACTGACTGTCTCCCACTGCAGTCCGAGAGAGGGGGGAGCACAGGGAGACTCCCCGGCCTTTCGATCCTGTTCCACTCATTCTCTGCTTCTCTGTATTTCGGTACCATTCTTTTTGACTCTTTGGAGTTTGGAAATCTTTTAGTGCAAATCCTCGAAACTTTTTTTTTTTTTGAAAATTTTTGATGGTTCTAATTCATTTACATTTCCTAAACATATTGAAATCAGCATGTTACTTTCTAACAAGAAAAAGCCTGCAAGCTGATGAACTTATCAATTTGAGTCACATTAATATCCCGGCAGTATTCATCTTTAGGCTTTAAGTTCTCTCAGCATCCTTTTTAAGTTTATAATTTATCAGGGCACCTGGGTGGCACCTGCCCTCAGCTCAGGTCATGATCCTGGGGTCCTGGGATCGAATCCCACATTGGGCTCCTTGCTCAGGGAGTGTCTGGTTCTCCTTCTGCCTGCTGCTCCCCCTGCTTGTGCTCTCTGACAAATAAATAAATAAGATCTTTAAAAAAATTATAATTTGTCTTCAAATAATACTTTGTGGTGTTTCCATCTCTTGCCTTTGTGCTATTTTTGTCATGTATTTTCCCTCTATATAGCTTACACATTTTATAATTATTGGTCATCAGTTAATTATCTTCTTTCAGTGGCAAAAATCACTTAATAGAATTTACAATCTTAATCATTTTTAAGTGAGCAGTGAGTAGGGATGGGTACATGTGCCTTGTGCGTGGCCCTCGAGAACATTTTTATCCTCCAGACCTGGAACCCTGTACCCAGCGAACGACTCTCTCTTCCCCTTCCTCCAGCCCCTGACAATTGTCATTCTCGTTTTGGTTCCTATCAGTTTGACTGCGTCAGATCCTCATACGAGCGGAAGCAGGCATCTGACATATTCACTTTGTATAATGTCCCTGCAACTCCAGACAGACTTTCCTTCTATTCTGAAGCTGCATTACATTGTATGTGTATAACGCATTGTCTTTATCCAGCCATCCGTCCTTGGACATTCAGTTTCCACCATGTGGCTCTCTTGAATAATGTTTCAGTGAACATAGGTGTGCAAATATCTCTTTGAGATTCCATTTCCCATCATACTGGGTATGTCTTGGAAGTGAGATTTGCTGGATCATATGGTACTTCGATTTTCAATTTTCTGAGGAACATTCGTACTATTTTCCGTAGCAGCTACACTGTTTCACGTCCCCACCAGCAGAGCAGAAGAGAACCACTTTTCGCATATTGTTGCCCACACTTTATTTTCTGCTTTGTTTGTCATCCCAGTGACCGTCCCTATAGGTGTGAGGTGGTATCTCGTTGTGGTTTTGATTTGTATATCCCTGACGATTAGCGACGTTGAACATCTTTTTCACGTGCTCGTTGACCATCTGTGGATCTTCTTTGGAGAAATGTCTATTCAAGTGTTTTGCCCGTTTTTAAGTCAGGTTATTTGGGGTTTGCTGCTGTGGTTGCTGAGTTGTTATTCTTTGTATATCTTAGATATCACTGCCTTATTGCATATGTGGTTTGCAGTATTTTCTCATTCACTGGGTTGCTTTTTCATTTTGCTGTTTCCTTGGCTGTGCATAAGTGTTCAAGTTTCATATAGTCCCTGTTGTCTATTTTTGCTTTTTATACCTGTTCCTTTGGTGCCCTAAGAAATCATTGTCAAATCCAACGTCATGAGATTTTTTCCCCAAATGCTTTCTTCTACAAGGGTATAGTTTGAGGTCTTAAGTTTAGGTCTTTAATCTATTTTGAGGTAGTTTTGTTTGTGGCGTTCATGTAAGGGTCCCACTTTATTCTACTGTGTGTGGATGTTCCGTTTTCTCAGCATCATTTGTTGAAGAGAGACTCCTCTCTCCATTGTTCAGCTCTGGCAGCTTTGTCCTTTGATCCCATATGTGGTCATGCATTTATTTGTGTCTGTTCTGTTCTGTTGGTCTGTATATCTGTTTTGATACCAGAAACATGTTGTTTTAATTACTGTGATTTTATATGATGTTTTAAAATTAAGAAGTGTGAAGGTTCTAGTTGTGTTTTGCTTTGTTTTGTTTTTTTCTGTTACGATTGTTTGGGCTATTTGGTGTCCTTTGAAATTCCATACAAATTTTACTATGATTCTTTCTATTTCTGCAAAGAATGCCACTGACATTTTGACAGGGATTGTGTTGAATCTGTGGGTTACTTTGAGCGTATTATGGACATTTTAACAATATTAAATCTTTCAATCCATGAACACAATATATTTCTATTTATCTGTGTCTTGTCTGATCACTTTCATCAATGTCTTGTAGTTTTCAGTTTATAAGTCTTTTGCCTACTTCGTTAAGGTATTACTGATTATTTTATTCTTTTTAAATGCTATTATAGATGGGATTGTATTTGTGATTTCCTTCAGGTTGTTCATTGTTATCGTACAGATTTTCTGTTGATTTTATATGGCACAACTTTACCGAGTTTATTTATTTTTTATTTCTAGTAGGTTTTTCATAAAATCTTATTGTTTTCTACATATAAGATCATGTCACCTGTAAACAGAGACAGTTTTACCACTGCCTTTTCAGTTTGGACGCCTTTTATTTCTTCTTGCCTAATTGTTTTGGCTGAGACTTCTGATATAGTTTTAAGTAAAAATGTCAAGAATGGGCATTCTGCCTTTATTTTTAACCTTAGAGGGAAAGCCCTCAGTTTTCCACCATGGAGTATGATGCCAGACACACGCTTTAATATGCAGCTTTTGTGTTGAGGTAAGTTTCTTAGTTCAGTTTGTTGAGTGTTTTTGTTAGGAAAGAGTGCAGAATTTTGTTAAACGCCACAGCAGAGCCCAGCACGACAATTTTGATCAAAGAACCAATGGACGAAGCTTCTCTGTGGCAGGCTCTGGGGTCACATGCACTCATATCTCTGCTCTGTCTTGGCAGATGGGGTTCTGCTGTGCTTGGACTTGGCCCGTAAATGGCACCATCAGCGGTGACCTCAGCTCCACTACTCAGTGATCGGGGTATCCATGGGGCAAGCTGTCTGAGAGGGAACCCAGAGAAAGGGAGGAGGACATGATGGGTATCTTCAGTGTAGTATCTTTCTCTTGGAATATATGAATTCTAGGAGGATTTGTTGGCAATTGTATTTGAAGACCTTAAGAATTGAATTGTTAGTAAAGTTATTGGAGCATGAGGACATTTCAGTACGGAGATAGTTGGAAAACAATTTAATTTGGTGTCAGTGAATGTCAATGAACTGCTTCATTTTTCAAGGTTAACGGGAACAAAATTTAAATGGTTGATAAAGTCTTTAAATGGTTAAGATCCTGTGCCAACAAGGGTACAAGAAACTGTTGTCAGCAGGATTATGAATTGTTACATTTTGCATCTATGTATGGAACATGAAGGTTGGTTTCATCACTTCTAGCCAGTGTGTTCACTTTGGAGAGTCTATCCCCTAAATATAATTAGATGAAGGCATGTGTAAAATTATATTTTAATGTAGCATTTTTGGAGTAGCAAACAAACAAAAAACCCCCTACAAAACAGCTTGAAACTCCCTCAGTGGGAAATAACAAATTACAGAAAGAATTAACCTTTTTTTTGTGATCTGCAGAAGTACTCATGATATAGTCACTGAAGCAAATCCATTGCAGTGCGATGTGAATAATAAGCATCTGTCAGGAACCCTGTAGATGTTAAGATCTGTGTGAATGCACACCGGCCCTTGCCCCAGGGACACACCAAACACACAGTGTTCTTGAGCTATACATGTTTTTCTCATTAAAGGTTCAAAACAAAAATACACACACAGAGGGGTTGGATTAGAATTTGTATGTGTTATCTGACTCATATGTAAATATACACAGTAATACATTAAACTATTGATATTGATTACATGTAGAGAGAACTTGCTGTAGGTAGGAGAGAGAAGAAACAGCGTGAGTTGGGATGGAACTCAAAATTGTATTGACCTAAGGCGTAAGTGGAATAATGTTTAATAAAAAAGATCTTTAGACAAAAATATGGGTTTTGTTTTACCTAACATTGAAAAGATAAAGTTGGGGGGGGGTTGTGTGTGATTGCTTTAATAATTTTCCCCTCCCCTAGTTCATAGAAGTCTTTCTAGTAATATGGTGTTAAAAGTTGGGGTGTTGTGGCTGGTAAAATCGTCTGAAATAGAGAGAAGGTATTTTAAATATGTCAGTCGTGAATTACCAAACAACAGTCATTATGTATACACATATGTTTATGCATACACACATCTCTATCTGTAACATATTCCATATATCCCCTACCTATCTATCTGCCTATTCACCCCCACTGACCTTTTCTTAGAGAAATGGTTGTATTCTGTACGTGATTTATTCCACTATGCATTTGTCACTTAATATATTTGGGAATATTTTTAAAAATATAAGAGAAGCACTTTCATGTTGTTGAACTTTTAAGGATCTAAACATAATTGGAATATATAAAAGTTTATATTGAACTTCAAATTTTTTTAAAGATTTTATTAATTTATTTATTTGACAGAGAGAGCACAAGTAAGGGGAACAGCAGAGGGAGAGGGAGAAGCAGACTCCCCACTGAGCAGAGAGCCCAGGGCAGGGCTCGATCCCAGGACCCTGTCATCATGACCGGAGCTGAAGGCAGACGCTTAACCCACTGAGCCACCCAGGTACCCCTGAACTTCAAATTTCAAGTCCCTTTAACAGAGTTTTGACATTTTTGTTAGCTCATCAGCTGTAGAGCACCATAGAGCTTCTCTGGGAGTATCTATATTCTCGAGCTGTTAGAGGCTGAAACCCATGAGCCCCGACCCCTTCGCCCAGCGACCGGACAGGAGGTTAGAGGAATGCCAGACGGGGTTCTTCCAAGTGCGCAGACTCGAGCGATTAAGCAGGCTCAGCCACGTTGAATAGAGGAGTGAGGTGCCTTCCTCTGCCCTCTGGCACATCTAAAACCTCCACCATTGGGTCACTCTAGTGTTGTTCGATAATGTTTTTGAGATAGGATCAGCTTTGTGGTCGGCAGCTCAGATAGCAGGATCTCCCCGGAAATGGGGAGACACAAGGTTAATAGGATCCATGCCTGCAGAGCATCATGATGCCTGGGCCGGTCGCTTCTTATCCTTGTCGGTACAAAGGCAGTGTCTCCTGTCATTCCACAGGAGAATGGTCGCATATCTTGAAGCCCACTGGTTTTGCCAATTAAAAGTCATTTTTAAGAAGATCTTATTTATTTATTTGACAGAGAGAGCGAGCACAAGTAGATAGAGCAGCAGGCAGAGAGAGAGGGGGAAGCAGGCTCCCTGCTGAGTGGAGAGCCCGATGTAGGGCTCAATCCCAGGACCTTGGGATCATGACCTGAGCCAAAGGCAGATGCTTGACCGACTGAGCCACCCCGGTGCCCACGTATCTCACAATCTTCATGTTTCTTATAAAACCTAAGATGTAACACAGACAAGGACACTCTATATAATAACTAACCCATCTTAATTCATTAAGTCTGTTTAACCAGTGTGCATCACAATTGGGATACTGAAGTATAATAAATCACCAGTTGGGTTACTGAAGTATAATAAGTTACTGGAAATTTAAGGCATGCTGATAAGGTTCTGATCTATAACTTTCCATAAATAGACAACTGTGCATTTAGATAAACCAGCCTAAGTTCTTGATGCGATAGATAGGGCCGTATGAAGCACGCGTGGCCTGCATAGTGCAGACTGCTGATCGCTTTCTTTCTGGGAATGGGGCATCTGCGTACATCGGTCATTGTGCTAGATTTCAGTTCTGTAAAGGCAAGCAAAGCAGGCAGCTCCTGCCTTCATGGGGTTCGGGGAGGTAAAGAGTTAGCAGATCAGTAAATAAATATACGCACACGCGGTACAAACGTCCGGTAAGTCTGGTGATTGGAAAGCATAGTTTTCCCCGAAAAAGAATTGTCTCCCTTCCTCTTGGAAGCAGGGAACATTACGTGTCCTTGTTTCTCTTTCTTTCTTCTTCTCTTCTTTAAGAATCTGTTTTTCAGTAATCTGGATCCCCCAGCGTGGGGCTCAAACCCACAACCGCAGGTTCAAGAGTCACACGCTCTGTGGACTGAGCCAGCCACGTGCTCCCTTGTTTACCTAAATCAGATTGACCTGCATCAGCCTCCGTAACCTGTAAAAATTGTCCATAGTTCTTGACTAATGATGGAAATAGAAGTCAAAACGACAGTGATCTATCACCGCACATTCATTAGCATGGCCGCCACCAAGGAATAGAGTGGCAAGTGTTGGCAGGCTGTGGAGATGCTGGAACCACTTTGGCCTGTTGGTGGGAATGCAGACTGGGGCAGCCACGGTGGGGAACAGGATGGAGGGTCCTCAAAAGACTAAAAATAGAACTGCCTCTGATTCAGCAATTCTGCTTCTGTGTATCTCTCCATAAGGACTGAAAACGGGACCTCCAGGAAGTATTTGCACAAGAACATTCTAGCAGTATTATCCACAATAGCTCAAATGTGGAAGCCATCCAAGCCGATCGTCCTCCCTCCCCGATGGGTGAGTGGATAAACAAAATGTGGTATTGCGTTGGCCAGGGTTCCCCAGAGACACAGAAACAATGGGATATGCATATGTATGCACATATTCTAGTACAAATACGAAAGCCGAGAACCCGGAGAGCTGCTGCTCTAAGTTCCCATCTGAAAGGTAGCTGGCTCCAGACCCCAGAGAGCCCATGTTCCAGTTCCAGTTTGAAGGCAGGAAAAGACCTGTTTCCCAGTTCAGCAGGGAGGCAGGAGGAGTTCCCTTTTCTTTGAAGGAAGGTCACCCTCTGTTTTATTCGGGCCATCAAGGGAGTGGGTAAGGGCCACCTACATTAGTCACAGACATACATACGGTGGAATATTATCCAGCTTTGAAAAGGAAGGAAACCCCGATACAAGCTGACATGGACGAACCTTGAGGACATCGTGCTCCATGAAGTGAGCCGGTCACAGGAAGGCAGACACCGTAGGACTCCACGGATCTGAAGTGAGCCAGTCACAGGAAGGCAGACACCGTAGGACTCCACGGATCTGAGGATCTAGAGTGTCCGCACCATAAAGACCGATAGTAGAATGATGGTTATCAGGGGTTGGGGGCAGGGTGCTTGTTAGTTTGGTGAAAAGAGAGGTTCCGTTGTGCATGTTGAAACAGTGCTGGCCACAGACGGTGGTGATGGTTGCCCACCAGTGAGAGATGGTAAATTTTATGTTGTATGTTTTTCATCACCATAAAAAAAAAAAAAAATCTAGGGCCAGAGGCGGCCTTACAGACAAAGGACAGTCCTGGGAATGAAAACACGTTTCTCCATAGTGAGTACAGTGGAGTGGACCACACGTGTCGCCACCTTCTGGAGCCTGAGATGATGTAGAAATCCTCTTTGTGCCGCAAAACCCATGCCATGCGGAGCTTTCCCAAAGTGAAGAAGGTTTCCTTGTCCGAGTGAGGGTGAGAATTATAAATTCAAAAGTCAGCTATGTTAAAGAGAGATTCAAGAGTACCTGTCTAAAGGGTAAGATGGTAAATTTTATGTTCTTTGCATATTAATGCAATTTTATAACCTAGAGTTAATGATTGAACATCAGTGTTCTGAAATGGTGAAGGAGTTTTTAAAAACTTTTATTTATTAAGTAATCTCTACCCCCAATGGGGGGCTCGAACTCATCACCTCAAGATCGAGTCACCTACTTTACTGGCTGGTCCTGCCAGGTGCCCTGAAATGGGAAAAGATTTTGACAGTCACCTGCAGATACGGTTTGTACTTTATTCCATGTCAGTTGTCATCCTTGGTTAATTATCCTGAGTCCTGCTGGTTGATAAGCGACAATGAGAATTTCACCAGAATTTTGCACGGCATCATGATTGCCTGTCCTGAGCGTGGAAATACCAACATGGGTCTGGATTGTGTTTAATTTTTGAAACGATTAAAGCCCATTATTCAGTTTAAAATATGTAAACAGCTGAAGCCATGAGATAACAGATTATGCTTTTGGTTAAAATTCTGGAAATCACCCTCCTTTTTTTTTTTTTTTTTTTTTTTACTCTAGTGGTAGAACAAAGAGACCTATTTTTAAGAGGAACAGAGAAAAAAAGTCAGCCCATTTTAAATGCAGAAAATTCAGAAGTAACCAACAATAAGATGATTTTTTACTAACGTCTTAGATGAGTTTTATGATTGCCCACAATGATGTAATACAGCTTTTACAAATCTTCTTATAAATATGTTGGACACTCAGACTTGGTAATAAGATGGTTTGAGAAATGAAGAGTCTTTAGCTTTGTATTTTGAGGATCAAGAAAACACAAGAAAAGAAGTTGCCAATTGCCAATAAAGGGTTCAACATAACGAGAGTTAATTTTCCTTGAGACCCAGTCTGTCTGTCCTTCTGTACTGTTTCCTCCTCCCATGGGTAAGTTCTCAGCAGCAGAATTGTTGAGTCGAAGTGAGAATGTGTTTTCAGTGTTACTAGGTAATTCCAGAGTGGTTTCTAAAACAATTTATTTTGCACTCTTGAAAGAGTTCTTTTCCCACGTTCTAACTAACAATACCTAATTAACAACTAACCCTCAGTGCTTGTTACCTTCATTAACTTTCACTTCCTGGGTTATTTTGACTTATTTTATTCCTTTCCCGATTTCTGCGGAATACTCTTGTGTTTGGGTGATAGCTTTGTTTGCAGTGCTCCTTTCTCATTAGTGATCCATACCGTGCTCGTTTCATATAACTCGTTTCCCTTCTCGGTGCTCTCCAGGTAGCTTCTCACTTCAGTTTTGCACATCTCTTTGATTCAGATTTTATCTGTGATTGTAGTTTTTATCATTTCCTTTTTCATTTTTTAAAGACTCTTTTTTTTCTTTAACATATTATTTATATACTTGAGGGGGGTTGGGGAGAGAGAGTGTGAGAACACAGAGGAGAGGGAGAAGCCAGTATCCTGCGGAGCAAGGAGCCCGATGTGGGGCTCCATCCCAGGACCCCGGGATCATGACCTGAGCTGAAGGCAGATGCTTAACAAACTGAACCACCCAGCTGACCCTATATTTTTAACATTTTCAAGTAATAACTCTTTGATCAGCTTTTTTTAATGATTTCAATTTTTATTACACCAAGAACAGTGAATGTGGTATTTCAGTTATCTATTGCTAAGCGACAAACCACCCTAATTCAGTGGCATATAAAGATGATGGTTTATTACTTTTGTGACTCCACGGCTTTCTGGCAGATGCATCTGCTGGCCCTACCTTAGCTCATCATCATGGCTGGTGAATTTGGACTTCTAGGCTCAAGCTAGCCTCCCTCACACATTTGACACTAATGCTGGCTCTTGGCTGGGGCACTTGGGTGCTTCTCCATCCCCCAGAGGATACACGGACTCTCACACTGGGACACTGGGTGCTTCTCCATGTGTGCGCCCATCCCCCAGTGGACACACTGGGTCTATGACACTGGGGTGCTTCCCCATTGTCTTCCCATCTCCCTGTGGATGCCCTGGCTTTCTTACGTGGTAATCTCAGGAGAGCAGCCCAAGAGAGGGTGAACTAGAACTGGGTTACATCTACCGTAGTCTCCTGATCACAAATCAACTCACAAGGTCAGCTCAGATTCAGGGGGTGAGGAAATAGAGAAACTTTTGGGTAGGAAGAGCTGCGGCGTCTCACGGCAAATGGACTTTCACCAGAGAGTTTATTCTCACTCTTCCAAAACCACACATCACAACAGTTTATAGAAAATGCTACCTTTTTGAGAGTTGTTAATGTTGAGTAAGTTTTGTGTTTCTTGTATGTTTTGAAAAAAAATCTCTTTTTCATAGATATAGTCATTACCTTCCTCTTTTGATTATCTTTCCACTAATTTTATATATATATATGTATATATATATAATGTTAAAAAATACAGTGTTAAATATTATAGCATCAGTTCTCATGAACCTAAACCATCGGAGAAACCACTGGAAATAGACAAGTAAAACACTGATGGTAGGAGACTTTAATCCATCTTAATTAGTCTGTAACAGATTATATAAACAAAGGATATTGTGAACTTTAATAAAAGTATGTGTGTCATAGTCACACAAATGAAAATATTAATCTAAAAAGAAGCTTTCATTAATTTTTATTGATAGAAATAGGAGGAGAAAATAACCATAATGCAGTATGGTAAGTGAGAAATTAGTACCGAAAATGAAAAACAAATGCCTGGAAATTAAGACAATTTAGCAAATATCTCTTAAATGATTTTTGAGTCCAAGTAGAAATCCAAACCAAATGGTGAAATTTTCTTGAAAATATTAACAATAAAAACATATCAAATATGATTGAATTTTGCTAAGCAATGCTCTTAGGAAACTTAATAGCCTGTTTGTTTATATCAAATAACAAAGGAAATGAATGATTTAAGCATTCAGCTGAAGAAGTTGGAACAACAAAACAAACTTAAGAAAAGTAGAAGGAAGCAGATCCCAAAGATAACAAGTAAAACCATCTGTTGATTACTTAGATAACAGTAACCAAATACCTTTTAGCTGTCTTTTCACAAAATAAAGGGAGAAGTCATAAATAAACAGTTTTTAAAAAATAGTAAAAGACCACCACAGGTACAAAATAAGTTGAAAACCAGATAGAAACTATTTTGTATAAATCCATTGTAGTTTGAAATTATTTAAAATAGATGACCTCACACAGCAGAATTTAACCTCCGGAAAGCAGGAGTTTTCAAACTTTCTTTTAAAGTTTCTTTCTTTCCTTTTTTCTATCTTCCCTTTCTTTGCTTCTCATCCCTGGCACCTAGAGCATTAATGACGGACCAAATGGTAGTTCAGCCCCCATGCTCTCCCTGGTTTATTTTTTCATTTTCCTTGTACAGAATATATATATATAGATCTATATATAGATCTATATATATATATACTCCCATTTCCCCTTATCAGTACTGCAAAAACTTGTTCATCAAACCCTCTTACTATCTTTCTGGCATCTGTAGTCTCTCTAGAAATGTCCCATTTGTCATTTTTGTTAATGATAATTTGTACTTTTTTTTTTTTTTTGGTCTTCCTAAAATTTACTCATTTTTTTGTTTCGAATAACCAGATTCCTTTATCCTCTCTATTGTGTCGTTACTTGCTATCTGTTTCATTATTTTTTTTTAAGATTTTATGTATTTATTTGCGAGAGAGAGAGATTGAGAGCACAAGCAGGAGGAGGAGCAGAGGGAGAAGCAGGCTCCCCACAGAACAGGGAGCCCGATGTGGGGCTCCATCCCAGGACCCTGGGATCTGACTTGAACCAAGGCAGATGCTTAACCAACTGAGCCACCCAGCTGCCCCTATTTTGTTCATATTTTATCTTCTTTTTATCTCCTATCTTTAAGCTTAATTTGGTGTTACTTTTTTAATTTTTCAGGACTTTGTGAATTGTATGCTTAGCTCTTTATTTGCCTTTCTGCTTTGCTACAGTGCTCAGATCACATAGATCTTCCACCTTTTAGTAAAATACACAATCGAAGCTGTCACGTCCCCGGTAAGAAGAGATTGAAATGCACCCCCCTGGGTTTGGCATATTTCCCGCGGGGCCCATAGACTTTGTGCAGGGATTTCATCAGGTTTCCTTGGGTGTGTTTTCCTCGGAGCTACCACTTGGTACCCACTTTCAAACTAGTTTTAGGTCTTTGTTGGATTAAGGCAGTTTTTTCTCCCCGCTTCGTGTTTCCAAATCACTGTGTCTTTAATCACCACGTTCCGGCCCGTCTTTTGTGCTCTGTGTTCCGCGGCTTGATGTCCCCTCAGGCTTGCAGGCCAGAGGTCAGAGCGTTGAAGTGACCATCCTTGCCCTGGGTTCATCTCTTACACTCTTTAACTGGAAAATTATTTGGAGTCTTTCTCAGTTCGTAAACAAATTATCTGCAACTGAATCTTCTATCAATTTAAAAAATTCGTGTCGTCTGCCCCCACCTTTGTGCCTATGCAGGGAGATGTCTGTGTTCTTTCTTTCTGGGACCACTCGCCTTTCCTGAACATGTCCTTGGCATCCTTTAAAGGCATGACGTGGCTGCAGTCTCTTCGGCCCTGCTAGTGGGAAGCCAGTCGGCTCTGTGCGCGCAGAGCAAAGGCAGTCTGCCCCTGAGGCCCGAGGGCAGGCGCCCCTTTCCGCCCATCTGGTTCCATTCTCCCAGCCCTGGGCCAAGAGGACTAAGTCTCTCCCCGTCTGGTTCCTTCGTACGTGCTGGGGGTCCAGGAAACGTGGCCTGCTCCTGTGGCGCTGATGACAGCGCCCCGCTCCCCCTTCTAGCACCGAGCCACTGAGCCTCCCGTCTCACATCCGGACTGGAAGCTGCCCCTTGACGGAAAACCTCACACCGTCTTTCCGTCCCAGACCAGTTCGAGCGCTGCGCATCCCTCCTGTCCAGCTGCCTCTGGGCCTCCGAAAGACAGGTCACTGGGGAGCCGGTCATAAGGACAGTGGGATGGATTCACACTGCGTTTCCCCAAGAGTGCCCTGGGGTCCCCTTGGTGTGCCTGAGGTGCTTCCCTCCCCACACAGAGACCTACAGTCCTGATTTCCTATTTTCCCTTCAGGAAGAGGTGACTGAATGTTTTCTGGTTCCACAGATAAGACAATCTGTTCCCTACCTTTCCAGAAGCTAACTACCAGTTGTAAAGTTGTTGTTTTCTTAAGTTTCCTAACACTACGAAATACCTGAAGTTATTGAAAAATAACTAAGTAAAACTGGGAAGAAGACTCTTACCGAGCGCATCCAATTTTTTTTTTCTTTCCAGCTGCAGATGCTGGCCTTTTCTGTTTATATTGTAGTTTTTAAAACGGGGACATGTGGAAAAAATTCTGAAAGAACATTCAAAACTGTTCTGTACAAAAAGTCTTTAATTGCGGGACTATAAATATCCTCCAGCTAGCAGAATTAGTTAGGCCGCTTCTGGGTGGCTTAGCACCTAATCATGTAGCAAGTTGGCTTAAAGAAGAAGGCAAATGTGTTACTTAGTATAAGAAGTCCAAATGTGGAGCAGGAAGGTTGATTACTTCAGCACTCAGTAGTGGGGTTAGAGACCTGGTGTCTTCCATGACCTTGCTCTCCTACCCTCAGCCTGTCAGCCCCGGCATCCCAGCAACTGGCAGATGGCTGCCACCATTCTCCGTTGTCCCGTGACATCATGTGACAGAGCGAGTATTTCTTGTGTTTCTCTTTAAAGATGATGAACTCTTTCCCATCTGCTTGTTAGAAACCTCACGAGTCCGTCCACACTTAGCAACCAAAGGCAGAGCCACATTTCTGTGATTAGGATTGAAACATGCCATTGGTCAGAGTCTCACAAAGACCGACGTCTAAACAAAATCAGCTTCTTACCTACAACCCAGCAATTGCACTTCTAGGTATTTATCCAAGCGATACAAAAATGTTGATTCAAAGGGGCACATGCACCCCAATGTTTAGAACAGCACTATCAACAATAGCCAAATTATGCAGTAACCTCTTTGACATCAGCCATAGCAACTTCTTGCAAGACACATCTCTAAAGACAAGGGGAACAAAAGCAAAAATGAGCTATTGGGACTTCATCAAGATCCAAAGCTTCTGCACAGCAAGGGAAACAGTCAACAAAACTAAAAAGCAACCCACGGGATGGGAGGAGATGCTTGCAAATGACATATCAGTTAAAGGGCTGGTATCTAGGACCTATAAAGAATTTATCAAACTCAACAGCCAAAAAACGAATAATCCAGTCAAGAAATGGGCAGAAGACATGAACAGACACTTCTCCAAAGAAGACATGTGAAAAAATGTTCATCATTAGCCATCAGGGAGATTCAAATCAAAATCAAAATGAGATACCACCTTACCCTAGTTAGAATGGCCAAAATTAACAGGAAGTAAACAACATGTGTTGGAGAGGATGTGGAGAAAGGGGAACCCTCTTACACTGTTGGTGGCAATGCAAGTTTGTGCAGCCACTTTGGAAAACAGTGTGGAGATTCCTGAAGAAATTAAAAATAGAGCTTCCCTATGACCCTGCAATTGCACTACTGGGTATTTACCCCAAAGATACAGATGTAGTGAAAAGATGGGCCATCTGTACCCCAATGTTTATAGCAGCAATGGCCACGGTCACCCAACTGTGGAAAGAACCAAGATGCCCTTCAACGGACTAATGGATAAGGAAGATGTGGTCCATATACACTATGGAATATTACACAGGCATCAGAAACGATGAATACCCAGCTTTTGCATCAACATGGATGGGACTGGAGGAGATGATGCTGAGTGAAATCAGTCAAGCAGAGAGAGTCAATTGTCATATGGTTTCACTTACTTGTGGAGTGTAAGGAATAACAAGGAGGGCATTAGGGGAAGGAAAGGAAAACTGAATTGGGGGAAATCAGAAGGGGATAAGAAACGTGAGAGACTGTGGACTCTGAGAAACAAACTGAGGGTTTTGGAGGGGAGGGGGGTGGAGGGATGGGTGTGCCGGGTGGTGGGTATTGAGGAGAGCACGGATTGCACGGAGCACTGGGCGTGGTGCATAAACAATGAGTCTGGAACACTGGAACACTGAAAAAATAAAATTAAGATGTTAAAAATAAACAAGCAAACAAATAAATAAATGAAATAAAATAAATGAAGTAGTGCAGAATTTAGAAAGAAATCAGGTTCTAGATGTTGGGCAGGAGACAGTCTATTAAGGTCGTGAAGCCCCCTTGGGCATGCAGACATGTCTGACCTCAGTGTCCACCTCCATCCTTTTGCTTCTAACATCTACTCAGCAAAATTTCAACTAAGTTATTTTAAATGTTTGAAAGCTCTGCCTTATTAATTTTTCGAGGCAGAGAGTAGTGTTTCTAGTGTGGGTGGCATCACGCTGTCATTTCTCCCAGTGTTTCTGAGATGGGTTGAATCATGCCAGGTTTTAGTCAAGTGTCCGAGGGTGTCTGTGTGTTGTCTGTGTCTGTGTCTGTGACATGGACAGAGTCATTCGTGGGTGTGGAGTAGCAGATGATGCACTGACTGCCCATATCCGTCTTAATACTAATTAGAATTTTATTCGTGTTGGTATTATAAAGGTCAGGAAGAGCAAACTAAGCTGCACGGGCCTTGGAAATGGTGTCGGAGCCGACAGAAGTGTCTTGAAAGCTCCCCCTTAAGCACTGTTTCTTCAGAGCATTACATCCGGAAGCAGTCCCGTGACAAACTAAGACATACTTGCAAATGAAAATGAATACTTAACAAACGTGCCTATGTTTCCCAGCAGTGAGGCTAATTAAGTTCCAGTAAATGCACGTGCTCCTATTTTTAATAAAACTATTGAGTATTAGGGATCAGTATGACTGACATTAATTTTTGTATATGGATCTACCATGACTTTACAGTTAAGTTACCAAGTGATTAGCACTAAGCCTTACAAATCCATTTCCCTGGCTGCATACATATTTCCAACAGGAGACAACGTGATTGTTGCCCAAATGTAATGGAGCCTTGTATCCACCTTTTTACCGTATTCTGAGCCCTTTAGGAAGTTGGTTTTACCGAGATCTATTGCTAGGTCCATCCACATGTCTGGGAGAGGCGTGCAATGCCCGAGTGGCACGGATCCTAGGGAAAGAAAACTCACCTTCGAAGAAGTGGTGTAAGAGAGGTGTCCTAAAGGTGCTGACTCTTCAAAACACTATTAAGCCAGAAGTTTCTAATTAAGCTTTTTGCATATTTTTGAGGTCGTCTATATAGGTAGTAGACAGCCAAAGATTGTATGTTGGTTTTACTCTCTGGTTCACATTCTTGGATAAACTCCTCACTTAAGTTCTTTTCACATATACTCTCACAAGTTCCTATCTGCCCAGTCCTGAGTGGAGGGACAGGAACATGTATTCCATCTGGGGTAGCTACAGCTGTACTACACAGGAATGCTTTCTATCCCAAGTGAGAAAGAGAAGTGGGTAAAAATAGCTCCATCCTGGCCAAGAGCACGGCGCATCTCAGGCACCCTGGCTTCCTTCCCTGAACACACTTGCGGTGTGGAGAGTTAGTCAATGAGCGGCATGCTATGTGTGGAGCAGAATTTCAGTTAAATTATCATCAAACCATGTCCCCAGCAGGAAACAGATCCTTGGTGTATGGGGTAATAACTTCCTTAGGTTCCTCTAACAAGAAACTCAGGAGCACATGAATGTCACTTAGTTTCTACCTGTCTTTAGAGAAGTTCGGTGGTGTGACCGCTGTGGCGACACGCACATGGGCATGGCCGCGAGTCTCACACTGCATCAGGGAAGCGGCCGCCTGCCGTCCTCCGTGGAAGAAGCGCCATCCCTCTGCAGGCTTAGGCTTGCCCACGGCTTGGTCCAAGTTGAGACGCTTGTTGTAAGTTGACCTGCACGTGGACTGGTCAGTCGTTTTCTCTGGAGATCGTGGGCCATGAAGGTCTCTGCCCAAAAGAGCAAGGAAGGCAGAGCTGATTCTCCAATGCGATCAAATTATTCCCTGTCTCTGGAATTTTTACAGCGGAATATGGAGAGCTGTGGCCCCCCGCAAGGGGAGGAGGGTCGGCTCACAGAAAGCCGCAGCGGCTGCGAGTGTCCTGGGTGGGAGAGGAGAGCCACCGCTTTCCAGCTCGGCCCTGAGTTCTTTTATTTCTGCGTGTGTGGAGGTGATGCAGATCCACACCCGTAAGCTGAGTGAGTTTCCCTTACTTTCAGTCAGAAGGCTTTAATACAGTCCCCCGAAGAATTATTCTGTTTTCTGGAACGTTATCTAGCGTGTGTCACCCTGACGGGCCTGGAGACCAGGGCTGTGACCGAAGACGTGATCACATGATGTTTGGCGCTCGCAGAGGGCGTCCTTCTCCACTTCAGAGACGGGGGACCCGCCGGCTGGTGTGGGGACCCCGGTCGTCTTTGAAATAACTTTGCAAAGTTTTTTTTTTTTTTTTAACCTTCTTTAAAAGTCACTTTAAAAGGTTTCAAAATTCATAGACCCAAAGAAAAAAATAGCCGTCCTAAAATGAGTGTCGGATGGTGTCCCCCTGGCTCCTGGGGAGGCAACGGGAACTCCTTGCGGGGAGCTCCATGACCCTGGCCAAGGGGGCTGTGTGCCTCCTCTCCTGCAGGTGTCTGCCCGGCAGCCGGGCGCACGTCGCAGGGAGACACGCGCGAGGACGTCTGCGGAGATGCTGCTTGTAAGACAGCTCACGGGGTGAGTGGGTAGGGACAGGGCCGCTCGCGGTGGGGCTGGACCGAGGCACTGGGAGTCGGGAGGAGGCCGGGTTTCCCAGACCCCGTCCGACCGACACCTGCGGCTGGGGGGGCCGACCTCCCGGCGTGGCCGGCCTGGGGGCGTCGAGTCCCAGAAGGAAAAGCAGACACGGGTTCCCCTTGGAAATGCAGCCCCCGCAGAGCAAGCAGCCCTCGGGTGGAGCTGAGACACGTCTGCAGGATCTCGCCGCGTTCTCTGTGTGGTGTTGCTAAGGATAAAGCGAGGATGGCCGGGTGGCCTCCGGTGCCTCCTCGGAGGACCGCCTGTTTCCTCCCTCGAGACTGTTCCTATATCGTTCTCCAGCTGGGACTGTTCAGGGCCAGCACTGAGCTTATCTGACCTGCACATTCATTACTCTGACTCCGGCAGAACCTGAACATTCCTTCCCTCCGGTGGTCTGAGCCCCGCGCCCCGAGGCAGCAGCTCCGGCCGTGCCACCCAGAGCTGGTCCCGCACCTGCACGGCTGCGGGGCTCTCCCCAGCGGGCCAGCCCGCACCCCGGTCCCGTCACACCAGGGGCCTGTGTGTGTGTGTGTGTGTGTGTGTCTTGAGATGCCATTGAAATTCTTACAAAAACTGAAAGTGA
The DNA here is from genome assembly GCF_964662115.1 of Mustela nivalis. Lineage (NCBI taxonomy): Eukaryota > Metazoa > Chordata > Mammalia > Carnivora > Mustelidae > Mustela > Mustela nivalis. The sequence continues at coordinate 85,395,910 of NC_139034.1, forward strand.
AATGAGGAAATGATTGGGCAATCGGATTGAAGCGCCGGTGCCGGGAAGACCTATCCTGCAGCGGGGCCAGGACGCGGCCGGGCGGGCGGAGGGGAGCGCAGGAGAGCTGTCCTGAGGGCGACCGCAGGGCCAGGCCCCCGAGTCAGTGTAGGACACCAGCAAGCACAGCTCACAGGAAATGAGCCATTCCCTGCGCTTGCTTACTCGAAAGGTCCGAACCTGCAACGTTCCAGGAGTGCCATGGATGGCTGCGCAGGCCCGCAGTCACGCCTGTCTCCCTGCCTGGAGAGGGGAGAAGAAATGCAACTGAAGGAGTGTGTCTCCATCCTCCCCTTGAAGGAAAGCCCCTCTGTCCCAGTCTCCAAAGATGGAACGCTGCTGGCCGTGACCTTGCTGCTGGCCCTGGCGGCCAGCTGCCTCTCGGTGCTGGCGTTCTGCAGGGTGGCCGCCCTTCAGGCCGAGCTGGGGAGCCTCCAGGCGGAGCTGCGGGAACTCCACCGGGCTGAGCAGCTGCCAGGCGCCCCCCAGGCCGGAGCCGCAGCTCCGAGGGCAGCTGTGCAGGAGGCCCCAGCTGTCCCCTCGGCTCTCAAAGTGAGTTTGCAGCAGCTGCCTCCCCCCGACCTCCGGGCGTGGCTGGGCTCGCCCCGCACAGCTGCCTCCCGCACCTCAGCTGTCTTTGCAGTAACTTGGGGTTTTTCTCTTCTTAGGGGATCTTCGCACCACCCGCTGCAGGAGGGGGCAACTCCAGCCAAAGCCGCAGGAACACGCGTGCCCTTCAGGGTCCAGAAGAAGCAGGTAGGTTTCCGGCACAGGAGCATCTGGGAGTCAGGGAGCCTGTGTCCACAGGTGTGGAGGACGGTCGGTCTTTGCTCTGGGGGCCCGGGAGCCGACCCGGGCACGGAGACCGTGCAAGTTGCATCTAAACCAGGGGAAGCTTTTAGGCACAACCGGTGCACAGCACGTCTGTCCTCCAATGAGCAGAGTGTGAGGGGCTGAGCTGTCCCGAGAGCAGAGGAGGAGGAATGAGCCGCGTAGTCTTCCTCGTAGATCATGCCTGTGTCAGAAACCGGGTCCAGCCCTGCCGGGAGAAAGCGCCGCGTGTTAGTGCAGATTCTGTCTCCCTGAGTCCAGAAAGCCAGGGCAAGGAGAACACCTCCTGAGGGCGTGTGGCGGCCCTGCGGCCCAGGAAGCTCCTATCGCAACAGGTGTGTTTGTGATTTCTTTTGTTTATTGCCTTCGTTTAAAAAAAAAAAAAGTTCATTTTACACACACACACACACACACACACACGCAGAGATTTTAAAGCTTCTCTTTAAGGCTTTTCCAGGAAATCCACAAGTTTATAATCTTGTAAGAGTTCTCCAGTGATTCCTGCTTATGTTCATGTCCCACTTAATTCCCAGAGTCCCAGAGTCCCAAGCCTCGGATTGGGCAGGGCCTCCGAAAATGCCCGATTCTAGTTCCTGCACTTCAGAGATGAAAAAGAGCATTTGTATTACATTCAGTAGCATCACAACTTAGGAAATCTGTGGTATCGTTTCCCGTGTCTGGAGCACACGGTGTGTCGGACAGGTACGTGCTGTGATAGCCGATGTCACGGCTACTGTGTCCTTAAACACTCACCCTGCCCGTGAGGCCGCAGGACAGGTGTAGCTGTGTGGGTACAGGTGTGTGTTTGGGGAGGGAAGGGCCTGACTTACCCGCCAAGTGCTTCTCCGTCAGACTACACACTCACACACACTCACACACACTCACACACACTCACACACATACATACATTAGATGCTCTGGCTGGAAACTCTTCACTACCTGCCTTGTTCATGGGCAAAATTCTTAACCGATAAAACCATGATTTTTATGTCTTATCAAAAGCAGATGGGTTGAAACATATATAAACTAGGAAACACTAATATTTTTATTATACTTTAATAAATGAATTACTTTCATACTTTGCATTTTACCTGTATTTCCTACATAATTGAAAAAATACAACATAAACTGTGGTATATTTTTGTGTTTACTTATCATACAATAAGCCTTTTCCCTACTTCTAAGTAATTCCATATTAGTTTGCTATATCATACAGTTATTTAATGTGACCACTTCCAAAATTTTGTGCAGGTCTCTTGTTTCTGAACTACATGTTTCACTTAAATTCTGTAGATAGACTATCAGAGCTAAAAGAGGATGAACGTTTTTACCACCCTCGCTGCCTGACGCCATTTAGCTTTCAAAATGACTTATAAATGTACACAGTCAGAAATGTCGTGGACGGGTTCTCCACATTCTTACAGCATCTTATCTGTTAAATTTTATTTTGGCTAATTTAGTGGTTATAAAACTATCTCAAATGTAATTTGTTGCTTGCTTACAAAGAAGAATTTCTTTCTGCATATTTGGATAATTTCTAATTTTATGTCCTGCTAATTTTTATTCATAACTTCCCTCATTTGTCCTAATTTTTCTTTGTAATTTTGAAGAAACTATGTTAGGCATACTGCTTATCAAAATTTTGCTGTAAATATTTTCACAATATTTTTTTTAATTGTATAGAGATTTTGTCTGTGTATTTAATATGATAAACTTTTCCTTTTCATCTTCTCTAATACATTAAAGCTAAACACATTAAAGCTAAAATTGTATTTATTCAAAATCTCTTACATAGTCTGTTCTATTCGCTGCTACTTTGACTTTTTTATAACTTGGTGTTTTAGTTTGGTTTTTAACTCCTTAATCCTCCTGGCATTCATTTGGTAGATCATGTCTACTAGCTTTAACTTCCCTTTTTTTCTTTAATTTTCTCCTTCCAAATTACTGCTAAATATCTCAACTAAATTTATTGGATGATTTTTTAACTTGTTTGCATTGGGCAGCTTACTATATTGTATTAAGTTTCTCATATATAGTTGAATCTATTTTGGACTGTCTTTTTATTGATTTATTATTCTATTTATCTGTATTAAATAAAATACTCAAGTATTTTGTAATATAATGAGCTTTATATCTAGTACCTCAATCTTCTTCAACCTCTATGTTAGTATTCCCAGCCTCCGCACATTAGTTTTACAAATAAACCTTAACTTGACCATCTCAAAGAGGGTGTCTTTATAGCAGATTTAAGAAGAAAGGATATTGAGTAAGAAATTAATTAACTTACAGAGTTCCACTTCCCCCAAATACCCTCTGTTCTATTTTAAAATTTCCTCCCATGTGCAGATTTTTACAAATTTGTGATTTTATGGCATCCAAAAATTAAGTACTGATTAAAAATTTCCCTAAATAATTTGTAATTGTTAGAAAGTTTGGAAAGTAATACAAAATTCTATCGAGTGAATGAAAATTTACCCAGTTTCCCAAGTCCAGATGGAGTTGCTATTGTCATTATCGAGGTTTGCCTGAGATGTTTTTTAGACCTTTCATAAAATGCATGTATCTGCATGGTATATGTGTGTACAGTATGTGTAAGAATTCATCATATATATGTATGATTAATGTAGCAGTAAATAGTATATCTCTCTACACACACACACACACACACACACACACTCAGCAGTCATAGATCTGAGATGGGAGGCTTGAAGTGGGTACCTCGGTGACAGTCGTATTTGCTTTTCCTCATTCATGAAACTGGGTTGAATGCTGTTTTAAACACTATCGTTTTGTGCAGGGAAAATAAATTTTCTTTAGCACGACCAAATTAATGTATCTATAACCGAGAGGTTTATCCAAAACTCCTTGATTTTTTTTTTCCTCTGTTCAGTACGGTCCTTTTTTGGAATTGAGGAAATTCTGAATCTATGCAGCTTTCTTTGTTTTTTGTTTGTTGTTTGTTTGTTTCTATTCTAGTTCTAATTTATTTTTTAAGATACTTGTTAATTTATTTATTTGAGAGAGAGAGAAAGAGAGAGGCCATGAGCTGGAGGGGTGGGGTCAGAGAGAGGGACAAGCAGGTTCACCGCTGAGCTGGGCGCCCAACTCAGACTCGGGGCTCAGTCCCAGGACCCTGAGGTCATGACCTGAGCCAAAACCAAGAGTTGGATGCTTAGCCCTGAGCCACCCAGGTGCCCCTAGTTCTGTTTGTTTGTTTTAGTATTTTATTTTATTTTGTTTTTTAAATTAATTTATTTTCAGAAAAAACAGTATTCATTATTTTTTCACCACACCCAGTGCTCCATGCAATCTGTGCCCTCTATAATACCCACCAGCTGGTACCCCAACCTCCCACCACCCTGTCACTTCAAACCCCTCAGATTGTTTTTCAGAGTCCACAGTCTCTCAGGGTTCACCTCCCCTTCCAATTTCCCCCAACTCCCTTCTACTTTCAAAGTATCCATTCATGTGCTTATTTATTAATTTTCTATATACATTCTAGAACCATTGACATTTTTTGTTGGGACTTTATAAAAATTGTAACTCTGAAGAAGAAAATGAATTTTCACATTGTTTAATTGCTTAGCTATCTCTTTATTAAATATCAAATTTTGAATTTCCTAATTAGATAGAATTTTCCTTATACAGGTTTTATTATTCTTTCATAGTTAATTATAAAAGAGGTTTTGTTGTGATTTCGAAGTCCTGGGATTTTCAAATAGGTTGTTAAACTCTTTGAGAAGGTACAGAATTGTCAAGAAATAATGCAGCATCCGATCTCATTGTTAGTTTTAAGCCACATCCACACACTTATTGGATTTATACTTAATAGAATTACAATATTTTTTCAGATTTTGTTTTTAGGATCCTCTGTTTTCTATACTCCTTAGTATCACTGTGCTGTCACTTTGTGTCAGAAAGGTTCAGAGCTAAGTACTGCTCAGTAATATGCCAGACTGCTGTGCATTTTTACTTCTCTGTAAATCCAACCTTGATTTCAGCAGGCACTACGGTTTTATCACGTGTCTATCTAATTTGTAAGTAAACTCCGGCGTGTTGGGCCTAGAAAGCTGCAGGTCCTCAGCACCCAGCACTCCTGGCGTCACGTATCACCTGCGGGAGGTTTGTACATGTCCTTTCTGTCCAGCTAGAGACCAGAGGCTTCTGTGCTCTGGGTCCTGTGTCTCTGGCACATCCGTCATGATACTTGCACACGGAGGTGTTCTGTGAATATTTGCTGATGGATTTTGGGCTCATGAAGCAGTAAGATGCAATGATTTGGCGTCCCTGGAAGGGGGGATTTTCCCATATTTCTTCATTTCTCAGGTTTTGATCAGAGGCTGTGTTATGCAGTTCTTTAACTTGACATTTGAAACAGCCGACTCACCAAAGGATGAGTCTGACAGCAAGGCTGGAGTTGCAGGGGGCACCTGGGGACCCCTTGCCCCAGACCTTCTTGGTTTACCAGACAGAGGCACAATTAGGGCTCGCTGAAGAAACTTTCATGTTCAACAACCTGTGTGACTAATTTTGTGGATTTCTGTCCTTATTTAATGCTTTGGTTCTAATTGAAATATTATTTACGTACGGAAAAGGGCACAGATCGTAAGGGTATGTCCTGGGGAGAGTTCCTGGAATAAACGTGAGGTGGAGGGCCGACATCACCGTCAGCCCCCAGGCCCCCCAAGGGCGAATTCTGTTCTTCTGTAGTTGTACTGTTTGGGTGCTTGGCTCTGGTTTTGTTTTCCTTAATTGTGTTGTTTCAAATGGAGGCCTTACTAGGTTTCTGTATTTCATAAGATAATTCCTGATTGTAATATCACAAACAGAAATGTGGGGAAATCCAGGATCAAAGAATTGCCAAATGGCTCAGATTAGCCCAAAGTTCACTTTTCAGCCCCTAAATGTATTTGGAGATATTCCCAATTAAAACTATTAACTAAAGTGACCTAGCTTTGAAATATTCCTGTTAAAGTTTCTTCACAAATGGAATCATCATGATACCTGTAGTCAGCGCTCATCTAACGGTCCCGTCCACTCAGAGAACGTGGAGATGACCATACTAGGAGCCGTCAAGAGAAAGGGTTCTTGCCAATGGATCGCTACTGAGCTAAAACCAGGTTTTATTAATAAAATCAGGTAACCTTTATAATTTCCCCTTGTTATTCAGGAGGGAATTTAAAAGTTATTAGAATTGCATGTGTTTAGGGGCACCTGCGTGGCTCAGTGGGTTAATGCCTCTGCCTTCGGCTCAGGTCATAATCTCAGGGTCCTGGAATCGAGCCCCGAGTCGGGCTCTCTGCTCGGCAGGGAGCCTGCTTCCCACCCCCACCCCACCTGCCTCTTTGCCTACTTGTGATCTCTGTAAAATAAATAAAATAAAAAAAAAGATTATAGAAATACAGAATGTATTTTTATTGATTGTGTGTATCATACTCATCTCAAGTTATAAGACTAAAACGGTGTTGAAAACATGAACAAAATGTAAAAACAAGAATAGGGAAAAATTATCCATATTTTATCTTGTAAATATCTGTTGTAAGATTTGGGCCAATCTACTTTCAGTAATTTTTCTCCATTTTTAAATAAATGGTTCTTGGTTTGGAAGTATTTTAGAATAAAAGAAAAGTTGCAGATAATACAAAGAGTATTACAGAGAGTTACCATATACCCCCCATTGAGAATCTCCTTTAATTTATATTACTATACTTTGTCACAACTAAGAAACCAACACTGGTATTTAACAAGTAACTGAACTGCATATTTGAGGGTTTTTTCTTTAACCATAGTTCATCTCCTTTGCAAGGAAAGATGGGAGGTCTGATGGGTCTATAACATCTAGTCTTTGTTTCATTGACATTTCTGGGTTGGCTGGATCTTACAAGACTATAGAAAGAAATTTAAAAGCATATCCAATATAGAACTCAATCATCCAGGCCAACTGGGTGGCTTAGTCATTAAGTGTCTGCCTTCAGCTCAGGTCATGATCCCAGAGTCCTGGGATCGAGCCTCCCATCCGGCTCCCTGTTTGGTTGGAAGTCTGTTTCTCCCTCTCCCACTTTCCCTGCTTGTGTGCGCTCTCTCACTGTCTCTCTCTCTCTGTCGAATAAGTAAATAAAATCTTAAAAAAAAAAAAAAAAGATCTCAATCATCCACTTTGTACCAGAATCAGGTTAACTGGTGCCTCTTCCCCAGTAAGGGTGTGTTCCTTCCTAGAACAGAAACAGCTGGCTGCTGTCTTGGTGATCTTTGACCAGAATCTTCCCTGAGTGCTATCCCCCCCCCCACCCCCGCATCAATAGTGGCTTCTTTTTCAGTGTTGCAAGAGCTGGCTTCTGTTCAGTTTCCAAAAAAGTAATAAAATAAAATAGTGATCTCATAATCAAATCTCTGAACCCTGTTCTTGTCAAGTTTAAAGTTTTGGGAAATAGAAGGAACAGGAAGTGAGTCAATCAAAGCAGCCAGAAGCGATGTCTCATACCTTCCATGCATGCCACAGGCCCGTTAGGTCTCAAGCACTGTTCTAGGTGTGGGTGTTGATCAGAAAACACAACAGATAAAAGTTTCCTGCCCGCTGGAGATTACGTTATAGCGAGGTAGAAAGACACAGAAAGTAGTCAGTAGACACAATTAATGAATAGATTACTAGATACCAGAAAATGGCACAGATCATGGGAAAGTACAGTATCTTGGGCAGCATGAAGGGTGGGGAAGAGGAAGAGTGTGCATCAGGGAGGCCGGGGCAAGTCTTTCTGTTCCTCCTCGAAGGCTCATTAATTCTTTATACTTTCAACTTTAAAAAGAATTGAAGATATGGGTTGATATTTCAAAAATAAATTCATAATGTTGGGGAATAAGTTCTCATTAATAATGCTGTAGGATAAGATAATATTAGTTTCGATGTTTATTATTTTTATGAGTCAAGTCCTATTTAAAAGAACGGTATCGAACAGCTGCACTTTTGTTGTGGTTGGATTTTCTTTTAAAAGGGATTCTTGGGGCTCCTCCGTGGCTGTCTCTTAACTTTGGGCTTCAGCTCAGATCATGATCTCAGGGTCATGAGATCGAGTCCCACCTCAGGCTCCACGTTCAGTGTGGAGTCTGCTTGAGATAATGTCTCTCCCTCTCTTTCTGCCTCTGCCTCCACTTGCATGCACACACTTTCTTTTTCTCACTCAAATAAATAAAATCTTTTTTAAATTTTTAAAAGAAAACAAAAGATATTCTCATTTCTTAGAAAAGAAACAGGGTTCGCTCAAAACTAGAGGAAACATCCACTGTGCCAAGGTCTGAGGTGGGCACTCCAGAATTACAGAAAAGGGGAGGGAGAAACTAAGTTACTGGGTGTGTTGCACTCACAAACTCTGGGTTGGGCTCTGTGGGTTTATGACACCACGTACCATTCACCTTCTCAGTAACCCCTGTTAGGTAGGCATTACTGTCTTCATTGTAGGTGAGAGAATTGAAGCCAAGACATCACCAGTCCCTTACCTTCACAAGCTAAATACTGAGTTGGAGAAATTTTTAAAAATTAACATAAATTTTAAAATAACACTGTAATCAATAAGCTCTTTACCTTTTACAAAGCACATGTAAAGTACCACTCCCGTTGGTTCTCACAGCAACGCAATGAAGTAGATATTTTTATTCTTCTTACACAAAGAAGAAAAAATATTTTAATGTTAAGTGTTAATCTCATGATTAAACAGCTAAGTTGGTTTGAGAACTAACATTTGAATCCATTATATACTGACTACTAAGTCTGAGTTTTTTTTTCCATTGTGCGAGTGGTATGTCTTAACATCCAAGTAATATAACAGATTTGACAAAAAAACTGTTGGGTCCCCAAGAGGCCTAGACTGTTACTAACATGAGTACCAACAGGAGGCCATTAAGCAATGGTATCCTAGGATGTGAGATCAGACCACAGACTGACAGATGATGGACACCATGATGGATAAGAGCTGAGCTGAGTTTTGAAGTATGAGTCAATTTGGGGAAGGGGAGACAGTATCCCAGGGAAAGGGATCAGGGATGGCTCAGGCAGAATATAGGCCAGCATCTTGACATTGCCCCTTTGCTTGGATTTTTGCAAAGGAACACTGATGGAAGTGTTTTCACACGTTCAGGTTTCCTCCTCCTCCTCCTATGGCTGGGCCTTTTGGGGTAGACAGGGAGACTACCGCAGGTGACTACGCAGTGACAGCTTCTGACACTGGCTGAGAAGTCACTCTTCACAGCTCTTTCTGTTTCTCTTCTGTCTGCCACACTAGAACTTCTTCTGGGAAATAGAGAGTGAGAAATTTTGGAGAAATACTACACAACCATTTGCTTCAAAAAATAATATAGTGTACTATGATTCTACAAAAAAAATTCAAAATCTTTATTATTGAGGATTATTTGTTATGGAAAATGTTTTTTGTATAACCCTGGGATTATAACCAAGGATTTATTGTTAGATGGTCCAGATGTCAGTGGTTGTTTCTCTTTTATGAAACCTATTTTCCCTAAGCATTAATTCAGTTTGATATAATGTGTATTATAAAGTTGGATATAAGGATGAGGTTTCAAAGAACCATTTGGAAAAGGTGGATATTATTATAATGTCTATTTTTGTTCTAAATGTTTGCACAATACTCCAATTTCTCTTCAGATAGTATAAATTTTTTGCCTTTTACTAAATTGTTGCATGGGTTTTCTTTCTTTTTTTCTAGTCTGACATAAGCCAGACCCCATGCAGATTTGTAAACGGTGCTCCTTAACATCAAGTGTCAGCCTAGGGAGAGAGACAGTAATAGAAACAATGAGGATGTATAGTGAAATGTTATTTCAGTAGATGTTTGCGCAAAGTGTAGTGGGATCCAATATTTAGCAGGAAGAATGAGGAAAAGAATGGATATTTGGTCTGAGCCCTGAAGGAGGGATGGGTTTCACCAGATGCCAAGGTGAGGAGTATGTAGCCAAGGGAATGGCAGACACGCAGTCGCAGTTGGAGCTCCGTTCTGCAAGGGGTGGGGGTGCTGAGGTCCTGGGATCATGAAGGTTCTTGGGTTTGTGTACAAGGGAAACCCACTGAAGGAGTTAGAAACAGTGGAAGGACAAGATCAAATTCAGGCTAAGGAAGGCCAATCTGGACGAAACGCAAGAGATAGAGTGGAAATGTCAGACAAGAGAAGAGCCCCAGCCCAGTGGCAGGTGCTGTCGTCCAGAGCAGGGAGGGTGGAGATCTGCACCGCTGCCGTGCTTGTCCTGCCCCTGCTTATCATCCCTCCCTGTCTGTCTGTCTGTCTCTCCCCCTTCAGTCGTCCTAGCGGTGCCCCTCCACCCTCGGCCTTTACGTATACTCATGACGATTAGTTTCGACTGGAATGCTCCTACCCCCTTCTTTCTTCTGACTTCAGTTTAAGCACCCCATTCTGAGAAACCCTCCTTATCTCTCTTGAAACTTCAATTCTGTATGTGTGACGCTGCTCATACCTGTTCTCCGTGGACGTAGGGATGCTCCATGGGTCTAGGGATTGTGTCTCCTCTGATTCTTTCCTTTTCCTTCTCCTTATCCCTTCACTCTCCTTTCCTCTCCTTTCCTCTTTTCTTTCTTTTTCTTTCCTTTTCTTTTCTTTCTTTTCTTTTTCTATCTGGAGCACAACACGTGGCCTAAATTTAGTGTCCAGTAAAATTATTGAATGAGATAAATAACAGACAGAATCCAAACGGAGCAAAACTTGAAAATTCAAACCATTAGAACTTGGTTATTTTCTGGGTTTCAAGATGGCAAGGGAAGGAATCAGCATGTTTACAAAGTGTCTCCGTTGGGCGGCTCAGAGGATAGCCATAAGCACTAAGAGAAAACAGAAGAGTGAGAGGTGCGTGTGTGGGAGGAACATAAAGAAATAGATTTGGGTCATGTTGAGTTCGAATCGTCACTGTGATATCCAGACAGAAGTGTCCAAAGGGGAGTCAAAGGTGTAAGAGCCAATTGGGCAACTCCCCGGTTATCTTTCTTCAAACACTCAGGTATATTTCTATCTTGGTTTTGAACTTCCTTGACTTCAAGTATGTTTGCATGTTATGTCATGAAGTTAATTTTCTTCTCTGGTAAGTTACCGATATCCAGTGCTTTATGCGTAGACACCATTAATAATGAGAAATAGTCTAATAATTCAAAGAAGTCATGGCCAAAGAAAAATAATACCCTGTGGAAATGGGGACTCAACTACAAAATTAGTAATTTTAAATTAAAATAGTTCATCATTTGTAAAATGAAATAACCTATGAAGATGGCATTTTGTTTTCCTGGGTTTTGTTTTGTTCTGTTCGTGTTTTTACTCTTGGTGTTTATGAGGCAAGGCAGAGGGTTACCATTTTACATATCTTACAGTTGCTTTAGACATAAAAGATGCTCACATTCTAAATGGTGTGTGACAATGTTAGTGCTTAGGACTCCGTACACACTCACACACACACACCTTCCATTCAGATATCTTTATTTACTCCTGTTGACTATTGTGATTTCTGTGTTATTTTATCCACCTCTTTCCAAAACCCTCAAAGAACAACCCCCCCCCCCCTTCGGTACTGCCTGAGGGCCTCTGTAGTGCTGCCATCTTTCTGAATTATCCAGAATGGAAAGCTCGTTTTCATTATTAGCTTTTAATTCTCCTTCAGACACACAGTCGTTAGTCACAGACCTTTAATTCTTTTCCCCACACTCTGTCTTGGACGCCATATTTATGGAACTGCTTCTGGGAGCCGATCATCCGCATATTGGTTACGACCACTCAACAGCTGAACCTTGGCTTTCATTCTGTCTGCGTGACCATTGATTCTACACGAGAACGCGTGTATGACCTTCTTAAAGCACAACATGTATCAGATGGGCCCCCTCAAGTTAAAAAATTCCTGATTTAAAAAAAAAAAATTTCTATAAGGCAAATACATGCTTCTCAATTTAGCTCCCTAGAAATATTTTTAAAACTCCGCCTACTTGTGTTGGCAAACTGTTTATCATTGGTCCACTAAAACTCTATAATCCAGTTTTTTTACCCCTAAATTCATTGAATTTAGGAAAGGATTTTACCCCTAAATTCATTGAATTTAAGAAAGGATTCATTGAAATCAGGAGTAATGTCTTAAAGATTTTCTTGTTTCTCTCTGTCAGGTGGTCTTTATTCATTTGGTCTTCATGGCCTCCTAGTACTCTTCCTTTATGTGCCCAGTTTATTGGGTTCAATACTGTGAACGAGAATGATGTTAGCACCGCTCCCATGATAATAGCCAAGACATATCTCGCAAGTATTGTGGGCCAAGAATAGTACTAACTATGCCACACGCTTTATCTCATTTAATCTCTATATGCATGTGCACATACAGCCCAGGAAAGATGGAACATTCGGAAATCTGACCTCGACTTCTGTCAACATCTGTCCTCATAGAACCTATCACAGTGCCCTGTGAGGAGTGATTCCTTAAGAAGTGTTTGTGAGAAAGATGGGAACATGTTTAAGTAGGGCTGGGTGGGCTGCCCTGGACGCTGTGCCTGTCCTTCAGACTTCCCTGCTGTGGGTGTTTTGTTCCTCCCTTCTTACACGCTGTCCTTATTCATGGCCGTTCTGCCTCTTAACGATGCTTTTACGTATTTTTTGTGGCAGAAGGTCTGCCGTAGTGACAGAACCAACGAGTCACATTTTCCCTGTGGCACAGACATGGCCACTGTCATTTTGCAGACCAATGAAAGAATTACAGAGTCTCCAGAATGTTCTGCTCCAATTGAAATGATGAGATAACATAAAAATATGTTAGAAAAGGTTCAGGGTTATAAAGGAATCATAGCTTTTTTTTTTTTTTAAGACTTTATTTATTGGAGACAGAGAGAGAGCACGCACAAGTGGGGGTTGGTGGGGGGAGAAAGGGGCAGAGGGAGAAGGAGAAGCAGACTCCCCGCTGAGGGGGGATCTGACACAGGACTCGATCCCAGGACACCGGGATCATGACCTGAGCCGAAGGCAGTCACTTAACGACTGAGTCACCCAGGCGCCCCAAGAATGACAGCTTTTAACATTGTGTTTCCACTTTGAAATACCAAGGGTATTCTTCTTAGCAGGTTTTCTGATGCGATTACTCCCTGCACAGGTACTCGTTGAAGGCCTGTCTGCCTGTACAGCTTGGGGGTAGCTTACAACTGCTACATCGATGGGGTGTTGTATTGTGAGTATTAACATGCAGAAAGTTTTCAATTAATAAGTGAAGCAGGAATTCTCTGTGTCACTCTTAAAATGTGACCACAGAGAAGCCTGTTTTTAAAGGATTACTTCAACTCTGAATAAAATACTTGCGGTAAGAAAAACTCTACACTAATATTTTCTTAATTAAAAATAGGCACGCTTAAATGGCTGTTTCATATTTTTCACAGATATTTACTGCTCTGCTTCCTTTTCCCATAGGCAGGGTTCTCATTTTGCTTTCACCTGGGGGCTTCTGTCTTTATTTGAGAGAAGCATTCTCTGTGTCCTTGAATGCTGTCTGGAATATCATACACGTGATATGTGGTGCAAATTGAAGCTTCCCAGAAGCTTGACTGATTCTGCAGTTCCAGGGAAATCTCCCATTCTATTTTTAAAGATGCTTTCTTTCTTCTCTTCTTGGTCCAAGAGATATTACCCAAAGCCTGACTTTGGCTCCAAAGCGAAGCAGGCAGGGTCTCTATCTGGCCCTGTCCGTTTCCACCACAGACCCCGAAACAAGCTGTTTACACTTTCCGGGACTTAGTATCCCGTATGTAATTTTTAAGATTTTTGTGAAGTCGCTTGTATTTATATCTGCTCAGTAAATGTTAGAAATTGTTTTTATTTTCAGGAATAGTCATTGTATTAGCAGTAACAGTGAATTACTATTTAATGTTAACTTTTTCTTTGTTTCTGTTTTTGCTTTTTGTTTGGTTGGTTGTTTTTATTTGTTTGTTTGTTTGTTTGTTTTTTGAGAGAGAGAGTCTATGTGAGTTGGGATGCCGGGGGGGGGGGGGCGGGCGGGGAGGGACAGAGAGAGAGGGAGAATCTCAAGCAGACTCCATGCCCAGTGCAGAGCCTCTATCTCATGAACCTGAGACCATGATCTGAGTCAAAATCAAGAGTCAGATGCTTAATCGATTGAGCCACCCAGGCTCTCCTTCATGTTAGGCTTTTCTGAAACAAAAAAATCACTTTCACGTAGTCTGATAGTTTGGCTCATACGTATGATGGACGGGAAGATCATGTGATAATTACTAAACCAGCCTTCTGTCCCCGCTTGACCTTCGGGCAAGTTAGATTGAACTCTAAGGATGATATAGTTGCTGGGTTCCAACAGCACATAGAGTTTTTCTAAACCATGGATTTCAAGAACATACTATATTTTAAGTAAAATTTATAATAAAAAATCTGGGCGTGGACATCATAAAGCAGTTTGAGAACAAAGAGCAGGCTCTGTTGGAAGCAGACTTGGTTTCATGCTTCTGGAAGAGCACCTGTGCTCCTTGTGCACTCTTACTGTTCCTCGTCAAGTAACTAAAAGGATGTATTTTTGCCTTTCAGTCACTCAGGACTGCTTGCAACTGATTGCAGACAATGACACACCTACCATACGGAAAGGTAATGAGAGCCCCTCCCGTAACTTTTCTTACACGTTAGTCACTTGTAAGACTGCATTCAGACTTCATCTCGAATCCGCTGTCTGCCTGCAAACATCTCAGAATCAGATGTGAATAAGAGCCTTCAATCTCTTCAAAACGGTTGGGGAATACATGTTTAGGCTACTGTAATAATCTAACAAACAGAATTACCTTAAAGACACAAATACTTAGAAATGTAAAATAATTAGCCTATGATAAAACCAATACTAAGCCATGCTTAGGTTTTTGTTTTAGATTTTTAGAAATCACTTTGGCTTCTCTGATGACTCAAGATCATTTTCATGAATATTAACTGGTTTTTGTTTTATTTAGGTTTTAGAACTCACAATAGGGGGAGGATGAAACTGAACAAGTCATAAACCTTTTATATCAATTACTAGTGAATATGTAATTGTGCAAATGAACATGACACTGTTATGATAAACCAATGTGAAATGATTGCTTTGTATTTTGCACGTATCAGTTGAAGACATGCGACGTTCTACGTACCGTGTGGGCTTTGGGGCTTCGTGACAAGTCAGATGTGTACTGTTCTTCACCTTCATGGAATTTACCTTTTGATGAGGGGAACCGGGGAAAACGCTAATGAACAAGTGAAATGTAAAATGATAAAATTAAGTGCAATGGGAAAAACTCCAGCAGGCGGGGGCCTGGGGAATGTCTGGGCTGTGAACCAGAACAGGGAGTTCACAAGTGTCAGGGGGCTAAGCCAGGAGCCAGGAATGGGGAAACGAGAAGGAGCCCAGAGGATGGATTTGGACGGGCCTCTGTACTGAGTGCCAGGAGGGCCGTCTTACATCTGTATTTTTCTAAGGGGATGTAATTCTCCCAAATGTAGCACAAGTACTAAACTCTTTGAAACCCTGTTATCATTTATCACTCTGCATTTTCCAAAGTTCTATCTTTGCAACTTTAATAGGCAGCAGACTGTTTGCTAAGAATTAAAATAAAGTCCGAAGAAGACCTTAAGGACCAAAGATAAAATTTGAAAAATATAACTTAGGGAAAGTTTGGTTTATATGTTTGGCCAAAACAAAAATGCTGCCCGTCACATGGAAAGATGAAGCTGCTTTTTGGTCCTGGGTGTGAGTCTCACAGAGGACTATGTGTGATGTCCCCGGTTGGTGGCTGCTCTCCACTGACCTCAGGTGCTTATCTTCATGCTTTACCCCTTAGACATGTAGGTTAGCCCGGTGAGACCAGCAGGCCTTGAGCAGCATGGGACTGTTAGTCGTTAGCACCAACCCGGTAAGGTCTGCTATGTTGTGTTTCCATTTTCACTTGTCTCACTATATTTTTTAACTTAACCTTTTGATTCCATCTGACCCATTAGTTGTTTGGGAGTGTGTTGCTTAATTTCCATGTAGTTTTGAGTTTTCCTATTTTTCTCCTGTTACTTATTCCTACTTTCACATCATTGTGGTTAGAAAAGATGCTTGATATGATTTCAGTCTTCTTAAATCTGTTCAAATTTGTTCGGTGCCCTAACATTTTATTTATCCTGGAGAATTTTCTTTGTGCGCTTAGGAAGAATGCATATTCTGCTACTGTAGGATAGAATATTTGTATATCTGTTAAGTCCTTCTGGTCTGTAGTGTTTTTCAAGCACACTATTTCTTTACTTAGTTTCTTTTGGATGACCTATCCATTATTGAAAGTAGGGTATTGAATTCTCCTACTCTTACTGTGTTGCTGTCTATTTATCATTTCAAATCTGTTAATATTTGCTGTATACATTAGTGGCTTCAGTTCATTAGGGGTAACAAGTATATATATGCTTGTTATACTTTCTTGATGAATTGATCCACTTGTCATCATATAATGACCTTCTTTGTCTCTTGTGACATTTTGTTACTTGAAGTCTATTTTGTCTATATAAGAATAGCCACTTCTTGTCTTTTTTGTTTACCATTTGTATGAAATATCATTTTCCAGCCCTTCACTCTGAGTGTCCTTAAAACTGAAGAGTTTTTTGTAGGCAGAATAAAGTTGGATTTTGTTTTCCCTCCAATTCATTCAGCCACTCTATGCCTTTTGATTGGTAAATTTAATCTATTTACATGTAAAGTAGTCATTGATAGTGAGGACTTATTATCTTCTTTTTGTTAATTATTTTATGGCTGTTTTTTAGTTCCTTTCTTCCTTTCTTCCTCTCTTGATGTCTTCCTTTGTGGCTTTGTGTATTGTTATGTCTTCATCCTTTATCTTTGTATTTTGGGTGTCTACTACAGGTTTTTAAATTTGTGTTTACCATATCACTTACATAAAGCCATTTAGTTACAGTAGTTTATTTTAAGCTGATAAGAATTTAACTTTGATTTAGATCTTTTTATATTGTGTGTCTATTAACAAACTACTATAGTTATAATTCTTTTAGTACCTTGTCTTTTAATTTTTATACTAGAGTTCAGAGTGATCTATACTCATTATAGCCATTTCTGTCAGGTTTACTGGAGATTTGTTTTATCCCTTCGGTTGTGTTGGATTTTCCTTGTTCTTCACCTTCCTTGAAGAGTTGCTTTGTTGTCTATTCAGGTACCTCTCCTGCTCCTCACTGACTGATTTTGACTGGGAGATACTTTTACTGGTTATCAGTGCTTGATATTAGCCACTTTAAGGCTAGGAGCAAGGCCCACTTTGCCTCCTCCCTACCTTCCTGGAGGAAAAGAATCTGTTGTCTGTTTTTCCTCAGTCATACAAAACAAAACAAAGCAAAGCAAACTGCTGGGTATAAAAGAATGTCCTCCCCTTTTCTTTGTTTCTTGCTGTTGCAGGGACCAAGCTCTTTGAATCATTCAGCACAAAGTATGGGGTGAGATGGAAACCAGTTCCAGAGAAGGCACTCTGAGAGGCTATGTGGCTAGGCATACACTCAGATTTCCCCATCACAGATGGAGGCCGTCTTCTTGGTGCTGACAATAGCCTGTCTGGGGGAGGGACTGATGTGAATAAATTGAAATTGTTCCTCATACATATATTAATGTTAACTGCTTCTCAGTTTGTGCTTTACTACGTAACTCCTACTTCTTAGCTGGATTCTGAATTTCTTTTCAGAAAGTTGGCATTTACAAGGTATTGGTACATCACTGTTTCTGTGAAGGGTTGATGTGTAAGGCTTACTGTGCTGCACCTTGCTGACATAACCATTCATCCCACTGCCTTTTGCCTACATGGTTTCAAGGGAGAAATCAACTGTTAATATTATTGAGCATCCCTTATACTGGAATGATTGCTTCTCTCCTGCTGCTTTCAAGATTTTCTCCTTGTCCTTTCTTTTAGCTGCTTAATTACAATTCACCTTGGTATGGATCTCTTGGAGTTTATCCTATTTATTTATTTATTTATTTAAATATTTCCTTTATTTGTTGGAGAGAGAATAAGCATGGGGGAGCAGAGGTAGAGGGAGAAGCAGGCTCCCTGCTGAACAAGGAGCATGATGTGAGATTCAATCCCAGGACCATGACCTGAGCCAAAGGTAGATGCTTAACCAACTGAGCCACCCAGGCATCCCCATGTTAACCCTTTTTAGAATTCATTCTGCTTCTTGGATGTGTAATGCAATCTTTCTTCAAAGTTAAGAAGACCTCCTCTTATTTCTTCAAATACTCTTTCTGCTCCTTTCTGGGCTCCTTCTGGGCTTCCCATAATGCAAATGTTAGTCTGATTGAGAGTCCCCTGCTCAGTTCACCACTTCCATTTCTTTTCTTTCTGCTCCTCAGACTGGATAAGTTTAATTGTTCTATTTTCAAATTTGTGGATTCTGCCTTCTGCCTGCTTAATTTGCTCTGTAACCTCTCTACTGAATTCTTTATTTTAGCTATTTTACTTTTTAGCTCTCACGTTCTATTTGGTTCCTTTTTTAACAAAATATTTTTTATTTGTTTACAAAGAGTGTCCATTTGTTTATACATAATTCTCTTAGTCTTCTTAAGCTTTTTGTCTATGGTTTCCCTTTGCTCTTTAAGCATATTAAAAGATGTAAATCTTTGTCTAGTAAGTTCAATATCTGGGTTTCCTCAAAATGGTTTTGCCAATTTCTTTTTTTTCCTGGGAATGGCCCATAATTTTCTGTTTGTTTTATTTGCTTTTGTCAGTCTGCTGTCCCTTGTTCCAGAAGGCTATGTGTAGTAGACATCTTTAAAGTTTTTGATTGACACCAGGCTGGGGATTTGCTCCTATCAGAAAGAAATCTCTAAGCAGGGGCACCAGGGGTGGGAGAGAGCAGTCAGTAAGACATCTGACTCTTGGTTTCTGCTTGGGTTGTGATCTTGGGATCATGTAATCAAGTCACACATCAGGCTCTATGCCCAGCACGAAGTCTGCTTAAGACTCCCTCTCAGTCTCCCTCTCCCCCTCCCTGTTCTCTCTCTAAAATTAAATAAATCTTGAAAAAAAAATGAAAAGAAAAAAAATAAAGAAAGGAAATCTCCAGACAGGTCAAAATGCATAGCCACAATGATTTGAGAACAAAGTAAGTATTATACTCAATAGTTCCAGCAAGGTGACCCCTAGAACTCAGGGCTTCATCTCCCTAGCTGCTGCTCTGTTGGAGAATGGGAGATGGCAAGTGTGTAAGCAAAAATACAATACTTCCATAATGAAATTTAACAGCCTTTTTCTTTTTTCATTAATTACTGTCTTGGTTGCTGTAACTTTTTTTTTTTATTAGATTTCATATATCCAAAGATGTTGATTCTGTAAGTTTTGCCAGCTTAATTGCTATTCTGGTGGAGGGACTGATTATTTGAGCTTTCTACTCTGCCATTTTATATGACATTACTCTGACATCTATAATTACATCTTTAGGGAATATCTATTGACCACTCTGGTCTAGAATAAAATTAATATGATTCCTCTTAATTCTATATATTCCTCCTCTCCCCTACCATACATTTTTGGGGTACCAATGTTATATTTCTATATGTTATGTATGTACTATTAAAATATCTATGTTTCTATCCATTGAGGTCAACTTTAATACACAGCCTTGGAGCCCCAGGTATTACAAATGAGGCAGTTGAATGAATTTACTACCAATATTTTTCCTCCTCTACTTCTCTGTATTTGTAAATTTTATAATTTCTACATTGTCATGACATAATACTGTTTCCTTCTTTTCTTTCAAATCATTCTCTTTATGTACTTTTGTGTTCAAACCATTCTTTTTATGTGCTTTTTGCTTGGTTTTACAGATAAATGTAGTCAATACCTATCCCAAGTGCTTTTATTGTGCTTTCCTCATTCATGTCTTAGTTTCCTGAATTTCACTCTATTTTACTCAAAATGGGCTCAGGAGAAAAATGTTCACTAAGCTTCTGCACTGATAAAGCTCTATCTTTGTAGTTTCTTTTTTTTTTTTTATAAGTAATTTTTTAAAGATTTTATTTATTTATTTGACAGAGAGAAATTATAAGTACACTGAGAGGCAGGCAGAGAGAGAGAGAGAAGGAAGCAGGCTCCCTGCTGAGCAGAGAGCCCGACGTGGGACTCGATCCCAGGACCCTGAGATCATGACCTGAGCCGAAGGCAGCGGCTTAACCCACTGAGCCACCCAGGCGCCCTGTAGTTTCTATATGTTAAGGACAGATGGCTAGATACAAAATCCCCAGTTTCCCCTTTATTTATTTGAGTTGTAGGAATTTCTCCACTCTCTTTTGGCATTAAATGCACTTTGAAGAGAACAAAGGTAAGAGAAATATTTCTTCTTATAAGTGGCTTGACTTTTTTGCCTGATTTTACAAAGAATTATTTATTTACCTTTAAAAGTCAGTACTTGTTTTATTCTATATCTCAGGGTTGACTGCTGAGTAGGTAGCACAACAGCTCCCAAAGACATCTACGGTCTCATCCCTGAGACTTTCGAGTATTGTAGGTCACACAGGAAAGGGCACTTTGTAGGTGTGATGAAGATAAGAGATTTGGGGGAACTACCCTGGCCGATCTGGGTGAGCCCAGGGTAATGACAAGTGTCCTCGCAGAGCAACTTGGTCTGGTCAGAGTCAGAGAGGTGATGTGAGGTTGAAATTCAAGATGGGAATGATGGGTTTGGTGCCTGGGAAGACAGAGGAGGCCAGGAACCAAGGAAAGCAGGAAGACTGTGGGAGCTGGAAAAGGCAAGGGTTGGGCTCTGCAGCTTCCAGAAAAAACATAGACTTGCCAACACCTTGATTTTTGCCCAGTGAGACTTCTGATGTTTTGAACTGTGAGATACTAAATGTCTGTTTTTTAAGCCACTGAATACTTGATGGTTTGTTATAGCAGCAACCCACAACTAATGAAGCTATCTTGAATCTACTTTCCTGGCCTGGGCGGCACCCCTTCATCTGTGGTGGCTCTGCTTGACTTTTGTTGTGGCTTGTTTTGTCTGTCAGGGTTCCAATTACTTGTATGTGCTTGTTCTTGACCTGTCTTATAGCTCCTATATACTTTATAGTTCTAGATGTATTTTTCAAATTCTAAACTCTTTATTTCTTTGTTTTTGCAATACCTGTTTCCCATTCTGAAACTTTTATTTTCATTTCAATGATTTATTTATTTTTAAATTTTATTTATTTATTTTGCCTCCTCGCCTCCCACGTTCTTCTAGCCAACATGGAAATTTCCTGGACTGTGAGTTTGCAGAGATTTCTGTGTGCCTACGAGGGCTTCTTCACCATTAGAGAGTTGATTCTTGCTGGTTCTTTGTAAGTTGACCAATGCCAGGACCTTTCACTGTTTTCTGGCTGCGCCCCTCCCCTTCCACACCCAGCCCCAGTGTGAACCCCTGACTTCTGGCAGCCTGTACAGCTACTCTGGAGAACATGCATCTGTCTGCTTCTTTCACATGACCCAATAGGAGGTAAAAAAGGACAGATGTTATTTCCACAATCGTGTTGATAGCAGAAGTCTCTTGTTTGTTTCTGCCTTGCCATCTAATTATTTCATATAGGCAATGATGAACTTTACTTTCAATATCCCAGTAGAATTTTAACACTTGATGACTCCCTTCTTGAAATACACGCTGCCCTTGGTTTATTTCTCTAATCATTTCCTTACCCTTTGGGCCATTCCTTTTTAAATTTCTTTGAAAACTACCCTTAAATGTATTTCCTCAATAGAGATGTCCTTCAGTCCTCCAGTACAATCATATTCTCTTTTCATTCTTCTTTTTCCTTTGGTGTTTTTCAGTGCTACTATGTCGTCACTTAGCAGGTATGTGCTGATGGTTTAAACATAGATCTTTAGCCCAAACCACTTAGCTCCAAGCCCATATACACTCCTGTCTTTTTAACATATCTTCCTTCAACTTGGTGACATCTCAGCCTAGACCATAGGACTTGTCCCCACATTTCCTCCTCTAGCAATCCTATTCCAGTGAGTGTGATGACTGTGTCCTCAGTTGTTTCAGGCAGAATTTTGGGTGTCATTCTTATCTCTTCCCTCTGACTCAGTACATTAATCTCAAAACTCTGTCAGTTATTCCCCATGAACATAACCTGAATTAATCCATTCCCTTAAATTCCCATCTTCCCAGACCCCCATCATCTCTCCCCTTGGCTGGTTTCCTTGGCCCCCATTTTGTACCTTTTCTTGTCTGGTAACCACAGAGTGATTATAGCCCAACCGGGGCCTCCAATGACCCTTCATATAACTCAGCCTCCATGGCCCTGCCTGGCTGCGTGTGCTCTCTCCTGATTCCCCTGCTCTGTCCCAGCTACAGAATCACACCTGTCATAACTGTGGGTTTCCATGCCCAAAAGCACTCTTTTTATATTAAAAAAATTACTACTTCTTGAATTGGTTGACATAATCTGCCTTCTAAGAAAGTATTATCATTATCTTATCCCCTAAAACTATTTTCAGCAGCTGTATGATACTAAGATTAAAAAATCAGAAAGGCTGGGGCGCCTGGGTGGCTCAGTGGGTTAAGCCGCTGCCTTCGGCTCAGGTCATGATCTCAGAGTCCTGGGATCGAGTCCCGCATCGGGCTCTCTCCTCAGCAGAGAGCCTGCTTCCCTCTCTGTCTCTCTGCCTGCCTCTCCATCTACTTGTGATTTCTCTCTGTCAAATAAATAAATAAAATATTTAAAAAAAAAAAAAATCAGAAAGGTAGCCAATTGACAGCTTCTCTCTGTAGCGTTTTTTCAGTTACTGTGGGAGGTAACACCAGAAGTATGGATGTTTTCAAGGAAATCTGTTCATAAAGTAAAATTAAAAAAAAAAAAACAAGTATTCATGAAATGCATCTGATTTTTCTTTTTTTTGTTCAAGATTTAATTGGGCATTTTTAAATTTTTTAAAATTTATATTCCATTAGCCAACATATAGCCTCATTTGTTTTTGATGTAGTATTCAATGATTCAGTAGTTGCACATAACACCCAGTGCTCACCATATTTCTATAAAATGTTATCAACCTAAAATTTATGTTTTCATGTAAGTCAGATCACGAAAGACGTACTCTTCTTAAGAGCAGATGCTTTCAAATATAGTGTAAATGATTTTCACATGTTAATACTGGCATTCTGTTGATTTCATTTCATTATTATTATACACATCCATTTTAAGTTTTCAGAGACATTTAAATACCCCAAGTATTTACAGCTCCATGGAGCTGGGAAGTTCAGGCTTTATACACCACAGCACATCTGTGTTTAGCTGTGGACTAACGGAGATAAAGAGAAGCAGTAACTCTTGGCGTTTACTTACAAATTCTCAAATATTTATTGGTGGCGATGCATTCCAGTTTAGAAAAGCGTCCTCTGGAATGGGTTCTTCATGCGTATTTTCTTGTCAGCCTTTATCCATCGTCTAATTAGTGTGCTAAAAGTCTCAGTAAATTTTAAGATGTAGAAGCGTTATATAATATTTATGCTTACGTTATAATCACTTTAGCTCTTAATGTATTCTTTCATCTGTTTTCTTAATGGATCTGAGATTCACTCCACATGTACCCCCTGAGTGCAGACCCCGGGCAGGGCTGTGTTCTTGGCGTTTGGCCTCACGCAGTGCGGTCCGTGGGTGTGCGTGCTGGTGTATGTGTATGTGCACTGTGTGTGTGCAGGGAACAGGAATACAGACAGTACATACAAACCAGTAACCATGGGCTGTCTCTAATAAGAATATTTCCAGCAAGGTAGGATGAAATGCCAAAAGAACATGTCAAGAGAACATAAGAATATACCTAATAACTACTTCTTTTGCTTTCTGTTCTGACAATGCGGCAGTGAAAGTTGGTACAAGCTGGCTCACTAATTTTACAGATGTAAAGAAAAGCCTTTCCTCAAGAAATAGGAAATCAACTTAAAGTATTGAAAAAAAAAAATGTGCAGCCAAGAAATACCTCCAGCCAGAATACGAGCAAGCAGGTTTGGAAATGAGCCTGTCCCTTCACCTCCTGAGTATGTCCTACATCTGTGGTAGCTTCCATCTCGCACAGTTCCGGCAACCAGCTCATGAAACCCTTTCAGAAAAAAATTAATAAATAATATGATGCTTTTAAAATGCAGCGGGATGCTTGTGGGCAACTGTATAGCACACCACCATTTTGAGTTAGTTTATGTCTAAAGTTGGGGTCATTAATTCAGTGACGCTTGGCTGCCTGTCCCCGAGGGGCATCATCTCAGGCCCCAGAAGGCAGCAGGGAGCTGACTTACAGGGCCCCGAAGTCAGAGAGGTCCCAGTCTCAGGCATGTGCTGTTTCGGAGGGAGAAAATGTGCTCGGTGGTCGGAGCATCCGACAGGTGTCCTCAGGACCACGGAGGCCCCTTTCGTCATCCGCTGCATTTCACAGCAGTCACAACACGAGACTTCATTCTTCCCATGTTTTGGGCAGTCTGCGTTTAAAAATGCCGTGAGCACAGATCTCACGTAAACCAACAGAAAACGATGGTATTGTCATCTTCCCACTGCCTTGCTGCTGTGTCAAAACGGGATGACAAGATTGCCTCTGCGACGTGTCCCTGAGGAGACCTTTCCTCCAGAGACTGTCCCCTTCCAGTGGGGCACCGGAGGGCTTCCATCCAAGTCCAGTTTCTTCATGGGCCTTCCTGGGAACAGCAGAGCTGGGTGACCAGGCCTGCCGAGCACTGGGGGGCCCTCCTCCCTCCCCATGGGAAACTGAGGCGCGTCCTGTGAGCACACAAGAGGACGGACAAGACCACCTGTGTCCACAGGCACCTGTGGCTCCTTCCGTGGTCTCCCTCACAGCCGCCTGTCTTCCACCTGTGGGCCATGCCGACGTGGAGGGCTGCGAGAGGGAACAGATCTCAGATTCACAGTGTCCTTCGCTTTGTGTGATCACCTCGGGCTCTTTACTTCTCTGAAGTGTTGAGAAAATATGGGGTTTTTGTTTTATTCTCTTCCCTCCTGAATCCTATTCGGAAAAAGCTCAGACAGGATGGGTTTGGGGGAGCTAGCTGAGGCAGGGACGCTCACTCAGCCGTTCCTACCGTGCCACCCCCTGACAAAACTCCACAGGAAAGTTGTTCTTGAAACTCAACCCAGGACAAGTCGTTCTTCCCAGAACTTCTGGCATATCGTCTTGTGGGCCCCGAGTTTTATTATTCCCCTCTTTGCTGCGACCGAGGTGAAGCCTGGGGACATACCCCTCTTTGCTGCGACCGAGGTGAAGCCTGGGGACATGCGTTGTCCAGCATTATCCATTATAAGGAACATTTTTAGATTATTTTAGACCACAGTTTCATTTCACTGTTTTCTCTCCTTACATTACCACTTCCCTAATCTTCTTTTCACTTGTTAGATGCCATTTTATTTATGCCCCTGCATTCTTGACCTAGTCTCAGTTTTACCCTTTACTCTGGTATTTTTACACGATGGTGAGAAATCCAGGGAATTTAATGCTGTGAATTCACAGGAGAGGGTGTTTGTCCCTGAGCATGGTGTTCCCACGCCAGAGGGAGGCCCCCCTCCTGTCTACCCGTTTCTGTAGCCGCTGGCGGCTCTGTGTCCCCTTCCTTGGGCTCTTGTCTTTGCGGACCCCCCCAGGACTCCCCCATGAAATCTGAGGGCTCACAGAGGAGAATGTGTGTGCTGACCTGGAAGCACTTCAACTTGGATATCGCAGAGGACTATTGCCGAGTTCCTTGACCTTGTCCTCGTAGAGGCTGTGTCTTGGTCCCTTCCCTCGCTGCCCTGAAGCCCAGTTACGGTGCCTGGTGGGGAGGGGGCCTCCCCAGGCCCCTCGCTAAAGTCTCCCATCCTAACTCGGTCCTCTCCAGGAACCAAAGGAAAACCAGAAAACCTCTGTGAGTGTGTCATTCAGAGACATTTGGTCCGTTTGGCCCCATCCAGACCAGGCTTTCTGGCGAACGTCGCTGAAATACACAAGATTTGAAGAAAATGCAGACTTTGCTTGAGATGTACTGGCCCTCGGGTCCCCAAATACAGGGGTGCGGGAGGTCGTGTGCCCAAAACCACTGCTGAAACACCAGGAGAATGTCCTGATGGTCTCTTTTGTCTCTTTTGTAAAAGATGAATTTCTCCTCTAAGTTTCAGACTCCGGTTTAGCGGCCGAGCAGACGTGGAAAACCGCTCTTCTCACCAGTGCTCTGTCTTCATCACAGGGGCTTACACATTCGTTCCGTGGCTGCTGAGCTTTAAAAGAGGAAGAGCCCTGGAGGAGAAGGAAAACAAAATCCTGGTGAAGGAAACGGGTTATTTCTTTATATATGGGCAGGTAGGTTCCCTGCCCCCTGCTGCCTCTGCCTGTTTCTCTCTGCTGTGCTCACTTCTGACCCGCGTCTCTGGTTTGTTCCTCAGGTTTTATACACCGATAACACCTTTGCCATGGGACACCTAATACAGAGAAAGAAAGTCCACGTCTTTGGGGACGAATTGAGTCTGGTGACTTTGTTCCGATGTATTCAAAATATGCCTGAAACACTACCCAATAATTCCTGTTATTCGGCTGGTAAATAACAATTCTGTGTAAATAGAAGAATGGTTCTCGGTATGCTGGGCGGCGTTTGTTCTCTGGAAGGATAAGCTAGCTCTTTTGAGTCGAAACGGATACAATCATTAGTAATGGTTTTATCGTTCTTCTGTACATGGAGAAGGGGCCGTAACGCGCTGGCGATCAGCACGGAGAGCAGTTCCAAGCTGCATTTCCTTCCGTAGATAACGCTGCGTAAGAACCCAGGGAATGATTACCATGTGCCAGGCATCCTTGTCTTATCCTGACCTGGGCTCCTTCGTCCGACCACCGCCCCCCTCCCCCCCTCCCCACCCCGTTTAAGGGAGGCGGCATCTGAGACACAGAGAGGTAGCTCATGCTGCCCCAGAGGGCACAGCTTCCAAGTTCCAGAGCCTGGATGAAACCAACAGGTCTGACCCCAGAGTGGGAGCCCCCAAAGCTTTTCTTGTTTGTGTTTTTGTTTTACGTGCTGCTGAAGACATGTCCTTAACCAAATCAAGGGTCTGGTCAGGTTGCCCAGTGGCTTTCTCTCCCTCTCCCTCTCCTTCAGGTGACATGTGCTGCACATAGGCCAGACAGAGGACTTTGGGATGGGAGTTTGCAGGAGCGAGGCTCCTTCAGCTCGGGGCAGTGAGGATGAGGAAAGGAAGGAAAGGGAAAGGGAGGACTTTGTTCCCATCCGGTCTTCAGGCTGTTCTTGCAACAGAGTCTTCATTTTATTTTGGGGGTAAATTCATCAAAGCTGGTATGAGGGGAGAAAAAAAAAACATATTAGCCTTGAACACATTTTTTCCTCTCTGGTGATTTGACACATCCACTGAGAACCCTGAGGCATGTCTTCAGTTCCGTATTCCCTGAAACACAGGCCCGAGGCCTGGCCGCCTCCTCTGAAGCCCTAAGTTTCAAAGGCGTTTGCTACCGAGTGCACAATCACTCATCAGGAAGGAAGGGAAATTGGAGGGGGTGTCCTTGTGGACCCGCAGCCATGAACAGCTGTAAGGGGATGATGAGGAAGTGTGTTGAATTCAAACTCCCTAATTTTCATAAAGAGATGTTCCCCTGTGCTCAGCGATGACCAGTATCCTGGCATTGCAGAAAACCCACAGAAAGACGCGGCCACCCCGTCTGGACTGACTCTAGGCACAGCAGGACGCAACACGGGCGGTGTCTGCTCATTGCCCTTCGGTGCTCCTGCCCTCCGCCACGCCGCCCCGGGGCCTCAACTTTGAAGACTAGTTTATTGGACCTTTGGGCTGTGCCCCGGTGCCAGAGCGTAGGTTAGGTAGGAGAACCGTTCTCCAGGACATTCCGGGCTGCAGTGCTCATCTGTTCTGGGCCAGTCTGCTTCAAACCAGTTAGTATATAAGAGCCGGACATGCTCCCATACATCATAACCTGGGAAAAAATGCAAACGGTCCCTCGGAAGAGCCCAGCTGGCACCAAACACTGGTCTTACGCACAGCTGGATCGCGCTGTTTCCCTCTCAAATCGAGTGTCTGTTGTAGAAGTGACAGCTCAGCTGCTGCGATCGGGAAGGACTGGAAGAGCCAATAACTCAGTGTTAGAGTTTCAGACAGAACCTTCTTGAAAACTGTCAGTTCACACGGCCTTTATTTTGAGTTAGTATTACTTAATGCTCCGTGATCAATAGCTTTTGTTAAAATACTAGATTCTCTTCAGTCTATGATAACAACTGATCTATTCAACAAGTAAATTCCAGCTTTTTTTTTTTTTACTGTTTTATGTAGTCATCAAATGCTTTGCTAATCCTAAAAAGTGTGCATGTTATCCTTCGCAATACCTGAAACTATGTTCTTTTGTTTGTTGTCTGTCATAGTCCATGACAAAAAAACAAGATCCTTGGAGACAGAATCTTCTGTCATTCTGATCACAGCCCTGTGCGTGTCTAGAAAGGTGTCTGGTACATCGTAAGTTCCGATAAGTAAACACTGACTAGCTGTCGCCTGAGGAGATCTGGGTGCTTTGGGCCTGATGGATGTTAACATACATAATGTCGTTTGTGTAAATACATTTTCAAGGCATCTTCGTGAAAATACAACTGCTTTTTTAAATTGTTGGTTGAAAATAAGAACAACATCGATAGTAATTTGTTTGTTATTTTCTTTGTTTCTTCTCCCCTAATCATCCTTTCTTCTCTGTCATCTTTGTCTTTTAAAACGGGTCCCCACGGATGTACCGAGGGTAGTTCCTGAATTGTACTCTGTGTTCCTGAATCACAGAACACATCCTTGTAAAATAGGCACATACAGATTTATTAGTTAGTTTTGAGGAGCTAAGTATTTTATTGCTTTTGATTATGAGGACAAATATGGTCATTTAAGGGAACGTGGAAACAAAGAAGACTGTCAAAAATAATTCAAATGTCTCCTAACCCCATGGTCTGGACTCCAGAGAAACACTATGTTAATGGATGGGTTTTGCTGATAAGTGGTGTTTTGTTTTTTGTCTTCCTAGTAATATACACATATTTATTTATTTATTTATTTTTATTTCTTTTCAGCATAACAGTATTCATTGTTTTTGCACCACACCCAGTGCTCCATGCAATCTATGCCCTCTCTAATACCCACCACCTGTTTTCCCCAACCTCCCACCCCCCGCCCCTTCAAAACCCTCAGATTGTTTTTCAGAGTCCATAGTCTCTCATGGTTCACCTCCCCTTCCAATTTCCCTCAACTCCCTTCTCCTCTCCATCTCCCCATGTCCTCCATGCCATTTGTTATGCTCCACAAATAAGTGAAACCATATAATTAACTCTCTCTGCTTGACTGATTTCACTCCGCATAATGTCCTCCAGTCCTGTCCATGTAGATATGAAAGTTGGGTATTCCTCCTTTCTGATGGAGGCATAATACTCCATAGTGTATATGGACCACATCTTCCTTATCCATTCGTCCGTTGAAGGGCATCTTTGGAAGACCATTCCATGCTCTTGGATCGGAGGAATAAACATTGTTAAAATGTCTATACTGCCTAGAGCAGTCTTTACTTTTAATGCCATTCTGATCAAAATCCCACCACTATTTTTCAAGGAGCTGGAGCAAATAATCCAAAAATTTGTATGGAATCAGAAGAGACTCTGAATTGCTAAGGAGACGTTGAAAAACAAAATAAAACTGGGGGCATCACGTTACCTGATTTCAAGCTTTACTACAAAGCTGTGATCACCAAGACAGCATGCTACTGGCATAAAAAATATACACATTTTATATGCACATTCAGTGCATATTTATGTGATATCTATGCAGTTTATACATCTGCATAGTGTGTGTGTACTTTGTGTATTCTATTTTGTATTTTTATTTAACATCATTTTTTTTGTATTTCTATTTTGTTTTTATGTAACATCATTATTTTTTTAACACTGTTATAAACATTTTTGTCAATAAAATGAAGCAAAACCACTTTTAACCACACAATATCCCAAGGAGGGATGTGCTATGATCTGACTTTTTTTCTTCTTCAAATAAAACATTGGTTTCTGTTCAGAGTCTCATCTTATAGACAGTAGGTGAGAAATACATTTATTTGTATCTGCTGTCTTTCTGCTCATTTGCTTTAGCTTTTTTGTTTGTTTTTTACTCTGGTCGTAGGCCGGTGGAATTGTAACTGGTTTGCAGTCCGCGGGTGTCCCTTGAAGCGTGAATGCGTAGGTTAACATTTCCCCAAAACAGCATCGTTTTATCCAGTGCGCCCCCACCCTGCGTCCCGCGCCGCACGACCGCTCAAAGTCCCTGTGCATCCTTGTTTTCCAGGCATCGCGAAGCTGGAGGAGGGCGACGAGCTCCAGCTCGCAATTCCGCGGGAGGACGCCAAGATATCGCGAGACGGCGACGGCACGTTTTTTGGGGCCTTGAAGCTCCTGTGACCCGCGGACACCTGCGCCGCGGCCGGGTCCTTCCTCGCTCCGCGCCTCTGAGGAGGAGACGCTTCCCGGGAAACACCCGAAGGAAGAAAAGCAGTGGTTGACGCGCCTTTTCTGGGAGCTGCTTATTTTGATTCCCTGACACTAGACCAAACAGGAAATTTCACGGACAACCGCAGCCCGGGGGTGTCCTGGGGACGCCCGGAGGCGGCCGTTCCGGGGAGACCGAAAGGAGGCCGCCCGCTGCGAGCCGGCTGGGCGCGGTGGCGCTCTCGCTCGGCCTGCAGGGGCCGGTGGCCGGGGCCGTCGCCCTTTCCTCCGAACGACAGTCCGTCGTGTCCGCGGGGCGCTGGGACGTTCCTGGGAAACCGCCGCAGCCCGCCCGAGTCTTCACGTGACATAGAAATATGCCCTGTCCTTCCGCCGTGAACGTGCGGAGAAGTGTTTTATTAGAAAGAAAAGAAAACAAAAAAAAAAGAAATCTTGCATTTGGCACATGAAAAAGTAACTTAAAAGCTTACACGGAGATACATTAAGCCCTTGCACTTAAAACGCAGGCACTATTTAAATTCCTCCAGTTTACTTCAAGTCCGCCCTTTTTATCTGTAACATTGTATCACCGTCTGCCCTTTTCATCGGTAACATTGTATCACCGGCTGCAGCACCAGACATTTTTCGCAGGAGGGAAGTCATTCTCTCCGGCGTCTACACTTAACTTGTATATTTTTTCTAGCTAATGTCAGTCACTTCAGAAACTTTACTGTGGGGTAATTCCAGTTCTTACGTATGCGAGCATAGAGTGAAAAAATAGCCGTGATTGTTCTTCTGTAAAAATCAAATCTCCAATGGAAGCTAATGAATACCTTTATAATAATGGGATCTATTTGCCCTTTATTTCTTAATCTTCTGTTTTAAACTGCTTCTATAAAGCACACCCATGTTATTAGGTTTATGGAAGTTGAGCTGTCGTTAAACTTCTTGGCGTCCGGAAAGGTGTTCCTGCCATGTGCTTGTTACCCGGCTCTGGATACACCAGAAACATCACCTTCTTTCCACCTAATAGAGAATCGTACTCACAAACGCTGTCACAACGGCCTTTATGACATCAATCTCCCTTGTTCTGCTTCTCTTTTTACAAAAAAGAATTTACTTCATTAAACAATTTCCGTCTCTCGTTTAAACAGTAGGTGGAAAAGATAGACCCCGATCTAGACTCATTTTCTCCAGTCCACATTGGAATGCTCTTCAAACAAAACAAGACGATTTGTACTTTGTGTCTAAGATGTCTAAGATGAAACGTTTAAAACTCTGATTACCACAATTTTGGATTTTTTGTTAAAATCAAATGTATTTTCAAACTTACTGTGTTACAATATTATAGTTAAAAAGTACAGGGAGAGCAGAAGCCCTGATCTAGGAGGTGAGTCATTGTCCTCATGTTGCTGCTAACTTGAACTGCAGAAGAGAAAATCTCAGTGCCGTCTGCCTGGCTTTTTGATGGAGTTTGCTTAACACCCTTCATCTTTCGGTTTCTCTCCATGTAACTAAATGACGTTTTAAAAATTCAGTGCTGAGGTGTCTGGGTAGCACAGCGGTTGAGCCTCCGATTCTTGGTTTCAACTCAGGTCACGATCTCAAGGTCATGGGATCGAGCCCCACAACAGGCTCCACGCTCAGCGGGGAGTGTGCGTAAGTTTCTCCCTCTGCCCCTGCCCTTCCCCCTTCCCCTGCTGTGGGCACCTACGCACTCTCTCTCTCAAATAAACAAATAAATCTTTAAAAATAAATAAATAAATAAAACAGTGCATACCATAAAACATTATTAAGTAATATGCGTTAGGGTAGGAAACAAAGCATTTGAGGTCATGCATAGCTTATATATTTCAAAAAGGATTTGTTCACATCAGTACAATAGATAGATAGAAAAGAAGCAATTCTTGGAGCGTCTGGGTAAAGAAGGTAGTGCTCCGGCTCAGCAGGCTTTCCCGTCAAGCCGTTCATCTCCACCCGGCTCTCCCGTGTTCCTCTTCAATGACTGAGCGCAGTCTATGGGCAGATGCTGCCTTCTGCCACATAAAGCGTCCTTAACTTTTACTTTGCTTTGAGTTTAAACCAGCATTGAAATGTAAATCATGTCTTCCTCATGCATGAAATTGTGAGGGAAGTCAGGGAGGTTCTCTAAGAGTTTATTTAACAGTGAGGAAACAGGACAAAGAGGAGGTAGTCCCATAGTGGGGAGGGTGGGAGGTGGGGTCTTCCCGGCAGCACTGGGTCCAGCGTCTCCCTTTCCCTAGCTTTCTCCCAATTTTCTTCAGGAAAAATGATGTCATAGTGAGATTTCCTATAACAGAACGTTTCTAAGGTTCACTGTATGGACCCAGACCCCAGACAGTTGTCTTATAAGCAAACTTAGAAAGGATGCTGGGAACTAAGCACTTGAGTGTTGACTTGCTCACCTGCGTGGGACAGAGGGACAAGCCAGCAAGCCCCCATGAAGTGACGGGCAGCCCCACCTGGGTCCTGGAGAGACCGACGCACCGTCTCAGCTGGGGTGCAGAGAAAGGATTGGTTTGGGGGATAGCAGTGGACTGTCAGAAGAACTTACGGGATCCTATTGTAACGTGAGCTATGAATCACACTTGCTGTCCTGGGACTGAGGTTGTAACCTGTGAATGACGCACCAACACAGACAGCTGATGCGTTTGCTTTGGCTTCCGATTTGCTAATATAAAAATCTAGACTTGTTTCATGAAAGCAGGACATTTAAACATTCTATGAATATTCTCCAAAAATATTTGGGGAAACCTATGTACACATTTCTGTTGGACTGATACCTAGAAGTTGAATTGTTGTGACAGAGGATGCGCCTATGTGCAGCTTCAGTAAATACCGCCAGAGAGATCTCTGAATGATAAACAGTTAACAGAAAATCGCACCAAACCAGGCTGTTGGAGGCAACAACCCATTGGGCTAGTTTCCGGTGGCCCGCTGCAGCCACGCAGGCGAGCACTGGGCTGCAGACCGCACGGGACTCTCTTTTTCCACCTGTCCTGTGCCTGGCCCCACACCAGGATGTTGGCGATTATCAAATACACTTTACTGCTGATTACCTTTGGGCATATTTGCTTTCACAAATCAGTTCTGTAACTTTGTATGCATTGGGCTAAATTTTACAAACTAATCATTGGTTAAAAGGAAGTGGCCCAAGGTCCCCAGTCTTGCTGATATCAGGGCAGCTGCTCCTTTGGGGTTCCTTGTCTTCCATGGGTGAAGCATGGGAGTGAGGGGCCCCATAGGGGGGTCAGCGATGCCACACTTGGGCGCTGTCCCTGCTCAGCTATGGCCAGACCAACTTTTTAGGTTTGGTTTGAGGTCCTCACCATCACCACTGTCCTTATTCAAGTAAACTAAGTCTTTGGTTATTTTAAAATTAATGCAATGAAATTATGTTTTAGATCATTATTAAGATTATTAAAAATAAAGACAATCAAATATAATCATATATGCATATTAATAATGTAGCACGAGTATGGATTTCTTGCTTATATAGACTTATTTTACAATCTCATTGTAACTAGCCCAAGGGCTAGTTAACTTGTCATTTTAGAGAAATAAAGGAGAACTACAATGCAAAAATACTGATACACCTGGGATGCAAGAACAATTTCGGTGTCACCTTTTCCCTCTACATTAAACTAGCAATAATTTTTTTCACAAATGCACATACACGCACACACACCATCACACACACTGCAACACAGGCATGTGCGAGCGCACACACACACACACACATGCACACACAGACACACTAGAAAGCAGCTCTTCTAGAGCACTCCGGAGGCTCCCAATCTTGGTTTAATCCTCTGCTGCTCCGTCTTGAGATTTGTAATAATTTTTGAGGAAGGGGTCTTGCATTTTTGTTTTGCCCTGGGCTCTGCAAATTAGGGAGCTGTCCTGTCCCGCTTGAAGCTCTTGGAGAGAAGGACAGGATGGCAAGTAAGGGCATGTCCCTAGGGGTGTGCCCTGGAGTTCAAGGCCCTGGAAGGCTGTTTGTTCACTGGTTGTATCCTTTAGGATCTGGGGATAGCAGTCCTGCTGAACTCCCCCAGCTGCTGGGAGAAACAGATGAACATGTGAAAACACCTAGACGGGTACCTGGCACATTACACATGCTAAATGTTGTTGCTCGAAAGATACACACACACACACACACACACACACACACACACACACACAGAGAGAGAGAGAGAGAGAGAGAGAAGGGAGGGATTGCAAATGGAATTCGAAAGAAGTAAAGAGACGTGCACTGTTTGGTTTTATTTTAGCAAAAGATCCAAAGCTAAATCTGGTTTTGTTCGGTTTTAAGAGACCTTGAATAGACCCAAAATAAAAAGAGAAGAAAGAAAGGAGAACCAGAAAGCACCTACCCGACCCCCCGCTCGGGCTGGGGAATACCACTGTCCATCCGCCTTCAGTCCCAGAAGGACACTTGCCTCTACCTTACAGTGCCCTGAGACAGACAGCAGCTCTGACTACGTCCTGCCCTGGAGGCTAAGTATTTCCAGGATTTAGGAGACGGGTTGGGCCAGAGTGTCAGTGTGGGAGCCAAGGCTTTTCTAAATTTAACCCCACTGGAGTCAAAGAACCAGGATCCCGGGATCAGGTGGGAGAGACTAGACAACGTCGTGGGGGAGGGGAGTGTTGCGGAGAAAGAAAACGCCCGCAGGAAGGAGACTGCCGGGCTCTGGGGACGCCCGTCCCAGTCCCACCTGCAGGTGTGAGCAGGGACAAGGGACTCCGGGACTCAAGGGACCAGGGACTGTGCCCGCACCCCCGGCCTCGCCCCCCACGGGGTTCCCTCCACTTGCCGAGGAAACAGCTGACCCTCCTAGCGAGTCTCGTCGGGGAGGGCACGACCTGCGGGGCCCGCGGACACCCGCTGGGGCGGGCGGACACTCAAGTGCGAGCGGGAGTCATGCGGGCATGGAGCCGGCCGCGTTGGAGCTGAGCTGCCTTCCAGACACGCCGGCTGCTTCCCGCACGGCGCTGACTCCCTTGGACGTTAGGACCAACTGATGACGGGTCACGTGTAGCCGCCGGGCCGGCAGGGCCGTGGCCTCCGGGGCAGCAGGGCTGTAACCTCCGGGCCGGCAGGGCAGCCCAGCGCGAGTCCAAAAACCGTAGCGAGAGCGCACAAGAGGTTTGCAGAACAGCGTGGCCTGCCCCGGAC
Organism: Mustela nivalis; assembly: GCF_964662115.1. NCBI lineage: Eukaryota > Metazoa > Chordata > Mammalia > Carnivora > Mustelidae > Mustela > Mustela nivalis. The sequence continues at coordinate 85,431,472 of NC_139034.1, forward strand.
TCCTGTCCGCCCCCTCGAAGGCGGTCCTCGGCCTCGGAGCGCGCGCCCGCGGGGAGGCCGTCCGCGTGGCCCTCCGCGTGGCCCTCCGCGTGGCCGTCCATGAGTCCCTGCGACCTGCGCTCCGGGAACCCGCCTCACCACGTGTCCCGGGAGAGAGATGCGCGCGCATGCGCCTCCCAGGCGAGAGGGGCGGGGCGGGCATGCGCTGGAAGGGGGCGCATGCGCAGCCCGACGCCTCGCCAGGCGCTCACCTGCTGGTGCCGGCTGGGAAGCTGCGGGCGTCTTCGTTGCTGGAACTTCAGACCAACTGGGGTCCTGGCTGCTGCCCCATGGGGTCCGGGGCGGTGTGTTCCACAGCCCCCGGGGCCGCAGAGGCGGAGAGAGAGCCCCGCGGTTCCGCACGCCGCACCCCAGGGTGGAAAATAGGGACGCTCTCCGGGGACGAAGCCTGAGCCAAGTAGGAACTGGTGCGCGGGCAGGACGCCCGCAAACACACGCAGGGGCGGGGGGAGAGCAGGGGAGGAGGAGGAGGAGGGAGCAAAGAAGGAGCATTTCCGACGCGCAGGGACCTACGGGGTCAAGTCAGAATCAGTGCGTAGGACTTCCGGAATTTCGTTTTTAAAAAAAAAAAAAAACAAGCTTATCAAGGTACAAAGTACATAGTATAAAAGTTACTCGTATGAAGTGCACAATTCAGTGTTTTTTTAAAAAATGAATTTGGAGAGCTGTGCAGAAAGGTACAGAATTTGGTTTTAAAAATAGGAACTTGAGATTTTAGTGCCAGGAAGGAAGACGAGGGTCTCCGGGGAAGATTAAAATAACAACAACCTTTTATTTATTAAAAAAAAAAAAAAAGATTTTATTTATTTGGCAGAGATCACAAGCTCGCAGAGAGGCAGGCAGAGGGAGAGGAGGAAGCAGACTCCCCGCTGAGCAGGGAGCCCGACGTGGGACTCGATCCCAGGACCCTGAGATCATGACCTGAGCCGAAGGCAGCGGCTTGACCCCCGGAGCCACCCAGGCGCCCCCGACAACAGCCTTTTAAAGAAAATGCGTGAAGCACCTTTTAAAATGTTAGGACGGACGTGGGCTTATGAGAGGACAAAGGGAGCGCAGAAGAGTCTAGATGTGCCCCCCAGGTGCCCCCAGCGTTGGCGTCCCGGCTTCTCACGTCCTCACAACCGAGGAGCGACCCCCCCACCCCGCGTTCCCATGAACCGGGCTCACCTGGGACCGGGATCCGTGCGGTTTCCGCGGCTGAGCCTCTGCTTTCCAGAACCCGGTCCAGGCCGTGCCTTCGGCCTCCGGCGCTCAGTCTCCCCGCCCGCCCGGTCCGGGCCGAGCGCCTGACTTTGCTTGGCGTCGCGGCCCCGCAGGTGCAGGGGTGTCGGCCGGCTGTTCTGCGGGACGTCCCTCCGTCTGGGTTTGCGGCCGGGGTTTCTCAGGTTGCAACAGCTGCGGTGCCTTTGCGGTTAGAACCGCCTTCACGTCCCGTCGGATCAGACGCACCACCACCTGGCCGGGAAGTGTCCGCCAAGATGCCAGGGACCACTTTTAAATTCCCATAGTTCCGCTAATCGTGAAACTGCTAACGGTGCAGGCTACATTTATTTGGAAACGAACCCACAAAAGGTTCATTTTAGGCCACGGACCGTCCCGCCTTTGCCTGGTTAGATGTTATACCCCCGTGTCACCACTAGAGGGGAGCACTAGAACAACGAGCGGACAGGTGCGCCTTCTACTGCAGAGACAGGAGTGCTGTTAGTCGCCATAAAATACATTATTAGTGTTTGATGCATAACACAATAAATAATTTCATTCTGATTTTAAAAATCAGTGAGTTAAAATTAAAGGGGATGAATTTTAAGTTTGTGTTATAGTTTTTAAAAAATTGGTCAAGGAATAAAATGTCTTAATAATTAACTCTGAAAATTACCGTCTCAAATAAAATTTTCACGTTTTGGACCAAAAAAATAAAAATAAAAGTAAAGAGAGAAATACTAAGTGCGATAAAACCAGAAACTGGAAGAACGTTCAAAGACAAGCCAAACCCTGCTAAAGCCCATTACTGTTTCCTCAAATCATATTCAGTTTCAACAAAGAGGTGCAGTATCACAATTTCTACTCTGTTCTTGCGTGATGAGCATCAGCTCCTGTTGAACTGTAGGAACTGGTTTGCAAACCTGAGAACTTTGGCGAAGGTGGAGTCCCGGAGAGTCAGGGCGGAGGGAAAAAATAATGACAAGGAGAAAGGAGGAAAGAAGCTGTAGGTCAGGCTCTCTCTCCCAGGCTGGGCTGAAGACACCGCTTCCTTCTCTGACTCCTTAATTAAGAGATGGTTATATTGATATATCTTGATGCCAGCACACAGCAGACTACCTCCATTAAATTTTTAAACTGCTTATATGTTCACTGTACTGAACCAGTTTGCATGCATTTTCTAATTTTGATTAAAAAATCAAGGAGTATTTTTAGAACAGTTTTAAGTTTGCAGAGAATCCAGTAGAAAACGCAGGGTTCCCGTACACCGAGTCGCTACCTCCCTAATGCCCCTGTGTTTAACTGACTGGGTTAGTGTGGCAAATCAGCGACAACGGATGAACACACACGGACACACGATTATTAACTAAAGAGCACGGTTTACATTAGGGCCCAACCTTGGTGTTGTAATCTACGAGTTTGGGCAAAGGGGCGATGTCATGCAGTATGGGTGTCTGCAGTGTGACACGGAATCTTTCATGGCCCTGAAGGTCCCCTGTGCTCCCCCTACTCACCCCTGCACACCCCAAATCCATGACAGACCACTGATCTTTTTGTCTGCGTAGTTTTGCCTTTTCCAGAATGTCAGAGAGTTTGGATCACACCCTCTGTAGCCTCCTGAGACCGGCTTCTTTCATTTAGTAATGTTCCCTTCAGGTTCGCCAGGCCTTTTTCTAGTTTGACGGCTCGATCCTTTTTGCTTCCGAGTAATATCCCACTGTCTGAGGGATCCCGTTGATCTGTTTATCTCTTGAGGAACATCTGAATTGCTTCTAGATTTTGGCAATTGTGAACGAAGTGGTTGTAAACATTTGTGTGCAGATCTCTGTGTGGAGACATCTTTTCAGCTCATTTGGGCCAGTAGCAAGGAGCACGGTTTCTGGAACATACAGGTAGGGGTATGCTTAGCTTCGTAAGAAACCACCGAGCTGTCTTCCAAAATGGCACCATTTGCCTTCCCAGGGCCAACAAGGAAGGTTCCTGTTACTGACATCCTTGTCCAGTGTTTCTTGTCAGGTTTTCGCCATTTAGTGGGTGAGGAGCGTTATCTCCCCTGCAATTAGTTTGCAGTTCCCTCAGGACACGGGACGTGGAGCACCCTTCATACGGCTGTTTGCCATCCGTTATCCTCTTCGGCGAGGTGTCTGCTGAAATCTATTGTCCACTGGCCAACTGGTACGTTCTTTTTCTAATAGTTGAATCTTAAAAGCTCTGTATATCTTTTAAAAGTATTTTATTTATTTATTTGACAGAGAGAGACATGGTGAGAGAGGGAACACAAGCAGGGGGAGTGGGAGAGGGAGAAGCAGGTTCCCTGGTGAGCAGGGAGCCCGATGCTGGACTCGATCCCAGGACCCTGGTGTCATGACCTGAACCGAAGGCGAGGCTTAATGACTGAGCCACCCAGGCACCCCAGCTCTGTGTGTATTTTTAATATAAGTCCTTTATCAGATACGTGTTTTGCTAAGATTTCCTTCTGGGCCGTGATTTCTCTTCTTATCCTCTTATCTATTTTATTTTTTGCAACAACTCTGTGATGAAGGGGTGATGGTCATTAACCGGGTCCTGGAGAATTTCTGTATCTCATCCGAGCTCTCCAACCCTACAGTGCAGTGGATCTGGAGTGTGAGCCCAGATAGGGCAGAGCCTACTGAACTGACCACTTCTTTGCTCCCATACTCCGTGCCTATCAGCTTTGCACACAGGCCATTGGTGCTTGGCTGAGGTCACGTACGACACAGAGACCCCGACACTTGTCCATCTGCCTTCCACAGTACGCAGGCTTCTGATGCTTCCTTAGAAATGTCGTGAGTTAGTGCTACCAGGTGCTTAAAAGTAGACGTTTAAATACTGTAAAATCAAATCCAGCCTAGAAAGAGTTGCTTTTAGACCAACAGTGGGGATTTTTCAATATCAGAGAAGAGAATGGTTTCCGGAAAGCTTGCATGAAATTCCACTAAAAGTTAAACAAGGGGATTTTAGTGGTTTTCTTGAAGGAAATGAAAGTGAATCTTCAGGAGAGGAGGCCTGGGGCTAACCGGCCTCATTTTAGATCACTTTGGTCTGGAAATTTCCAGGGAGAGAGCTATAAAGTCCACTTAATCAAACACAGAAGAAAATGTGGATGAGCAGCCGTGTGAATGCATTATCAACCAATTTTTCTAAAAATGAAACAGAGGGAGAGAGAGAAAGAGAGAGAGAGAGAGAGAAGAGGACCTGGAAAGTGAGTTGGGGGTGAAGGGGCGGGCTGCCCTCAAATACTGGAAATGTTTCCTTGAAGAAAGAGCATCTGTTCCTTCGTCCTGCAGAACTCCGGAGTGCACGGTGAGGCTCCAGGGGAGACCAAGTTTTCTTTCCACACAAGGAAAAAAAAAAAGTTTTTTTCTGGAGATGCAGCTGCTCCTGCGTGGAATCAGCTCCCCTGCCATCCGTCACAGTCCGGTGGCTGAGCGTCCCCACACCCGCTGTGGAGCCGAGGTCACCGTCTCATCCGCAGCCCTCGGCCCTTGCGGTCTGGGCCAGCGGCAGAGGGCAGAGGCCCAGGGGAGGAGGCCAGGCTTCCACCGGGGCCCACGGCTGAGCTGGGGCCTGTGAGCGTGGAGCCCGGAACCCCCAGGCAGCAGATAGAGTCACGGGTGGGAGCTGGGAGAAACAGAGAAGGCACATTATTGCCACCAGTTCCGATGACAAGGAGAACCCTTTGTGTGCCATCTGCTGAGGAGAGGGAAGGCGAGGGGGAGCGTCCAGCAAACGCCCAGCCCAAGTCCTGGATCCCGAGAGGGGCCGGTGTAAAGGCGGGGAGAGAGGAGGCCCCGTGGGGCGGGGACGGTGGGATCCTGCGTCGCAGGAGAGAGAGAGCTTTAGATTTGCTTTCCCTGAGGCCTCGGGGATAACCTAAGGCCAGAGCAGGCAGGAGGCAGAGAGAGAACGAAGGGCAGCGCTGTGCCCCTGATGGGGGGGCGGTGCGGGGGAGGCCTGGCTCTTCTGGTCGGGCAGGAGATGCCTGCAGCCTGCCCTGAGCCAGCTCTCACGGAATGTGCTCAGGGTCACCCTTTGGGGACAAGGGGCCCCCACTCCAGCTGCTGGTGGCTACCTGCCGGAGAAGGGGAGGGGGGCTCCGGTCTCCCTGCCCCCCACGCTCCTCCCCAGCCTTCCTCCGGCAGCAAGGCCCAGCCCTGGAAGAGGTGGGCTCCTTTGCCCCCGCCGTGCATTCAATCAGTGGGAAGAGGCTGAGGGCCTGCGACCGTCCTTGCTTTCTGCAGGACCCAGTGGTCCTATTTTCAAAGAGTTAAAGCAAAGGCAAGATCACTTGGAGCAAATGTTTTCATGACCAAGGTCATGACCTGTGCACAGTGAGCTGTAGGAACGGGGGGGGGGGGGTGCGGGGGGTCCTTGCTCCTCCAGGCCAGCCCCAAACCTGCTTCTTTTCGCTTCTAATTAGCTTTTCAGTTTCATAATGAATTAAATTTAATAGACCCTGAGCCTAGAGACAGCCTTGTTGCCTTTCACTCGCTTTAGTCTGAACTGAACTAGCCATGCATCCCTAGGAGTCAACGGATGTATCCATATTGTGAATCGTATGAATCATATACTATCAAAGATGGGAATTTTAATGGTTGTGTTATTAAAATCTGAAATATTATAATTTTAATGATTGTGTTACTCATATTAATCTCCGAGTTCCAAATCATCGATTTTCTTTTAAAGTAACGCACCGGACCAAAACAATGAGACAGTACGGGGCATATTTGATGTTTCAAGGGCCGTACCCATCCTGTGCTTTAACTGAAGGAAACCTTCTGTAAATCTGCCCCCACACGGTCTTCTCTCCGCTTGCCAGCTGCGAATTGATTAACGCTGACACGGCGTGGCGATGGAGTCCCTTTTATTTTGCTGTGTTTCATTCAACTTCGAGTCCTAGTGCATCTGTTTGACTCCGAAGCCCCTTTTTTGCCATGAAGATCTCCCATCTCTCAACATTTGGGATTGCGTATGCCTTCCTCTGAAATGAGACGGAATTTCGTTTCCACATTTTTGATGTATCTTCTGACGTTAGCTTGAAGAGCAGCGTGGAGCCGTGGTAGGAGCATGGGGTGTCGAGCCCCACGGAACTGGTTTGACTTCCACCTGTGTGACCTGGGGAGGGCGTCCCACGGCAAGGCTTCCAGTTCTTGATCTGCACAGAGCTGGTGTGGGCATCAGGGATCCGCTTACACGACACGCCTCTCCGTCCTGCCCACCGTGGCTGTGGCGTCATCGACGCCCACAAGTCCTCTGTCACTAGGCTGGTGCTGATCCTGGAGGGCAGAGGCAATCACCACTCACCTTTCTACCACCATCGCTCAGTTTGGTGTTTTGCTTATAAAAGTTGCCAGTTTATGTTTCTTGATTAGGAAACTTACTGTTGAAGAAATGAAGTGTCTTGTAGATCCTTACTTAGGGGAAACCAGGAAAACCACTTTCTTGCCCCATGCCCATTGCTTTCTGTATGTTAATGTCAGTTTGTAAACAGAAGGCACGTTCACTGTGCATCGTCTAAGGTCTTATTGGGAGGAATAACATACTTTTAACACTTCAAGTAAATAGAGGGAATTAGGAGCGGGTGCACTGTGACCTCCTGTACCCACAAGTCTCCTGGGGTCAACACAGCAGGTCGACAGCACTTGGCAGGAAGCTCGTAATAAAAATGACTCCAGCTGAGTTACCGTTTGGATAACAAAGATTTGCTGTAAAGATTTGATGATACTGTCTTTGGCCCTAATGGATAAGCTTTACGAGAGGTTGTGATGATCATTTCTCTCATCTCTGTTCTTGGACTTAAATGTCCTAGAAAAGGCCGGCTGGTGAAGAGCTGTAATTATCAACTTGGCTGAATTAGGAAGCTTAGGGGATGTGCACTGGGCTTACTTTCCCCTCTTCTCTGTGCATACCCTGTCTCTCTGCCGTTTCTGGTAAGGATGGGAATGACGGTGAGAAGTAGTCATAGTCAGGGGCTTCTGTCACAGGAGCTCTTATGATGTCTCCACTAAAGGACCAAGTCTCTGCTAGACAGAACCCCAGAAGAAAACAACTGTAGCATCTGGACATGCACAGAGCCATTTCCTGGTGGCTGGTGGTGGGAGAGGAGGCGCTGACAGACGCCCATGGGGGTGAGGGGGGTTCGCGCTTGCTTGGACAAGGGGAGATGGAGCTATATGGGGAACTTTTCCTGGGAGGTGTGGGGCACATGTGGAAAAAGCCAGTCTTATTCTCTAGGAAGTTATAAAAGAGCTGATAAAATGCAGCTGCTGAGGAGAGCTAGGAATGTTGAAAGGAGAAGTCTGGGCATGATGTGTGTAGCCAACCTACCCACTTGTCTCTCGGACCCTGACCGTCGCATGCGAAGAACAGACTCAAAGCACAGAGCTGAAAAGACAATACCTGAACGGAGACCAGGCCTCTATCCAAGACACAGTTTTGTGGTTCAAACTCAGCAAGCACCATTTTGTGCCACTCCTGAAGTCCTTCAATCCATGCACCTAAAGACCTGAATGCCGTTGCACGGGAGGATTTCCTTATGATAGAGAAGAAATATGGCAGTACACGAGCATCAGAAAGGCCTAATTTGGGGCGCCTGGGTGGCTCAGTGGGTTAAGCCACTGCCTTCAGCTCGGGTCATGATCTCAGGGTCCTGGGATGGAGTCCCGCATCGGGCTCTCTGCTCAGCGGGGAGCCTGCTTCCCTCTCTCTCTCTCTCTCTGGCTGCCTCTCCGTCTACTTGTGATTTCTCTCTGTCAAATTAATAAATTAAAAAAAAAAAAAAGAAAGGCCTAATTTGACAATAACTGAGGATTTTGTCTGTTTTGTAGGCTCATCTATTTTCAATTCGCTTGATCTTTTTTTTTTTTTCCAGTAAGCAGCTTCAAAGGAAAAGTGCCACACTAAATTATATTTTAAGACTTTTTTTTAAAATTTTTTTAAAATTTTTTATTTTTTATAAACATATATTTTTATCCCCAGGGGTACAGGTCTGTGAATCACCAGTATTTTAAGACTTTTGTGGCAGGTTGTCGATGGATTCAAAAGTTGTAGAATCATTTTTATTCCCACTACATAATTATTTTTTCATGTATTTATTTTTATTATTTTATTTTATTTTATTTTAGAGGAAGAGAGAGAGGGAGAAACGGAATCTTAAGCAGACTCCATACCTAGTGCAGAGCCCAACGTGGGGCTTGATCCCACAATCCTGAGAACATGAGGTGAGCCGAAATCCGGAGTCAGATTAACTGACTGAGCCACCCAGATGCCCTGCATTTACTTGTTACTAGTATGTTTTTGTTTTTATTTTTGTTTGCCTGACAACACTTAACCTTTACTTATTCTCTTAGATTTTTGAGTTCGCTGCACTCAGTGTCTCGCACTGGCACATCCGATCATGGCCCTCTTTGCTTCGTGAGCTAGAGGTTTCCTGAGACAGGGGTGAATCCGTTAAAATCTCACACAAGTCAATTTGCTGATTCATAGTCACCGTATCCTTTTTGGTGGGCTCTGGTTATTTCTAACAGTTCAAGGTGTCCCCCATCACACCCCTCCAGCAAACTGTCTCCCAGGCGATACGCTGTTGAAAGAGAGAGAGAATTAAGTGCAGCCACAGAGTCAGACAACTGGTTCTCTGTACTTCAGTGAGTGGTTTGCATGAAAGCTCCACCAGGTTGCAAAACCAACCATGCTCTGAAAGTAGATACACAGAAGTTTCTGAAACTCTTTGTCCCAGGATCAACCAGAGAGTTGGACCTTTGGCACCATCTGGAAGGGTAAGAGACTTAATCACCAGGTTTTTGTACATGATCTTTTAGGGGTTGAGATGCCTCAAACTGTGGCCAGCAGCCGCACATCCCTCCAGTAGGATATCGTGCTGCTTCACAGTCCTGGAGGGCAGAGGTGGATGGCGTTGCAGGTAGAGCCAGACGTTCTGGCCTCTGGAGCCTGGAGCCCTGACGAAGGTCTCGGTCTCCCAGCCATGTGGAGCGTGTTGCCTGCTTCGTCCACCATTGCTTTGTGTCCCTCCAGCACAAATGAGAGGCCACTTGCCACCCAGACCCATCACCATGTCTGTGCCCTGTGCTGGTTCTATGAACAAATCACGGGTCTCGTCGCTTGCTTCATTAGGAGAAGTTGTTGTCACAACGGCTCCTTTAAAGCACTTCGAATTGTCGAGAGAGCAGGCAGTTTGGGTCCAGGACTGCTAAAGCAGAGGAAGTGAGGGGCCTGCGGGAACCTCGGAAGGAGCGGGGGCACTGGAAAGTGGCTGCTGAGGGCGGAGGTGACCAGGCAGAGCTGACCCGCTGGCCCAGCAGGTGCAGGACAGAACAGACTGTGACACTGCTTTGGAAGCTCACGGGAGCGGACGGCGGGGGTGGACAGAGAGTGCACCACGAGTGTCCCTGCACCTGTCCAGAATAAGGAGAGAGGCAGCTCCCCTTTTTCCTTAGAAAATGCATAGGTTCTTTCTCTGTCCCTTTGAATAGACGTCACTCATTTTAAAAGGTAATTCCCCAGTTTCCCAATCCCCGTCAATCTTTCTCAAGGGCGGGGGAGCCTTCTCTAGGGGACGTAGCATCAAGGAAGACAGCCACCGGTCTCCTGGCGCAGAGATGGCTTATTTTCCTTTGTATAAAGCCGTCTAACTAACAGGGGAGGTCACCCTAGTGACAAAGCAGGTGTAGGACCGACAATGCGGGCCAAGTGTGCCATCATGCCTGGCCACGTGAGGACCAGTTACCGTGTCTCCTGAGAACGTGGACGTGGCGGGTTGCACCGGCTCAGCCACACAGAGCGTGGGATTTCCTTCTCTCGGTCAGTCTCTCAGCAGACGAGCTGTTCTGTGACTCACATTCTGACTTAGCACTTGCTGGGTAATAACACCGCTTCCTGCACGGACTTGGTGGAGAAGACCTCTGCGTTGGCAGGGACTGTTTTAAATCCTAGGTCCCCACTAAAGGCTAAAGCTTGGGGCACCTCAAGTCTTTGACTTCTTTTTTTTTTTCCTGCCGCAGGATGATGCCAAGACATGTCCCCAAGAATCTTCTCTTTGTTTATAGAAATATGGTTTGTTTTCCAGCGGCTGGCATATTGACCCCCTCGGCCCTGGCTGGCCGCTGCAACTTAGATGCTCTCTCAATAACTGCCGACGCCTCCCATCAATCTAATCGTTCTCCCTGGCCAAGCCCTGAGGCTTTCAGTCCATCGCCATGTGCCTATTGGTGATGGGGTCGATATTGTCCGGCCAAGCGCAAACTCACCCCTGGGATAATTTAGTCAGAATAATAATGTTAGCGATAATAACGGAAACACATACATTCTTGGACAAGTGATATTTCTTGGTGCACTGCTGGAGTTCTGAAACTCTGCCTTTGAATACGTTCATCAAATTCTTGGATCTGTATCAATATCTTCAATTTCTTTTTCGTAACTTTTCTATTTGATTTAGCTCTATTTTTTTTAATAGATTGAGAGAGAAAATAAGTTCACCCCCCCCCCTCCAGAGAACCCAGCACAATATTAATGACCCAGAGATAATCCCCGTGAAGACGTCACAATTCACAGTGCTCGGGTATCTGGGGTTTTCCACACTTGCTATTGTAAAGAAAGCAAAGCAAAGAAATAGAGATGTTTTAAAAAGTAAATTCAAAAATAATAAAGTAAATTGCCTTCCCCCAAATTCGTAATAGCACCCAGATATTTTAAGAGGCACCAGACTTAAAGGACGAGCACATCGTTGGAAGCGTGTTCATTTTCAACGAGGCGTTTATGTTGGGCATCATCCCTTTGGTCCTATCACAGGAGCTCAAATTGCTTTGGCTAAATTGCTTTCAGCCCTAATCATACGCTGTTTCTCAGCACAGTGCTCTGAGAGACTGTTACGAATTAATTGAAGTGATCGTACAGGATTCTTTTTCATTAGAGAGATTGTCTTTAGGGACACATCCATCATTTGCTTGGAGTTTGTAGGGAAAAAAATTCTGGACAAAAAGCAGTTTCCAAATTGGAAGTCATCCCCACTCTCTGTTGCTTAATACAGTGTAAGCCTGGAACAGCACACACACACACACACACACGCACACGCACACACACACGCACACGCACACACGCATGCACACACACACATGCACGCACACAGGTCCCTTAGGACGAATACTAAAAATGACAGGTTACTGCTCGGAAATCTAACTTCTTGCATTGGAAAATCACATGAAATACACCTTCTTCTGAGAAGTAGAAGAAGAGGCAAAACAATAGAAACGGTGATTTCCTGCCATTCACCGTGGGCTAGCATGACCTTTAAAAATTATCTCCTTTCACCAAAGTATTTGAGGAAGTCGTTTTCTTCATGAAGCACCAGGCTCCAGGGTCACCAGCCAATACTCTCATGGGTTAAAAAAAATCACTTTTTCAGGTGGTTTAATTTCTAGCAGGGAGCCTTTGAAGTCTCTGGAAAACTTGGCTCCTTCCCAGCCTGATCCTCCCCTGGAAGGACAAAAGGCTCCTCCCGTGTCTGGTGGCGGCCACTAGATGGAGCCTGATGACAGTTCTAGAATGCTTCCCTTCTCCGAGGCCCAAACCCTCAGCTCAAAGATTCCTGTAATTTATACACTGTCTTTTTAAGGAGGACTCGATGGTTGACTATCTGTTGGGCTGACCTCGTGCCTTCCCAGTTCTGTTTCCGGCTGGCCCTCTGTGCCTGCCTTTCCTGGTCCGGGCTGCAGCCAGGCCTTCTAGATCCTTCTGAGAAACAGCAGGAAATACAGTACAGACAACCAGTGAATGCAGGGCAGTGGTGACCTGCGGTTGTCAGCCATCTGGGAAAATAAGAGTAGGAGGACGTGGAATACAGATGTCCTAATATTTTCCCTAACGGCCCAAGAAGGGAGACATGAGCCTTCAACTCGCCAAAGCAATGATCCACCATGAGGTCCTGTCTTTGCTGCCAAGGACAGAAAAGGAAAATCGGAAATGCAGGCACGCACGAAGGAGCGGACACTGTTGGCCAACGTTGCGAAAGCAAGAAGGGGACGCTTTGCTCTCCCCATAAGAACACCCATGCCTCACCACCAGAGAAAACAAACCCAAACAAAACTCCACACCTTGGGGAAAAAAGGAAAGTAAGAGGTCATCCTGAGGGTTCCCCTCCCCAGAATGATGAAACCTCGACTCTCGAGCCAAGATCAGAACCCCGACGCCTGAGAACGTGAGTCTGAAGGCCGGTGGCCTTGAGCTCCGGGAGGTCATGTGTACTGACCTCAGCTACCTATGGGGTCTGGTGATCAGAATTCCTTCCAACTACACCCAGACTCAGTTCATATATTAGATCCACTCAAAATTGGGGGATCTGTCCTCCTCATGGTGAGTCCCATGAGTGGTATTTGCAACGTGGAACTATACAGCCCGTTTCAAGAGTGTGCTGTATATTCTCCTCCTCCAAGGGCAGGCTCGGAAGCAGCCTCCTCTGTGATCCTCTCTAGATGCTCTGGTTCCCAGCTGCACGACGTGGGATTTCCATGTGGGCTTTCTCACGGGGCGAGTCACACTAGGCACCTTCATCATCTTGAGGATTCACTGAAACAAAATATGTGAGATGCCTTTCAGCCTGGCCCATCACATGTTCCGTAAATGTTAGATGCGTCTCTTTATTGAGCTACGCACTTCAGTTGGAAATCATTTACTCATGTACAGGTGGGACTGTTGAGACCTAATGGTCACGGTTCTCACATCTTCTGTCTTCTACCAGCGAGCAGCGTAGAATCTAACACTTAGGGCTTGTTAAATACTGTTGTCATTCTTCTCAAATGACAGCTACAATTCTGAAGGTTTTCGAAATGTCTTAAATCAACTCAACCAACAACCATCGAGCATTTTGAGGTTAAGCCTGCAGACCTTCTGACGTTCACGCAAACACCTACATGCTGGTATTTTTATACTCCTGCAGGCAAAGAGAGTGATGGTACCAAGTGGTGGGACCTTCTCAAAGGGCTTACGTGTTGGGGTCGGGGGTGGGGGAGGCCGCACGTGACAGGGGCATCTGACTCTGCTGAGGAAATGCGGAGACACGGTCAGAGAGTGCTTCCCAAGAGGATAGGTTAAGGAGGCTAAAGTTCATCTTGGTGGCGATGGGAACTAAACGGCTGATTTATTTGTGAACTGGAAGAGATGCTATTATTGTCACTTTTATTATTGTAAGATGGCGTTGGTAGCTCTGCTGTGGTTGGTTTGTCGCAGTGAGAGAGGAAACAAGGAATTGGTGAAGGGGCCCGCACCCAGCCGTCGTGCAGAGGACGTGAGGGGGCCCGCGGGCAGACAGGATACGTGGGAGGTCGAGCCATCCGTGAGGGGCCTTGGCCTGGCATTGTGGGCCGTCCAGCTCAGAAAGAAAGAACTAAGGGAGACACGACCTGGTGGTCCCGGCGGCCTCCTCAACCTCTACTGGGCAAAGGGGTCAGGCTATAGTCCTGGGCCTCTCTGACTGCAGAAGAGAGAGCACTGATCATGCACTCTGGCTTCCGAGAGCCCTGCAGGGTGAGAGGACACGTGTCCACCTCAAGCCTTGGTGCTGTTTCGTGGCTTACTCACAGTGGGGAGTAATGGAGCCCAAGGGAAGCACCCATCTTGCCCTCCGCCCCCGCCAGCCTCAGGCCGCCCATAAAGCAAGACCCACCAAGATCAGATAGGCTAGGCTAGGAGAAGATAAGTTAAGATAAGATAAAGGCCAAGATAAGATAAGAACCAACTTTCCCAATTGGGAGATCTTTACTGCCCTTGGAGAGAACAGTTTTAGTCCTTGGGGAGCATCCCTGGATGGAGAGATCGGGCTGGTCAGGATGCGCGGACCGGAGCGCCATTTCATTTCACGCAACAGGCTTGTCTGTGAACGGAAGGAGAAATAAGAAGAAGCAGCCCAACGTGTCTCTTCATTTTGTCCGTCAAAGTGTTCTTTATATTTGGGGAGATAGATGGCACTTGGTTTTAATGTTTTGCTACAAAATAAGCCATTGATGACGTGATTAAGTATGAGAGGTCAGTAAAAATGGTCTTTAATTTTGTTATTTTCCAAGTCACCCAAGTGCTCCCTCGTGTCCAATAATCATAAATCCGGACTCACCAGCAATAACGGAACGCTGAGTGAAGACAAGCCCTCACACGAGGCCGGCCTTTTTCAGAAAGCGAACACTTACATACTGGGCTCTGAGGGACCTGTTTCAGAATACGCCTCCTACCTCATCTGGCGTGGACCGCAAAGCATCCCACAAACAGAAGACACCGGAGCGGTGCTAGGGGTGCCGGGCTGGCTCACTCAGGTAAGCATCTGACTCTGGTGTGGCTCATAAGCCCAGGGTCCTGTGATCGAGCCCCGCATTGGGCTCCCTGCTTAGGGGGGAGCCTGCTTCTCCCTCTTCTTCTACTGTTCCCCCTGCTTGTGCTCTCTCACTCGGTGTCTCTCTCAAATGACTAAATAAGCCCCCCCCCCAAAAAAAAGAAAGAAAGAAAAAGAAGTTTCTTGGTATTGATGGGGCTGAGATGCTGGGTCTCAGCTCTCTCCCATTATTTTTGTTCAATGTGTGTGTTTTCCATTACATCATTTTGCTAAAGGCATACTATTTGGGGGGGGGGAGTGTCTATCCTTCTTGGTGATGTGCACAGAGTTTTGGAGGATATACAAAGTGACTCAGATATAAGTGACTGCAGTTACCTCTGTCACCTAGAAGTTGTCCATCCATATTTCCTTTTAACATTTATCATTCCTTCCTTATTCTCATAAAAGCTATTAAAAGCCGAAATACCTTTGGGATATCGAAAAATTCTACTTTTTCGGCATGTCCTTTTTGTAAAATAATTAATAAGGCCTTTTATAAAGAAATTATAATGCATTTTCTAAAAGCCAATCATAATAAAGAACATTATCTATACCATAAAGTCAACTCTTTTAATAATTTTGGTAATTTTCTTTCAATAAAATTCACAATTAAAATGACAAGAGTTTATCCAATTTGAAATTGGATGATATGATCTTAAAAATTCAGATGAAGATGCAAATGTTTGAGTACAGCCAAGAATATTTATTTATTTGTCTGAGAGAGAGGGAGAGTGAGCACAGGCATGGGGAGTGGCAGAGGGAGAAGCAGGCTCCCCACTGAGCAAGGAGCCCGATGCGGGACTCGATCCCAGGACCTGAGACTGTGACCTGAACCAAAGGCAGACACTTAACCGACTGAGCCACCCAGGCGCCCCAAGAACACTTTTTAAAAAGTCTATGTGTCAGATGTCAGCAGATACTACAAAGCCAGTGGAATCAACCCAATATGGTGTTGGCGTAGGGACAGATAAAAAGTAGGTGAACCAAAGAGCAAACCAAATAATTTTGGCTGTATAAATCCAGGAATCTCACCCAGTGTACACGAGATAAAACATCAGACAAAAATGGTATCTTAGCTCAGCAGGACGGGGCGGCTTATGTGACAGGACGTGCCGGCCCAGCAGCCCATCCTTATGAAGGAGGGGGTCTCAGGCCCCAGAGCGGCGCGTCCCAGCAGTGGCGCATGCGTCCACGGCCACACGGCCACAGGGAACGGTGGCCAAGGCCGGCAAGTGACGTGGTTTTGAGACTGTGGAAGTCTTTACGAGTCGCAGAAGGAGTGAACTTCAACGTGTAGGAAAATGGAGATCATTTTTCCCATGACCGTCATACGCATGTTTTAGGACGGAGCTGGCAGACACGAAGGATCTGGGGGAGGGCAGAGACGCAGTGCGGTAGCCGGGCAAGAAGGTCTGCGGGAGGCCAGACGTGGGAGCGCGGGGTCTAGAACTCCGGCGATGACCTCAGACAGCTGGGGAGCAAACCCTCGAGGCACGCTTGCCCGCTTGACCCTTTTGCCAAGAGGGTCATTCTCTCGCCTTGCCGTGTGCGTTCTCAACAAACTCCTGGTCTCAAGGTCTTTCCCCTCCTGTTCGGCAGCTGTAGGGACCCACAGGGAGCCCTGTCTTTTTCCAGTTCCTGGAAGCGGCTGTCATTGCACCGACCTCCATCCTCTTGTTGTAACCAGATTGTGGCCACCAGCTCCCCCGTCAAGAGCTCTCTCAAGGGAAACCACAGATCTTGTGGCTCAAAACCCACCCCAGAGTGTTTCCAAGCCTAAGAGATGAGACGAGGCATCGTCTAAACGCTGCTTCTCGTCAGTGAGCGGTGGCACCAGCCAGCAGGGGACATTTCTCTCTGCGATCACGCTCACTGCCGGTTGTCTGAAGCAGCAAGTGGAGCCCAGACCCACAGACCCACAGCTCTCCGACTAGGATGACTGGGGTGTAAATCTTTTCAAAAACAAACCCTAGATTAGGCTTGGAGTCCGTTCAAACTTCATTGTGCAAAAAGTCGCCGCAAAAACATGGAACATAAAGAAAGCCGAGAGCGTGTGGAGAAGAAAGGTCTTCTTGTCGTCACATCCTTGTGAGGATTCCTGTTTCACGCTTTGCAAACGGGCCATGAGGGTAGGCTTGAAAGATGGAGGAAGCAGTACCTGTCTTCCCTCTTGGGCTTCTGAGCGTGACTGTTTCTACAATTATTCTTCTTATGTTAATTTTTCAGTAAATACTTGGTGCTGGGAATTCTAATAAGAGTATATATTCTCGGGGCGCCTGGGTGGCTCAGTGGATTAAAGCCTCTGCCTTCGGCTCAGGTCATGATCCCAGAGTCCTGGGATGGAGCCCCGCATCGGGCTCTCTGCTCGGCAGAGAGCCTGCTTCCTCCTCTCTCTATTCCTGCCTCTCTGCCTACTTGTGATCTCTGTCAAATGAATAAACAAAATCTTTAAAAAAAAAAAAAAAAAAAAAAAAAGAGTATATATTCTCATTTTATTCTTCATTCTCAAATCATGTTATTCCCAGAACAGCATTTATCAGCAAGATTAGTCATTTCTCCATAGTCGCACAACAAAACATGAAAAATTCGTCATCTAACTCAAGCATACACGGCCCCAAGGAGCTCGCTCTCTCCACAGTATATATCCTCCCAGTTAGGCCAAAGCAACTCATGTGAAGAGGAAAGCCTGAGTGATTTTGGTGATGCATTTTGCCTTGAATGCAAATTGCTTTTGTGCCCGTGATCTTCAATTAATTGGATGAATCTTTGAATCACGCCGATGTGAGCCCTGAGTCTGAAGAGGGTAACGCTGGTTTCAGCAGTTGTCCTGGTACCCAGACTTACTGGCCTGGTTTAGAATGTGGTAGTCGTGACATTATTATTTAGGACAAGCTACTTTAATTTTCTAACCCTCTGTTTGCTTGTCTATACAATGGGTGTCTAGACGTTAAGACTTAATGTAAATGAATCTAGTGATTAAGACTCACTCATAAAAATCAACAATCTCCTTCCCCTCCATCATATGTCTCCCCCTCAGATCTAGAGTGTTCCTAGACTCCAAACAGTTTGTACCTTGTATTTTAGATAATGAGTTTGTGGTGAGGTTGGCATTCAGCCCCCAAATAAACATCTCATAGTGGAATTTCAGGACTACTGTAAACAAACAGGAAAATGATAGGTTGTAAGATACTCTTGGAACATTTTCAAATCTCAGTCCCCTGGCATCTGTTTCTTTAAAAAGCATTGTGAAGGGTACCTGGGTGGTTCAGTCCGTTGAACGTCTGACTCTTGGTTTGGCTCAGGTCGTGATCGCAAGGTCATGAGATGGAGCCGCAGGTTGGGCTGCACACGAGGCTCAGCGTCTCCCTGGGATTCCTCCCTCCCTTCCTTTCCCTCCCCCTCTACGCCCTTTCCCCCATCCATGTTGCTCGCTCGCCCTCAAACAAATACATAAAATCTTAAAAAAAAAAAAGAAGCGTGGGAATGTAAGTTTGGGCTAGGTTCACTGATAGTCTGGCATGGTGCAGAAGGGAGGAGACCTTTGGAAAGGAAAGAGAAAGACAAGCAGACAGAGAAGTGAAGACAAAAGTTTTCCAAGTGAAAACAGTACAAAAGTTGGTGAGAAAATGGGGAGGAAATTAGCCATTTTGATAGACAGCTGTGAATGTTGTTAGTGGTTGATATTGTCGTTTTATCTCTTGAGGTCTAGGGTTAATAATGATTTTCACATCCGCGTGGTTTGATGCGAATCCAGTAGTCACTGTGGATTGCACCAGCCAGAGCGGCGGAGGCTGGCGTGGGAATAAGGGACCCTTCACCACGAAGGCGCAGGAGATGCCTTCCCTGTCACGTGACCCAGAGCAAGAAGAGACCCGGAGACTGAAGCTTTCAGGTGCTGTTTTTCTGGAATTTGACACGGGTGCGTTGCAGTTGTCTGCAGAGGGAGATCATGCCCTTCCTCCTCCAGAGACTTCGGTAAGCTTCTGCCAGAAAACGATGCGCTGCCCCCACCCACACTTTTGTCCTCCTGCCGTTGGGGGTACAGTGACTCATTCCAGGAGACCAGGTTTCATTTGGCTGTGTTGCAAAGACTCTGGAATTCTATGAGGACCGCAGGAGAAAAAACGTCCTTGTGCTTCCGCGACGTGTTAGCTGGAAAATAGAACTTGAAGTTTCTGTCAAGTGCTCCTCTTCCCTGGGAAATCCTCTGAGAGCCATTATATTAAAGTCAAAACAGAGCCAAGGATGCATTTAACCTCTCCCCGGTGACTTGGAGACGTCTCTCCGCTGAGTAAGGCACTGATGTCCAAAGCGATAGACACAAATGTTCCAAACTACCTAATGTCAAAGAAGACAGATCGTTGAAAGCATCTGACATATTTTGGACTTTGATGTACAGGAAATAGGCTGGTAAAAAGTGTCCTGTCACGGAGTCTAGGACATTGAAGAACTGCGGAATGGAAGCCCGAACAGAAAAGAAGACAGGAAGATGAATTGAGCTTTTCCTCTTCATCAATATGCTATTGACAGGATGACTAACAATACAGCCCCGGGACGGGAGACTCCGAGTGAGGCTGACCGACATGCTGGTGAGGTCGGCTCCCCTGCCTCGTCCTCATGGGCTTACCCGGGGGAGTGGGGGGGCACATCAGCTTTGATTTCATGTAGTAAGCGGGGAGCTGCTGTAAAATCGTGGACTCTGCAAGTGTCACATGTCACCTTCCGTCAACGGTCAGTTTTAGTTCGTGCGAAATGCATGTCACACTCACAGCTCTCAAAGTGGGACCGCCAGGGGCCTTCTTTCCAGTGAGCGCTCGTCCCTGGGACACCGGCTTCCGTCCCCACAGGATGGAACCTGGTGGGCGTTGGCGACGTTATGACCTGGCTCTTGCCCGTGAGTGGGCAGTAGTCCGGGAGGACCCCGCCGTGCTGTGTGAGGACTTCCCCACACGGTTGCATTAGACTTGACCTTCTGCTCCAGGAGAAACGGGAGGAGGAATCGTGTGGAAGGGACCGTCCACCCGAGGGGGGTGTCCTGACCTCCAGGGCAGGCGGCCAGTGCTCGAGGTTCGCCGCTGCCCAGAGACCAGAGACGCCGGGCGGATGCCCATGCCCTGCCTCCAGCCGTGTGAGGAGCCGCTGCGGCCCAGAGCTCTTGACGGTGAGCAAGTCCACGGCGCCACTTTGCTTCATGGGGAGGCTGTGTGAGGCGGAAGGGCCGCCGCCATGCGTTCATAGGCCCCCCCAGGACCCCCCGCCTCTGAGGGATGGTCAGACACATTCTGCATTTCTTGTGGTAAGAGCAGAGAACAGGAGATGCACCTTGTTAACAGATCTTCGTATCTCATACAGCGTTTTCCACTAGAATCCGGCGCTGTACCCCAGATCGCTGGTGCTCACCCCTCCTCTTGAGCTCACTCCTCCTCTTGCGTAACTGGAACTTCTGTCCCGGAAACAAGTAACTCCTCCTCCTCTCCCCTCCCCGATGCCTGGAACGCACCGGTCCTCTCTCCACTCACTCGACTTACATCTAAGACGGTCCCCCTCGTGGAAGCTCCGGATGTTCTTGAATCACAGCCAGTCGCCACTCATACCTGAAAAGCGATATGTAGTCTCCACAGGCTCCTGAGTTAACCCATCACGGCAGAGGATACAAATGTGACTTAACATTGTTTCTTTGCTCATCCATTTAGCTGATTGTACTCCCTTGATCTGCTGTCCTGGTGTGGTAAACCCACAGTCCTGTGCCTTACCCTCTGGACCACAGCGCCGGAAGACCCAGCTTTAAAGCCCCACGTGGGAGAGTGAGATACGGTTCAACCCGCAGCCTGCTAAGTGTCCCCTTGGTTTAGTTTGGGGAGATGTAATGAGGGAGGAACCAGACAAAACTTCCTGCCCAGGAACTTCTCTTCCAGGGAGGGAGACGACAGCGAGTCGCCCACGTAAAACACACAGTGCACTTGACAGTCGCGTGTGGAACACACGGTGCACGTGACAGTCGCGTGTGGAACACACGGTGCACGTGACAGTCGTGTGTGGAACACACGGTGCACGTGACAGTCGCGTGTGGAACACACGGTGCACGTGACAGTCGCGTGTGGAACACACGGTGTACGTGACAGTCACGTGTCCTTAGGAGAGAAGATAAAAGCAGGAGGAGGTGCAGAACATCCGCGTCTGAAGCAGGAGTGAGCCCTGACAGTCTAGTGACACAGGGGTGGCAAATGACAGAGAGCGGGTGGCCTCTGAGTGAGCACTGCGTGTCACGCATGGCGCGTGTGTTGTGTTGAATGGGGTCGGGGAGCAGCCGGGGAGCAGGTGCCGCCAGGTGCTGGCAGAGGGCCAGGGGTGTTCTGGGGACGGAGCGCTGGCGTGGGGCCACGGGAGGAGAGGTCAGAAGGGCCAGGGGAGCCTGTGTGGAGCGGGCCTGGTGAGGCTGGAAAGGAATTTGTCTTTTTCTCTGAAATGGGAATGTCTGTAAAGTCGTGCACAGAGCAGTGCCGAGATAGGCTTGACAGGTTCCGACGGATAGCGGAGAAGGCACTGGAGAGAAGCCTCAGCAGAAGCAGGCGGGAAGTTAGACGTCAGGACGGTAATGAAACCGAGGCTTAGCGACGGCCTTGCCCGAGGTGTTGGCTGCGAGGACCCAGCGAAGGAAACAGCACTTACAGCGGGAAGGAATGTGGGTGGGAGTGGGGAGACCCAGAACTTGCTAGGCCGGCTGCCTCTGCCCGGGGCTGGGAGAACTCACGGGGCGAGATCCCACGGGCGGGAAGAGAGACGTCTGCTTCTGGGCAGAAATTTGTGACATTGGTATGATTCTATATGGAGGGACCGGTCGACAGGTGGACTCATGGTTTCTGGACAGAAAGTCTGGACCAGAGACGTACCTTGGGGACCCATCGGCAAACGGGCAACTTCTAATCCTGCGAAACTGAATGATACCAGCGAGAGCATGATTTTTTTTTAAGCCTCATGGGAAGAGACAAAGACGCAGAGATCCCAGCAGAGGCTTGGTCAGCCTGGAATGTTTGGAGGGGGCCTGGGCCAGCTCCTGGAATGTCAGAGGAATTCCAGGCCCCATCTTGGGAGCCACTTCTTTCTACTCAAGCCTCACGGCGTGTCACCTGGCGTGGGTAGCGGTGAATCTTGGGTCTGCGTATGACACACCTGCAGAATCCACGTCCTCACAGGGCAGAGGAGGGGGGTTGGGGCCGCAGAGGTGCAGTGTTGGCTCTGCTGTTCCAGGATTCTGTCACACGCGGAGCTAACTCTATCTGCCACTCGAAACACTTCCCCACAAAACTCAGTGCCTGATCGTGTTCTCAGCTCTTGTGTTCACACGGCTAGGTTACAGCCAGACGCTGAAGTGTTGTTCCTTTTGTTTTGCTTTTGACAAACAAAGGATTTTTTTTGCACGATTCACAGGAGTGTCAGACACCGGCTAAGCAATAAATACTTCTTGTTATGAGATAGTAATTTTATGGTCATTTTTTTTCTTTCACCAGAAAAGATCACAGTCCTGGTTTGAACTGGGGTCACACAGGAGAGTCAAAAGATATCGGCACAGTCTTCGTTTGCACGAGTGTATCTCGGCGCCTTCTTATGGACATGAAGTATGCTTTTCAGCTGCCTTAGGGTTCCTTCTTGACAGAAAACAAAAATTAAAAAGAAAAAGCCGGGACACCTGGGTGGCTCAGTGGGTTGGACGACTGCCTTCGGCTCAGGTCATGATCCCGGAGTCCCGGGATCGAGTCCCACGTCGGGCTCTCAGCTCCACGGGGAGTCTGCTTCTCTCTCTGACCTTCTCCTCGCTCATGCTCTCTCTCCCTGTCTCTCTCTCAAATAAATAAATAAAATCTTTAAAAAAAAAAAAAAAAAAGAAAAAGCCTAGCTCCTTTCCTGACGCCTCCCAAACAATATTATC
This sequence comes from Mustela nivalis, assembly GCF_964662115.1. Taxonomy (NCBI): domain Eukaryota; kingdom Metazoa; phylum Chordata; class Mammalia; order Carnivora; family Mustelidae; genus Mustela; species Mustela nivalis. Next base: position 85,454,049 of record NC_139034.1, read on the forward strand.
TCTGAGCTATCTTTGGACTCTGCCTCCTGTGTTTAGAGAGTGTCCCGCTAAAAATACCCTCTGGGACAGCTGGGTGGAGAATTCCAGAGAGCACAGCTGTTTTGGGGTAAACTTTTGATCTTTGTCATCAGAGGCCCAGTTGCTAATGACTACCATAGCAAAGGTTTTCTTTGCTCTGAAATGAAAGCGACAGCATTGGGCCTTTCGTGCAGCATGGAAGACTTTCAGGAGCCCTAATGGGCCTCGGCCACCATGCTGTGAGGTCTGGAAGTGACACGTCGAAAGAGAGCAGCACGAGAGGAACTGACCATTAGAAGCCAAATACAGGTAGCAGGACCACGTAAACCGCGAGCGAGGGTCACATCATCGGGAAGCCAGGACACATTTCTGAAGCAGATTTATAAATTTATTTACAACAGGGCAAAATACACTGGCAAACACAAATGCTGATCATCCTGAATCAGCTTTCTGAATCGATCTGGGCCCTGACTCAGTGCTTTCAAATCGCATTTACTGAGCACGGATGGCAGCCGCGGTGGTCGCTGGAGACTTTGACATCCATGGACTCACTTAATTTGTGCCACAATCTTTGGAATATATATTATTTTCCACTCTTTATAGGGGTGGGAACTTCGGCTCACACAGGATAAAGAACCAACTCCAAATCACCCAGTAGTTCTTATAGATACACGATATAAAATATTATAAAATACACAAAACGAATATGCAGAAACTTGTTGTGTTCCTATGATTAATGAAGTAGCAGGAAGAGAAGTGAAGAAAGCAATCCCATTAAAAATTGCACCAAAAGAATAAAATACCTAGGAATAAACTTAACCAAGGAGGTAGAAGACCTGAATTCCGAAAACTGTAAGATATTGGTGAAAGAAATTGAAGATGACACAAACAAATGGAAAGATATTCCAGGCTCATGGATTAGAAAAAACAATGTTATTAAAATTTGCATATCGCCCAAAGCAATCTACAGATTTAATACAACTACTAACAAATACCAACATTTCTCATAGAACTGGAACAAATAAACCTAAAATTGGTATGGCACCAAAAAGGAACCTACGTGGCCAAAACAATCTTGGAAAAGAACAAATCTGTCTCGAGATACACCACAAAGCTGTGATCATTGACACAATCTGGTACAGGCACAGAAACAGACACACGGATCAATGGACCAGAATAGAAAACCAATGCTTAAATATCCAATTAATTCATGGCAAAAGAGACAAGAATATTCAATGGGAAAGAGACAGGGTCTTCAACAAATGGTACTGGGAACACTGGAGATCTACATGCAGAAGACTGACACTGGACCAGCAAACACAAAAATAAACTCAAAATGGATTAAAGACCTAAAGGTGAGACCTGGAACCATAAAACTCCTGGAAGGAAACCCAGGCAGTAATTTCTCTGACATCAACAGTAGAAACATTTTTGCAAATGTCTTCTCAGATAAGGGAAACAAAAGCAAAAATGAACCATTGGGACTACACCAAAATAAAAAATCTTTTGCACAGTGAAGGGAACCATCAACAAAAGGACAAAGCAACTCAGTGAATGAAGAAGATCTTTGCAAATGATACATCTGATAAGGGATTAGTATCCAAAATATATAAAAGAAAACCCAAAACCTTATACAACTCAACACCAAAACAGAAACAAATCTGATTAAACATGGGCAGGGGATTTGAATAGACATCTTTCCAAAGAAGATATCCAGATAGACAACAGACATATGAGAAGATGCTCAACGTCACTCAGCCTCAGGGAAGTGCAAATCACAACCACAGTGAGATACCACCTCACACCTCTCTGAACGGCTAAAATCAAAATGACAAGAAACAACAAGTGTTGGTGAGGATGTGGGGAAAAGGGAATCCTTGTGCTCTGTCAGTGGGAATGCAAACTGGTGCAGCCACTGTGGAAAACAGTACGGAGGTTCCTCAAAAAAATTAAAACTTGGAATACCACATGATCCATTAATTCCACTATTGGGTATTTAGGAAATGAAAATACTAATGAGAAAAGATACATGCGCCCCTATGTTTATTACAGCATTATTCACAACAGACAAATTCTGGAAGCAGCCCAAGTGTCCACTGATAAATGAATGGATAAGGAAGATGTGGCACACCCATGCATGCGCGCACACACACACACACACACACACACACACAAAGGGCTATTACTCAGCCATTGAAAAGAGTGAAATCTTGCCATTTGCAACCACTTGGATGGGTCTAGAAGGCATAATGCTAAGTGAAACGTCATAGAAAGTCAATCACCACATGGTTTCATTCACATGTAGAATCTCTAAAAAATGGAACACATGGGGGTTCCTGGGTGATTCGGTCAGATAAACTCTGCTTTCGGCTCAGGTTATGGTGTTCGGGTCGTGAGACCGAGCTCCATGTAAGGCTCTGCACGGGGCACGGAGCCTGCTTAAGATGTTCTCTCTCCCTCTTGCTCTGCCCTCCCCACCCTACTCACACTCTCTCATGGTCTCTATTCTCTCTTTAAAAGCAAATAAACAAACAAATGAACAACTGAAAAAGAGACAAACAGAAAATGTGCTCTTAAATACATAATATGAACTGGTGGTCACCAGCGGGGAGCTGGGTGGGGAAATGGGTGAAAAAAGTAAAGGGGATTAAAAGCACATTTTTGATTATACTTCAAGTTAAAAAAAGAGTTTCAGGGACACCTGGGTGATTCAGTGGGTTAAGTGTCTGCCTTCAGCTCAGGTCAGGATCCTAGGGTCCTGGGATGGAGTCCTGCATCAGCAAGGAACCTGCATCTTTCTCTGCCGCTGCCCCCCTACCTGTGCTCTCTCTCTCCCCCTCTGATTCTCTCTCTCTGACAGACAAATAAATATAATCTTTTGTTTGTTTGTTTTTTTGTTTGTTTAAAGATTTTATTTATTTGACAGAGAGATCACAAGTAGGCAGAGAGACAGGCAGAGAGAGAGGAGGAAGCAGGCTTGATCCCAGGACCCTGAGATCATGACCTGAGCCGAAGGCAGAGGCTTAACCCACTGAGCTACCCAGGCACCACAAATAAAATCTTAAAAAAAAATAGTTTCCACTTAAAAAATGGAATTGTAAGCAATTGAAATGAGGAAAATGAAATGAGGAAAATTCACGTGGTGGGATTGGCAAATCCATGCTCTATACAACTGAGACTGCAGGGCAGACCCTCCAACAGTGGGTCAGATATGTCACCCACATACCAGAGACAGGGCACACTGAAGCGAACAGGCTGTGATTTTTGAATCACAAATGGATTGGCACTACTATCTTTAACTCTCAAAGGAGGTGACAATGACATTCATGTGGCACATTATTAGACAACTCTCTTTATAACTATTAACGTAGGTACTTAGAAGGCATTTCCACAACAGCAAAACATCCAGAATGATGACACTCTTTGAAGAGCGCCCATATATTTGCTCTGAATTAATTTCTGCTAAAGCTATTTTGCTGGAACGCTAATGTATTCGTCTAGGGCAGAGGTGCGGCAACGCAGAACACAACAGCAAGGATTTGCTCTGAGGGCCTCATGTCTTCTCCATTGTCCCTTACTTTAATGGACCTGGGGTTAATGATAACAAATGTGTAGAAAAATAAAAACAGAAATGACAAAAATGGGCCTTAAAGGATAAAAGGAAGCTTGTCTTCCTGACTACCAGACAGCTGACTTGTGAGTAGGGCTGAAGGTGACGACTCCTACGTAGTCCATGCTCACATGTGTCATGGTCTTGAGTCCTGCTCCTTGACCGCCAGCCTCTGCTTTGGGTATATCTGCTGCAAAACCCAGAGTCTCTAGGGCCACGTTTCCCACTGTGGTGAAAGGAAGAAGACATGGTTTGCCTTGACTCCTTCTCAAGGATCCTGTAGGAGTCAACCAGGGAGGAAGCGTGGGAGGCAACACCCGGATCTTCCAGGGTGGTGTGACAAGCAGGGACGGTTCCCACCCCCCTGGCTGCACATTTGAAACATTGGGGGACAGGGGCCCTTTAATATTCCCGAAGCCCAGGCCACAGTGTAGACCAGTTCAGCCAGAAACTCTGGGAGTGGGGTCCTGGCATTAATGTGGTAAGTCTTCGGGCGCCTGGGTGGCTCAGTGGGTTAAAGCCTCTGTCTTTGGCTCCGGTCATGATCTCAGGGTCCTGGGATCAAGCCCCGCATCAGGTTCTCTGTTCAGCAGGGTGCCGGCTTCCCCCTCTCTCTCTGTCTTAAAATCTTAAAAAAAAAAAAAAAAAGAAAAAAGATTTGAAAGAAATGTGTTAATTCTTGTTAAAATAGCCCAGGGGAGTCTCCTGTATAGCCAAGGGATTGAGACCCAAGGGGTTGGGGGATGATCAGAGTACCCCTACTGCTTGATGTGCTGTCTTCTGTCGTGCTTCCATGGTCACTGGCGGCAGGTTCCTCACCCCAAAGACCTCAGCTTATGACATCTCCTGACTCACACCCAACCATGTAGCCTTCCCTCCAATGGGTCGGCGTGGATTACGAGCCAACAGGGACTGCCTGACAACCTGAGGCCTGACGAAATGACATACAGAGGACGGATAGCATGATGTCTTGGAGACGAACACATGTTACACATTTCTTCCCCAAGAGCCAGTTCAAAATCCGAACTGTCTAAATCATGAAATGGTTCTGACCATGGTGAAGTAGCCGCTTCTTTCATTTACGTGCATATGTCAAGATGCAATTGTTTAAAACATTTTCTTTCTTTACTGAGCTGTCCTTGACATGTACTTTTTGTTGGTTTCAGGTGTCCAAAGTCACGAATGACCTGCGTTCATATGTATTGTGAAATGGTCAACATGATAAATCTGGTGAACGTCACCACCCGTGGGAGATGTTTTAAAAAGAGAATCCCAAATGTAGGGAGTGGAGGTAGTTAAGACACAAGTATGGAATTCAGAAGCAGAGGTGAGCTTAGGGATTGTAACCGTCCTCTTAGTACGGTGAATCACTTCTTCTTTGGGAAGGGTGTGGTAGGATGTCTGAAGTTTTAAATTCTTATCTCCTGAAAAAGAAAAATGTTTATGCACTCACTCCCAGAGAGTCCACATTATGAAAGGAGGTTTTAAAAACAGACGTGACAGAGAGCAACGTATTTCTGGGGACTCAGCCCACAGCTCCAGCTCCATCAGTGGAGCAGTCAGCGGTTAGCAGTCCCATTCCCAAGACGGGGGTTTTAACACTGCTATCTCGGAGTCTGTTGGAAGCATGAGGAAAAGCAATGTCAGGTGGACTTTGCCTTCCCGTCTTCATGGTTCTCCAAGAACAGCTCCGATATTCATGGAAAGTACACGTACCTCACAGATATGACGAAAGCGGGCCGTCGATCCTAAGATGTCCGTCTGGCAGGGGTCTATCACCGACCTGCGGATTTCATTCTCGGAAAGAGCAAACAGCACAGTAATCAGAGAAGCAAAGGCTGAGCTCCTACGACTTACTGTTTGCCCAGGCTCCGTCAGAAAGACAGTGCAGGTTTATGAGCTGTAATAAACCCGTCTCGGAGCCGAGGCCTACTTGTCTTCCACACACACGAAAACCCCTCTTCGCCCTGAGTGGGTGAGACAAGCACATACCCGAAAATTACTGAGATGATCCAGGCTCTCATGATTGAGGATTATCTAAAAGTATTATCTAAAAGTATTATTACTCATCATTGTCACGTTGAGTTCTGTCCGTCATAGCCTCGACCTGAGACCTGTGGGCCAGCCCAGGAAATGCACACACTGGAAGCCCCAGCTTTTAGGCATCCTCTGAGGGGGTGGGTACAGAGGGCATCGGGATTTTCTGTTGGAGGACATGTACCGAGGATTCTGTGTTTCTATTCTGAAAACACACACCAAGTCCCCCGCAATGTATGTTCAATAACGGAGTGGACAGCCGCCTTCTTGGGTAGAAAATAGGAGTGAGGACATGCGAGATCGAAGGAAGTAGATTCTGGGCCGGAGCAAAGCCAGTGATGATGCGGAGGGCGCAGGGGGAAGACCAGTCGAGGACACACGGGGGACGGGTGTGGGAGGGACAGCTGAGGGTGCTGGCCGCTGTCAGCGCACCTGCCCGGCTCAGTGCAGGGCGACCACACCAGCTGCTGGCATTACAGGTGGGACAGGTGGGCAGCAAGGTGAAGGTGGAGGAGAGCGGGGACTGGTTCTGCTCTTACGCACTTCTGTCGTCCCTGCAGGAACAGATTTGCAGAGAATGGGTGGCTGTGCCTACGTCAATGCACATTTTCGACCGCAGTGCTCTGCTTCAACCCTCCGTTCCCACAAACAAATGCAGCACATGCTTCACGGAGGGACTGAGCGTGCCTGGATTGAGCGCGTGGGTCCCACTCCTAGAGGCTCTGCCGCTGCCGGGATGGGTGACCCTTAACACGACATTCCCGTGTCTCCGTTCTGCGTGAGGGCGACTGGGTGAGGACAGTAACCAGCCACCGGGCGGTTGTAGGGATTAAGTACACGGATTCCGAAGAAAAACACGAAACCAGGGAATAATGGCAGCTACTACTCTCACCAAAGTCTCTTAACCAGGTGGACTAATGGAAACCATCGTGAAGCCACGGGCTCGTTGTGGTCTGCTCCGGCTGCTTCATCAAGGGAGTCAGCGCGGAGCAGAGCTCTGGGTCTCGGAGCTCACTCCAGTTAACGGACCGCATTCACCTCATGACCGGGAACGCAGCAAAAACCTGGAAAGCTTTTCTAAAATACATAATTAGGAGGATCTCAAACAGGTAATACGCATGTTTGGGAAGGGAAATACCGCAGCAAGACTTGAAGGAAGGGGAAGTTGCCGCTGATTCCATGTTCCTTACTCTCAGCCTTTACTCCAAGGCAATAAATTTTTTCTTAATTTGAAGAATAACATGGATTTAGAAAAAGGCACACATTTTCCGTGTGCAGGTGGATTTTTGCAAAGTGGACACATCCAAGTAACTAGCAGACAGGCCGAGCTGTGGAACACCCGTGTCCCACCAAACCGCCACGGGGCTTTGACACGGACCTTGCTCGCCCAAACTGGTAATTGGCTCAGTTATGGACAACACACGTGTAAGTACATTTGGAACAACCTGAGTGTTTGAATCTACTGCTCTATCTGCAAAATGTAAGGACAGGTTTAGAGTTCCTGTTGAAAAATTAGCATCTGAACAGAGGAGGGCTGTTCACGTTAAAATGACTGATAGCAAGACTGCACGAAAAGATCTGATATACCTCAATCATCTTTATACTGGTTTTGCGTTCAGTTAAATAAAGTCTATAAAAATAATTTCATCTGTTTCTTTTTAGTTTTTAAAACTAAACTAAACTCTCTGTCCGTGTGTGATGGTCCGCGCTGACCTACCGTTCAGTAACGCCCTTGCCTCGCGCCCACGGCTGGCTACTGCTGGGGCTTGGTTCTCTTCACTGTTCTTTAGTATTTCATTGTTTTAAAACCCCATATTTTATTTGCTTATTCACTCTACTGTGAATGGGCCTTTGCCCCCCGCCTTTTTTGTCTTACCGATTACTATGCTCTAGACACTAGACTTCTGTAACCCTTCAAGGACTGGCTTTCTTGGAACTTCCTTATTCCTACAGCTTCTGTCTGTGCATTGCTCTCCAGTTCTCTCCCGACCTCATTTGTTTCTTGCCCTACGCGGCTGAACACACTTCACCTTTCACCCAGGTCCATTCGTCCCCGGGCGCGGTTCCCCCGGCGCTTCTCCATCGCCAGCACGCGTCTCCTGCGATCCACCTGCCCGGTTGTGTCCTGACTCCCAGCCTCCGTGCCACGTCCCGGTCCCGTATTTCCAGCACCAGCTCAAGTCTACAAACTGATTTCCATTTTAGCCACCGTGTCTGAACGGCTGAAAAAAAAAACCCCCAAAACTCAGCTTAACATAATGCCAGTGTGTCTGTTGCCCCCTCTCTACGCTGGTTTGGCGGTGGGGGACTGGCTGAAGCCTGTCTCTGAGCTCAGCAGTTTGTCCCAGGAGAATAGGAAGGGCACGGGTAGTAACGACCCCACACTCTCAGCGACAGAGTCCCGTCAACTCCCCTGCGGTGTCTTCCTGTTGAATTCCTCTGCCCTCCAACTTTGGAAATGATCCCGCTTCACTCTTGGATCATTTATTCCCCTCTTTTTGGGAGATTGTTAGCAATGGTCCATTGTACCTCCCACAATGACGGTCTGTGTCGCTTATCTCCTGCTCTGATTTTTTTTTTTCTTTTTCCTCTCATTTCTTGAATTTGTATGCACCTCCCAACCAAAGCTTTTCTGTCTTGTTGTTCTTGATTTTATTTTCTGTTCCTTGACTTGTCTTCCTGGATATTTCATGCTTTGTCTTGGATTTTCCCCTTCCTATGAGAGGGATTCTTAAAATCACTGGTTCCTCTACTGTTTGCATCACAGAAGACGGTGACAAAAGAGCAGAACGGAGTATGTCTTTGTTGCTGGGCTGGTTAACTGGACAGACTTCACCTCTGGTAGTCAGAAAAGTGTCAGCACTTTTAAATATGGAAAATGCATCGTCTTTATCCAGGGATTCTAAAATCACCTCCATTTTCTTTGTTGTCCCCTCAAAACATCTTCAGAGAAGAACTCCAACAGTTACCTGTTTTCTCTCATTTAAGCTTTAGATGTTATCCCAGTGCACGTGTTCCATGTTTTGTTTCCAGAAAGACCCTGTTGACTCCACCCTCCGTGCTCTGCCTCATCACACACCTAAAACCTTTTGTGGGCTCTGTCCAGCAGGTTGGCTGCCCTCTCTGGCCCTGAACCCACTCTACAGCCCGCCGAGTCATTTGGATCTCCTTTGTCTACTTTCTGCCTTTGGTTACTGGGTCAAATGACCTGTCCTTCGAGGGTTCACACCTGTTATCTCTTCCACTGAAGGAGCTTGTGGATTTTCGCCCCCTTTATTTTCACTTAGATCAGGGAGAAGAGAGACGACTCTTGACATGTCACTTGGACAGAAGTTGCAGGTCGTTACACTTAAATTGACCCAGCAGAGGACCCATCTTTTCTTAGAGGCCAATTCAGTGGTAAGATGGAGCGAAGAGCCAGACGGTTGTAGAACACGAGATGGAATGCTGGTTTCACCGGGCTACTCCAGGAAAGCCGGGGGCGCCGACAGCTCCCTGCTATATTCCTGTGTTTCAAGGGCTCATTACACAGTCTATGTGAACTGAAAGCTGTGAAATGACCCTGTATTCATGGAACTCAGGTATTAGTGTAAATTTAAAAGTGTGTTTTGCCCTGGATTTTATTTAGAAGCCAATTACAAATGCTGTGTGTGTGTGTGTGTGTGTGTGTGTGTTCTCGAAGGACTACATTTACTTTCGGTTTATTGGTTCTCTGGGAAAATTCTCAACTACTCCCAAATCTCAATAATCAAAATACTTAAAAACCACCAATTGATGGTGGTTTAATCTGAATTGTTGCCAAGTAGCTAATAGACAGGAATGTTGGCTTAACAAGAGATCAAATCTTGTTTTGTGTACTCTACACTAGAGAATACAGTCTGTGGTTAGCTCTTCTGGCCAGCACCTACTAGACACCAGATAGCTGACCACGGGTTTCCCATGAAAGTTCATGTTTAGTCCTCTCAGTAGTCTTATAAGGTAAAAAGCATGATTAACTTGGATTTACTGATGGCAAAGTTGAGTGCTATAGGATTTATTTGCCTGGGATTCCAGGCATGGTAAGTATCAAACCCAGGAGAGAAGCAGAGGAATTCTGGGTCAGGGTCCACATGCGGGACAGGCACACGCGTGTGTCTGCAACATGGGTTGCTCCGCCACGCCCATCCCATCAGGCACCATCCTCACGCTCCTCAGCTCTGTTTCCGCAACCTCAGGGCTGCTGTGTACTCAACACTTGTACTGCATTCGCTTTGCTCTTTGACTTAAATTCATTTGTTTTACCAAGAAACCTTCTATCTCCAGCTCAGAAGGAAAAACGGTCATTATTTGTTGTGTGTTACCAAGGCGACGGTGGCATGATTGAAAAAAAGACACAGATGATCAAAGGACTAGAATTTTATTTGGCCAATGATGGGAAATCGGAGTATGACACAAAACAAAAGAGAATTCAACATATTTACAAATGGAGATAGATGGCTTTGCCGGATCTCACAAAACTGCCTGTCGCTTAGGAGAATTCTCTGAGGTCAGAAGCTCAGTTTTTCCATTATGAAGGTTTTTTGTTTGTTTATCTGTCTGTTTGTTTTTTAATGCCATTCTGGGTAGAACAAATGACAGGCCTTTCTTCTCTGGAGACCCCAGTTACGTGAGTCTCTATAGACAACTAAGGCCAGAAACCCCCAATGTGTCCCAAGTTTCCCTGAAGACAAGTGACTGTCACAGCAAAGTTGGGTTAATAGATTGAATCCAAGGTCAGTGCCCGGGTGCAGCATTTCATGGCAACTGCAAGCTTCAGGCCAACCTGGGGTTCCCCACCTGCACACGTAATAAACTGAAGGTGTCCCATAGATAGTTCTGCTCAGCTTTAGCTCAAGGTTATCATCAGTCAGTGCTCTAAGCCTAAGGCTGAGTCTCTTTTCTAGAAAGGGAGTTAAGGACCCTAATACATACTAACATCCAACGTAGACTTATTTCTCGACATTATCTCGTGATTTTAAAGAGAAGTGAAATTGGTTTAAAAAGATGTTTCACTTGAAACATTTATTATATTACATAACATATATTATATTGAATGACCCGTGTATGTGTATGTCTTGCTTAAATTAGCAGAGACACCCTCTGTGCTTCCTGTCTTGCGTTTTAGGAAACTCCACTCAGCTCTTACTGTTCTGTACCCACCGAACTGTCAGCCGCCACAGTGAGACACGCTCGCAAACTATCCCATGAACCAGCTGGTTACCATGCATTTTTGTTTTTTAAAAAGTTACGTAAGGTAAAATTGATTTTGGGGGGTACATACATTTTATGAGTCTTAATACACATATATTTTTCTGTAAGTACCATCGCCCTCCGAATGCACCCACGTTGCTTCTCTGCAGACGGACTCTATCCCCCCGGCCCCCATGCTTGCCAACCACTAGCTCATTTTTTGTCCCTAGAGTTTTTCCTTTACCAGAACGTTGCACAGGAAAATCACACCATGTGAAAGCTTCTGAGATGAATTCTTTCACCATGTCTATGCCTTTGAGACTCATCCACCTTTTTAATGTATCAGGGGTTCATTCTTTTCTGTTGTGGAATCACACCGATCAAGGGACCTCGGTCTGCCCATTCACCCGATGACTAGAGAACTTTTGTACCGTTTTTGTTTTTTTACCACTACAAACAGAAATGCTATAGATATTCACATACAGGGTTTGTGCGAGCGTAATTTTATTCCTAGGTGTGGTATTGCTGGGCATAGCGTAGGTGCATGTTGGATTTTATTAGCGGTTACCAGACTATCTTCCAGAGCGGCCGTGCCATTCCGCACCTTCACAGGCTGCAGGGGTTCCAGGCACCGCGTATCCTCACCAGCCTTTGTTGGCTGTTACTCATTCCCTTACTCATCCATTCACACATTTGCTTAAAGTTGCTGTGATGCCAATGTGTCATCCTATCTCATTATGATTTTCATTGGCATTTACCTAATAGCTAGATATGTTGAACATCTGTGCACGGTTTGCATATCCATTGGTCAAGTGTCTATTCAAATTTTTTGCCATTTCTTTTATTGGATTATTTGTTTTCCTACTGTGGAGTTTAGAGAGTTCTTTAAATATTTGGAATACAAGTCCTTTGTCACATGCATAATTTGCAAATGTTTTGTCTTAAACTCTCTTTTCATTTCATTAACTGTGTCTCTCGCGGAGCAAACGTTTTTAATTTAATAGACTCCAATTTATTTTTCTTTTATCAATTTTGCTATTGGTGTTGTATTGAAGCATTCCTTGCCTGACACAATGTCACAATTTTTTCTGTTTTCTTGTGAAAAGTGACAGTTTTATCTTTTATATTAATTATATCATCCATGTTGAATTATTTTTTATAATGCGTAAGGTTTATTTTGCAGGTCATTTTTTTAAAGCAGCCTTTATTTTACGCACTTACTGAGAGAGTGTGTGTGCACACACATGTGCAGTGGAGGGGACAGGAAGGGGGAAGAGAGAACCCCAGGCAGACTCCACACTCACCTTGGAACCCGATGTAGGTCTCCTTCTCAGAACCCTGAGATTGTGACCTGAACCAAAACCAAGAGTCAGACACTTAACTGGCTGAGCCACCCAGGTGCCCTGTGGTGTTTCCTATTTTGTTTGCATCTAGATACCCATGTGTTCCATCACCATTTGTTGAAGGAGTTTCCTCCATTGTTTGCTTGTTCTCTACTCTGTTTCACACATCTACGTGTCTCTTCCTTCACCAGTACCATATTGTCTTGATTGTGGTAGCTTTATGATAAAAGTTAAAATTGAGTCCTTTAGGGCGCCTGGCTAGCTCAGTTGGTTAAGTGTTTGATTCTTGATCTCAGCGCAGGTCTTGATCTCAGGGTCTTAAGTTCAAGCCCCACATTTGAGGGCACCTGGATGGCTCAGTTGGTGAAGTGTCTGCCTTGGGCCCGGTCCCAGTCCCAAGGTCCTGGGATCAAGCTCTGCATTGGGCTTCCTGCTCAGCGAGGCATGTACTTCTCCCTCTTCTGCCCATGCATGCTCTCTCTCACACTCTTTCTCCAACAAATAAATAAATAAAATATTTTTTAAAATTGTTGAATACATTTGTCTTCTCCAGTTTCTTTGTCTTTTGAAATAAATTTTAGAACTGGCTTCTCTGTATCTATAACCTGACGGAAGGACTCAGATGTGCATTTTCTCTTGATCTGTGCTGACCTTCCCTTAACGCCAGCTAACTCCTTATAACTCCTTATCCTAAGACTAACTGGACAGTCCGGCTCTGAGGAGGGGCTATATGTTGTACTGAAAAGTATCTAATATTTTTCTAAAAATATCTCAATGGCTATTATCTAGGAAGTTCTATCTGAGAATAAAGACATTCTCCAAAAGTCACTGAATGTTTGACACCCAGGGGCTTGAGTGCAACGGTTCATCTTTAAATTGTTTTTTTTTTTTTTCCCCAAAAGGTTTGGAAAGATGGGGAGTTGAAACTATTAATATAAATCAAGTGTTAAATTTACTGTGGGTTTAATTATCCCAGCAACAATTAATAAGTGCTGAATTTATCAATTTATGAAATAAGAAAGATCAGTATTGAGGGTTTTGTTTTAGTTTTGAGGTTTTGTTTTCTATTCTTTAAAAGCACCTATTGAAGACATACATCACAATAGCAAGTGGCCATTTTGACCGTGGATCTCATGTTTGTGGGTGTGAGACAGTAAGTCAACGACCAACCCAGCTTTCTTTAAAGAAATGGAGTATGTCTTTCAAATTTAGTTTCAATTTTCTGGTTTATGCTCTTATGAAGATTGGCTGGTTATGATCCGTTGTCAATGAGTTAAGTCTGATCCTGTTTCAATTTTGTACCCCTCGACATACTCGGAACTCATGCCCTAAGGGGAAAAAAAGTATCAGGTAACAACAAAAATGTTTAGAGACCTAATGTTCACACTCTCTGAAGTTGGCTTGGGAGCAGTCTGACCTCCATTTCCCAATAACCAGATTGAGGCACTGAAGGCTCTAGGGCATTATGCCCAGCCCCAAGCATTTCTGAAATGCTCCACCTTCTAGAACATCCACACCATGGCCATCCTAGTATGCAAGCTTGGATAAACTGCCGTGCTCGCTTGGGAAGACGCAAGTCCGGCACAGGATCATTCGTGAAGCCCATAGACTGTAAAACACACAGGTTTCCTTTGAAGCCAGTGGGGCTGTGGGGCGTGACGCTTCGTGGGTGGAGGTGTTTAGATGAAGAACAAAAGGTTCCTTTCGTGCTGCTTTGCTGGATTGTTTCCACAGACATTAATGGGAAGACAACTCCACTGTCTGTGAATTCAGTGTCTGGATAATAGGAGTCAGAAAATTGGATAGAAAATGGGCACAGTTTTATTTCCTCAATTACCACATCCCCCTCTAAAATGCTCTTCCTGAGAAAGTTTACTGTCTCGCTTGCCGAGTGATTTAGAGGGCATCTGAAGTAAGTTGTGGCCTTGTAACGGAGGAGAGAGCACGTTTCTATTTTAAGAATTTGAAAGAACTTACGTACTTCCATTTGGATTAGTTAACTAGTTAAATCAGGTTTTCTCAGCTGTGGCACTGGTGACATTTGGGGTCGCCGGGGGCCGTCCTGTGCTCTCTGGGATGCTTTGCAGCATGACGGTCTCCACCCACTAGATGCTAGAGGCCCTCCCCTGCCTCTGCCACCGGTTACGACCATTCAGAAATGTCCCCAGACACTGCTAGCTGTCCTTGAAGGGTAGGGAGCCGAACTGTCCCTCGCTGAGACCTAGGTAGACGACAGCATCCCTGAGCCATAACAGGTGTTTGCACAGAGTTTGTGACTTCAGTTGGGAAACAAGGTTTGTGAAACAAAAGACAAAAAATCATGTTTCAGAAAAATCATGTTAAAATCAGCACATTTATGTTAAACGATGTATTGAAATATCCCAATACTATATCATTTTCCAAATGTTCCAATCTCTCTTTATAAGTGTGAATTACATAAAAATCACGTGTTTTCTATAAGTGCCAAATTTATTTATTTGTGTGATTTATTTTTGCTATAAAATGTTTACTTTTCTGCACAGACAAGAGTATTTTTTTGGCTGCTGGATATTTCTATCTTATGCTGAGCTCGATGGGCCATTATGCGGCAGCTGTTTGTGGAATCCTATGAAAACACTTGAGTCGTTTTCTTTTAGAACCTCACATCTTCACATTCACTGGTGCAATTTTAAGTACTTCACTTATGAAATGATGCTCTTCTGGTTATTTGGAACTCATTTACATCCCCCTAAGTACCCAGCAGGAAGTCTTTTATCATTGGGGTGTGCTGTCATTTCGTTTGACTTTGTTCATCTTTCTACAAAACACTAGTGACTCCCAATCTAATTCTATCTCGTTCCTTCTCTATCCTGTACTAGGTGAAGTTATGCTGGTTTTTGTTAGACTTTAAAGGGAGAACAGAATTGTTTGCTTGAGTTAGTAACAGAAAGCCTTTCATTCGTATTGGAGCTATTTCAGTTCCAATGGCACAATCCACACACAAACAGCACTGAGAAACAGAAACAGAATCATAAATACAGAGAACCAAGTGGAGGGTTCCAGCAGAGGCGTGGGGGGATGGGCGGAAGGGGTGAAGGGTATTAAGAGGCACAAACTCTCAGTTATAAAATAAAAAAGTCACAGAGACAAAAAGCACAACATAAGGAAGATAGTCAATATTGTAATAACGTTGTCTGGTGCCTGATGGCGACCGCATGGTTCATGGTGAGCGTCATGTAAGGTACAGAACTTTGGGCTCATGGTTGAGCATCTGAAATGAATAAAACCTTGTATATTAACTGTACTTAAATAACAAAAAGAAATAAATACATAAAAAGTGAAAAAAAGATTCAAGGGTATGATTGAAATGCAATGACATCATTTATTCCACGACAGTTTTTTATTAGAAAGTAAATTTTTTTTTTTTGTTAGAGAGAAAGAACACACACACACACACATTGGGGAGAGGGGCAGAGGGAAAAGGGGAGAGAGAATCCCAAGCAGACTCCCCACCGACTGCGGATCCTACCCCCTGAGATCATGACCTGGGGCCAAAATCGAGAGTTGGCCACTTAACCAACTGAGCGCCTCTAGAAAGTCAAACGTTCTAAACAATACCATGTGAATTACATATCTTAACATTTTCACTCATAGGTAATTCTTCAGTAATAAGAAATGTTTTCATAATTTCAAAACGTATTCACCATTGCAGGGCAATAGAATGATATTAAAAAATACAAAATTTTAAGTTCTTTTTATAAAACATTGCTTATTAAAATGGTATGGGATAGTTGATACTAAGAGAAGCCACGTCACAGACTGAAATCCCAGGTAAGGACAGTCTGGAAATCAGGAAGACAATTGTAAAAGACATGTCGACCGTACACTAGCTTTTGTCATTGAAACATGACCTGTCTTTTCCGACCTCCGTGTGTGTGTCTTTCATCACTGTCTTTGGACACACTGACCTGCCGGTGACTGCAAGCAATTGTACTTAAGAGCTCCAGATTTTTTTTTCCTTAAGATTTTATTTACTTGAGAAAAAAAAAGTGAGAGAGAGCAAGAGAACAGGATGAGGGACTGAGGGAAAGGCAGGCTCCCTGCTGAGCAGAGAGTCCACGAGGGACTCAATCCCAGGACCCTGGGACTATGACCTGAGCTGAAGGCGGGCATTGAACTGACTGAGCCACCCAGGTCCCCCAAGAGCTCCAGATTTCTAACACAAAGCCAAATACAAAGCACATGCCCAAGTGAAGAATGTAACTTTAAATTCTTTCTTAGCTTAAAAGCCAAGCACTCATCTCATTGCTTCTTTCTGGTTACAAAGCCCAGCAAAGGAGTCTTTTGGAGATCGGCCACTGGGTCGGGACCACATTCTCAGGACACTGCTGAGCTTTGCTGCTCGGGGCCCCGAGAAGGCAGAGAACCACGGGCAGGTTATGAGGAGAAGGGCTTGGGGCAAGCACTAGAGGCCAGGGGACGCAGCTTATGCCTGGAAGTGAGAGGCTTGTGGGTGTTTGGGGTCTACTTTCAAATCCTACAACTTCTGGTGGAATAGCTAAAGACATTAGCAGCCTTGAACAAAACTGAACTAGCCCTCCGGGATGAAGTCAAACACATTGACATTATACAAGTTCTTACAGTAGCCAGAAAAGCACCTGCAAATAGACTATTCTCTTGTTTGCTTTTCCACACTTGCTGGCCCTTTAGCTAGAACTGCTCACTGACTTCACCCTGCTCTCTCACATCCGCCCAGGGCATAATGTGGAAATGTCCCAGGAAGCAGGTGATCTGTTTTGGCAGTCTGCTTCCGGTCCCCCAGAGCTCACAGCCAACTGCACCTGCTCAATAGTGCCTCGGCGAAATACCCCGGGTGATGTTGGTCTCCTATCGGTGTAGCAAACGGGAGTTACGTTTTGATTGTGTCTGGCAGCATACCTGGGCGGGAGGTACGGAACGTGGGCTAGTGAGCAGGGACGGGCAGCCCGCCGGCGGCCCTCACACCTGCTCACATTACCACCCATCACTGCCCTAGCCACGGCGAGGGCTGGGTTTGTTCATCAAACAGCCCACAGGGCAACCCGTTCTTTGTGAATTTATCGAGTTGGGACTAGAGTTGAAACTTGTGTGTCATCCTTATTTTAATTCTCTCTAGGCACTGACTTGAGCCCACTATGCTTCTTGGTCTTGACTTTTTCATCTGTAAAAACAAGGAAGCTCATTTTTCAAATTTGTCATCATTAGTCTGCCTGGAAGAAGGAAAGTGGACTATATAAACTCAGCCTCCTTCCAACTCACATTTTCATTGTGAAAACATAATATTAGATTGCTGGGGAGAACTTGAATATTTCATTTGCTCACAATGGCTTATGTATGGGAAGAGTCCACTATTCCAGAACATTCTAGCCCTTGAAAAACATGGATAATAACTCTATTTAAGGTCAAAGTTAGATTACTACCCAGAAATGATTTCTTGGTGCTCAGCAAGAATTCTGTAAGTGAAGATCAACTAACAATAAAACAATGTCTTTTTAAAAATAACCTGTTTTTTTCCAGCATTCCTTTCTAAAAATCTTCAAGTCTTAGTAATTACCTCTGGCTTCCGATTGCACCGTTTTTAGCACTCAGCGTTCACATGAGAGCAATCGGACCAAAATTCACTTAACATATGGAGCTGCAGCTGTTACAGAAAAATGAGCCAAGGAAGGCTCTGATGTTGGCCTCCTAAGTCTCAGGTGTGGTGACTGACACGTGAAATTCAGGGTTGCAATCAGCTTCCAATTGTTCATCATGGAAAAAGCTACTGTTGTTAGCAATCTGATTATGTAAGAAGCATTCCCCTTAGAAATGGCTAGACTTTGGCAGGGAGGGGCAGAGATGTGCTTATGACGCACGAGGTCATAGTGCCCAAAACTACAGCCGGTGGAGACAGCTGTCTTGGTGCAGACACTTGTGTAAGCTTGTGTGACCTTGGGAAGCCTTGAAATATCTTGGTGACTTCTTTCCACATGGACAAAAAAAAGAGAGTCCCTACCAGTGAGTGTGCTTGTGTGGCTAACTTGGGGAACCTATCCATGGTTCTTTGAACAATGTCAGCTAACAATGGTCCAACAGATTTTAACTATTTCTAGGGGGAAACGTGAAAATTATATTTTTCTTACAGTTCCCATTTTTTAAAGATACTATTTATTTATTTATGAGATAGAGAAAAGGCAGGGACAGGGGAAGAAGCAGAGGGAGAGGGACAAGAGGACTCCATGCTTGACGCGGAGCCTGATGTGGGGCTCTATCTCATGACCCCGAGATCATGACCTGAGCCAAAATCAAGGACGACACGGGCACCTCTAGAGTTTTCTTGTAGAATGAGATAAAAACCAACATATTTGTAAGCTGTGCAAGAATGACTGACAAGAATATTGTGAATTAAACACAAAACCAAATGATGCCTCAAGAATGCCAATACAAATGACCAAAACAGTATTTACAGCATTTAAAAGTATTAAGGTATTTAAGTATTCAAGCTGTTCACGGTGGCTGAGAAAGGATGTGGCCCATGAACAGGGATACCTGGTTAGTGATCTGGACACGACGTGAGCCTCGATGGTGCCGTCATCAGTCCCCTCATGGGAGCCACAGCCCCTCCTCATGGACTAACCGCGCCTGCTGCAATTTGGCTCCCATGATGCCCCGTGGGTGGAGAAGAATGGTCATCGGGGAACCCAATACACCATCCACGTGGTAGGTCTTTTTTATGTCAGTCTGAGTTTCAGTGATGTCTGATTGCTGGAAGGTGGTAACCTCTGGGTCACTGATAATCGAATATCACCTCGCAAGAATGAGCACCAGACCTGGAACTGGGTGGCTGAGCTCGATTAGGACCTCTCTGAGGATGCTCCCTGTCTGGGTGACCCGAAACGCTGCTGCCAATGAGGCTCGATTTCTCCCCACAAAACTTTTTTTTTTTTTTTTTTTAAGCAGAAACAACTTTGGTGGGCAGATAACTACGGGAAGTGTTTTTTTTTTTTTTTTTTTTTTAAGATTTTACTTATTTATCTGACAGAGAGCGATCACAAGTAGGCAGAGAGGCAGGTAGGGGTGGGGAGGAAGCAGGCCCCCTGCTGAGCAGAGAGCCCGATGCGGGGCTCGATCCCAGGACCCTGAGATCATGACCTGAGCTGAAGGCAGAGACTTTAACTCACTGAGCTGCCCAGGCGCCCTATTGTGAAGTTTTTATTGGGCAATTAGAATAATAAAAGTGAACTTGAGGAACATAAATCAAAATTTCCCCATCACTGTAATTCATCACCACATGTCCACGTGCTGGGATATTAGATTACACTTGTTTCCTTCTTCTTCTTCTTCTTTTTTAAAAAATTGGATATTAAGAATAAATTATATCATGCATTAAATAGGTATTTTACAATTGACTACTTTGGCTTTTAGGAAAGGCAGTTTGATTCAAATTAGTTTATATACGATAATAGCTCTATTTAAATTAATGAAATCTTTATATGTCTTTTTAATATAATTTAAATCCAAACATAATAAACTTAATGTGTCAAGATATTATAACCAGTCACTGAAAATGAATATAAATGTAACACAAACTCTTTAAAAACACGATAAATAACTATTTACAAGGTGCATCTGAATGAAAAACAATTTTGCTGCATTCTATACTTATGTAAGAGTAATTTCATGTACACTATTAAAATTTCTGGTATTATTTGCAAAAATGAATTTATTTCTTTTGAGGAGAGTGGTGTACATATATCATGGAAGGATGTCTTGTTGACAGAGTGTGAGATTCTGTGTAATGGAAGAATTTACTTAATAAATGCACACACTGTATCTCTCTTACACACACACACACACACACACACACACCACATTACATCCAACCCAATAAAGGGTACTGAATAGATAGATGGTGGTAAGTTTTGGATAATTAGAATAGTCAGTGAACTGAGAAATTAGAATATTGTTAGCTGAGCTACATGTTTTCACTTGCATGCTAGAGAAAATAAAAATGAGTCACAATGACTCTTCGGCCAGTTTGGTAGTGGTTGGAAGGTTGGTATTCTGAAATAGATGAGACACTTATTAAATAGCAAATGTGTTTAAATTACTATTCAAATTGCAAAAATAAAGAAGTAACTCTTGACTACATGTAAATTAAGTATAAGATATATCCCTTCATAACTCTGTGGCCTTTGCCTGTCTTTTTCTCCCCAGAACCAGTTTCTTCATTTCTGAGGCAGGGGTCACCCAACTTCATCCCTGAGACAGGCTTCTCTCCCAGGGAAGCCCTGTCGGCGACTACACCCAAGAGACATCAGCATCCCATTCTCCATGTCTGCTGAGTTCTGCGATGTGATGGCACTTAAAGTGATGAAAGGATCTTGTACCTCATCTGTCTCTCTCTCTCTCTCTCACACACACACACACATATACACACACACACACAGATACACACACACACACTCTCATGGAATTTTGGGTGTTTTGAAGGAAAGAATATTTGATTATTGTGATTTCCTACATTAAACAAGATGACTCTTGGGGCACCTGGGTGGCTCAGTTAAGCGTCTGCCTTCAGCTCAGGTCAGGATCTCGGTGTCCTGGGATCCAGCCCCTCATTGAGACCCACATCGGGCTCCCTGCTCAGCTGGGAGCCTGCTTCTCTCTGTCCTGCCCCCCTTGTCTGTGTTTGCTCTCTCTCTATCTCTCTCTGTCAAATACATAAATAAAACCTTTTAAAAAAATAAACAAGCTGACTCCATACATTTTTTATATTATTTGGAATTAAATGGAAAGTACTAATTTCTCAGACAAGTTAAATAAAATTCTTAATGTGAACGTAGTGAATAATGCTGAGTCCTAAGTTTAATGTTCAGCAAAGTGTGGTGTTTCTGTTTGAGCTTCCAAATGGCACAAAATAAGCAAATTCCAACTCAACAAGATTTCCTGGTAAGCAACGTTCTCCAAACGACATTAAAGTAGAGGCGTCGTGGGCATACAATTTGTGAATGGCATGAAGACTGGGATTCTATAGGAGACTCTGGATGTGTTAAGATTTGGGGCAGCATCTGGCACTAACTAAGTGTAAATTCTTATCATGCATATCATCTCCACCCTCATCACCTTGTCCGGTCCATACCCACCATCAACTTACAATAAATGTCTGTGATAAAGTAAAAGTCTTTCATCACCACTGAGAACTGAAGGTCAGTGTCAACTCAATGACATCACATGGGAAGAACTACTTCTAATGATAAGGCAGGTGGTGGTGGGTTAAGGAGAACGTACTTAATTCAGGAAAGCTTTTGACTTCTCTTCAGAAAACAGACAACACGCGAGAAAAGGAAAGACGGTGTTTTCTGGCAGTCGTGACACCTTTCCTGGGATTGAGAGATCTGGTGAGGAAATAATTCAGCTCCTCACAGGATCTGCAATGGAGGTGGTGACAGTAAATGTTTAGAAACAGAAGTGCAGGACATAGGGCCAAGCTGGAGGTGGTGAGGGGCATTCTGAGGGGTACAGAACCCCAAAAGAAACAATACCCCCAAGAGGTAGACAGACAGAGACCCGGTAACAGAGACACGTGTAGATTCTGGTATCTTTTTCTTTCTCTCTCTCTTTTTTTAAAAGATTTTATTTATTTATTTGACAGACAGAGATCACAAGTAAGCAGAGAGGCAGGCAGAGAGAGAGAGAGAGAGAGAGAGAGGCAGGCTCCCCACTGAGCAGAGAGCCCAATGCAGGGCTTGATCCCAGGACCTGAAATCATGACCTGAACCGAAGGCAGAGTCTTTAACCCACTGAGCCACCCAGGCGCCCCTAAATCCCAGTTTCTGTGTGCTCAGGTCACTTCCCTGCACAGAAGTAGTGGGTAGAGGCTGGGGGCTGGGAGGGGGGGACCGTGCGGGTGGGAGCCAGAAGACACTGGTAGAGAAAATCGGCCTTACTTACTGTGCATTGCATTGTGCATTTGAGTGGGGTGCTGCATACCGATCTGCTTTTCAGCATAGTTTTGAGAAGATTCAGTACCCAAAACTCATTTTCCATCTCAGCAGGTGTCAAATATTACTCCTCAATTTCTATGTTTGGAAATCAAGACACACACACACACACACACACACACACATACATATACATACACACACACACACAGAGTTCAAACAGAATCTATAAAGAAGTTCTATAAAATATGTAAGAATAGACAAAATAGAAGAGTAGATTTACAACAAACATACAAAAGTTCTGACCTTTACTGCAGAGATTACAAACTCAGATCTACCCCAGCAATAGGAACACGACAGCATTAGTGACAACCAGGAGGGCAGGTGATGGTCGCAACCTAAAGCCCACATGCCCTCTCCCAAAGGGAGACTAGAAGAAATCGGCCCCTGCTGGTTCTTGCCGATACAGGCTCTGGTCCCTCCTAGTGAGAGTTTTCAGATAAAACTAAATCTCCAAAATTTTTATGGGAGCTCTCCCCATGTTTTTAATATTGTATATGTCAAATAAAACATGTCTGTGGGCCATATGTGGCCCAGGAAGGCCTAGATATTACCCTATTCGTGCACCAAATCAGAATGCATTAAATATTTATATCTAGAAATGTCAGAAACACCAGGTTTTAATTACCATTAAGGTAACATTTTACCATCGGACTTTGACAGAACAAGGAGGCTGAGTACAAACAAGCAACAAACAAAAACAGATAAATGTTACGTTTCTATAAAATTCAGGCCAAAAATGAAATCTTGCCATTTGCAATGATGCGTATGGAACTAGAGGATATTATGCTCACAGAAATAACTCAGTCCAGAACGACAATTATCATATGATCTCACTGATATGAGGAATCTGAGAAACAAGGCAGAGGATCATAGGGGAAGAGAAAAAAATAAAACAAGACAAAACTGACAGACAAACCATAAGAGACTCTTAATCACAGGAAACAAAGTGAGGTTTGCTGGAGGGGAGGGTAGTGGAGGAATTGGGGTAACTGGGTGATGGACATTAAGGAAGGCACGTGATGTATTGAGCACTGGTTGTTATATAAGACTGATGAATTACAGATCTGTATCTCTGAAACCAATAATACATTATATGTTAATTTAAAAAATGTAGACCATAATCAGTTAGGTTCATCTTAGAAATAAAAGTTCCATTCAACATTAGGATGTCATAAGTGATATTAAATAAGCATTTGACGGCAAAAGAGCAGGTAGCTTCGATATCCATTCCAGTTACAAAATTGTACTGTGTGAGGCTTAGGGCATACATGAGAAAGCCTGGAAAGCCTGGTTTCAGGTCAGTCAGCACCATGCCCCAGCTTTCCCCAGCATCTAGATGCCTAACCACTAGACAAAACATCGCAAAGCTCTTTTATATAGGTATTTGCCTCCAAATACTCATACTGTAGTCTTCTGAGTTATCCTCCTGCCTCCTGGATGATTAGTTACTAAGATGACGTTGCTAATGGACAAGCGTCGCTCATACAAAGAGAGCTCCCAATTATTTTTATTTTTCTACCTCAAATACACGTAAAACCATTGGATTACTTAATGAAATCCTTGTGATAAGAAAGGCTCCAAGATTAACCAGAACATTCAATCACAGGAGCAACTGATACTGCAGGAAATAGATGAGACCAAAAGAGAAAAAAAAATGTCTATAGAAAGATTTAAGAAGACAAGACTCAAAAAGAGGGTTCATCCACAAAATAAGAAAAAGATGCTTTACAAAACTGAAAACAAAACAACACCAGGAAATTTAACTATGATTTAAGAGATTTCTAAAATATTCAGTAACAGTGGTGGGAGATTGAAACACAGGAACTATCTTAGAAAATGAAATAAAGATCAAAAGCATGGAAAATATGAGTACAAAGATAAACAATATGAAAAATCATTCCTAGAGATTGCGTTCAATTTGCACTCAATTCCAAGAATTGCACTCAAGAAAAGAACAGAAAAAATAGATGGGGAAATGGCTGAAAAAATCGAACACAAAATCACTTCTCAGGGCCAATGATGAGGAGTCACAGGCAAAATAAGACCAACGAATGTTCAACAAAATGAATGAGAAAAAAACCACATTGATTATATCATCACAATAATTGAGAACAGCAAGTTTAAAGAGAAGTTCCTAAAATACTAGAACAAAATTGCCACGAAGAGATGGGAAGGAGAAAACTTTCATATTTTCCATCACTAACAGCAAAACTCCAAGCCCGAGGATTCACTCTTCAGGGCTGTAAGAAAAATTTGTAACTTAGCATTTCGTTGCAGCAAGACATACAGTGAAATAAATTTTAAGAACAGATAAATTTCTCAATGATAAGGACTCAATGTTTATTCCTACTCATCTTCACTTTTGAATGTGCTCTTTGGAAGTAAGGGATAGTTCCCCAAATGGAATCAACCACGGATCCAGTAGAGTAGTGATCAGAGACCATAAAACAACAGGAGACAGATAGTAGACACAGAGAATTTCGACAGCCAAGGACAGCAGAGGACTCCAAGAGGTAGTTCTATTGAAAAGAAGATGTACAAGATTTTTGACACTCTATTTGAGAATTTGTAATATCTAATAAAACAGTAAAGGCAGAGGATACAGGGAAGAAAAAGTAACTGATCATGAATGATGGGGTATTACAGTAACCAGGGGCAGTTCTGGAGAAACAAACAGATGCATAAAAGCATACGCACCACCGGAAGGTGAAAACTATCTAATTAACAGATGATGGACAGATTGATGACAAGATAGAGAGATGATGGATGAGTGGGTGGATGGATGGTCAGATGATGGATGGATAGATAAAAAGATACAGTGATATAACTCAGAGCAAAAGAAGCTATTGATTTATTCATTGTGTCATTATTTACAGTAGCTCATATGGAAACAGCACAAGTATCCATTGACTGATGATTGGATAAAGAAGTTGTGAGATGTGAGAGATATATAGATATAATATATATAAAACATGTATTACATACATAATATATGTAATGGAATATTACTCATCCATAAAAAAGAATGAAATCTTATCTTTTGCAATGTCATATACAGAGATAGAGTACTATGCTAAGCAAAGTCAGTCAGACAAAGATAAATATCAAATGATATCATTCATATATAGAATTTAAGAAACAAAACAAGTGAACAAGGGGATAAAAGAGAGAGAGACAAATGAAGAAACAGACTCTTAACATAGAGAACACATGGGTGGCCCCAGAAGGGAGGTGGATGGGGGATGGGTCTTCAGGTGATGGGGATTAAGGAGTGCACTTGTGATGTACAGAATTGTTAAATCACTGTATTGTATGCCTGAAACTAATAGCATTGTATGTTAACTGGGATTAAAATAAAAACTTTTAAAAAAGAGAAGCTATTGAAAAAGAATGAGTATAAAAATTATTTAACTATGGAGATACAACTGTATACCTGTGAGAATTTTGGTTTTGAATCAGAAAAACTGTTACAAACGTTAGTAGAGCAGTAAAGTCATAAAAGTAAGTGTGGCTTCATGGAAAGGCATAGAAAGAAATGGAAGTCTGTTAATTTCATTATCTTTCTACTACAAAATCAGTCAATAGTGTCTGATATTGAAACCCAGCTTTAGAAAGCCAAGAATAGGACTCCAAACCCTTAGATATTTTTGTAATACCTTTTCGCGTATCCTTAGTTAGCATATACTATAAATCCACATCTCTTATGGGAAGGGAACATTTATCTGATGTTCAAAAATCAGAACATCAGATAAATGTTCTGTTAGCTTCATGTTTTCCTTCTTCTGTTAAGTCCAACTTATACTCAACTGTATACCATCGGTTTAGAAGCAGCATGTTTACTAGTGAATTTATTAGTAAAAATTCCTGGCTTAATGACTGTTATATCTGTAATTCCACAACTGAGGGATTTTTTATGTGGGGACATCATTTCCAACTGCAATGTCATCAACTCCTTGAAATTTTTCATTTCACACCGCATATTACTAATGTAAATTCAAGTCCCAGACTTCAAAGACCGAGAATTGAGCTGCAGATGGTTGAAGGTTATAGTAAATGATCTGTCCTTTGAGGCCCGGTGCTCCTTGGGTATTACTTCACTCACCTTTCAAAATGATGAAAACTTGAGTCCATCACATTTTTGATTGATCCCCATGACATCACCGTATTTTTTCTATGCTTCCTTTCCTTAATAGGTGTAATTTTTTTTTATTTGTGTAATTTTGCAGTTAATTGATGTAGCCAGGTAAAAAACCTAATGTTTCATTTTAAGGTATTTACAAGGCTTCAGTCATATCCTGAAGGTTTTTGTTTAAAATGTTGGTTACTACCAATCTGGTCAGTTCAATAGATCACTGGCAGGTCTGACTTTAAAAATATTGTGTAGTTAGACTGTTTGGCACTATGACCAGGACCCCAACTGTAAAGCAATTAAGGCCAAGTTTTCTCAGCCCTACAGAATTTTAGATCAGTTCGTCTTGGCTTTGCATTCAGGATGGGCCAATACTACATTTTTGTGTACATGTTCCATTTCAGCACAAGTTTAAACAGATGAGGAGTTGCGTTTTGAGTAATCAAGAATGTCCAGGATGAAATTTGTCCAGTAGACACTTGTTTATCCTTACCAAAAACCTGGAGATATAGGCTGACAAGCATTGGAGCCAATAAGAAATTATGGCCAAGCATATATTGAAAATTACACACACACACACACACACTTTTGGGTGTTTAGATGTTTCCTGAGGCAAAGCCATGCACATGATTTTATAATTTTAGGTACATGCAGCATCTGACAAAAATTCCAAAGTCGTAAAGACAAGGAAGGGCTCTATAACTCCTGACTCTAGACTTACAGGATTGACCCATAGAAATATCACCAGTTGTAACCTCTACAATCAAGTGAACGATCGACAAACCCAATTGCATATACATTTACAACTTGTGTGCAGACAGCAACATCAGATACAAAGCAGAAAGACAAGTATTCCAGATATGACAATATGGCCAATCCTGAGAGCAAAACGACATTCCCACTTTAAAATACTGGGGGAAAAAATGTTGGGTAATACTTTCAGACTTTTTAATGCAGGCGAAGTGCCGTCCATATGAAAAGTTTTCAATTTCAAAAGTTCCAAAACCAAGTTTCCAGAAAGGTAAACCAACACCTTTTCCCTCCCGTTGCTATGGGGCCTGAATTAACACCACCTGTGTGCTTTTTTTTTCTTTTCTTTTTCTTTCTTTTTTAAATTTTTTTTTTTTTTAATTTACTGGACAGACAGGGATCACAAGTAGGCAGAGAGGCAGGCAGAGAGAGAGGAGGAAGCAGGCTCCCTGCTGAGCAGAGAGCCTGATGCGGGGCTTGATCCCAGAGAACACCAGGATCATGACTGGAGCCGAAAGCAGAGGCTTTAACCCACTGAGCCACCCAGGCGCCCCTTCTTTTCTTTTTCGTTTGCAGTAGTATAAATTGAGCTAACTTTACAGAGGTTGACTTGGCAAAAGCAATCAAAATTAAAGTGTATATATGTTTTGAGCCAAGAATTCTACTTCTAGATTTACCAACTCATGTAGGTGCACACAAAAACACCTACAAGGATTTAAACACACACACACACACACACACACACACATATGCATGTACACACACAGAAACAGTTACATGCACATTAATAAGGGTATGAAACCTTAAATTAAAGGATAGCCATTTTACACAATTATTAATACTGAGCAGCTAATAAGAGGATGGGATGGGTCTGGGGTGCTGTCTTGAAATATGGCCAGTGAGTATTAAATGTAGTGAGCTCATTAATAAATGTGTACATGTTCTCATACACATAAATAAATGCACCACATGTACATCATGGTGAAGAGCGGTTACCTCTTAGTACGCGTAGATGACATTTCATAATATGATTGCAACACAGTTGTTTTTTTTTTAAAGATTTTATTTATTTATTTGACAGAGAGAGATCACAAGTAGATGGAGAGGCAGGCAGAGAGAGAGAGATGGAAGCAGGCTCCCTGCTGAGCAGAGAGCCCGATGTGGGACTTGATCCCAGGATCCTGAGATCATGACCTGAGCCGAAGGCAGCGGCTCAACCCACTGAGCCACCCAGGCGCCCTTGCAACGCAGTTTTTAACAAGTTCAAGAAAATCACATTTTTTATTTGATTTTTGGGGGGGATGTGAATTCAAATTAATCAGGATCAGTGTGTTGAAAAACCTGTGTCCCTTGTCCCTCCTTCTGTTTTCTGTTAGCTGAGTAACAGACAGAAGCACTGAATACTAAACCCCATTCAAGAAGAAAAGCCTGGGACAACGTGTTTATAGCTTTAAAATGTGGAAGTTCAGAGTATAATAGTATGTATATAATTTAATGTTGAACACAGAAATCAACAAAATGCGAAGTTTTATATTAATGTAGCTGGTATGACTCTCAATCCATACACCTGGGTCAGCAAGGTATATATCTATGTATCTATATCTATATCTAGTCATCTATTTCTGTATATCTCTATCTGTGTATCTCTATCTATATCTATAGACAGATAGATAGGATTCCTAGTAGAAAATAGAAAATTCACATTGATTTAATTTCAGGCCCTGAAGCAGGGCACATATCCAACGTTTTATTAAGCATCAAGGCAATGTGGAAGACGGGCTAAATCATGCTAATGACACATCTCTCCAGCCCCTATGAACCCAGTGGGAATGATAGTGGATGCTGGGGACCTACACACCCACCTTTCAAAGTACGCAAACATGCTTTCCCTCCGAGTCGGCAGGAGCTCCTATCTGTGAAGCAGGGAGGCATGGGGCAGCAAAGCTCCTGGCCAGGACACTCTGTTCTCAGAACCTGTAGATCTCCCCCACCCACTCCTTACAGACATTCTGGGACTCCCCTTGCCCCATTTTTTGTCTTTCAAGGCTTTCCTCCTGCCCCTCTAGAAAAGCCAGGGTAATATCTCCAAAGGGTTTAGTTTTTATAATAGATGGGGAGAGACAGATTGCCTTTGCTTTCATCCTAGCCAAAATCCCCAGGGGAGGGATGTATAAAAGAGTGACAAAGCCTGGCCACTTGCTCAAAATGAGGAGAAAGAGGAAATTATAGGAAGTACCAAAAACAATATCCTATTTCAATAACTTACTTTGGCCACATACAGAAAGCAAATTTAGGCAAGTCTAATTTGAACCACAGTAAAAATGCAAGGCAAGAAGGCATCAGAGAAAACAAAGATTTTTTATCTAACTTAAGATCAAATTTTAGGCACCTGGGTATCTAGTCAGTTAGGCATCTGCCTTCACCCAGGTCATGATCCTGGGGTCCTGGGATCGAGCCCCAAGTCGGATTCCCCGCTCAGCAGGGAGCCTGCTTCCACCTCTTCCGTTGCGCCTTCCCCCTGCTCCGGCGGCGCTTTCTCTCTCTCTTTCTCTCTCAAGGTGTCTCTTTCCATCCAAATAAATAGGTGAGTCTTTTAAAAAATCAAATTTTAAAGATTTTATTTATTTATTTGACACGAAGAGATCACAAGTAGGCGGAGAGGCAGGCAGAGAGAGAAGAGGAAGCAGGCTCCCCGCTGAGCAGAGAGCCCGATGCGGGGCTCCATCCCAGGACCCTGGGATCATGATCCGAGCCGAAGGCAGAGGCTTTAACCCACTGAACCACCCAGGCACCCCCAAAAATCAAATTTTAAATAAAATCATAACATCCAGTTAAAAAGAGAAGGCAAACAGGCAAACAAGATTTGAAGCCAACAAAACAGAGAGAGATAATTCAAACCCTGCAGCCCAGCAAGTCTGCTTCCCTTACACGGATGTGCTCAGCCTGTGGTCCCTGTCCTGGGGGTCACGGGTCCAAGAATGGAGCCGGGGCGCTGCTCTCTGCCTTGTCCATCCTGCCGGAAGCTGTCCCATCGCACCTAGAGCTGTCCTGGCCCCCAGAGTGAGCCGCGTGCCCCAGCAGATCAAGTCCACGGAGCCACTGCAGAGCTCTGCGGCAGAACCTTCCAAATCAAGGGAATTTCCAAGAAGAGAAATCGTGTTTATCTCTGCATCTCCCCCACACTGCACAGTGTCAAGTGGAACACAGAACTTGCTCTGGCATTTGACCAGTCTGGTGAAAAACCTCAACAAACACACACAATTCACTAATACGTTACAGGAGAAGGCGAGGGGAAACGGCTGTGGTTTGGCTGCGAGAAGAAACAGAAAACGGGGGACGGTGGGGAGCCGTGAGAGGCACGCACGAGACAGACGGAGGGTTTGGTCTTTCGGGCCAGTCAAGGAATTAAAATCGCGGGTGATGCTGGTGGGGCGGACACTGATAAAGCAGAATGAGGCAGGAGTGACGAGCACGGAGCCCTTGAGCAGGTGCAGGGGAGGATGCCGGCCGGCTGGGAAGGACACCTGGGAACAGGCGACCCAGAGCCCGGGCTCCTGCGGGGCACTGAGCGCCCTGGGGATGGCGGCTGCAGGAAGGTTTCTCCCTGGGAAACGGGGTGAGAGCACCAGCTGCAGGTGAAGAGCGGGGAGACAGAAACCGGCCAGTGGGTCCCAGGGACACCCGCACCTCCCAGGGGTCCTCAACCCTATACACGCATCTTTTCTGTCCCCAACCTCTTTCTCTCTGCTGACCCCTCTTCTGTAGAAGGACATGTTGGAACCAGTCCCATTTTATTTTTTTTTAAGATTTTATTTATTTATTTGAGAAAGAGCGTGTGAGAGCATGCAGGAGTCGGGGGAAAGCGTGTGAGAGCGTGCAGGAGTCGGGGGAGGGGCAGAAGGAGAGGGAGAAGCAGGCTCCCCGCTGAGCAGAGAGCCCGGCTAAGGGCTCCAACCCAGGACCCTGGGATCATGACCTGAGCCGAAAGCAGACGCTTAACCCACTGAGCCACCCAGACATCCTGAAAGTCCCACTTCAAACAACAGAATCAGTTTTCCAGATTTTAAGGGCTCTGACTGTTGCTAACCTCCAAGCTAATAATTTGAAACTTGGACGAAACGATGGTTATCTAGGAAAAATGAAATATTCAAAGTAGACCTCAGAAAACATGTAAAATCTAAAAACGAAATTATCTAAAAGAAAATTTAAGAAAATAGGCAACTAGCTTCCTCTTTTGAATAAAGTAGTACATCATAAAAGCCACATCTTGACCAAGGCTGAACGTCTAACTAATAAAATTCTACATTATTCCTAATAAAATGACTTCTGCAAGTGAAGTCAGGTTATAACACCCTTTTTTCTGTAAATGAATCCAATGGATCTCTTCCGCCTCACAGATAATCTCCAAACTCCTTTTACCAGCACACACACACACACACACACACACACACACACACAACCGTACTGAACCAGCTAGTACCTGCCTCCTTACTTCCCATTCTGTACATTCTATTATGCTTTAGGCGGGCTGAGTAATTCGTGTTTCTCTGCCTTGACACTTTCTGCCCATTACATCGTAAGTACTCTCTCCCCTAGACAGGCCTTTGCTTTCTCCTCTTGCTAGATGTTAGCTCACCCTTCAAGACTCGGGTCTGGTGTCCATACGCCCAGGAACTTAAACCCATTCTCTTACCATTTTGTATTCTCCTCGATTTTCAATTGGGGATCATTGTCTTTGGGGATCATTGTCACCACTTGGTAGATTGACTTCTTTGCAACAGTGATTTTGTTTTAATCATCCCCGTAATGCCCAGAGCAGAGCGCGATGCCTGGTGCTTGAAGGCTGTCTGTGCAACCGTCCGTCCGTCCGCTGTCCTCGGTGTGTCCGCTCTCAGACCCATGCTTTCATCCAGGGCTTTCATACGGGTCTTAGCGAGAAGAGATGCCATACGCGTCTGTCTAGACTAATTTATCTGCCTCTTAGAGGCATAACATTCATATAATCATAGTAAAAAGCCCTAATCATTAAAAATGACCCTGGGATGACATTTTGCAGTTGATAGAATGGGGTGCCTAACTGGAGCCATGAACTTAAATCTGCTCGCCCCACGCTGCCCTGGGGGTCCTGTGCAGAGTTGGAGAGGGTGAAGAGAAAGGGTGGCTTGGGGCGGGAAGATAGGCTTGTTTGTTTCCGCTGCTTATTCTTATCTCTTTGTATTGCTGATGGGGGCATTGGCTTGGTCTGCTCTCTGTCCACAGCAGCACGTCTCAGGTTGAAGGGCCGACTGAAGTGGTGAGCACTGCTTCTAAGGAGGAGGTTATTTCCCCGTGCACCACCCTCCATGGTCAGGGAGTGTCTCTGCTGCCTGGGATTGTTTTTCACCGGCTGCCTGTTGAAGCCTGCTGCACTTAGTTTGATTGCATCTACCTGGCTCCCTGGGTAAGTAGAATAACTGCACCATTCTGTACTAACTGCTACTCTAATCATTGTCTTTCCCTTGCTCAGAAGGACGAGCAGCTTCCCATAGTAATCCCTCTGCCCCAGGCAGAAGAAAGGGCTTCCTTCCCATAGTCCCAGTAAAGACGCAGTAAACATACTCTTTAATCAGAATATGTTACAGCCTAGTATTTATTACTAATTTATTTTTGCTGATTTTCATGACCTATGCACACCCTTAAACAACACGCAAATGAATCAGTTTGACAGGAAATATCAGTTAATTGTTTGTCCTTGATTCACTGGAATTATTATGAGATGACTTTGGAACTTTTGGAATACCAATCCATGCCTTTTCTTTCTATGAAACGTAAAAGATTGTCATCATTACAATGTTTACTTTTAGACGGTTGACCCAAGGATCTCCTATTCATGCACTAACTTATAATATAAATTTTTCAAAAGAAAATAATACTACGACAGTGAACTAAGGTGAAGTGACACCGACTGTCTAATTTCTGTCCAAGCATAAGTCCATTTGAGAGTAGGAAATTTGTGCTCCCATATTTCATTATTTCATTTATGTAAAATGTTCCAAACAGGCAAAACTGGCGAGAGAAAAAGGAGTTTCGTGTTTGTCTGGGGCTAAGGGGAGAAGGATAGGGGGTGGTTACTGCCAACTGAGAGAGGGTTTGTTTTGAGGGTGTGAGACTCCTCTGGAGTTTGATGGTCGTAATGATTACACAACTCTTGAATATACTAAAGCCACTGCATTGTACACATGAGAAGGGTAAATTCTGCAACTTGTGAATTATACCTCAATAAAACACGGTATCGAGAGGTTACATCTATGTTGTATTTCAGTTTGCCTCTGTAGTGAAAGCACAGTAAGTAATTCTTTTCTTCAACTATGTTCATTGCTTTAAGGCCAGAAACATCGTTTTAAGGCTTATATTATTCTTACACTGTATTAATTATAACTTATTCAAATGTTTCTTTTTTTAAGATTTTATTTTTACTAATTTGACAGACAGAGATTACAAGTAGACAGAGAGACACACAGAGAGAGAGGAGGAGGCAGGCTCCCTGCTGAGCAAAGAGCCTGATGTGGGGCTCGATCCCAGGACCCTGAGATCATGACCTGAGCCGAATGCTTAACCCACTGAGTCACCCAGGCACTCCTTATTCAAATATTCTTATAAGTTTTGACTACCTGCACCTAATTTGGCCAACTCTTCACCTCCTCACCTCCTAGTGCCCGCTCTCCCACCTTTGGCAACCACCGTTCTGTTTTCTGTATGTGTGAATTAGGGTGTTTGAGATTCATCCGTGACATCATACAGAAGTTGTCTTTCTCTGACTTATTTCACTGAGCGTAACGCCCCTTGGTTTTCCTGGCTCAATGATATTCTGTTGAATACATACACCATCTCTCTACCCAATCACCTGTTGACAGACATGGACATTGTTTCCATAACTTTGTTTCCATAACTTGGCTCTTATAAAAAAATGCTGCAGTGAACATGAAGGTACAAATATCTCTTTGAGAGAGTGACTTGGTTTCCTTCAGCTATGGATTCAGAAGTGGGATTGCTGGGTCACAAGATAGTTCCATGTTTAATATTTTTGAGGCCCCTCCACACCGTTCTCCAGAGCGGCTGCACCAGTTTGTGATCTCACCAACAGGGCAAAGGGTTCCTTTTCTCCCCATCTTTGCCGACACCTGTTGTTTCTTTCTTTTTAATGACAGTTGTCCTAACAGGTGTGAGGTGATATCTCATTGTGGTTTCCACTTGCATTTTCCTGATTGTTAGTTATATTGAACACCTGTTCATGTACCTGCTGGCCATTTTTATATCTTCTTTAAAAATTGTCTATTCGGTCTCTCTGTCCATTATTGAATTGAATTGCTTGAGTTTCTGTTATTGGTTGTATAACTTCTTTATATATTTTGGATATTAATTCCTCATCAGATATATTATTTGCAAAGATTTTCTACCATCCCATAGATTGTTTTTTTCATTTTGTTGATGGTTTCCTTTGCTGTGTGACTAAGGCTTTAATTTCTAGTTTTAAGGTAATTTGTCCTTGAGGAGATTTTCTAAGACTCTAACCAGCAGCTTGAGTGTTAATCATGCAACAGTACTTTCAGTCCTGGCTGGGTCTTGGGCAGAAGAACAGGAGTCTGAAAAGACAGCTATGACCTGGTCCACTGCTACACCACCTCACCTCTCAAATCTCAGCAAGGCACATCTGGTTGCCTTTTTTCAACTCCATGTTTCCCAGAAGAGTTGATCCCTGAATATTTTCACCCCCAAAGAACACCTTCTCTTCTTCTGGGACACTTGTTAGGAAACACGGTTGCACCAGCCCATATGCTTTCTGAGGACAAATGCCTTTGCTCTACTACAAGAAACTGACTGATGTTTTTTAGCCTCAATAAATAAATAGTAAGAAGTGATAATTGTAATTCTGTTGAAGTTTTCTTTTAATTTAGAGAAAACCTAAGCAAAGCAAAAGGATAAATCCATATAAAAACAAAAAGTGCATTCAAATATTGACCAAGAGCATCATTTGGTAGTAACACAAAAAGAAGTCTAATCTGTCCTTGATTAAAGAGGGAGGGTATATACTGTAGGATTTTTACTAACATAAAAAGCTATTCCTGGGTCTTTTTAAAAAGAATTTAGCTAAAAATAGTTTCTTCTCCATGCAGAATTTGAATACATTATAAAAATAAAAGAATGATTGTCTTTTATATAATGAATTGTATTTACATTTCTTTTCTTATCTCTTCTGGTTTTTTTTGTTGTTGTTATTTTGTTTTTTTTCCACCAGAAGACAAAATAGTTGCTGGACCCAGGCTTACAAAAAAACTGACAGCTAGAGCCAGTATAGATTATGATAAAATCCATTTTTTCCACAGCTTATAGAGAGAACTGAAGAAAAGTATATTCTATGTAAGACAGCAAGGACAGACAATCTAGCAAAGCTTTATCAGTCTGTGCATAAAAAGGGGCTGATTATTTTGCTGGACTTTGATGTGTGAATGCTTTATGTACACTTCAAAATCTTTGTTTAAATTCAAGTGAACAGGAAGCCAGAGGTATCTTATCTAGTCATAGGAACACACTAATGTTTAAAGCATTTCTTCTTTATCTTTTCCTCTTTATCCTTTTAAACATTATTTTGTAATTAATATTTCAAATGCCTGACTTGTTAAAAGACTTACATATGAGAATTTAACAATTTTGAGTACAAAGCACTCTAAACAATTTACAGTCAAGATACTTGTCAGTAATTGTCACATCAGGCTTATTGAATATTTTATCTTGCCTTCTTGGTCCCCCAAAAGAGCCAAGGGTAAATAAGTCACTCTCAGTCTCTGGCACCTCCAAGTTCAAACTTGAACATCGCTGGTTAGGGGTTACAGGAGAATCACCACACTTTGTAATAAAGCGGTTCAAAAATACTTTCTAAGTGTAGAAAAATCCCTGCTACAGAATACTCTAAAGAAAATGTCTAACTGATAATTCAACAGTGGATAATTGATTTGAAAAACACCAAAAATAAGTGAATGCTCTAATTCATTTGGGCGTAAAGTCTTTTCATTGTGTGAAAATAATCATCGTTTCCAGTATATACGCAGTACAATAAGACTTGATTTAAACCAGAGCAGACATAATGCTCATAATTTACCTGGTGGTAAATCATGGGAAAACAGCATAATAAAAGGAGGGTCCAGGGGAGATTGGTTGGTTGGTTAGTTTGCACAATATTTATTTACTACTGTTAAGGCTGAGGAGAATCCTTCAGGAGCTGAGGTGCAGATGGAGTGGAGTTGCTTCTCGGGAGAAAGCGCGGCAGGAGTGGTGACTAGGACTGGGCGGGGCGGCGGTGGGGGGCACACACCGTTATGCGTCAGCGCATAAGCCTCAGACCCTCTGCCAAGACAACATAAGATTTGGGTGGAAAGAATTTGTCTCATTCATCACAGCATCCACACAGTCTAGAAAACTGTCAGTACTGTACTAGATGCTCAGCAAATATTTGTGAAATTAATATCTATTTTGAGCAAGTTAATTAAAAAAATAAATTACTTTTGTTTTTCTGCATGCAAATATATTGTAGAAACATTGGCTAGAGAACGTCTGTGTGCAGTCCCTCTGCTGGAAATGTTGACCAAAACTTGACTTTCCTCTGGGCTCTTGTCTCTGACTTACATCATGGCTCTTGGTGTGGTTTAAAGATTGTTGGGGCTCATGTGAGACATCAGGTGCCTGTGTTTATTCACATTTTTCTTGAGTTTGGAACCAACATTACTAAAAATATGTTGTTTTGAGATGTTTTCAACCTATTCCTTTTAAAGGTTATTCTTTCTTTCTTTCTTTCTTTCTCTCTTTCTTTTCCTTCCTTCCTTCCTTCTTTTCTTAATACAAGAGTATTTGTTCTATTTGTGTACACGGCAAATCAAAAGAGTATCAAAACTCCTCTTTTGGCCAGTGTATCTTTTCACCCTTTAGAGTTATTAGATAAAATAATTTTTCTACTCATTTAAAAATAAATCTATAGTTAATCTTTATCAAAATCATTCTGGCTGAAGAAACTGTTAGACCTGCGTATAGTTTCCTAAGATTTAGTGCTAGTTCTATCTTGTTTTTGGGTATATGTGTACACGGTCTGTTGGTTCTAATGCTGCTGACTATTAATATTTCCTAGTTCAAAGTCAGTGCAGTCAGTCACTTAAATACATCTAGTTGGTGGCTGTAAACTCTCCCATAGGACTTCACTGCAAGTGATTCTGCGAACTATGGTTTCAGCCCTTCTAACCTTTCTGAACAGAAGAAATCTGAAATGGCATGATGGGGAGCAACCCTGGCACCGAACACTTTTGCCCACTGTTGACCAAAAGATGGCTGCCTCCACCTTCAGGCACCACCTCTGTGTCCACGGCAAGATGAAAAGGGCAAGGCCAGGCAAGCCCTGTCGACACTTCCAAATAGTCCTGCTTCTTGCCATGAGGCATTCTTCCTGAAAGGAAATCATTTGATAACAAATCAGTCCTGATGACAAAATTCATCTGAGAGATGAGTGACAATGTTGGATTAAAGGATCCGCGGTGAGCACCAGGTCCATTTCAGTCCCAAAGCAAAGGCACAGAGCAGGAAATACAGGGTATAACTAATAGGACGCCATGTCAGCCCAACTTGGAGCTGGAAGGGGAGAGCAGGGGAGGACAGCTGTGCTCCAGTATTCTTATCTGTCACCGTGGGAAGTCTGAAGAATTACCTAAATCTCATAACTTAATTAATAGAAGCTTAAGAGCATAAATGGGTCCTTTAGAAACACTAATTATAGTAACAGTCAATTCTATTAATGACTGTAATTGCTTTAATTTTCTTATCTGGTAATTAAAGGGAAACAGAGGTGAATATATCATTATTTCTTATTATTGTTCACCAGGATCTACCGCCCAAGCTTCCTTTAAAAAACTGCACTTATACTCTATGGTGATCAACATAATACAATAAAAATAATAATACTAAAATATAAAATATAAATAACTGATAAAAAAGAAATTGCATACACATTATTAAAATTAAAAAAGGAACTTTCAGGACAAATTAAGCCCAGACTCAAATCTGGTTAAGCATGCAGAAGGGAGATACACACATTCAAACATACGAAATTAAAAACACACAGAACGTGGGGCACCTTGTTGGCTCAGCTGGTTGAGTGACTGACTCTTGATTTTGACTCAGGTCATGATTTCAGGGTCCTGGGATGGAGTCCCACGTGGGGCCCAGCATGGAGTCTGCCTGAGATTCTTTTTCCCTCGGCCCCTGCCCCTGCCCCTGCTCGGACGACCTCTCTCGCTTTCTCTCTCAAATAAATAAATAAATCTTCAAAAAACAAAAACAGAAACAACCCCCCCCCCCACACACACACACAGACCACAAAGTAAAACAGAAAGAATAGAAGAATCTTTCAAAAGGAAATGGGAAAGAAAATGTGAGAGAAATGATAAAACGGAGATCAGACTTTCCTGTCCTATCAATGAATATACATGAAAATGACACAAACTAATTAAATAGAAATGTTTCTCTTTCAACAGAGCACAGAAGCCCGAGATATGTGGGTAAAGCAATGCAGTCTGGAATGCACTAATAAAAAGCTGCTGGACATAAAGGAAGAAGAATTAACTGATAAATGGGTACAAAATGAACTCAGGGATCACGAGATTGTGTTCGAAGGCAAGGCAATGGTACTGAGAGACACAAAGGAGCCACCTTCTGAAGATTACTGTTCAGTCCAGGGTAGAGGTCCAGAGCCACCATGAATCCAGTGGCACCAGCAAACTCTTTTCCAAGCAAAGGTCTCTCCTGAGCGTTGTGCCCTGGACTCAGACATATGTGAGACTTACTATGATGGCTGCATAAGGTGAGGGAGACCAAAGCCAAGAGACGGAGCATAGGGCCAAATGAGGTCAGAAGTCTAGTGGGAATCCCTGACAAGACCCTGCCCCAAAGGGTTGGCTCACATTCTGTGAATGAAAACAAGGCAATGGGCCACACTAACAAGGACAGGAAGGAAACTCAACTGCATCACTTCAGCCTTGAGTGGCCATATAATGTGCCCTCCACAGACAGATGCTTCTCAGGGGAAAGGACACTACAATTATACTCTAACAGCCTGGAACATACAGCCGTTCTAGGTGGAAGGGAAAGGAAGTTCTCTGATGGTCTGTAGTAGCAATCTCATTCTTCAGCCAGTTTCCAACACAAGTTAACACTACCTGCAAGTCTGTCAAAAACTTTGGCAAATCATCTAAGGGTCATCCCAGGTTGGTGGGATGATGGAACCCAGGAGAATGATGGTAAAAACACCATCCTTCTTTGGCGGAATGCAGCCCTTAAACTAGGCCACAAAGAGTTTTCACAGATAAATTGGAAAATGAGGTTAAGGGCAAATGTAGGAAAACACACTGGGATAAAATAAATTCTGAAGGAAAACAGAAGGAAAAACTCAACTGTAGAAATTCTTACCCAAACAATGAAAATAATTCTATAATATTTCTAGAGAAAGAGAGACAAAGAGAGATGTATAAATGCCCCAATTAATGACTAATCCAGAAATTCTATAATTAATACACAAACTTAAGAATTGCTCATTTGCCGGGGCACCTGGGTGGCTTAGTGGATTAAGCCACTGCCTTCGGCTTGGGTCATGATCTCAGTGTCCTGGGATCGAGCCCCGCATCGGGCTCTCCGCTCGGCGAGGAGCCTGCTTCCCCCTCTGGCTCTGCCTGCCTCTCTGCCTACTTGTGATCTCTCTCTGTCAAATAAAATAAATAAATAAAATCTTTAAAAAAAAAAAAAAAGAATTGCTCATTTGCCTAGCAGCCAGGAAGTAATTAGTTTAACCAAGACTAAAAAGTATAAAATAAAATAAAATAATGATAAAGAGATACAAAACAGATGAGATTTCACGACACTGGAACACAGTCACATGGGAGCACACTTTAGTAGTTTCTTACAAAACTGACCATATTCCTACCATAAGATGCAACAACCGTGCTCCTTGGTGTTTTCCCCCAAGGAGCTGAAAACGTCTATCCACAAAAAGACCTACGCATAGACCCTTAGAGCAGTTAGTTTATAGCATTATTCATAATCACTGAAACTTAGAAACAAAGATGCCCCTCAGCAGTGAATGGTCACAAAAATGGTACATCCAGACCATGGAGTATTATCCACCACTAAAGAAAAATAAAGTATCAAGCCATGAAAAGACATGGAACCCTAAACACGTATTACTAAGTGAAAGAAGCCAATCTAAAAAGACCTATGTACTTTATGCTTCCAACTATGTGATGGTTTTGGAAGGTTTAAGGGGACAGTAAAAAGATGAGTGGTTCCCGGAAGTCAGCAGGGAGGCAAGCATGAACAGAAGGAGCACAGAGTGTTTTAGGGCACGAAACTACTCGGTCTGATGCCGTAATGGTGGATACAAGCCATGGAGTGGGAAAGGCGAGACTGACCTGGGGGCAGGGGTCTATGGAAGCCCTCTGTACCTTTCACTCAGTTTTGCTGTGAATCTAAAAGTGCTCTAAAAAAATTAAGCCTATTTAAAAAAGTCTATGACCCCAAAGCAAGAAATTGCTCAAAATAAATGAACCCCATAGAGACATGTCTGAAGACCACAAGGAAGCAGCCCGAAGGGTTGTCATGGGCTAGATCTAGGAGGGGACCCAACTAAAGGACCAAGAAAACACAACAAAACAATAACGATTCAACAGAGAAATTACTGAAACATATGACAAATTTGGAATCTACATAGTGGATTAAAGTATTTTATCAGGATTTAATCTTCTGAATCTCATAACTACCCTGTGGTTACACAAGAGACAGAGACAATGTCCTGTTCTCAGGAAATACCCTTTGAAATGGTGAAGGGTGGAGGAGCACGGTCTTTCCGTCCCAGCCTCGGGAAGCTCCGAAAAGCAACAAATTGTGGCATGTGTGAAACAATGGGCAGATCTGGCTGAAGATCATTGGTAAGTTCTTTGTGTGGTCTCCAACTTTTCTAGAAGTATAAACCTATTTCAAAGTAAAACAAAAACGAAAATGAGGAAAAGTCCCCTTGCCTCCATGCCCCACGTGATGAAAAGCACAGAGCAGAGCCCTCCAGTGTAGAGCTGAGCTCCGTGTTGGCTGCGTCCCCATGTGACTTCCTTCCACACGACATGGCAGTCGGGTCCAGTCGAGGTGCTGGGAGATCAGCCCCCGCTGCAGGCTTGCGTCCCAGGCATGTTGTGCTTTCTGTGCCACGGGGGTGCTATTCTGCTGACGGGGGACATCGCCTTTCTTTAGTCCTTGCATGTCAAGTGGAATGGGTCAGTGTTTAGATGAAGGGAAGGAATAAAATAGCGTAGAGCCCTGCATACAAAGTGTGTGTGAGCAGGTATGTGTGTTTAATGCTTTGTATTTGTTTTGTTTTTTAAGTAGGCGTCACGCCCAGCATGGAGCCCAATGCAGGGCTTGAACTCACAACCCTGAGATCGAGACCCAAGCTGAAATCAAGGGTCAGATGCTTAGCTGACTGAGCCCCCCAGACCCCTATTTAATGCTATTTCTGTATCTTTCTTGGTTTATGCATGCTGGTTAGACATGACCTTAACCTGGTTAGTAACTTGTGATTACCTGCTGGCAGCTAACCAGAGATGAAGACAGAATCATAAAAAGAACTGAGTCTTGCTGGGACTCCCAAATGCCAACCCTTCAACTTCCCAGGTACATCACAGTGATTTCTCAGAGTTGAGCATTTTCCTGGAGCCATTAGCCCCCAGGTTGACATTTCTAGCCTGGTCAGTGTACTTGAAACAAGATGTTGTGGGGTTTGGACCGAGGCCCAAAACTGTAAGTATGACACAAGAATGAGCTGCCAAGAGCCTGCTCATGTGCTGATAGGAACGCTTAGAAATTGTAAAGTGTTCCCGCCTTCCCATTGTCCACCTTGCGGGTAAAAAGGAGATGAAGTTGAACATACCAGAAAGTGAGAGAATTGTTGCATTCCTGTGGCCTTTCCTTACCCATGTGAGAGGAGAGGGGGGCTTCCCCTCACCCATCACCAAATGAGAGGGGGCTCCCAGATTGTCTTTGGGGCCTGGACCCATGCCTCTGCAATGTGAGAGACATGGCCTCACACCTAAAGGAGTGAAGGATTTGGTTCACACCTAAAGGGTCTAAAGGCAAAGAGGCTAAAGGCAGAGCTGCCAACTGAACGCTTGGAAAGCAGGCTGTGTGGATACCAGCTAACTCCTCCCTCGTGCCAGGAAATGCCTGAGCTCCCAGGGCCAGCCACGAACTCGGCAGATGGGGGGCTGGCTCGCAGTTAACCCAGAAGGGATCCCACCCAAGAGAAGACGCCTGCAAGAGGAAAAAGACCCACCAGAGGGAAGGGCCTCGGGGAATCCAGGGTGAAGGCACATTTTAAGCCATTAGGTAAAGAGGCTTGTGCTGAAGAAATGGAGTCTGGAGGTCCCTAACTGCAGGGCACGGATACCCAGGCCTCCCTGCGGAATACGAATGAGAGCACCATTCCCAGTTCTGCTCCACATCATGGGCCTGATCCTCAAGAAGTCAGGCATGGGAACCAGATGAGGGAAGGACACTGAAGAAAGAAACAGGCCAGATCCCTTTTCTGCTTTGCCACTTCCTAGCCTGAAGCAGGCCAGGCCTGGGACAGAGAGACATTCAAATAGAATGAGAGGTTGGGATTCTGGCTGGATCCTAGCAAGGATGCTTTGAAGCCAAATGAGACTGCATCCCTGGCTCAGAGAATGGGGAAGGCCCCCTGACTTCCTTCTGGGGACCAGGAAGTGGACTGGGTCTAATAGACAGTAGAGTGTCTGCACCCTTGGGAATCCAGCATGCTCAACAAAGTGGGTAAACACTTAATGTCTTCACTTGGAGAGCCCACAGAAATTTCATTATCAGGATCCCCAGGGCTGACTTCTTAATAATATTCAAATCTTATCTCCCCTCTAATCCATACAACAATGAACGGACCAGTATCCCAAGCTGGAGGCTACACACCAGCACCGAAGTCTCCAAGTTGGCAGAGCTGAAGAGCGCCGTCTTGCAACCATGGCAAGACCTTCATTTACTAAAGCATCAGTCCACACTTACTCTTGTTATCAAATTACCTGTTTCCATTTAGATGTTCTTCCTATACACCCTTCCTCTGACCCCTCCCAGGGTCACCGATCACTCCAGGACCACTGCTCTTATTGGGGTCCCCAATTATATCATGTTTCATGACTCTGTGGCCTCATACATCTTGTTGTCTCTCTCCCCTTCAGTTATATTTTCTCCTACCCACCTCAATCTAAGCATCAAGGTTTGATGAAACTTTTCCTGACGCTGTATTGTGATTTCTGGGCTCTGTCTTGGCCCCTCATCATGACCTGACGTCTATTTCATTGTAGTTCATATCACACCTTGCCAGGAACAAGGATTTACTTCTCTTTCCTCAGAGCACCTCGTGCTCCAATATATTTTGTTTGACATTGCGTTTCTTCACCCAGCAAGCTGCTTAATGCCAATTCTACGTTCACTAGTTGTTGACTAGATGAATGGAGGAGAAATGGGTGAAGGGTTTTGTTAATGCAGCATATTGTTACGGTGATGATGATGATGTGTAGCAAGAACTTATGTCAGCAGTCTTTATAGTTTTCAGTGTTTTCATACACATTATTGTATTTTTTCTTCACGCGTATAAAAGAAGAAAACCAACCTAAGAGGGATCAAAGAACTTACCCACTATAAAGAAGTAATTTTTTTCCTTCAAAACAGTCACAGCTTAATAGAAAAGTTGGATTATTGTGCAAAGAGTGCTTTTTTCCTATTTTCTCCCCAGAGCCACTTGAGCATAAAGAGCCAACCCATGATCCCATCAACTGAATTTACTGTTGTGTTCCAACAAGGGAAATGCAAAGCAAGGAGCAGCATCAAACTCGGGAAATTCATACTGCCTTAAAACCCTCATGCATGTCATATAGGTTCTGTCAACTGCGCCCACAATGTCTTTTGTATCAAGGGATCAGAAGCAAACACCACAGTTGTCACATCTGCTCAGTCTTCTCCAGCCTGGGAAAGTCCTCTGTCTTCTCTAGAAGTCATGATCTTGATGCTTTTGAAGATTACATTACAGTTAGTTGGGGGGATGGGAATTTTATTCTTACTCATGATTTGAGGCAGGGTCTGG
Organism: Mustela nivalis; assembly: GCF_964662115.1. Lineage (NCBI taxonomy): Eukaryota > Metazoa > Chordata > Mammalia > Carnivora > Mustelidae > Mustela > Mustela nivalis. The sequence goes on from NC_139034.1 coordinate 85,498,354, forward strand.
GTCTTTGGCCGGAGAATTGTAGACGCGACGCTGTGTTCTTCGTGTGCTATCCTTCAAGCGACACCAGATGTTGATCTGTCTACACCCAGGTTTTTCCCTTTGGTAGTGAATTAAGATGGTGTCTTCCATGTTTTCCACTGCTGAGCTACCCTCTCCTCCCTTATAATCAGGACATAGTTTGTGAGCACATACTTTGGAAATATAGAAATAGTCTGTTCTTCATCATAGCTTCAAATTATTCACTCCGTTTTGGCTACATGTCTCCAGAGTCATATAAGGTAAGAGTTCTCATTTTTATCCAATGGACTGCAATCTATTCTCTCAGTATGTATTTTGAGGCTTCACTTGTCAGGACCAGTGATGTCCCCTCAAACTGGCTTCTGTGTCCTTTAGACATTCCCACCATACTTGAAACACTAATTTTTCTTCTGGGTAAACAAGATTTGGTGGTTTCATTGGGTAATGTTTTTGGTCCAGCCTTGAGGCTGAACATTTCTCCAAAGAGTCTTGGTTCTTTATAGTGGAAAATGGGCATTGGATCTGCTCATTCCATGGGGGTGACACGGCTCTCACTTTTCCTCAGTGGACAGAGCTAGGCAAACACACATATGCATGTTTATATTTATTTCTATATCTAAGATCAGGTATTAAAAATGATGAGTTCGCTCTAACACAATCAACATGGAGAATTTTATTCTAGTCACCTTCTCTCCTATTTTTGTAACTCCTCCTCTAACAATATAAAATCCTAGTTCTAATCATCATTAAGATATTTACTTTGGGGGGTCACTCTCCCTATGTATTACCCATTTCCTGTCTCTCCTGCTACTCTCTTCCCTCCTCAACCTACTTGGGCTTCAACCTCCAGGCCTGACTACCCCTCAGGGGAGAAAACTTCTTCCCACTTCTGGGGCCCTGACATTCCATGGCAGATAGCTCCCTCCCTGAGGAGTCCCACCACCACACTGGAGTGGGAGCCCCTCTCTGGGCCACTATGGCAGTCCACCGTCCACTGTCTAAGCAAGAAACAACTTTGCGTTAACAGTGACACTAGGCTTGAGTGTTCATCACATGTTTTAGTAGCAAAGAAATAAGAGATTCAGGGCACTCAATTCTAATTTTCTTGCCCTTCAAACAACTCCCTTATATTTCTATACTTATAGAGGCTAAAAGGCTTCAGTTAGGTTAATCTAGTGAAGCGTGAAATAGCAGGTTTAGTGGCTAATTTCAGGAACAACAAAATACTACTTGGTTTTTCCTTAAAGGGGTGTTCAAACTAAAGAAGCTCACTGAAAGTATTAGTTACTTTATTTCCATTATTTTCTTGATGAGTAATGCTTCAACAGATATTTTGGTAAGAGAAATCTGATGATTTCCCTAGGATAAATTCCTGGAATTGCAGTAAGTTATTGGTTCAAAGAATGAATATTTTTGAAGATATGTATGTATATATTCATTCTTCGAGACATATGTAATATATATAATACACACACACACACATATATATATATAATTATCCTAAAGTATACCAGTTTTACTATAAAATATGTGCGAAAGCAAAGCAGAACTGGCTTACAAAACAGAAACAATATATACCTCTTTATATATCGTACAAATTATTCAGAGTAGCTAGGATTTTTCCTTACACAGAATAGATACCCAATAAATTTATTGAACAAGTAATGTCTTCACAGATGCCTCATGATTTAAGAGTGTATGTCTAGGTACAAATGCACATATACGTATACACATGGACTTTCACATATACCGCATATGAAATATATATGAATATATACAAAATTTATATTTGAATATACATATGAAATGTATATATTATGCTCTACAGATTCTCAATGTTGGGTCATATATCTTTGGATGAAACATACAGAGACGTTCTAGATACTCTTCTGATTTTATTGACTATGGGAACTTGAACAAGTTACCGATACTGTCAGAGGAGACTCCAGAGGACACCAGACGATGGAAGTATTATTAAAGCCAATGAAGGAGCTGCAGAGTCTGAACTTCTATGCAGAAAAACAAAAGGGCTTTTAATGAGATGAGATTCATGTCAGTTCCATGATGCAACATTGGGTTGGTTGCAATGTGTCTTCCAACTCTAGATGGAGTCTTGAGAGACAGAGGTGAAAAGAGGTTTGACTTCTCAGTAAGTTGAGCGTCCGACGCTTGACCTTGGCTGAGGTCTTGCGTTCCGGGTTGTGAGATTGAGCCCCTCATAGGGCTCCACACTCGGTGGGCAGTCTGCTTGAGATTCTTTTCCTCTGTCCCTCCTCCTGCTCATGTGCTCTCTAAATAAATAAATAAATATCTTTTAACTTAATAATAAAAAAAAAGAAGTTTGATTCTGATGAAATAACCCCTAAAAACTAGAGATGCTCAATAACGGAGCTCGTTGCTGTCCGAACCCTGAGCACCCCAAAACTTGAGCTAGTTCAGCTAAAGCCAAAGGTTGAGAGGAAAAGCCGTGCTGCAGTCACCTCCGTGAAGGAGGAAACTGAATGTGCTTCAGCCAGGAGTGAGGGTCCAGCTTCTTAAAATACTATTACTAAGATTCAAAATATCATTTTGTTAATTTTCTAGACGACAAAATACACACATTATGTCTATAAGAACATAGAATAGGCGTCTTCAACTCACGTAACGGCCAGCCAGGATGGAAGATTTGGTCCAGGTGTAGACCAGCATCCACTCAGCGCACCCGTGAACAAGCAAAGGGCCAAATACCGAAACGGACGCTCACAATTTTACGGTCCCCCTCCTCCACCAGAGCATCAGGGAACGTCTCAAAACAAGGAAATGTCTACGCCAGATTTATTGGTAAAACACTTGTTTTTCTTTTGTTTTATTTTAAAGTAGGACATATGTGTGAAATTTAGGAATATAATGGGAGGGGGGTGTGTGCCTGGGTGGCTCAGTCGTTAAGCATCTGCCTTCAGCTGGGGTCGTGGTCCCAGGGTTCTGGGATGGAGCCTCGTGTTGGGCTCCCTGCTCAGCGGGAAGCCTGCTTCTCCCTCTCCCGCTTGCTTGTGATCTCTCTCTCTCTCTGTCAAATAAGTAAATAAAATCTTCTTTAAAAAAATAGAGTAGAATAGGAGGATGAGAGTGGATAGCGGCGCCAACAGAAACCCGCAAGAATTTAGACACGTGAAGAGTGGGGAAAAAATAAATAAATAAAGCCTAATAATCATTTATCTCCACCAGGCTGTTTGGGGATTGGAAACGGGCTATCACTGCACGTGACCTTCTGCCGCGGGCAGCGATGACTGGAATCTTTTGAGATAGACTTATGTTGGCTCGGGTCTAAACCGTGAGTGACTTCCGTTCTCATCTCCGTCCTGAAGCTTCGGCGGACCGTGTGATCCGCGGCGATGTGCCGCTGGTTGTCCTGGACTCTCGAGTGTGTCCCACGTTTCTTTCCATGGCTCGGAATGCCAGCGGCTCCGCAGTTTTGCTCAGTTTCCGCATCTTTTCCTCTACCTGGGACATTTTATTTTGTAAACACCGCATTTGTTTTTGCAGATGTCCTTAGCTATTCACATCTGTGTCTTTGATATTTGAATCACAGATAGAAGCGGAAGCCGTGGCTCTGGAAAAAGGTATCGTTCAGCGTGGACCAGCTCCCGGCTGAATTCCTATTATAACCGAATGAGATTAAGCCCACGTTGAATTTGTATTTAGATAACCTTGTCGCTTTCCATTACCGACTCGGAACAGTTATGAGTAAGTGAAAGCCCCCATTGACCTTCCTAGATCATGCCCAAGTCAGGGAAATAAGCACAGCGTCCACACGGCACTGCCTGCCGGCCTTGGGCAGCTAAAAGATTCTATCAAAACAGTACTGACAAACTACTCACACATTTTCCGTGGGATCAGGAATTATCCAGGAGGCCTCTTTGTTGTCACAGAGGTAGAGTCCACTGCTCCAATTAATGTGGGCTTTGTGGATTTAAAATTTCCATTCTCCCAAGGGAAACTCTTCTCCCCCACGACCCAGTCCCCGGCACAGGTGACTGGGTGCGACACTGTTATGTAACAGACATGTGGGCCAAAAGAGAGAGGCAGAAGCTGACAGTGCACCCCCAGACCTGACCTCCATGAGCAACCCATCTTGGCACTGCTGGGAATGCTCTGTGGGTAGGCTTTGAAAAATCCCCTTTCCAGCAGCACACACAATAGCTCTTCTAATCACTACAGTTATCGCTGGATATCGACAAGGACCAGACCCTACCCCAAAGCTATTTTAAAATACGGCAGTAGTTTATTTTGTTGTTGATTTTTTCTTAACATGCTAGATCGGGGGTCAGCATACTTTTGCCATCAAGCCAAATCCCTATTTCTTTCCTATGGCCCCTAAGCTATGAGTGGCTCATATATTTGTAAATGGCTGGAAAATATCAAGAGAGGGGGCCTTTTTCATGAAACATATTATTTCTATAAAATTCAAATGTCAGGGTCCGTAACTGAAGTTTCACTGGCACACCGCCACACCCCTTGGTCTGTGTTGCCAATGGTGGCTTTCAGGCTGTGAATGCCACGGGCTCTGGCCAGTGACACTGTTGGCCCAGGTACAGATCACACCTTCTGAGATTGTCCGCACTGGAGCTTTGCCAGCAGGCATGGCGGGTCATCACTGTGTGTCTTCCTGGTGACCCGAGCTCAGGCTCCTGCCCGCTGGGCGCATAAGTAACTGCAGGGGTCTCTCTGTGTTCTGACAACTCAGAAAATGGTGCCACGTGCTACCACCCACGTGGCTCACGTGGCCCTCCCTCACGGGGAACTCTACCAGTGGTGGGGGAAGAGTTTCTAGTGTCTGTGGTCCATCAGAAACGGTCTTTAAGCCTTTTGTCTTAGAACCCAACTGGGTTTTCATCATCGGATGGATAGTAGATAAGGTCAAATTCCATATTTGCATCTTGGCTTTACAAAGTAGTTACTTCTCACTCCGAATCTTTCCCGAGAGGTGCGGATATGGCAGGAGCCCTGACTCTCTGTGGTGTAGTATTTGCAACCTCGTGCCGCTTTACACCGATGCATATAGTCTGTTTGGGGCTCATTCTCCAGTTCACCTAAAACCACGCTGGCTCAGGACCAGACAGAGACAAGCAACTGTCTGGTCTATGACGCCCTCCGACACGGCGAGTTACAATAAGAAATGTGTATGGAGCCATTGTCTCCTGCTTCTGGACCAGAGCTCCCAAAACTCTCGGGATGCCCTAGGCCAAGAAGCAATAAAGTGTCCTTCGTTACGTGACTTTTGGAAAGCAGCTAAGGATGGGGGCTCTTTGCCAAGGGAACCAACCAGGAATAGAGAACAGTCAGTCTCACCTCCTGATTTCTGGGAAGGAGAGAGGACTGGAGGTTGAACCCGTCACAGACAGCCAACAATTTCATCAGCTGCAGCCCTGTAAGGAAGCTTCTACCAAGGATGGTGTTTGAAGAGCTTCCAGGCTCTTGAACATCTGGAGATTTGGGGAAAACGTTACCCTCTGAGAGGACATTGGAAGCTCGGTGCCCTCTCCCCATACCAGGCCCGAAGCATCTCTTCCATCTGCATGTTCCTGAGTTATATCCTCTCATAATAAACTGATGATCTAGTAAGTAAAATACTTGAGTTCTGAGAGCCACTCTAGCAAATTTATTGAACCCAAGGAAGGGGTCATAGGAACCTCCAATCCACAGCCAGTCTGTAGGAGCACGGGTGACAGCCTGAGCTTGCGATAGGCATCCGAGGTGGAGGACAATCTTGGACTGAGTCCTTAACTTGTGAATCTGATCCTATTTCTAGGCAGATCGTGTCAGGACTGAATTGAATTGTAGGACGCCGAGCTGCCGTCACTGAGAATTGCTTTACTGGTTTGTTAAACCCCTCCACCGCCCGCGGAACTTGGGGATCAGAACAAGCTTGAATATGCACTAATCCCTAGGAAAGGTCTCTCGGATCTCCGCTTTTCAGGTGTGGTTACCAAGTGTACAACATAAAACAATTCATGGGAACAACGCAAAATAGGGCCTTCCAAGTCCAAATGGAAATTCTGTTGATTATCAGTTTCTTATCCCTGCCAGTGTTCCTATCTTGGTGGTTTCCATGTCTACTGATAATTTTCTACAGCTCAGATGAGGGACAAAACAATAGAGAATCATCCCAGAGCTAACCACTCTCCCCCCAGCCCCGCCAACACACACCCATCTAAAAACCTAGTACAAAAATGAGCTGGGTAGCATCTGCCTAGTCTCTGCTCGGTTTCTGGTGGTAGAGAGCTCGAGACCTTGCAAGGAAGTGCATTCCAGTTTTGTTATCTTTAGTTATTAGCTCTCCTCCCCACTTCCCTTGTTCCTGTGTGGATGTCCTCTTCTGTACTCTGAAGTAACACGGTTAAGCCTGACCCATTTTCTCCAGCCTGTCATACCAGGTGACCCACTGCTGCACGAGGGCATGGGACAAAGTAGCGTTCAAGGCAAAAACAAATCTCTTCGAGCTGCTTCAACATATGCGGTGCGTTGTATGTGAGGAAGAAGATAGACTGGAGAACTGAAATCAGCTCACAATTACTTAGCATGGGAGAGCCAAACACTGACAAATCCAGCTGCATTACGATGCACTGATTGCGAGAGAGGTTTCTATCAAAAGATTAACACTACACCGAATTTATGATACGTCCTTATTTTTGGCTGGGAAGACGAGGACACACAGCCACTGCTTTGTTATTTCTGAACTGATCCCCAGTTGGCACGTGTTGTAAGCATCGCCAAAGAAAGGAACCCAATATTTAAAACGGAACAAGAAAAGTTAAGCGTTCTCACGGGAAATAACGAGGTAATGTTTAGCCTGGTTAATTCGCGTTAACGGACCTGCGGACCCGCAATCCGGACCCCAGCTGATCAGCAGGGGGTATACTTAGAAAGTCATGAACAACAGCGCTGACGTGTTTATGCAAAAGAGTCTGCAATCGGAGAGTAAGCAAGTCCAGTGTGACTTCAGCTCTAACCAAGAAATCATGACACCCTGAGGTGTGTCTAATCCCCCCGTCTGCCATACCCATGAAGCTGGAGGAATGTCACCGAATGAATCCGATGACATTCAGTGTACGTCAGTGGCATGAAGATGTGATAACGTTTGAGGGCTGTAAGGGCATGAATGTCAAAGGAGGAGGACGATTGGCCTAGAGAATACTTCAAAGGAATGGAGTCTGCACGAATAGTCTAACCTATTACTTATGTGTGCTGAAAAAAATAATGAAGATATTTTTCAGGGGATACCTTTCCAAGAACACAGTAGTCTGTGAATCATTTAATTGCCTGCAAATGATAGATTCAGACTCAGAGCACGAGCCATTTGCATTCCTATCTCTAGATGTGAGGCTTCCCCTTTGAAAATACTCGAGAGAGAGAAACAGGAAGGAGGAAAATGGGTTGATTCGGGAGTCAGACAGGATCCGTGTTTCACACAGAAATGGTACACACTGAGAATGCGTGTATTTCAAGATAAATGGTTTAAATGTCCTTATTTCCAATATATAGCAGCTCTTTCCTGTTTTCTCTAATATCACTAGGCACATTGTGGAAGACAGATGGCCTTAATGCCCTGCTATGCCAGTACTCAAAATTCCCTGCCCAACTGTAACAATAATGTCCTTTCACATTTTAATAACACCTGCCACCCAGGGGGCCCATGACCCTCTGGAGTTTCATTTCATGCAACATTTCCATTAGGTTGGTTGTCTGCTTTGTTATTCGCAGCCAGGGAAGAAGCACACTAGGGTGTGCAAATTGGCTGACATTGTGATTCAAATTGGTTAATTTTCTAAAAAAATGTGTATTTTAATTGGACCCACAATTCCCTACACATTGGTTCATCCTGTAACTAATTACTATATTAATTTTTACTGAACAGCACCTTGACGATTCTTATATTTAAAGGTGAACTCTAAATGTGTTCCCTTCAAACATCAGCAAAAAGCAATGTCTTTCTACGTATTCAGATTGGACAGGAAACTTTTTTTGTCAGCTCTTGGTGAATTTACGGGGGGCCGTGTACGGACTGTGAACTTACCGTTTCACTATTTCACAGAAACATGGTCCTTCCTCTCCATGGCAAGTAACCGTGGCCTTGAAAGCCAAAGGAAATGGGCTGCCTAGATAACTCATGTGGGGACATTTAATGAGAGTGGGTCCATGGGTCCACTGAACAGAATGTTGTCTGGAAGGACTCAGAGGACAATCTCATGGCCACGTCCACCTGCCGTCTCTCAGCTGTGCTCTCCCTACCCCCGTCACCGCCTGCTGCCCACCTTCTTCAAAACCCCCAGGGCTCTCTCTTTCTTATGTGTAGGATGGCCCATAATTGGATAAGGAGACTATTACTACTGGTTAGTATTTGTTTGGAGGAGAACACCAGCTATCTACTTTCCACTGGTGGGGCTAATTTTAAGTCCTCACACAGCCTGAGATGTTAATGTATGTGTCTGGTTTATCTAGAAAGTATCTAACCACCCAGTCAAAGCAGTTGTTTCATTAAAAGAGTGAAAAGTGACCTTGAGAATTTGACTGATGGGTTTTACACAAGCACCTTAGTGAGTTGAGCCCTGGTTGGGCAGGGTTGTTGGCAGTCTGGACCAGACTATTTTCTTTCAAAGTTTCACACTAACACAACAACAGAACAATCAAAAGGGCAGCAAAGTTACGCATGCCATTACCCAAGTCAGGCATGGTGATGAGCACTGTTTCCACAATAGTGTAGGGGATCCTAGGAAGTGGGTCCTACAATGTGCCCATTGTAGAGGTGAGGGACAGAGGCCAGAGAACTTAGGGGTCTTCCCCAACGCTAACCCAGGTGACTGGAATGCCTGCAGAATTTGCAGAATGAGTGCAAAATGAAATAAGGGGCCCCTTGTTCAAATCTGTGAACAATTCCACCACAGTGAGAGCAGAGCTGTCCCCTACGACAGATGCTGTGATGTCTGTCTGCCCTTCCTCACCCAGTCTCCATTTCTGTCATTAGGAGACGAGGAAGGTGCCTGTGTGTCTTGAATATCAACAAGTTTCCTTGACTAGCTCATCTATTCAGGTAAAATCTGGCTTCCTGGTTATATTATATATGCCCCATAGTTGACTTGGTTGGTCTTTTCGCAGCACACACAGGCACACATACTTGTCTCTCATCTAGATTGCCCTGTCCAAAAGAACGCCATGCTTCTCGCCTTCCCTGGGGAGGAAGAGCTTGGCACCTTTCTACAGACCACAAGACTCATGAGTCACCTACTGTAGATGATGTACAGGAGCTTATAAATCACTGATTCCAGAACGTTCGACTCTTTACCATTTTCAGAAGCGCTAGTGGCAAAGAACTGAGAGTTTTATGTTAATATTTGTTTCTTAATCTTGGCCAATCAAGAAACTCCAGATTTATTTATTCCTTCCTCATTTTGCATATTTTAAGAGACTTTCTCTATAATTTTTCTCATAAGAAATGTTTATTTATATTGGATGGCAGTGTTTGTGCCTGACATCCAATTCAGATCTCACATCCAAGAACATACAAGTGACAATTGCTCCAGATTCCTCACTTTCCACTTCATTTCACGGAATCATGAGTTCTCCATCTGTCCCCTGAACTAACATCTCAGGACACCTCCTATCAGCATAACCCAAACACTTATTACCCAGCTTAATTGTCCCTTAACATAATGATCGTCATTGCATTACTAGGATTGTGATTTTGTGCTTTAATTTTTTTAGATATCTTAATTTGTGTGCTAAATAGGCCTTGAAATGCTTCTTTTTATCTTATTTTGTTTAAGTAAAAAAAAATATGGAATATTTTACCAACTTTTCTTTATCTGCTAATTGACTGATAAGAGTGAGCTCTTCCCTATGCACTCATTTAATCCCCACACCTATGTGAATCTGTTTTTCATATTCATTCTCTACCCCAGATTTTACCTACAGAATCACAAAAGCAGTTAATTTTGGCTGATACACTTCAAGATAATGTGTATGCTCAACTTAGAATTAATTCCACAAAAGAAGATGTTTGAACAGCAAACATAACTGCCAAATGATTTGACCCTTGAGTTATTTTTGTAATGAAAAGAAACAGGTGAAAACTCATTTTATGTTGATAACATAAAGAACAAATTTTCATGTAATATTGACAGAAGCTAATCTTTTTTGAAACAACAGCACTCCCTTATTATTGGTTCAAACAGTCAGCTTCCAAGATGGCCTCCAAATGGTCCCCAGAATGTCCTCCTCTCTCTTTCTTTCTCTCACACTCTCACACACACTCTTACACTCATTCTTTCTCACACTCTCTCACAGACACTTTTTCTTCCACAAACTCTCTCACACACACATTCTTTCTCACACGCTCTCTCACACACACTCAGTCTCGTTCTCACATTCTCACTTGCACACTCTCACACATGCACTCTCACACTCTTTCTCACACACTCTCTCTCATATACTCACACACTTTCTCTCACAAACTTACTCACACACTCTCACATACCCTATCTCACCTTCTCACTTGCACAGTCTTTCCCACATGCACTCCCACAAACACACTCTCATGCTCTCTTTCACAGACTTTTACACACACACACACACACACACACACATTCTCTTTCACACACACTCTCTCACACATGCACGCATGCCTTTCATTTAGTATATGTTAATTAATGATTCTCTTTAATATGATGAATTTTTAAAACACAGGGATTCTACATTCAGCTAGCTCAGCACAGAATATAGTTGATTCATGTAATTAAATTCTGGCAGATTAAAAAGATGCATTATGACCAAACAATAAACACATTCTGTACAGTGCTTTACAGTTGACAGTAACTTTGGTAAATGTTATCTCACCCAACCTCACCACAACTCATTCAGCTGGGACATGATTAAGAGCTAAATTGTGTCCCCCTCCAAAATTCATATGTTGAAGCCTGAGCCCTGGTACTTCAGAATGTGACTGCATTTGGAGACAGGGCTCGTTAAGGTAAAATAAGATCATGTGGGTGGGCCCAGTCCGATCTGACCGGTCTTCTTTGAGAAGAAGGAGCACGTGGAGAGAAATGGCCATCTACAAGTCAAGGAGAGAGGATTCAAAGGAACACCCTGATGTCAGACTTCTGTCACACAGTAATGTGAGAAAATAGATGTCCATTGTTCAGGCTGTCTTGTCTGGGGCACTCTGTTCCAGCAGCCCTTGCAAAGGAACCCAGACATTCCACCGAGGTGAAGTCATGAGGTCCATGACTCCTTACTGAGCAGGCCTGGGACCTGAATCTAAAACTTCTGACTTTGGACAGGCCTCACCTACATGAGCATTTGGCTATCTAGAAACAGGAGTTTATTGAGCACGTTTTGCTTTTATTTTATGGTCTTGACTTTATGTTACTAGGTTTACTTTGTAAGTCTTTTCAAATAGAGTTTATGAAGTCAGTTAGGACCAAGTCTAAAATCTTACTAACTGCTTTGTTCATAATGAAATGAATGAAGATTTAAAATAAACAAATTCTGTGGTGCTTCAGTTATTTTGAGGACAGTAGAGGTGGGAAAAAAAATCCACTGTAGGGCGCCTGGGTGGCTCAGTGGGTTAAGCCGCTGCCTTCGGCTCAGGTCATGATCTCAGGGTCCAGGGAGCCTGCTTCCTCCTCTCTCTCTCTGCCTGCCTCTCTGCCTACTTGTAATCTCTCTCTGTTAAATAAATAAATAAATCTTTAAAAAAAAAATCCACTGTATTTCTGTTTAAATTTTTTTTTTTTTTTTTTTTTTTTTGGAGAAAACATGGGTCACATGAAGAACCTGACAGTCCATCCGCTCTGCATTTCTAGTCATCACTCCAATGCAGATTTATGAAAAGCAATCTATTTGGATCATTAAGAAGGTGGCAAAAAATTATCAGAGATTAAGTGGCATGATTTGGAAAATGTTAGTAACAGTTCAAATTGGATGATAAAAACATGGAATTCATTTTACTATTGTGAATTATTTTAAGTGAGTTTGACATTTTTTCCTAATTGAAGAATAAAGGAAAACCTCTCCCAAACTTGTCCGTGGACTGCTGACTTCAACTTTTGGCAAGTGTAATTACCTATTTCTGGATAAACACAAGTACAGAGAAAGGATTTGGATCTTACTCTATTGCTGAAGCAAGAGAGGAAACTTGGGGCTTTTATGGGGAGCTGGGTAGGAGCTACTACCTCGTCTGTTTCATAAACTTATCTTTCAACAACACACTCTTTTTCTTGGAAGGACCTGGAGTCCTTTTCAGAGAATAAAACTCTTAGTTATGACTTAGACTCAGACTGTGAAGTAAGATGAGTTGACTAGAAACAAGACAGACCAACAAGCAAACAAATTACGTGGCAAAATGATTTAAGAACTAGGGCACCTGAATTGGCCAGATGACGGGGCTCTGGGCAAAGGGGCACAGGGAAGCTAGGCGGCAGCATCAGATCAAGGGCAATTAATTGTCTTTGACCTTACCCCTGGGTGTAGTCATTGCTGTGGGAGTGACACAGTGGAGGGGAAACCATTCCACTGTGGTTGTAGGGCCAGGAGGCATGATGCGAAATCCAACTACAGATGGCAGAATCCAAGACTAGAGCAGCAGCTTCTAGGAGGGGAGGCTGAAGCACACAGAAGACAGTGCCCTGACTTAGGCTGTGTGGTCCCTACGCCGTGGCTCACCAATCTGGTCCCCCTCCTGTCTGAGCTTGCCCCCTTGTCTTTGGGACCTAATGCTCTTCCTTCCTGTGACCGCATTCCTGCCTTGCCCATACTCCAGTTCTTGCTGTTCATCCCCTCTTTTATCATGTTGCCTTAGGTAATCACCTTTTTTGGTGCTTCTTGCTTCAGCAGAAGGTTTACTAATATCACTAAACTGATAGAAGCATCTCTTACGTGGAGGACAAGACTAGTGAAATCAGGATAAAAGAGGAGTAGAATCCAGGTCAGTGGGTCCACACAGACTGCCAAGATAAAACGGGAGGTACAGAGAGACATGGAGAGCGATGGAGACCAGCAGAAGCAGACCTAGAGGACGAAGCCAGGAGCACCAGGTCTAGGAGCCAGGAGCTCACTGTTACCTAGGAAAGTGATCTCAAGACTTGAGGTTGGGACCACCTCTGACTCATTTTGGAGTCACCCTCGAGTCTTAAGTCACAGGAAGGAAGAAGTGTCCCCTCTGTTTAGGAGGCCAGGACCGGGATTGGCAAATCCCTACTTGACCTACAGCTGGAGGAGAATGCTGCCATTATCTTTCCAGCTTGGGAGAGGACAGTTCTCTTCCTATGGCCAATTTGCCAAGAACATCTCGTTGCTCCTTCGTTCGTGAATTTGTGTACCTGTGAACAATATATTACACAGTTAGTGGGTGCGAGATACCGAGGTTCCCACAGCGATGCACTCTGTGTCTTTGAGGTGTTTCCCTGGGGCGAGATACACAAAAAATACATAATTTCTATTCAAAATCATTTATGGAGAAAGGGATGCATGTTGGCCTTGAGATACATTGATTAGGAGAAATTTGGGCACTGAAGTCATTCTCCGTTGAATTAGTGATCCATGCCATAGCGGTGCCAAGTCACAAATGATCCTGAAATGTTGTGCGTGTGACAATCAGCACGCAGGTACTCCTGAGTTTGCGCTCAGGTGATCTAGCCTGGTCCTGGCTGGTGTTTCTTCTGACCTCAGCTTGCTCTGCTCACGTCGGGAGTGACATGTCCGTGGTGGATTGAGGATGGCCTCAGCTGGGTTGACTCCTTCTTGCTCCATGTCTCCTGCTTCTGGTGGACAGTGGGCTAGCCCGGGCACAGGCTCACATTGGTGGTGGACGTCAGAGAGACCCAAAACCCTGATGGCTACGTGCCACCTGCCACAACAAATCACGTGGCCAAGTGGGAACTGAGAGTGAGGGGACGCTGCAGAGGGGCGGGGGGGCGGGGAGTCAAGTCACTGAGGTGATCCTGATAACACGCCACCCGGGGGTCCAGCAAACTGGCTGCCATCTTGGTTCTGTCACCAGCATTCACAGGAAGGAAGGTCTCTTATTGTGTCAACAACTAGGGTATTTAAGAATATATCAAAAAGGAGAGACAGTCCTGGGGAGCTGGGTGTTCATACTTGACTCAGGACAGTCTAGGGTCATTTGAGCTGCAACAGCTCCCTGGGGTTTCTGAGAATCTGTTCTTCATTTTTGTTTTTGTTTTAGAGAGAGAGCATGCCTGCAGGTGCATGCAGGGGGAGGGGCTGGACCATCAGGGGAGGGGGAGAACCTTAAGCAGTCTCTGAGCCCACCCATGGCTCCATCTCACGATCCTAAGATTATGACGTGAGATGGAAGCCAGTCAGATGCTTAACCCACCCTCCCCCCTGAGACCCACAGCTACCCCGGTAATCTGTTGTTTTGTGCTGGCTTCCCTTTGGCACCACTGGGCTCAGTGACCCATCAGATCAGAGAGAGCAAAGGGTTCCACTGCGGGGTAGAGGCGCAGGGCAGTGGGCAGAACAGGCCACACCACAGTTTTTGGGACTCCCATCTTGGACTCTTCTTGTAGGGTCTCGGGATCATGCGGGGGCAGTGCTGAGAAACAGATTCCTACCAACCCGGGGGAGTTAGACAAAACAACTCCCACTTCTCTGTGACCCAGAAAAGGGCACCACCTTGATAGCTCCAAAGAAATGGTTGTCCCAGAACGCAGGGGTCCCTCTGCTGTCGGTGGATCTCATCATTAGCCCCAGGGAGACAGCATGAGAGCACCAGGCAGGTCCTTAGGGACCTACTTAGGGAGAGAGGCTAATCTGACGTATCATCTGTAGAGAGAGAGCAAACGTAACCCCCTGACCGCCCCTAGAATCAAAACCACATCAGCAAAGGGAGCCAACATTTCCAAGAGAGTTACAACTCAGTAGGTGTAATTACACATCTAAGCCTCCTGACCTATTTTGGATCTTTGATATAAATTTGGTTTATTTCCAGACTTAATTATCCAGTGTAGATTTTGTGTGTGTGTATAAAACTTAAGTTATCTTTCATAATGTGTATTTATATCTTATACATAAATTTTGTATGTGTACATATACACACGTATATTTACATACACGCAGACATGTTCAATATATATCTATGAAAATTCAATAAAATTAAGTAAGATTCTCAAAAAATGTCTTTTAATATTTGGATAAAATAAGCTGAATTACCCAAGGGAAATATACTTCCTTCTCCCCTACACACTGTCTTTTTAACAGAGAAAAATCCCGTTGCCGCTGTGTCGCTGCTCTAAGCGCACAGTAGAGTGGTCGGCGTCATACTATTTGCCAGCTGTGCACACACTGGCCAGTTACTCCATCTCTGTAGTTTACAAAAGGGCAATATTAATTATGCTTATGCACAAGGTATATACTTATACTTATACACAAGAATGTGTAAAAAGCTCAGCACAGTTCCCGCTGTGGGCTGGCGGCCCTGATGTCATCAAGACTCCGGCGCTGACTTGGTGACTCTGACGTTGAGCTTCCCAACATTTAATGTAAATAACATTCACTAAGTGCCTACCCCGCCTGGAGTTCTACCAGACTCTGCACAGATATAAAAAAGAAAGTGGTATGTGGAACTTGCCTTACGTATAAGAAAACAGTATTTCATAATGAAACGATACAAAAAAATCCCACAAAAGTCAAGGGCGCCAGAAAGAGCTGTGAGCCGTGATGGGCAGAGCAGAGAGGGTGGGCATCCAAGTGGGGTTGAACTCGGGTTCCTTGTAGGGAAAAAAGGATTTAAGTAGTGACAAGGCAGGGAACACTCCTGGCAGATAAATAACTTGAGAAATTTAATGGAAGCTGGGAAAATCGAGTGGCATTTTGTCTCAGTACCCTTACAAAGGTCAGAGAAATGAGCTCCACGATATAATTCATACCAGGTGATTCACAGGTTCTACGTGGATTGCTGTATATAATTCACATATAATTATGCTTAAACATTTATGATTATTTGCAGAGTCAACACACACTTTTGTGAGTACATATTATCTTCAGTAATATCAAATCCTTACTACGGTAAATGAATGCAAACACGACTCGTTTACTAATTCAATGAACATTTATGTGGCGCTACTAAGGGGCCAGGGACAGCGGGAGGAGTTCAGAGCACAAGCGAAGGTGCAGGGCTGGCTTCCGAGAAGTGTGCAGTGGCAGATGGAGGGAGAGAGAGAAAGCCACAGACCACACAAGGCTGCAGGACCGTCCAAGGAGGGCGAGGTAGCTCGCACGGCCAGAGGGTAGGAAGGAGACAGAGGGGTCTCTGGAAGAGGTGACCCGTGGGCCCCAGCAGGCAGGATGCAGTGGAATCGGAAAGGCCAGGGAGAGGGGGCATTTGCAGCAGGGACTGGAATATGCACAGGGCTGGAGGCGGGAGGAGGAGCATCGGAGGGTGTCCACACTGCGGAGGACTGCTCATGTGTAGAATGAGAACGGGAGCTGGTGGGATTTAAGGCTGATGAGATGAGCCAGCGAGCACATAATGCAGGGCCTTTTATGCTCTGCTGATGAGTTAGACTTGCATCCTGTAGGAACCGGAAATGAGGAAAAGGGTTTCTGATGAGACAGAACAGCATTCGCACTGAGAAAGGGCACTTTGGCTGCAGCGTGGAAGCTGACTGGCAGGGGCAACTCTAAAGGCTTCGGACCACAGGCAGCGATGGCTGGTCCCGGACGCCCGCTCCGAGGAGGAAGGGCAGGAGAGGACGGCACGGTTGCTGAATCTCGCCGTCTGGGGAGATCTTACAGGTGTCTCTGGGGGGTTTAACTCACTGTTTACATTCATCAGGGGAACGAACCAAAGCTTCTGTAACAAACACGTCTAATGCTGCAGGCACCCAACACAATGTGGTTTTATTTAGCATTTATTCACTACTCAGTAAGCAGCCAGAGCCAATTAAGGAATGTTTACTGCTCTTATTTTATTAAATGTTTTTCTTTAATCAGGCATCATGTTGGAATTTTGATGTCATTTTTGCATCAACAGAAACGATAAGACCCAGTTTTCACTGTGCTGTACGTTGGTATCTGTGATTGCGTCCGTGAGTAAATCTCTGCGTGGAGTCGTTCGTCTTTTCACGTATGCTGGAGTCTGTTTACCCTGCAAGGTACTGGCGCGCTGCTGTGCTTTCTTCTCAAGGCTGCTGAAGCATCTTCTGATTCGCTCTTTCCTCCTGATGCCAGCAACTTCCCCAGAGGGAATCATAAGGTCTCTCCCTGTGTTTTCCCCTGGCCTTCCAAATCTACAGTGCGACTCTTACCGGTGGGCTTGAAAATCTGAAATCTTAAGGGAAAGGACTCTGAGTTCTCTCAATCTGAGGGCTCTCAGCTTCTCCCGGGATAATGGAGATAAGGCTAGGATATGGGGTGGTTCTGGTGGAGTAGATAAGAGACGTCATCACACTTCCTGTCCAATAATTGACTCTTAGCTCTCCTCAGTTTTACTTCCTTTTTAATTTAAAGTTCCCAACTCACTGTTTTTTGAAAAGTATATCATTAGTTTTTATCTTCTCCCTTGTTTTGTTTTGGCACGCTTTCACCTAAATTCCCAGGAAATGTCTAATTTAATTTAATCCATTCTCTTTTTTATTTGTTTTATTGTTGTGTTCATTTAATTAAGTAATTACTTATTTATTACTTAAAATAAGTAGACTCTGTGCCCAATGTGGGGCTTACACTCATGACCCTGAGGTCAAGAATCACATGTTCTACCAACTGAGCCAGCCAGGTGCCCCTCTACTCCAGTCCTATTTGACTTAACTCATTATTTAATGATGTTAATGGTTAGGTCAATGACTATTATCTGAACACTGAGCACTGAGGACCCACATCTTAAGTAACATCCTGTTACTCCTAATTTATCCTAAGGGGACAATTAGAAATACCCAAACAGCTTTATAGAAGAAGGACGTCAGGGTGCCTGGGTGGCTCAGTCAGTTAAGCGTCTGACTCTTGGTTTCAGCTCAGGTTGTGATCTCAGTGTCATGAGATCGAGCCCTGTGTTGGGCTCCATGCTCAGCAGGGAGTCTGCTTGATGTTATCTCTCTCTCCCTCCCCCTGGACTAGATAGATAATAGATAAATGAAATCTTTTTAAAAATAAGAAGATGCCAATTCACATTTTATTTACAAAATTTAGAAGCAGCAAAGAAGAAAAAAAGAAGTCAAACACTGGAATGATGCTTAAATTCAATCTGTGGTACATTGACATGATGGAATCTTCTGTAGCCAGGTTTGGATTTTTTTATTTTTATTTTTATTTTTTAAGATTTTATTTATTTATTTGACAGACAGAGATCACAAGTAGACAGAGAGGCAGGCAGAGAAAGGAAGGGAAGCAGGCTCCCTGCTGAGCAGAGAGCCCGATGCGGGGCTCGATCCCATGACCCTGAGATCATGACCTGAACCAAAGGCAGACACTTAACCCACTGAACCACCCAGGCGCCCCATTTGGGTTTTTTTTAATTCTAAAAATGTTTACTAAGACATTAATAGCTATCTTCTTGGAGAAAATTTAAAGATTCAGGAAAACTCTCAGATTTTAAAGTGAAAAAGAGACTACGTCTCTTAAGAATAGTAGGTCTCCAATTTTGTAAGAGAATTATCAGACAAATACACACCAATGTATTTTGTGGGTGTTGGAGATATAAACACACTATGTTTTTAATATTTTTCTCAATTTCTCCACATTACTCATTCATTGTTATTATAGTAGTAGAAAGAAATGAAAACTTTTCATAGCAAGTGGGAAATTAATAAGCCCGGTTTAGGAAGCGGCCTGGGCATACAACTCACCAAGTAAAAAACGACTGGAAGGCAGCCTGGTGCTGCTTTTTCCCCAGAGCATGCAGTCTGGAAATCTCCTGGGTCTCCTGCAGTGATCAAATATTTCACTTTCAAAATCAGTCCTCAGCATGCACATTTAATCTTTAGTTGAAGTGATGTACCAACTCAATAGACTTTCACTGAAGTACTCCCTAGTAAACAGGAGCTATCCAGTCTCGTGTTTTATAAGAAAGACAGCAGATGCCTACCTGTGAGAGCAGGAGAGAAGAAACTCTCCCTTCTTCCTATTAGCTGGGCAAATCTGTAAAATATTCATGGATATTATTCTGGGACCTGAATGACTGATAGGAAAGGTTAGAACTGGGGGCTTGAGTTAGGTAGGAGATCTTCATCAGAGAGAAAAATGTAAGACCAATTGCAAGTTAGCACTCTTGATTTTTCAAGGCTCGGTCTTAATTTTTTTTTATTTTTATTGAAATTTTAAAAAGCAGAAAAGGACTTAATGTTGAATCAAAGCTGTCCTCGTGAATACTATTCACAGCATACATGGAAAAGGAACATGTCAGAACTTCTTTGAGTAAGTGGGTGGGTGGGGCTTCTTAGATCTCCTGTAACAAGCCATTCTGAATAGAAAAAGTGAAAAAAAAAAGTGGGGAGGTGGGGTTATTTTAAAGTGTGTTTGGATCCTGTTTTGGGGGAACTACTTGGAAATTATTGGCTTTTGAAAATTATTACTGTAAATTAAAACTAAACTGTATGAATGAAATTTGTCTTTTTCATCATCAAGAAATGTAAATTTGTTTCATGATCTAACTCACAGAGAGAGGTGGCCTTCCCTATCAGCCTATCCAAAGAAGATATATGCTCATAACCTCCATGAGAATGGGCGCCTTCTTTCCAACACAGTCATAACAAACATTTTAATATTCTTCCTCCTGTCTTTACTGTTCTTTTCCCCACTAAGATGTCTATTCCATGAACACAGCTTGTCTGCTTCTTAAGAGAACTTGTGTAATCATTATCTATGAATATCTATTATATTATGTATCTATTTGACAGATGAAGAAATGAATGACCATGCCACGGAGTCAGTGACGTTTAAAATCCATTCAGACGATCACATGTGTAAGGAGATTATTTTAATCTCTTCAATGGAAAAGTAATTTCAATAACAAGAAGAAAACTGGCTTTAAAGGATATGATTGGGAGGGCATAAACTTTATTCTTGTCACAACAAAAACAATCAGTCTAAGGCAAAAGACCTTGTATTTATCTGTCAATGGAATTATAAAGCCCCATCCCAAACCAAACAGCTTCTCTTAGACCAGTGTGAGCCTTGGAGACTTCCTGTTGTTCAGAACGCACTTGAGGAGTGCTGATGATAAAGACAGAGGAAATGTGCAACTGTATTTATTATTCCTACTTTGAAACATAAAGTCTAAACTTCTCTAATAGTTACTTTTGTTTCTTTTTAAGAAACAAACACTAAAGCAGAACAGTGAAATTAATAGTTGCTTCCAAAGAAGGCTCAGTGCGTTTTCTAGTTCTGTCTGGTGGGAAGGCTAGGCCAGACATCTTCAGAAGCATTGGCTCTTGAGGTATTTTTCATCAATGATTCTCAGGTTTTTAATAAAATTTCTGCTGTGTCTCTCAATTTCTAGTAATCACTGGGAGTCAGTTTGGGGTGTTATTTAAGAATGTGGACTTGGGACCCGACTCCCAAGTCTGAAGCCATGTGACTTTAGGCAAGTGACTTCTGTCAGGTTCTATTATAACGTGAGAATTAGCAACAGTAGTACTAGTGTGAGGATTCAACGTGGGCGCATTCGTGGGTACAATTGGAACAGTCACTGTGCATGACAATGTTGATGTTTCTGGGGCTGATATTACTGGACTGTTCTCTCATTCTCTAGGAAGCCACCACTCTCCTTGAGAGCTACTGAGACGGACAAGGAGCACATGCGCTGAGTGACCTTCACGGCCTTTCTTTGTCATTTATTGCTGGAATTTTCGTGTCTCATCGACGGATCCTTTTCTCTCACCCCAGGAAGTTCCTAGATGTGCACCTGCTCACTGACCTCACCTGTTGCCCCAGGAAGGACCATGGCAGCAAGACACACAGTGAGGGAGTTCTGTGGTCCTTTTTGCCCAACAGATAAAAAAAGAATAGTGAGACTAGTGCAGTGACAATCAAAGTTTTCAGGAGTGGCTCGATAGATGGCAGTGGAATTCAACCTGAATTTGTGGAAGCTAAAGATGATTTTGTAGAATCCAGCATTAATCATGTTACCAGTTCACACGCTTGCACCAGGCAAGGTCTGAGGGTTTTACATGGATAAACTCACTCAGTCTCTTAACAAACTTACCAGGCAGTTGCTGTTATTATGCCCATTTTGTGGATAAGCAAACCGAGACTCAGACGGTTTAAGCTCTGATGTCAAGTGGCAGAACTATGGAGCCACAGCGCATGCCCGTGACCAGGACGGCGCCGCTCAAACCATGAGTTCACAAACCCATGCATTTACACACATAGGTGTGTTCACAAACACGTGCGTTTGCAAATGCTAACCCAGAATATTCCTCTGCACGAGGAATCTTCTCGGAGGCATCACAACGTCTACTGGACCTTGTGCTTTTCTTCTGACAGAAAGCAGGGAATTTTGTGTGGCGGCTTTCCCACACACCCCATAGTTTATTCCGCAGAGTGTCTGTCCATTTGCTATCCTGACCGCTTCATGACTAGTCTTTTAACTTATTTCTTGGTTTAAACGTCAACAGTGGTCTGAAGTATTTCCCCGAGTATCATGTCTGTGGCAGGCTACGTCCAGACCTCTTCTCAGACAAGGAGAGCCTGCCTGGAGACACAGTAGGAACTGAAATACAGAAGGACCCAGGTTGTACCGATCCATGCGTAAAGGAATGCCCCCCGAGCAATCCTGGGCCATCTGCCGGATTGTCCCATCATTTAAGCGATGGCGGACGAAAAGGCAGCAGATCCTGCACGTTCCGGGTGATAAACAACTGGGTGACTGCCCCCGTCTGTGGACTTCAGGCACTACCTTGCATCAGGTTAGTGTTCACCAGGGAAGAAGGTGAGATGGAAAGCTCCTGCCCGGCATTGGCACCGTGAGTCCCAGGTCTCCTGGGATCCTTCGCACTCTGCATTCACCGACGTGATGATGGTCCGAAGTGAAAGTAACCAGAGCCAAATTAGGTGTTCTTGTTGTTCTAGAAACCAGACCCTGTGGCTGGCGGCCGTCTCTACTCATTCCTGCTCTGCATTGAAAATAACGATGTGCTCTGACACCAAATCCACACATTATTAGACATTATTGATGATCTCTTTAAAATGTTACTTTACTACATTTGTTTTTGTCTTTGGACAAATTGCAAATTGCCAGAATTGTTTTATATATGTAAAGGTAGGATAAGGGTCCCTATCCTTGTGAAATGAACATCGGAGTCATTTCAGTCGCTAAAGCTTTTTACAACTCTTCCACATTAAACACGAAACGATCGATAAAAGCAAGACTGAGGTGACTGTGAGCACATCAGTCAGAGAGAAGCCTGACTACTCCGGCATGTTAATTATTATTCTAGGAGAGCCATTACATTTGGGGGAAAAAGGGGGAAGTCCAAACACATGACTGTATGAATTCTCTCATAAAACTTCTTTCTTTTTGTGGCTGATATCTAAAGTGTATGGCCCTTCCTCATTCCTCACAAAACTGTTTGAATTGCTTGCTTGCACACCCAACCACGTCCGAACAAAAAAGTCACCGCACCATGCCCTCTCTATAGCCATGTCCATCTTCATGGATGTACCTCTGAGGCTGCTCAGAGACTTTCTTTGCAGGTTGTCTGGGTCCATTTCCTTCACTGAACCATTCGCTAGAGTGTGGTGGGGAACCAAGACTCTGCTGTCCTGCAGTTTCAAAGAATCACAAGACCAGAACAGAGAGAGGGTCTGTCAGTAGAGTGACTCCCAGCAGATTCGGCTCTGCTGTGTAGACCTGCCCATTGGTTGTCACTCTCACTTGTCACCAGGGATTATGGTCAGTATCAACGGTGTCACCAATTTTCTGGTCCTCTTCTGGAAGACCGGCATGTAGTCTACATGCAGCACAACAAGGTTTCCACCTGCTGTGAATGTCACAGAGCTCACCATTCCCACCAGAACTAGGATTTGGGAAGTTCTAGGCACAGAAATCCCATGCAAGCTTGTTGACTTGTTGAATGCATTGCTAAACCCACGACATACTACAAAGTTTGGGTCTGCACTCTCAGCAAAATAGCATTGTATGGGAGGAAGTACGTTCTCTTGACATCATTCAGTTCTAGAAAACCAAAGAGAATGGCCATGTGATAAAACTTCGTGCTAGAAAAGACCAATATAATTATCGACAAGAGAAGTAATTTCTAAAGGGCTAGAAGGGGAAGAAACTTCTATTACAGGTACAGCGGAGCCCAGTCCTCAAAAGGTATTTTCACTTCGGAGTTTGGCTTATGAATCCTGTGAACCTGCCGAAAATATGAGTTCCAAGAAATAAAGACCAAAAAAAAAAAAAAATCCACCAAAAACAACAAACAACAAAACAAAACCTCTCAAAATGAGGCTCTGAGAATGAGTGTTAACACTTTTGTAAATCTGCCAAGATTCTCAATACAACTGCCAAAGTTTTGATGTTCGGGAAAGCACGGAGGAACTGTTAACACGCATGCCGCATAAATGACCATTCAGGGAATGAATGTGGCTGCTTATATGTGCCTGCTTTCCCTGGCTGACTAATATATCAAGCATGGTTCTTGTTTTGTGCTCTGAAAAACTTTGCCCATTACCATAGTAACCTCTACATGTTGGCGGAAGCTGATGTCATTCAAGGTATTATTCATTCCTGGTGAATCGATACTCAGCGTGCTAATAAGTCTCAGGGAGATGAAAAGCACTGAGTACACATACTGGTCAAACATTACTTAACCCTTTTACCTCACACGGTCCTCCAGGGCCGGCCGAGGGGATTACTGAGGGAAATGAAAGTGCGGCCCAGACTCGGGACGGCTTTGGAGCTGGGGTCGCTGTCACATTATGCTTACTTCACTCGGGAGGGCTGTATCCTTGTGTTAGTCGGCTCAGGCTGCCACCACGACATACCACACTTTGGATGGCGTAAATGACAGAAATCTATTTTTGCACCGTCCTGGTGCTGGAAATTTGGTTTCTGGGATACTCTTCGTGTCTTACAGTTAGCTGCCTTCTGGCTGTGTCCTTCCATGATGGGGAGAGAGAGTGTTTTTTGTTTTTTTAACTTAATTTCATTTTATTTTTTTCAGTGTTCCAAAATTCATTGTTTGTGCACCACAGCCATAGCTCCATGCAATCCGTGCCCTCCTTAATACCCACCGCCAGTATCACCCACCTCCCCACCCCCACCCCTCCAAAACCCTGTTTGTTTCTCAGAGTCCACAGTCTCTCATACTTCATCTCCCCCTCCAGTTTCCCCCAATTCACTTTTCCTTTCCTTCTCCTAATGTCCTCCATGTTATTCCTTATTCTCCACAAGTAAGTGAAACCATATGACAGTTGAGTCTCTCTGCTTGACTTATTTCACTCAGCATAATCTCCTCCAGTCCCATCCACGTTGATACGGAAGTTGGGTATTCATCCTTTCTGGTGGAGGCATCATACTCCATTGTGTATATGAGAGCGATTCTGCCCTCTCTTCCTCTTCTTATAAGGACACCAGTCTTATTGGATTAATTCCCACCCTATGACCTCACTTATCCTTAATTACCTCCTGAAAGCCCCATCTCCAAATATTGTCACTCTGGGTGATGCAGTGGGAACATATGAATGGGGAGGGAGAACACAACTCAGTCTGTGACATCATCTTTCCTCTCCTATATTCCAGAACAAAAACCTAGTAAATAGTACACGTCTAGTGGATGTATGGTTTTCATTCTTTTATTTGAACAGGAAGCCGAGACCAGGTTAATGGATAATAAAGACCAAGATCATTCTGACCTGAACCTGAGCACCGGGTTAGTAACACTGTAGATATACCCTTGCATCCATATGTTGTAACTGTATGTAACATAGGCTTGCATTAAGAATACTAAACGTTCATTGGCATTTAAGGATAAGAGCAAATTCTGACATCATATTTCCTTTTATGCATGAATATAAGTTCAAACATTCTCCTGCATGAGTCTCAATGTTAATTTAGCTTTACACTTGGATTTGTCATCAGGTTGGAAATATTTATTGTAGTGTTGACAGGAAGTCCAGGAGTCCAAGGCTGGGCTAACTTTCCACCAAGAATGTGCATAGACCCCATCACCAGCATTTCCCAGGTAATGAAGACGACTTCAAGGGTGCTGTGAGGAGAGCATGGAACACCTGGTAACACCACAGTCCTGGCCCCCGTTTCACCGAGTCATTCAGTAAGGCATTGGGTAGGTGGGCGATTGCCTTCTAGAGAGTGAATGTATGTCAGAAGTGCACGTAGTAATTAAAGACTCATTGCAGGAACAGCAAGTACTGTCTAGGACTGAAATAGAGAGCAAGCATTAGCAACTGCTATGGTCTTAGTGTTTGTATCCCCCGCCCCCCCAACTTCATCTACTGAAAACCCAATGACCAACATGATGATACTAGGAGGTAGAGCCTTTGGGAGATGATCATGCAAAGGCAGAACTTTTGGGAACGAGATTCATACCCTTATAAAAGAGATCCCACCCCATAGAGCTGTGTGAGAACCAAGTAGGAAGTGTGCCCTCCTCACCCAACCACGTTCACAACCCAATCTCAGACCTCCGGCCACCGGAAATATGAGAAAGATGAATCTGTGGTTTATAAGCTCCCCAGCCCAAGGTACTTTGTTCTAGCCGCAGGAACTAATGAGGCCAGAGAGGCTGGAGGAATCATGTCCGTAGGGCTTCCTACACTCAGATCAGGAGCTGATCTGGATTCTACCAGAAGCCGAATAAGGAGAAGTTTGCATTGAGGGATGTGGCCTGACAAACTTTCATCTCAGAACAAGAACTCTGGTAGAATGCTAAAGAACTTTGGCCCTCCCTCCTCCTTTTTTCACAGCTAAGCTCTTCCTGCCACTTGGATCTTATCTTAAATAGTGTCTCTTTGGAGAGGCTTTTCCCCTCTGTGCAACCTAAGTTCTTGAATAGAACTTGCTGCTGCTATTTGACTTGTTGGTTGTCAGTTTTTTAGTTTGCTGTGTTTTGTGAGACTCCCATCGCCCCATCTAAGATGAACGCTTAGAGTCCATAGTCTCTCATGGTCTCATGGTTCATCTCCCCTGACTCCTCCCCACTTTATTTTTCCCTTCCTTCTTCTAATGTCCTCCATGCTATTCCTTATGGACTCCGAGAAACAAACTGAGGGTTTCAGAAGGGAGGGGGTTGGGGGTATGGGTGAGCTCAGTGATGGGTATTGAGAAGGGCATGTAGTGCACGGAGCACTGGGTGTTACATGCAAACAATGAATCATGGAACACTACATCAAAGACTAATGATGTGTTGTGTGGTGACTAACATAACATAATAAAACATGAAAACAAAACAAAACAAAAAACTAAAAGCTCCATTAAGATGGTCCATATCTGCATGGCCATTGCTGAGAATGGAGTTGGGCACATACTGGGGAGTCAATAAGTATCCATTGAATGAAGAAATGAGTGAACGGGGACAGGTCTTCCAATAAAAACTTGTGGCAATAATCTAAACAAAGCGTAAGAAAACACTAAATGAAGTTGGTAGTATGGAGGGTGAATCAGAATATACAGATTTGAGGAACATTTGAGATGCAGACGCAACTGCATTTATTGACTAATTAAACATGGACAATGACTATGAATTTGATGTGGACATCGTGCCTCCATGGGGATAAAGGACCACTGGGGTCAATAGGACAGTAATGGCAGACGTTGATGATTTCATTTCTGCATGGGGTGGTCTTCACCTTTAGAGGGTCAGTATCTAAGTGAGAATGACTATCAGGGTTGATTATACTGATCTGACTTTAGAAAAAGTGAGAAAGCACAAGGAATAAATTCAATAGAAGGCCAAGAGAGAATCCTACTAACAGTGGCACTAAAGAGTGAAGGGGAAGAGAGGAGTCCACAAACAGGGGAGTGGGAAGAGAAGTAGAAGGGAAACAAAGTGTGTGGTGGTTACCAAGATCTGGGAGGAAGAGTCTTTCAGAAAGGAAGAGATTATTCAGAAAGACTGTCACGGGGCAATAGGTGGTCACATAGAGTAAACAGAAAGGTGTCCCTGGGATTTGACAATATACAAATTATTAGTGACCATGGAAATTATGGTTTTAATGAAGTGGTGGAGACAAACACCATATTTTAATGGCTTGAGAAGTGAACAGAAAATGAGGAAGGAGATTCACAGAATTAAATTATAGAGTGAAAATGGCAGAGTGATAACTCAGTGGTGATGGTCAGTGATTGGAGGACAATCTCCTGGGGCATATTTAAGTGTATTTATAACCAGTGGAGAAAAGAAGTAAAAGCTGGAGGAGACAGAGACTTTCGTGGAGTTGGGTCCCAATGAAGACAGGAAGTCTTTGTGGAGATAAAAGTTTGAGTCTTGGAGAGACACTGGAGGGTGTGAAGGAGCATGTGAGAACCAACTGTGAGACCTCGCCCCCTGGACTCCCACTCAGTTGCAAATGGGCCAAAATTAGTTACAGGGGGTCAAATTCTGGTTACAGTTAAGAAAGACTGACAGGGACTGGATCTACCTGCTCACATGAAACAACTAGAAAATGGGACAAAATATATGAAACTGCAGTTTTTAAGAAACTGAGCATCAGACAATGAAGGAAAGTGGTCCTTGAGAGATGGGAACAAGGTGAGCCCTGGGGGTGTTGTGGTTCAGGCAGGGACAACAAAGCACAAGACAGAGCCTGACTGACGCCTTGGGTTGACAAGATGGAGCAGAGACTCAAGGTGGACCAGAAGGGTTAAGTTCCTGTGGGAGACTCCCTGGGAAGACCACACATGAAGAGCTCTGTAAAAATGCACCAGGGTCCCCACTGGTGTCCTGAAGAGCCCTGAAGAGCACACTGTCCCTGGAAGGGAATGACCAGGCTGGGGAAAGCACTCACTGCAGGAATTAGAGTGAACACTACTCGAAGCTTATGGAAGCTGGCAGTCATGTCTGTGTCTATAGGCCAGACTAGAAAATCTCACACTTCCTGGGACATTGGCTTGAAGACTCAGAAGCATCAGGTCTCAGTAGTGGAGAATATTTGGCCCTAGACTAAATGCTGCCGGCCCTCCCCTACCACATCTTAAAAGCAAGACCCAAGAAGATCGATCCGGTTCTTAGCATCAAGACTCCATATTGGAACAAATACCAAAAACATTATAGGAACGGAGCAATGTCCAACATGCAGAAGGTAAAATGCGCGATATCTGGCATTCAATCAAAAATTATCAGGCTTGCAAAGAAGCCGAGAAATTCTATCCATAAGGTGTGAAAAGTCAATCACTTGAAACCAGAACTGACAGGGATGTCAAAATCAGAAAATGGGGCCCATCAAACAGGTATTCTAACTACATTCTACATATTCTGGAGCTAAAGGGATGATGGGGCAGGTGAAGTGGAAACAGAACAATATAAAAACACCTGAATTCAACTCCCAGAATTAGAAACTACAGTGTCTGATGTGGAAAATATATTGGGTGGTCTTATTAACAGATTAAAAACTGCAGAAGAGAAGATCATTGAACTTGTGGACATCACAACGGAAACTACTCCAAACAAAATATGGGCATAGAGACAAGAAGGTCCTGAACACTGAGGCCATCGGTGAATCATGAGACCCCATCACACAGCCTGATGAGATGTAGATTACCAAGGTCATAAGTTATTGGAGAGTTACAAGGCATGTCCTCTTGTGACTTCTACTCAGTATCCTATTGGAGGTTCCAGCCAGTCCAATGAGGCAAGAAAGAGAAATGTTCAGCACCCAGGTTGGAAGGAAGCAAAGCTGTGTTGCTTTGCAGATGACATGTTCATCTACATCAGTAATCGTATGGGAGTACCCAGTAAACATTTCTATATGTGTGGGTCGCTCCCTTCAACATTACTTCAATGAGGCTGTTAAAAATGTCAATTGTTGGAGTATTTTCACCTCCATAAAGGCTTAGGTTTTGGTATTTACTTTTATTCTTTCAAAGTAGCTGATTAAGGAAAGAGAATAGGTCTTTCCTGTATCCTCAGGGACCAGTGAGGCAATCCTAGCACTGTCGTCAACGTGGCTGAGGTTTCAGGCAAGGAGGGGAGGAATATTTCATTTTCTAAGACAGGACTTGCTTCAGGACAGCAGAGTAGATGCGAGTTGATGTCTGTGGGTTACCAACTTGTTTGTTCATTCAAGAAATAACTGACCCACCACAACGAGCCCTGGTCCCAGGGGATACAGAAAAGAACAAGAGACCAGGTTCTGCTCCTATGGAGTTTACTTCCTATGTCAGGGGACAGATGTCCAACAAGTTAAGGGGAAATATGCCAGGTGCAGATGCGTGCCCTGAGAAACGAAGTCTCAGGGAAGAGGCAGGGAAGAGGAAACAGGTGGAGGACGGTGGGTGGGAAGGCCTCTCTAGCAAGGTGGCATTTGGAAACGGACGCAAGGAAGTAAACTTACGAACCGCGTGCCTATGTTTAATGGGGAAGGCAGAGGGAGGAGCTCGAGGGACTGCGAGCCCGGAGAAGCCCGGGAGGGGCGAGAGGTGAGGACGAGGAAAAAGGCCATTCAGGACTTTGAATCGGATGGGAAGCCTTGGAGGGGTTTCAGGAAAGGGGAAAGGAGACCCAGCTTGGATTCTAAAAGGATCGTTCTGGCTACTGTGTGCACGTGGACTGTGATGAGGGTAACAGTCGCACAAAATGCCATCTGGAGGCTGGTCGGCAGCACACACCATAGACAGTGACGGCTTGGACCAGGTGACAGCACAGGACAGGAGAAGCCAGGAGACTCTGCCCAGGATCTGAAGGGGGAGCCAGGAGAATTTGCTCCTGGACTATGTGTGCAAGAGAGGGGAGACTCCAAGCTCATCCTCAGCTGTTCGGCCCAAGCCCATGGAACAGAGTCACGCTGTACTTTGACAGGTAAGACAGGAGGATGTTACAAAACGGCCTTGAACAAATGGGTGATGAGGAGTGGCTTTGAGACGCTCAGCACCAAACAAAGGTATTTTCATTCTTATGGGAAAATAATAGTCTGGTTAAACCCAGTATCAGATTACCCAAGGCACTGGCCTCATGGTGTCGGACAGCAGGCGACGTTGAGCAGATCAAAGCCTTGAAGGAGTAGCACCTGACATGTTACCAGCTAAGTCTTCAAGTTATGATCCACAGAAATAAAAAAATCCCAAACAGCTTGGACCGAACAGGAGCATGTATTCATCTTGTAAATTAAGTCCTCTAAGTCTGAGGTTTAATGGCCACGTAAGAATTCGTTTTAAAGGGAGAACGGGACTATGGTTGCATGCCTGAGAAACAGAAACCTTGCTTCGTTTTCCTGCCTCCCCTGCCTTGCTTCCCTCCTAAGAGCCATGAGTCACTTAATCAAGGAGCCCTTTTCCAGGCTCTGCTTCTCGGGAGCCTGACCTGAGACCCATAAACACACAGACAGCCTAACCAGGGGTTTAGAGATCTGTCTGATCGCCTAAGAAAGCACACACATAGAGATGAACAAGGAAGGTAAAAATCACCTTAGCCCCACTGTCCACCGATGGGTACTGGGAACAAGGTTTAGGCGTCAGATGTCTTTTGCATGTGTAACAACAGGCATGGGATTAGCTGACAACACCCAGCTGTGCTGTTCCGCACTAAACAACAAAGCTTAGACTCCCTTGCCTGCCATCAGCCTTTTCTAAAGCTTCATTTATAAGGCCTGCATAGAATTCTATGATTTGGGAGATCGAAATAGCAATTGGGGTCACCTCCCTTCTCAGCTGTAGATAAGATTGGCTCGAAATCCCATGTAATAGACAGTAGAAAGCTCACTGCCCCCAGCAGGATTTCTGTAAATTACTAGGGGTGTTATTTTCTTACCATCAATCTGGACTCTGTGTTCAGGCTTCCATTCAATTATTTCTCTCTGGCAGTCTTCTCACCGTCTCCCACAAGGTCTCCTTGTCTGCACCGCGCTGACCTAGATAGGAATTCTAGGTATTTTCCTTAATAGAAATATCACAGACGGCATTTCTGTGCATGACTAAAGATTTGGGGGGACGAGGGGCTCCCCTTGCTGTCATGTAGATGCTCTCCTGCTAACCGGCCTTAAGACGTTTCTTGGGGGAGGGATTTTCAGTCGGCACTTTTATTTCTCCGCACTGATGGCTCTCCCTTCCCTTCACCTCCATTTCTGCCCTTTTCCTCTCCAGCACAAAATGGAGTTTCTCCCTTTGATGTCCAGACACATTTCAGTTTTTGGCAGCACCTTGCCCTGGAGCTGAGCTGGGGTCCTTTCTTTGAACATTCTCTGAGTTGGAAGAGAATCCTTCCATGTTCCCTGCTTATTGAGGTGAGGGGGTTGCTTTCTCCATTTATGTAATTCTTCTAATGTTCCAGTATTTAAACTGCTTCCCCTTCTTTGCCAACACAAGTAATTCTATGGTAGGTATGTGGCTCAGTCCGCGTCCCCATTTCGAATCTAGGTGCCTAGAATGAGAATTTCTGTGGAACAAGTATGAAGGCGGTCATATTTATTGGCAACCTGCTTTCTGGGAAAGCTGTGCCCCCTTACACCACCACGAGGAGTGTAGGAGAAGACCCTCGTCTTCTCTGGGTGTTCTCAACCTGCTCCAATTTTACCTCTCTGATATTTGAGAGCATTATCTCACTTCTTAATTGGCGTTTCTTTAATTGCTACTGTGTCTTGAGTACTTTTCCCCAGGTGTGGGGGGAATACGAATTTCTCTTTTTCTGAGCTGCCCTTTAGTCTCCTGGCAGCTCTGCTTTTGAATTTAATTATTTTCTTATTAATTTTTAGGAGTTGTCTGCGTCCTTAGGCCACTAACAAGCTCATGGTCAACCATTTTACGTTTCAGCCTGTTGCGCGTCCGGTAGTTTTCAAGCCTGCAGATGTGTAACAGCTTTGACGTCAGGGGTCAGCCTCTCCTTCCTGCTTGCCGAATTTTTGGTGTGGCCTGTGCTCTCTGAGGCGGCCGGTGGTCCCTGCTCCCCAGCCTCTGTGTGCCGCTCCCCTACTGCATGTGGGCTACACAGGGGATTTGCCTTTGATGAGCAGAGCTCACAGGGTGACCGGGTGTCATTTCTGAGATTCAATGACAAAACAACTGTGGCTTCTCTCCTGGGTGCATGTGCGCTCTCTCTCTCTCTGTCTTTCTCTTCCCCCTTCCCTCTCTCAGGGGAACCCCAGGGAAGCTCCGTGGATGGGTCCACATGAATGAATTGGGAGTCATCCTCCCCCAAGGACCCTGAGATGCCCAGAGTCCGCCTGACACCCTGATCAGGCGGCATTGTGAGGGAGCCTGAGTCTGGCCCGCCAGACCAAGCCACTCCAGCCCCCAGGCCACAGAGAGCGAGACCATCCGTGCTTGCTGTTTTCCGATGCCAAACTTCTGGAGCAATCTGTTACATATCGATTGATAACGAGGACTGTGGATACCTTGGCAATTCTTAAAGCTCAACATTTTTGGAAACCCAGTTATCTTTCATCCTAATTCTCTTATACCCCAGAGCACATGGGAGTCATTAACAGCAGCCAATTCTAAGTCTCCTCACCCTGCCTATTCTCTTCCTTCTGTGGAAGCGCTGACACAGGCTCTCGCCCGAGCTTTGCTCTCTCTCCCTCTGGCTCCTAAGAGATCCCGGTGCTTTCCCATGGCGCCCTGTGTGCATGGCGTGGCGTGATCCCTCCCGTTGGGGTCTGTGAGTATAACAACCCATCTCAGGAAGCCAGCGTGGCTCAGTTGGTTAAGCCTCTGCTTTCAGCTCAGGTCATGATCCCGGGGTCCAGGGTCTGCTTTCCGCTCAGCGGGGAATCTTCTTCTCCCTCTCCCTCTGCCTGTTGCTCTGCCTGCTTGGGCTCTCTCTCCCTGTCTGTCAAATAAATAAATAAATAAAAATATTAAATATATATATGTGTGTGTATATTCTATATATAATATACGTATATTATACACAGAATTTATGTGTGTGTATATTCTATATATAGTATGTGGGTATTATATACAGAATATACACACACATATATATATACTATATATATATTAACTCATGATGGATAAAAGACCTCAACATGGGGCAGCAATCCATCAATCAGAATCCTAGAGGAGAACATAGGCAGTAACGTCTTCAACATCGGCTACAGCAACTTCTTTCAATATGTGTCTCCAAAGGCAAAAGAAACAAGCAAAAATGAACTTTTGGGACTTCATTAAGATGAAAAGCTTCTGCACAGCAAAGGAAACAGTCAACAAAACAAAGAGGCAAACCACAGAATGGGAGAAGATATTCGCAAATGACAATATAGACAGAGGGCTGATATCCAAGATCTATAAAGAACTCCTCAAACTTAACACACACAAAACAGATAATCAGGTCAAAAAATGTGCAGAAGACATGAACAGACACTTCTGCAAAGAAGACATACAAATGGCTAACAGATACAAGAAAAAATGTTCATCTTCACTAGCCATCAGGGAGATTCAAATCAAAACCACATTGAGATATCACCTTACACCAGTTAGAATGGCCAAAATCAACAAGACAGTAAACATCAAGTGTTGGAGAGGATGTGGAGAAAGGGGAAGCCTCTTACACTGTTGGTGGGATGCAAGTTGGTACAGCCACTTTGGAACACAGTGTAGAGATTCCTTAAGAAATTAAAAATAGGGTGCCTGGGTGGCTCAGTGGGTTAAAGCCTCTGCTTTCAGCTCAGGTCATGATCTCAGGGTCCTGGGATCAAGCTCCGCATCGGGATCTCTGCTGCCAGGGAGACTGCTTCCTCCCCCCTTTCTTTCTGCCTGCCCCTCTTCCTACTTGTGATCTCTCTCTCTCTGTCAAATAAATAAATAAAATCTTCAAAAGAAAAAAAGAAATTAAAAATAGAGCTATGCTGTGACCCTGCAATTGAACTAATAGGTATTTACCCCAAAGATACAGATATAGTGAAAAGAAGGGCCATCTGTACCCCAATGTTCATAGCAGTAATGGTTCACAGTCGCCAAACTGTGGAAAGAATCAAGATGCCCTTCCACGGACTAATGGATAAGGAAGATGTGGTCCATATACACTATGGAGTATTACACAGGCATCAGAAAGGATGAATACCTAACTTTTGTAGCAACATGGATGGGACTGGAGGAGATTATGCTGAGTGAAATCAGTCAAGCAGAGAGAGTCAGTTATCATATGGTTTCACTTATTTGTGGAGCATAAAGAATAACACGGAGGACATGGGGAGCTGGAGAGGGGAAGGGAGTTGGGGGAAATTGGAAGGGGGAGACGAAGGGTGAGGGACTGTGGTCTCTGAGAAACAAACTGAGGGTTTTGGAGGGGAGGGAGTGGGGGGATGGGTGAGCCTGGTGGTGAGTGTTGAGGAGGACACATATTGCACGGAGCACTGGGTGTGGTGCATAAACTATGAATTCAGGAGCACTGAAAAGAAATTTAAAAAATAAATAAAAACTTAAAAAGTATGTATATGTGTGTGTGTATGTGTGTGTGTGTGTGTGTGTGTATATATATATATAAAATTACCCATCTTTTCAATGAGCCCTCTCTTGATCTATTGGCCTCACAATGGCTGAATAACAACATCCATATTTTAAAACATATGTACACGTGTATAACCCTGTACGTATGTATAGAGTTACTCTATTACACATACGTGCATATATGCTCATATGTACACACACGTATGCAGTCACGTATACACAACACATATATAAAATGTACAGAGGTGCCCTCGCTTTTCATAATATTACTCTGGTAAGGTTGCTTTGGACAAGGAATTACACTAACTTTTTGTATTCTCAATGCCTGTTATGCTAACTGATTGGAAAAACTGGGAAAAAAGGACAGTTGGGGAGTATGAGGTAGACCTTTCCAACTCTTCCTGGGTGGTGACAGGCCCCATCCGCAAGCTGTATTTCTGTAATCACATAACTCACGGACATCAGGAGATGCTCTGTGGAGTCACGCTGTGGGTGTCGAAGAGGGGCCTCACTGCTCTGGACTGGGAAGTCACCTTGCTATCACTGTGGATCATGGAGGCTTCTTCAGTAGAATTTATAGTGTTTCTCTTACAGGCAGTTGCCAGTCACACCTTTTGGGCTCACCATGAAACGATACTGCACGGGTCATTACCATCATTCAACATTTATGGGCCACGCAGCGGGATGATGGGACCCTGAGATCCAGCGCTGGGCTGAGATGCAATAGCCCGGAGCACTTCAGCCTTCTGACTGTGATGAAGGCAGTCTTCCACGAAAATCGCATAGGTGGTAAAACTTAAAAGAGGAGATTAAAAAGCAGACATGTTAAAAAAAATTTACCCTGACATATTGCATTTTCCCCCCCAAAAAACTAAGCCCCTGATGATGTATTTTCGACCACTTCACTAATCCTACAGGAAATTCTCCTGTTCTACAGCTTTAATAGGGACAAAGGAGGCAAAACCAAATTAGAAATAAGGAAGGCCTGAGATGATCACTCAGGACCAGAGAGGAGTGTGACAGAGTCGGATAGAAGTGAAACGGGTCACAGCAGAGAGAAGCGGCCAGGGAAAGCGCGGGAAACTGGGTTGGGGAAACTGGGTTGGCTCAGAAGGGGAACTGGATGGATTCTGCCCAGGTCAAAGGGGTCTTGGGAGCCTGTCGGGAGCCCCATCTGGAAAGCTGCACCTGCCAGACAGGGCTTCAGCAGGGCTGTTTTTTTTGTTGTTGTTGTTGTTGTTTTTTTAATTTTTTATTTTTTTTTATAAACATATATTTTTATCCCCAGGGGTACAGGTCTGTGAATCACCAGGTTTACACACTTTTTGTTTGTTTGTTTGTTTGTTTGTTTGTTTGTTTTTAATGGATATATTTTTTTAAAGATTTTATTTATTTATTTGACAGAGAGAGATCACGAGTAGGCAGAGAGTCAGGCAGAGAGAGGGGGAAGCAGTCTCCCTACCGAGCAGAGAGCCGGATGTGGGGCTCAATCTCAGGACCCTGAGATCATGACCTGAGCCGAAGGCAGAGGCTTTAACCTACTGAGCCACTCAGGTGCCCCTAGCAGGGCTGTCTTGGAAGGGGCTGAGCTGGGACTTAGGGGGACCTTGGACCCACGGGGCACAGCAGGATAGCCTGTGGAAATGTCACTGCCTTCTCTCTCTGCAGGATGGTGCCAGGCTAGAGAGAGCTTTGGGATCAGAAAATCAGACTATTATAACTGCCTCGCTAGCCGGCTGAATGGTTTGGGGGCACCCGCTGACCTCCTGGAAAGATTCATTTTATTGGAGAAACGGGATCCATCATAGGAATTCAAAGCTTATGCATTAAAGAAGGTGGCTATGAAATTGTCCAAGGAGAAACTCTACGCTAAGTTCTGTAAATGGAGAAGAACTACACAAGCCGAGAGTAAGGGAGGTCCAGAGATGCACGGGGTGTGGTGAGAAGTGCCACAGTGACAGCCAGACCTGGCGGCGTCCTGGCGTCTGAATCTTCATGTTACCCAGACTCCCCAGTGAGTCCCGTGCACACTGGGCACTGAGAAACCGCCTCTCAAATCACCTCAGTGGACAGGAGATGCTCACTTAACTCCCCGTGCTCAAGACTTCCTTGAGCTCCTATGCTTAAGAAATTCTTCTCAATGCCTGGAAATACACTCACCTCTGACCAAAATTCAGAAGAAAAGCTTTTTAACATAAATGCAAATGTAAGGGATACGTTTAGCATAAAAGTATACCTTTACGCCTCCAGTTCCGGAGTGGCAAAACTAGAGATGGTAGAGTGTGGCAGGCGGGATCTGACTTGGAGTCCTAGATCTTTCCCTCGTCTCATCAGCCAAGGGCTCAAGCCCACTGAACTCAGGCATCAAATGGGGCGGATAATCATCCTAGTTTTCCAAGAATGATAAGATTAAAGGACCTGTCATATATGAAAGTGATTCGTAAGCTATCTAGTAACAGGCACCCATTGTTACTTTGTTCTTCCGGGCTTGGAAACGGTTGAAGCTCTCTAAACCTGTGTACCCTAACAGGCAAAGTGAGCGCCCATCATTCTCAAAACACTGCCTCCTGACAACGAAGTTACATGTGTCTCCAAATAAACCACCCATGGGGGATAGTTTTTCCCAACCACAACGACAAGAAAGCAAAGGTGCCTTCTCCACAGTGGAGACTACACATGTTATCTTCTGGAAACAGCAAATGTCGAAATAGATTCTATTTGCTTTCACTTTTAGTGTTTGGTTTGAAACAACTGTGAGGTCCAATTCTAGCGGCCACTCATGTTCATGGTATTATTAATCTTTTATTTATGGCAGATGCCGTTCTGTTCGACTTCATAACACACAGGGCTGCACACCAATTACTTCTGTCATTTTATGGCTTGGCCTCTGTTTTGCTTTTGCCTTTACTTTAACCCTACTCATTTCTTTCTGCTTTATAATCTTTCTCCTTATAAGCTATCATAATGCCCTTTCAGAAAGAGAATAAGTAAAGATAACTAGATATCGCAGAATACTATTCATAAGAAAGTTACATTTAAGTGTACATTATATGTCTAAATCATAGATACCCATACATATGCACATTATATAGATTTTTAAATGCATTTTATGATGGGAGCAAACAGAGACTCTTGAGTAATATAATAACCACACATCACAGTTGTCCTTGGTATTGTTAAAGACATAAGATGTAATTGTTAAAAGTCAAGTTTTGAACATGGTGTTTTCAGAGATCAATAATATTTTCCTTTTATTCTTAGCAATTTTCTAATAAAATGAGAATAAAGAACAACCACTTGAGTGGCTAACACAAACAAACCCCTTTGGTCTCTAGAGATTTATTTGAAATGATGCCTCGTTCTCTCAGGCAAATGTAGTCTAGTACAAAGAAATGTCTGAAATGCCCAGAGCTGATGGCATGTACACAAAGGGTTTGAAACAAAACAAAATGACTGATTACAGAGATTTTGACATTGGAACAAACGAGAGCTCAGTTGCAAAGTGGCCTCCACAGTTGAGGTTTAAGCATAGTTAAGAGAGGCCTGACCCTGGTTGAGAATCCTGCCGGCCCCCAGGCAGGAGATGTGACTGTGAAATGCTTTCAGGAGGAACTTCTACCCGCCCCGGTCTCCTGATTTTGAAAGAACAGAAGGGGGGCGCCTGGGTGGCTCAGTGGGTTAAGCCGCTGCCTTTGGCTCGGGTCATGATCTCAGGGTCCTGGGATCGAGTCCCGCATCGGGCTCTCTGCTCGGCAGGGAGCCTGCTTCCCTCTCTCTCTCTCTCTCTGCCTACTTGTAATCTCTCTCTGTCAAATAAATAAAAATAAAATCTTTAAAAAAAAAAAAAGAAAGAACAGAAGGGGCGCCTGGGTGGCTCAGTGGGTTAAGCCGCTGCCTTTGGCTCGGGTCATGATCTCAGGGTCCTGGGATCGAGTCCCACATCGGGTTATCTGCTCAGTGGGAAGCCTGCTCCCCCCCCCTCTCTACCTGCCTCTCCATTTACTTGTGATCTCTCTCTGTCAAATAAATAAATAAAACCTTTAAAAAAAAAAAAAAAGAAAAAAAGAACAGAAAATCAAAGGATCCGAAAACGTGGGTTTGGGGGTTTCCAGTCTTTGCCAGCTCTATGGTTGTCCAGTGGAACCTTTCCTTCCTCACCTCCCCTTGAGGTGCCGCATGACTTTGAAACGCATGGAAAAGCCATTGTCTTCATTTACACAGATTACCAGGAATTCCCTGTCATATGTTAATTCTCTCAAGCTTTTCTGTTGTTAAAAATGTTCTTTTTATTTTTGGAAGAAAAGAATTTGTTGCTAAGACATTTCAGCTAGCATGAAAGTAACAGTTTATTTTTTTTTTTTTAATGGAAGGATGATACTCTTCCTCTTCCTTAAGACAGTAACCACCCACAAGCCGCCTGAGACCGCACCTGCTTGCTTGTTTTCACGGCTACATTAGAAGGAGGAAGCGGACTCCGGAAGGGAGCAGAATGCCCAGACAGCTCTGCTGGGTCCCTTTACTTTTCTTTCCGTGGCAGCTTTCCTAAAAAGACCCTCCCTTGCTGCCTCTCCGGTTCCCCTGAGAACCACCTCCTCGGAGGCCTCTCCTCTACCCGGGACTTTCCTTTCGCAGTCGTGCGCCCGAGCAACTGCACGGTCATGTCCGGCGTTCCCTTCCTGCCTTCTCCACTTCGGCAGTTTCTCGGGTTTCTGGCCTGACCAGAGAGTACAAGGAGAGTACATTTAAGTGCCGGAGATCCCTATGCAGGGTCTGGAAAAAGATCGGAGAGACCCTCATGGAAGAGCTTCTAAGGTTGTCTAACACCCTAAGATCATGGCGGAGGCTGGCTGGGGCAGGAGAATTCTAGATATTTAAGAATAAATATAGAAAATGTTTGCCTTTTAAATTCGAGAAGAGAAATATGAATATAAGAATTGAATACAAGATTTTTATATATAAGAATCAATGTAAATATAAAATTTGAATATAAGATGGTAATGATCAGAAACAATGTATCTTGTTGAACTCAGTTTAAAGCTGTAAGAATTTTTTTAAAAACCCACAGGGAGAAACTAAAAGCTGTTTTGGCTATTAGTAAATATTGTTAATTAAAACAGCTTCAATGAATGTCTTACCTTGTCTAATTAGCTTGAAGTACTGTAATAATTACATAAATCTCTAGGTCTGTCAGATTCAGCTTTTTGAAAGTGTTTATTGCAATAATAAAGTCAGTCCCTCTCTCTCTCTCTCTCTCTCTCTATATATATATATATATATATACATTTAGAACTGTTGGAATTGTAATAAAGTTCCATGATCACTTATCCTGGTCATTTAATCATAACTTTAAAAGTATTCAGGTAACACTAATGAGAAGTGACGAAGGGCCACGCTGCCTGTCCTGTGTAATGAGCAACAACCAGTGTCAGGGCAGAATGAACACGGCGTTAGCCTTTAAGCTGACTTCATAAAGTTGGACATGGGTACTGATCTGGGAAGAACGTTTTACTAGAAATGGAAACAAGGCTCAGAGTCTTGGGTCCGGAAATGCATTTCATTTTAGGTCAGCATCTAAAGAGTCTCTAAGAAAAGAGGAATAATTAAATTGGAATCAAAGTCTGTGTGACCTTAAAGCCTGGAAGGGACTAAGCCTTCCCCAGGAAGAGCAGAGGGAGAACCCTGAGGGTAAGGAGCTGGTGTAACCTTATGAGACGAATCCCTATCAGGACTGCAGAGCTCCTGGGATAAATCACCCATGGGGTCGCAGGTCGAAACGTGATGCTCACATGAGAAAAGCAATCTGTCCTTTGTTTGATTAAGTGAAACCTATCTCAGGGTGAGGCCCTTTGATGCAACCGAAGTAGTTTTTATGTAAACCGTGCAGTATGTAGCAATGCTACACATTGTTTCAGAAGAGACTTTAGCAAAAATACACCGTTAGCTTCTTTGCCTCGGGGGTTTTCAGTAACACCAATAATTCCCCTATACGGACTGCTTGAATCCAAAAGGTATGAGAAGGAAAAGTGATGGGTAATGATAAGTTAATGGTGAAATATACTTAAATTAAAAAGTCACACTCTAGGGGTGTCTGGGTGGCTCAGTCCTTAAGCCTCTGCCTTTGGCTCAGGTCATGATCCCAGGGGTCCTCGGATCAAGCCCCGTGTCAGGCGCTCTGCTCAGTGGGAAGCTTGCTTTTCCCTCTCTCACTCTCTCTGTTGTGTTTCCTCTCTCTGTGTGTCCCTCTCTGTCAAATAAATTTGAAAAAAAATCTTAAAAATAATAACGCTCTAAAGTAAAAGTATTTCCAAATTAAAATGTTGCTCCACTTGTGGTGAACATAGCATAATGTGTAGACTTGTCAAATCACTGAGTGGTCCAACTGAACCATTGTGTGTCAGTGTGTCAACCGAAGCATTGTGTGTCAACTGTGCTCAAGTTAAAAAAAAAAAAAATGTTTCCAGATCATTCTTATGTTTACAAGATCGTAAACACTTTCATGAACGACTCGATTTTAAATAGATTTCACACCACATATGTGGTCTCAAAGGCCACTACATCTCCTATGAAGTTCCCTAAATCTCATCTTTTTGTCAATAAGTTGTGCATACACAAATCACAGCAGTGTCTCCATGGTAACTCAAGTGGGCTGATAGTGGCTGGCAGCCTCCAGGGGTGGGGGTGGGGGGCGGCACTGGCAACTGGCCTCCGGTTCACAGGGGGCAAGGAGAGACCAAAGAAAGAAGCAAAGCCCTTGGGATTGGTGGGTGGCAGATATAACGAGCAAGGGGGCTTAGGTAGGGGCTTGTCTTGGGAGGCCGCGAGACCAGCCGATTCCTGCACCAGCCCTCCAGAATCTTGAACAACGTGGTTCAGGCATGTCACTCCCATGTGATCAGGAACACATTACTCTCTCCAGGCTTTGTCCTGGGAAAGGGCTCCTCCTGTGGGAACAGGGGGTGGAATGTACATTCCAAGGGCCGAAGAGGGAATTGGAACGTGGCTGCCCAGTGCCAGCTCACTGGGCAACCTGGGCTCACCTCCGAATGACCTCGTTCAATGCTGAGTGGGTTCATTTAAGAGGTAAATAACTTAAAATGAGGGTGAAAGTGACATGGCAAAAAAAAAAGTGTATTTGGCTATAAAGCCTGAGGAGTAATACCCAGCACTTTTTTGGGAGAAACCAAGTTCTTGCAATTTAGGGGAAAATGGGAACTTCACAAATGATACATAGCTCAAGGAACTTAGAGTTCAGGGAATCTGAATGTGTCTTTGTCTCAACTCATTTACAGTACAGTATCCTCTTTGCAGACTTCTCAAAGATTGTCTGCTATCGAGATGAAATACTAATTTTTAGATGAGTTTGAATTAAAATTTCGAAGGCTGCAACTGATTATGTTTATAAGATAATTGCTGGAAATCTTATAATTTACTCTGGGCATGAGATACACTTGAGGTAATTTATTTTTAACTTGGTTCATTCAAGATCTATGATACAGGAGCCCCTGGGTGGCTCAGTTGGTGACGTGTCTTCCTGCAGCTCAGGTCATGATCCTGGAGTCCTGGGATCGAGTCCCACATCAGACCTCGTGTTCAGTGGGGAGTCTGCTTCCCCCCGCCATACTCTCTCTCTGTCTCTCCCTCAAATAAATAAATAAAATCTTAAAAAAAAAAAAAGATGTGTGATATATACAGACAAGTAGACAAGTAGGGTTTGGGGGTCATTGAGCACTTTAGAAATTTTTACATTATAATAGATTCTTCTCATTTCCCTTCGCAATAGTCAGTGATTGTTCAAGGAAACTCTTACCAGTGATCTGATTACATTAAAGCAGCGCTAAGCACAGATTTCTATATGACCAAGAAGAAGTTGTAAAAACCAAATTTACCCTCCTGCCTAAAATAACCAAAAAGGGAGACAAAATACATGAGGAATCGTGGCCAAGGTGTCGTCCACGAGCAGTATAGGACCGTGGTCCCTGAGCTGACCACCCAGAGGGAAGGTTCAGATGCGGAGCGGGAAGCAGGACACAGGTGGAGACCCGGGCTGCGAGTTCGAGGACACCGTGAGGACACCGTGCCGATCGGAGTTCACAGGGGACCACAGGTGCGAGATCTGCACCAGAGAGAACCCCAGAAATCTGCAGGGGGTCCTCCTCAACTCTTCACATGAGGATCGAGTTGCTCAAGCATGAAAGCAAAACAAAACACCAGAGGGAAGTAACTACTCAAAAGTTAGAGGGAGCGATCAAGGGAGTTCTCACAGGGCTGCTCTATTTCCGGCAGTCACAGTGGGAAACCTCATCATGCAGGGACATTAGGTAGAGAACCTCACATGAGCAAAGTCATTTGTTAGAACCAGAGGCTCATGTTCACTCCCTACTCAGATATTCTATGCTTTGCTCACATAGCTC
This sequence comes from Mustela nivalis, assembly GCF_964662115.1. Classification (NCBI taxonomy): domain Eukaryota; kingdom Metazoa; phylum Chordata; class Mammalia; order Carnivora; family Mustelidae; genus Mustela; species Mustela nivalis. The sequence continues at coordinate 85,541,335 of NC_139034.1, forward strand.
AAAGGCAGGGGAGAGTCAGGCCTGGACTGAGCCTTTCTTTTGTCCACCAGACAGCTTCAATGGAGCATCCAAAAGGATCAGACCATTTCCCAGTAATTTAACATGTCACAGAACCAAGCACAGTAATATTTATAAGAATGCAAAATATCTAGCAACCAGAAAGGAAAATTGCAGTGTTTATCCAATCAAAAAGAACCAGGCATGCAGAGAAATACAAAAATGTGTCTCATAATTAGAAGAAAAAAATAAATGGAAACGAAACCAGAAGGCAGTAGTAGACAATGACCTTACGACGGCTGCTCGAAGCCAATCCTCCCTGCTCGGCACGGACACGGGGCTGAGGTCCTCTGGGCGCTGATGATCGTCTTTAGAATGGGGGAATGGGACTGTGGAAGAGCTTTGAGTGTCTACAACACTGTTATAAATCAAGAATTTCACCAGCTGTTAGAGGAAATATCATTCAGGTTGTGCTCCCTGTGTGTGTGTGTGTGTGTGTGTGTGTGTGTGATTTTACCAGAATGTTGGTATTTGAGGGAAGAACCGATGTTAGAAAACACAGTAATAAGTTCTGCTAGTTACAAGCAAGCTGTTGGTTATGGAAGGAACGGGAACTCGGCCCCATCTCCTTGTTTGTTGCCTTGCCCTAAGCTTGGTCATAGCTTTTCTTAGGACGAATGCGAAGGCTGTTTGTTTAACAGCCTAGCAAATGAAAGTGAAGGTTTGAGCAATAAGGTTCTCACATATTTAAATGATCTCTATGAATTGGAGCCACAGGATGGTTTTGTGGTCATGGATCCTACCTTTCCCACAGCTCAAGGGAATGCGCCTTCTCTGAGAGCCAGGCAGCCATCAGAGACTACAAGAAAGTTTCTGGAAGTCGTGAAATGGATGCTTTTGGGAGAAGTACAAGGTGCTCGTCTGTATGACCTATGGCGATTGGACATTAAAACTATGTCCATGGAGGGGCGCCTGGGAGGCTCAGTGGGTTAAAGCCTCTGCCTTCGGCTCAGGTCATGATCTCAGGGTCCCGGGATCGAGCCCCGCATAGGGCTCTCTGCTCAGTGGGGAGCCTGCTTCCCCCTCTCTGCCTGCCTCTCCGCCTACTTGTGATCTTTATCTGTCAAATAAATAAATAAAGTCTTAAAAAAAAAAAAAAAAAACTATGTCGTGAAAGCAGAATTGGAAGGATCAGTGCCACTCCGGTGTCACTCAAGTTTTTACTTAGTGTCATTACAGGGAAGAATATGTACATTTTTGGCTGATGGGTTCTGCACGCAGAGGAAAACATTAAGACCTTGCCTCATGATTGCGAACGGCAACGTGCTGGTTCATTTTCTTACCTGAATCTAGGAATAGCAAGGGGGACAACCCTGATTTTGGATTCTTGGGAATATTGCAAAAAAAAAAAAAAATAATAAATAAATTAAAAAAAAAAATCAAGTGTAAGAACAAGAGGACCCATGCTGTATTTGGGGACGGAAGAGCCGGCTATGAGAAACCTCGCAGCCGTCGGGGACGCCGCAGGGATCCGGGCTATCGTGATCCTGAGAAGCCCCAAGCGCCGTCCCCACGTTCAGGTTCCAGCGGCTGCGAACTCGAGCCGGGCGAGGGGGCCGGAATGGCCGCAGGTGAGGGCAGCTTCGCAGGGCGACACGGACACGCTGCAGAGACGCGGTCACCGGACTCCCCAGCAGCACCAGGCGCAGAAGGATTCAGAGAGGGGGCTCCGGGCCGAGGCCGCAGCCACGCGGTTCGCAGCCGCATTCCCGTGCTCCCGTGTAGACCACGGCTTCCACGGGGATAGAGTCCGCCGCGGACAGACTGGACGCGCGGCCGGGACAGCAGTTCGCGGGAACAGAAGCCGGACCCCGAAGTCCGGACGGGCCGCCGCGCACGCCCGGTCATTTCGCAGCTCGCGTGTCTCCCCGTAGTAGCGGCGGTGTGCGGACGCGGAGCGAGAGCGCAGACCCTCGCCCGCCAACCACCCAGCGGCCTGGGCTCCAGACTTCTGTGTTCGCTCTCTGGGGCGCAGAGGCCGCCACACCCCCACTGCGCCTGACTTTGCCCCTGCCCGCCTCCTGGCCGCTCGAGGCTCCGCGCCTCTGCCGCTGGTTTGCTCTGCGACCCCAACGTCTCTACCACGTGGCTTGATCCCTTTGAGCTGTTTAAAAGTAGCACAGGGTTTAGATAATTACTGGAAAAAGATTCAAGTTCAGAAACTGTGCCTTTGATGTTTAATGATTTTCTGAAGATCATGGTTAAGTTCCAAACGGAATAATGGATTTTTTGGATTTTTTTTTTTTTTTTCAGATCAATATACTTAAATCTCTTTGGGGCCAGTTCACTTAATTTACTGCAGCCTTCAGTCTCTCCATTGAGAAAAGAATTGATCTTTAAGACCTTCTTGAATACCACCATCCTGTCTTTTCATGAAATATCAACATTTTCTTGAGGTATGGGACTGAAACTGTCATTACGTAAAATTCCAAATTAAAGTAACCGTTTCCCTATTGCAGACAGGAGGAAGTATCTTAACAGGACACAGGCTTTGAACCAGTGATTTAAACATTTGTAAGACTTAGGAAAATGCTCTAAATGTTCCATTGTTTCAGTATTCACCATAAAATTGTAAAGCTCGTTTACTTCCGAAATATAAACATTTTATAGCTTAATGAAGCTTCAGGTTCACCATAAAGATGTGGAGATACATCAGGAGCCTGCTTTGGCAGGTAACCTTTAAATCCTTTAGGATTTAGGTGCCTGGGTGGCTCAGTCAGTCCCTGATCTCAGGGTCCTGGGATGGAGCCCCCCATCCTGCTTCCTACTCATCCGGCCGTCTGCTTCTCCCTCTCCTCTGCCCCTCTCACTATTTAAAGATAAATAAAATCTTTAAACAAAAGTCCCTTAGGAATGTCCTGGGTCTCCTGCCTATTCAAAAATCTGGACTAAAGAGCAGTACGGTACCTGCAGAACAGCCATTTCAAACCACCAGCTGCAAACATTGCGGGAGCCTGTGTTGCTCACACCATATGTCTGTTTAGTTTGACTGAGGAGCTCTGTACCCAAAATGCACATGCAAAATTTAGACAAAGGTGAGTTTGTTTTTCAGGGTTGATCTATATAGGTGTTGCAGTCAATCATTTAAAATATATGGACTATTTCACAGAGGGTTTTTTTTTTTTTTTGAAGAACCGGGACTTGCTGTACTATGGTATGTATGTATGTGTGTCTACATTTATTTTATTTATTTTGAAAGATTTATTTATTTTAGAGGGAGAACAAGAGAGAGTTGGAGGAGGGGCCGAGGGAGAGAATCTCAGCTGACTCCTGCCGGGTGAGCAGCCCGAGGAGGGGCCCCATCTCATGACCTGTGAGATCATGACCTGACCAGGAAACCGAGAGTCGGACACCCAACAGACCGACCCACTCAGGGGCCCCTGCTCTACCATGGTATTTATAATTAACGTGTCTCATTCTTTTGAAGAAAATACACAAACTGTTAGATGCGTCATGAGAACTTTCTGAACTCTAAGGATAAAATAAATGTACTGCCCCAGTTTGACTAACTCTTTGTGGATCCTTGATCACTAACGTGCCAAAGTAATATTTACCAAAATAGCAATTAGTTATGTACACGTTGAATGCCGGTACTTGTTGAGTGTTTCTGTGTGTTTAAATAAAATGTATGAATGAAAAGTTCAACACACAAGTGTATGTTTCAAGGGGAGTTGTTAAACAAACTATTTTCATTACTAAAGAAACATCAGATTTTTAACCCCCTTTTCCAACATTAATCAGTTTGAATCCTGAAGAACTTCTTTCACTGGCAAGGCATTCCTGACTTTAAGCAAAGCATAGAATAGCTGAGCAGGGAATGAACATGAGCCTCTGGTTCTAACAAATGACTTTGCTCGTCCAAGGTGAAGGTGGCATTTCTATACCAACACACTCCAAGCTGAATAAATGTTTCCACTTTGAGAATTAACCAACTGCTATTATTTTCTGGCATTTGTGCCTTAATCACCAATTCTATTTATCTCTCAAATAACTGACTGGTGACCAAAAGATATCACCGAGACATCTCTGTGGCTTTAATAATATTTTCAAGTAAAAAAAAAAAATAGATGTCAATCTGTCTCTTATGATCTGCATAGTTTTGCAAGTAAAGATGCTTTTGTGTAGCAATGGTCGTACGATACAGACAGACTTCTCCATAAGAGATTACACTGAGTGAAATCACTTTCTTCACACTTTCTGATTGGATGAACAAATCAGAGGTAGCCAGCCTTTAAGTCACAGCCCTATTCCTATGCCCTGTGACTTTAGTCCATATATGGAATATGCAGAAGAATAATGATGTAAAATTTTTTTAATGTAAAATTCTTATACTTTTATGTACACTTGAAATAAATATAAAGTGCCCAAACACTCCAATTAAAATGCAGAGATTATAACATCCAATTAAAAAAAAAACCCAAAAAACAAAAAACCAAGACCTCGCTCTGTGGTTTCCTTTAAGAGTCTGTTGGTTTACAAACTTGGAAGCCTCCCGGGTAAAATCTGGAACTGGCTCCCATACCCAGAGGGCAAGGAGAGACAGAAGAAAGAGAGCGGCTCCTCCAGGTGGACAGGTGGAAGTTTCATAAGCCAAGGTTGATGTATGAGGCTTGTTTGGGTTGCGGCTAAATAAGCAGATCTCGGCACCTGCCCACCAGAATCGCACAGGTGCATGGAGGGTTACTTGTGTGTGGCCATGAGGGCCATCCGGACGATCTTAACAGCACCTTGCTCACTCCGGTGACAATGGCTCCCACTGTGGGAACAGTAGGCGGGAGGCACGTTCTGAGATCAGGGGAGGGGAGGCGACTCTAATTGCCCAGCTCACAGGTCCCCAGGCGGTCACGTCCTCTCCAGCCACCTTCTACAGAAGCACACTTTAACTGTAAAGATCCAAATCATCTGACAGTGAACAGATGAGATACTCTCCCAACACTGATCAAAAGAACGCTCGAGTGGCTCTATCAGTATAATGAAAAGTGAACTTCATCTCCAGGAATGCTACTGGGGATAAAGATTATTTCAAAATGATAAAGGGATCAATAGCAATTCTAATCATTATGCACTGGGAACAGAAATCCTAAACACATGAAGTGAAAACGGACAGAACTGCAAGAATAGAAAAGCTCACAGTCGTAGCGGAGGAAGGCAGTAGCCCTCCCTCAGGAGCTGCTGGGGCTAGGGTCGCAGTCAGCTTGGGTAGCTATGACAAGTGACCGCAGGCCAGATGTCTTATCAGCAACACAAACTTATTTCTCAGTTCTGGAAGCTGGTGGTCGGTCTGACATCAGGGTCTGGCAAAGGGGTGGGGCGTGGAGGGCTGACCCTCCTCCGGGTTACAGGACACTGTTTCTCACTGTGTCCGCACAGGGAAGAGAGCAGGCAAGCAAGCTCTCTGTTTCTTCTCATAAAGGCACAATCCCTTTGGTGGGGGCTCCGCCGTCCAGACCTAATCTTCTCCTAGAGGCCTCCGCTTCTAACACCATCCCACTGGGCGGTTAGGAGTTCAACATACTAATTTGGGGGGTACAGAAACCCTCAGTCCCTCGCAAATAGATAAATTGGACTTTGAAACAAATTGTAAACCAGGGGTTAAAACTGTGTCGTGATTTAGAAAATGATATTGTGTCCCTCAGTCATACGTGAGAAATTCTCCATTTGCTGGCTCCTACCGACACTTCAGGGACGTGACTAATCTGGACGTGAGTGTCTCTGTTCCCCAAACTATTAAAAATTAGCAAATTACTTTATTTCTGTGTTTAAATTTCCAGTTCATTTGAGAAAGGTATATTAGCAGGACAGTAGATTATGAACGTCGTAAAACACAAAGAATTCACTGACACATTTTTCCATAAGATAAAGCTTAATAATTTATATTCTGAAAAGTGACAAGAACTTTAATTCAGGATGTGTACACGGCTAGTTTCTGTGGGATTTTTATTTAAGACATTCTTCTTTGTTGTTGTTGTTTTTTTAAGATTTTATTTATTTATTTATTTGACAGAGAGACACAGCAAGAGAGGGAACAAAAGCAGGGGGAGTGGGAGAGGGAGAAGCAGGCTTCTTGCTGAGCAGGGAGCCTGATGCAGGGCTCGATCCCAGGACCCTGGGTCATGACCTGAGCCGAAGGCAGAGGCTTAATGACTGAGCCTCCCAGGTGCCCTAAGACATTCTTTTTTTACTTGTTTGTACCTCATGGGGCTGCTGAACTGGGTAATGTCTGCTTCTGTGCTAACAAAATAATTACTATTTCAGCGCCAGACATCTCCATGTAAACAGAGCACTCGCCAACGGCAGAGTAGCATTTATATCTGACTTTAAGAGAAAAGTTACCTTCGGGAACTGAACCAATATTGACATTCCTAATAATGTATTGCCTCTATGCTTGGACAGCAGGAATTATTTTTTAAAACCTTATCAAAGTCATTTGTGTATTTGAAGTCACCGTAGTAACTGATGAGGCAGAACGTGATAGGGAGAGGTAGAATCCAAACAGATCGTTCACGATTGATGGATTTCTCTCTACATACTTCTTTTTTACTTCCTTCGTATAAGGTACTAACATAGACATTTAGATCTATAACAGAGAGAAACCCATATCAAGTACACAACCTCTATTTCAGAAACATAAGCACTTCTGTGATACCAACATAAACTCTCCTGCTGAATCCATATTAATATATTAGCTGATGCCTCTTGTTTGATGTCTCTTGAGTTTCAAGGGCTGGTTACCAGGGGTTCGATGCTGGTTTGGCTCAGGTCATGATCTCAGGGTGATCTCAGGATGCTGGGATTGAGCCCCGCATCAGGCTCTCAGGATGGAGTCTGCTAGAGATTCTCTCCCTCTCCCTTCCCCTCTCTCCTCTCTTTTTAAAATAAATAAGTAAAATCTTAAAAAAAAAAAATACTGGTGACCAGAGTCAACTTTTGGTAGACAAAATTTCTGCAAGTTTCTTCTACTATAGAAATCTTACAATATACAGAAAAATGGAATGGTTTCATATAAAATGCAACACAATAAATACAGAAATGGGTAATCAGCACATTGCTGTTTCTTAGTGCCAGTGTATAAGATGTCCAGATAAAAATTAGGTGTTGAAATATATTACTTTTAATTCAGAACCATTCTTACTAGTTCATATTACCCTTAGTTCTATTGTTGAATTGCTTTGATAAATTCAATGACCCTATGCATTATTTTTGTAAGAATTAAATCTGACTTGGGTCTGTCTATACTCCTGTCACATTATGTATGGAAAACATCTCCAGACCATCCCATAACACGTAAGGTAAGCTGATTCCTTGAACTGATCCTGTCCTAACATTCACAAAATGTCTCTCAACTCACAGAAAAATATGAAAGGTAAATGAAAATTAATATAGGATCTCAGAATCATCATTTAATCCATTCCTGAACGTGCAGTGTTTAACGTCATTTAAGTATGAAATTTTGCATTTCATGCAGAGAACTCTAGATTCTCTGTTGTTCATATACCCATGTATCACATGTTTTATTTAGAAGGGGATAATCTGAATAATTAATATGGTTATAAACTCATTTGAATAAAGTTATTGCGTGTGTTATATACAAGGCCCTTTGCACACATGCACACTTTATAATACAGAATGGCAAAGGGCCTTGTATATAACACACGCAATAACTTTATTCAAATAAGCCCAGAATTAATAGAACCGATAGCTCTCGCGGCAAAACGTGGACAGTGGAACATGTTTACAGGGCAAACAGGAGCAAAATTTGGGGGGTGGGTGAGTGTGGGATTCTATTCTGGCGTGTAAACTGCAACAGAGAGCAGATCCCTAGAGAAAGGCAGCTCGCCCGTGCTTCTCTTGTCCCACGCAAAAATGCATATTTTGCAGAATTCAGCACAATTCGGAAGCTCTCAAGTGCCAGGGCAGGAAGGACTGTATGGCCTCTGTATCTTTAAAAGGGTCACTCGTCTCATCTGGTGACAACTGCCACAGTCCCCGCGATGGCCTTTGTTCTGGTGGGACTGCCCAAGGGAGATGCCCGCTCCAGGCCACAACTCCGGGCCAGAGGGAAGGGGACCCGCGGCGCGGCCACCGCCTTCCCCGCCAGCTCCCCGGCTTCTCGCACGAGTCAGGAAGGAAAAGTTGGCCGAGCGAGCCCCATTCTTCGGCTGTCAGCAAAGCGCGAGGCGGGAGAGCCCGCAGGGGAGGCTCGGAGCAGCAGGAAGAGGAGAGGAGAGGCGCGGTCTCCGCGCGTGAAAGCGTGGGAAGGAGGAGGCAGGCGACCTGGAGCGACCACCCGGGGCCGCCGCGGAGGGAGGCGGGCTCCGCAGCCCGGCCGAGGCAGGAGCCGCGGGACAGCCGGGGGCGGAGCGAGGGGGGCAGGCGGCGCCCCCGAGACCTGGAGCCGAGCCCGGCGGCCGGCGGGGCGCGCGGGGAGGGGCGAGTGCGGCCGCGGGTCCCGGAGGCGGGCGGAGCGAGCACAGCCCACCCGGCTCCCGGCGGCCGCGGCCAGCCTCCCGCCCGCCCGGCTGCGCGCACCGCGCCCGCCCCGAGCGCGCCGAGGCCCCGGGCGCAGGGCCCCCGCGCCCCCGCCGCCCCCGCGCCCCGCCGCCCCCGCTCGCCCGCCGCGGCGCACCCGGAGCGGATCCCCGCGTTCGCGCCGCCGGCTGCACGCCGCTCCCGCGGCGCCTTCTCAGGCAGGTAGGGCGGCGGCGGGGCGCGGGGCGCGCTCCCCAGCGCGGGGCGGTCGGCGGAGCAGCCTCGCCCGGGGTGCAGAGGTCGGCGGGGGCGCAGAGGCCCCCCCCCCCGCCCCGCGGCGCTGGCGACTCCGGGAGGGTGCGGGGTGCTCGCACCTAGGTCGCGCGGGTCCCCAGCCCAGTCCCGGCGTGGAGAGGGGGGCGTGGAGAGGACGCTGGCGGTCCTTCCCCGGGAAGGGGACGCGGGGAGGTGTGTGAACGCGGGCCGAGAGCAGAAAGCCTCTGAACTCTGGACCTGGCCGAGGAGAGGAGGCGAAGCTGGCAGTTTAGAGGGACCCGGGAGCCTGTCGTTGCTGCGGGAGATGGGAGGGGCAGCGCGGTCACCCACCCGGCCACTTCTGGGGGCCGCAGGGGACCGTCTTCCTTCTCGTTCTCCTCTGGGGATGAAAAAGAGCGACTACTGCAGAGAACAAAGATGTAGGGGTGAAGGTGGGCTTCCTGGCTGTGGCCTCTTCCCCCAGATCCCACTGACCCCTGACCGCGACCCCCGCCGGCCAGTGTCCGCTCCATTGTCTTGCAGGCCCGGCCGCCACCCTGCGGGCCAAGTCGGCGGGGCAGCGGGGTACCCATCGGGGCTGCTCGCCGCTCCTGCTCCGCGCGGCCTCCGCCCACCTCCCCCCGCTGGTAGAACCCACCGCTCGGTGGAGGCGCTGGGTTTAACTGGCACCTTGTACGCCCCAGAGGGAATGGAGATGATGCTCATCAAGTTCTCCCGGCGAGTCGGTCATGACTGAGCAGCTGCGGCGGCTCGCTCGGGCTCCGGGCTCCGCTTCGGGGAGGGAGCCAGTGCGTTCAAATGGTGCGTTACTCGTTTGGCACCTGGTAGAATTCTCCAGCCCTTGGATGGTGTTTTGCTCAGCAGGGCCGAGGGAAACTTAGCTGTTCTGAACCGGCCGAAGGAGTGGGGGAGCAGAAAGGCAGGCGCAAAGGCGGTCTTTATTCTGCCCCGCGCAGGAGCTCCCGGGGAGCGCCGACCCTGCCTGGCTTTCTCCGAGGGTCTCCGGAAATGTTTGGAGTCTCTCTGTTCGGGAAGGTTAAAATGCCTCGCGCATGTTTGCCATGGGTTCTTGGGGTGCTTACGAAGCGCCCGCAGTCTATCCATGCGTCCGCTAGTGATTTTCACCCAGAATGAAGAGTGAGAACGAGCGACCCCAAGTCGTCCCGGAGCTCCGGGCATCAGAGCCGCACAGCTGACGACAGGGCGGCAGCAGACCTCCCTGAACCATCAAGTGTCCTATTCCTGTGCTCTTGATGTTCGAAAAGTTTTGCAGGTGGTTTGTCAGCCGTGAGTTTAGGGTCCTCCGAAGCATGTCAAGTAGTCCGTTTCAAGTTTAGTTTATTAAAATGATGCAAGCGTATGTAACATGGGCTAAACCGGAACAACTGTGGTCCCTTGCCAAGAGTAACCAGCCTGTGTGAACCTGTGAGGTTTATATTTGATGGGCTTTTGGAAACCAGCATATACGGCATTGCTTTAGAGATAGCGTTAACACGCCCAGGGATGTATTACTTGCTCTACAAATAATCCATGTTCCGATGTTTACTTACAAAAGGAAAAATGAGTTTAACCAGGAGAATTTCATGTAGAGGGCACAATGGTTCAGTTTATCTGTGTCCTTTGAGAACTGGGAGAGTGAAGCTTGCTCAGCATGTCCTCTAATAGCTATTTTATTTTGAATGCGAAATAATCTTGTAAAGACTTTCCCACTCTTTGGTCTGAGAATGCTTGAAGACACAAGTTATGGTAGATACCGTGGCACTCATCCATGTGATCTGTGGGTAACTCCGTGCTCCTGCACATAAAGGAGGATGTCCAGCCAATGGGAACCCACTGCAGATCTCGAATGTTCTTTGAGAATAGGAACACTTCTTCCTCCTTAAGAAATCAGAAGATGAAAGGTGTTGAGTAAAAACATACTAAAATATAATGCATATGGGACCCTGATATATGTATGTGTACATACATGTGTGTCCATAACTTGCAGGTCATTTGATGCGTTAAAACATTTGCATGAGTGAGAAAATATATTTCACTGGAACCGGGATATTTAAGAACAGTCGGAGGGTATGTGCTATGGTGAGTGCTGTGAATTGTGTAAAACTGATGAATCACAGACCTGTACTCCTGAAACAAATAATGCATTAAATGTTAATTTTAAAAAAAAATATAAAGATAGTTCTGTATATTTGACCTGCGGTGAGTGGAGCACTTCAAATAAGTACCTGCCTTTTTGGTCTTTCTACCAAACAGGAGCATTGGGCAGGTGGGAAGGTAGAGGGTTTGACCGTTACCCCCTGAGAGGGAGGCACATGGGGCAAACGTGGGGAGATGGTATTTTTAACAGCAGTGACCAGTCTCCTTTTCTCTCCTCACCCCTTTCTCCTTTGGTTCTCCTTCCCCCGCTCTGTGGCCATTCCTCTGTTCTGGGCTCTTCTCTGTACTAGAAGTAACACATTGTTCTATTCGAGTTTCAAAGAGCAGAGGATGGGCATGTCAAGAGAACAGGAAACCTTTCAATGAAAATTATTTATTTAGTTTAAAGATGCATATAATTTATCTACATGGGTTAAAGAAAAAAGGTCCAGGTAGTGGAAAAAAGGATGATTTTCACCCCAGGTGCATTGAGGGGAGGAAGCAGTCATGGGAAGACGAGTGTGTTTACCCTCAGAGATCCGAGAAGCTCCCAGTAGCAACCCTGGGCCACTTCTGAAGTCGTCCTCTCCCCTGAGCTCTCCCCTGAGCCTCTCAGCTGCCCCTGGAAGGTGAGTGTAGGCGTGGCCACTCCTTTCACACTCCCAGTTTTGCTTCCCTAACTCTGTTCCTGCTCCCTGTGGAGATCCAGGCAAAGTTCTGTGCCCTTCCAGAGCTCTGCTGCTGGTGGGTGATTGACACATTGTTTGTGCTCTGTCTCAGGTCCTTTCACAGCGCCTTGCAATCTCCTGCCTGGGGCGTGACCCTGCATATGAATTTGGTTTATGCTTTCAGAATGTTGAACCCAAGGGTGCCTGGGTGGCTCAGTAGGTTAAGTGGCTGCTTCTGCTCAGGTCATGATCCTAGGGTCCTGGAATGGAGCCCACATTGGCTCCCTGCTCAGTGGGAAGCCAGCCCCCCCTCCCCTCAACCTCTTCCCCAACGAAATCAAGAACTTCTACTCCTTGGCCTCTTTAAGCACCCAGAGAGTCAGATGTGTGCTCCCTGGGCTGCCTAATTGAGATCCACCTGTATCCCCCCTCCAGCGCCCCCCGCCCCACTCCACCCTCTGCCAGGAGCCTGGTAAGAGTGGAGTTCCTGAGCCCTTCCCAGACCTATGGAATCAGAGTCTGGGGTGGGACACAGGACTGTCCCTCCAGCCAGCCCTGAGTGACTTCCGTGAGCACTGCCTCTTAGAGCCACTGTGCCAAGGGCACTCCCTCCGGCGTACACATCTTGCCTCCTCCCAACCAGCTAGAATTGCGCATCTCTTCCAATGCAGACAGCAGTCTGCAGAGATTTTCCTCCTTGGTTATTCTTGGGTTTGATTCCATCAAGGGGGAAGACCTCCCAATAAATCAGGCCATTGGTTCTAGGAAACTGTAGATGCACATTATCTAACTGTGGCTAAAAGGATCCAGACACCAAGTGTTGCTGTTTTCTAACAGATTGTAAACTTCAAGTGGCAGCATCCTCTCAACGGATACATTCGATATTCCAGGCTGGATTACAATACTTTCTGGGTAATTGTGTTACAAAGAGCAATTTTAAATGACATGGTCTTTAGAATTCCTGCAGCGCTTGTTTCTGTGGATATGGAGGAAGCTGGGTAGAGCCGTGTGTACCACTCGCCTTCGCTAGAGTTTCTCCTCCTGCCATCCGGCTGCCATTCAGACCCTGTCACAGAAACGCATCCCTTACCCTCTGTCCCAAGGCTCTCAGCGCTTAGCTGTTCCTGGTTCCTTTGTCTGGCATTTCTTTCCTCCTGTCCCTCTGATGTGGCTCCTCATGCGTCCCTGGAGGCCCCGCTTCTCCCCCGCCCATGTTGCATGAGGGCCCCTCTGCACTATCACCCTGCATGCAGCTCCACCCCTGCAGGTCCTTGGTCTGGATACTTTCTGGTCTGAATCTGCATGTGGGACCACTTACCTGGACGTCCCCTGCCTGCCTGGCTTCAGTGCTCCAAGGGGAGTTCAGGACCCCTGTTCCTCTCAGGGGTTCAGGACACCTGTTCCTCTCTCCAGCTGGCCTCTCTCATTCCTGCACGTCACCCCCAGTGCAGGGGTGGAAGCCCCATGGCAGGCCCTCCCACCCTCTCTTCCCCTCCCAATCCCAGGCCCCTCCTCTCCATCCCCAGGAGGTCTGGGTTGATCAGTAGACATGGCTAACCATAGTCGTGGTCTTCACTCCGGTCTTTCATGCCGAGACTTGGTCAGTCTTCATCTCTGGCCAAGGCTCAGGGTTCAGTTCCTAACTTGGTGTTCCAGGCTGTCCCAGGTGCCAGTGATTGATCTTAAAAGCCAATTCGGCCACGAGGCCTCTTGCTGCAAGCGATTTCCCGTTACCGCAGCTCCCCACGTGCTCCTCGCACAGCCCGTGGTCCTTCTGGACCCCTCCTGCCCACCCTGCGGCTGCCTCTCCTCAGTCCTGATTCTGATCTGCTACCTTGGATGACACGGAGCTGTAGGTAGTTTCCCGCCCAGAATTTAGCGTTTCTTGTTGCACAGACTTGATCCGTTCTCCGGTGCGCTGGGAACGAGCTTCTCACTCTGTTCAGCTGGGGTCAGATGCCACACATCTCTCTCTCCCCAGTCACCCTCATCCCATAGCTGTCCCTCTTTCGGCCTGTCCTTACCGCCTACACCCCATGGGCTTGCTCCCCTTAGGCTTCCTGCTCTGTTGGAACTTGAACGTGTGACTTCTACACGTCCTGGTGCATCTGCGCGCACGTGCGTGCGTGCGTGTGTGTGTGTGTGTGTGTGTAGCTCGGTAGATGTTATAGGAATGGATTCGATGTAAGCTCTGCAGAAACCAACCTGCTTGGAGCCCTGGAAATGCCCTCTGGACGTTCCGGCCTGACCCCGCCCTGCGCTCTGAACACACCGAGCCCCGTCTCACATTTTAATGTGGCTCTCGCTCTGCCCCCACCCCAGACCCTGCCCCACAGATCCCTCTGGCTGTGTCCTTCTCTTTCCCATGAAAATCATCTGTTCATCCTAGAAACCCGGAGAAACAGAGTAATTTATTCCGAGTTACCTGTGCTCTTGTCACTAAGCAGAAATTCAGGTCTTTCTTTTTAAGAGATGACCAGACAGCTGTAGGCTGTGGACGAGAGAGAACCTGTGGCTTGTTGGGGTTGCAGCCTACGAGCCACACGTTTTATTCGTAAAGGAGAGCAGAAACAAGATGATACAACACGACACAGTGCCACAAAGCTGAGTGCCGCTGAGACCCTGCGGCCCTCCTAGCCCTGAATACTTGCCGTCTTGCTCTTCGCAGAAGATAGCTACTGCGCGTGATTCGGAGGAGCGGTGGGGCCTGAAGGTCATGTTCAGTGTAATTTATGTGGAAACTGACTTTACTGAATAATCATCTCCCCAACCCCAAAACTGGACATTTAAAAAGTAAGTTGTAGATTTGTTGCATTTAAAGAAGAGAACAATGAAGGTGGAACCCATATTTCATTCACTGAATGAATGGTGTTCGTGGCTTGTTTCATACTCTCCTTTACCCACACATGATTATCATGGCAGACATCATCACTACCACGTACTGTAAATAAATTAAGTCAGTTACAGCCCCCCAAAATTGCTGAGGGCATTTTGGTTAAAAAATATGACTGAGGGTGTGGATAAAGGTGAGTTTGATGTTCAAATTCTCGTGAGCTAAATTGAATTATGCATGAAAATAGGCATTTGAATATATTCTTTTTCTATAACTGAAATGTTGAATGCCTTCCTTTCACTTTTATTAGTAGAATTAGTGTTTTAAAAATAAACCTGGTAGGTTAAAGCCTCAAGCATGTGGCACTGTATGCATTTAACGAACACATTTGAAATATTAAATAATTCCTTTAAGAATGATAAAGTCTTATTCAGGCATGCTCATTTTCTTTCTAATTTAGATTCGTGGTTAGAAGCAGCTGAGTTATGGGTGGTTGAGAGTCCCTGGGTAGAAATCATTTGATGAGCTCTCAAATCTTCTTTTAAAAAGTCTATTAATATGCCTTTTATCTTTATGATTTGGGACAGCGAGTCATTAACTTTACATTTATTTCCAGTGATTTAAAACTAAATGCAAGAGCAAGACAAAAGAACTTTGGGATAAGAAATGAAGGAATTTCATAGAATAGAATATGGAGAAAGATATTTTATATAGGCTGGTGGTGGCTGTGCTAATCTTATAGAGTGTAGAAAGAGACAACGAACAGTTTTCTGGATTGAAAAAAAGACATTTCTCAGGAAGGGGTTTGCTGAAACAGCACAACCAGGAGAATTCAAATAAGGATGGTAAATAGAGTTTTCCTAATATGGATGATAAAAGAGTCATCGAGGCAAGGAAATTATAGCCATAACACACCGTACAAAGGTACAGTGCGGTAAGTGGTCAATGAGGGGGAACTTGAGGTGGACTAGCATATGTCGAAATTTCAGATCTGCTTCTCACCCCTTGGACACCATGAATAAGTGAGAAAAGCTTTCTAGACCTCATCTGTGAAACAGGGTGAACAGAGTGGCTCTCATGTAGGATAAAATGCCGGATTGAATGAGATGCAGTTTCCTGCACCCTTAGCTCAGGGCCAATCACTGAGCAGAAGCTCTTTCAGTTCAGGTGGGGTTATCCTGCCTGGGGAAGACAGCAGTGTGCTCGGACTTGGGCTGAATTTCCATTCTCGGAATGTCTAGGTGATGTAAGCAAATTGCAGTGCTTTGTAAGAGCGTATCATTCAAGTGCTATGACAGACTTGAATCTACTTACTAAGTAAGAACTTGTTGGTGACATCAACATGGTGAAACCTTTGGAGAAAAAAATCCCACTAGCTTGTTGAAATAGTCTGGTGTCTAGTGGATCTTAAGAGGATAGGTTTTGAAATTCTGGGAGGAAGGAGCCCAGGGGACAGAGACTGTAAAATCAGTTGTGGAGTGGGAGACACTCCAAAGCAGCATCGCGGCTCTGAAGTCCCATGTCATTATGAGGAAGCAAAAGAAGTCACGTAGGAAAGGGACATCACACCCTCGCTTCTACCTGTGAGGTGACATTTGGTGAGGATGTGCGTGGGAGGTGGAGAGGGAGCAGAGTGAAAGAGTAACATGAGCCCATAAGAAGAATGTCAGGACTGGACCTACCTCATCATGAGTGCGGGTTTGGAAAAAATGCTAAAGACAATAGACAGGTTTTTGCAATGTTGGGAATAAGAAGAGCAAGGCTGTGATTGGCCTCTGGGACTAGTGGTGTAAAAAGTAGAGATTGTGTAAAGACGGATCTCCTCATTGTCATTTTGGTCCCCATCCTCTAAGTCAAAGAGAATGAGCTTAAACGAGGAAAACAAATGAGAATGTTGAACTAAAGCCCAAGGTATATGAGGATAGTAAAACAAAAATTCATGTATTTCTTGTAAGTGAATTCAGGTGATGCTTAGTTGCGTTGAATGCTGGGGAACAGACAGACCTGCACGGATGTCACTCGGGGTGTCCTTGGCAATCACGGGACGTGATGGAGAATGACTGAAACCATAGAGAGCCGGACAGGTCAGATGTCCTGAGCTTCATAGAACAACCTAGAATCTATATACCTATAGACTGGTTTCTAGATTCCCATCAAAAATAATAACATTATGTATATTATGTTCACGCACTTATTCACCAATAATTTTTAAACCATTACAAAAACACAAGGAACCAGAATAGTTCACAGAAGTCAGTCATTACAGACTCACCTGACTACTTACTTGAAAAGCTAGTTACAATGAATGCTTCCCTTTGCTCTTCTGTAAAATTCGGTGAATTAATTTCTAAGGTTCCTATTTATAAGAATTTATGTCAGAGTTTAGTCTGTTATTTTTTTTAGATTTATGTGCATCAGGTATTTTTTTTCCTGGTGGCAAAACAGGAATAACAGAAAATTTACGACCATAACCGTTTTTAAGTCCATAGCAGTATTAATTCTTGTGCAGCGGATCTCTAGAAAGTTTTCTCATCGCACCACTGAAATCCTGTATTCATTGAACAGCAGTTTCCAGTTTCCCTCCCCTGCCTCTGATCCTTGCAACCACACCGCACTCTCTGCCTGTGCCTTCGACTCCTTTAAATACCTCATACAAACAGAATTGTGCCACAATTATCTTTTCATGACTGGCTTATTTCACTGGGCAGAGTGTCCTCAAGGTTCATATGTTTTGTAGCATTTGACAAGATTTCCTTTTTTTTCTTAAGGCTGAATAACATCCCATTGTTTGTATGTGCCCCATTTTGTTCATCTGTTCTTCCGTCAGTGGACAGTGAGGTTTCTTCTCCTTTTGGCAGCTGTCAATAATGTTGCAGTGAACATGGGTGTGCAAATATCTCCGAGATTCTGTTTTCAGTTCTGTTTGTGATATATATATATATCTTGAAATGGGATTGCTGAATCATATGATAATTCTATTTTTATTTTTTCCAGCTTTATTGAGATGTAATTGACATATAACATTGTGTAAATTTAAGGTACCCAGCAAAGTGATTTTATGTGTATATATTGCAAAATGATTATCACAGTGTAGTTAATACATCTGTCACTTGTGTTGTTATAACTGTGTGTGTGTGTGTGGTGAGCACTTTAAAAATCTACCTCTAACTTGTAATGATAGTACATTCTTATTACTTATATAGACTATAGTAGGGTTAACTATAGTCGCCATGCTGTACATTACATCCCCTTGCTGTGTGGAAATTTTTAAGTTGGCTTTAGTCTCATTTGTTTATGTTTGCTTTTTGTTGTCTGTGTTTTTACTGTTATATTCAAGACATCACTGCCGTATCCAATGTCACGAGGCTTATCTTATTTTCTTCTAGGAGATTTATAGTTCCAAGGCTATGTTTAGGTTTTTAAACTATTTGGAGTTGGTTTTTGTGTATGTTATAGAATAAGGATCCTGCTTCCTTCTTTTACATGTGGGCATTTGGTTTTCCCAGGAGCAGCTGCTGCAGAGACTATCTTTCCCTTATTAGGTAGTCTTGGCACCCTCATTGAAGATCATTTAGCATTGTACATGAGGATATATTTTGGGGCTCTGTACTCTGTTCTGTTGACCTATTCCTCTGTCTTTTTTTTTTTTTAAGATTTTTTATTTTATTTATTTGGTAGAGAGAAATCACAAGTACACAGACAGGCAGGCAGAGAGAGAGGGAGAAGCAGGCTTCCCACTGAGCAGAGAGCCCGATGCAGGGCTCAATCCCAGGACCCTGAGATCATGACCTGAGCTGAAGGCAGAGGATTAACCCACTGAGCCACCCAGGCGCCCCAACCTATTCCTCTGTCTTTATGTCAGTACTATTCTGTTTTGATCATTGTAGGTTTGTAATACATTCTGAAATCAGAAGAACGAGATTTCCAGTCTCTTCTTTGTCAGGACTGGTTTTGCTCTATGAGGTCTTTTGGGATTCTGTAAATTTTAGGATTGTCTTTTTATTTGTGCAAAAATACCATTGAAGGGGGGCATCTGGGTGGCTTAGTCAGTTAACTGCCTTTAGCTCAGGTCATGATGCCAGGGTCCTGGGATCAAGCCCTATGTCTGGCTCCTTGCTCAGCGGGGGAGCCTGCTTCTCCCCTCCCTTTGTCCTTCAGCCTGCTTGTGCTCATTTTCTCTCTTTCTTTGTCATTTAAATAAATAAAATCTTGAAAAAATGCCATTGAGATTTTTATAGAGACTGTATTAAGTCTACAGATCACTTTGGGTAATAAGGACATTTCATAATATTAAGTCTTCCAATCCATCATCACTGGTTGTCTTTCCATTAATTTATGTCTTCTCCAATTTTTTTCAACAATATTTTACAGTTTTCAGAGAACAGGTCTTTCATTCCCTTGGTTAAGTTTATTCCTAAGTGTTTTATTTCTTTTGATGCTATTGCAAATGATATTATTTCCTTAATTTTCTTTTAAAATTCTTCACTCCGTATCATGCTTAGCGAAATAAGTCAATCGGAGAAAGACAACTATCATATGATCTCCCTGATATGAGGAAGTGGTGATGCAACATGGGGGGTTAAGGGGGTAGGAGAAGAATCAATGAAACAAGATGGGATTGGGAGGGAGACAAACTATAAGTGACTCTTAATCTCACAAAACAAACTGAGGGTTGCTGGGGGGAGGGAAGTTGGGAGAAGGGGGGTGGGGTTATGGACATTGGGGAGGGTATGTGCTATGGTGAGTGCTGTGAAGTGTGTAAACCTGGCGATTCACAGACCTGTACCCCTGGGGATAAAAAAATATATATTTTTAAAAAAATTCTTCACTCCTAGTGTATAAAAACACAACTGATTTTTGTTTTTTGATTCTGTATCCTGAAAATTTGTTGAATTTGTTTAATAGTTTGAATTTTTTTTTTTTTTTTTTTTTTGTCGAATCTTTAGGGCTTTCTACATTGAAGAGCATATTGTCTGTGAACAGAGATAATTTAACTTCTTCCTTTCCAGTTTGGATGTTTTTATTTCTTTTTCTTGTCTAATTGCTCTGACTTGGGCTTCCAGTACCCTGTTGAATAGAAGTGGTAAGAAGGGTCATCCTTACCTTCCTCCTGGTCTTAGAGAAAAAGCTTTTAGTTTTTCTTCATTGCATATTATGTTAGCTATAGTCTTTTCATGTATGACTTTGAAAAAATATTGTGGGAATTTCCTCCTATCCCTAGTTTATTGAGCATTTTTATTATAAAATAGTATTGAATTTTGCCAGACACTTTTTCTATCATTTGAGATGATCATGTGGAATTTTGCCCTGTGTTCTACTAATGGGATGAATTATATTAATAGATTTTCAAATGCTAAAATGTTCTTGCATCCCAGGAGTAAATCCCACTTGGTTGTGGTCTATATTGATTTTAATGTGCTGCTGAATTTAGTTTGCTAGTATTTTTTTGAAGATTTTCCATTAGTATTTACCATGGATATTGGTCTATAGTTTTCTTTTTATGTGGTATCTTTGGCTTTGTATCTGGGTAGCCTCATAAACTGAGACTGGAAGTGTTTCTTCCTCTTCAGCTTTTTGGAAGAATTTTTGAAGGATTGGCACGAATTCTTCTTTAAATGCTGAATAGAATTCTCCCGTGAAATTATCTGGCCCTGGGCTTTTCTTTGTTTGGAGGTTATGATTACTAATTGGAGTTCCTTACTGGGTATAGTTCAGCTCAGATTTTTTACTTCTTCTGGGTTTAGGGTTGGTGTGTTTTATATTTTAGGAATTTGTCCATTTCTGCTAGGTTATGTACTGCTGGCCTGCAATTGTTCATCGTAGTCTTTTAGAATCCTTTTTATTTCTGTGCCATCGATGGTCCTATTTGCTCTTCAATTCTGACTTGAGTCTTCTTGTTTTTACCTTAGTCTAGCAAAAGATTCTCAGTTTTGTTGATCTTTTCAAAGCCTAACTCTTAGTTTCATTCATTTTATTTTTTTTTCTATTCTCCATTTTATTTATTTGTTTGAATTTTTTGTTATTTCCTTTCTTCTGCTAATTTTTGGCTCAGTTTCTTTTCTAGTTTCTTGATGTGTAAAGTTAGGTTATTGATTCCAGATCTTTCTTCTTTTAAATATAGGTGTTTACTGCTATTAACTTCTCTCTTGTTACTGACCTGTTGTATCCCATAGGTTTGGTGTGTTGTGTTCTCATTTTTATTTGTCTTAAGATATTTTCTGTTTTCTAGTTTCCTTTTTGAAGTTTTCTTAGGCTCATTTCTTTTCAGGAGTGTGTTGTTTAATTTCCACATATTTATGAATGCTTCAGTTATTCTCCTGTTACTGATACTTAGTTTAATTCTATTGTGGTTAGAAAAGATACTTGGTATGATTTCATGCCAATATTCTTAATTATTTTTTTATATTATTTTTTTAAAATTTTTTATAAACATATAATGTATTTTTATTCCCAAGGGTACAGGTCTGTGAATTGCCACATTTACACATTTCACAGCACTACCCATAGCACATACCATCCCCAATGTCCATAACCCCACCCCCCTTTTCCCAACCCTCCTCCCCCCAGCAATCCTCAGTTTGTTTTGTGAGATGAAGAGTCTCTTATGGTTTCTATCCCTCCTGATTCCATCTTGTTTCATTTATTCTTTTC
Source organism: Mustela nivalis (assembly GCF_964662115.1). Classification (NCBI taxonomy): domain Eukaryota; kingdom Metazoa; phylum Chordata; class Mammalia; order Carnivora; family Mustelidae; genus Mustela; species Mustela nivalis. The sequence goes on from NC_139034.1 coordinate 85,562,425, forward strand.
CTACCCCCCAAACCCCCATGTTGCATCTCTACTTCTTATATCAGAGAGATCATATGATAGTTGTCTTTCTCTGATTGACTTATTTCACTAAGCATAATACCCTCTAGTCCCATCCACATCGTCGCAAATGACAAGATTTCATTTCTTTTGATGGCTGCATAGAATTCCATTGTATATATATACCACATCTTCTTTATCCATTCATCTAGGTTCTTTCCATAGTTTGGCTATTGTGGACATTGCTGCTATAAACATTCGGGTGCACATGTACCTTCAGATCCCCACATTTGTATCTTTAGGGTAAATACCCAATAGTGCAATTGCTGTGTCATAAGGTAGCTCTATTTTCAACATTCTGAGGAACCTCCATGCTGTTTTCCAGAGTGGTTGCACCAGCTTGCATTCCCACCAACAGTGTAGGAGCGTTCCCCTTTCTCCGCATCCTTGTCAGCATCTGTCATTTCCTGACTTGTTAATTTTAGCCATTCTGACTGGTGTGAGGTGATATCTCATTGTGGTTTTGATTTGTATTTCCCTGATGCTGAGTGATGTGGAGCATTTTTCATGTGTCTGTTGTCCATCTGGATGTCTTCTTTGCAGAAATGTCTGTTCATGTCCTCAGCCCATTTCTTGATTGGATTATTTGTTCTTTGGGTGTTGATTTTGCTGAGCCCTTTATTGATTTTGGATACTAGCCCTTTATCTGATATGTCGTTTGCAAATATCTTCTCCCATCCTGTCAGTTGTCTTTTGGTTTGTTAACTTTTTCCTTTGCTGTGCAAAAGCTTTTGATCTTGATGAAGTCCCAGTAGTTCATTTTTTGCCCTTACTTCCCTTGCCTTTGGTGATGTTCCTAGGAAGAAGTTGCTGTGGCTGAGGTCGAAGAGGTAGCTACCTGTGTTCTCCTCAAGGATTTTGATGGATTCCTTTCTCACATTGAGGTCCTTCATCCATTTTGAGTCTATTTTCATGTGTGGTGTAAGGAAATGGTCCAATTTCATTTTTCTACATGTGGCTGTCTAGTTTTCCCAACACCATTTGTTGAAGAGGCTGTCTTTTTTCCACTGGACATTCCTTCCTGCTTTGTCAAAGATTAGTTGACCATATTGTTGAGGGTCTATTTCTGGGCCCTCTATTCTGTTCCATTGATCTATGAGTCTGCTTTTGTTCCAGTACCATACTGTCTTGATGATGACAGCTTTATAATAGAGTTTGAAGTCTGGAATTATGATGCCATCAACTTTGGCTTTCTTTTTCAATATTCCTTTGGCTATTTGAGGTCTTTTTTGGTTCCATATAAATTTTAGAATTATTTGTTCCATTTCGTTGAAAAAAAAAGGATGGGATTTTGACAGAGATTGCATTAAATGTATAGATTGCTTTAGGTAGCATAGACATTTTCACAATATTTGTTCTTCCAATCCATGAGCATGGAATATTTTTCCATTTCTTCATGTCTTCCTTAATTTCTTTCATGAGTACTTTATAGTTTTCTGAGTATAGATTCTTTGCCTTTTTAGTTAGGTTTATTCCTGGGTATCTTATGGTTTTGGGTGAAATTGTAAATTGGACTGACTCCTTAATTTCTCTTTCTTCTGTCTTGTTGTTGGTGTAGAGAAATGCAACTGATTTCTGTGCATTGACTTTATATCCTGACACTTTACTGAATTCCTGTACAAGTTCTAGCAGTTTGGAGTGGAGCCTTTTGGGTTTTCCACATATAGTATCATATCATCTGCAAAGAGTGATAGTTTGACTTCTTCTTTGCCGATTTGGATGCCTTTAATTTCTTTTTGTTGTCTGATTGCTGAGGCTAGGACTTCTAGTACTATGTTGAATAGCAGTGGTGATAATGGACATCCTTGCCATATTCCTGCCCTTAGCAGAAAAGCTTTCAGTTTTTCTCCATTGAGAATGGTATTTGTAGTGGGTTTTTCATAGATAGTTTTGATAATATTGAGGTGTGTGCCCTCTATCCCTACACTTTGAAGAGTTTTAATCAGGAAGGGATGCTTCACTTTGTCAAGTGCTTTTTCAGCATCTATTGAGAGTATCATATGGTGCTTGTTCTTAATTTTATTAATGTGTTGTATCACATTGACTGATTTCTGGATGTTGAAACAACCTTGCAGCCCTGGAATAAATCCCACTTGGTCGTGGTGAATAATCCTTTTAATGTGCTGTTGGATCCTATTGGCCAGTATTTTGGTGAGAATTTTTGCATCTGTGTTCATCAAGGATATTGGTCTGTAGTTCTCTTTTTTGCTGGGATCCTTGTCTGGTTTTGGGATCAAGGTGATGCTGGCCTCATAAAATGAGTTTGGAAGTTTTCCTTCCATTTCTATTTTTTGGAAAAGTTTCTGGAGAGTAGGAATTAATTCTTCTTTAAATGTCTGGTAGAATTCCTCTGGGAAGCTGTCTGGCCCTGGGCTTTGTTTGTTTGGAGATTTTTGATGACTGTTTCAATCTCCTTACTGTTTAAGGTCTGTTCAGGTTTTCTATTTCTTCCTGCTTCAGTTGTGGTAGTTTATATGTCTCTAGGAATGTATCCATTTCTTCCCGATTGTTGAATTTGTTGGCGTAGAGTTGCTTATAGTATGTTCTTATAATTGTTTGTATTTCTTTGGTGTTTGTTGTGATCTCTCCTCTTTCATTCATGATTTTATTTATTTGGGTCCCTTCTCTTTTCTTTTTGATAACTCTGGCCAGGGGTATATCAATCTTATTAATTCTTTCAAAGAACCAGCTCCTAGTTTCCTTGATTTGTTCTATTTTTTTTTTTTTTTAGTTTCTATTTCATTGATTTCTGCTCTGATCTTTATGATATCTCTTCTCTTGCTGGGTTTAGGCTTTCTTTGTTGTTCTTTCTCCAGCTCCTTTAGGTGTAGGGTTAGGTTGTGTATTTGAGACCTTTCTTGTTTCTTGAGAAAGGCGTGTATCACTATATATTTTCCTCTCAGGACTGCCTTTGCTGTGTCCCATAGATTTTGAACCAATGTGTTTTCATTATCATTTGTTTCCATGAATTTTTTCAATTCCTCTTTAATTTCCTGGTTGACCCATTCATTCTTTAGAAGGATGGTGTTTAGTCTCCATGTATTTGGGCTCTTTCCAAATTTCCTCTTGTGATTGAGTTCTAGCTTCAGAGCATTGTGGTCTGAAAATATGCAGGGAATGATCCCAATCTTTTGATACCCATTGAGACCTGATTTATGACCCAGGATGTGATCTATTCTGGAGAATGTTCCATGTGCACCAGAGAAGAATGTGTATTCTGTTGTTTTGGGATGGAATGTTCTGAATATATCTGTGATGTCCATCTGGTTCAGTGTGTTGTTTAAGGCCTTTATTTCTTTGTTGATCTTTTGTTTGGATGATCTGTCCATTTCAGTGAGTGGAGTGTTAAAGTCCCCTACTATTATTGTATTATTGTTGATGAGTTTCTTTGATTTTGTTATTAATTGGTTTATATAGTTGGCTGCTCCCATGTTAGGGGGATAGATATTTAAAATTGTTGGAGCTTCTTGTTGGACAGACCTTTTGAGTATGATATAGTGTCCTTCCTCATCTCTTATTATAGTCTTTGGCTTAAAGTCTAATTGATATGAGATAAGGATTGCTACCCCAGGTTTCTTCTGATGTCCATTATCATGGTAAATTGCCCCCCCCTCACTTTAAATCTGGAATTGTCTTCAGCTCTAAAATGAGTTTCTTGTAGGCAACATATATATGGGTTTTGTTTTCTTAATCCATTCTGATTCCATCCCTGTGTCTTTTGATTGGGGCATTTAGCCCATTTACATTCAGGGTGACTATTGAGAGATATGAATTTAATGCCATTGTATTTCCTGTAAGGTGACTGTTACTATGTATTGTCTCCATTCCTTTTTGATCTACTACTTCTAGGGTCTCTCTTTGCTTAGAGGACCCCTTTCAATATTTGCTGTAGAGCTGGTTTGGTGTTTACAAATTCTTTCAGTTTTTGTTTGTTCTGGAAGCTTTTTATCTCTCCTTCTAGTTTCAGTGATAGCCTAGCTGGATATAGTATTCTTGGCTGCATGTTTTTCTCATTTAGTGCTCTGAATATATCATACCAGTTCTTTCTGGCCTACCAGGTCTCTGTGGATAAGTCCACTGCCAATCTGACATATTTACCATTGTATGTTACAGACTTCTTTTCCTGGGCTGCTTTTAGGATTTTCTCTTTGTCGCTAAGATTTGTAAATTTTACTATTAGTTGACAGGGTGTGGACCTATTCTTACTGATTTTGTGGGGAGTTCTCTGCATCTCCTGGATTTTGATGCTTGTTCCCTTTGCCATATTAGGGAAATCCTCTACAATAATGCTCTCCAATATACCTTCTGCTCCCCTCTCTCTTTCTTCTTCTTCTGGAATCCCAATTATTTTAATTTTGTTTCATCTTATGGCGTCACTGATCTCTTGAATTCTCTCCTCGTGTTCCAGTATTTGTCTCTCTTTTGTTCAGCTTCTTTATTCTCTGTCATTTGGTCTTCTATATCACTAATTATTTCTTCTGCCTCATTTTTCCTAGCAGTAAGAGCCTCCATTTTTTATTGCACCTCATTAATAGCTTTTTTGATTTCAACTTGGTTAGATTTTAGTTCTTTAATTTCTCCAGAAAGGGCTTTTATCTCTCTGGAGAGGGTTTCTCTAATATCTTCCATGCCTTTTTCGAGCCTGGCTAGAACCTTGAGAATCGTCATTCTGAACTCTAGATCTGACATATTACCAATGTCCATATTGATTAGGTCCCTAGCCTTCAGTATTACCTCTTGTTTTCTTTTTTGTAGTGAGTTTTTCTGCCTTGTTATTTTGTCCAGATAAGAATATATGAAGGAGCAAATAAAATACCAAAGGGGTGGCAAAGACCCCAGGAAAATGTGCTTTAACCAAATCAGAAGAGTCCCCAAATTGTGGGAGGGAGAAACGGGGTAAAAAGAAGTTCAGAAAAAAAAAAAAGTTAAAAAAAGAAAACAAATAAAGAAAAAATATTTAAAAAGATATATATATATATATATATATATATATATATATATATATATATTAGACTGGTGACTAGAACAGGGTCACCCCACTTAATTTTGGAAGTATTTTGGTCTTTTAGAAGAAACTACCGCCCAAAATTTTAAAGAATGAAAAACATACATAAGGGTAGATGCAATGAAGGGATCAGATATGCCTATAAAGATGAGAAAAAAATTTTTTTTAAATTTCTAATAAAGGAGTTGATAAAGTAAGTTGGTTGGGAGGATAAAGAAAAAGAAATTGGAGAGAATTTGCTTGGGTTGGAGGCTAGAACAAGCCCAGAGCTAGATTTAGGGTATATTTTGATCTATTAGGAGAAGTTTACCCCAAATTTTTTTAGAAGAAAAAACCCTATCTGTATGCCAAAAATAAAGTTAGATACAATGAAGGATCAAATTAACTATAATAATGAAGTTTCAAAAAAGGTTATTATTACTATATTATTATTATTTTTGAAAGGTATTGTTAAGATAAACTAGCTAAAATAAAGTTAAAAGAGGAAAGGGTAAAAGTAAAAAAAAATAGCAGCAGAAAAAAAAAATTAATTAAGTGCAAGACTAAAGAATCATGGGGAGAAAGCCATGAATTCCATGCTTTGCTTTCTTCTCCTCTGGAATCCGCTGTTCTCCTTGGTAAATGAACTTGGTCTGGATTTCTTGTTCATCTTCTGGGGGAGGGGCCTGTTATAGTGATTCTCAAATGTCTTTGCCTGAGGCGGAATTGTCCCGCCCTTACCAGTGGCCAGGCTAAGTAATCCACTCAGTTCACTTTTGGGAGCTTTTGTTCCCTGAATGCTTTCCGTAGAGTTCCGGAGGACGGGAATGAAAACGGCGGCCACCCAATCTCTGGCCCGGAGGAGCTGAGAGCTCTGCCCGCTGCTCAGCGCACCCTCACAGAAAAGCACTCAATCACTCCCATCTGCCTGGCCTCTGTCTGCACTTGGAGAAAAGCGCTCAATCGCTCCCGTTTCCTTGGCCTCTAGCCGAGCTTTGAGCTCACCGAGCCTGTGACAAGTTCAAGGTAACCCTGAGCTGAGAGCTCACTCCTCAGCTTTGTCTCTGTAGCCGGCTTCCCCGCTCTAATACCTGCGAGCTCTGCGACACTCAGACACCCCCGATCCTTCTGTGACCCCATGGGACCTGGGGCCACCTGACTCTGTGTGGGCTTCACCCCGGTTTAGCCTCTGGAGCGATGTCCCTCAGTGGAGCAGACTTTTATAAAGTCCTGATTTTGTGCTCCACTGGTCCCTCACTTGCCGGGCGCTGCCCCCCCCCCCCCCCGTGGTCTATCCTCCCGTTCCTTTGGATTCACTTCTCCTCTGGCCCTACCTTTCAGAAAGTGGTCGATTTTCTGTTTCTCTTCGATCTCCTGATGGATTTGTAGGTGTTCGCAATGGTTTGATAAGCTATCTAGCTGATCTTCTGCTACCTGATGGAGTCTCAGCCTGCTGCTTCTCCGCCATCTTGACCTCTTAATTTTTTTTTTTTTTAATATTCTCAAATTTTTAAACTCATTTTGTGGTCTAATATGTCCTAATATGTGATCCATCCTTAAGAATCTTCCATGTACGTTTGAGAAGAGTGTGTATTCTACTGTTGTTGGGTAGAATGTTCCATGTGTCTGCTAGGATGAATTGGTCAATTCCTCTCTTCTTATTGATCTTCCGTCTGGTTGTTTCGTCATTATCGAAAGCGGGTTTGTAGTAGTCAGTGTTAAAAAAATCCTGTAGCCTATGTATGTCTTTATATCTTAAAATGAATCTGTTTTTTTTAAAAAAAAAATCTATTCAACTACTTTATGTTTTTTGTTTGGATATTTTAAATGATTTATGTATAAAATAATTATTCACAGGGAAGGACTTACTATTAACATTTTCTTAAGTGTTTCCTGTATTTAATATAGTTGTTATGTTCTTATTTGTCCTTTCTTGTAGTGAGATACTTAGTTTCCTTTGTAATTTTCTTTTGTATATTTTCTATTTTTTTTCTTTGTGGTTTTCATGGGGATTACGTAAAATGTCTTATAGTTACATAAAAAAGAACCAATTAGAGATGAAGAACACAAGTGAAATTAAAAATACACTTGATGGAATAGATGGCAAGCTGGAAGAAGCAGAAGAATGAATTAATGAATTAGAAGACAGAGTAATGGAAAGTAGTCAAGTTGAACAAATGTGAGAAAAAAAAATTATGCAAAATGGGAATAGAATTAGGGAACTTAGTGATTCCATCAAGTATAGTAACATTTGTTTTACATGAGTCCCAGATGGAGGAGAGAAAGAAAATAGGACAGAGAATTTATCTGAAGAAATAATAACTGAAAACTATCCTAATTTAGGGAAGGAAACAGATATCTAGATCCTGCACAGAGACTCCCTCCCCCAACAAAATCAACACAAGGCGGTTCACATTAACTCACATAGTAATCAAAATGGCAAAAAAAAAAAGAAGTGATAAAGAAAATTAAAAGCAGCAATAGAAAAGAAGGCAGTTACATACAAGGGAATCCCCATAAGGCTATCAGTAGGTTTTTCAGCAGAAACTGCATGACAGAAGCAATGGCTTGATATAGTCAAGGTACCAAAAGGGAAAAATGTATAGCCAAGAATAATCTATTTAACAAGGCTTTCATTCAGACTAGAAGGCGAGATAAGGGAACTCCTGGCTATCTCAGTCAGTCGAGTATACAAGACTTGATCTCAGGATTGTGAGTTTGAGCCCCATAATGAGTGCAGCAACTATTTAAAAATAAAAATCTTGGGTGCCTGGGTGGCTCAGTGGGTTAAGCCGCTGCCTTCGGCTCAGGTCATGATCTCAGGGTCCTGGGATTGAGTCCTGCATCGGGCTCTCTGCTCAGCAGGGAGCCTGCTTCCTCCTTTCTCTCTCTGCCTGCCTCTCTGCCTACTTGTGATCCCTCCCTCTCTGTCAAATAAATAAATAAAATCTTAAAAAAAATAAAAAAAATAAAAATCTTAAAGAAGTGTAGGAGAGATAAGGAGTTTCTCAGACAAACAAAACCTCAAGTTCATGACCACTAAACCAGACCTATAAAAAATAATAAAGGGGACTATTTGAGTGGAAAGGAAAAACCGTGAGTATGAAAGGCAGAAAACAGGGGCACCTGGGTGGCTCAGTGAGTTAAAGCCTCTGCCTTCGGCTCAGGTCATGATCTCAGTCCTGGGATCGAGCGCCACATTGGGCTCTCTGCTCAGCAGGGAGCCTACTTCCTCCTCTCTCTCTTTCTCTCTCTCTCTCTGCCTGCCTGCCTACCTGTGATCTCTGTCAAGTAAATAAATCAAATCTTAAAAAAAAAGCAGAAAACACAAAAGTAATAAAAATAAGTATTTCTATAAAAAACCAATCAAGAGACTCACAAAATAAAAAGGTGTAAAGTATGAAACTATATACCTAAAATGGTGGAGGGAGAGGAGTAAATAATTGGTTTAAACTTATGTGACTATCAACTTTATAGACTTCTATATGCATGATATGTCATACACAAACCTAATGGTAGCCAAAAATCAAACAATTAATATGCAAAGAATAGAGAAGGGAATCCAGGTATATCACTAAAGAAGCCCAACAAGCTATGAAAGAAAATAAGAGAGGAAAGAATCAAAGAAAAACTATAAAATAACCACAAACCAAGTAAAATGGTTTCATATATATGTATATATATACATATATATATTTAATTTTAATATAAATGGATTAAAAGCCCAAACAAAAGATACAGGGGGACAGAGTGGATAAAAAACAAAACCCATTCATATGCTGCCAACAAGAGAGTAATTTCAGACCCAAACACATCTCCAGATTGAAAGTGATGGGATGGAGAAATATTTATCATGCAATTGGATATCAAAAGAAAGCAGAAGTAACAATGCTTATTTCAAACAAAAAGAAAAAAAAACTTTGAAACAAACACTGTAACAACAGACAAAGAAGGACATAACATACTAATAAAAGAGACATTCCAACTAGAAATAATAATTGTAAATTTATGCACCCAACATGGAAGTACCCAAATACACAAAACAATTAATAACAGACTTAAAGGAACTAATCAATAGTAATATAATATTAGGGACCTCAACAAACCATGTACATTGATGGAAAGATCATCCAAACAGAAAATAAACAAAACAGTGGCTTTGAATGGCATGCTAGACCAGATGAATTTAATAGATATATTCAGAGCATTCCATCCTTAAACAGTAGAATCCGCATTCTTTTCAAGTGTGCATGGAACATTATTCACAATAAGTCACATATTAGGCCACAAAACAAGCCTCAACAAATTAAAAAAGATCATACCATAAATTTTTTCTGACCACAACACTATGAAACTAGAAATGACCAAAAAATCTGGAAGCAACCCAAACACACGGATGTTAACTAACATACTATTAAACAATGAATGGTTCAACCAAGAAATCAAAGAAGTCAAAAAGTATATGGAAAATAATGAAAATGAAAACACAAAGGTCCCAAACCTTTGGGATGCAGCAGAAGTGGTTCAAGAGGGAAGTTTATAACAATACAGGCTGACATCAAGAAGCAAGAAAAATCTCAATTAAGCAACCTAATCCTACACCTAAAGGAACTAGAAAAACAACAAGTAAAACCCAAAACCAGCAGAAGGAAGGAAACAATAAAGATTAGAGAAGAAACAAATGATATAAAAACAAACAAAACAAAGAAAATAAAAGCAGATCAGTGAAACCAGGAGCTGTTTCTTTGAAAAGATAACAGAATTGATAAAGCTCTAGCCATACTCATTTAAAAAGAAAAAAAAGAGAGAAAGGACTTGAATAAAATCACAAACAAAAGAGAAGAAATAACAAAACAATAATGCAAAAATACAATTGTAAGAGAATATTTTGAAAAACTATATGCCAACAAATTAAACAACCTAGAAGATAAATTCTAAAGTTTTCTAAATGGATAAATTCCTGCAAATGTATAATCTACCAAAACTGAAGAAGGAAGAAATAGAAAATCTGAACAGACTGATTACTAGCAAAGAAGATTGAATCAGTAATATAATAGCTTGCAACAAGCAAAGTCCAGGACCAGATGGCTTCACAGGAAATTTCTACCAAACATTTTAAGAAGAGTTAATACCTGTTCTTCTCAAATGATTCCAATAAATAGGAGAAGAAGGAAAACTTCCAAATTCATTCTATGAGGCCAGCAATATCCTGATGCCAAAATCAGATAAAACATCACACATGGAGAGGGCACGGATTGCATAGAGCACTGGGTGTGGTGCAAAAACAATGAATACTGTTATGCTGAAAATAAATTTAAAAAAATCACACACAGAAAGAAGAACTACAGACCAATATCCCTAATGAACACAGATACAAAAATCCTCAACAGAATAATAGCAACTCATATCCAACAATACATTTTAAAAAATTCAGCACAATCAAGTGGAATTTATTCCTGGGATGCAGGAGTGGTTTAATATTTGCAAATCAGTGTGATCCATTACGTCAATAACAGAAAGGATAAAAACCATCTGATCATTGCAACAGACATAGAAAAATCATTTGACAAAGTACAACATTAATTTTTTTTTCTTTTCAGCATAACAGTATTCATTGTTTTTGCACCACACCCAGTGCTCCATGCAATCTGTGCCCTCTCTAATACCCACCACTTGGTTCCCCCAACCTCCCACCCCCCGCCCCTTCAAAACGCTTAGATTGTTTTTCAGAGTCCATAGTCTCTCATGGTTCACCTCCCCTTCCAATTTTCCTCTCCATCTCTCCTTGTCCTCCATGCTATTTGTTATGCTCCACAAATAAGTGAAACCATATGATAATTGACTCTCTCTGCTTGACTTATTTCACTCAGCATAATCTCTTCCAGTCCCATCTGTGTTGCTACAAAAGTTGGGTATTCGTCCTTTCTGATGGAGGCATAATACTCCATATTGTATATGGACCACATCTTCCTTATCCATTTGTCCGTTGAAGGGAATCTTGGTTCTTTCCACAGTTGGGTGACCGTGGCCATTGCTGCTATAAACATTGGGGTACAGATGGTCCTTCTTTTCACTACATCTGTATCTTTGGGGCAAATGCCCAGTAGTGCAATTGCATAAAAGTACAACATTAATTAGTGATGAAAGCTCTCAATAAAGAAGGTTTAGAATGACCATATCTCAACATAGTAAAGGCTATTTATGAAAAACCCATAGCTAATATCATCCTCAATGGGGAAATACTGACAGCTTCCCCCCTAGGGTCAGGAACAAGACAAGGATGTACAGTCCCATCACTTTTACTTAACATAAAAGTACTGGAAGTATTGGAAGTCCTACCCACAGCAATCAGACAACAAAAAGAGATAAAAGGCATTCAAATAGGTAAGGAAGAAGTAATTTTTTGACTGGTTTCAGATGGCATGATACTACATATAGAAAACCCAAGAGATTTCACCAAAAAACTAATGGAGCTGATAAATGAATTTAGCAAAATCTTGGGATACAAAGTCAATGCACAGAAATCTGTTGCATTTCTTACACCACTAATGAAGCAACAGAAAGAAAAATTGAGAAAATAACCTCATTTAAAATTGCACCAAAAATAATAAGGTATCTAGGAATAAACCTAACCAAAGAGGTGAAATACATGTACTCTGAAAACTATAAAACATTGGTCAAAAAAGTTGAAGATGACACAAAGAAATGGAAAGACATTCCATGCTCATGAATTGGAAGAAAAATTTCTTAAAATGCCCATGCTACCCAAAGCAATCCACAGATTTAATGCCATCCCTATCAAAATAGCAATGGCATTTGTCACAGATATAGAATAAACAAAAAATCCTAAAATTTATGTGGAACCACAGAAGACCCCTAATAGCCAAAGCAATCTTGAAAAAGAAAATAGAACTTGGAGGTATCACAATTCCAGATTTCAGGTTATATACAAAACTGTAGTAATCAAATCAGTGTGGTACTGGCACAGAAATGGGCACAAAGGTCAATGGGACAGAATAGAAATCGTAGAAACAAATGCATAGTTGTATGGTAAATTAATATTTGACAAAGCCAAAAGATTATTCAGTGGGAAAAATACTGTCTTTTCAACAAATGGTTTTGGGGAGTTAGCTATATGTAAAACAATGAAACTGGACCACTTTCTTAAACTATACCCAAAAATAAACTCAAAATGGATTAGAGAGCTAAATGTGAAACCTGAAACCATAAAAATACGAGAGGAGATCACAGACAGTAATTTCTCTGACATTGGCCATAACAATGTTTGTCTAGGTATGTTTTCTGAGGCAAGGGAAATAAAAGCAAAAATAAACTATTGGGACTACATCAAAATAAAAAGCTTCTGCACAATGCAGGAAATAATCAACAAAACTAAAAGGCAACCTACAGAATGGGAGAAGATACTTGCAAATAATATATCTGATAAAGGGTTAGTATCCCAAATACATAAAGAACTTATACAACTCAGCAATCAGAAAACAAATGATCCAATTAAAAATGGGTGGAAGATATGAACAGACATTTCTGCAAAGAAGACTTCCAGATGGCCAACAGACACAGGAACAGATGCTCAACATCTTTCATCACCATAGAAATGCAAATGAAAAGTACAGTGAGATATCATTTCACTCCTGTCAGAAGGGATAAAAAAAAAAAAATAAACAGCAGGTATTGACAAGGATGTCAAGAAAAAGGAATTGCCTTGCATCATTGGTAGGAATGCCACCTATTCCAGCCATCTTGGAAAGCATATGGTGCTTCCTCAAAAAATTAAAAATAGAACTACCCTGTAATCCAGTAATTGAAATACTGGGTATTTATTCCCCAAATATAAGAATACTAATCCAAAGGGACACATACACCCCCATGTTGATTGCAGCATTATTACAATAGCCAAATTATGAAAGCAGCCCAAGTGTCCACTGATAGATGAATGGATAAAGAAGAGGTAGTATATATAATGGAACATATATAATAGAATATTATCCATCCACAAAAAGAATGAAATATTGTCCTTTGCAATGACATGGATGGAGCTAAGTGAAATACCATATGATTTCACTTATATGTGGAATTTAAGAAACCAAACAAATGAGCAAAGGGAAAAAAAATGACAAACTAAGAAACAGACTCTTAACTGTGGAGAACAAACTGATGGCTACCAGAGAGGAGGTTGGGGGGCGGGGGTTGAGGGATATAGGTGATGGGGATTAAGGAATGCCCTTGTGATGAGCACTGGGTGATGTATGGAATTGTTAAATAAGTGCATTATACAACTGAAACCCTAATATGACACTCTGTGTTAACTATTCTGGGATTAAAAAAAGAAACTATTCTGGGATCTTTTATTTTTAATTAAATTAATTTATTTATTTTCAGAAAAACAGTATTCATTATTTTTTCACCATACCCAGTACTCCATGCAATCTGTGCCTTCTATAATACCCACCACCTGTTACCTCAACCTCCCACCCCCCCGCCACTTCAATCCCCTCAGTTGTTTTTCAGAGTCCATAGTCCCCTTCCAATTTCCCCCAACTCCCTTCTCCTCTCTAAGACCCCTTGTCCTCCATGATATTTGTTATGCTCCACAAATAAGTGAAACCATATGATAATTGACTCTCTCTGCTTGACTTATTTCACTCAGCATAATCTCTTCGAGTCCCGTCCATGTTGCTACAAAAGTTGGGTATTCATCCTTTCTGATGGAGGCATTATACTCCATAGTGTATATGGACCACATCTTCCTTATCCATTCGTCCGTTGAAGGGCATCTTGGTTCTTTCCACAGTTTGGCGACCGTGGGAATCTTTTTTTTAAACCTATTTTAAGCTGATAATAACTTAATAGAAGACCTCTAGTCCTTTATATCTGTCCCCCCCATTTTATGTTCTTGATGTCACAAATTAAATTTTTATGCTGTGTATCCATTAACAGAATTTTATAGTTCTTTTTTATGCTTTGTTCTTTTGAGTTTTATACCATAATTAAAAGTGACTTATGCACCATTACAGTGTTATAGGATTCTGTGTTTGAGTACATACTGGCCTTTATTAGAGAGTTTTATATTTTTATATGCTTTCCTTTTTATTTAGCATTTGTCATTTTAATTTGAAGGATATCTGTTAACATTTCTTTTTTTTAATAACTTAAAAAAAGTAATTTATTTATTTATTTGACAGACAGCGATCACAAGTTGGCAGAGAGGCAGGCAGAGAGAGGAAGGGAAGCAGGTTCCCTGCCAAGCAGAGAGCCCGATGCAGGGGGCTTGATTCCAGGACCCTGGGATTGTGACCCGCTGAGCCACCCAGGCGCCCCTGTTAACATTTCTTATATTGCAGCTCTTGTAATGTAGAGTAGTAGTGTGTTTCTTATCTTTTGTTTATCTGAGAAAGTCTATTCCTTTTTTATATTTGCAGGGTAGTTTTGTTGGGTATATTCTTTTTTTTTTTTTTTTTTTTTTTTTTTTATTTTTTTTTTTTTAAAGATTTTATTTATTTATTTGACAGAGAGAGAAATCACAAGTAGGCGGAGAGTCAGGCAGAGAGAGAGAGAGAGAAGCAGGCTCCCGCCGAGCAAAGAGCCCGATGCGGGGCTCGATCCCAGGACACTGAGATCATGACCTGAGCCGAAGGCAGCGGCTTAATCCACTGAGCCACCCAGGCGCCCCTGTTGGGTATATTCTTAATTGGCAAGTTTTTGTTTTTGTTTGTTTTTTTTTGTTTTTGTTTTTGTTTTTTGTTTTCTTGTACTACTTTGAATGTTTTATCCTGCTCCTTCCAGAAATGTAAGATTTATCCCAGGATATCTAGTACATGATGATCAGTCATTTTCTCTTGCTATTTTCAGGATTCTCTTTTCATCTTTGACTTTTGACAGTTTGCTTTTGTGTCTCAGTGTGGGTCTTCTGGCTTCATCCTAGTAGGAATCCATTGAGCTTCCTGGATTTGATGTCCATTTCCTTTCTTAGACATGGGAAAGTTTTAGCCACTATTTCTTAGGGATTCTTAGATGAAAGATAAAGAAAAAATGGAACCAATTTGAGACTCTCTCCCTTTCTCTCTTTGACTTTCTTCTGGGAATCTCATTGCTTTCCTTATAATGTCCCCTATATCTGTTAGGGCTTTTAAAATTTTTCTTCTTTCTTTTTTCCTCTCTTACTCAAATATCAATATTACCAATTTTTGAGTTTTCCAATTCTTTCTTGTGCTTTACCAAGCCAGATATTGAACATCTGTAGAGAATTTTCCATTCAGTTATTATATTCTTCAGCTTCATAATTTCAGTTTGGTTTTGTTTTTTAGTTTCTGTCTTCTCATAATGTTTTCATTCATCATCTTCCTGATTTATTTTAGTTTTCTCTTTTTGTTCTCATTAAGCTTATTGAACTTTTTTAATGGGGCTATTCTGAATTTGATATCAGATATTTCATTGATTTTCCTTTCTTTAAGATCAGTTTCTAGAGATTTTTTTCTTGTGTCATCTTTTTCTCCCTTTTCTTCTTTCTTTGTTTCCTTCTTTCTTTCTTTCTTCTTTTTTTTCCTGCCTGGGACTTGGGTTTATGAGAACACAGCCACCTCTCCAGTCTTCATAGTCTGGCTTTGTACAGACTTCACCAACCAACTTAGCTGGAGATTCTGGGAGTCCCCCAAATCTTTGTGAGGGCACATCTTCTCTGCATGATCTTCCAACTACAGAGGGCTGCCTATTTCTTTTCTTTTTAAATTTTATTTATTTATTTGACAGACAGAGATCACAAGTAGGCAGAGAGGCAGGCAGAGAGAGAGAGAGAGAGAGAGAGGGAGAGGAGGAAACAAGCTCCCTGCCGAGCAGAGAGCCAGATGGGGGACTTGATCCCAGGACCCTGGGATCATGACCTGAGCCAAAGGCAGAGGCTTTAACCCACTGAGCCACCCAGGTGCCCCCTCCTGTTTCTTTTTAAAGAGATTATAGCCTCTTCCTCCAACTAGTGTCTGCTTGTGGTGCTGCAGAGATAGAAGGGGTGCATTGGGAATTTTCTCCCAGTCCTGAGGGGCTGTGCCAACTTGCAGGCAGGGCAACTGTGGGTAGAGAGCAAAGACTTTTCTTACTCATGTCATTATACCTATTCTTGGGATTGTACTTCCCTGGTCTACTGTAACTATGAGGCATTTTGATCTATTTATTATTTTTTTCAAGTCAATGTATCTGTGGGAGAACTAGGGATGGGCTTCTTCTTCCATCATCTTGCTGATGTCCGTCCATAGGCTGGACAATTAAACTGGAGTTCAGCTTAATTTTAACAAGGCATTCTGCACACTTTTTTGGATTTGACAGAATGCATCATTGGCTTGATCAGTTGTTGCCCATACTGTGGACAGGAGACCCAAGGTGAGGTGAGAGAGTTTAACCAAGTTAAACCAAGTTGCCTTTAGGGCAAAGTGTCCGTTTATTGACTAGTGTCAGTCTTGAACAATCAAAGATGAACTTTAATGAGACAGAATTGAAAGAACAGGCAGAAAAATAAAGAAAAAACAGGCATAGAGGTGTGAAAACTATAATAAGAAATGTAAGTAGGGGATTTATCGAGGTCAAATCATTGGGGAGTAGGATCTCCTTGAAATGGGATCCCAGGTAACCATGAAAACCAGTAAGATACATATACAACTGAAAAGTACTTTGTGAGTAGAGGTTGAACTCAGCACAAACTAGAGATAGGGTATTGATTGGCAAAGAAACATTGCAAAGTACATGCAAACTGAAAGAAAAAAAATGTCATAAATGTCATAATTCATGTTCCCACAACTCTGTGGCAATAACCTCTTTACACATTGGTGTATATCCCTTATAACAGTGTTTCTATGTATGAGTGTGTATGACTATGTATACATGTATGTGCACATGTGAATATGTATTAATCACCATTCATTTTACTGTTTTTCCTGTTGCTTAGTGTTTGTGCGGTCTCAGTGAAATTGAACCAAATCAAATTTGGAAATGGACTGTGATTGGGCTTCGGTTTATCAGCGTAATAGTATTATTCTTGCTCTGGTGATTTTTCAGGGTTAAAAATATGGTCCCAATGAATGTGGTCAGAACTTTTCTTCTATTATTGAGTCAGGATCTATCCATCCTTCCACCCCCCCTCACACCCTTTCTCCCTCTTTACATCATCTTACTGCAGCCATATTGCTTTTATGACAGAAACTGGCCTCTGAAGAAAACCATGAGGGGACACAGTAGAAGTAGAATGAAAACAGAAAGGGGCTCACACTTCAATCAGACCGTACATGACACACTCCCCTACCACCCACCCCACACAAACTTCTTCTGACTTAGGATTTTTGTGGGTTGTAGAAGGACAGCCATTCTAATTAATTCTTTTATTTTAATATTGGTTTTATTTATTGACAACTATAGCATTCACAAGGGAGAAGATGCATATGACATAACCATTCTCTTTAACAAATTATTATAAGGTAAACACATGTATCAAGAAATAAACTGTTGTAAGCAACTCCACTACTGACTGTCTTTACTTTTATAGCATTTCTTTCTTTGGCTTTTCTGCATACTGTTACCTTTGCATCCCTGAACATTGCGGTTTTGTCTAGACTGATTGTGAACTTTGTGCAAATGGAATCATGGAGTATTTGCTTCATGAATGGTAGGTTACTCGGTTTCATTGATGGATGTATCTCTTCTTCTGCACAGACCAGAATGAATTTATCCTTTCTACTATTGTTGCGTTGGGGGCTTGGTTTTGCAGTTTGGCTATATTACAAATAATGTTACTCTGTCAAGTTTGGCCTGCTTGTAGACACATATATGCACATATGTATATATGTTGTATACCTAGAAGAGAAGGGCTGGGTTATGAAAATGAACACTTTAGTTGATTTAGATCAATCTTTTAAAAACCTTGGTAGGCTGATACCTGGGTCTAAGAATCACAGGAGAATTTATTAGGGAGAATTTTAAATTTTGCTGGCTGATTCAAAGTATTAATGGCACAAGTTCATAGTGTCAAAGACACACCTTGATAATAAAGCACTTGGGATAAATTTGCAGGTATTAGTTGACTAATGCTTAGTACAATGAGCCCAATGTCACCATCATAAATATAGCTATGCTATCACTACTGCAACCTAGCATCTAATATCCTGCGGAGGTGAATTCACATTTAGAGCAGGTATTCACTTTGGAGAGTCGTATATAATTAAGGATTTGACGAACTGGAGTATAGACACAGAAAATAAGCTAGAATAGTTAACGTCTGGAAAGAGCAATGTGAAAAGTTTCTCCCTGGGAGGTTTACCGTGGAAAAAGGTAGAGAGAATGTTGTACCTTTCACGTAGAAAAATAATTACATTAATTTTGTTATCTCTGTATGGTTGACCTTGGACCGACAAGTGGGGTGGGAGAAGATTGTATGAAGGAATGCTTCATTTGCCTCATATTTTAATATAAATGTGGCTCTAATAATTCCAAGAGAAGGAAAGGATGGTCTTAAAACATAGCTCACTATCAAAGAAGTTTCAAACAGAAAAGGGAAAAAGATATTCTTGAGATGTGTAGATGTCTTGGCTCTAGGTGATGATGTTTTAGTCTTCTCTGTGTGTCTCCCTTGCAGGTGAGGCAGGAGAGATCCACAGCTTCAGTGAGGGAAGTCCTGGGTAACCTTAAATATCCTGTGGAAAGCATTTCTCTGATTCTGAACAGAGAGGCATTTCGTAGTCCTAATTATAGCTTCCAGTCACCCTGTGTAATGTGACTTAGACAATTGCACCTGTTTTCCATACCAATAATTACTACTTGAAAAAGGGGTAAAGTCAAAATAAAGGCACAAATAACCCCTAAAAGTAGATATGTAAAAAAAATGTACAAAACCACATTCCATTGTGATTAACCTTACATGGGGTCTTCTTTAAAGTTCTGGCTTACTTATTATAGAGCAATCTTGATTTATAGAAAGGATAATTAGGAGGTATTTCTGATTGAGAAAAAAGGATGTCAGAATTCAAAATGTCGCAGAAAGTCAACGATTATTTGAATTTTCTAAAATAATTTAATAGAACTAAAAATGGATGTCAGGCCAAAGGATAGACAAAAATTCAGTGATGTGACCTCAAATTGATGCACTTAAAGAAAGAAGCCAAATTCGTGAGCATCTTGGAAGAGATGCTGTTTTTAAGTGTTGAAGAACATTGAAAAATAAATCCCACTGCTTAGATGACTTTGTTTCTCAAGAGGTCAGTGACATAATACGTTTCTTAAATCTGCATGAAAATCATCTTACCAGAGGCAAGAAGTCCAGATTTCACACAAGTGAGTACAGAATAGTTTCATCTTGCCTAGCACATGTCTCTAGGTCAGTGGCCAATAACAATTTGTAACACACCAATGATATTACAAGGCAGCCACTTCTCTCCTGGAAGTGCAGCCTGCTTTATAAAAAATGAAACAGGCTGGTGACTTTCTCTGTAGCATAGAGATCTACCCTCCTCCCAATTTCCTACATTTCCTTTCCTCTTTCTTCCAGATTATGGACTTAACTGGACTTAGTTGTTCCCTTGTGTGAGGGAAAGTACATAAATAAGCAAATTTTAGGTCCTTATATAGATATCATATATGGATTCAAACAATGTAAATAAAAATAAGATTTACTTGACTGAAATCGTTCATGTGAAAAATATCACACCCATGCATGCCTACATATCCACCAGGAAAAAACTCCGAGTTTCGTCCACCATCCACATGTTTTCGTGAGAGTTTGCAGAAGCTATCTCAGAAGCCGACATCATGTAAACATACAGTGGGAGGACTTTCGTGGGATTCAGAGTAAATATGCTGGGGAGTGGATCCCTGCCACTTCTTCCCCTGAAAAGAAGGAACCGGAGTGACTGGAGTTGTATAAATAAACTGAAGATAGGAGTTTTGAAAAGTTTGGCATGTGTACATTTTTGTGTTGTATCTGTTTTCATAAGGAATTTGACTTAGTAAAGCCACATTGAAAGGGCATCTGCCTTTCGTCTTTGGGGCTGTGACTCTGGGATCATCAATTTACAAGGTGGCCACTGACTAGAATTTTTTTTAATTAATTAACTTATTTTCAGCATAACAGTATTCATTATTTTTTCACAACACCCAGTGCTCCATGCAATCTGTGCCCTCTATAATACCCACCACCTGGTACCCCAACCTCCCAACCCCCGCCACTTCAAACCCCTTAGATTGTTTTCCAGAGTCCATAGTCTCTCATGATTCACCTCCCCTTCCAATTTACCCCAACTCCCTTCTCCTCTCTAACTCCCCATGTCCTCCATGCTTTTTGTTATGCTCCACAAATAAGTGAGACCATATGATAATTGACTCTCTCTCTGCTTGACTTATTTCACTCAGCATAATCTCTTCCAGTCCCGTCCATGTTGCTCTTACTTTTGTAAAAGTTGGGTATTCATCCTTTCTGATGGAGGCACAATACTCCATAGTGTATATGGACCACATTTTTCTTATCCATTCATCCGTTGAAGGGCATCTTGGTTCTTTCCACAGTTTGGCAACCGTGGCCATTGCTGCTATAAACATTGGGGAACATGATGGCCCTTCTTTTCACGACATCTGTATCTTTGGGGTAATACCCAGGAGTGCAATTGCAGGGTCATAGGGAAGTTCTATTTTTAATTTCTTGAGGAATCTCCACACTGTTCTCCAAAGAGGCTGCACCAACTTGCATCCCCACCAACAGTGTAAGAGGGTTCCCCTGTCTCCACATCCCCTCCAACACATGTTGTTTCCTGTCTTGTTAATTTTGGCCATTCTATCTGGTGTAAGGTGATATCTCAATGTGGTTTTAATTTGAATCTCCCTGAGGGCTAGTGATGATGAACATTTTTTCATATGTCTGATAGCCATTTGTATGTCTTGATTGGAGAAGTGTCTGTTCATATCTTCTTCCCATTTTTGATAGGATTGCCTCTTTTGTGTGTGTTGAGTTTGAGGAGTTCATTATAGATCCTGGATATCAACCTTCAGAATCCTAGAGGAGAACATAGGCAGTACCCTCTTCGATATCAGCCACAGCAACTTCTTTCAAGATATGTCTCCAAAGGCAAAGGAAACAAAAGCGAAAATAAACTTTTGGGACTTCATCAAAATCAAAAGCTTCTGCACAGCAAAGGAAGCAGTCAAAAAAACAAAGAGGCAACCCACGGAATGGGAGAAGATATTTGCAAATGACAGTACAGACAAAAGGTTGATATCCAGGATCTATAATGAACTCCTCAAACTCAACACTGACTAGAATTTTAAGTATATTGTCATCGAGGAAATTAGAAAGTTGACAATAGGGTCATTTTCTCTGGCTTTCTGTGGCTCTCTCCTCTCTCTTCTTTCTCCCTGTACTCCTCCTCCTCCATGACCTGCCTCAAGTCATGTGAGACCATCATGGGACAGTGTCGGAATAACACAGCGTAGGTCATGAGGTCCTTTGGTCCATTCCAGGTTTAATAAGACTGAAACCAAGCGACGCATATGAGAGTCCTTCTCAAAACTGTAACATGCCCTCTGCCCACATAGAACTATCATCTATCAATCAGTCAATCAATCATTCTATGATATCTCTGTAGGCAAAAATAGGAAATTACAACCATAATGAAACCACAGGTCATTCTACATGAAAACAAACTCAGTTCGTATGTGCGACTAGATCGCGTCAGACTGTATCTGCTATACGGATATTAGAGATTTTATGTCAGTATTGTGAACTCAGGTTTCTTGTTTTTTTTGTGGTTTTTTTTGTGTTTTCTTTTTTCAAAGCTTTTCAAATAACTACTCATTTGGAGGGAGTTTCTGATCTTAGTATCTTGAATTAGTAAAATACAGCACATTGAAGAAAATTGGTGCCTGCCAAGAAGAAAATCGTCTGGTAAAGATCAATGGACAATCTGATACATGTTCTGCATTGTATTAAATTATAATACATGTTGAAATTCTCATGAGTTTCAGATGCATGTGAAGCCCAAAGCTTTTCACATTCACTGTGGTATGGATACGGACAATTTAAAAGCCTTTTGTGAGTGTGTGTCATTGGCAACAAAGCTGTCACTGTGGCTCTGAGCCCCTTCTTCCCAGTGGTGGTTCCAGCAGGTCTCCCCTCTTACAGGAGCAGAGGATTCATCCAAGAACTCAGGTTATTCTGTGTGATGGGCAAGCCCCATCTTGCTAGGTCCTCTCCCTCGTCCCTCCTCTCTTCCCTCCTTCTCTCCTGTCTTCCCTCCCCTCTTGTCTCTCCATTCTTGTCCTCCAGTTTCTCTCGCCCCTTCCCTTTCTCCTCAAACCCACCATCTGCAGCCTTGTTGTGCCAGGTGCAAGACAGAAACAGCACCAGTCATATCCTCAGACCTTACAGGTTCTGTCATCCAGCCCGAGACAGGCAATGAGCACAGAAACTGGGCAGGGCAGGGTGAGGCCAGGGTCTGTCTGTCACTGCCAGAGGGGAGCAGACAGACGGCAGGTGCCAGCCATGCTCAGACAGAAGGCCAGTTAGTAAGTCTAGAACACGTGGGGAGACAGCGTGGACACGTCGTGGTGCTTGTTGGATGCGTGCAGGACAGAAATGATGATGGTCTGTGGACAATTAAGTAAGGGTTATAGGATAAGGTCTTGTCATTTATTACTGATATTTTGCAATTCAGTGTTAGGTGATGAGTAGGGTGATCAAACAGTGCTTTTAAAATGGATTCCTACTTAGTTTAATTATCTACAAAGTCTTTTTCTAACACAGATGTCTCTTAGAGGAGGAGAGTCTTGCTTTTTGGTTCCTTTTTCCTCAGACAGAATTGGTTGTAACAGGAATATATTAGGGGTGGCGTGATGCTTCCCCCGCTCAACTCTGAGCTGCTGTGTGGTAAATAGCACCATTCAAACTGATAACTGTTCTCTTTATGTCTGATAATCTACCTCTGAGCCTGGTGTTTGGGACCTTTCGTCGTTTTGCCTGTAAATGTAATTATATTTAATGATCTGTTTTGTAAATACAATGGTTTTTCTTTCTGTGGGTAGTCACCTGAGTCTGAATGTGGAAAAACTAAAGGAATGTGAGCACTGTTCATTTCAGAAAATACAGCTATTCTCGTGGATATTTTGTACTTTGTTCTAGATTTACATTCAGCATAATTGCATTACTATGAATTTCAGACAACATAAAGAGCATGAAGATTTATATCAATGTTCCTTTGCAATTTTTGCAAGAGTTCTTAGTATAATTTATCCAGCATTGTGTACGAAGGGTGCTAGGTAGTTATCAGTTATTTTCCAAATTTAGTTATGAAGGGAAAAAGAAGAGAAACCTGAGTGGGAACTATTTTGTGTAGGAATGAATGATGTTCTGTGAAACATAGTCTGTTTAATGGGCTCTGTCACAGCTCAGACCTGGACCTGTAGTTTGGAAATACCCATTCTTCCCTATTCGGAAAGTAAGGACTTCTGTGATCCAAATAACGTGCTAGAAAGCAAATCTCTGGGAAGTGTATTCCTATTCAACTCTTGAATGAATAACCAAATGATTATATAAATGAATCAGATTCAGTATCCATTACTTGTTTTCCTCATGGATTTAAAATTGTATTTCAGAAGAATCTAGATCTGGCATCCCGTAATTCCCAAGAACATGCCAGTATCTAACTCTCCATGAGTCAATTGATTTGGTGGCTGCCACAGCCGACATTCACGGTCTCACAGCTCCGGAGCTGGGAGTTCAGGATCAGGGCATCTGCAGGGTCGGTTCTTCTGAGGGAGGTGAGGGAGAATCCACGCCACACTTCTCCACTACCTTATCTAGCCTTAGCCTGCCATCTTTGGCGTGCTAATGGATTACATCTGCAATGACCCAATTTCCAAATAAGGTCAAATTCAGAGATGCTGGGAGTTAGGACTTCAACATACATATTTGTGGGGTGGGGTGAAGTGGGACAGAATTGAACCCATTACAGAATGTCAAAGGAAGGCCCTAATCCTTTCTACATAGGTGTTATCTAGGCAGAGACTAAGATTAAATAGAGACTGTGGGATGGAACAGACTCAGTTTGAGGAAAACAAAGAGGAGAAGAGCCCTCAGGCACAGCGGCAATCATGGGACACCGTTGCCAGGTCTGGTTGCACTAAGGGAAGTCTTCACAGAGGAGATGGAGTTTGAGAGCTGAAGGATGTGTAGACATTTTTCTGGTGAACGTGAACCCCAAATTTAATTCAACATGAAGCGGACTCAGTTTTCTAACTATACTTGCTCCTTCTCTTGAATGGGTTGAATTGGATGAGTTCTATCAATGGAGCCGGTGGAATCCGAGCCTTCTCTTTCCTCCATCACATCTGATCCGATTATGAATGCCATCCCTTCTCTCCGCACAGAATCACTCTGTCCTTTCCCTCTGTCATATTTGATCACCGCTGCCCAGCATCAGAGCTTCCTTCTAGAATGCCAAGGATGTGGCTGACAGTTTTCTGTGCTATCCTTGAATTTTTGTCTTCCCTTTAGCACCCGTCCTTCACTTCACCACCCAACTCACTTCCTTAGTACCAATTGGGGCTCTACCCTGTAGGCCCTAGACCTTCACTATCTTCTACCTGCCTGCCAATCTTAATCAAGCTACCCCGTATCTTCTTACAGCCCACATTTTCAACCTACATTCCTCACATCAACATTCAGTTGAGTTTAAGAATCCTATCTTGCGAATGGATTTTAGAAATTATCTGGTTGATGTGTCCCAGATGCATGAATCCCTCAACAACATCCCAGCTAAGTGGTCACACCTTATGTCTGCCCCCAGTTTCAAGAACTTTGCCTGTCACCCTGCTTACCTGTGGTCATAATCATTTTGAGCTCGTGGGTATGCTTCTCACTTCTGAGTCTTTGTTTGTGCCACTGTTATGTCATATTCTTCTGAGACATCTTTGTCTTCACCCGTTTTCACCCCATCATTCAAGACCTGGCTCGCATGCTACCTTTGCTATGAAAAATTACTGTGACACTCAGATAACATCCGAACCAAGGACTGTGCTGTGATGACAGGGGATAAATGACAAATAGAATGAAATGATGAAATAAAGACTGGGGTGGTAGTAGAGTAAGTATAGGAGAAAAAAAGATGTAAGTGGAATTTGGTCATACAGATTTTTGTTAAAGGTTTTGGTAAAGATAGTCCTTCTTATAAAATTTATTTTTGAAACTACAAAGAAGACATTTAAAGGAGCATAACAAATAACACGGAGGACAAGGGGAGATGGAGAGGAGAAGGGAGTTGAGGGAAATTGGAAGGGGAGGTGAACCATGAGAGACTATGGACTCTGAAAAACAATCAGGGTTTTGAAGGGGTGGGGGTGGGAGGTTGGGGGAAACAGGTGGTGGGTATTATAGAGGGCACGGATTGCATGGAGCACTGGGTGTGGTGCAAAAAACAATGAATACTGTTACGCTGAAAAGAAATAAAAAATTAAAAAAAAGATAAAGTCAACTTGCCTAGTTAACGTTATTTCTGATGTCAAGTTAAAATGATTGCCCTGTGGTTTATATTTTTAAAACTGAGGGAAAAAAATCAGACTCCTTTGAGGTGTCTGGTCCATGTCCAGAGTGTGAAGACCGAGGGTCCACACATTATGGGCACAGGGATTACCTCTGGGTCCCGATGGGAACCGCAATCAGAATCACCTTAGCGCATCATTAGGCGAGGTGTGACTGAGCACGGATAGTACAAGGGAGGCTGCCTCTCTTCACCTGCTTCTCTCATGGATGTACTGTTCAGTGGGACTCTACTGCCTCAGAACTAACATCACTTAATCTATATTTTAGGAAGCAAAATTATGGCTAAATTGTTTGGATCTACCAACTTTGAAGTGGTCATCTGCTGTTAGGCACTTTTAAGTTATAAATAATTAAATTAAGGAGATAATGAATATGATCTCCAAATCCTGTGCAAGTTCTGCTCTGTTCACACTCCTTGGACCATGGGGGGATGTTGCCTCATTTTATAATTTCATTTGAATGTGTGTTTGGATGATCCTGTTTCACAGTAGCCTTTGATGGTTTATACTTCCCGTCTGAAGAGCCAGGCACTGTGAGAGACGGGAGTTCTGGTCCCCCAGCCTCTGGGAGTAGCCGGAAGGTGGCTTGCTGTGTAATGTTGACCCACATCCTGATGCAGCTGGTATCTTCTTTGATTCTTTTGAAGCATCACCAGAGAAATTAGTGGCTTCATTGGTATGTAGATATCTAGATCAGGGTTTCTCAACCTCAGCGCTGTTGACATTTTGGACCTGGTCATTCTTTTTTTGGGGGGTGTCCAATGAATTGGAGGGTGTTTAGCTACATCCATGGCCTCTGTCCTATGTGCTAGAAGCGCATCCCTCCCATACACAGTCTTAACAACTAAAAACATCTCCAGACATTGTTGAAATGTTTAGGGAGCAGAATCACCACCAGGTGAACACCACTGATCCAGGTGTTAACATCAACACCATGACCATAGTTCTCATTACATCGAGGGGCCATGTGCTTCCTGTAGGACACCTTACTCTGGGAGTCCCTGCATAATTGCTGAGCATGACAGGCAGGCCTGTTGTCTTCTTAAAGTGGTTTTAACGAAAAGCCTGAAACTAACACCCGTACATTTATGATTCCTTCAATGAGTAAACTGCGTGTAATTGAAATGATATGCAATTAATTGCTTTTACTCATTTTACACATTTCTCATGAGTATTGCTTGATCAAGTGATGCCATTTATTTTTTCTTAAGTCTGGCAACAGACGCTGCTCTTCATCTCCCCATGTGTGTGTTTTTTTGGGGGGGGAGGGAGCAGGACTGATACCAGCTGGTGAATTCAGAATTAATTACAGATTGCTTCCCTCAAAAAAGACACACTTGGGTCACTAACCTCTAATGATTTTTGGCAGCTGTTTTGGCACTATTAAGATTACTAGTAACTGGACAGACACTTTACTCCTCTTCTTGGAAGTGTATGTTGCAATTTTGGGGGATTTGGACATGATGAGCTTTGTTACAGATGCCACATCCAATGAGAGTTTAAGACCATACAAGCCATTGGCTCAGAAATCCATTATGTAATTTACTAATTCACAAACCTTTTGGTAGTCTGTGACTTTTTGTTAAATACTAATGTACAAATAAATAAATTTCCAAAAACTACAGGCTCCGAATTAAAGGATATATGTCTTAAAAGTGGAGAACTTCCAGCTGAGTGAAGAATGATCTCTCTTCTTATATTGGATGGGAAAAAGAATGATTTCAACATCATTTAAATGATCCTTAAAATGTCTTATGTTCATGGCAACAATTTTGGGGGAGATGTTTCCCCCTCCCAAGCCCTGATAAGTTAATGGCTTAATTGCACTGAAATAGACTCTTCAAAAAAAAGTTTATTCATTGTTATTAGTTGTTATGCAACCAATATTGCTGTTTTAATAAATCTTATAAGTGGAATCACTTTAAATTATATGGTTGAAAGGAAGAGTCCTAGTCTCTTAAATAGAGTCTACACATTGTTTCCAACATCTTGCTTCCCCTTTACTCCTCAATCCACTACATTGGAATTTAGGTCAAAGTGTTTCTTTAACTGGCCTGTTGGATATTCTACCTCTGTTCTGCCTTTCTTCCCTGGGCACCAGATGCTGCTGATGCCACTGGTAGTATTTCTGTCCATCACTTCCTTTTGTGAAGAAGCAGCATAATGTCAGTGTGAAAGCACAAGCTTACTGTCCACCCACCTGGGTTTGAATTTTTGCTCCACATTTGGCTGACTTGGAGAAAGCAACTACAAAATGCCATCTTGTTATTTCTCTGTCAATTAAGGTCAACTTATTAAATTTGGATGAAGTTACAAAATACTGAGATCACAGATGGTGAGTTAATTATCATGAGGTTGGTGGATAAAATCAACCTTCTATCACAGAATGGTTTGTAACTTCAGGTGAGCGAGCAGTTTCCAAAGATACATTTCTAGCCAATGTAGCTTCTTAAAACACACGATTGTAAATATAGTCCTTGGAACATATAAATTATTTAAATGCATCTTTGAGTACTTACAGAATTTTTTTTCACATTACAAAGAAACTGAATTTTCATACAATTCAAGTTTACAGTAAGTTACAGATTAAGGGTAGAGCTGACTTGAGTTTGATGATAGCTAGTAAGTGAATTTTGACATACATTTTCTATTTGTGAATAAGATATAAGATAAATGCGTGCTTTAATTCATCAAATTCTTATGTTAATAGTCTCTTGATCCTTTTCATGCTTCCTTATTAGACTGTTAATTAAAGCTTATAGCCTGTGGCTTCTGTTAGAGTTTTGAGTAAAGATTGAATCAAAGAGTATGGGGCTTATAATTTCTCAATTTCATAACCACTCATTAGAGAAATCATTTAGCACAGATTCCTGGAGGTGCTCAAACTTGCGTGGCAATTTGAATTGTATTGTATATGAGTTGTCATTGTGTGTGGAATGGCTATTCTCATACCTCTGAAGTAACAATGTATGCCAGTAAAGGATTCTTCAATTTGAGAGGATAGTTTCACAACTTTCTTTCTTTCTCTTTCTTTCTTTCTTTCTTTCTTTCTTTCTTTCTTTCTTTCTTTCTTTCTTTCTTTCTTCTTTCTTTTGATGTTATTTATTTATTTTAGAGAGAGAGAGAGAGACCATGAGCTTGAGGCGGGTAGCAGAGAGAGAATGAGAGAAGCAGACTCCACCCTGAGCTCAGAGCCCTACACAGGACTTGATCCCATGACGCTGAGATCATGACCTGAGGACCTGAGCTGAAATCAGGAGTCAGGTGCTTAAATGACTGAGCCATCCAGGCATACCACACCTCCTTCATTTTTTCTGTAAGGATTATTGACATACGAATCCTATTTCTCCTGTTTGTTTTGCCTACTTTTTTTTTTTTTTTTTTTTTAGAAAATTCTTTTTAAGTTGGCCCTTCTAACATCTCTGTGTTCATAGGTAGGCTAATGAGAGAATTCTTCCAAACTGAGGGTGTTACTATACACCCTATAAGAATTTTCCTATAATATTCCTATAGTAGTTTTCTGAAATAATTATTCATGGACTTCCAAAACAGGCTCTTTGTTTTAGGATTGCCCCTTATTTCCTGTGTCTGGGGGGTAAGTGCCTCACTGCAGTGTTAGTTCACTGCCTGGAACCTGCTGAACACTTGGGACATTGAGAGCCGTAGGATCCCTGGGCATCCCCCGAGGTAAGAGGAAGAAAGATTACAGTCAGCAAGACAAGCGGAAAAAAGTGACAAGCATGTACAGATGTGAAGCGTTAAGTACTTACGGGGAACTGATGCTTCAGGGAAGCAGATTAGTACATTTACCACATTGGACAGCTTTTTCTTTATATGTTATTTTGTTGTAAAGGAAAGCATTGTGAATGGGACGTAGGGCAAAATCCCATAAAGGCACAGACCCTACAAATAGTTAACCTCTTGGCCAGATGGCAGACCTGAGGCTATTTATCAAGATCTGAGGATAGAATTTGGGACAAGAAACTTTAGGTCCAATGCCAAGAAGAAGACGAGAAACTAACAGTGAGGAGACATGGCTTTATCCCACTTAAATAAATAGAGCAGTTTTCAAGTGCGGTTCCTTGTATTAACTAGGAGATCAACCTAGTTCCTTTAGTTCCTTAAATTACATTCCATGGTTGGGAGGAGTAGGGGCAGAGGACGGGAACTGGGCAAGAAGAACGTTACGTTTCGGAGACAGTGTCAGGCCGTTCTTTTTAATTTTATTTCTTTTCCTTTTATTTCCTCTTCCTCCCTCCTTCCCTTGCTTCCTTTCTTCTTCTCTAGACTTTCTTCTAAGAAGATGTGGGATGGAAAGGAATGATGGTACCTTAACCAAAGGACGAGATGGTAAGGTAATGAGAGAAGAGGACAGGTCATGGGTTTAGACCAGTCTAGGGTACCAGGTCGGGACAGAGAGTTCAATAGTAGTGTCTCAAGTCCAAGAAAACCTCAAGACCAAAGAACAGATCAGCGAAGCGAAAGCAGAGAATTATGCTTCAGACGCCGGCTGGGCCCACTCCTCCTCTTAGGCACCATGGCAGGTTGGGTAAAACCTTGGTCTGAGAGACAGGCTGTAATTCCGGGTGTGCTCACCAGCTGCACAAGGAATGACCTTGACTAGTCTCAGTCTGTGTTTCCTTGATTTAAAACACAGGGATTGGATTTGCTTCATAGAAAGTGTTGTTTCTTTTGTTCCCAAAGAGGCCACCGTATTTTTAACAATCTCTTTATATTTTTTTCTTTATCTTTACAGATCTTTCAAAACTTAAATACTTCAAACCATCATGACTTAAATGCTATTTCCCCAGAAAACCTTTCTTACTAATTCACCCAAATTTGAAATGACCTCCTCACTGCCAAACGCTGATATCAGCCACCAATGATACCTACAGTTTAACAGCCAAATAATTAAGTATTGTATTATATTTATTTCATGGGTCTATTTTCTTATATATATTAGTTCTGGGTTCTGGTCTTTGATTCTAGGTCACTAAGACTACTGGGGTATTTGGGGCATAGAGAGTTTCATTTTTTATTTCTTTCTTTTTTATTATTCAGCACTACCATGATCCTTGGAGAGAGTATGTTCGTCATTAAATACTTTACTTTTTCATTTGTTGAACTGTCAATCTGGAAACCTTACATATTTCCACATTAAACTCATTTTCATAACTTAATAAAGTGCCCTCTTTTGGAAGCTCACAGATATTCCACTGGAGAGGAAAAATAATCTCTCTAGTTTGGATTTTTATTTCCTCTATTAAAACCGTATCAGGCTCAGGTCCTTGCCCAGTAGAGCGAGCAATGTTTCCTATGCACCTGGACCAAAAACCTTGAGTAAAACTAAGTGGATCATCGGGGACATCAGGGACAGGCTATGTACCTCAGTAAGGTCATTGTCGAGGCTTTTTGTTTTTTGCCTTGAACCTCATACCCATTTATGGAGCACATTATTGAGTAGGCAGAGTAAGTTACAACTGATTCTGAAAACAAATACAACTCCATCCTGAATCATATTTATTTAATAAATGCTGATATGGTTAACCGCCAGGGTTCTCCTTTATAACTCTGCAGGAATAACAAACACCTCTTGATCCTTGATGCACCAGGAGCATGATGGTCTCATGCTCACCGCGGACCTGCGGTGCCATGTCCCTGCAGGCCGCAGAGCAGTGACTGCAGGCAAGGCTGAGCCTTTGCTTTCTCTCTTACCGGATTTTCTGAATCCCCACATCTCTCCCAACACTTTTCCACTGTCCCCACGGTAAGCTCGATGTTCCCAGTTCCTCGTCCCCAAAGCAAGTTTAGCACCAAGCAGACCCCCAGATAACCCGCTGCGAGTTCTGTCCCTGCCCATTCCCAGTCACTTCCGAGTTTTATGGAGGGATGTACCTGGGACAAAGAAGAACGAGAAGACGAGAGCCCACTCTTTAACAATAGCCACATCTAGCAGGTCCGTTGGAGGAGACTTAGCCGGGAGGGTCCAGAAAAATAGATGTGCTGGAAAACACAGATTAAGAGGGAAGGGAGGTGGTTTAAAAGATGCAGAGCAGCTCGGGAGGATGGTTGTTTCACTGTGTGGTGGGACGGCTTGACAGCGCAGGCTCTTTCCTCCAGCACTGTTTCTTTCAGAGAAATCAGGTTTGCATAGGTCAGATGTCCAGCTGTTTCTTAATTTAACCGTGGGACCCTGATTTTCAAAAACAGATTCTTAGTTTCACTGTACCATGAGCACTTTAATTATATATGATTATTGGGCCAATAAATCTCCACTTTGCTGGAGTCTAGCCTCCGCAGAGGCAAGAACATATCTGTTTGATTATCACCCTATCCTTAATATGAGCCAGGCACCCAGCTCAAGGCACAAAGGGAACTTTTAGGGTTTATCTTCAAATCCTAACAAAAAATTGTATCACATGCTTGTACTGTACTTCCGGTTACTAGCAAGGTGTGACCTTTTTAAGGACTGTTAATCATGATGCTTCCTTTTGGAATATTGTCTCTACCCAGTTAACATTTGGGTCTTAAACTTTTTTATTTATCTCTATGCTATTGATTCTTTTTCTGGAATGTTTTCAGAATTTTCTAGATTTTTTTTTTTTTTTTACTTTTGTGTATGATGTCTTTTTGAAATGGAAATATTGTAATCTGATGGCCTTCTGGGTCTCCTTCACTGTTTCAGGTGTTGAGGGGACTCAGTGATCCAAATACCAGCCTTGCTGGGAAAGGGGGGAAGCGCTGGTGCGGGGCCAGAGCTGTGCCCCAAGGGCGCCCTCACTAGCCCTTACAGAAGTGGGGGGCTCTGGGGTGGCCCTGTGGGGAGGGAGTATATTTTAAGGATCCATTTTAGAGCTAGAACACACAGGACTTGGGGGCAGCCCTGAGGTGGGGTTAGAATAGGAGTAATCAATTAGGGTGCAGACAGGGTCAGAGACACGAAGGAAGGCTGGTTCTACACTTGGAAGAACCCCTACCTTTAGAGATCAGAAAAACATGCTGATATGGTTAACCGCCAGGGTTAACCATAATTATGAAAAAGTAAGAGGAAGTTTTAAAGAACATGTTTTTATGGAAACCAGAAGAAGGATTTATTTCGGGAAGAGGGGTAATTATCTGTATAAAATCCCACCAAGTAGTTGGGTCCGGTGAGGACCAGCACCCTGGAATTTACTGGTGATCTTAAGAAGAGCTGTTGGCCAGGGCGCCTGAGTAGCGCCGTTCAACTCTTGGTTCTGGCTCAGGTCGTGATCTCAGAGTCATGAGATGGAGACCCCTGTCGGCTCTTGAGCTCTGAGCTCCATGTGGAGTCTGTCTGAGACCCTCCCTCCTCCTGCCTCTGCAGCTTGTGTTTTCTCTGTTTCTTTCCTATATAATGTATGTGTGTGTGTGTGTGTGTGTGTGTGTGTGTGTGTGTGTATATATATATATATATATATATTTTTTTTTTTAAGAATTGTGGTCGTAGTGATGATGTCAGGATGAAAGCTGGCATGGACTGAAGACCGTGCTGGGCCAGGAAGAAGGCACCTCCTCATGTTCTCGAGGAGAGCAGGGGTGTCTCCAAAGAGAGGAGGGAGAACATCGTCTCCAGAGTTTGGATGTGAGAGGACGGGCCCAATGGGAGGGAATAGATTGAAGATGGAAGATAACAGGAACTAATCGAGAAAGTGAGATTTTCCCTGGAAAAGTGGAAGCATGCAGGGTCCAGAGCAAGAGAGGACAGAGCAACAGGCTTTTGCTTCACCATAAATGGAAGGAGAAGGAATGCAGGGGGGTTTGCAGATTTGTTGGTGAAGAGATGCGAGGGGCTGGGGGATCCTGTTTAATGACTTCTGTTTCTCTTAAATGATAAAGAGTGTTAGCTGGTGACATCGTTGGGAGTCCTGGTGAGGGGGAGTCAGGCTGCAGAGGGGAGAGAGCCCTTCACAGCCGGTTAAGGGGGCTGATGCAGAAGGAGCGGCCTGCATAGTAAAAAATTTGGCTTCAACCAAAGAGAGATCTGGGCTTTTTCCTGGATCCCAGGAGGTAAACTATTAAACTGCTGGAATTTCCCAAATGATACTTGGGAGCACCTTAGTTACACTGTCCCTCATGGGCTTCGAGAAATAGACCTGTTGAGTTATACTAATGAATGAACTAGGATGCAGCTTGCCACACCCGGTGGACCTGGGGTGTGGGCTTCCCGTGTCAGAAAGACCATCCTATGGTTTGTAGCCATGGTTTTGGTTATTGGTACACCTAGAGACTGACTTTGATTATATGGTCAGTAAGTCATCACTCATGATATTAAGGAAGCCTTCATAAAGCTCTTGAACACCAAAGCTTGGATGAACTTTGTGAGCAGCCTATGCACTGTGCTTGGCCCACAGTGATTCTGGGAGTATAAGGAGTTCCTGAGGACAATGCCAGTTTGCATGAGAACCCTCTCAGGGTCTGCTCTGTGCGTCTCTTCCTTTGGGTGCTTCTCATTTGTAGGTTTCCTTCTAATAAATACAACCATGAGTAGAATACATTTCTATGAGTTCTTGCAGTGAACTTTCAAATGTGAGAGTGGTTTTGGGAAACCCCGTGGACCTGTAGTCAGTGTCACATGTGAGGATGGTCTTGTGTGAACTCTTCTGACTTGGGAGTTGGATCTTGCCTCCTTATAGTAAAAGTCAGAAGCCTTGCACAGATGTAGCTGTCTCTGAGAAATGTGTTCCTAGCCTCGTAGTTTGGCTGCTTCTGTGTACAACCCATTTACTCTTTGGGGGAGATTAGTTTTGATATGACCAGAACTATTCCTTGAGAAACTGTGAATCAGTTGTACATCAGATGAATGGTGGGGTGTGGACTATTGGAGTCAAGGACAATGGATAGCTGACTGTTACAGCTTTCCCCCATTGTGCCACTTGGTGGTCCACATGTCCAAAAAGAAGGGGGATCCAGATGTAGAGAGATTTCGGAGACAAAGCTGATAAAACCCAAGGAGTGATTTTGGAGGCATTGGTTCACCATAGCTTTTCTCTCCCAAGCACACATGAGGCCAAATCAAGCCCTATCTGTAACAGCAGCTCACCTCTGGAATGGTCACAGCGCATCCATCACTGTCATGGTGGATGAGGTGGTGGCAGGCATGGCTCACTGTGGTGTGGGCCGAGTATCTGTGCCGCGAGCACCCCTGAAAAATGTCTAACAGGTATTTCTGGTTTGTCTGTCTGGGAAATGTGCTCCTCTCCCAATATGGGAAATGAATGGTTTAAGAAATCATTTCAGTAAACAGGATTTACATAAAAGAAAAACTTTCTGTAGCACAGGACGTGACAAGTGAGGCAGCTGTGTGATGCGTTTCTCTGGGGCAGGCGCCGAGCCCCCAGAACCTCATCACAGGCAAGCCCTTCCATCCTCGGGGTCCTTGCCGTGCTCGAGAGTGCAGAACATTTTCTGATGAATACCAATTAATCAGGAAAAATAAAGGTTTCCATTTGGGGTGACATTCTGTTTCCCATAGAAATGAATCTGTATTTCCTTGAATCAAAATTTGCCTCTGATAAAAAGGTGCAAAAAATGTTAGGGTAGTGATTTCAGTTGCATGTATCCCACTGAATATGGACAGCACCTTGAACATAATTCTTTGATTTTAGTACCGGGACTTGTATTTTGCCGGCGAACTCACGCGGCTTTCTTCCACCTCCTAATTTTTACGCAGCTATAGAAGCATATTTCATTTATGTTTGCTCAAATGGGCTGGATATCTCTGAAAGTGTTAGAACTCAGACTAGTTACCATAATCATTCTGCAATAACAGAAACATCGCCTGTTCCGATTTTAAGGGGTTCTTTTCCTGCGTAGCCGCTCTGGCTCTGCATTTCATTCATCTGTGCGCTGTGCATGGTTCTAATCGTGGTAGCTCCTGCTTCAGCTGTGCTAATGGGGACATTGGGAGAGCGACCCCAAAGTAGAGTGCTATCTCAGTGTTACTGTTTTGGGTTATAATCGGCTACCCTTTATCTCCCTTGGGCCACCGATTGTACGTACGTATGGCTAAAAGTGATGGTTTCGTGCTGACTTTCCGATAGCTTCTGGGGAAAGAGTTCTGTATTGTTGATGTGATATGCCTCATCTCCAGAAGTGCATCCCACACTCACTTGTCTGTTCTGGAAGCTGTCTGGTGTCTGGCGATGATTTGCAATGGCAACAGAAGGCAGCAAGAAGGATGGGTCCTGCTGCCGTCCAGGGAGCTGACCTCGGGGTCCTCCCTTGATTGTCCTATGTGAGGTTCTTAGCCTTTTGTGTAGGAAACACTAATTTTTCCAGTTTCTCTACTTGATCTGCTTCTGGGTGAGGGCTTCTGGAAGCAGAAGCCTTTACTCCGCACGGGGTCATGAATGGCAGCCAACAAATCTCGGCAGGTAACGTGAGCAACTGCACTTGGCAGTTCTTAACTTCTGCTTATTTCTTTAGCGAGGAGAGGACAGGAAGTGGGGGAAAGAACCCAACGAGCATGAAGAGATCTCAGTTACCTTCAGTAATACAAATGAAGGTAAGCCTCAGCCTATGAGCTCAAGTAACAACAACATCCCAAATCACAGTGACCTAACTAATAGAGATATTTACTGTTCTCACTCATCTGTTGGCGTACACAACCTGGGCCTGGCATGGTGGCCCCACAGTTGTCAGGGTCTGGGAGAAAAGCCAGCGTTAAAATTGGCAAGTCATCTTTGGTGAGAAGTGAGCAGCATTGTTATTTTCGTAGTAAATCGGTTATTGGTGACTTTGGTGTGAGAATTTTGACCAAAGGCATATGTTTGTGGGCTGGGGCGGTGGGAGCCTAGAGGCATCCATGGGAGTGAATGGCCGTGATAATGGGGAGACAGCAGATAGAGGTTGTAGTTCATGGAAGCTCCAGTCTGGATGGAAGAAAATGTCAGGACCTGGAGAGCCTACAGTGGGATTTCCCAGGGAAGCTTATCCTTATGGTTCTAAGGCTTAGAGAAGTCCTGCTAAGGTCAATTCTTATTGGACATATTTGGCTCTGCACAACCCCAGTCCAAGGTCTTACGGGAGAGGTTTTTTTTCTCTTCTTTATCTCTTTGTCCCTAGTGCTTAGCTCTGGGGCTAGAACACTCACAATCTCTTTGTGGAACAAATAAGGAAGTCTCCCATGGTGCTCCAGGATCCATCCGGCTTCTGTGGTAGCCTGGATGCGAGTCCCGAACTTGGGTCTGCTCTCCACTGTCCGTAAGAGTATTTGATCTAAATTCTAAACAGAATGGACATAAGTTTCATTGTCTAGTTTTCTCAGCTGAGAAGGGGACACTGTGAAGTCCTCTCTCCGTGCTCCTGCCCGACTCTTGTGCTCTCTGCCTTCACCCTGCTGTTCTTCCAAGCTTAGATGTATCACCTCCAGCTGTCAGGCTACATGGCCAGATTTAAAGACATCCTACACACAGTTGTTATTTATCAGAAAAATTGCTTGCCTGTGTTTTGTGTTCTGTACTTGAGTTAAGAGAAATGGATTTGATCAGTGTTTGCAAAAGCCTCTTTCTAAGAAAACATCCTTCTTCACATCAGTAATTTCCTTGACACCCAAATAATGTTCAGCATCTGTTTTGTAGATGCATAAGATGTTTTATGAGTCTATGACCCCGCCAGTGTCCATTGCAGAGCAGAACAGGACCACATTTCTGGGATTGGCCCAAGAGCAAGCAGCAAGGACCCGTCCTCTTTCAGTTTTCAGTTTGGAGAGAGCTGTCCTTTTATCATTTGAGCAAATGAATGATGAATGACCTAAAACATGTATTAAACTCCACGGTTTGTCTAGGAAACCAGGGCAAGGAACTAAATTGATGATGGGCCTCCCTGTGGGTCAAATAACTTACGATCTGTCATGCAGTGAATGAAATGCTGTGGTTAAGAAGGAATATTATGGTGGTTATGGGCAGATGTTTCGTACATTGAAAAATGGGTTTACTAGTGGCATGCTTATGAAGAAAGTTCTAATCAGGGATTCTGTTACCGTATTTAATTAACCAGTCAGCTGTTGAAGAGCCACAAAGCTCAGATCCAGAAGTGAGTGATAATCAATTTTTAGTTTTGCTCTGTCCACAGCTAAGAAGAAGATGGTGGCAGATCTTAGAAAGCTCAATCAAAAGATAGATCAATATTTTATATTGTCTTTGGTCATTGATAATCTAATGAGAGGAAACACACACATGTCTTCCTTGATTCCTGTTTGGCTCTACACTTGTATGAATTTCAATAGGGCGCAGAAGACGTGTGAGATGGAAAAAGAGAATTAGATGATTTGGTCGTTGCAAGATGGTGTAACCACTAAGCTTCAGATTAATGGCTGTGTAACAGGATCATATATCATCAACAGACACTTCAGAAAAAGATATGAACGTTTAGGGACAATGATCAGCTTATTTCTATAACTACTGAACTCACTTCATCCCTTTTCTGATATAACTTGAATTAGAGTCTACATAAACTGGGCTGTCATGAAGAACACAGGTGGGAGAATGTTTGATATCATAGTAACATACATGCAGGTGTGCAGTGGCTAGTGTAACAGCAGGAATGCCAAAGGGTATGCAAAACGAACTTTATTTTATTTATTTTAATTTTTTAAATTTAAATTCAATCAATTGACATATAATGCACTATTAGTTTCAGAGGTAGAGGTCAGCGATTTATCAGTCTTATATAAGCAATATGAATTTTAAATACCTTATTTTTATGGATTTCCCTTTGTGGCAAAGCTGGTATTTTGTAGAACAGTTAAATGACAGTAGCTTTTGTGCGAAATGAAAATATTGGAAGATTTTTCTTTTGTCCATTTGGAAAAAGCCTTTATTTTATAAATGATGGCACTTGAAGATGTCATTCAAAGGAAATGGGCCTGGCATGAACCAGGAGCACCGTGAGGGACCCAGGTGGACAGTGTATGGGACAGTTCTTTACGAGGAATTATTTAGAACTTGTGTGATTCTACACTATTACATTCATTGCCTCATTTCTATTAATGGCTGGAAAATTGGGGATTTTTTTGCTACTCACAGAAAAGAGACCCACATT
Organism: Mustela nivalis; assembly: GCF_964662115.1. Taxonomy (NCBI): domain Eukaryota; kingdom Metazoa; phylum Chordata; class Mammalia; order Carnivora; family Mustelidae; genus Mustela; species Mustela nivalis. The sequence goes on from NC_139034.1 coordinate 85,601,105, forward strand.
AATTTTGGTGTTGCAGTATACCTTCTTAGGAATATACCACCCCGGTTTCTGGCCCCATTTCCATATTCAGAGTCAGCTTCCAAGGAGCTACCCTTAGAAACCACAGTGGAATGGCTTGGTTAGATCACAAGTATAAAGCTTTGTATTTTTCCAGAAGCAGAAGTATTTGAAGACTATGGCCTCAAAGTCAATTAGACAAGAAAGAGAACTGTACTTACAAAGTTACAGCAATGTTCTAATTTTCCACATGTTATAATTATAAAGCTTGAGTGTATTACTCAGAACACACATGATAAGTGGACATTTGAAGATTGGGAACACTTTTAGATAAATATCGTGATTGCATGGGTGTTGTTTTCACTTGACATGGCCTGAAATTGGACTCGCTACGATGACCCCAAAGACCAGTTGACATGATTGAATGCTTGTCCCTGAGAATTCCTCAGCACCCTTGGGTGACCCCTTACTGTTGGCTGTTTGTCACAGTATTATTCAAATCAAATAAAATAATCATATAATAATCAAATTAAAATCAAATAATCAAATTTAAAAAATCAAATAAAATAATCATTTACATGTTTCTTACTTGTGACTTGAAAGACTTCTGCTATGTATATCTTCTCATTATATATCTTTACATACATCTGTGAAAATACGAAAATGAAGCTAGGTATACTACAGAACTCTATAAGGAATGCATCTTTTGATATATTGTAACTTTCAATAGACGATTGATCTAACCACAAAGCTGTTATATTCTGTACTTTTCATTTTATGCTTTTAAGGTCATGAGTTCAATCTGTTCTTTCTTCTTTTCTTTTTGAACATTTTACTTGAAAAATTTCCAGCCTATTGGAAATAGAGATAGGAGTACAGTAAGCCATCAGATAACATTTTAACATTTCTTTCTTTTATTTATTAACATTTATTTCTTAACAAATTTTTGGGGGGTTTTTGGTCCTGTGACTTTCTTCAGTGTCTCAAATCCTAGAGTATTTCTTTCTCGAAATGGGTTAAATATGTACCTCTAGCCATGGCATGTCTTTGTTTTGATATCTTATCTATAAATTCCCAGAAAGCAGTAGCACACTGGAGTTTATATAAATATCACTATTGATAGTTTGATTAGATATTGGAATTTTTAATAATGCTACTTTTTTAAAAATTTGTATTCAATTAGCCAACATAGGGTATTTTTTTTAAGATTTTATTTATCTATTTGACAGAGAGAGAGAGAGAGATCACAAGTAGGCAGAGAGACAGGCAGAGAGAGAGGGGGAAGCATTTCCCCTGCTGAGCAGAGAGCCCAACGTGGGGCTCGATTGCAGGACCCTGGGATCATGACCTGAGCCAAAGGCAGAGGCTTAACCCACTGAACCACCCAGATGCCCCCCACATAAAGTATTCTTAAGAAACAGTTTTCTATATCTGGAACAAAGATGGAGTCAGGGAAAATTGTTATGAAGCTCATCTACATTTTATGCCAGTGTTGATTTTAAAATAATTAATAATAAATAAATAATAGTAATTAATTAATAATTTTAAGTAATTGTTACATTAAGATTATATCATTGTGCAACAGATGTAATGTTTTCTTTACCCATATGTCAACACCAACCTGAAGACAGGTGTGAACAGATAAAGCACTGCAGAAGTCCCATGTTTGATTTTGTCTAAGTGATCATGCTTGCTTGTTTTAAGAAAAAACATTCTTCAATATCACAAGCCTCTCTTTGTGGAAGGTATCAAATGGATATTTGGAAAGATAAGAAAATTTATTATTGAGGGAATAAAGAGGATTCCTTGGGAAGTTTGGCTTGTAGAAAGAAATTTTACGGTTTATTTTTTATTTATTTTTTAAAATATCTTAAAGACAGAAAGAGAGCACAAGCCAGGGGAAGAGCAGAGGGAGGGCTCTCCTCTGAGCAGGGAGCCTGACCCACGGGGCTCAATCCCAGGACCTTGGCATCATGACCTGAGCCAAAGGCAGATGCTTAACCAGCTAAGCTGGATGATTAATTATAATCACCTACATTTATTGTGACTGTAAAATGCACAATAGTAAATACTTCTACCTTACTGTAAGGTTTAACATAAGTTAATGAAATAAGGGCTTCCTTTAGCAAAACAGGATTCCTTAATTTTCTTATTTGATCAAGGTAAATGGACCAGGTGAACTGATTACTTTTAATTAATGCTTTTGGTCATACAGTTTGCTAATAGAGAATGATCATTTCCTTAGTTTTTTTTTATTTCATACTATCATATACCATGTTAGGTTTTAATGGTTTTTAGGCACTGTGTATTCATGTGTTTAAATTAATATTCTAATTCATGATGTAACTTACTATAGGAAGAATGTGGAGATCAGATTTCTGTGTGGCGGGCAAGTCACAGGCTTGTTAATCATGTAAAACTCTAGATATTGGTTGACAGAAAAAGATGTGTTGAATCACATTTTAGGTAACAGGAGCAGTGGAAGAGGGTGGTGTCTAGTTTATACCCTGGGGTTGTGCTGAGCAGTGACCATGACCTGGACACCTTGAGGCAGAACTGGGTATGGTATCTGGCTTTGTGGTGCTTGGATGACCTTCCTAGCTTCCATGAAATGGAGATATTTACCTCCAAGTTTCCATGAGGACCACACGAACATGTGGGATAACGTCTCCAATATGATAAGCTCCTAATACGCACTAGGGTTTGGTGGTAACGACTGCCATGATATTGAGAGTGTGACCCTTGACCATGGTGGTGTGCTGCTTGACTAACTGTGCTGTGCTGTGCTGCTGGTTTTCTACGTAAGCGCAGATTCACATGGTTATAAACTACCCAGGTCTGACCGCGTTCTGTGTGTGAAAATGGGGGTGCAGACCATAGCGAGGCCAGGGGCTGCTGGACATGACCCAGATAACAGCATTCGGATGACAGAGGATTCTGGAGGCAGCAATGGTCAGTTCTGGCCAGAAGTCCAGATGGCTGCATCCTGAGCTCGCCGATCCATCTTTTATTGTGGTTTCTTGTTACAAGAAAACTGAAACCGCCCTCTTTGGGGGCTCTTCTGAAAATAGACTTGTTTTGGGCAGTTAGCTTGACAGTCTTGAAATGTATTAAGAGGACCTTGAAGGTGCATCTAAGAACTCTAAAGTGTATAATGTGTTTGGGGCAGACTTATCTCAAAGAAATCTCTCTCTCTCTTCCTCTCTCTCTCTCTCTCTCTGCCACACACACACACACACACACACACACACACACACAGCCCCAAATGTAGCTTATTATAAAACTTGGCTGGCACTTTACCAGTGCTAAATGTTTATTTTCCTCATTTGCTTTCTGAAAGTTAACTGAGAAAATATTCACTGCGATACCATTGGACTGGTAACTAACTCCCAGAAAGCTTAATTATGCAAACGTCACGGTCTCCACTGCTCCCACTTACCACACTGACACAACACAAATTACATCCCCATGGAGGTGGGGCTTATATTTCCATGTCTCACCTCATCTTTGTTTCTTAGTAAAATCAAAATAATGGGATTTTGCATTTGTAGAACACATTTCAGAACTGACTTTCAGATCACTCAAGAAAGAGTCTCATGTGAGGTTGGTAAGTGGTAACTGTTATCCCTTGTCTAGGATGAAGTTAGACAATGGAAATCAGAGCTGGCTCAGAGTCACTTAGTAAGCTTCCGCTAAGGCCCGGGACAGAATGCAGGACTGGTGAATACTTGTCCACCCTCCCGGGTCTGCAAGCAGTCGTGTGTGTGATGTTACCAGTTGGCTCTTGTCAGGGGAGAGGGAGCCCTGATGGTAGTGTTTCCTAGTTTCTAAAGTATGCAGACTTCCACCAAGGCTGGTTTCAAGCTCCTGATGTGATGTTACTGAACGCAGAGTTGAGAAGAGATGCGTACCATTGACTCTCCAGGGACATTGCAATATGGCCACCACCTATTCTTCCTCTCAGCCAGGAGAAAAGCTTTCTGGATTTCAGGCAGTCGTTTACAGGATCTTCGTTAGGTTATTTCCAAGAGCAACATGGTGGACTGCCGCGGTTAAACACAAGTAGGATATTCAGTGTCTGCCATCCAAGAGCTTGCCGATTAAGTTGGTAGGCGGTGCGCGTGAAGGGGTGCCATGTTTTGGAAGGCACTGGTTGCCCGGCCGTGGGGATCTTAGCCAGATCTCTTCAGGCTGGATGAGCAGGCTTGGACTAAGAGATGGGATTTCAATAAGCGGAAATCGTCAGTGCGTGGACCGAGTTGTGAGGGCACTTCCTCTCCTCCTTTTCTACTCCGGATCGTTCTTTTGAACTTGTCACTGCCCCTTCGAGTTCAGACACTACCTCATTTATACTTTGCAAGAGACAGTGTGGTTTTGAGGGAAGACCATGGAGGCATCAGAATGCACAGCACCAAGAGTGAACCCTAATGTCAACTATGGACTCTGCGTCCATTGCGTCCAATGTGTCGATGTTGCATCATTGGTTGCAACAAATGTCCCACTGTGGAGGGGGATGTTGATAGTGGAGGAGTCTGTGCATTGTGGGGGAAGGGGAATATGGGAAATCTCATGCCTTCCCCTCATTTTGTTGCCTTTGAATAGAAAGTGTTGGGCGAGTCCCTACAGTTTTTCATTTACCTCAGTCTAAGCTTTCTTCCTATATGAACTATATGGAGTCCTTTAGAAAGATAGTGACTTCCTTCCTTGCAAGCTTTTTTTTTTTTTTTTTTAAGGAGAAACAGTGTATTCCAAGGCTAAAAGTCAGTTTGCTAGCATACCATGCCATCGTGCTGTTGCCGACGTGATGGTGTTGGTGGAGGTCACGTGTTGATGATGGTGGAGATGGGGATTCTGACGGTGGTGATGGCTTGCTGGTGTGGATGATATACAGGCAGTGGTCCTGTGTATGCTGGTGGTGCAGACCAACCACTCTTGCTTCCAACTGCCCACTGTGGTCTTTAAGCTTCAACACTAGCAAATGGAGTTTCTTGGAAGCTCATTAATTATTGTAACTAGTTGCACTAATATGAGTTAGTGAAACAATGTGGCCGAGAGATCCTAGCCACGTGTGTCTGTCCTTGTGTGCAGTTTCCAAGGTCCTGCTCCCACCATGGGGAGGAGGCGCTGATGGCGGCAGGCCAGCTGTAGTAGCATTTCATACAGAAATCGGCGGTTGACAATCGCACTGTACCAGTCTCTCTTCCCCTTGGCTATCTTTTGCGTGTTATAACACTTTCCTGTGGTGAAAAAGAAAGAAAAGGAACTTATCGGAGAAAAGATTCTGTTCTATCCAGAAAAAAATATGGCTTTGCAGGAAAGAAAAGTGACCTAATATTTACATGTTTTTCTCCCACCCTCTCTAATGTGGTTTCATGCCTAATATAAGCAATATCCAATCAATGGAACCCAGGTGAGAGTCTGAGGTTGAGGCTCTGTTTCTCTGGCGAGCTGTACAGGCCTTTCTTACCACATGAGAAATTTGTTTATGCTTATTTATGCTGTAATTACCATTTATTTTCATACCCTGTCGCAATCTCACTTAAAAATGAGAAAAACCTAAAAATTCTCTCTTTTTTCATAAAAAATTTAAAAAGACTGAATTGTATTCTTGTTATTCCACAAGCAAGCACTGGGTGTGGGAGATGTGTGCTTACGATGTCTGTGTGTGTGTGTGTGTGTGTGTGTGCACCGTGTGTGTACGCTCACATACATACATCTTATCAACAACGACTAGTTTCATTTAGGAGGAAACAGTAAAGAGGGTAATCAGTCAGAATAACTCCTACACCGTGACAGGGCGTCCGAACGCCGTGTGCACAGTATAATAGAAGCCAGGGTTTTAAATGGCTGTTTTGTTGGCTGGGAATGGTCTAGAATATCTGTCTTTTTTTTCTCACAAAGATTAAATGATAAGATATGATGATTACCTACTGGTTCCAATTTATTTGCTGTCAACTGGTTTTGTCCGGTCAGCTTCTACATTCTCCTCACACAGAGTTCCGGGCTTGCTGGTGAATTCAGAGCTCGTTTTCACAGATTAATATTATCTAACATATTGCTTGCAAAGTTTTTTTATTTATATTTCGAGGCATAAGATAACTCCCGCTGAATTATGTTTTATATAATATTTTGATATAATAATACTTTATCTTATTTTATATAATTTATAGGATGTAAGCCTCTACTCTTAGGCTTTTTTTAAATTCTATTTCAATGCTAGAGAGTATTTACAATACTAAAATTCCTGGAACATGGCCTGTATCCCCATCTGTTCAGGGTTACTTTTATGTCTCCCTGGAGTGTGTTACAATTTTCCTCATATAGGTTTTGGAGATTTGTTGTCTTTTTATATATAGACATGCATTCACACCTTTGAAAGTTTTTTTTTTTTTTTATAGTAGTGAAACACAGTACCTTTCTTTGTTTATTATATGCTTCTCTCCATAACAATTACATTCTGAGAAGAGCGTTTGTTTTGTTCTGTGTTGATCCCCAGCACTGTTCATAGCCCATGGTGCATAATAAATGCTGAAAATGTACTTGTTGAGTAAATGAAACGAGATACAACACCAGCTTCTTCCCTCCCCCTGCCCTTCCCTTCCAAGCCCATCTCTGCTATCTTCAGGCAAGGTCTTGGGTGTCTTCATGATTGGTCTTTACTTATATTTAAATGAAGTTTATTAGAGTTAACACTGAGCAAATAAATTCTAGAGCACAAATTGCAGACTGGTAACTTAAGGCAAATTTAGCAGGCATCTTTGTTCCTTCCCTGACAAAGTTTAATAAGCTTTGTTTCTCGTGAGGCCGCACCCACAGGAAGCCCGCGACTTGGCTGGCGTGCCCGGGTACACTGGCAGAGCTGGTGGTCCTGAGACTCGACAGGCCTATGTGGGTGACATGTGTGGCTCCCTGAGGATGACCCAGGCGTGTCCCAGCCACAAAGCCTGCTCTCCTCGACATTTCACCGGATTCTTGTATGAATCATTCATCACTCCAGGCCTCAGAGAGTACGTTTGTTTTCTGTCTTAATCTCTTGAGTTTGGTCTTGGCACCAAACAAGGAGGACCAGGCTTGAACCGAGCGCCTGTGAGAGGTTTGATGACCCTCTGCTTGTTACTTTATTTGATTCTCCCAGTGACCCAAGAGCACAGGCGTCTGGTCCCTGTGTTTCTGACAAAACAGCCACAACCCAAAACACCACACAGCAAAACCTGGACCCGCTCGCCGGGCGTATTTCCATATTTCCACAGAGCCTCTCTGTGCCTAGTAGTGGCTTAATAATCTAGGGGAGGGTGATTTATCGTATCATCTATAAAATTAGCGCGTGGTCCGGCTTCTGAAAATCTTGTAGGTTAATTCTTGAATATCATCCATCACCCCAGAAACATTTATCTGTGGGGTTCTTTTTATTCTCCGGACCCACTGTAGTTTCCTCCACACGGTGCATGCTCAATAAAGACTTGCTAATGTTTATTCTGGGTTAAGAGAGGAAGATACGAGAGACATTTTAAGTCTGAAGAGTTGTCTGGACAGAGACAAGACGTGGTGACAGCCCAGGTGGGAAGGCATGGAGAGAAGTCAGGTTGGAATTTAACCTCACACAAGTGGGTCTGGCAAGTGTTCCATGGGACCAGCGTCTTCCCCGGGCACCTGGGAAAAGGGCTTCTCTGTCATGTGTCTGATGCCTGTCTCCTTACTTGAGCACCACTGCCCACGCCGAGGTCAGGCCTTTATCTTCACCCTGGACATGCCACGGCCTCCAGCTGGCTCTTCTGTCTTGGCTTCACCCCCGCCCCGAGCTGGTGCACGAATCTACGTTAAGGAAGCTGAGGAGCCCTGAGCCTTCCACTTCTCTTCATTTCCTTCAGTTGCACCTTCATTACACTGTGGTGAAAAGAACCAGCATCTAGCCACTGCCCAGTCCTCTGTTGGCTTCTCTCTCCTCGTCCGGTCCCCATCATCCATCCATTCCTACCCCGACTCTTCATGCACTTGATTATTGTTCACTCGTGGACAGATTGTTTACCCCATTATCTAGAAAGATCCGACTACTGCCACAGTTCTTTCTGGCTTAAAGTGTGTGCTTCACTTCATGATTCTGAAAAAATCCTGCAACACACACACACACACCCACTAACATCTATCACAATATTATTACCCTTTTTAAAAAAGATTTTATTTATTTATGTGACAGAAAGGGAGGGAGAAAGAGAGAGCAAGCACAAGCAGGAGGAGTAGCAAGCAGAGAGAGAAGCAGGCTCCCCATGTAACAAGAAGCCAGATATGGGATTCAATCCCAGGACCCTGGGATCATGACCTAAACCGAAGGCAGATGCCCAACTGACTGAATCACCCAAGCATTCCTCACAGCAGTATCTTCTAATTGGACTGCAATATTCTTGAAGACAGAAATCTGAAAAGTGCCTTACTGATTGCTAGATTCTCATATGTGGCAAACAGAAAAATGCTCCCCCACAGGTATCACTGGCTTAATGCCAGACCCTATGAATATGTCATATGGCCGAAGGAACTTTGCAAGTGTGATTAAATGAAGGATCTTGAGCAGGAAGATGATCTTGGATTATCTGGGTGGTTCCAATAAGACCAAAGGTCCTTATAAAAAGCAGGAGTGCTAGAGTGAGGGAGAGAATAGAAGATGTCGCTGGCTTTGGAAATGGGAAAGGAGCCAGAAATCAAGAAATGCCGACAGCCTCTAGAAGCTGGAAAAAAAAGGGGGCAGATTCTCCTTGGGCCCTTTGGACTGAACACACTACTACTGACAGTTGGATTCTTTCCCCCAGTGAAACTCGTCTTGAACTTCTCAATACCAGAACTATTAAATAATACATTCTTGTTGTAAATTTGTAATAGTTTGTTATAGTAGCAATGAGAAACTATGTAGAGGAGAGAGTATTTGATGTGTCAGCAGTGACTGGTAGAATGGAGCATATGATGGGACACATTAAACTTTATGTCTAAGGTAGCAGAGGACATCCGTTTTAGGAAGAGAAAGAACGTTGTGTTGGCACATGGTGGGCGTGGGGAGAGGGGGCACGACTGATGCTGGTACACGTCTGGGATCAAGAGCTTTCGGAATATTGAAATATACAGTATATATGGAAATACTGTAAAAAATCGTGGGGAAAAACACCAGTACAACTCCCACTATTCTAGCAGACATTGAAAATGGTTAAAGTTCAGCAAATAGCACAGGGAGCCACAGGAACTCTAATTCACCGCGGGTGAGAATGCAAAATGGCGCAGCCCTCTCGGAAGGCATTTTAGTGGTTTCTTACAAAACTAAACATTCTCTCACCATATGATCCTCCACTGTTCTCCTCACTATTTACTCAAAGGCATTAAAATTTTGTGTCCACACAAAAGCCTGTACCTGGACATTTATAGCAGCTTTATTCATAATCACCAAAAATTGGAAACAACCAAGATGTCCTTTGGTATATAAATAGAGAAATAAACTGTGGTACATCCAGACAATAGATCATTATGCAGCGCTAAAAAGAACTGAGCTATGAATTTATGAAAACCTATGGGGGAATCTTATATGCATAGGACCAAGTGAAAGAAACGCATCAGAAAAGGTCACATACTATACAGTTCCAGCTCTGTGACATTCTGGAAAAGGCAAAACTATGGAGAAAGTCAAAAGATTGGTAGTTGTTAAGGTTTTGAGGTTGGGGGGATAAATAAGCAGATCGTGGAGGATTTTTAGGGCAGTGAAATGACTCTGTTTGACTATAATGGGGACATAGGTTATTATACATTTGTCCAAACCCACAGAATGCACAGCACCAAGAGTGAACCCTAATGTCAACTATGGACTCTGCGTCCATTGCGTCCAATGTGTCGATGTTGCATCATTGGTTGCAACAAATGTCCCGCTTTGGAGGGGGATGTTGATAATGGGGGAGTCTGTGCATTGTGGGGGAAGGGGCATATGGGAAATCTCATGCCTTCCCCTCATTTTACTGTGAACCTAAAACTTCTTCAAAAGATGTCTTAATTAAAAACAAACAACAAACAAAAAACAAATTTAGGATAGAGGCAATTTTGGTAATAATGCAAAGTAGAAGGAATAACAATGAGCCCACATTCCCTGCAGGCTCTCTGGCCCATCCTTGGGCAAGATCCTCTGGGCTTCTGTCTTGGGTGATCTCCCATGAATTTGGAACTGAATCCAGCTCTGTTCCATGTCCATGGCCTTGACAGGGCCAGCTGGCGGGCAGACCATCTCACTGTCTCTGTGCACCCACAGCCTGGAGGGCTGACAGGCAGGAAGAAGTGAAGCATGTGAGCAGTGAGGGGGACAGCTGGCCTCGGGGGCAGTTAGCCCCGGCGACACCGTCCCTCCCCCATCTGCTGTGTGACAGAGCTGCTGGGCTGCTCCTCACAGTGGCGTCAGCCCTTTGGCAGCTGTGCCCAGGGTTCTTGGAAAGAACAAGGTCTTTGCAGTTGCCTGGTAGTCTGGCCCCACTGAACCCTTGAGCTTTTAGTTCAAATATCACTTGTGGGTAAAGACACTGAGCATGTGGGCTCAGTAATGTCAGAAAATCACCCTTCAAGCGACATTGGCGCTTAGACTTAACACCTTGTACCTAAATGTGGAGTCTTTTATTCCTTAAAGAAAGCATAAAAATAGTTTTCCTCTCACCTGCTAGAGTACAAACAGAGTTTAAAATAGAAAAGCAAGCTGGCAATGTGAGATTCGCCATTTGTATCCGGTCATGACTTTTAACTAAGGCAAGTGGTTTTGAGTCACTTACGGCGCTTGGAGATGACTCGAGGGCTGTGTCTGTGGATCGGTCATAGAAATGGACTAAACTCAAGGAACGGAGTAATGATTATTGTTCGTCTTTACTTTATTATACTTACCAGAGCTATCCTTCTCTTCTAAATTTGCTTTTTCAATTAAAAACACATTCACTGAACCCCTGCTCACGCTTCGAAAATGAAATTACTGCATTTGGGAGAAAGCATTGCAGAGTTTTCCTCTTTCTCTCTGTCAGCAGTGTTAACGTGTTCTTTGAGGAGGCAGCTTCAACAGAAATACTTTATCCACACGAACTGCACGTGCTTGAAAATGCACTTGATGTCTTATGCAGTGAAGAGCTGATTATGCTTTGCACCATGCGGCCCTGAGCCTGTGTCTTTTCAGGAATTTTCTTCCTTGCCTTTCGTAAGACCCGTATAGCTCCGTCACCCTGATGAGCAGTTCTTCCTCACGCTCCTTCACGTGCTCATTTTAGTCCATTCTCTTCTTAAATATTGGGGTTCCAAAGAATCCAAACATGTTCTCAGATCCATTCTTTTCTTAAATATTGGGGTTCCATCTTTCCTGTTTTCACGCTGCAGGATCCCCTGGGAAGGTTCATCTTTCGGCTTCATCTTGCAGTTACACCTGGAAATCTCCTTGCCTAGGACTTCAACCTCCTCTGTCTCCTCTTTTAGACTCACCTACCCAACCGCGTAGTAGACCCTTTCTGTGACCGGCTCCCCAGGTCTGAGATTGAACTCGCGGCCTGCCCCCTCCCTCCAGGTCCACTTCTGCTGCCTTGTCCCACATTTGAACAGCTGGCCCCGCCTGGCTGTGGTTCCAATGTCTTATTCTCAATTCTCTCATCTCTTGGTCTTGCCCACTTGTCATCTCTTGTCTGTGGTTCCTCCTTTTCAGTCCTACAGTTAAGAGTCTCCTTAATGTTCCTTATTTCCCACCCAAATTGGTCATTACTCTCTTAACCCCTAATCTAGCCCTCCCCACCGCATGCATTCTCCACAATTAGTCCAGAACTTTCCCACATGTCGTCCTGGTTTTGCTCTGTGAAATCTTCCCACGGTTCTGTGTTGCCTAGGGGAGGAATTCTTCACCCTTATGCTTTGTGAGAAAGGCCTTTTCTGATCTGATCCCTGACTATTTTTCTCAGCTGGTCTCTTATCATTCCACAGCTAATGCTGTCCTTCTAAGCACACTACCTTTTCTGGGCTTTCTTCGTGGGTACTGATGTGTGGGGAGTGGTCCCAGGGCAAGGGCGCTTCCAGGTGTACCTCCAGCAGCCTGTCCCAGAGGTTGCAAAACAGAAAGGCTCATGTCACCGAATTAAAATGCCTCAATCATTCTGCTGATTAACTTCACTTGAAACGCACAGGAAGAACCAAGGAAGAGATGAGAGAGTTGATGTCTCTAGGATCGAAAGCCAGGAGGCAGGTGCCCATGCTAGGGTAGTCCGAGGACACTGACGATGTGATGGGGTTTTCAGGCTCCAAACTGAGGCTCAGTCCAGTGGCCTGTGGGTAGAAGGTGCCCTGGGTCAATGTCATGCACTTTCTGTATTGAATTGTAGGTTCACCTGGCTGCTGTCAGACGTGGAATTTCTCTGCTTTCCTTGGGTGGAGGATATGTGGGGTCAGTATTGCATGTCACCCACGGGTGACAGAGCTGTCACCCCAGAAGTGACAAGGTAATGGTTTGGTCCTGCCGTGGTTACCATCCAGACCTACACTCTTGTTCGGGGAAGGAGGTTTTACTTGTATTTATTCCATCTGTCTTTGGCCTGTCTCAGAGCTCCCCCACTCTTCTCGGTTCTTCCCGGGCCCTTCCTAACCCAGGACTCATTGCTGCTGGGTCTGGGGTGTGTTGCCAGCTACCAGCCTCCCTGCCGTTGACCTCGGACACTGCTGCTGTATCCCCTCCTTATAGCAGAACGAACTGTCACGAAACACACTCTCAAGCGCGTCTCATCTGTTGCACACACGTGTGGCGGCCGTGAACTGTGTGTGCTCCACGGCCCCGCCCTCCCTCTCGCCCCGTCTGCCCATCTGCCCTTGGCCAGGCTGATTTTCCTCCGCCCTCAGGCCCTGACCCTCGCTGCTCCTCCCCGGGAAGCGTCCATGAGCCCGCCAGTCTGGATCGGAAGCCCTGTCTACACTGGTCCCTGTACTCAGTGGTAGTTTCCCCCAAGTTCATGCTTCCTGATCTGGGTGCTCTCATTGCCCTGGGAGTGGCATCAGCAGGGAGTGTGTGTTCCAGCTGCCGGGTTCCTGAGTCATCCCAGGTGTGCTGCTCCTGCGGTGGGAACAGGAACCCACAGCATTGCTGTGGGTTGTTTTCTAACCTCGCCCCCCCCCCCCCCCGCCTCGGCAGATACTGTTCAGGGCTGCGCCTCCGCCAGTGTTTAAGGGATCCCCGGCAGGTGTCTTGCGTGCTCATCGCCCCGACCTCTCAGGGGCCCCCAGGGGCGTTCTGCGGCCTTTCTGTGCTCCCCTTCTTCCTCTGCTGCTGGCGGCCCTGGTGCTCCGCGGACAAACACGTGCTTTAAAACAGCCCCAGGTTAAAGACCGTTGCTGCTGCTGGCTCCGACGTGCAGGCCCACCATCCCAGACACTCTGCCCTGTCCCGAAGCCCCAGCACTCTCCCCGAGTCACGGCGGCACTGTGTTTCCTCCAAGGGCTCTGAAGTTCCTTGGGGGTCTCTGCATTTGGGCACACAGAATCAATTTTACACTCTGCTCATCGACCCAACAGGTCAGCAAGGGCTGTGGGGACGTGCCAACAAGTGACAGAAATCGTACACTATGGTCATACCTGGGTTTCTTGTAGTTTTTCTAGTCTGATTTCTTTTTCTTTTTCTTTTAATTTATTTATTAGACAGAGAGAGAGAGAGAAAGAGCACAAGCAGGAAAAGTAGCAGACAGAGGGAGAGGGAAAAGCAGGCCAAGCTCCACCCCGACCAGTGAGCCCCAGGCAGGGCTCTATCCCAGGACCCTGGGATCCTGACCTGAGCCGAAGGCAGACGCTTAACTCACTGAGCCACCCAGGTGCCCCGTTGGTCTGACTTCTGTGGTTCTGCCCTATCTTGTGACTCTGACCATCTTTACTTTTTTTTTTTCCCGCTTCTTTCCCTGCGTCTTTGCTTTTGCTGTTCTTCAACTAAAGGCAGAAATCTGAGGTCAGTGCTCACCTCACAGACTTTTCTGTAAACTCCTATCTCCAAGTGTTCTTCCTTCTTTTGCCTTGAGTTGCTCCCTTTATGGTCTTAGCTCACAAGTCTGAGCTACTATTTTGCCATCGTAACTGAACGCCAGTTACGGTCTTATTCATCTCTCCTTGGTGCTGGGTGTGGGCTGGGGGCGGGGGTGAGGTTCATGTGCTCCAGCTTGTACCGGCTGCGCAAATCCCGTCTTTGTTTACCATCTTTTGTCCCACACCCCGGTGCCCTCGACTCTTCTGCTGAAGGTCTCCCCTGAACGTGGAAGAGAGCTGGGTGTTATCTAATAAGTGTAAACTTCTCAGACTGTACAGAAATCTAACTCTGTATTTGCTCTTATTAGCTGGTGTTGAACACCTAGCAGGTGTTTAATAGTCGCTGTTGACTATCCGGGTCTCCTCAAAACTGGGTCATTAGACGTTTGGACCCGTGTGTGTCCCTCAGCCGATTGCTCACCTTTTCAGCCACTTCCTCCACAAGTTCTCATCAAGGGCTCGTGAGCCATCACTCTGTAGGACGGTGAATGAAGTCAGGGACACATGCATTAGCTGAACTCAGAGGACATTTGACAGTGCTCAGGCAAAATGGGAGAGGTCTCTGAAGGGAAGTGGCTTTCAGATTTTTTTTTATCACAAAGCACATTAACTATTACATTTCACTCTGTGCCAAACATATTTATACACACACACACACACACACACACACACACACGAGTACACACTTGTAACTGAAACAGAAGTGTAAATTATAAGTGAAGCACAAGTTTCACAAACAATGCTTGTTACCGTATGGGAGAGAGTCTGATATTTTCGAGTCTGGAAATAATGCCGGTTGCTACTCATTCAGCCAGTATCAAAAGCACAGTTTGAGCAAGACCACTGTGGTTACTTGAAACTGGGACAATTGCCATTGATTCCCAGCTCAACGTGGGAAATGGTATGTTTACTCTCAAACCTTAGAAGAAAAATGTTCAATTGTATAAATAGAATGGATGAAAATAGGTAAATAAACTATTGAAAGGAAAGGGTTGAAATGCCAGCTCAGCACTTACAAAGGCAAAGGGATTATGCAAAGAGAAACTGAAGGACCCCACGTGCATTTTCTCTAATTTTATTCTTATGTAGTGATAAAAAAAGCATTTTAAAGGGTACAAATCAAATACTTAAAAGCTCTTAAGAATTAGATTTTCAGGGGCGCCTGGGTGGCACAGTCGTTAAGCATCTGCATTCGGCTCAGGTCATGATCCCAGGGTCTTCGGATCGAGTTCCGCATCGGGCTCTCTGCTCAGCGGACAGTCTGCTTCTCCTTCTCCCTCTACCCCTCCATGCTTTCTCCCTCCCAATCTCAAATAAATAAAATCTTAAAAAAAAAAAAAACACGAAGATTTGAAGCTGTGGAGAGGGAGGCACAGTGGGGGCTCTGTAAGGTGTTTGCAGATGAAGTCCCTGTAAAAGGACGTGGGCCACAACTAGCCTGAGGAAGTGAAGAGGGGAAGGGGGCATTCATCCTTGCGCAGACAAGGCTGTTCCATCCGCCCAGCTTCTCTGAGGGAGGCTAAATGCAGATGTCCCCGGGGAGTTTCTTAGCATCCTGGCAGAGCTGGCTCCTCCCTCTGCTCCTGCTGCCCCCCTATAGGGATGGGAGCCCACAGGGATACCCTACAGTGGAGGGATGAGGGACAGAGCACCACTAACTCCCTGTCACAGCCCGTCCCTTGGGACGTGCGAAACTACCACTCTTCAGAGCACACTGTGTGACCCCTGTCAGTCCATCCCCACAGACAAAGGAAGCAGTGCACTCAGGTGACCTTAGATTTTCCTTCATTTTGTACAGATGTTCCCTCAATAGCATGGCTGTGGGTTGAATTGTGCCCCTTCCCCCAAATCTCTGTTGAAGTCCTAAACCCCCCCACACATCCTGTAACCCCTGAAGGTGACCTTGTTTGGAAATAGGGTCTTTGCAGAAGTCATTAGTTAAGATCAGTTCTTAGAGCAGCCAGACTCCGGTGTGACCCGGGTCCTTACTGGAGACACAGACTGGGACATGGTCACAGAGAGAAGATGGCTCCGTGAAGCCAGAGACAGAGACAGAGAGATGGAGGAAGCATGTGTACAAACCAGGGACCCCCAATGCCAGGTGGCAGCCCCTGGGAGCTGAGAGGAAGGCATGGATTCTCCCCTGGGGCGCAGCCCTGTCCACACCCCGATTCCGGACTCCTGGCCTCCAGAAGTCCAAGAACAGTTTTGTGTGCTTTGAAACCATGGAGCTTGTAGCACTTTGCCTTGCAAACCTAAAAAACAAGGACAGACACATCACTCTACCAGGAAGATTGTCAAGGAACACCACAGTGTAGTACCACCTGATGTCTCATGATGATCAATCAAAAATGAATCTTAGATTGGATTGTTAGTGTTGAATTATCATTCATTGGAATTAAAATACCAACGTTAAAATCCCAGGCTCAGAATGAGCAGAGAGGCCCCTCTGTGAGGGCGCGGTGCTGCTATTTGCATGAGGCAGTGCAACGTACACCCAGACCTGAACCACGCACCCAGCGGCCTGTTACCATGTTGCACGGTTGCTATGGCAACATCAAACCAATGAATGGACCACCTCCCGGAGACAGGGAGGTGAGTGAGTGTGAAATTGATTCAGTTGTAGCAGGAATACACTCAAGCCACATTTGTCAGGATATAATTTCTGGTAGGAAACTGCATTTTTAATTACATAGACATGATGCTTTTCATATTAAATATTTACTTTGGAGATTCTAGTAAAATGGTATTCAAAAACTAAGTGCACTGGGCAATTTAGTGCTTTTTGTGCATGCTTTGCACTTAATTTCACATTAACACTGGTTTTTGTTGCCATTCATTGAAACTTGGGTATCTAAAGTGTAATTTTTACATTGAAATGAATATTTTAATTTTGTGCCCTGATGTTAAACTGCTTTTATTTGCTCATTTTACATGGACATATTTGGCAAATGACTTTTTAGGAAAAACAAATGAAAGTTGTTACATACATATACTTACATATATTTTTTATTTTTGGATAACATTTAAAAATTGTGTTTCACATTGAGTGGTACAAAATATCACAAGTAGTATGAATCAGTCAAAATTTAAGCAAATTTTAAATAATTTAATAATTAAGCAGCCTACTATCAGGCTTCATAAAAATTAGTCACATGACTTACTACTTAATTGTGTTCAGAACTCATTCTTAGACTGCAGTTAGTATGCAGTGTTACTCTCAGTATGAAATCTTGATTGATGTGATGCTTTATAATAAATGGCTTATTTAGAGTAATCTGATAAAATGAATAGATTTGCTTCCTTTCTTGTCTTACTTATAATGCGTACACTAGGCTTTGTCTGTCCCACGAGGTTGCTGAAAACACTGGAGAGAAGAGAAGGATCTCTCTGTGATGTGGTAATTACTGTCTGGTGTGAAATGCAGTTCCCATTAACAAAATATATTTATCAGGCCTCATCAGTTTGAAGGGAGAACGTGTCTCATCTGGGGGACATGCCCATGCTAAGGACTGTCTACCTTCCCATTAGTTCAACTTGTAGCACAGAAGAGCATGACTTGTTTACATAACAGAAACCAATATTTGCTCTGCCTTATTCTCTTGGCATGGACTTCCAAGGACAATGTTTGCCAGATCTTGGCAGAGTGCTTGCTGACGATGCATTTCTCCGTGGGAGAGGAAACAGAGCTTTTATGGCTTTCTGAGAGTTGTATGCGGACCCCTCGATGTTTCGTACCGACCAAAACCAGGGTTGGTTATTATGAAATGAGTTTCCTTTTGTTTCGTGACCTGGGATGGTGATCATAGCCTGCTATCTTTTGGGAGGCATCAGCACACTGACATGACGCTGTCAGTCAGATGGTCCTCGGTACTCGGTCACATCCACTCCGGGCCAGTTGTCATTACCACGTGCGCACCCACGTAGAGCCGTGGGCACCCACATTCGGGAGAATCGTGTATTTGAAATACTAAGTAAGACAAGCCGCTCAAGCAGGCAAGCCAAACAAATCCGGCACGGAGTCACTTCCGGAATAATGGTACATTGTCTGGTATGGGGTAGTAAGCCTATTCAATACGGGATCTCAGGAGATAAGGGAATTATTTCTAAATAAAACCTGACTCCTTCAGTGTGTTCCTAGCACCCCTGAATCGGGACTGTGATCATCTAGACCTTTTAGTTTCACCTGCCTGTGGAAGGTTTTCAAAATAGGCACCCAGCTGTCAGAGTACATAAGAAAAGGCGGGAAGAAGAGAAAAGGGGTTTACACATCTTGACATCCCCGCCACAGTGCACAGCGGGTTCTCATTTAATGTTGATTTTATGGATGTAACAATTTATCAATGAGTTCCATTTTTAGGAAACTTGCTACGGAAGTGCTGAGGGCCCTAGCATTTAAAATCATCTTCATAGACAATCACGATACAATTCTGACAGGCTTGTATGGACCAGGGCTGGTCTGTGAATTTCTGTGTGTGCCTGGTCTATAAGAAGCAGAGGCATCGACAGAATGTGCTTTGAAGTATTTGGACTAATATGACGTTGCCACGACATCGATTGCCTGATTAGGAGACTCATGGCATTAGCTTAAAGCAGATCGGGTATGACTGATCTTAGGTGGTGTGTCATAGTAGGTGGTGGTGTGTGCTTCCTACTTGGGCAGAATCGCACCTATTTTTTAGCACATTTTTTAATTGACGTTTGAAAAGATGTAGATACTTAACATATATAACTCAGTGAGTATGCAGAGAAGTGTACCCCTATGAAACTATCACCAAAATCAAGGCTGCAGATATATGCGTCTCCCCCCAAAGTCTCCTCCTTCCCCCTTATTATTATTGTCGATATTAGTGTGTGTGTGTGTGTGTGTGTGTGTGTGTGTGTGTGTAGTAAGAACATTTAATATAAGACGTACCCTCTCGGCAAATTTTAAGTATAGAATACAGCATTGTCTACTACAGGCAGTGTGCTGTGCACTGGATCTCCACAACTTATTTATCTCACAGAACTGAAACTTGGTACCCTTGGACCTTCCACTCCCTGTTCCCCCTGCCCCCAACCCCTGGCAGCCACCATTCTGGTCTCTATTCTCTGATTTTGATGATTTTAGATTCCACACGTAAGTGAAATCCTATAGTATTTCTCATTGTGTTTGGTTTATTTCATTTAGCATAACACCCTCAAGGTCCCTCCTTCTATGTTCTTGCAAGTGGCAGGACGACCTTCTTTTTCATGTCTGAGTGATATTCTATGATGTTTTCTCTATTCATTCCTCTGTTGATGGGCACCTAAGTTGTGTCTGTACCCTGGGTGCTCACAAACATGGCAGGGCACGTGTCCCTTCCAGGTCCTGATTTCAGTCACAGTACCACACATATACTGATAATTAATTTTTTTACAGTTCATTTACACAAATAATATAAGAAACACTGCAGAGATGAAAGGCTTATTTGTTTCAAAAGACCTAATGCCATAATTTGATAAATATGAACTGTAACATATTTAATCCAAAACATATGCATTTTAAAGATTTTATTTACTTATTTTAGAGGTGGGGGGAGACAGAGTGTGAGGAGAAGAGAGGAACCGAGGGAGAGGAAGGGGGAAAGAATCTCCAGCAGATTCCCAGAACTTTTACCACAAATGGTAGATCCGGGATTCAATAATTTTCTCTAAATCTAGAGTTCTCCTCCCCAAACTGATGAGAAAGAAATATTTAAGTGAATGGACATTTAACTTGATAAAAAAATAAATGAGTGGAGGGAGTGGAAGGAGAAATTTTAAAGTAGAAGCAAAATGTGTGTATAGATATGGGGTTGAAATCGGTTAGGTCTGCTTCCATGTGGGAATTAGAGCAGCTTGATTAGGGTAGAAAACTAGTTAGTGCAGAATACTAGAAATAACCCGGGGAAGTGGGATGTGGCCGGTAAATGGATGCATTTAAATGCCAAAAGATTGCATTTAACAATGAGGAAATAATATTTTTTAGCCCCCAAAAATTGCACAGAGAAAGATATTTTTAGTCATTCATTTTGATGCGTTAGGTGAGGAGAAACAATAGGTAGGACAAAGGGTAAGGAGAGGGTATGGAATAGTCTGACCTTGGGATTATAAGACAAAAAGTCAGGATGGGGACAGAAGTAGAAGGGGAGGACAGTTTAGAGAGGGATCGGGAGAGCTGACACAGGTGGTGCGCAGGTATGAAGGGAGAGAGGACCTGCAGATGCCCACTCCAGTTCCTGGAGCCAGGACCCCTGGAGGAAAGAAGAGTCCTTGATGGCTCATGGGCAGTTGATGAAGGAGAGTAGCTTTATCCGCCCAGGCAATAAAATTGATTATCTGTATTGAGATACAGCAAGAACTGCAAATAAAAATGGCCAGTAGACATATGAAAATATGAAGACAAAATCTGGGCTTGGAAACAATGTCTTCTAATTACCTGAACACCACTAAGATAACTGCAAAGGAGGTTAGTTTTGGTGCCAACAAGCTTTATGGAGTAACATGAAGAGATCTGGGTAAATGAAACAAAGCTTATGAATTTGTGGGCTTTTTGTTTTTGGTTTTTTTTTATTTATTTATTTTTATTTTAGAGAGAGGGGAAAAAACTGGGGGAGAGGGGTAGAGAGAAAGCGAGAGAGAGCATCTTAAGCAGGCTCCAACCCCAGCGTGGAGCCTGACCTGGGGCTCCAGCTTAAGACCCTGAGGTCCACCACCTGAGCTAAAATCGAGAGTGGGACTCCTAACCGACTGAGCCACCCAGGTGACCCATGAATTTATGTTATGAATGATGGTAAATCATGAACAGACGCAGCTAAGTCAGGTCTTAACATCTTCATCGAGATATAATTGACAAACTGGAAGAGTCACCCCTTCAAAGTGTATAATTCAACCATTGTGCAACCATCACCACAATGAATTTTAGAGAACTTTCATCACCTCCCCCCCAAGTATCCCCATACGCAGTGGGAGCCCTTTCCCTTTCCCTCCTACCTAACCCAGGCAACCACTGAGACACTTTTCTTTATGAATTTCTGGCTGATACTGGGCACCTGATATAGATGGAATCATGTATGTGTGGCCTTTTGCGACGGGCTTCGTTCCCTGAGCATAATGTTATAATGTCGCCCGTTTCGAAACTTTGTCTTCCACCCTGACTAGTATTCCTTTGTACGGCGATAACCACATCTTATTCTTCCACTTATCAGCTGATAGGCATTTCTGTTGTTTCCACTTTTTGCCTCTTAAAAATAAGGTTGCTATAAGCAGTCATGAACAAGTTTTTGGAGGGTGCAGGTTTTCATTTCCTTTGGGTGCACATCGAGGGGTGTAAATGCTGTGTCATATGGTAACTCCAATTTTAACATCTGAGGAGCTGCCAAATCGTTTTCTAAAGTGACAGCAGCATTTTAATATCCCACCAGCAATGTAAAAAGATTCCAATATCTTCATATCCTTGCCAACACTTACTGTTTTCTGAATTTTGATTATAGCCATCTGAGTGGGTGCGATGTTGTATTTCACTGTGGTTGTAATTTGCATTTCCCTAATGACTAATGACGTTCAGCATATTTTTCGTGTGCTTATTGGCTATTTGTGTATCTTCTTTGGAGACATGTCTATTCACATCCCTTGCCCATGATTTACTTGTGTTGTCTTTTTATTGAGTTGTAAATGTTCTTTATATTCTGAATACCAGTCCCTTAAAGCATATGTTTTTCAAATACTTTTCCCTCATATCGTTGTCTTTTCACTTGGATGATGGTAGCAACTGCATGAAAAATGTTGAAAAGTTTGCTGTCATCCAAATAATCTTTTTTCCCCCCACTTGTTCTTTCAGTTTCATATCTAAAAAAAAAACATCATTTAATCCAGGGCCACAAAGCGTATCCCTGCATTTTCTTCTAAGACTTTTATAGTTTTCTGTCTTACATTTAGGTCTGTGATCCAGCTTGGGATAATTTTTGTGTCTGGTATACAGAAGGGTCCAGCCTCATTCTCTTGCACGTGGATACCAGGTTGTTCCAGCATCCTTTGTTCGAAAGCTGTTCTCTCCCTTATGTGCGTGCGATTTATCAAAATTCAACGGACCATTAACATAAAGGTTTTTTAATGGGCTCTGAGTTCTACTCCATTGACCTATATATGTGTGTTTGGGCCTGTACTACGTTATCTTGATTACTGTAGCTGTCCTGTAAGGTTTGAAATTGGAAAATGGAAGCCCTCTGATACGGCTCTTCCTTTCAGGATTGTTTTGGCTACTTGGGGCCCCTTGCCTATTCACGTACAAGTTATGATCAGCTTGTCAGTTTCTTCACAAATCCAGTTAGAAGGTCGACAGTGTTTGTGTTGAGTTCGTACATCATCCTGGAGAATATGGCAATCTTAGCAATATGATGGGTTCTTACCCATGGATGTGAAATGTCTTTCCATTTATTTCAATCTTTAATTTTTTAACAATGTTTTGTAGGTTTCTATGTACAAATCTTGGGCTTTTATTAAATTTACTCCTAAGTATTTGCATTACTTTTGTTGCTATTGTAAATGGAATTTTATTCTTTTTAAAAAAATATTTATCTATCTATTTTTTATTTGAGAGAGAGCATGCGCATTCATGCATGTGCCAGGAAGGAGGGAGGAGGGGTAGAGCGGAGAGGGAGAGGAAGGTGGAAAGAATCTCAAACAGACTCCATGTTGAGCAGGTTGCCTGACATGGAGCTTGATCTCAGTACCCTGAGATCATGACCAGAGCTGAAATCAATAGCTAGATGCTTAACTGACCAAGTCACCTAGGCACCCCTATAAATAGAATTTTAAAATTTGGTTTATTCATAATGATTGTACATAAACACAATGGATTTTTGTATGCTGCTCTTGTATTCAGCAAACTTGCCAAACTCTGTTGCTGGATCTAATAGATTTTTTAGTATGAATTCCTTAGGTTTTCTATATGCAAGATCATGTCTTCATCAAAAGAGATAGTTTTGCTTCTTATTTCCAGTATGGATGGCTTTTGTTTTTGTTTACTGTCTCATTGTCCGGGCTAGAACCTCGATTGCAATGCTGGGTAGAGGTGGCGAGAACAGGCCTCCTTGTCTTGTTCAGATCTTTGAGGGAAAACTTTCTATTTTTCACTATTAAGTGTGCAACTAGCTTGGGGTTTTGTAGATGCCCTGAATCAGGTTGAGGAAGTTCCTTTGTCTTCCTATTTTGGTGAACGTTTCTGGCAAAGAATGTTGATGGATTTTATCAGATGTTTTTCTCTGTCTCTTGAGGTGATCACATGGTTTTTGGTCCTTTCTGCCCTCACTATGGTGTTGTATTGGTTGCTTTTCATATGTTAAACTAGTTTGTATTTCTGATATAACTTCTACTTGGTCATGGTGTATAATCCTTTTTGTAAGTTTCTGGATTTCATTTGCTTGTATTTTGTTGGGCATTTTTGCATCTATATTCATGAAACACCTGTCTTCTATAGGTTTGTTTTCTTTTTCTTTTTCTTTTTTTTTTTAATGATACCCACCTGGTTGGTAATTCTAGCTTCACATAACAGAGTGGGAAGCACTTTCTCTTCTTCCTTTTAAAAAAAATATTTGTGAAGAATTGACATTAATTCCATCTGAAATGTTTTCTGTAACTTCCAGTAAAACCAAGTGGGCCTGGGAAGTTAACATTGAAAACTGGGTCTTCTACTTGTTTGTCTAGTCTGGGCACAAGAGTCTGATATTCTTCGTAGGTCCTCAAATCCATGTGTCTAGCTGAGGCAATTATAAAAGGAAAGCTTATTTAATTCAAGACTTTATGAAAATTAGAAATATCATGTTGTGAATGACTAAATCTGCTCATGATTTTAAATGGCACAGTTGTGGCTAAGAGTGTTGCCTCTTCTCTGGTCTAGATATCTATTACTCTGTTTTCCAGTATTCTCTTCGGTAATTCTCTACTGAGATTGGGACTTTCCTTTGAGATCATCATTTTTTTTTTTAATTAATTAAAAAACATCTCTTGGGACTGTTATGCACTTGCTTGAAGTTAGCTTGATGGACACAACACTTA
This sequence comes from Mustela nivalis, assembly GCF_964662115.1. Taxonomy (NCBI): domain Eukaryota; kingdom Metazoa; phylum Chordata; class Mammalia; order Carnivora; family Mustelidae; genus Mustela; species Mustela nivalis. The sequence continues at coordinate 85,625,192 of NC_139034.1, forward strand.
CCAGAAACATTCTAAGGAGGGCTGAGGTGACACTGACTAAGCCATTGTAATTTCGGATTTTGGAGTAATTAAGTATGAGTAAGCTCAGATCTGATTAGGTGAGCTTTTTGTATTCCTAAGGCAAAAGGGAAGAAAAGATACAAAAGGGCAAAGACTTTGTGTTGCATTTCCCATTCTTTCTTTCTTCAGGCTTCAAGAAAATACTTGGTTGATGACTGGATCTCCTTGAACTGTGTAAGTCTGGGGAGCTGGCCCACCAATTAAGGATAAGCGGAACCAAGTGGGGATGAAAACAAGGGATCAGAGGATAGCTCAGAGCTGAGAATTAGCCCCCGGAGGAAGAAAAGACAATCTTGTCAAGGTTGGGGAACTACTGAGAGTAGAAAAAATAAAGCAAGTGCTAGAGTTGGGAAGGACTGCAGATGTCTGCCTCGTGATAATGAAACTGATTTGAGACATTGCTAAAATAATGAAAGGCTGACACAGCTATTGTAGGGAATTAGGAGTTAAGGTTTTCATTAATTGTATCCTGAGATCAAGAAGTCTTGAGAGAAATTTCAATTGTGCAGGACATGGGAGATGTTAGAAGGTGCTCAGTGGTCAGTTTGTGTTCTTGAAAACAAAGTTGGTTACTGGCAAATTCCTGTATATTTATTTCTAAGTCTTTTCATTATCCTTGGTGCTATTAAAAATATATTTTTTTATTAATCTTACTTTGATTTGCTCATGATGAGTGTATAAAAATATAGTTCATTTCTGTATATTGACCTTGTGTTCTGCGAACTTGCTGAAGTCTATTGCTAGTTCTAATAGATTTTTGTGTATGCATTTCTTAGATTTTCTGTATACGAGGTCATGTCTTTGTCAATAGAAACAGTTTTGCTTCTTCCTTTCCATCCTGGGTGCCTTTTGTTTCTCTTTACTGTCTCAAAGTCCGGGCTAGAACCTCCACTGTGGTGTTGGGTCAGAGTGGTGAGAGCAGGCCTACTCGTCTTGTTCAGATCTTTGAGAGAAAGCCTTCTGGTGTCACTATAATGTGTGATGCTAGCTCGGGATTTTGTAGATGTCCTCAATCAGGTTGGGAAGTTCCCTTGTCTTCCTATTTTGCTGAGTGTTCCTGGCAAAGAACTTTGTTGGGTTTTATCAAATGTTCAACTGTGTCTATTGAAATGTTCCCATGGTCTATTGTCCTTTCTTCTCTTACATGGTGTGTTGCATTGATTGCTTTTCATATGTTAAGCCCATTTGCATTTCTGGTATAAATTCTAGTTGGTCATGGTGTATAATCCCTTGGATGTCTCTGGACTTCATCTGCTCCTGTCTTCGTGGGGCTTTCTGCATCTGTTGTCTGTAGTTTTCCCCTCTCGCAAGCCAGAGGAGGTTGTTGCTGTAAGCGTCAAGGACCCCTGTGGTCCCAGTGTTCCACCAAACACGCACGTTCTTTGATGGGGAATCATGAAATAGACATGAAGATAAACTTTATCCCCCACGAACTGTCAAACCTGCTCAGTGATGACATTTCCTCTGCCACTCCATGAAAATTCAGACAGGCCTGATGACTCTTCTCCTAATGCTTACATGGCAGAAAGGTCCGTAGCATAACGTTTTAGTTCAGGAACTTAAAGTGTCCAGTGCCGGAAAATCAGAACTATTTTCAAGCTGACTCGAAGTTCCTTTTTTTCTCCCTTTCTGCAGCAAGGGCCCTGATGATTACTCCTGAGAGAAAAATCAAGAAGGCGAGGTTCTTTCTCTACCAAGAACTCCTCTCTTCCCAGCTTGCGAATCACAACAGGTGCTGGGTCTGTGATTAGACAGGTTTGATTTAAGAACTAAAATACTAGAATTTGAAAAGTGAGACCTGGACACTGGGAAGCTTGTTTATATAACAGACCTTCTTACTGGAATGCATTTCATAGTCTAGACTTAAATGAGAATTTTTAAAAATATTTTATTTATTTATTTGCCAGAGAGAGAGAGAGGGCACAAGCAGGGGAAATGTCAGGTAGAGGGAGATGCAGGCTCCCCAGTGGGCAGGGAGTGTGATGTGGGGTTCTATCCCAGGACCCTGCAATCATGACCTGAGCAGAAGGCAGATGCTTAACCAACTGAGCCACCCAGGTGCCCCTTAAATGGGAATTGTTATACAAACTATAGTAACAAGGGAGCTTCCTAGACTGCACCTGTCCTTGAAGACTTTAAGACTGGAAATGACCACACTGAGCTTGTCCCAAAGGCAGTGGTGACTGATAGGAAGACTCCAAGAGACCCAGGCAAAAGATACAAGCCTCATCCACATCCATAAGGATATGCAGTCCTAAGTACAAATAAAAACTTTCGTAGAGTGTGGGTCATCTCTGGGTTCTCGGGTTTCCACCAGATGCCCAGCAGCCAGCATCTTCCTCCCCTTTCCTCTTCAGTGGGTGTTGGTATCCCCACCCGTGCTTTTCCGTGGCTTCTCAACTCCCACGACCAACTATTCTGTGTATCACAATTCTCTACCCACTGCTTCCCAAATACAAGTTTCTGGGGGGAAGAATGACTTTTAGCACCTTCCTGAAGGTTTCCTCATATTTGAGAACACTAACCTTCAATTTCCTAGTGTTGTAGCTCTTCACACATGGTAGCACAAGGTTTCCTCCCATTGCTCGACAATGTTTGACTCAAGCCTTGGCTTTGATGATGTTCTTATAGGTGATTCCCTTTACTCATTAGCACATCGCCTCTGATCTAACCCTGCTATTAATCTTCCAGGTCTGTGTAACTCAGACCCTGTTGGAACATCCCGACCTTTCTCCTCTGCCCCAGCCCAGAGGTAAGGGCAGGAGAAATTGCTGTCAAGCATCCCTTGAACCTCATGATGTACATGGAGAGGATATGAAGGTTGGGTGTTTCAGAGCCTGCTGGGAGACATAGTTACACCAGTTGATGTATCAAAGGAATTAGATATTAAGAATTGATAATTAGATGTCCGAACACTAAAAAGACACAAAGGAAATACTAAGGTATAAAAGAGAGGGAGGGACTGTAAGATGCAGCCGTGAGCCTTAGATGTGGGGTAGAAATTTGCTAAAGCTTACTTTTCTAGAAGTGGGGATGGAATTCTCCAAGCTAGTGGAAGACCAGCCTTGTGGGCAGTGCGTGCCGAGGGGGTCACCAACACGGATCAGGATGGAGGACATCCAGTGAAGGAAGATCAATTAAAACTTCACCTAGATGAGCCACTTGTTTTAAATGATTTAGCAACCCAGAAAATAACATATAAATATTTTTAACATTTAGTCTAAGAATATTGAGGAAAATAAATGTGTGTGGTTGGTCTTATAAGGCTTTAACACACATTGCTTTCTACAATAAAATTTTAAATTCCTTTTTGTCTATATGGCAGAATGTGAGTGCTATTTTAATTAAATTAACTTTATATTTGATGGATCTATGCTGTGTGGAGGCATTTAATTAATCCAATAAATGTAAACATTTTAGGGCATCATTTTTTGAGGATTTTAGGTGAGCGAAAAGAGAGACAGGAGCTTGGATGATTCAATAAAATCATAATAGCAAAAGGGTTATGTGTGTGTGTTATCTAATATTAATTTCTAAATGTAGAATCTCACCCTATAATGTGAATACCATTAGAGATTCTAGCTAGAAACTCTCTTTGACTGTCAGAATCCTAAATCTTATAGAGATGATATACACACACAATATGTAAGCTAAATTGAACAAAATATTCAAACTTTATTCGTCTTACGTTCTTGCTCGAAGGTTTTCAGTAATTGAGGTGCACTTTTTCCCTCCCTGTAAACCTCCACCGTTCTTCTAGCCTGTTTAGGTACACTGCCTGTGTTTCTGGTCATCATGGTCCCACTGGGGTTTTACTGCCTGCTGTTTTCCAAAGGGCAGCTCTGGCCAGTGTTACAAGCAGACAGGGTACGTCAAGAGTGTTATAATAAGGTGAAGCTGGTCGGATTCTTCCAGAATTTCCAATGAGTTATGGAACGAATGCACATTCATTGTTTCCATTTGACAGAGTATAGATTATTTAGATTCATTCGATAATGAATTTTCTGCATGTCAGTAAAGCCATTTTAGGGTAAGCCAAAAACTTCTAATATTCCCTCATTTGAAAACATTTTTAAAATGTAAATTAGTTCAGGTTCCCCAGCCCTTTCTGTCAGGATGAGTGCATTTTCAGGACCTTCTCTTGATGTTGACTATTTCTGATTCAAAGAGGTGATGGAATGCAGAAGAACTATATGAAGCTCCGTGAGAAAGCACCACGGAGAATTTGTTCCCTACCCTTGGCCTCACATCTCAGTCCTTTCTGTCTAGTTCTACGTTTTTATGTTCAGACTATCCTGCAGACACCAGGAGCACAAAAGGAAATGCTCATGTTTCTAAACTTGTGGATCTTCAAGGAGGAGCATTTTCTGACCAGGGGACCCTTTCCCAGCACCCAGCACCCCCAAACCCAGCCAGGGCAATGAGGAAGATATATAAGCAGAACACCTTGATTCATAGAGCAAATATTAGAAAACAGTGTGGGGACAGACAGCAGGGCCAATCGGCAAACCAATTTAGAGATGGCTTCTATGTCCTGTGAAGACGGAGCTGAATCTTGGGGGACTGGCCAAATAAATGACGCGTGTGTGTAGGGGGAGGATAGGGCTAAGGGCTTAGGGTGGCAATGAGGGCCCTTTCCTACGAAAAGGAAGAGCAGCTTGCATTAAGCAACATATGGGTACGTGGGGTCATCGCCTCAATGTTTATAAATGATTTTGGCACGGGAGGAGTTACCTCCTGGGATTTTTAGGGTCATCTACTTCAAATAGGATCATATATATTAAAGCATTTTAAAAAATTTCAAATTGTAAAAATTTTTATAGTACTAAATTTAATGTTTTGCCGAAACGTTGTAGGGCAAATCCATGCATAAATATTGTCATATTAATGAAAGCATTCAAAGAGCATTATGTTGAGGACTTGTAAAATTGTGTGTTGTGGGTTTTGGCTGTTACATTCTAAACACCATGGTAGGAGCACTCGTGATTTCTTGTCTTCATATCTGTTTTTTTTTTTTTTTAAATGTATGGAGGATTTGTCTTTTGCACACATTTGTTATCATCATATTTTCCATCAAAGAAGTTAGGCAGAATGTAATATAAGAACTACTTTTAGGAGCACATCCGTAAATCATCCTGGGATGGAAAAAGGACCATACATCACGTTGACAGTGTTGATGGCATTACTCACTTGGAATTCCTGTATTCCCATGCAAAGGATTCTAAAGGAGCGTTTACTTAGAAACACTTTCCTGATGCACAATTATAATATTCTTTTGGGTTACCAAAACTTCAAGTGTTAGTGCCTTATAGATTTCAACCTCAGATTTCAGTATGAACACTACACATAAGGATTGTGGACTTAAAATATTATATTAGGATGACTTCCCATTACACCTGACTCTACTTCTAAAACACCAAGCTGTTATAACCATACAATCAAACAGTGTTCTAAAAATAGCTTGAAGCCATAACACGTTTGTAAGCAGAGATTAATATTGGGACCATAAATCAACCTTCTCGAGAATGACAAATACATATGAACACAGCCAGGACCTGAAGCACACAAGCATTTATTTTTTCTAAAATAGCAATTTAAATAAATACAAGTGTGCTGCAAAGTATTTAGAAAAAAAATCTAAAGAAGGAAATATGTATTTTTTTAAACGACCTGCAATACCATTACTAAGGAACAGTAACCTTGGAAATCCTTTTTCTGAGCTACTGCGTTATATACACATATAAAGTTTACACCGTAGTGATCATCCTGGAGGTGGGATTTTGTGCTCTCTCTGCCTCTCTGAGTGCTGAATGTGATTTACTCAAATGTTCATGTCTCGAAAGGAACACTACCTGTGTCTTACAATTCCTGCTTTGCCTGTTTGGGAAAAGGAGTTTGCCTCATTTATACATTGAGAAATACAGCTATTTTCCAGAATGTTCTGATCATAGAGTTTGTGCAAAGGCATGCGTCTTTGCTTGCATAGCGTTAGGAGAGGAGTAAGTACAGAAAGCAGCATATGTAGAGTGTGGTTCGTCCTGTAGCATGGTTATAGCAGGACCAGCTGGATAGACACTGATTAGAAAGTCATGAAAACAACACAAAGCAAGGCAGAAATCAGACAGAAGAGCATGCCGAAGAAAAAAGAGTAAGAGTACACCCCTCCCTTCCAAGGCCACTTCCCACACCAAAGAGATCAAAGGAAGGGTCTTTATAACCAGAGCAAGGTTGGAGAAGATGCTGGGGTAGGAAGGCGTTTTTATGGTAGTCACGAATTATATTTGCAAACTGTTCCCGTTGGCCTCTCTCAGACCCACAGTGGGATTACACTTTCCAGGCATGTCGTGGTTGGGTGGCACCGTGTGATGGAGTTTGGCCAAATGAGGTGTGAGAAGGTGCTCTGTGTCCTTTCCAAGCGTGGTGCTCACTTGCTGGTGTGAGGCCTCGGGCTCCTTCCTCTGGAGCGTGATTTCAAGCTGAAGGTGAGGAGTCACCCCCTGCCCCCCTCTGATGGGCATGCCGTGTGGAAGGTGAAGAAACTCTGGCCGTTTTCAGCCACTGAGATTTGGGGTTGATTTTGCCACTGTGTGATTTAACTCGTTCTTACTCATAAAATGGTTTGGCATTAGTGGATTTTGTGTGCAACATTTTGGAATAGCGATTGACGACAAGTGCAGTCTTTCATATTTGATCGTGGAACAGACACTGGGAAGATGTTTCGCGGCTAAGGCAGTGGCAGGGGAAGGGAGTCCAAGAATCAACCGCAGTTACCACAGGCCTGAGGCTTTGGGGACGGTCCCTGATTACACCTGTCATCCTGGTATAGTTATGGATAGTCACTTCTTTCCCTCCCAAGGGTCCTGGTTTTGATGATAAGTTATGCTGGAAATCTACAAAAACAATGCGTTGACCTCCTTACTCTTACCTTTTCCTGCTGAACAGATGGTATGACCCGTGATCATCAACCTGATTAGTGGGTCTGGCGCATTTCCGCGCTCCTTGCATCTACTTCTGTGTCTCACTGTGCTAGGTTTCTGGATGGACTTGCTCCTGGCGTCTTCACTACTATAGTACATATTTTCCTCTGTCTTCCAACACACCAGTATTTCCTTAGCTCCTTCCTTTTCACCATCTTGTAATAAACACAAGGAAGTTTATTATTTCGTAAACTTGTAACTGTTTATACGGTAATCACTCTAAGAGCAAAGCGAATGCCAATACAGAATTATCATCAACTCAAAAGGAAAGTGATACCCAACATTACTCACTTAAGCTTTATCAAAGTGTTTTCTAGGGCTCCGGTCTGACTATATGTATGGAAGACCTCGTTCTTTTCTTTTTTCTTTTTGACCAGAAATTACATCTACCTATTAAAAATTCAGAAACCATTCCAAGTGTTTTCTGAAATCATGACTCTGGAAAATCGGTGGACAAGAGAAGAGTCCAAACAGAGTCCTGTACTATAGTCCTTTGGAGCAAAGCTATGTGACATGTGAGAAAGACTTGAAAACAGTGGTGAAATCACCAGCTCATTGAGATTAACTTCCCATGTTCAAGTTTCTTGGGTTTTCTTCTCTCACATGCACTTTCTTCCTTAACCTTGACCTTTATTTCTCAACATCTGTAATGACTATAGTTCAGAGTAACTATTTTGTGATCCATATTATGCCTGCCTTGAAGAAGTAATCAAACACACACCATCATATTGATGAGAAACCTTTGGGTTCTTGATGAGCATTGTCAAAAAGGCCTCTGTTTTCTAAACAGCGTATTGTTAGTGTAGGCTAAATTACTGGTGTATTTTTCTCCAATTCATGCTAATAAAAAGAAAAAAAACTGCAAATATTCCATTTTAAAGCATTATACATTTTTTTTAAAAAGCTGTCAAATCTGAGTCTTGTGAAGTGGTTTTCAACCCTTGCCACGCCCCAGAACTATCTGAATTTTAGAGAAGAGTAATGCTGGCTTCACCCTTTCGGGGCCCAATTTAATTGACTGGAACCTAGCATTGCTGTGATTTTGAAAGTTCTGCAGGAATTCTAATGAGTGATCAATGTGGAGAAACACAGTTTCAGTAAATCTTAAACTTTGGTGTGCACACATTTTGGGCTGAATTGTGTCCCCAAGAAGATATGTTCAAGTCCATAGTCCCGGTAATTCTGATGTGGCCTTATTTGGAAGTAGGGTTTTTGCAGATGTGATTGGTTAAAATGAGGTCAGCCTGCAGCAGGGTGGCCCTAACCCAATGATTGGTGTCCCTATAAGAAGGGGGAAATGTGGACACAAGACACACAGAGAGGGGAATGCCACGTGAGGACATAAAGACAGAGGCTATGAAAAGGACAGAGGCCATGTGGGAATGGAAGTGGAGATGAAGAAATATATCTACCGTCCAGGGACAAAGGACTGTCCACCACACAAAAGACAGAAGAGATGAGGGAGTGTTGTTCTCTGGAGTTTTTCAGGGACAGTATAGCCTGCCAGCACCATGATTTTGCTGGGTTTCTGGCTTCCAGCACTGGGGGAATGTATTTCTGTGCTTGTAGACCACCCATCCATGGTCCTTGGTTCTTCTGGCAACCCTAGGATACCGACAGAGTGTGTTATGGTCATTCGTTGAACCCGTTAGAAATCAAGAGTTTCAGTCCCTGCTATGTAAGTACTTACATCAAAATTGGGATGTGGGTCATGGGTTGCTGAATTTTTACTTAGTTCTCTAGACCCTTGCAGTCCATGGGCCAGCCATGGTGGCATCACCTGGAGCTTGTTGGAAAAGCACTCATAGGTCCTGAGCCAGACCTCCTGAACCCAGCCTGCATGTGAACCAGACCCCATGTGATTCATGTGCATATTTCAGTTTGAGAAGCCTTGCCTCCTGGGACTCGTGAGATGCCCCAGGCATGAGCTTGGTTGCTGTAGCCAAGAAATAATTTTTGAGATGAAGAAGAGCTTCAGTCTTTAATGCAGTTTGGTTAGTTGTAAAGAACAGAAGTTATTTCCTAAACATAAAGGAAGAACACCCAGTATTTGAAAACATAGTTGAAAATTGAGTTCAACAGAAAATATTGATTCTCTTGTTTTTTAAAAGAAAGAATAATCTGGCTCTCAGGTTCATAAATGGTTAATGTCTGCATCCTTTCATTTGGAGTGCTGAGCTACTTTTTTTTTTTTCCCCCTTTTTCATTTTTAGCTTACAGTGAGTGGCCTTTCATAATGGTTGGAAGGAAACATTACAACAAAAGCCAATTTCATGACTTATTTTTCCTGACAATACAGATGATGTGCTTTAGAAGAAAAAGTATTTGGATTTGGGTTTTACTGTTGTTGAGCTTTCGTTTGTATGTTAACTGCTTTCTCTTTCTTCTTCCTTGTCCTTTCCACTGTGTAATGACCTACTTTGAAGTTTCAAATAAAAAGAAGTTAAATAGGCTTTTATTTGGCTCTTGATTCTGTCTTTTTCTAGCAAATTTGGAAAAGGTCCTGACTTTGAGTATAACATGGCTGAGTGTAGAGAGAAAAGAAAGGGCTTGTCCTGTCTTCCCGCTTTCTACTGGTTCACTCCCAGGACTTTTCCAGTTTGGAGGGAGAGCAGCAGACTAACCAATATTTGTAGTCCATGAATAGAAACATTTGAGTTAAAAACAACAAAAAAAAAGTAAGATGTAAAAGATGTTCACCCACTTTTTGTGATAGCTCTGTAAGGGAGCACATCATCTGTATGGTGTAGTGTAGTTAGCTACTGTAGGAATAGAAAATAATTTTCCCTCTACCCTTCTGAGCTCTTAGGGGAGACTTCTGTAACTCAGGCAGATTAACAAGAGAAAAGCAAGGAGAAGTTTATGAATATGTATACCTCATTCATGCATAGAGGATACACAGTAGAAAATGAGTAACTCCAAGAGGTGGTTTAGAATTCAGGATTAAAGGCCATCTAATTAGGGAAAGTGGAGGAGGAAATGGGGAAGGGTTGGGGGAGATGAAATGATCTTTAGGAAAGGTGAAGGGTCCTTTAGAACACATGGGAGGTATGACTTTTTGTGACAAAGTTTCTCTAGTGTGGGGTAATGTTGCAGTCTCCTGGCCTGTAGCAGGAGTCTGTCTTCCCGCTTGATAAAGCTCTTGGTAAGGGGATTTATCACAACTGAGTTCTTTCATCTTTGGGCAGGAACAGGTACTCAGAGAAGCACTCTCCCTGCAGGTGTCTACAGCTCAAAACAACATAATGAAGTATCATATTTTGGGCTGGGATAGTCTACTCCCCTTCATTCCATAGAGTTTATTTTATCTTAAATGCTTTAGTACCAGTGTAGGGTCATTCTTAATAGGATTTGATAACAAAAGGAATTTTTTTAATTAAAAAAAAAGTGTGCTATTGTTGAAATGGAAGACTTTTTAATTTTTAATGTAGTTGACTTTGTAAACTGTGGTACCGTTTCCAAAGGAAATAGTAATATAGGGGCACCTGGGTGGCTCAACCAGTAAGGCATCTGATTCCTGATGCCTGGGGGCAGAGCTACAAGGGCAGGCATGAGCTACTGAGAATGTAGAGCAGAATGTAGAGCTTCCTTGATCTGGACCCACCTGAGATACCATTAATGACAGAACGGTGCTGTCTGCTTTATAAACTGCAGCTTTATGGATAAAAGTTTCGTTGCATATTTTAACAGCGAGGACTACAGACCATGGTTTGCACGGTATATTTCCTATGGCGCAGGGCAGCGTTACTTGGAAAACTGGACAAGGGTGGGCTGGACTAGCTTGTGAGGGTTCTGGAAAGCTCCTGCTTCTGACCCTACCTTCCTCAGAGCCTCCCTCCCTTCAAGGAGGGCCTGGGCACTGTCGTGCAGTGCAGGGACGGTGTTTGATGGTGTGGCATTGAGCTTGTTTGCTGTGCTCCTATGTGCTCCCAAGGACTGCACAGCAAGTCACCTCCCCTGTGTCCCTCTGGGAAGTGGCCGTTCACTGCGGGAGCTGCCCAGCATGCCCAGGGGGACCAAGGTGTTCCTCTGATGACCATAGACAATTTCACCAAACACCAACTTCTACGAACGATCAAGATAACCGTGAGATCCCTCTGTTGTCCTGTGGGAGCACAGATAGAAACATGAAGCTTATTTGAGCTGTGGGAATGTCTGAACCCCCCCATGCTGGTCAGTAAGAGAGAGGCTCACATCACTTACCAGGTCAGTGTCCCTCTCGACTTCCCTCCTAAGAGAGATTTATGGACACCTGCCCTTAGAAATGGCCCAATGTCCTAACGTCTTCTGCTCCAGAGACAAGTCCTGGGTCCTCAAAACCCCTCCCAGATCACCTTCATTGCCCTGATCCTGTTCAGTTTCCCTGAGATGCCGCCCAATCCCATGGCCTGTGTGTGCCCCCTGCGCCCTCCCCTGCCCCACTGCAGTGAGCATTAACCCAAACTTGCTCAACTTTCAAGAGTGCTTCTGCTGGAGGGATTGGGCACGCTCTCCCCACCTTCATTCACATTTATTTCCCTCCCCCTCCAACAGATTCAGCTACTTCTTAAACCCAGCTGGCTCACTCTCCCCTTGCCAGCCACACCCCTCCCTAGCTCCTTAGCACCCCGCCATCTTTTAACAAATCTGCTGGAATCCATCTTGGGCTGGTTGGCTCGGATTTACCTGGACTGGAATTCCCCATTACTTGTCCCCGCATGGAACACTTGGGTGCTAAATACCGCTGCTCCAAGGTAGTCTGGAACTTAAAGTGTCTAGTAACCTGCTTTGGACCATCCCCACCAAAGGATTAGTCTTCTTAGGTGCTCCCAGCCCAGTTCCTGAGCAGGTGATATGGTTTGTACCCTCGCCTGCCTCATATATATGACACTTGGGAGCTCCCAGAAATACTCAGGCTTGGGATGCACAGGATCCTCCGTGTGGGCGGGAGGCTGAACCAGTAATTAGGGAGCACCCTTCTAAATCAAAATTTCCATGATGTTAAGATGCACGGAAGTTAAGGAAGAGGAATATATTTTTGCTTCTTTATGATAAGTTATGGATTGCTTTCACTGAAAGATAAGCTGCCATGACTTCTGGTTCATACATAACAAGAAGTAATTTATTCCTTTCCAAACTTTAAATTCTTTTAAATGTATCCAGTCTATATATTTCATGGGCATTTCGACTGTCTGAATAATTCTTAGATAGAAGTGCCCAAATTTTGACTTCCCTGGACAATCTATTCTTCCTACACATTTCATCTCTCCCATAATTAACTTTGTTTTACGTGTAGATCTTCTATTTCTTAAAGTGACCAGTTGCAGAAGCCTGGGCTGTTACATCAGAAAACCACCTTGACATTTCCTGTATTGGTTTTTTATAGGAGTATTAGACTTGTTTAATTCATTGCTCAGCATTAAATGGAGTAATGGAATCAGGTCAAATCTACACATCCCAACGCAACTGGAAAAAAGTTTGGATCTGACACATGTTATAAGGGGCCTGACTCAGAGCCCACACTTGAGCTGTGTTTTTGTTGTTGTTGTTTGTTTGTTTTTGTTTTTGTTTTTTGCTTTTTTGTTTTTCCTTTCTTTGAGTTCCCTCAAAGAGAGGTTTAAATACTGCCCCACCCCAAGGCTGTGTCCACAAGTCATTAAACAAGACTGCAGTTCAGGTGGTGACGTGTTTTTAGCGAAAGGCTAGTCCGCCTCTTCTCACCCCAGCCACCGCTTCCCTGACTCTGCCAGCCTCTGGTCTCTGTAATCACTGTGCCGTCAAAGCCCTGCTCCACCTGCTGGGGTGTTTTGACACAAAACCAGGACTTGACCCTGCACAGCCTCTGATCCCTCCAATAAATAAAGCTGCTGATTGTCACACCTCCTCTTCCCTCCCCCGATTCCCTCCACTTGCTTCTGGCTGGTGCGTCTTACTGGTAAACCTTTAACTTACTGCCTTGACTTTGACCTTCATCACGCTGGCTCTTTGAGTGTTTCTAGAGGTAAAGAGGAGTGCACAAGTCAGAGCTCTTCACAAATTCAAGTCTTTAGTGTTTTGTTTTGTTTTTCTTCCTTACCTTGCACAGGCTTAAGACTTCCCTCCTTGTTCATTAAAGATCTGTACTGGAGTCACAGAAGAACAGAGCCAAATGCTGTGAAGCTGAATGTGGGGCTGCCCTTAGGTCAACCTGAGCTTCTTTGTTTTCTAGAATGACTTTTTGAAAAAAGTCAGGTTTTGACATACTGGAATCCCCATCATTTGCCTCGGAGTGGGGGAAGCAGTGGGGGCGGAAGAGGGGTGTCTCAGACACCCAGGGTGGATCAGAGCTGTAGGCAGAGACTAGAAATGCAGGGAAGGGATTTCCGAAGGTTGTATTTTTTCTTCTGGTCGGAGCCTCTCATCCACACTGTGGTAAGTGGGTCAGCTCCTGTTCACTCTTCCTTTTAGGAGGAGGGAAAACCCCATGCAGAATTAACCCTGCATTTCCCACGGGCTAATCTTATTTTTCTGATTTTAACCTTAGCATGTGTATGTTTCACTATCAAACTTTGTTTCTTTATTTTTATTTTTATTTTTAACTTTTTTTCATTTTTGTTTTTGGTTCTGTTTTTGCCTGTGCGTTCTGAAAGATTCAGCTTGGTGTAATGTAGTCCTCCTTTAAATTCATAGTTCTAATTAAAACTAAAAATAAAATAAATCTAAATTCTGAAAGTCTTCCTGAGGAAATCATACATTAAACAAAGGAAATACTGGCAAAGTTCTGAAAGACAAAAAAGGAAAGAAGGTGATTTTCTGTTCTACATGCTTTAGCAAGTTCTTGTGTGTACCCTAAAATTGAAGCCTGTACTGGATGGTCGAAGAAAGATACTTTTCTTCAAGAGCATATCAGCATTTTAAATGCCTCTGTAATGTATATAATACACTTAGAACTACACACATTTTTCTTCGCGTTCACAAAACAGGGTGTATTTTTTGTAGGATCATAGTATTTGATTATCTGAATTTCTCAGCCTTGGCAATGGCTTTTAAAAGAGGTAATAGCTACCATTCATTAATGCTTCCTGTATGCCCGGCACTGTTAGACCTTTGTATGATCGTCTCATCATACTCCTATAACACACTCCTCAGGCACGTTTGTTACTCCCTTAAGAACGTATTTATATCCAAGTAGAACATACAGTTAAAATAAACGGAATGACACTGAGAAGCTCATGGTAAAAACCTGCGATTTCTCACCCATGATGGGTTCACCTAGTTTTGCTCAGTAAAAGTGCATTTATTGCTGCCGTTAGCTCTTTAGGGAGGTACCTCCAGATTCCGACATGTGCCAGTGTACACACTGTCTACCGATGGGAGAGGATTTAGCTCACCGCGCACCTTCCTTTTTGTTGTCCTCCATCGATCTGCTTTTCAGCCACTCAGCTGCAATGCATCTACTTTCCCATCAGTCACCTTCGTAACCTCAAACAACACCCTCACACGCGTGTTTATTATTTTGTCTGTACACACGCTGTTTCTGAACTCTCCAGCTGACCGCGCCCGGTTGTTTGCTCTTCCGTCTCCTCCTGGACTTCCTTCCCTCCTCTGCTCTCCCGTGTCTATCAGCCATGCCTGGATTTTGATCCCTGGAAGTATGTGAAGTTGCCAATATCGATAGTTTTTAATCTACAAAAAATGGCAGTTCCGTGTGTCGTGTCCGAGGTGGATAAGATGACGGTACATTGCAGTCCGTAACCATTGTGAAGTCTTCCGTATCTCTGGCATGGTCTTAAAATGGAAAACCAATTAATATTATTTATATTGTAATGGCTGTGTATGCATTTTTAGAAACAGGCACACACAGGGAGAAAGATGAACTCTTCCTTCATTATCGCCCGTTTATGTTCTTTGCGTTAGTATGGATTTTCCTTTTGAACAGCCCACCCTCTCCTTGTCCAGGGTCACAGTTGCTCGACCTTGGGGTGAAGAGGACGTGATACACGGGGGCCTGACTTTAAGGAGATGATACTCTAGTGTTAGTATTTCATGGCGCCCTACACAATAAATTGGGGTGTCTGGAAGTGTGTGTGTGTGTGTGTGTATTAAACCTAGGCTAGAATTTTGCACAAATTCACTGAGATTTTATAGCATGTTTAGATTTTCCTGTGAGTTATGACAGATAGTTTTTTGTTTGTTTGTTTTTGTTTTTTGTTTTTTTTTTTCCGAATGCTGATAAAATGCATGTAATTTTTTTTTTTACTCTAATTTACCCATAACTAGTTTTTTCATCTCTTACAGGGATAGAAAAATTCTCATTTGTATCAATTGTTCTGGAAAGATTCTATGTTTCTATAATTTTTTATAAATTAAATTCCAAATTTATATAACAAGTGAATTGTCTTTCTGTAACTGAAAAAATATTTCTTGAAGGCTGCTATTAAAGTGATGATTCGAGGCTTTTTACATATTATTTTATTTTTTTTCGAAAGTGTTCATGTCTTGTAAGAGTTGAAAGTATCCATTTTTTGGTTGCTGTTTCATGAAATGCTTTTAACGGCAAAATAGGAATGGGCCAGTAAGTGTTAATTTTTTATGTGATTACTTACTGGAACCAAAAGCAGTATTGCCGGCCGGACATGTCCTCTGCCCTGAGAGCAAAATCAGTGTGTGTGTGAACAATGGGAACATGCGACAGAGTGACCTGTCGTTTCATTGCTCCTCAGGTTGGCATTTCCTTTTTACAGATATCATGGGAAAATAGCAAGGGTTGTGCTCATTAGGCAGTGAATTTTTTTTTTTAAAGATTTTATTTATCTGACAGAGAGGGACAGCAAGAGAGGGAACACAAGCAGGGGGAACAGCAGAGAGAGAGGAGGAAGCAGGCTTCCTGCCGTGCAGGGAGCCCGATGTGGGGCTCCATCCCAGGATCCGGGGATCATGACTTGAGCTGAAGGTGGATGCTTAACTGACTGAGCCACCCCGGAGCCCATAGGAGGTGAAATTGCAACCCAGTTGCCTTCATAGACCATGGTGTGCTTCTGTCCACAGCTGAGATCCTTCACATATAAGCGTGTCTAACACACAGTCAGTGCCCCATAAATACATTTGGAATCAGTGATAAAGCTAACTGAAACCCTACTCAAGGACCTAAAAACTCAAAAACCTTCCTTGAAATTCCAGGGGGGTTCCAAGGCTATGCTCCTCCTGGCTCGTGTCTGCTTTATACGAGGTAGGAGAATGTTAGGATTGTCCCACATGACTGCCCCTGCTCTCCCAGCATGGTGCCGAGACTGTTCGGAAATGAAATGGGGCTTGTTCTTTGATTTTCACTCCGTCATATTTGATGGAGGGTGAGTCAACAGAAGATCCATCTGTGATTACACCCAACTTTATTCAACGTTTGCAAAATGTTCTCAGTCTTTATGTGCAGTGACTTGGCCGTCCACCTGCAGATTCTCTACCTAGACACACCCCCAAGACCTACTCCAGAAACAAAATTATCTAGCTGAGCAAAGCCAGCTCTTCTCTAATGACTGCTATTGACCCCAACCCTTGACTTTTTAAGGCTACATTCTCTAGTACTCTGATTTTAATGCAAAATATTTGGCTGCATTGTCTGAAAAGAGCATGAGTCGGGGGTCGATGGTGTCAAAGGGAACTGGCTTTGCATTTCGGCTCTGATATCTGCCCATCTTGGATATTGGCTCATTTGCCAAACTTGCCTAGAGTTCGCTCTCTTCCACGTGCAGTGTGCGTGAGTGTAACAGAACACCTTAGCTGCTTCAGAGAGGTGTAAGCACGATGTGAGCAAGGTGCACGCGCAGGGTCCAGCCCCTGGTGGGCAGCCAGGGGCACTCTTGTGTTGATACTGAATGAGTAATTCCTCTACTGCAGACCCTTCCACACCTAGAGGGCTTCATGTGGGTGGAAGTTCTGTCAATCATCTTCAGAAATTTTTCTACTACAAAACTCAGTACATTTAGGTGTGCCTGGGTGGGTCAGTCGGTGAGGCATCTGTCTTCAGTTCAGGTTATGATCCGGAGCAGGGATGGAGCCCTGCTCATTGGCTCCCTGCTCAGTGGGGAGCCTGCTTCTCTCTCTCTCTGCCCCTCACCCCTGCTCTCTCTCTCTCAAACAAATAAAGTCTTAAAACAAAACAAAACACCTTAGTACATTTAAAAATAGTCTGCTACGAGGGAATTAAGCATCAATAATGAAAAACCACAGGAGAAGTTAGCAGGAAGAAATGGTACATTAGACTTTCTGTCATGACCAGGCCATTTGACTGTTAGAAAATTCTAGTACTTTGAAGTGAAAATACTTTGAAACTTAGCAACCACGATATCAACTGCAGCACCTTTTTCTTCCTTCATTTTACTGTCGCTCTGGGGCACTGAGTCCGGGTAACCCTTCACAGGCCTCTGATGGTGAATTCAGTCTTGCCTGAACTCATGTCACTGGGGTTTTTATAAGTAAATTAGTTTTCTCAACCTTATATTTTTCCAGCAGGTCCTATTAAAAAAGCAGGTATTTTTGACTCCTGGGGAGATATCAGAGACACATTTTTCACCATGAGGATTTTTTTTTCTTTAGAGAAAGAAATATGGAGAGAGAGAAAAAATGTAATCCGAGGTCCATTTTACTTGAGCGGCTCTTAGATGACTTTGAACTCTGTGTGTAGAGTGTTTTGACCCATATACAAACCTTACAAAAGAGCCCGCGTTTCTGAGAAGAAGGTCAGAGCCGGCTGTGACTGTGGGTCTCCATTCAGCACACTCTGTCCGTTGGAGATGTGCATCCCATGAGCATGGAAATACAGGCTTTGAAACTAGTATTTGATGGACTTTGGACTGTGTTGTGGACAAGTGGAAAATTAGAAAGCTTCCTAAAACCCATGTTAGAGAATTTTCTGCTATTTATTGTAGCTATACTCCATCGTAAGAGGAAATTGTTGAAATGTTCTGTAGGTGCCATCCCAGGAGACTTTTTTTTTTTTTAAATAAGAAAGAACACCTTTTTTTGGTCACACATATAGGAAACAAAGGGGAAAAAAATAATTCTTCCCTCTTTAGAGAACCGTAAATATACACCCAGCTAGAACTCTGTTTCTGGACTAGTTGTATTGATTTGTTCATAATGATAATAGGAGTCAATTTTTTTCCAGTTTCAAGATGATTCCAAGCTCTTTTGTATAGTGTGTATTTGGAGATTGTGTATGGGAGAAATTATGAGATCATCCCAAAGACCCACGGGCATAGAGCACATGCTCGTGCGTCCCCACTCCCCTGGGCTGCCTCAGTCTATCCTCTGCATTTCCCACACCATTTAGAACAACCCAAGCAGGGTGGCCCAGTCCACTGAGACTCGGATTCTTGATTTCGGCTCATGTCATGATCTCGGGGTCGTGAGATCGAGCTCTGCGTCCGGCTCCGCACTCAACGCAGCGTCTGCTGGAGTTTCTCTCTCTCTCTCTGCCCTCCCCACTGCCTCCCCTACCAGGCATTTTCTGTCTCTCAAATAAGTAAATAAATCCCCTCAAAAATAATAATAACCTAAGCAGGAACTAGGTTTATGATACTAAGTATTTGGTTAACTGACCTTAAGTAGTTTTGAGAAAGTGTGTTCTTTTCCTTCCTCCTTCCCTCCCTTCCGTTACTCTCTTTTTTTTAAGAGTTTATTTATTTGACAGAGAGAGCATAAGCAGGGGGAGCTGCAGAGGGAGAGGGAAAGGCAGACATCCTGCTGAGCAGGGAGCCTGATGTGGGACTCGATCCCAGGGGGCTGGGATCGCACCTGAGCTGAAGGCAGATGCTTAACTGACTGAGCCACCCACACACACCAAAGGTGTGGTCTTTTCACTGATGGTCTTGACTCTTCCTAACCACACAGGCACAGGACATTTGAGCGGTAACTTTCCAGGGGTTTGCACTTCTTGGGTCTTTCCTGTCTGTGTGTGTATATTCGAACTCTCATCTCTCAGATATACTTTTTGGTAGTCATTTTACATATAATTGCAATCCTAAAACACCACGTTTAGATGTTAAGATATTGGTAGGAGTTTTTGTGAAATGTCGTGAAACACCTTTCTGAAGACTAGCTGGGACATTTAGAGTTGGCATGTGTCATGTATGTGTTGAGGATAAAGGGGTCAGGGAGACAGCCAATTCTACTATGTAGAAAATGCTAGACATATGTACGTCATCCTTAAATGTTGTAATCAATCTGTGAATCTTTAAATGGGCTACTTTTCCTCATAGGGATAGTGCATGTGTTCTGAATTGCTAATTGGCGCTGAGATTTGTTGTATCTTGCTTCTGAACTGAGCCAAAGGTGGCAAAAATTTAGGAACTTAATAAAATTTTTTAATTTTTTTACTTGGTATAAAACTTTGGGGTTTATTTGGTGAATTGGGATATTGAACCTTTGCTATGAATTACCTGAATCGTTTACAGTAACTTTAGTAATGTTTAAATTGGTCAGTGTTTTTTTAATTTTAATTTAAATTTTCACTTAAAACTACTTATTCTTTGCCTTTAAATTATGCCGTTAACTTCTTCAGATTAATTTGTTAATTTTGTGTGACTAAGTCCATTTTAATGCCTTATTTTTCACAGCCCTGAGCTATATTTAGCTGTATTTATCTGTTCTGTGGCTGTGATTGTACCAGATAAAAGGGACAAAAGCAGTTAATCAACTAAATTCAGCATATGTTCTTGTGTTATTTCCTTGGTTTTGTCTTTTCTTCTTTCTTTCTTTTCTTTTCTTTCTTTTTTTTTTTTGTAGAAAGAGAGCATGAGGGTAGGGAGAGACAAAGGGAGATGGAGAAAGGGAATTCCTTTTGTAAAGATTTTATTTAATTATTTGTCAGAGACAGAGACGGAGACAGTGCACAAGCAGGGGGAGGGCCAGAGAGAGAAGCAGGTTTCCCACTAAGCATGGATCCCCATCAGGACTCAATCCCGGGGCTCCAGGATCATGACCTGAGATGAAGGCAGATGGTTAACCCACTGAGCCACCCAGGCGTCCTGAGATAGAGAATCTTAAGCACACCCCACGGAGCCTGAGGCAGGGCTGGATCTCAAGACCCTGAGATCGTGACCTGCGCTGAAATCAGCAGCTGGAGGCTCAACCCGCTTTGCCACCCGGGTGCCCCGTTATCTTCATTTTGAAGGACAGACTCAATGGCACAGTACAGACTCCCATGAACAAATTATACCTGGAGCTAAATATGGCCATGAGCTCCACGAACGGATGTTTCTAAGGAGCCTGCATTAGTACGTATCTAGGAATGTTTCCTTTTTTTTTTTTTTTAACAGGAATACTTATCATTGGGTTACTCTATGTGAAGAAGAAAAATCCTTCCAAATGCCTAATACCCCACAATTTTCTAATGCCTCATGATGTTCTAATGTTCCCACAAAGTTCTCATACCCCGTGCACGTTCTCATGCCCACTGTGTTCTAATTCCCACTGGGCTCTCACGGCCCAGCACCTTCTACATCTCCACCCTGGTCTCCCGCCCCAGCATGTCTTCATGCCCGCGACGTCCAGCACCGCTCTGGGGAAGGTCCGGTCCCCAGAATCCCCGACGGTCAGTGTTGGTGTGGAAAGGGGGGAACCTGCCTGTCCTTATGCCCCCGTGGAACACTGTGGGGCAGAAGCCAGCGTGCCGGGGTGTGTCCAGCTCTGGTCAGTGATGCACGGCGGCCGCAGGCCGTGCTGCGAGCTCGTCCCCCTGGCTTGACGTTGCTGCCGAACGTGAGCTGCTGGCTCTTCGGTGGGGCTTCCACCCTCTTCTCTCCCTTCGCCCCCGGTTCCCGACCCTACAGCGCTCTTCCCCAGCTCAACTGCAGCGTGTCTAAGAACGGCCCATTTTAAATAGGCCACGTGCACATCCTGAGGCCTTCCTGGATTTTCTCAGCTCCTCGGGATCGCTGTCCCACGGCGCTTGGTGCCTCTAACGACCGGTAACTACCACTTTCGGCCGGGCGGACGCGTGGAAATGCTGACGTCCGTGACCTGTGTGTCCGCGGACGCGGGGGCTGCCCCACCGTGACCTGTGTGTGCGGGGACGCGGGGGCTGCCCCACCGTGACCTGTGTGTGCGGGGACGTGGGGGCTGCCCCCACCGTGACCTGTGTGTGCGGGGACGCGGGGGCTGCCCCACCGTGACCTGTGTGTGCGGGGACGCGGGGGCTGCCCCCACCGTGACCTGTGTGTGCGGGGACGCGGGGGCTGCCCCCACCGTGACCTGTGTGTGCGGGGACGCGGGACGCGGGGGCTGCCCCCACCGTGACCTGTGTGTGCGGGGACGCGGGGGCTGCCCCACCGTGACCATCGCGCATGCGCTGCTCCTCTCAGCACCCACAGCCCCTCCCCCCGCTGCCGCCGCGCTGCTCCCGCTCCTCGCCGCGTCCCCGCCGCTGTCCTCCCCGCGCCAGGGACACGCGCAGCGCAGGGCCTCCCAGCCCGGCCGGAGACCCCCGTGACGGCGCGAACCACCGTGCGTCCCGCTCTCCCCTGAGCCGCTAACACACTCACGCTTCTTCGGTTCCCTCGCCCCGTCGGTCCTGCCGCGGTCCCCGGGCCGCTCCGGGCTTTGTCGCGCTCCCGCGTGTCCGCGCCCGCGCACACTCGGAACCACGCGCCACCCGAGAGCACCTCCTCGGATCCAGAACCAAGGCGAGGCCCGCGGGCGGCGCCGGAAGCTCCCCGTGTCCGCGGACGGGCGGCCCGCGGGGGCCGGTGCGGCGCCCAGAGGCGCCCGCTACACGCTCTTGTCTTCGCGGCTTGTTCCTGACCCGCCGGAACCGGTCGCTGTCCCGGGAGGCCACACGCCGTGGCCTTGCCCCGAGCTCGCCCGTCTTCTCGCGCGTGCGGCGGTCGGACGGCCTCGGCCCGCGTCTCTGCTCCTTCGCGGCCGCACGGGCCGAGCCGCCGCATCTTCCCTCCTTGTCCTCCACGTGCTCTGTCCCCTCCCCCCATCCCGAGGGCCCCACGCCTGTCCCACGGGGTCCCCTCCGTGGCGCTGCCAGGAGCGCCCCTGGGCTGCGGGGAGCAGAGTGCGGTACCAGCCGCGGCCACGAGGGGGAGACGGCGGGCGACGAGACGGGCCGCGGCCGCGTTGGCTCCAGGGAAGCTTCACGTCTCCCTCCTCGTGTCCAACTAAAAAAAAAAAGAAAAGGAAAAAAATCTGGTGTAAAATCTGAGCTGAGTCGGATACAAAGGCTTTCTCTGTTTTTAGGACAGGCCACGATGGCCCCGGGCTTCTGTAGGACACGTGCCGGGTACGCCTCTGAGTGTGGTCATCGGGCAGATGGGCTCGGAGGGGCCGCCCGGACAGGCAGGCGGAAACGGTCAACAAGAGACCCGAGAAGGGACGCCGGGCGTGAGGTTCTGTGTGTGGAGGAGCCGTGCGTGAGGGGCCGGGCGTGAGGGGCCGTGCGTGGAGGGGCCGGGCGTGCGTGGCCGTGCGTGAGGGGCCGTGCGTGAGGAGCCGGGCGTGCGTGGCCGTGCGTGAGGGGGAGCTGCAGCCCGCCGGAAAGCTGCGTCGCTCCGTGAAAGGACCGCGTTCCCGCCGGCGGGAAGGTAGTCCGTCCCGTCTAGGAGCCGCGGGCAGGAGCCCATCGGAGCCGGAGACAGGCCCTGGGACGCTCTCGGACCGACGGCGCTGCCTGACTCCCAGCGCTTCCCTCCTGTTCGACCTTGAGCGATACCCTCCGCCCGCCTGGGCTCCGCGTCTGTAAGACGGAGGTAACGAGGGTCCGTGTGTCGCAGGGACCTGGGGGCCTTCAGAGGAAAGAGGGCGCATCAGCCGGCCGGGACCTGCCTGGGGCGCCGGAGGCTCGCGCCGGCGTCGGGTACTCCCGGCGGAGACCTGGGGCCCGGGGCCGTTTCCTCACCGGCCGCGGCCGCCGTCCTCCCTCTCGGGGCCTCTCTTCGGAGGGTTCTGCGGTCCCGGGATGTTCTCCTTGGACCCTGCGTGTGCGGTGGGGAAGAGCCGTCTTCTCGTGTGGGGGGGGCCTCCCGCAGGTGCGGCCTCTGCTGGAAGGACGGGAGGCCCGGGGCGGGGGAACTCAGCGGCCGGAGCAAGGGGGCCGCGGGCTGGGCCGCCGCGGACGGAAGGGCTCTGGGAAGACGTCGGGGGAGCGTTTCCCCGTCGGCCGCGTTCGCACGGCGGCGCCGACGCAAGCGTCCTCGTCGGGTGAGCGTCCCTCTCGGCTTCCGTACCGGGGGCTCGGGCCGAGGCTCTGATAGCGAAGGGCCGCGCACAGCCCCGAGGGGACGCGTGACGTGGAGGCTGAGGAAGGCGGACACCGACGGGACGGACGGGGCAGGCGGGCACGGGGGTGCTCGCCGGTTCTGTCGCCCTGGGCGCGCCCGCGTTCGGTTTGTTCTCCCCTCCGGATAAATCAAGGTCTGCGGAGGTTCGTGCCCAGACGCGTCGGGAGAAATCAAGTCTAGTACAAGGATGGCGGGCAAGCCCTCGCGCCACCAAGGCGGGGCTTTGGTGGATGAATCGTACACGGGCTCTAAAAATTAAAGGTACCATTCGTGTCACATGCATCATTTTGAAAACAGTGTCCCACCTCTGTCTAGACTGGAAAGAAGTGATCACTTCATGATCCGAAAGTCCGTATAACTTGGAGAGGTCGGCATAAAACGCAAGGAGGTGGTGCCAGCGCATGTCTCAGAGTCTTCTCGTTTTGAAGACCGGCTGTTGAACCTTGTCTTTTGTCTAACCCTGTAGATTGCATTAAATTACAGAAAAGAGAGCAAAAACGAAAAAAAAAAAAGACTTCAAAAAGCACCTATTCAATGAATCAAATTAATCATTTAAAAAATTCCGAGTTGGAAGTCACACTGAAACAAAGGAGAAGGGAATTAATTTGGAACCACCAGAAAAATGACACAGAGCCAGTATTGGATTCCGTTCAATTTAAAATCAGAACAACTTTTATGTTACACCATCTGCCTCACCAAGGGCCCGATAAAATTTGAATACTACAAACTTTAGAGATTCCCATATGAGGACAGCTTTTTTAAGGCCCTTTAAAGAACACAAAACCCCAGAATAAATAAAGCTGGTGTTCGTGCAGGCATTGAGTTAGTAATTAGTGATTACCAAGAAGGTAAAGTGCATCTGTGATTTAGGGACTCAGATCACATGAGAGGTTCTGCCCTTGCAAAATCTCGCAGAAGCCCAGCTGCAGGTGGTCTGCTCCATGTAAGAGATGAGTTAATGGAGGCCCGAGGAAGCCAAGCCCCTGGGTGGTAGTCACCTCACCTGCAAATGGTGCAGAGCTGGAATGGAACCCACAACTCTAAACTTCTGGTTTTAGGCATAACATTACTAAGCAAAGTAGACAGGAGGCATGACACAGAAAGTATGTCTTCCTGCCAGATTCTCCTGTTCTGGTTGTATAATCAGGTGAGCTAGCTAGCTAGAAAGCAGGTGATACGACACGCTTTGCCTTTTCCTTACACACAGGCATAGATGTGCATCTTTGTAGAGATTTCCATCAGCGGCAAGCATTAATTTGCGGATAAGTTATGAACATCATGATGTTTAAATTGCCCATTTAGTTGATGCTGGTGAAGCTACCAGCAGATGCGGACTACAGCTCACTCATCTTTCAGTCCTGTGCCTTAGACCTACCCGTTCCATGAGTGAATGAGCACTTAAGTAGAGAGGAGTCTTCAAGAAGCAAAGGAAAACAAGGATAAGGTGCTGATGTGAGAAAAGAAGTGGCAATATGCTTGAATCAAGGTTTTACCAGAGCTGATGATTATAATAAAAGATTCTACATGAGTCTGCATATTTAGGCAGTAGACGCTCATGAGAAAGATCTACTTAATATCTGCACACTCCGGACAGATGAATACCTTCACTTTTAAGGGCTCAAATTCACTTTTTATTGATGTAACATTCTACATGTGCCATGTGTTGGGTTAGAATGTCAAATAAGACATGGTTCTTGCCCAGAAGGAGAGCACAGAAGACATACAAGCAAATGGATAAGTGGGGTATCAAGTGGTAGATGCTAAGATCATGCCTTAGATCATGGCTCTATCACGTCCAGGGAGATCATGCCTCCATCACATCCAGGGGAATTCAGAGGAAGGGGTGCTATTGGGTGTGAGGCAGCGAGCTCAGTCAGGTAAGAACTGAGGTGGTAGGGGTTGACCTGAGACACTTCTTTGTCTACTGTGTGCTCACCTCCTCCTTTCAGACTGTGGGCAATGTAATGCTGGTCACCACAAGTCATACACATTTTATGGTCTTGCTTCTCTGTAAACCATGCCTTTCCTGCTGAACAAGAATAGAAACGAAAAGCTTAGCTCTTATTTGAACTAGGACTTGAAATTAAACCAGGATGTACTGTGTGCAGAAGTAGCAAAGATGAGGACAGGGGATTATGTGAAGACAGACTTTGAAGCAAGAAATAGCACTGCGCATCTGAATGTGAGAGAGTACATAGGTCATGGAGCCCCAGATGAAAGGGACAAGAAGGAATCTTAACTGAAGTTCAAAAGTCATGTTTTCAGCTTGGGAAGGGGGTGCTGATCGTGGCCATGTGTCAAGGTCAAGAAAGCAATTCGGACATATTGTCTAAGGATGGCTAATGTTCAATTAAATGTGGTGAAAATACTTGTTTTCAGCTTTTTCTGGATATAGCAGGACACATTTCAATGTCTGAGAAAATCGACATAATCTTTCTGGATTTGACATTCTGCCTGTAAAAACTGAGAATGTGTGAATGAGGGATTGAGTCCAGATGTGCCCTTATTTCTGGACATGCTTGAGACATTCCAAAATTTATCTTCACTCCTCCCCCTCTTTAACTCCTCACACCCAACTAGCATGCCTGCTGAATATGCTCATGTAAATTAGCTTTACTGTGTGACAAAACATCCTCAAAACTTAGTGTCATGATAGAAGAGGAAGGAACATTTCCCAAATCATTCTATGCAGCCAGTGTTTCCCTGATACTAAAACCAGACAAAGGCTTTCCAAGAAAATGAAACACAAATGCCATTTGTGAAAATAAAAAGCAAAAGGTTGGATAAAATACTCACAAACCCCATCCAGAAACTTATGACAGGTGTATACAGCAGGACCAAGTGGAATTTATCCCGGGAATGCAAGGTTGGTTTAACAGTGAAAATCAGGGGCACGTGGGTGGCTCAGTGGGTTAAAGCCTCTGCCTTTAGCTCAGGTCATGATCCCAGGGTCCTAGGATCGAGCCCAGCATCGGGCTCTCTGCTCGGCGGAGAGCCTGCTTCCCTCTCTCTCTGCCTGCCTCTCTGCCTACTTGTGATCTCTGTCTGTCAAATAAATAAATAAAATATTTTAAAAAAAGAAAACAGCTCCACTTATAAGTAGCATCAAAAAGAGTAAAATACTTGGGAATAAATTTAACAAAAGAAATGCAAAATTTGTACATTGAAACCTGCAAAGCATCGTTAAGAGAAATGAATGAAGTCCCAGGTAAATGTTTATGGATTGGAAGAATTGATGTTGGAAAGAGGTCAGTGCTCTTCAAACTGGGCAATGGATTGAATGCGATTTTTATTAGCATTACAGCTGGTCTTTTCAAATACATTGACAGTCTGAGTTTAAAGTCAATGTATAAGTTCAAGGAATATACTAGCCAAAACAGCCTTCTTCTTCTTCTTTTTTTTTTTTTAAGGATTTTGTTTATTCATTTGAGAGAGAGGGAGCAAGCACAAATCAGGGGGAGGGAGAGGGAGAAGCAGGGTCCCATCTGAGCAGGGTGCTTGGCACATGGGGCTCGATTCCAGGACCTAGGATCTCAACCTGAGCCAAATGCAGGTGCTTAACAGACTCAGCAGCCCACATGCCCCATAATACAGTCTTGATGATAAACCAAATTATAGGATTGACGCTTCCTAATTTCAAAATTTCTCCAAAACCGCATCAGTCAATACAGTCGATACTGGTGTAAGGCCAGATATGTAGACTAATATCTAATGTAACAGAATTAAGAGTCTAGAAATAAACCCTTACTTACGTGTGCAATCAAGCAATTTTTGACAAAGTTCTCAAGACCATCTGATGGGGAATGAGCAGCCTTTTCAGCAAATGGTGCCAAGACAATGGACTATCTGTACGCAGAAGAATGAAGTTGGGCTCATACTTCGTATCATACTTCGTACTGTATACAAAAATGAACTTAACCTGGATCACAGGCCCAAATCAAGGGGCTGAGACTATCAACAGTTTCATCAGGAAGCACAGGAGTGAATTTTTTTTTTCTTAAGGTACAGGGAAAATAAAGTTTAATTTCTTTTTCCCCCTCAAGCTTTATTGAGGTACAATTGACAAGTAAAATCATATATATTTAAGATGTGCTAATGGAATGACTGACCCTTGCATGTGTTGTGTAACAGCACAGTAAGCTCATCGCTATATCCCTCTCCTTGCTCAGGTTCCTTATTATCTATTTATTAATTGTGGTGCGAACGGCGAAGACTTACTTTCAGGAAATTTCAGCTGCACAGTTTAACATTATTAACTGTAGTCACCATACTATCCCTTAGATCCCCAGATCTTACTCATCTTACAACTTGAAGTCTGTACCCTTGACCAGCATCTTCTCATTTCCTCCTCTCCCAGCAACAACCCATCTACTCGCTGCTTTTGTGAGTTGTATTTTCTAGATTCCTATAGGAATGAGATCATACAGTGCTTGTCTTTTTGTGTCTGGCTTGCATAGGAGTAAATATTTATGACCTTGGGTTAGTCAATGAGTTCTTAGGAAACCAAAATCACTAAGGCAAACAAAGGGTAAACTGCATTAAGATTAGTATCTATGTGGTAAAAAGGGATACAGTCAAGACAACGAAAATGCAGCCCATGGAATGGCGCAGAATATTTGGAAATTATATATCTAATGAGAGACTTTCTTTCCAGAATATATAGAGTAATTAATTGACAACTCAACAATAAAAAGACACATAATTCAGTTAAAAAATAGGCAAAGAACTTGAATAGTTCTTTTTCTCTGAAGAAGATATATAGATGACTAATAAGCACATGAAAAGATGCTTAACATCAGGGACATCTGGGTGGCTCAGTGGGTTAAGGCCGCTGCCTTAGGCTCAAGTCATGATCCCAGGATCCTGGGATCAAGTCCTGCATCGGGCTCATTGTTCCGCAGGGACCCTGCTTCTTCGCCTCTGCCTGCCTCTCTGCCTGCTTGTGATCTCTCCTCTCTCTGTGACGTTAAATAAATAAATAAAATCTTTAAAAAAAAGATGTTTACCATCATTAGTAATTAAGGAAATGCAACTCAAAACCACAGTGAGCTCTACTGCATATCCACTAGGGAAGTTAAAATAAAAATGTCAATCAGATGATATCCTGTGGTTGTGAGGATGTGAAGAAATCGGAAGTCTGGTGTGCTGCTGATAGCATTACAGAATGGGACCCCACTCTGGAAAACAGGGTGGTAGCTATGCAGAATTGTAGACACAGAGTTATCCTGTGGCCCAGAAATTCCACTTTTAGGTATATAAGAGGAGACTTTAAAACCTATGTCCATAAAAGCCTGTATATAAATATTCACAGCAGCAATTATAATAGCAAAAATGTGACAACAACCCAAATGCCATCAATTGAAATAGATAAACAAAATGTGGTATATCCATTCAGTATTACATCATCCTACCACAGAAAAAGAATGAAGTATTGATCTGTGCTACAAAATGTCTGAACCATGAAAACGTTATGCTAAGTGAAAAGAAACCAGACACAGAGGGCCACCTATGGTTCGATCCCATTTATGAAATGTCCAGAATTGGCCAATCCAAAAGACAGGAAGTCTATGTGTGGTTGCCGGAGGCATTCAGATTAGTGTAGGTTTCATTTCCAAACAACCTAATTCACCATGGTCTGCCTCCATGGTGCACCATCTCTTCTTTCCCAGATAAAGCATGCACTTCCCTCTTCCCTGAGCTGACAACACCGTTCTCCAATCTGCACTTGCTTTTCCATCTTCCTCAGCTCAAATGCAGTCCCTTGTATCCCAAATTAGAGTGAGTCACTCTCTCTTCAGTGCCCCGCAGCACTGCATGCTGCTCTTGGTTGTGCGAAATGTAGCCGATGACCTTCATGCCCACCCTCCTTTCTCCACCAAGCTGTATGTCCCCCAAGGACAGGTCCTGTGATTTTTGTCGGTCATCTTGTCCAAATTAGCCTTCAGGGAAAGGGTTTTGCACATGGTAGTCTTTCAATAACTATTATTCAATCGAACATTTGAAGAGTAACATGTTCCAGTGAAAACTGAATATGTAATAGACATTAAAGAGAAAATCTGTTCCCTTGCTCCGTATATTATGCCCAAGCAACAAAAACAGTGAGCAGGCATTCAGAACAAAAAGAATGTTTTGAACTAACTGCAGTCTCGGTTTGTTCGGAGGATTCTAGAATCTTCATGTTACAGTATGTGCTTCTGATATTTGAGAAAACAGGGGACAGCACCTCTGCCATTTTCTCTTCCAGTTCAGTCTTACCCTTTTTGTGAGGGGTCACAGGATGGCTATGACTCGGGATTCTGTCCTTAGGCAGCTGATTTGTTTTTTTTTTTTTTTTTTCCTTTGTGTGTAAAGCCATCTCTGGGCAAGTTAAGCTGGAGAGTCTCCTCTCTGCCCCTGAAGCCTTCTGTGGTTCTAGGGAACCATCAAGTTCTTCCTGTGGGAGCTGAACTCCTTACATCCTGCCCCTAGCAGATTAAATGCCATATTATTTTTGGAACTTGTTTGGAGACATGTATCAGAATCTTTCAGTAACTCAGTGCAGGAGACCAAATGCAGAGGAGAAAGAGCTGTTGGAACCTGATCAGTTCTTTCTGTAACACCAGAATGTAGGAACACAGGAAAGCAGCAGAGCAAAGATAAAGAATTGTTTGAGTAAGGTTTTATTACTAAAAGCACCGCTTTTATTGTATCCTAACTGTATACACTGTATGTTGTTATTTTTTGTTTGTTTTGGCTTTAGTGTGTTGATTAGACAACCATGTATATGCTGGGCAGTGAGGATTCAAAGATAAATCGGGCTAGGTTTGTTTGTTTTGGCTTTAGTGTGTTGATTAGACAACCATGTATGTGCTGGGCAGTGAGGATTCAAAGATAAATCGGGCTAGGTTTGTGTTCATAGTTTAGGGGAGGAAAAACGAGAAATGTAAAACTTAACAATGCACAGAATGTGTGATCTATTATAAGCAGACCAGCCAATCAAGCACAGGGCCGATATCTCTCCATCCCTACATCTTTCTTGCTCTATATTATTTCCTCCTGTTTGTATATGGTATCTCCAATTCTAGCCTTGAAGCTAGGGTGTTTTTTCTCAGATTTTTGTTTCCCTAGTGATCTTCCCACTCCCATGGCTTTCGTGTCTGTGATTTATAAGAAATACATTTGGCCCTGTAGGGAACTGACCCCTTCCCCCCAAAGAGTTGAAAATCTGTATATAACATTTGACTCCCCCAAACTTAACTACCAATAGCCTACCGTTGACTAGAAGCCTTATCAATAACATAATCGATTGACATATATTTGTATGCGATAATGCACTTTCAGAGCTGAGTTGTAAAAGCTCCACATGGGAGAAGACGAGCAGAGATCAAGCCCAAATTGCTCAGGGTCAACAGTATGTACTTGGTCTCCATCCCTGTTTCTGGGATAGGAGTACTAAAACCCTTGGAATTTCCTAACTGGTGAGAGCCACAAATATGTCTTCGGTTGTGTTTTAAGGTGGCTTTTAGAGAGCACCCAAGGATGGGGGCTGCTAGCCAAGAGAACCAACCACAGGATTGGAAGGTTGTACCTTTCAGTCTCCCCCCTCATCTTAGGGGAGGGGAGAGGGGTTGGAGGTTGAATCCATCACCAATGCCAGTGATTTAGATAATCATGCATATAGAATGAAGCTTCTGTAAAAACCTGGAAGGGTAGAGTTCCTAGAGTTTCTGAGTTGGTTAACGCACGGAGATGTGGGGACAGTGCGGTGCCCCGTTGGACAGGGTTTAGAAGCTTCTTGCCTCTTTCTTTTACCTCGTCCTACATCTCTTCCATCCAGCTGCTTCTGAGTTCTATCCTTTCATAGTGAGTTGGCGACCTATGTACAGTGTTTCTCTGAGTCCGGTGAGCCGCTCTAGCAAATCAGGAAGGGGTCACTGGAAGCTATGATTCTGAGCCAGTGGCTGAGATGTACAGGCAACACCTGGACTTGGGACTGCCATCTGGACTGTGATTGGCGGCTGGGTGGGGGGTGGGAGGAGGCAGCCTTGTGGGACTGAGCCCTTAACCTGTGGCTCCTCTACTGTCTCCAAGTGGTGAGTGTCAGGACTGAGCTGACTTGAGTTGAACAGTAGGACACCAGTGAGTATTCAGAAAGTTGCTTGGTGTTGAATGAGAAGCATACTACCCCCACCCCCATGTTGGAATGGGTCCAGGAACCCAAAGAATGTCTATTAACTATAGATTTCAAATGCCCTTTGCCAATCCATTCCCTTCCTAAGAGCTATGTAGACCCAAAGAACTTCTTCTTTGCTGGAACATTTCCCTGACGTTTAAGAAGCAACCCCAACTTACTGGGTCTGGAACTGAGCTCATCTTGATGCCTGTAGTCCCCATGTTCCTTCTCCGTGTCATGGGCAGGCCTGGTGATCTTGTCCTCTGCAGTCTTTCAAACCTGCTCATGAATTTACCCCAGATTCTGTAAAATCTACTTCCTCAATAGTTTTGAGACCGGCTGGTGAATCAGTTGGCTACACATCTACCTTTGGCTCAGGTCATGATCCTGGGGTCCTGGGATCGAATCCTGTGTCACATTCCTTGCTCAGCAGGGAGCCTTTCTCCCTCTCCCTCTGCCTCCACCCCTTCTTGGGCTCTCTCTCCTCTCTCTCTTGTCAAAAATAAATAAATAAATTCTTAAAAGAAAGAAAGATGTGATGTAGTGTTCCTTGATTAATTGTTTGCGTCTAACACCAAGTGCTCCATGCAATACGTGCCTTCTTTAATACCCGTCACTGGGCTATATCGAAAACTAGTGATGTACTTTATGGTGCCTAATACAACATAATAATAAAACAAATGTGAGACTAACTTCCTCCTTTTTATTTTATCTTTTGATTATGAATTTTTGAAAATCCAGAAAAGCATATAGTTTTGCTTCCTCTGTCTGAGAGGTAATGATGGGTTGGGGCTTTATTTGTGCCATGTCGTTCCTCTGGACTTGGTACCCTGCCTTTTAGGATAGATCCCATAACACTGGTTACTTAGGGATAAATAAAAGGAGAGCTGAATGGAGACCAGAACCCATATTTCCTGCACTCTGTGTTCTCTCCAGCACCAGTCCAGGCCCTGTGAGTAGCAGAAAGACTATAAATATTTGGTGAATTGACAAATGATGGTTTTATAGGTACTGAAGGTGAAGACATTTTGAACAGCTACTATATGTAATTTTTTATTCTATTGTGGGCAAGACTTGGACTTTTCATCTACAAAGAATGCCTTCTTGCCTATTCCCAAACCAGCCCTTCCTTCTCTACTCCTCCGCCGCTCGGAGGACCTCACCAAACACACAAGCACCCAGGAGCTGGGGGACCGGGTTACCTCCCATCTCTTGTGCTGCATCCCACTCCCATCCAGGCAGACTCAGTCATTGCTTCCTGAGAATTAATCCAGTCTGCTCTGTCCCCACCGCCATGGCTCCATTTCAAGGCTTCATTATGTCTGCTTTGGACTTTTACAAGAGCTTCTAATTTACCTTACCTCCCTGTCATCTGTTTTTCACAATCTCACAATTTGACTTATTTGTCTAAAATCTGCTGACCAGTCTTCCTCAACGTCAGGAAAGGTCTTCATTGGGTCAGGGGCTCTTTGAAAAGCTATGGCTGTTCTTGCAGATGTCTGTGGAAGTTTGTGCGAGTCCAGGTTAAATAAAGCCGCCCGAGGTGACAAAGGTCTTTGTGCCATAGGCAGCCTCTCCTGCCTGTCTCTTCAAGTTCAACTCCAGCCATGTCTCCATCCTCTGTGTACAGGTCCCTGAAATCCAGCTGGCCTATAGCAGTCTTAAGGCACAGTGCCTTGGCTTGGTGCCCTCTCCTGGAAACAGCCTTTCTGACCTCTATTGAGCACCCTTCTTTCTGACGGACACAGAGCGCTGTGGTCCTTGTTGTCCTGTTGACAGCTTACCTTTGTGTCGACTGTGTTATAATCACCCATTTTTGACTGTGTTATAATCACCCATTTACCGAGCTGGGAAATCATTCCAAGGGCTGTAACTTTTCTGTGTCTGTAAGGAGGCATGGCGTCCTTGGTGCGACCTGTCAGTCAGTGATTGCTGAAATCATAGATGTACGATGAACCACCTTTGTTTCACACCCCTCAGAAATCTTTCTTTTGCTCTACCTCTTGCTGCTGTGTTTGAAACTGTGTTATTTTTTGTGACACTTAAAAAAATTTTTTTAGATATAATGTGGATACAGTAAAGTGCACGAACCCATAGTTCAATAAAGCTTTATATATCTTTATATCTCTCTGTGTTTATATTTGCGTCAAAAGATGCTGATCAAAATAGAAAACATTTCTCTCATTCTAGAAGGTGTCCTTTCCCATTGATAGTCCACTTTTGAAACTTCTATCATTGTGAATTAGTTTTACCTGCTCCTAAACTTCATGTAAATGAAGAGTTATATATCCGACACCCTCAAAATATCCTGTCAGGTTCATGTGCGACTTTTATTTCGGTGATATTTCTTCGCACCCTTCACATTACGTCCTTCCTTCAACCACTTAATTAACACCTCCGTATTGGGGTCTAGAGATGTATATCAACCTCCTCTGTGCTCCGAAATAATCCTATAATTTTAAGAGCCTACGTATGATTGCTAGCAGCTATAATATGTTACATGGAAAGATGAGTCTGCTAAAGTTGTTACAGCTCAGCCACTTCATGAGAATCTCAAATTCCATTCCTCTCTCCCTCTTAAATTCTGTACCTAAAAATGTATCCTTCTTCCCTCTAGTAAGTCCTACCTGTGACCTGCACATCATTCTCTCAGCACTTCCCTTCTCTTTGCATGTCTGCTTGAGTGACCCTGCACACTGCCGGGCTGCCATGATGGATAGTCTTCGGTGTAAGTGTAAACGTTGGTATTAGCATCATATTAGCATTTTGAGAGGAAGCCCACATAAGACATAAATAATCCATAATAGGATGCAGAATCAGAAGGCATGGCAGCCATGAAAAACCGTAGCTCACCTAAGCGAAGAACAAAGGGGTGGGGGACAGGGAAGGAGTGGAGACTCACCTGCCTTGGGTCCCCCATGTCTCATTTTCTACCTCCTTTGACCCACCTTCTTCCTTTCTTTGCCTTTTCCTCTCAGTAGGTCTTTACTTTACTCTCTCTCTCTCCTCCCTCTATCTGTCCACAATATGTAGGGCTGAGTTAATCAGACAAAAGAGGTTGGGATGAGAAAGGCAGTGAAGAATGTTCCGGACAGAAGGAGAAGTGTGTGCTTAGGGTGGAGAGTTGCCGGCATGCTCCAGAACCTAAAGGAAAGGCTTGATCCCAGAGCTGGAGGGGGTGTGTAGCGAATGTAGGTGTGGCGTGCGCTGTGGCAGGAACGTTTCCGTGATCCGGTTTGTGCTTTCACTGTCGTGTGATTTTGGACTTCTGGCTTCGTCTTTATGACTCAGTTTCCTCTTCTGTTAAAAACAACAACAACAACAACAAACAATGATGACAGTCCCAACACTGGAGGGTCTGTTGGGAGGATTAGGTGAGTCGGTGCATATGCTGTGATTAGCACAGGGCCTGGCCCGTGATCAGCACCTGTCACTCATTTGCTGTACAAAGTCAGGCCTTAAGAAAAATTTGAAGCCACTTCCTAAAACCACTCAGTGAGAAGCTTATTCATAATTTACTTACTCTGTACAGCTGGTGTGAATATTTATTCTGGAAGTGCCAAAGGGAATGACACTACGTGTATTTATGTTTTGGATACTGGAGTTTCAGGACGGTTCTGACATTTGAGACCCGAGGCACACCGCAGGTGAGGGAGGAGGGCTAAAGCACAGGAGAAGAATTAACGCAAGTGACTTTTTCCCACGTCCCAGACTCTCTTCGGAAGCCAGCCCCAAGAGTGAAACCTGTGGGGTTTGGCCTTCTAGAAGAGAGACCTTTGTAGGACTGGTGACATGAGGTACAGGGAGATGGCACATTAGGTCAGATCACATCTGCCCTTCGGGGGTGGGGGCGGGGGGAGGGCTGGACGGCAGGGTGGCAAAGAGGGTTTCTAAAGAAGAAGGCAGATGTGGGAGGAGACTTTGACGTGGGCGGCGGAGGGACTTACAGTTTGGTTGGAGAAGGATGCGCCATCTGTCCTCCCCACTGCCTGGCTTTCTCTGCACAGCTGCCCGTGGAGACAGCCCTCCTGTCTTCTGCTGCCGTCGCCCTGCAGTCGCAGGGGTTCTCGTGAGGCCCACCGCTAGTCACCCCCTTCCAGCTCTCATTTCTCCCCTGTCTCTCTTTGTTACATGGGAAGGCCTAGAATCGCCTCCCCAGCTGTCCCCACCCTGATGACTTCTGGAGGCTCACCGCTCACTTGGCCATTCTGTGAACTTCTCCTTTAGTCGTGCCCCGCTGTTTTTCATCTGGAACACCGCCCCGTCTCCTCCTCCGCCCACCTTCTTTACCAGATGTTTTTCCACTCATGCTCTGCTGTCTGCTTCGGCACCCCTTCTTAGGAATACGCTCTGGGTCCTCATGCTTTGGGGATCTGCCTCATAAGATCACACCTTCGGGGCACTGTGCGGAATCTTCCAGTCACTCTTACTTCCTGGTCTGTCATCTCTGCAGAGCTTCACAGGGCAGGGTCTAGGTCCGACGTGTAACTGTCACACGCACCGTGCATACACATATTTCCAGGGCTGAAGGAATTCCCTCAGGCTGAGCTCTGTGTCTAGCGGCTCATAATACGCCCAGGGTAAATGTTTGCTGAGATGGGGTTTTGCTGGTCATGGTTTCCTGCAAGACTGTACCAAGGGGCGGTGATGTGTTCAGGACACTTCATGTCGTAAATATCTTCGCTCATATAAAGATCAGTAAAACATCGGGGCTGGACACATTGTTTTTAAGATAGTGGCTGGGAATGTGCTTGCCAGGTGCCGAGCCTGTGCGTGAGAACTCCGGGTAGCGCCTATCATTATCCGCATGTTTTCATCTGAGCAACTGGAACCCCAGGGAGGTGGTCTGACCTTTAAGGAGTGGCTGAGGCAGGATTCCTGTCTAAGCATGCTCACTGCTGTGAAAGGAGGGGTCGCCCACCGGAGGAGCCCTGGTGATGGACAGGGCTTGCAGTCCTCTTAGTGCTTCATTAGCCTTATCCGCTGCCTGTAGAACTTCCCTGCATTTACAGCTTCGCTCTGAGGAGTTCCTCCAGTTACCCCTGCGATGGAAAAGGGGTGCTGCACACAGAGAGAGAGAGAGAGAGGAGGAACATGCACATAAATCTTTTCCAGAGAAGACAAGAAAGTCTCCAGCTACATCCCCCTGAAGTACAATGATGTATAATATTATAATAATATACTATAAATAAATGAGCCTAGGGAGATGACTTTCCCATTCACCCCAGAGTTACACACTGCCTTTAGCTTCCAAGGCATGTTTGTGTCCTCAGGCATGTTAGTCATTAAACCAAGGTTGCTGGTGCTCTGTTCTGACAGCCCCCTGTGAAGACCACTGTGGAGAGCGGCCCCCAACAACGAATGCTATCGCAACTTTTCCAAATAGCTTTGGCCTCTTAAGTTTGGGAAATAATTTGATGCCATTTGTGAATTTGAATTATTTCACTGTACATTTTTTTTTTCCAAATCGCTTTACTATGCTGTTTAATATTGTCCCTCAAATAGAGACCACGCTTTATCTTTCTTAGTCTAAAGTGGCATTTGCAACCAGGGGTTTCATTTACTTTTATTTATTTTTTTTTATTTTTGGGGGAATTCATTTAGAGAAAAGAAGTTATCAGTATTTAAACTTGCTTGCTTATCTGCTATCTTTAAATTCATAAGGAACATTGAAAAGGCCAATGAACTGTCTGCTTGTGCCTCCATGCTCTCTTGAAGGAGGCTGTGTCTTCCACTCCATCTCTCTGCTCTGCTCCTCTCTCTCCAGTCTAGTAAATTATGTTTTCCCAAGTGCTCAGTAATCCTGAATGTAATAACATATTACCACAGACATTACATGTTATGACCCAGAAGATGCTTTGTAGCAATTCTAATTCTTGGGTTCTTCAATTGGTGACTCTAGAGTGTTCATTGAAGTTTTGGACTTTGTACAAAACAAGCAAAAGTAGTAGGTGCATATTTCAAATAACTAATTATTTAAGTATGAAGAGACTTCCCAGGTGATGTAATCAAAGAAAACCACAGAGCATTGGGTCACCAGGTTCTGGATTGACTGGTACATAGAAAAGTGACTAGAGGGTGGGTTAAGGCTTGGACTAATTTAGGCCAAGGTATATGCAGAAGAGTTCGTAGGAAATTCAAAGTGAATTTCAGTGGATGCAGAGAAACTGAACAAGTATCTTAGTGTGTGTTTGGGTATGGAGAAGATTCAAATGAAGATGCTTTTATTTTTTAAAGATTTTATTTATTTGACCAAGAGAGAGGAAGCGGCCATGCGTGCATGAGTGGGGGAAGGGACAGAGGGAGAGAGAGAATCCCAAGCAGACTCCCCAGTGAGCGTGGAGCCCAGTTCAACGAGTTTGATCTCACCACCCTGAGATCAGGACCTGAGCCAAAACCAAGAATCAGATGTTAAAACAACTGAGCCACCCAAGTGCTCTGAGAATTTTTTTCTTTTTAAGAGGAATGCATTATCAGTTGGGAACGAGGTAGGAGAGGTTCTGAATTTAATCCCCTCCAAATTCCTTTCTTCTTTTTCAGAAAAATTGAGGTGATCTTTTACATCATCCGAATACTTCACCGATCCTGTTTCTTTCATGACAACTGTGTATAGATCTGCCACCTAGTTGACCTTCCTAGTCAGGCCGTCACTCGTCTCTACAGTTTCCTTCCTCCTCATTCAAAGTCCATTTATACGGGGCACCTAGGTGGCTCGGTTAAGTGCCTGCCTTTGGCGCAGGTTGTGATCTTGGGGAGCTGGCTCCATGCTCAGTGGGGGTCTGCTTCTCCCTTTCCCTGGGCCCCTCCCCCCGGTCATGTTCTCTGTCTCTCTCAAATAAGTAAATGAAAATCTTTTTTTAAAAAAGATTTTTATTTATTTATTTGACAGAGAGAGATCACAAGTAGACAGCGAGGTAGGCAGAGAGAGAGGAAGGGAAGCAGGCTCCCTGCTGAGCAGAGAGCCCGATGCGGGACTCGATCCCAGGACCCCGAGATCATGACCTGAGCCGAAGGCAGCGGCTTAACCCATTGAGCCACCCAGGCGCCCAATAAATAATCTTTAAAAAAGAAAGAAGTCGGGACGCCTGGGTGGCTCAGTTGGTTAAGTGTTCTCAGGTCATGATCCCAGGGTCCTGGGATGGAGTCCCACATCGGGATCCCTGCTCAGCAGGAAGCCAACTTCTCCCTTTCCCTCTGACCCTGCTCTCTGCTTGTGCTCTCTCTCACTCTCAAATACATAAAAGAATATTTTTAAAAAGTTTTAAAAAAAGAAGAAGAAAGTCCGTTTGTTTGCTCCCCACTTACAGAAAGCCACGCACCCCCACAAACGGATTGAAGAACAAGGCAGAGAACATTTACTCTTCCATTCACCATACCCGTGTAATCGCACATGCATGTGCACAAACCCAGATGCTGTCCTGCAGACATCAGCACTGTCTGTGTCTCATTTACAGTTGATATATGCAAACCCATGTCCATTGTCCACTTTCCGTGAGTTGGAGCAGTATCTGGAAGCGAGGAGGTCATCCTCGATAGTTGTAACACGAACACTGGAGAGATTTCAAAATGATCTTAACATGCAGGTGAATATATTTGCAAAAGTTTACAAATTTCCTTTCCTTCATAGCTACTGTAATTGCCGCACATTAGATTCCAAAGTATTTCATTTTGATTAGGGAGAAAAAAATCACAAAGGGAATGTGGGGAACCAGACGCCTTTATGGAGCAATTAGAGTATCAGAGATAGCCTGTGTGTGTGTGTGTGTGTGCGTGTGTGTGTCACGTGCACATCTATATTTGGGCATGTATATATATCCATATCGATGCACATATGTGCATATGTTATATTACTCTATACTGCATTACATAATGGGCATCTTCAATCAATACGTGGAGCAATTTTAAAATTGCAATTTTTTTTTTAACTTTACATTGCTATTCTATGAAAATGCTAGTGCTGAGGCTGATGAGACTTTTCTAGCCATTACATTGCATGTTCACACTTAAGTATGAAAAACAGGGCTCAGCTGCACAGAGGTCCAGTTGACCTTGCTAGTAACCTCTCCTTTCTTTCCAGCTGTGCAGGTCTATACCGTAAATTCCTTCCTCTGTCTGCTCCACGATTGCCTACATCTAAGTCAGAAGGCCACTGGTTCTGGAAGGAGATCTGTGTGATGGTTTGAGGGTAGGGAGGCCTGAATCTGATAGCCAGCGTTGCCACAGACTGGCTGAAATCAAGATCAGTCCCAACCGGTGGCAGCTTATGGAAAGGGAGCTGGCTGGAGAGGTGGGGGTCTGATTGGTCAGGCAAGGTGGGCTTGATCCTGGTCCTGAGGCACCTGTGGGATGACCAGTGAGCCTGATTTTCCAACAAGTACTGAGTTTAGTGATGCCTCTTTCTTCTTGACAACCCACATCTTTCCTTCTCTGTGAGCTTCAGAAAAGGATCCCTTAAGTCTTATAGGGCCCCAGCTGACCAATCAGAGAGACAAGATGGCGGCTCCATCTACACTGCAGCATTCAGTGATTCTGATAGATTACACTATAAATTTAATTCCTAGCCATTTTGGGGTATGAAGTGTGAACTAAGACCTGTGTGTGGTTTGGTTCATCCAAGCCAGTATTAATAAGCTCAGCCTGTTCCCAAAGCAGAGGCAAAGATGCCTACTTCCTAGAGCTTGAGTTTGGATCACAAAGTGTCCGTGTGATTTATAGCCTCGCTTGGAATTTTTATAGTAATCTACTGTGTATATGAACTCTACTGGAGCTAGCAATGTTTGTAAACTTGAATTTTAATTCCATCATTTAACAAAGTGTGAAAAAAGTGCAGAACTATGAGAATTAGAAATTATCTATGAAAAGACTGGCCTAATAGATCTGTCCAAAAAGAGGTCTAAGGGGAGTAGTATTTCATCTGTGAGCTTTCACTGGAAAACCTATTTTGAAGCTGTGTATCATGCACATTCCATTTTAATAGATATTTAATAAGTTAGTGCATAATTTAAAAATGCTTGTCTGTCACTAGAATCATTCCAGTTTTATATATATTTTTTTTATTTTGGCCAGGAAATCATTTGAAAAAAATCTGGTGTATAATGATACTAACATTTGGAAGGAAGAAATCATGTGTTTTTATCAGAAATACTGTGAATAGTGAGCAGCTGTTTGGTGTATAAAAGAGAGAGAGGAATTTCTTTATTGTTCCAAAATGCTTTTGAAATGTTATGTGTGACATTCAGAGATAGCAGTTGGTCATTGTAATAACCCTGAAATAAAATAATAGAACACTTGTGCTTTATGAGTGTGTAAGTTTTGTTGTAGTAAGAAATAACTTCTTTCAGTGCGTGATTATATTTTTTTAAAGATTTAATTATTTGAGTGTGAGAGAGAGAGAGAGGGAGCATGAGCAGAAGGGAAAGAGAGAGAGGGAAAGAGAATCCCAAGCTGATTCCACGCTGAGCACAGAGCCTGATGTGGGGCTCCATCTCAAGCCTCTGAGATCACGACCTGAAACAAAACCGAGTTGGACACGCGACTGACTGTGCCCTTTCATGATTACGTTTTGTCTTAGTGATCACAGTCTGGAAAACAGATAAGTTACTAAGAATATAGCTAATCCAATCTAAGTCTTCCCTAGCTACTACCATGGGCAACTCTGATATATTTACTACATCAGAGTCACAGAATCCTGAAATGATCAATCTGATCTCCTGAGTTGAATTTCATAGGGGTGGGCAGAGATCAAGAAATTCTAACCACTTATAAATTACCATTATTTTTCTACTTTATAAAGGGAGTGACATTAATAAGGCCAAAATTATTTTGTCTCTGTATTAATGCCTGCACAATTTTTTGGTTTGATAATAAAGAGAAACATAAAGCTGTATTTCTTTGTGGTCAGACCTAGTTCTACTAGTGTTTAGAGCACAAGTATGTGGTTTCCAGAGGAAAAAAAGATGAGAGAACTTCTTAATCTGGGTGAATTATATAGCTTCTGTGTAAAAGTAGACCCTAAGTATTATAATAAAGGTAGAATACATCTCTTAGGTGAGCCTCCTTCAACTCTAAAGTGGATTGGACACTGCTCCTTTAGGCTGCTTCAGAGATCTACACTCCTACTTGTAATTTCTTGCCCACTACCCTTCATGGCCTTTTATGACTGTCAGCATTTCTCTGGACGACAAGCACTTTGAGGGGAGGATGATGCCAGCTTTCCTGTGTGTCTCAGTGTACTATGATGTACCAAATGTCTGTGCAATAAATGAGCCGGAGAATAATAAATGCATTTGGTAATGAGCCCCCAAGTATGGTGGGCGGTGTTACTGCTCACAGGGGACTTTGTTCAGAGTTCTTAAATGGGGGGAGGGAGTTCGTTCATAACTAACTAGTTCATAATTTGTTTGTGGCCCAAATCAATAGCATAGTTTCTTTACCAAAGACACATCATGCTTTATCTGAGTCTCATCCATTTATTTTTTCCCTTCAAAGAGTAAATGATGTCACAGAGCTCAGTTGTCTTATGACATTTGTTGAATGTTATGTGGAGGTGTGCAGTTTTCAGGTAACTAAGACATTTGCATATATAAGGAAGGTATGTCGACAACATACCTCTGTGTGGAGAGGAGAGAGTAGGGGTACCTCAATGGCTAGCACCTCCCCAAAGAGATGCTGGACAGCATTCACATAAGCTCATAATTACCGTACGTGTCTACAGAGACTTGCTGTGAGGTGAGAGACAGCCTTGCTCTCTGTTGGATAACAGACAGACATAGTTGTCTCTTACAGTCTTATGAGGAAACATTTGATACATACGGACATCTTAAATAGTAGACTCTATCTTCCTTGTATATAAAGGCTTTCTGTTTTTTAAACTCCTGAAAAGTCCTTAAAATGGTGACTTGTGGGGCGCCTGGGTGGCTCAGTGGGTTGAGTCTCTGCCTTCGGCTCAAGTCATGGTCCCGGAGTCCTGGGATGGGGCCCTGCATTGGGCTCTCTGCTAAGCAGGGAGCCTGGTTCTCCCTCTCTCTCTGCCTACCTCTCTGGCTACTTGTGATCTCTGTCCATCAAATAAGTAAATAAATAAAATATTTTTCTTAAATGGTGACTCGTGTAACACAGAGTCTCAATAATTATTTGGGGAGGGAACAAATTAATGAAGAATATGTGTTACTGATAATAGCTGAAAATCCTCATTCTGATTCCTAAAAAGTTGAAGTATGCATTGCAATCTTTAGCATACAGCTGGCTGTTGTTTACTTGTTAAGTTGATGACATTTCAGGGCAGACCAACAGTATAAACTAGAATTAGGATAGGGGTTTTTCTAACCTTCAGAGCAAGGGTTAGGAATTGTATTTTCCATATGTAGGTGAGGGAACTGAGGCTCTAGGAGGTAAAATGACTTATTCAAGTTGATACTCTGGTAAGCATTAGTATCTGGATTTGAACTCAGGCCCTCCTGACCAAACCTTGAACTTGTTCTTCTACATAGTACTACTAAAATGATTAGAACAATTTCTCATGGAAAACTTAAGTCATGACCTTTGTTGCATAGGTTTGAATTTTATAATCTTTGTGCTTCATAAAGGTGCTGCTCCTGGAGTTTTGCTTAATAAGCAAATCCCAGATGTAGGCTTCAACCGCAGAAGGACATACATGTTTAACATATTGTTCATATTTGTCTCTCTGATGCCCGCGAATCCAAAACACAGATTTGAGACTGTGCCAACTCACTGGCAGAGATCATCACTCAAAAACACCAGTTTGCAAGAATAATTAGTTGCTTTTGTAAGTGACTTAAACACGACCTTTATCTTCAGCCCACATGGCTAGTGCATGAGGGGCATGATATTTATTTTTATTGCAAGAACCTTGAAGACCATACGTTTCTTCCTTTCTGATTCCAGTTCAGTCAGACTTATTTCATCCGGTTGTACAGTGAAATCCATTGCAGTCTGCAGAGGTATCAGACGCCTAAATTTGTAAAGCTATGCAAACCAGAAGCTTTGGGGGGAATAATTTAAGTTTCGCATTCTGCAGAGAAAACCAAAAAGATGGGTTGTGGCATGTAATGTGATTTCTTCGTTACGAGAGGGGGACCAAACGACCTCTCATTCAAGGAGGTGGCATTCTGAGGTCCTGCTCTCCGTTTTCCGTCCACACATAGCAACTGGTGGCAACTAAAAATAATGAGCTGTGCCACCAGCTGAGAATCTGGTCACAGTTGGCTCGTGGACAGCGTGCACAAATGAGATTGAGGATGCCTCGCTCGGGTTCCTCCCTCCAGCCCACTCATCAGCTAGTTTGCTGCCATGTGGAAGCTATTGCAAAGCCATTAACAGGCAGGACCGGGAGAGCCGCAGTGCAGCACACCTCTGTGTGGACAGAATGTGGCTGCATGTGAGCGCCAATGGGAGTGGGCTGTTCCCGGGACCGGGGCTCCGGGAGCCCTGTCAGTCAGCCTCCTTACAATAGCACGTGCAGCCGCCGGGACTCCGGATCCGTGGGGAGGCTTCGCTGAACTCCAGCTGCTGAATGAGAATGAGTTTGAAGCTTTTTGCATGACCATGGAACCGAGCCTCGGTTCAGTAATGCATCCTGAGGTAAACTGTTACCTGAGTCAGGCTCTAAATAATGCATTTCCTGGGGACCATGGTTGTAGCAGAAGAGAATGCC
This sequence comes from Mustela nivalis, assembly GCF_964662115.1. Lineage (NCBI taxonomy): Eukaryota > Metazoa > Chordata > Mammalia > Carnivora > Mustelidae > Mustela > Mustela nivalis. Next base: position 85,669,295 of record NC_139034.1, read on the forward strand.
AGAACCCCTAGCAAGATTGCTGTCTGAGATGGAAAGATGTCTCACTATCATTTCATCAAGTGCTGTAAGTAAGCTGCATATTTTGCTCATGCGGTTGTCTTCTTGAAATAGGACATAGGCAGATGCCAAAATTCAGGCGGGTCTTCCTGTATACCACGTCCAGATGAGCAACATAGCACGGTGACTCGGAAAGATGTTTTACATGCTTAAATGTGTTTCCTCTTAATTTCAGGTGCTGCAGTTACTCCTGTGTGATCCAAAAGATCATAGTGTAGAAATCTTTAAAACTTGATCTTTTTAAGAAAAAAAATACATATATGCAGTAATGAAAAGTAGCAATTGGTAAAAAGGAGTGTGAGAAGGATATTTCTGGGTATCAGCATACATGAATACCGTGCTCGTATAAAAACTTAGCTCATGAATGTATGGCTGAGACCATTTTAGTTACTATTTTACTCTCCAGTTTGACTGCTTCTGTCTGCATTCGGTGCTCAACTTACAAGCTTAATCTTTCCGAATATCCTTGACGGTAAACTTTGGTCCTTGTGTCATTCACCTTGAAGTGTTCAAGGACTTGCGTGGCATCTGTACCAGATGCTCTAGGCTGATGCTGGTAAGGTGAAAAATAGTTTATCACTGGCTTTCTGATGAGTCCATAAAGGCTTTCTTCAATGCCTGATTTTTTAACAATTCTCCGAACTAGATTAAAGCTGCCTCTGAACCTTCTCCAGATGGTAATCATGAAGAAGGAGACCTATTTATAGCAAAAATGGCTTGCTAGCTATACATGTGGTACTTCTGAAAACTTCTGTACATGAATGTCATTGTCTTAAAGTGACAGATGGCATTAGTAGAAAATGCTTTCCTCTGAGGGTGAGGGTTTTGTTGGCCAAGGACATGACATTGTGAAGGGGACATGTTTGAATGGATCTTGAGTTTAGCACTGAAGGAGAGTGAAAAGATCATGATAATAGAGAAGGAAAAATCTTTTCATTTCTTTTGTCTTTTGTGGGAGGATGTACATAGGAGTGAAACATCTATGATGAATGAAAATGAAAATAAAATGCCTTACTCTTCACATGCACCGAGTATGCTGGACAATTTTAATTCCAAAAGGAATTTGTTGATCAGTTTGTAAGTTGGAAAATTAACCCTTGAACAAAAATTGGGAGTGTGCAGCATATTCAGGAATTGTGACAAAAGGGTTTTTGTTTGTTTAATCCCTGAAATCTTGGGGTTATTATCTTAGTGAAATGTCTGTAGGAGGGCACTCTTGGCAGGCTTTCATGTTGCCCCTCCTGTCTGACTGCACTAGCAGAATGTCACTATTTCTCCTTCCCGTGCCTCTGCAGAGGTGGTTCCCAAAGCCCTCTGCACCATTTCTACAAGGAACCTGGGTGCTCGTTAGGCGGAGTGGACACACCTGCTGGAAGGCAGCCACAGAGCCTGGGCAGATCACAGAGGGACAGATCGGGGAGCAGCTGGTCACCAAAGAGAACATGAGCCTGCCCTTAGCTGCCTTACACTCCTTCTGTTCCAGCTAAATGATCTGAGTTTAAATTTGGGGAAGTTCAAAGAAGTCATGATGTCGGCTCCAGTGGAAGCATTTGAGTTAAATCTTGCAGTTCGGGTGAAATATAAAATTAATGAATAGTGAAATGTTTCCAAAACCTGGAAAAAAGTGTTCCTGATGAATTTATCCAAGTAATCACATAATACTTAGAAAAGATCCAGCTATGTTCTATGCCTGGCGTTTGGTCATGTCTCTAAAATGGCAAAGAAGCATGGAAACGTCAGGAACTATCTTCCATGGCAGAAGGGTACAGCGAGCTAAAGGAGTTCAGAAATTATATTTCACTGTGAGACACTAGTCAGGGGAGGTCTCAGAGTCGAGCTGGATCCTGAAGGATCTCCTGAAGGGAGAGCCCAGAAGGAACAGTTGGAGCTTGTATAGAATCAGAGGGCTTGTTGATAGGATCATAATCCACAGCTTAGCTGTTCTCGATGCATCATTGTTTCTGTATTGTGCCCCCTTGTCCCTCCTGTGGGGGCGATCTCTTGGCAAGGCTCACGGGCCCATTTTCTTCATGTTTCTTCCTCGCCTGATCCTCCACATGGCTGTCGTGTCATCCTGCCCTGGTTCGTCCCTGCACCGTGTCCACCTCCCAGCCGGGCAGCAAGGCAGGGAGGGTTCGGATCCAAGAGCATGAGCTAGAGCTCTGAAAACCAGCAGGAGCAGACCCCCATAGCATCCCAGGAGGAGAGCCTTAGGGCTGGACTTGGGGAGACCAAGAAAGAATGCTTACAAGGAACTTTAAATATCACCTAGGAAAATACTCGTTATTTAACGATAAAGCATGTATATACTGAAAGGTCTAAACTCAGATTCTAGCAGTGGTTGACTCTGGCTTGTGGAATAATCCGTTTTTGTGGTTCCATGTAGCATATGCAATTCTGTGAATTATCATTATAAATAATTGTTATATATAAATATAAAATATAAGTATTCACACATGAATTATGACTAACTTCAGAATAGAATTGTATAATTAATTATAGTTATGGGATTATCTGTTACTTTTATAAATTAGCCTGTATTTTTCAAAATTGTCTATAGTGGGCGTGTTTTCCTTTGATCCTCAGAAAAACAAACTCAAAGACCACGTAAGAGAGAGTATACGGAGGAAGAAATGGCTGGGACCTACATCTCCACCCACATTCCTTTCTGACTCCATGGGTTCTGGCCTAATTTGACATGTTCCATATATCTGATAGAGAAAAGTTAAAAAACTAGAGTCTAAAAATGTAGCGTGGAAACAAGATGTAGCAGGGAAGTGGAGGGGCATCACTGCCAAGAAGTACTGATGATTCCCGGACCTCTGTGACCCAAAGATGTCTTTGGATGGGTGTGACTCTACCCAAGTCGTGCCTGATGAGGTGGCGGGAAGTGAGGAGGGCACATGCTTCAACTGACGCACAAGAGCAAGGGGACGGGGGAACACAGTCCCAGCGTGTTAGGGCCATGGGACCCCATGGAGCTGTCGTTCTGGCTTGCTGCTAATGATGGGCAGAGGCAGGAGGTTTGTCCTATTACTCTCTGATGCTTCAGGAGTCAGACCTCTGCTTGGCCTGTATCTCTCCCAGTTTACTTCTCTAAGTATATGGGGTCGGACAGCCCTGTTTGCAATAGGTTGCGAGTTAAACTTATTTAAAATGAATGGACTCCGGACTTGTTAGTTCTTTCACAGCAACCAAGGATGAATTTTACCATCGAGGCTGCTATTGTGCATATTAAAAAATTTCCCAGTACCAAGGTCATCTTGTTTTCCTCTCATCATGCGTATTCATCAACACTACTCCCACCGACATGCCGTCCCTGATCTTTCCCTGGCTGTTCCTGCTGTTCACGAGTTAGAGTCCTGTGATGCCCGGTGAGCCCGAGACGTCAGCACGCTGGTCCCTCCTTGGCTCGCCCTCTGCCCGGGTCAGGTCTGTGGTCCTTCATGGAAGCCTCCCACACCCTAGCCCTGATCTCTGCCTTGCACTGAAGCAAGAGATGCCAAGCCCAGCTTGAACTGGACTGTCCGTCTGTCTGTCCTTCCACCAGTGTAGCTGGATGGTCACTGAGGCTGCAGCAAAAGCAGACTCATTTCATGTCAGCTTCAGACTGCAACACTCTCCCTCCCTCGCGCTGTGCGTCCCCAGGAGGCACGGCGGCTCAGACCTCGAGAATCCTGACATTTCCCTTCCTGAGAGGATGGAAACCAACAGTTGTAGATGGTGCATCTTCCTACTGGCAAAACTGCAAAGGCACTGGTGTGTGAATTTCTCTTTGTCCACTCTCTTCTGTGATGGTGAATCGTTCCTCCTCGTGTCCCAAGCCTGCTCTGGACTCTGTCCCCCCTTGCTCCCTCCTTCTGTTCCCCTCCCCTCCGCACCCCCAGTCTCCTCCACTGAAGCATGTCCACTAGCATTCACACCTGGCCCGACAGGCCCGTCTTCAGATCATCAAACAGTCCCCCTTGACCTCATGCTCCTTTCTGGCCAGCAACCGATTTCTTTCTTTTCATGGTCATTCTTGGAAAAATCTCCTGTACACATGATCGCTGACCCTCGTCCCCCTTTCTACTCTACAAATATTCCACTGAACTTACCTTAGTTAAACCTTCTTTATGGGGCAAAATCCAGTGGACACGAGTCCTTCCTTGTGTTAGTTAATTTTTCACTTGACCTCTACCTCTTCTTTTACAGTTCTTGGGATTTTTCTCCTGGTTCACTGGCAAGTCTTCCTTTGCCTTCTTGCTGGCTTTCCTCAGTAGAGGTTGGCCCTGACCCTTAACAGTCTCTGGTTTACCTCTTCTCTCCCTGGGGCATTGAACTTCACATGGATCTCCCCTGGTTGTGCCTCTGACTCCAACATCTCCTTTTCTCTCTCAACAACATGGGCATCTTTTCTGGTCAGTGAACATATGTCTTCTCAATATTCTTGTTTTGATTGCTAGGTCATATCCCATAACCTTTATTAAACCATTTATTCATTAATAAACTTCCCTTTTTGATAAGCATTAAAACATTATATTTTAACGTTTTGGCTTCTATTACTAAAGTATTGATTCACAAAGGCAGTGCTGTTGAATCAAATGGTGTGTGTAATTTCAAGTGTGATAGAAGCTGCCAGATTTCTTTCCGCTAGGCTGTGGCACTTCAAGTTCCCCCACTGGTGGAGAACACCCCCTGCCTTTTTCCCAGGCTGGGGTGCTGTCCTTGTCCAGATGTCGTCAGTGCCTTGGTTGAAATACAGTTTCCCAAAGGTCCAATTTTATTCTACTAATAATTAAGGAGATTTGCTCATTTCTTCTTGGCCCTATCTTTTCGTATCTGTTCTCATTTTTATTTTGGACCGTTTCTTCTTTATCTTATCAATTTATGTAATCTTTTATGTTAAGAAATATCAGTATTTTCCTGAATATATGTTGAAGATAGGTCTCCCAATTTTTTCTCTTTTGTTTTTGTTTTGGGTATTTGTTGGCATGTAAGTTTTTAATAATTTATGGGAAGAAGGTCTCATGGATTTCAGTTTTATTTATTACTTTGGTTGTTCTTTTTTAAAACTAAATGGTCTTCATTTTATTATAGCTTTTATGTTTCTATTTCTTTTTTTTTTTTAAAGATTTTATTTATTTATTTGACAGAGAGAGATCACAGCAGACAGAGAGGCAGGCAGAGAGAGAGAGGGAAGCAGGCTCCCTGCTGAGCAGAGAGCCTGATGCGGGGCTCGATCCCAGGACCCTGAGATCATGACCGGAGCCGAAGGCAGCAGCCCAAACCACTGAGCCACCCAGGTGCCCCAGCTTTTATGTTTCTATTTTAAATTCTAGTTCTCGTAAAATTAAGTTATGTGTGATGTGAGACGAAGGTCACTCTGCACTGCCTTCTTTTTCTACATGCACTGTGTCCACTGAGTTATAATTCCATATTTTAATTCCAAAATATACTTGCATCTGCTGCTTTCTATTCAGTTACACCAATTTCTTTGCCTTGCTCACAGCCATACTGTTTTAGTTACTGTGGCTTTATAGTAACTTTAATATGTGATAATGCAAGTCCCTTCTGATTTTTCAAATATTTTTATTAGATATTCTTAAGTATTTATGTTTCCATTAAATACTAAATTGTTCAACTGGTCTTTTTTTCAAGTTTATTTTATTTTCATTATTTTTATTTTATTTTATTTTTCAGTGTTCCAAGTTTCATTGTTTATGTACCACGCCCAGTGCTCCATGCAATACGTGCCCTCCTTAATACCCGCTAATCTTAAAAAACTTCTCAATTGGGTTTAAAATAAATTTACCTTGTAATGTAAATTTAATAATATTAGAATAAGATATGTAGATTGGTAGTACCTATAATTCCACTAAAAGTTATTTTTAATACATCGCCTGCTGTTCCAAATTGATACTTATCTTTATAACAGTACATTGATAATTATATGAATATTTATTTATATGTTTATGAGAATTAAAAGAATAATATCTTACAAACACTGTTTTATTGAATATTATTAAAGTATAAGAAAAAATAAATAAAATGTTCATATTAGTGATAAGTCTAGGACTCATAAACCTAACACAATTGAGAAAAAGATGGAAATCATTAAATGTGCTGTTACAGATAAATAAATCTTTAATGTTGGACATCTGCATACAACTCCAAATCTAATCTCTCTAAAAATGTACATTCTTTGTATATTTATATTTGTATATCTTTTATATCTATATCTGTTTTCCTGTGGTTTCAGTTGGGAAGTGAGGATACAGTTGAAGAATACATATAAAATGATAGAATTATTGCAGTGTATGTCCGTCATTCAACATTTGACTGCCTTATTCACACAATTCACATTTATACAGACTTAGGAATGTCATGGCTCCTTGTTTCCCAATGGTCCGTCCAGTGATGTACTTTTGTGTAACGAGGCAGTGTTGTCATTGCATTATTAAAGGCTTGTTGTTACAGATGGAGGGCTTCACACCCCTGGCCTCACTTGACATCTGTTACTCTAATGTGATACCCTTTCTTTCTGTAGATTGTGCAGTGAATAAAAGGGGGCTCTTTATACGTCCCATGGATGGCTCGCACTTGGTGTTGCTCTAGACACCACGGAGACATGCCATGGTAACTTAACTGTTGAGTAGAATTGAATGGATTAAGTCCATCACATTTTCCTCTATCCCATTCATTCATTCATTCATTCATGGATTTAATTAATTTAGTAAATATCGAGTTCCTATTCTTTTCCAAGTACTGGCCTAAGGGCTAAGAATACAAAGACAATCCAGCCGGTCAACACCACTCCCATCTTGAAATCCTGGTAACTGTGGTGAGACGAAGTAACAAGTAACCGCACTGATGGGATAAAAATTTTTGATAGCAGCAACTGATGTGGAGAAAATAAGAAATATATAGATTTAATAAGTGACCTGGCAGCAGAATGCAATGAGGGTTGATTCTGAATAGGTTGTGAAGGGCTGACCTCCAAGTGATTGAATGCAGTGAGAGAACCAGGATGTGAATATCTGGGGGAAGGTTTTGTTAGGCAGAGTGGAGAGCAAGTGCAAAGGCCCTGGGGGGAAGGATGGGCGTGTTTCACTTTATTGATTTGGAGAATCTAGGCTCCCTGAAGTTAACTTTATCTTAGCACTTCACTAATAGTTCCCAAACTCTTAAATAGATAGTACATTTTATTTCAATGCTTTTAGCTGTTCAGGCTAATAGCCTGTAGCTTAACCTTCACTTCCAAACTTCTTTAAACTGTTATTTGTAGATGGCCCTCAAATGCCTTTCTACCCAGGGACTGCATGTTAGCTCCCACTTCATTATTGCATTGAGACCTCAGGCTCCCTTTTTTGTTCTTCATTTACCTCAAATATTTCCCTACTTTGACTCAGTGATCATCTGTAATTTCTTAACCTTTTGCTTTCCTGGAAAAGTGTTCATGTAACTTGTTGACTTATTCTGCTCTTTGGGTTCCTCCCTTGGTCTCTCCATTCTCACCCGGTGATTTCAGATGTTTCCATCCATCACTCATGCTTGACATGATGCAGTGTGCTCAGCTTCTATGAGTAGAGAGGGTTCTTCCCTGTAAGAAATTCAGTCTAGAAAGGAGCCTGGGAGCAGTGAGCAAACACTGTCAGCACTCTACTGTCAGTGGGTACGCAGTGGGGAGAAAGAAGCACAGGGCTGTGCTACAGGGAACATGAGCGAGGAATGGGTCCATCTCCTCACAGTGATCCAGCAGGCATCGAAGGATGAGGAGGCATTTGCTGATGATGGGTGGGTCAGGGACATGGGCAGAGGTGAAGGCCTACATGAAACCCACATTGTGAGTGCCTGGTACATTCAAAGAACAAACCAAAGGAGTTCCACATGGTAGAGGAAGGAGCAATGTGCAATGTTTGGACAAAGATGATGCATTTTTATGGTGTTCATCATAGGAGAGAGTTCATGGAGTAGTTTTGAAGAGTAAGGGATATGGTAGGATTTGTATTTAGAACTGTCACTCTGGTCTCAATATAGTGGATGTATTAAAAGAGAGATTGGAAAGGAAACAAGATAAGAAAATAGGCCAGCTGTCAGCCTCAGTCAGAGGGCGGGCAACAGGGCTGATGAAAGGTGGTTTGATTTGAGCCTTATTTATAAGAAAGAATTAACAGAACTTACTGTCTGATTAGTGAAAATCTCTGTGCTTTGCCCTCTTTTCCTTTATACCTGTCCTGTTAGGGTTATTCATCTCCAGCATTTTTGTGGATAGCTTCCAGGAAAATCTCCCTGGCTGTGCTTTCGTCAGACTCTCTTGGCACACGTGGTCACAACCCAAGAAGACACTGTGTCTTACCAGCTCTTCAAACTCACAGTGTTCAACCTCAGTCCATATTCTTCCTTCCTAAACGTGAATGTGGAGATGGAGAAGGCCCTGTACGCTGTGTAAGCATGTTTAGACCTTTCCTAAGAGTAACTGGAATCCATTAAAATCTTTCACCCATTAGAGTGAAGAGCAACGATTTGTGTTAGTGGGATCAGTTATGGAGAACGAGTGCAGGGGAATAGCAATGGAGTAGGCGTGGCCAGTGGGGAGGCTCTCATGGTAATCTGAACCCAGTTGGAGGGAAAGCCATCTTTGTGAGTGACCTTAGAATGGAGAAGAGTGGATGAAATTGAATGATACTTGAGTACTAAGGAATCTTGGGCTATAGGACTGATTTAGGAGTCGCAAAAGATGAAAGAAAGGGAATATTCAAGACTGGCACTTATGTATTTGCTTGAGTGACTGAGTGTATGACGTTTCTATTAAGCTTCAGATGTGCACAAGAGAAAGGCCAGAACACACTGGGCCTCACGATGTCCGAGAAGCACTGTCCTGTCCACTGCTGTATATACAGGTCTGATGTCAGGCAAAAGACATCTGTTTAGAGACATGGGGTCATTACAATACTGGTTTCCTTTAAGCCCTGGTGCAGGAGGAAGGAGCCAATGGGGGAATAGTTGGCTCAGGTCAGACACTTCTGAGAAGCAGATAGAGGAAAAGATGTTCACAAAGAAAGGGGGAGGTCTTCAGTCAATAATACGAGCACCATGGAGCCAGGAGGCAGGGTCTGCTGAACAGCCTGGTGCTATGAGATGAGATTAGGGCACAGGTTTGGTGAGATCCACTGGGACAACAGATGGGAGCAGTATCAGTGGAGAAGAGGGAGTGAAGTTCAAACTCCCATATCTTGAGCCATCACTGGAGAGGAGTTGAAGGGTGCTGCGTGTTTCTATTTCTAAAAGGAAGAGGAGAGAAAGGTCAGTTAGTGGGCAGAGGTGTGGTTCTCAGCAAAGTTATTCTGTTTTTAAGATTGGAAATACTTGAGGTTTTAATTCATTGTGTCTCTTTCTTGTCTTTGGAAACTCAAGCCCATGCTTGCTGTCATTAAAGTCTATGTGTTGGAACTTCAGAGGAAAAAAAAAAAAAAAAACCTTTGAGCATCATTCAGTCACTTGAGAAATTAAAATAATGATAAAGAAAGGGCAATAACCATGATGCCATTAAAGATTCAGAAGAGCCTTGGCATAAAGGCAACGTTGGTTTTCACCAATTGTCGCAAATAAACTCATGCTAGTGTCATGTTTTAAAAGTGATCATTACATGGGCATGACCTTCTCATACTACACTTTGAACACCTCTTTTCCAGCCCACAGAAGAATTGTGTTTTCCGTTCTAAGGAGCAAGTATCCTATGCAAGCAGAGTCTGTTTGAATAATTCTTAAACTATTTGGCTTTAAATTTTGTCATATCTTCAGAAAACTATGTAGAGGTCATTGTGGACAGTTCCATAAACACGTCATCTCTGCAGATGGTAGTTGCTAAAAATGCTGATTGGGAGCTGTTCTCCCCTTAAAGACAGGAGATGATATGATGCAGAATGGAAACTATGACATTGCATGAGTCAGTGGCGCGTTCTAAATACTGCTTCCATTTTGTTTCGCTCAGCATAAAAAGGTCTTTGGCTCATAGGAAGTGGTCAAGGGAGGGATAACTAAAAGGCAGAAAGCTTCAGGGTCTTTTGAGTAAGGAAAGAGAAGAGGCTTGAATTATTTATTATCTGGAGAGGAGGAGTGATGGCAGAGACAGACATAAATGAATGAATGGTTTTGTGGAAATCAATTGGCTATTTTTTTTTTCATTCAGGCTTTTAGCAGAGAAAGAGGAAGACACTTGTCTTGGTGGCTGAAAATATGCATGAAGTGGATGGATGCGGGATATGGCTCTTGGTGCCTCGTATTTTACGCACATAAAAGCCAATTCTGTGGAACATCATTGAGAAGAGAGAACCATTTGAGGATTGAATTGTTTCCTAAATTTCTGGCTCATTATGTTTTATTTGGAGCAATTTTACCTATGAGGTTCAGCTCTGGGGACTGACTTAAACCCTTTCAATTGGGGGCTCAGTGTAGGCCACACATTGTTTCATGGTTTCTATTCTTGTGAGATCCTAGACAAGTCTTTTTTAAAAAAATACTTTAAAAAAACTTCCGGTGTAATTAACATACAGGGTTATACTGACCCTAGTCAAGAGACGACCTCTTCCTTTTCCCAGTGATCCAGGAGGGCATCACCTGCTGGGCCAGTAAAATCAGTGGGAGGTGGGCCCGGCACAGTGTGTTGTGACGTTCTCTGTCCAGGGGAAACTGTGGTCACAGGTGTGGCTGGCGTGGATGATGGAGGCCACACGTGTTGTCCACAACCACCTCTTGGGCCAGTCCTGGACTGTTTTAACTACTGTCTAGATTTTTCATTTCAATCTTTAATATATCACTTCATTTCTTTAGGGCTTGGTTCTCAGTGTCCTCATTTGAAAAGTGTAGCTGGTGACATCATCCTTCTTTACTTCACCGATGTCTGAAAGCCCGCCTGTTCATTGCTCTTCCCTTTCCTCCTTCCCTCCCTTTACCCACCACGAATTCACCCATCTCTGTGGTCAGCACTGGCTCGTCCAGGGACTCGCTGCTTATGGTGGGGCCCTCCAGTGCCAGATCCAGGCAGAGGCTGCAGGCCCGCAGGCCAAGAAAGATCATGCAACAAAGCTGGTTTGGTATCAAAACCCAACTTATGTTAGTAATACCGGACACATATTAATGACACAATAACAGTTGATAAATGAAAATGAGTTATCAATAGTAATTAGTTCACCTAATGATGGTCATTAATATTCCTTAATGAAGCCACCTATTAAATTCTCTATATTTCCCTGGCCTCTACCACAATTTTCCGGATGGAAAATGACCTCCAAACCTTGTAAGGTTTAGTACATATGATTTTCCTTTGTATCTTTTGAAGACCCCAGTGTGTTTCTCGACTTCCAGAGTCATCACTCTTGCCCAAACCTCCTTGCCCCGCTGTTCCCATGAGATTTTCTACAGAGTAGGCAGCATGGATTCTGGGGGCAAGTCTCCCGTAGCAGTTCCTACCAGCAGTGACTATGGTGCACAGACGCCACGCTACAAAAAGACAATACAGACCCACTTATATGGGCCGCGGGGAGGAGTAGGTCAGGAGGCTGGGGCCAGATGGGCTGCAGAGGCCAACACCCCTGTCTTTCCCTTTTTCCTCTGAGCTTCCTTGTGTGCATCCACAGGGATCAATGCCAAGATGCTTGGGGAGAGTAGAACTAGTGACTCCTGGTTGCATCGTTCAGACTGAAGAAGAAGCCCTTGACGGGGCAGGGAGGTGAGGATTCAAGAGTGGGGTGGGAGACCCTTCTCCCGAGTGTTCTACAGGTCAAGCACTTACTCCTAGACATGCAGCAGCTCTGCCAGGGATTCAAGTCGACCGTGTGTGCAGGTCCACCAGGACTCCACATTTTCCCCAAATCCTGCTTGTGATCCCAAGTCTGCATGAGGAGACGGTGGTTGTTCTGTGAAAGGAAAGAACAGAGTCAGAAAGAACAGGGATTTTTTTCTGTTTTTGGTAGCACATGTGTCTGTGTTTTATCATATGTGCTTACTCTAGCGTTTAGTATTCTTGTCTTTCTGTGTTATTCCATTAATTTTGCATACATGTCCAAATATTTCAGAGGCACACAGACAAGTCCTATAACTCTGTTTTACTTTTAATCTTTAATTTTTTTAAAGATTTTATTTATTTATTTGACAGACAGAGATCACAAGTAGGCAGAGAGGCAGACAGAGAGAGAGGGGGAAGAAGGATCCCCACTGAGCAGAGAGCCCAATGTGGGGCTCTGAGATCATGACCTGAGCCAAAGGCAGAGGCTTAACCCATTGAGCCACCCAGGCGCCTCAACTCCATTTTACTTTTAGAAGACATTGTTGTTCTATTCTGAATCCAAACCAACCATGAAAGTGTTGTATTATAGGATTACATTAAAAGTCATGGAAATAAAATCCACTGTACATTAGGGCAAGTCCTTATTCTTTCCCTTAATTCTGGCATTTATAAGTAGGCATGAAGGTGCGATGGGCCATTGTCTTGTTAAAATGTTCTGAGATTGAGATAATCTGTGAAAAAGAGACAATGTTGGTAATTTTGACATTATTTAGAAATAACTGAATGTGTGCCTTTCCAAATCACTTATAGTTTCCTCCCATTTTTCATAAAGTTAAAAAAAAATGTAGTAATTAATGACAGTGCGACTTGAGGCTTATCAACATAAACCTATATCTGGTTTAAAAACATTAAATACGCTGCTATCTGTGAGGCGCTCCAGGGTCCGGGGGGAAACCCCGGGGGGAGAGTTGCTCCCTGGCACAGCTGTAGTTAACCCCTCTGGCATGTGGACTGCTGTGTGGCCACGGGTTAGATGACTTGCGTGAATCACAGTTCCACATTGGTCTGTTTGCTCTCTTCCAAAGTCAGTGGTTTGTCCTCTGTCACCAAGGGCATCTCCTCTGTCTGGCCACCACAGCTTGGAAGCTCAGAGGCAACTGTTATCCATGTTCTGTCTCCACTGTCTACTTCCCACCTGCCCGGTGTCAGCTCCCACCTCTGGAAGTCTTCTCTCCATGCTCCTGCCTCCTGCGCTGTCCATGGTCCTGCTCTGGTGGGGCTGGGACCTTGACGCCTCAACTCTGAGAAAGCATCCTGGTGGGTCCTCCCCACCCCATCTCCTAGAAGATCTGGAGCTGCTCCCAATTTTCCACAGATCCCACTGTTGTGATGGGAATGCTGAAGACATGTTGTCAGAGGCTCCCTGCGGCAGAGTTGTAAGAGTTTTTCTTCCCTCAGAAATGTTCTGATTCTAGTCGTTTTACTCTCATTTCTGATTTTTCACCTTTATTTGTCTTTCTATCGCTCCAACTGACCCCCACAGATGCTTTCCATTTTTCTGAGATCGTTGCCTTTCTTCTATTTTTGTTCCCCAGTTTGAAAGGCAGAAATTTTTTTCTTGTCTTTGAATTTCCAAATTCAGGTCAAATGCCATGAAATTGTACTTGACCTCCAAGTACTCAATTCTCCTTATATCTGAGTTAACTGAGCACTTCTCCCGTTTTTCCTTGACGCTGGATGTATTTAGGTGACTGTCCTCTTTATCTTAGTCAGGAGGCAATAGGAGCTGACTGCGGTGACTGATTAAACTTGGAACCATCAAATGTGTAATACTCAGCTTTGCACACAGCAGGTTCTTAATAGTATATTTGAACAAGTGAGGTGTAGATTGAATCCTTCACGTGGCAGGCCCCTTGCTATGCTCTGTGGATGCGCCTGTGAGCAAAACTAGAGATGGGCCTTCCCTAGAGGGGTGTATGGTTTATGGGGGGACGGAAGGGAAGAATATGATGAAGTGTCCGCTGAATTGTGAGAATAGAATTTTACAGCAGGAAAACTGCTTCACATCATTGTGTCCTGTACAGAGATAGAAAAATTAAAGTACAAGAATTGGGCCCATTGATCTATGCCAGCATGAAGAGGGTTAAACTGAATTTTCATGCTCCAGGCCCCTGGTCCTGCAGGTCAGCATGCTCTGGGGATGGTTAAGGATGCAGGCATTTGCCCTGTGAGAAGCACGGAATCCTGGCTGTCATTGTGGCTGAACTTTTCCTTATGTCTATGAACTTTCAATGGGTGGTTGTACATTTGTGACCAGGGACTTTAGCTTCCACCTCTTTGCATCTCAGTTCATAGCCATGTGCACCGAGGGCATTCAGTGGCTACTTTGTTTACTGAGGAGTGACTGACTAGAGGGAATTTTTGTCTCTATCTAAAGCACAGCACACAGGAAACACATGCGGGAAGCTTCCTAAAATTTGGAAATGGGTTATTTTAAAATAAATAATATAAAATCAATATTCAATGTCGTATGAGAGTTTAAGTGGAAATAAACTACACGTCAGAGGCAGAAGAGAAGAGATGTCAGTGCTCTAAAAGGACATATCCTTTAGGGGGAAGAAAAACTTGTATGTTGTATGAGTCACTTGGTTGCCATTGGCAGAAAATCAACTCGTAAGGGTTCAAGCACAGAATGGAATTTATTGGCTTTCATGTGTGGAAAATGGTCCTTCTACCTGGGAAGTCCAATTCAGTTGGCTTCAGATACTCCTAAATATGGGGTCTGGGGATTTAACTAATATTATTTTTTCTGTCTGTTTCTCTCTTTTTCCTCTCTGTTCCTCTATTTCTCTCTTTCTCTGAGTCAGAAGATGTAAGTCTCAATAGCACATACATACATCCTAGTGGGATGATAACAAGTAAGACAGGGACTTTTTACTGTTGTTGTTGCTCCTCATGTCCACCTGTCAAATCTCAGGGCAGGGTCCTGAATTGTCCCCACTAGGGTCATATCCCTGCACAAGGACAGTTCATCAGTCTCCAGTGTACAGGCCATTGTGATGGGCTCACCTAAGTCATGTTTCCAGCTCTGCACACAGTTGAGTTGGGAGGGCTTTGTAATAACCCCACTAGGACCATGTGAAGGGAGAGAGGAGTGGTGATTTCCAGAAGGAGGGTGCTCCTAGAAGAAATAATGGGGCTCACCAGGTAGGTAATGGAAGTTTCAGATTCCATATGATGGAGTAGCAGGAAGACAGGAAGGAAGATGGAAGGTATGTAAAGACTGGATGGTTTGTATGGTGCCTTAATCATAATAATCTTCTCTGGGTGAGGTGGAGCCCATGGATGATGGACTTGAACACTGTGACTAGTTTTATTGCTTACACCCATTATTTTAGGTTAGTATTAAGGCAAACTTTCTCTCTCTCTCTCTCTTTTTTTTTTTTAAATTGAAAAGTCTGTCCAGGAGAGCAGAGTAGTAATAGACTGAAGCCAGGTGTGTTCAGTGCAATAATTTAGACTTGAGGGGCACCCGGGTGGCACAGTCAATGGGTGTCCAACTGTTGGTTTCAGGTCAGGTTGTGAGTTGTGAGTTCAAGCCCCAAGTCAGGCTCTGTGTTGAGAATGGAGTCTGCTTGAGATTCTCTCTCCCTTTCTCTCTGCCCCTCTTGCTTGTGCTCTCTCTCCCTAAACAAAATGAATTAAAAAAAAAAAAAAAGACTTGAGACAAAGAGGGTCCTTATGTTGGATAAGGGGATGGTTTGTTTTGTTTAGTTTTGTTTTGTTTTTTAAAGATTTTATTTATTTATTCGACAGATAGAGATCACAAGTAGGCAGAGAGGCAGGCAGAGAGAGAGGAGGAAGCAGGCCCCCTGCTGAGCAGAGAGCCCGATGCGGGACTCAATCCCAGGACCCTGAGATCATGACCTGAGCCGAAGGCAGCGGCTTAACCCACTGAGCCACCCAGGTGCCCCAGGATAAGGGGATGTTTATCTGTGAATCATACTCTTTGTTTTGACACTGCATTTTAAATTGGCCGTGAGGGACGCCTGGGTGGCTCTGTAGGTTAAGCAGCTGCCTTCAGCTCAGATCATGGTCCTAGGGTCCTAGAATCAAGTCCCGCATCAGGCTCCTCACTCAGTAGGGAACCTGCTTCTCCCTGTGCCTGCTCTGCCTACTCTTTCCCCAGCTTGTGCTCTCTCTCTCTCTCTCTCTGTTAAATAGATAAAACCTTTAAAAAAAAGTAAAATAAATTGGCCTTGAAGAATTTCTCTTATCTGAATGTATCTTATAAATTGATGTAAAAGACAAAGGAAATCATTTAAGAACACAAATGATAACCTAGAAATTATTTTAGCCTAGAAGGGATCATAGAAATGTTAGCATTTGATTTTTCGCTAAATTTTTCCTATTTAAAAGAAAGAGGGGAAAAAAAAACAGACTCGATAAACCCAAAATTAAATATTAGATGTGAAATTCGGTTTTGCTTCAGCTCATTACAGGACTGAGAACATTTTATATCATAATAGTGTCAAATATCAAATATTGTATATCAAAGTACCATTTTAAATTAAAAACCTTTGCAAGACTTAGGAGAATGATGGAATAAAAAATTATTTATAGCCATGAAATTACAGTTGCATCAACACATACACACAAGCTTTCAAATCGAAAAAATAAATTTAAAGCAGAGCTGTCAATGTACAGCCTGTGCTCCTAGGTCTTTTACTTGCCATTTGCGATGCTTATTTTACAGTGTTGCCTCGGGACTCAGACCAAAGACATCCAGGAAGCTGCGTGATTGACTGCTGAGGTCATGGGGCTAGTCAGGGCTGTTTCCTAAAGAGGAGCCAGTGTGTTGACACTGGCAGGTATCCCGTTCTGAGATAGCCTGGGACACCAGGGAATTCGTCTGTTAAGAACATTGTCTGGGGGCACCTGGGTGGCTCAGTGGGTTAAAGCCTCTGCCTTCGGCTCAGGTCATGATTCCAGGGTCCTGGGATCGAGCCCCACATCAGGCTCTCTGCTCAGCCGGGAGTTTGCTTCCCTCTCTCTCTCTCTGCCTGCCTCTCTGTCTGCTTGTGATCTCCATCTGTCAAATAAAAAAATAATAAAAATTTTTAAAAAAATCCCGAGAACCAACGTACATTATAAAAAAAAAAAAAAAAAAAAAAGAACATTGTCTGGCAGGAACAGAGTGAGTTGAGTCTCTCCCCACCAGAATCCAGGATGTCGGCTAAAGGTGAAATGTGCAGATGTGAGTGATGAACAGACATTATTTCAAGTCCGGGGGGCCAAACGTGTGTATTTGAGGGAGAGGGTCTAAATCCGTTTTCTTCTGAATGAACCCAAAGAGGGCTCCTCTCTTGAGCTACCCAGAATTGGAGTCTGTCTTAAGTCTATTTAATTCCTGAGCTTCGCCTCTGTTGGAAAGGACTGGACAGCAATCACAGCAACCTTGGAGAGATCCAAGTGTGGCACCTTGGTGTCCAGAAAGGCAGGGCATTCAGGAAAATCAGGATTTAATTTTAGCGAGATGGTACGCCATAGGAAGCATCTGAGAATAGCCATGAGTAGGCAGTTCTGATCTTAAAGGGTCTAGACTTCCCCAGACAAACTCTGATTGCAACCTCATAAGGTTGTAGCTAGTTGATATTTTGATGTGGGGCTTCAAATTACCCAACTCTGTGGGTCCTGAATGTCGCTGGGCTGTCTTCTGAGAAGGAGCCTGGTCTTCCAGTGCTCCATGTATCTGGGTAAATCTGTGTCTGGGCATTAGCATGCGGGCATGATTCTGGAAACATCTATGACTCAGGGCAGAGTTTTCACCACATTATACCCTGTATCAACCATAGATTTGATAAGACATGTGGGTCCACTTGAATAGTGAACCGAGGACATTACCTCAGGGTGACAATCTTCAGTTTTATTGTTATCCTGAAACAAACTCCAGAAAGAATTATAACTATAAATCTATATCCCCTGAAAAGCTATTTATAGTAATCAAATCACTTGTCTTTAAGGAAATTTTAAATGTACAAAACTATAGGTCAGTGTGTAAAAGCATAAATATATTCCAGAGTCTTTAGTAATTTTTATGTCCTGCATATTTGCTTTATTCCTATTTTAATTTAAAGAGAGAACTTTTGGGGTACCTGGGTGGCTCAGTGGGTTAAACCACTGCCTTTGGCTCAGGTCATGATCTCAGGGTCCTGGGATCGAGCCCCATATCAGGCTCTCTGCTCAGCAGGGAGCCTGCTTCTCCTTCTCTACCTGCCTCTCTGTCTACTTGTGATTTCTCTGTCAAATAAATAAAATGAAATCTTTAAAAAAAATAAGGAGAGAATGTTCTTCACATTCTCTCATTAGAAAAGCATGCCATAATTATTGTATAGAAACCAAACAAGTGATCACTTGATATATAAATTTAAAAATTTAAAGGCAGCAAGTAGGGAGATGTAAAATACTGTACATTTTCTTGAGAAGAATTTAAATTATTTAAGTTTACCTCTCCATCATTCAGAGAAGTGTTTCAGAAAACGATTTTATGAAACAGGCATTGTGGACCTACATTCTGAGATATTTTAAGGCATAACATCTATATCTTCTTCCCCAAGTTCAATTTCTTTGTACTGTTTTTCGCTCTGTAAAGAGGGTTATGAACCTGCAGTTTGATTACAAAGATGTTAAAAAATCTAGCACTTTTTAAAGACTTCAATGCTTCAGTAGAGTTTTGTGGTTTTTTACGGCTCTGGGGGAGTATGTTGAAATTGATTATACTCTTGTCTTTGAAAATCCTCTCTGTTCCTTTGTTTCATCGTCATTGTGTACGCAGTAAAAATAACTCTGGAAGCATGTTCTAACAATGGATTCTGCCAATAAAGCTTCTGCTAGGACAGTTTTGGGGGGTGCCTAGATACGAGAGTGTGTGTGCACGTACACACGTGGGCGTGCTCAGCACCTGTGCGTGACTGTGCTGATTTCCTTCCCCAACAACTGTCTTCTGCTTCTCAGACTTCAGAGAAAACATTTTTATAAGGTGGGCTGAGCCGTCAGGTTCGCAGCTACATTTTTCATGAAGTACTTATACTATGTATATAAATATATTTTCAAAAACTCCTGTGAAATAGCCTCTTGTGTCTTCTTTCTTTTTTCCCCAACTTTTTTTTTTTTTTAGGGTGGTAAAATGCATAAAATAACATTGAGTGGATTAGCCATTTTAAGTGTGTCATCAGCAGTTAAGTACACTCACGCTGTTGGGACGCGGCACTCTAGAAGGTTTTCGGCTTTAAAATCTGATACTCTCTGCTCATTAAACAGCAACTCCCACCTTCTCCTTCTTTCCAGGCCCCAGTAATCACCATTCCAGTTTGTTTCTGTTGAGTGGAATCAGATAGTAAATGTTGTTTTGTGACTGGCGGTTTTCATTAGGCATGTCCTCAAGGTTCATCCGTCTTGTAGCACATGATAGGATTCCCTCACTTTTTGAAGGCTGAATAATATTCCATTGTGCAGAGACCACACTGTGTTTATCCACTCACCACCGGTGACATCTGCCTCTACCTCTTGGTCACTGTGAACGCGGCTGCAGTGAACATAGGTGTGCAAATGTATCCTCTGAGATCCTGCTTTCAGTCCTTTGGATACACACCCAGAAGCGAGACCGCTGGATCTTATGGCAGTTCTATTTCTAATTTATTGTGGAGACGTCACACTGCTTTCCAGAGAGGAAACCATTTTGCAATCCCACCAACAGTGTCCAAGGGTTTCAGTTTCTCCACATTTTTGCCAACACTTATTTTCTGTTTTCTTTTGGGGGGAGGGTAAAAGCCACCCCCTAGTGGATATAAGGTGATGGCTCGCTGTGGTTGGATTTTCATTTCACTGATAATTTTGAGCTTTTTAAAATATGCTTTTGCATATCACCATTGGAGAAATGTCTAAGTCCTTTGCCTGTTTTTAAATTTGGTTATTTTTTTCACCGTTGAGTTGTAAGAGTTTTTTTTTTTTTTTAATATTTTAGAAAGTAACCCCTTCTCACATATATATAGTTTGTAGGTATCTCCTCCCCTTCTTAGGTTGCCTTTTCACTGTGTTCATTGTGCTCTTTGATGAGGGAACATTTGCAAGCTGGTTGGGCTTGCCAGTGTTGGCTTCTGATGCCTGTGCTTGTGGTGTCCTACCTGAGAAGTCATTGCCAAGTCCAGCATCATAAAGTTGCTTGTTCCTTCTATGAGTTTTATACTTTTAGGTCTTATGTTTAAGGTTTTAATACATATTCATTGATTTTTGCCTATAATAGAACATTAGAGCCCCACTTTGTTCTTTTGCATGTGTGTCTTTTTTCTTCTGCTGTTATTACTTTTAGTTTTTTAAAACCTATGTCATTAAGTATGTTCGATCTGTATAAATTTTGCATCTACAAAAAAAATCCTTCCCTTTGGTGTAAACCATGAAAATTAACAGAAAATTAAGGTAAATGTATATAATCTTACATTTGTGGGTTGTGTTTTCTAGAAGCAGAGTCTTGAGAGAGGGTTTCAGGAACACATGACAATATATAGAAGGAATATCCATTAGAGAAATCCTGTGGGATTTCAAGGAATTGAACAGAAAGAAGCAGCAAAACAAGGTAGACTTGGCTAAAAGTCTTCAACCTCCCAGTTTACTTGGCCCTGGGGTGTAAATCGCACCATAGAGTCATCTCCTTCTACGTGAAGGGGATGTGGTAGAGTCTTCCACTCCCTGGGAGACTGAGTCTGGCAGACCATTCTCCAGAGGTGGGAAGAGCTCTGAATCCTCCCCGGCCAATACTCAGAGCAGCTGGGAAGGGTGTACCAGCCAGTAAAGGGGATCTGAGAAGGACATCAAGGTCACCAACCCTAATATGAAGAGCATTTGAGGTCTTTGATGGGAAGCATCCCCCAAGTCACGAATATAAGCTGATGGAATTGAAATGGAATTCATATTCATAATTGCTTATAAATGATAAAATATATTTTCTTTCTTTTCACAGGGAAAATTATAGGGCTTTTTAAAAGAGATTTTATTTATTTACTAGAGAGAGAGAGAGAGAGAGCATTAGAGGGTGGGGAGGAGGAGAGGAAGAAGTAGACTCCCCACTGAGCTGGGGGCCCGATGCGGGACTCGATCCCAGGACCCAGAGATCATGACCTGAGCTGAAGGCAGACACTTCACTAACTGAGCCACCCACGTGCCCTGAAAATTATAGCACTGTTTTTATTTCATTCTGACAATTCATTTTTCTTGTAGGAAAACTAGGGTAATAAGCTATTTCTAATCATGCCCAAACCCACCCCATTCTCAGCCTTCTGAGGTCAGCTTCTGGAGGACAGAAACATCTACCAATACTTAGTTTAATAGTAGTAGTAGTAGTAGTAGCAGTAGTAGTAGTAAATCAGTCAAGCTAAGTAGGCACATTTGCTAACTCCTTGCCTTGTTTCCGCGTTGGTACCCTGTGGTGACAGCCGACTCAGCACCAGACAGGAGGTGGACAATGTTACAAGAGGAAGCCATTCTGTTTGTTTGTTTGTTTCAAGTTTTTATTTAGAAAGCGGTTAATTCTCATACAGTGCAATATTGGTTTCAGGTATAGAATTCGGGGGTCCATCACTTACGTGTGTGAATCTATATATATGTGTGTGTGTGTGTGTGTCCCACGTGTAACACCTCGCCCTCATCTCAGCCCGTGCCTTCCTCCATCCCCGTCCCCGCCCCTCCTGTGCCTAGTCCAGCCCCCACCTCCCTCCCTCCATCAGCCCTCCCTTTGTTCTCTGTCCTGGAGAGTCTCTTTTATGTTTGCCTCCTCTCTCTCTTTCTTTGCTTCCCTTCCTCATGTTCGTCTGTTTTGTTTCTTAAATTCTACGTATCGGGGGACTCATACACTATATGTCTTTCTCTGACTTGTTTTGCTTAGCGTAACACACTCACGTTCCCTCCATGTCCGAAGTAGCTGTTCTCGTGCTTGCTTCTGAAGTTGGTAACTTGCCTTGGCCTCAGCATGGTGGAAACCACCTGGAATGGGACATAATCTCACCTAGAACCGTTGCTACAAAGTGTCGTTATTTAAAGAAAATGCCAGACTGTTTTCCTGTGTGGCTATCCTATTTTACATTTGCAACAGCAGTGTTGAGACATCCTGTTTCTCCACATCCTTGCCAACACTGGGTATTGTCACTAATTTTATTTCATTTTTTTAAAGATTTATTTATTTACTTTAAAGAGACATAGAGAGTGCAGGGATAGGGAGGGGCAGAGGGAGAGGAAGAGAAAGTCTCAAGTTGACTCTCCATTGAGCATGGAGCCTGACCCTGAGATCATGACCTGAGCCAAAACCAAGAGTCCGAGGCTTGACTGACTACACCACACTCCCCCACCACTAATTTTATTTCTGTCTTAGCTCTTCTGATGGGTATATAGTTATGTCATTGCGCTTCTAATGAGCATCTCCTTGATGACCAGTGCCATCAAACGTCTTCTCATGTGTCTGCTCGTCATCGTCCATCTTTGTCAGCGAAAAACGTCTTTCACGCCTTCTCCCATTTTCCAGTTCGATCATTTGCCTTTTTGCTGTTGATATTAAGGCTTTTACTTGTTCTGGATGGGAGTCTTTGTGGGACAGGTGCTTACAAGGACTTTCCCCCACTCTGTAGCTTGTCTCTTCATGCTTTCAACATGGCTTTGACACAGCAGTGCTTTCAGGTTCCATGAAACCGTGTCCATCAGTTCGTTTTTCATTCATGGACTGTGTTTTGGTGTCAAGTCTAAGAAAGCCAGGTCTCCATGATTTCCTCCTACGGTCTTCCAAGTGGGTTATAGGATTCCTTGTGGGTTCATTTCAATATACAGTGTGAGGTCTGGGTGCAGGACCATTTATTCCCTATGGCTGACCGCAGGCCCTGTCCTCGCTCATTGGCAACACGCTCCTCACCGACTGGCATTGGCACTTTGTCACGAACCGTGGGCCACCTGTGTGCAGAAGTCTTTCCAGGTTCTCTTTTTCAGGTTCTGTTGATCTAAGTGTGTCATCAACCAGTACCAGTAACAGACAATATTAAAGGGCACAGGTGGCAAAACAGATTTTTTTCCTTCGAACCTCAGGGAGGAAATTACTTAGAAAGTTGGCTTTTTTTACTCTTCACCCTTTTCACTGCATGCTGGATTTTTTTTGTTTGTTTATTTTTACCTGCAATGTATTTCAGAAGGTTTCCAGAGTACTTACCATGGTTGTGGGAGAGAGACACATGTTCAGTTCAACAAAGTGGTTCCAATTTCTCTTTAATTCCGACGAGACAATGTTGTCAGTCACATGAGTGTGAAATGGTATGTTTTAAAATTTTTCTAGACATGAGTAAGGCCGCACATCTATTCCTGGGTTTGAAAATGTAACTTTCTTCTTTTGTGTATATACTGACTTGTGTTGAGCAAAATTCTGGCCGATCGGTGCCTAATGGCTGAGTCATAGAATGCGTTTGGCTTCCTGTGAGGTTAAGTGTTTACAGTGATGACTGGCTTTCCCTTCTTTTACTCATATTAGGGTCCTTATTTCTTTTCCTTTTGTTATCTATGCTGATGGAAACCTTCATTTTAAGGTATAATGAAAGCAAAGATAGAGGGCCTTCCTTCTCTAAATTTGGAACAGAATTGAAAGGTAGTGACAGACACTCATCGATGTTCTAAAATTAGCCATCCTTTCATTCCACTGAAAACATATGTACATAGGCTGTTTACACACGTATGTGTAGACAAGATTGATCTATGACTTTTTTGTGTGTGTGTGTGACGTTCTCATTTCGGTTTTGGTATCCACCTTATGCTAGTCTCGGAAAATGAGTTGAGGCCATTTCCATTTTTTTTCCTAGTCCCTAGAAAAATTGGGGGGAAACACAGGTTATCCATTCCTTCAAGGCCAGTGAAATCATGTGGGCCATGCTCTTATATGCTAGTTTCCTTTTCTTGGTCATTGAATTTTTACCAATTAATTAATTAATGTAATGATTGTAAGCCTATTCAATTTTTTCTTCTTGGGTCATGTTTAGCAAGATATATTTTTTCTGGATATTGCCCATTTTCCATGCCTGTCTTTGTCTTTGCTCGTCCTGTATTTCCTTTCTATCCATTTGGGCCCTCATTTCATTTCCTTCTTCCTTTTTTGGACCTCCCTTTCTTGTTCTTTCCTACGAAGATGCTGTGTTACCTCTTCTAAGATGAGATTCTTTTCTAACAGGTACAATGAAAGCTATAGATTTATTTCTATGCAGTGTTTTAGTTTCATCTGTGAAATTTTGATGAGACTTTCCTTGATGGTTTGCACTGAAAAAGTATTATTTCTATTAGTTTGCTTCCTTGGATCTGCTTTATTCAGGATCAGCGTTGTGAGTTTCTGAGCATATTGGGAGATGTGGCTTCACCTCTGGAGCTGATGTTCTATTCTCAAGTATGCTAAGAAAGTACCTGTATAATAGAAGTTCTTTAGCATTTTTTGAATTTGTTTTGCTTTGTGGCCTAAGACATAGCCAACTTCATAAACCATCCATGAATGTCTGTTCCCCTGAAAATTGGGTGCAAGTGTCTGTAAATGTCCTTGAGATCAAATTATCTGTGTTTTTACCATTTTTGGTAAAATTTGATCTGGCAGTCATCAAAAGAGATGCAAGAAACCTCCCACAATGAGGGGTGCCTGAGTGGCTCAGTGGGTTAAGCCTCTGCCTTCAGCTCAGGTCATGATCTCAGGGTCCTGGGATTGAGCCCTGTGTAGGGCTCTCTGTTCAGCAGGGAGCCTGCTTCACTTCCTCTCTCTCTGCCTGCCTCTCTGCCCACTTGCAATATCTATCTAATTAATTAATTAATTAATTAAGCTTTTTTTAAAAAAAAAAAAAGAAAGAAAGAAAGAAAGAAAAGAAAAGAAACCTCCTACAATGAGTGTATGAGTGTACCATGGCCCCATGAAGGTTTTGGTTCTCATCGAGTTGAAGGAATTTCTGGCAGTTGTACAGCAGAATAATTTTAGAAGGACATTTTCTGAGTTCCCTTTTCCTTAACATTAGTCTTTATATTTCTGGTTTGCTACAATAAAGCATCCTGATATCATGGCACAGTGATAGGGCCCTCCAAGATCAAAGCATGGAACTCCTCATTTTTTAACTAGTTGTTCTATAATTAAGATAGATCTTTGCTTTTTCCTTGATATATTTTATTTGCTGGCTCAATAATTTTGTTATATAGAGATACATATTTGTTGAGCAAGGATTTCTGGCTATGGCAAATGTCTCTAAATTTTTATCTAGAATTGCAACATATAGCTCCCCCCCCGCAAATGGAGTAATTTGGTAGATCACGAACTCCATTACTATCATAAACTTGGCTACACTGAGGCAGTCCCAATAATTTAGTGAGGAAGAGCAATTAGGTGAGAAGTACGGTGCTGTTGTACATTTCTGGAAGAGCAGAACTAATAGACATCCGTTACTACTGTATGTTGAGTGCTGGGTCAAGTTTTAGCCATACATATGGTATTTCTGCCAGCAATTTAATTAAACAGTTTCAAGAACAACATCAACAAAAATATCCCATGTCTACT
Source organism: Mustela nivalis (assembly GCF_964662115.1). Lineage (NCBI taxonomy): Eukaryota > Metazoa > Chordata > Mammalia > Carnivora > Mustelidae > Mustela > Mustela nivalis. The sequence continues at coordinate 85,694,719 of NC_139034.1, forward strand.
ATTCCAGAAGCTGAGAATAAGCAGTGGGTAAAATTGTCCAGGTTCTTGCTTTTTGGAGGACTTATAGATAAAAAGGAAAATATGTGGTGTATTTTAGTAAATAGCTTTAGTATGAGTATAAGATACTTTATAAGTATAATGATTGATATTGTAGAAATATAATTCAGGGTGATCAAGTACTAAGGAGAAAATAAAGCAAGAAATAGGAATATACATATATATTCAGGAATTCCTGAATATTTGTTGATTCTGATGCATGTGAAGCCGTGGTCCTCCAAGGTGGGCTTGATGCAGTGGTTGTTCTGAAGCTGACCCTCCCTGACTCTTTCTAGAAGAGGATAGAAAGATAGAAAGAGGACCTCTTTCCATCTCTTTGTTTAGGAATATGACTTTGATGGCTTGAGACTGACTGTGACATTTGCACCATGGTAATAGGCAGATTGACAAATTAAAGATTCCGTTCCCACTGCACTGGAGATGAGTGTCAAAAGTTTGCTAGAACCTCACTTGGTAGGTAGTAATGGTGTAGTCTGACCATTCAAAATTCTACAAAATATTCAAAATGTTGAATGTTCCCTTGATCACCTTTCAACACTGTGAAGGCAACAAAACAAAACAAAAACAAAAAAACCCATTACTAGTTAGGGTGATGTTAATTTTTTAAGAGTTAAAATCCCTTTAGAAACATCAGTGCCCAATTGCAATAGAAATTCATTTCTTTCTCAGGTACAGAGTTAAGGGAAGGGCTGGTTGGTGTAGGTTGCTCCAAGCAGTAGTGGGGACCCTGAGTGGCAAGACCATGGCCATCCTTGCTGTGTGGCTTCCATGGCCGCCATGTTCACAGGCAGCAAGCTGTAGGTGGCTAGAACATGATAAAATGCATGTGAGCATTTTTTGGTGCCAGCCCTGAGGAGCTCAAAAATGATACCTACTCACATAAGGAAAAAAGACAACTTGTCTCCCTTTTCAGTTTCTGCCACAATCATGCAAATATGCTCTTTTACAATAAATGTGTCCTGCTTGCTAATGAGCTGATACATTATTGTGAGAATGTGAGAATGAGGTTCATATATTGTTGAAGTTGTGTTAGTTCATGTGTGGCTTTTTCTAGGCCAAGAGAGCCCAAATAGCAGGAGAGAATTACAGGCAACTCCAGGGAAAAGCCCTCAGTTCAGGAGTACGGCAGGCAGAGCTCTCCTGCCTGGAAGAGAGTGCCTGCCCAGGACCCCTGTCCCAGCGGTGCAAACCAACCTTGCCCAGCTCAGACTCCTGTACTTCCTCTTCAGCCTTAACCATCTGCCTGCCTGGCCTGTCCAGATTGTCACCTGAGGTATTAATGACTGTTACTCTCAGTGCCTCGGTGACCAAGTTTCATAGGTTTTGGGTAGACTGCCTCAAAACTAAGTTTCCTGTAACTACGTTGTTTTCGGGTGATATCTTACAGCTTGACAGCAGCTCATATATGTGACACAGCTGCTCCACCCCTAATTAGACAAAAAGAAAGTCACGGCACCTGTTATGTGCTTAGAATATAAAATAAGTGAAAGTTTAGCCCATTTAAAAATCAAAGCATGGGGAATTATTGAACAAGAAAATATGTTAAAAATTAATATTTTATCCATGTAGGGATCTGAAATTTCACAGCCTTGGCATCTGATTTTCCAAATCATAAGGGAATTAATTTATGAACATCCCTCAGTGCTTGTCTGGACAGACTGAGTGGGTTGCTCTGTGGATCAGGGGCTGTCATTGCAGACTCCTTTAAGGTTAATTGAAAATTTTGCAATACGGTTTTTCATACAAGCCAAATCCCAGAGAGGACTGTCGTGTTTATTAGGTTGTCCTCTACCTTGGACCGACTGCTCCTTGGCAGGGACATGCTGTGACGTCCTAGGCTTGACTTCTTCGGGTTTTCCAGTGGTTCCGCTGATCGTCTCGGCACCTGCTCATGCAGCAGGAAAGTCATGGCAGCTACCGGGTCCTGGGAACCCAAGTGCTGTTTTCTGAGCAGATTGGAAGGCAGAAGTATTTCCTGCCATTATTAATGAGCTCTCACAGACGATCTGCTTGTGATCACGGCTTTTATCACACAGACAGACTTGAGAGTGATTTGTTGATGTCACGACCGCCGCTGTGTCTTTGTGTTTAGGTCACTGGAAAGGGAACGTTTTATATGGAGTTAGCTGATGTGTCTCACATCACTCTGACAAATACTTATGAAGATCTTGATGAAAATATAGGATTCTACAATGTCGTCAAATGCTAACAAAAAACCAGAATAAAATTTCCCTGCTCTGCTTCCTTCCCCTCCTCCCTGCTCCCCCTTACATATATTAAATATCTGGCTGTAGAGAGTTGCTTTCTCTTATTCTGTATTTTTCTTGAACCTTTATGGAACATTTGTGACTGTCGTATAATCATCTCTTTGGCCCTGGCCAAGTCAGAGCCTCTCTCAAATCCATTTCCTTTTCTTGTGAAAGAGAGATGGTCTGGCCCAGTGGTTGTGAGAATAACACTTTGAAAAGCATCAAGTGATCCAGAAATAGAAACCGCCTGGTCACAATGCTGTGTCCTTTCAAAGGATTTGGACATCTCCCTGAAGATGAAGCAGCCATGCCCTTTCTGAGTGATCTTTCCATACGGCCTATTATCAACCACATTTGTGGGGTTACATAGTTCCTTTGACTTCCACCATAAATACCTGAAGAGAAGAACATCCAGACACTTCCGAACCTGTGAATTCGATTCTCAAATTCTCAGTGTTCTAGTGTTCATTTTCTGCCAATAGTAAAATTTGAATCTCGTGGTAGGTAATGAGCTTGTACATTTCTACAAGGGTTTGGGGTAGTGTTTCTAAGGAATATCAGGTGGAAAGAAAGTGAATATTGTTTCAGTTTCAGGACAGAGGAATTCAGTCTGTTAATCGCTGCATTAGTAAGACAGAGACCACAGCAGCACGAGTTCTATCCATGGTTTTGAACTGCCAAGAGAAAAATCTGTTTCATTGTTCAGCCATTATTTTTGTCTCTGAGAGATGGATGTTATAATCCCTAGGAAATGCGTTTAGCAATATATGGGTGGAAATAATCACTGTGTCACATAAACAGCTGATAGCCGACATAGGTTCTGTTACATTAGATAAGCAGAGTTGTCAGGATAAACAGATTTTATTAAGGTGTGCAGAAAGACTCAGAATGGCTTTCTGCCAAGATTTAACACAGAAAGTTTCGTTGGTGTTATTCAATGATGGAATTTTAATGCCTCTGTAGAACTTTTAGGGCTTTGGTGCAGGTTTAAGAAAAATAAATAAAGGATGGTGTTTGCTAATATTAAGTCGTGCAAAACCACACATCTAGCTCTAAGTATATGATTTATATTATTACCGTGCGATGTTGAGTAGGACATCAACTCTCTTTGCTTCTTTCCCGATCTGTGAGCTGGCCTTTGCCATTTGCACGCCATTCAAAAAGGAATGATTAAGTTTCTGACTTCCGTGCTGGGGCAAGAGGGAGTCAAGTGAGCTGAGAAAGGGTCTAGTGAGCTGAGAAAGGGTCTAGTGAGCTCCGTCGTGCTACTGTATCACTGGAGTAAGGGTCTAGTGAGCTCCGTCGTGCTACCGTATCCCTACAGTAAGGGTCTGGTGAGCTCCGTCGTGCTACTGTATCACTGGAGTAAGCATCTGGTGAGCCCCATCGTGCTACTGTATTGCTGCAGTAAGGGTCTAGTGAGCTCCGTCGTGCTACCGTATACCTGCAGTAAGGGTCTGGTGAGCTCCGTCGTGCTACTGTATCACTGGAGTAAGGATCTAGTGAGCTCCGTCGTGCTACTGTATCGCTGGAGTAAGGGTCTGGTGACGTTCTCACTGTATTTCTTGCAGGTTGCTTCCAGCTATGTAACGTTTTCCGAACCCATGAAATGGAAATTGACCAGTGCTTGCTGGAGTCCCTTCCCCTCGGCCAGCGGCAGCGGCTGGTGAAGCGCATGCGCTGTGAGCAGATCAAAGCCTACTATGAAAGAGAGAAGGCTTTTCAGAAGCAGGAAGGATTCCTGAAAAAGCTGAAGCATGGGAAGAGTCAGAAAGTCCACTTCAACCTTGCCGACATGATACAGGATGCAATTATCCACCATGATGACAAAGAAGGTACGTGACACAGAAGTTTTCTGACGTGGTTTTCATGGTTTCTGTTTGTTTGTTTCCTAGTGGGGAGATGAAGGATAGTATTTCTTTTAAACGTTAGGGGTCTTTAAAAAAAAAATATGAGATAGTCAAGGAAATATCCTCTTTCGAAAGAACATAGTTAAAACTTCCAAGTCTAGTACAAGTGAACAAAATGCAAAATTTTGGTAGAATTATTGTAATATTTTTTAAAGAATGACCTACCTGGAAAGCGTGTGATTTCCTTGTAAACTGTGCATGCAAATTTGTAATGAATTTTTTTTCCCAATGAAATTGTTTTCTTTGATGATGAGATTATGTTGCAAAATTCATTATTATCTCATTTTGAATTCATGGATAGAAATAGGAATAGGAATTAGCTATCATTTTATTATTCTCTTCCTACTTGGAGCTCTTCATTTCATGGCCATTCGCTCTGAGGAGCTTGTAAGTACCTTCAGGGGAAGGGATGCTCTCAGCCCATTTCACAGCCCCCTCCGCCCCCACCCAGTACCTTCCAGCAGTGTTGAGTGAGAGAGGGAAGCAATTTGTTCATGCTCACCAGGTCGTATTGTTGGAACATGTCTAAATTAAGTTGCAGGAAGACACAAGCCCTATATCGATTTAACAATCACACAACCGCAAAAAGATTGTTCACTAAATCTCTTATGTAAAATATCAACAGGACAAATAATGCCTGAATTAGGGTTAAAAATTTAAGAATAATAAAATCATAAATCCAGAGACCAAGAGGAACTATTTAATGTATGTATAATATATAACATGTGTACTAATATATATTCCATATTATAACATTTGGTGAGGACACTGAAGTCATAAAATCAGAATTAACCTTGATGTAGGCATGTCACTTGGGCAATCAAGAGCCTGAGATAGGGTCCTGCCTTCAGGAAACCTCGAATCTAAGTGAGGGGGAAAACTCTCCTAAGAAAGTAGAAAACAGTAGAAACGAAGTCTGGTATGAACGGGAAGAGCCGGGCAGTAGAATGTGATCTCTGAGGGGTTCCGGAGGAAGCTGTCTGTAAAGAAGAAACCACACTTAGGCAGTGTGGAGAACAGCCGCCCCGCGTGAGTGCCGGCAGGGAGACCTGCCTGAAGGGAGGCGGAGTGAGGAGCGGGCTGCTAAGCTGGTACTGGGGAAATAGGACTCTTGTGAATACTTCAAGCCCTACTTTTGAAGCAGAGTGCAGTGGGATCCACTGTATGTTCCTCAGAAGAAGATGCATATGCCACAAATAGTGTTGAGCAAAGATTAATCAGGGATGTATATCTGTAGGAGAGATGGAAGGGTAAGGACAAGAACAAGAAACAAAGACATCAACTGAAAATCCAACGATGAAATTTCCATGTTAGATGGAACTGGCTTGAGATAGTAGCATGGGGATTGGAGCGAAATCATGAACCCAGCAGCCATATTCCATAGGAAAAATGCCTAAATTCATCAAATATGTATGGTGTTTTTATTATGGGCCAGGCAGCTGTGAATGAAGGAAAGCACATCTCTCTGTGATGCCCCGCTGTCTGGTGTGTGACCATAAAAATTAAGATAAAGTTGGATGTGTAATATGGGGGGTAATGGAAGGAAGGAAGGAGGGAGACTCTGGGGGGAGGTGTGGGGAGTTCGGTGAATGGATATCTGAGGAGGAACCTTTCAGGTGAGTCTGGAGCTGGGAAGGAACATCCCAGCCTCTGGGAGGAGCCAATATGAATAAATTGGGAGGATGGAGGGCAAGAAGCCAGCAGGGAGGGGCTGGAAGGGTCATGGGAAGGATTCTGGCTTTTGTGCTCAGTGAGTCCTGAAGATATTGTGGGGGCTTGAGTGGAGCTCCTATCACCTGTGACGTAACAGGACGAGCTTGGCTGCTGCACTGTGACTTGAATGAAGAATTGTGAGGACAGAGCAGAGAGGCTCTGCCAGGAAGTTGGGCACAAAATGATGGTGGCTTGGACCAAGGTGGAGTGAGGGCGTGGTGAGAAACTGTCAGTTGGGGCAGATACTTTCAGGAAAGAGCTCACAGGAAATGCTGATGGGTGGGTGACGGGGAGTATATCAGTTTGTACTGCTGCCATAATGAATGGCCACTCCTTTAGTGTGTAGTTGCGAAAGGTATGAGTATATCCTCTTATAGTTGTGGTCCAAAGTCTGGGGTGAGTCCCACTGGCCTGAAATCCAGGTATCATCAGGCTGCGATGCTTTCTGGAGGTTCTAGGTGAGGATTGCTTTCTTTGACTTGTCCATTTTCTGGAGGGCATAATTTCCCCTCAACCCTAGCGCCTCCTCTGTCTTCAGAGCCGGCAAGGGTTGGTGGAGTGTCCCTCTCATGCTTGGAATTTCTTCTGCTCCTTTTTCTGTCCTTGCGTCTCTCTGAACAAATCTTTTGCCTCCTTCTTCCACCTTCAAGGCCCATGTGATACAGGGGCAAAGAACTCACTTGGATCATCTTAGATAATCTCCCTTTTTTAAGGTCAGCTCATGAGCCACCTTAATTCCTTTCCCCAGGTACTGTAACATAATTCAGAGGCATGACACCCAAGGGCAAAATTGATCCTACAGACTCAAGGATCACACCGACTCTGTTCTGGCCTGAACAACCAGCATAATGAAATGTTATTAATAGAGATAGAGGTGCTGCTAGGAGGTCAGATCAGGAGAGGGCATCATGTTGTTTGGAGATAAAAATTGGAGACAGATGGGCATCAAAAGCTGAAAGACTATGTATCACTTAGGGAATGAGAGTAGATAAAAATACAAAAAGCTCAAGAACTGAGCCCTAGGGAGCTCCAATATTAAGAATTCAGAAATGAGGCAGATCCACCAAGAGCATCAAAGAAAGGTGGAACTTGAGGTGGGGGAGCCATCCTGGGAGCTAAGTGATGAGAACTTTTCAAGGAGAAGAATGACTATCAAACACTGCTTCTCAGTCTTGGGGTGGAGACAGAATTGAACCTTTGCATTTAAAATATGGAAGGTATAGTTTTAGTGAATTGTTGGGAGCAAAACTCAAGTGGATAAGAGTGGAGACAGAGTGGGTGAACAGAAATGGACACTGGGAAATGGAGACCTCTTGAAGGAAGTTTTAGGTAGAGGGGAGAAATGGTAAGGTAGCTACAGAAGGAAAAGAAATGAAGGGAACTTTGGTTCACGGGAGAAATATGGGATTTCTGGGAGAAATAATATCATGGGAGAAATAATAGCGTGTGTGTAGTGGAAAGAAATCATGTATCTGGGAGGGAAGAACTGCTGGCACCGAAGTAAGGAAGGAAAGTCACTGGAGCAAGGGCTTTGAGCTCGTACACATGATGAGATATGGTCCTCAGCTGGAGGGTTTGGTCTTGCTAATTTTATTTGTAGTTCCAGTATCCTGGCTCTGCCCGTAGAGATCCTGATTCAAGCAGGATAGTTTCCCAGTGTGCCTCCAGTGCTGTATTGTGCAGACAGGGCTGAGGACCTCCCACGGGGGCAATGGGAGAAGAGATGCAGCCAAAGGGCGAGCGGGTGTGGGAATGGGAACTTAATGGCGGCTCTCTGACGGCCTCCAGCACTTACTGACGAGGGAACCTTGGCTGTCAAAGAAGAGGGAGGATGAGAGGAGGGTTTGCAGCTCCAGCTCCCACATGTACACGTGGGGGAATAAGTGGACTGGGGCAATCTGGTATGAAAAAAGGATTTACCAATAGAATGAGATATAAAAAAAACAGAAACAGAAGGACCACGTGTGACTCAAAGTTTTCCAAAGTGGATTGGGGCTCAGTGGGGAGCCTTCTTCTCCCTCTCCCTCTGTCGGCTGCGCCCCCTGCTTGTACTCTTTCTGTCAAATAAATAAATAAACATCTTAAAAAAAGGGGGGGGTTAGCATGGCCTCTCCACCCATGGGTCCTTATTCATAGCTATTTGCTTTTCTACCCTAAAATTTTACTCTAGCTTTTAGAGTTCAGTTTGTCCCCACTTTACCTTCACAATTCCATATATATATACACACAGATGCCATTTTATATGGAATATAGTATTACCTCATCAACAGGCACTCAGGTTTCTTGCCAACTTGGAATCACTTGTTAGCTGTCGACACCTATTTTCCAGTGGGGTCCATGACTGTGCGGATGTACAGTGGGTCTTTTGTATGTGAGATTTTATATAAAGACCCCGAAATCTAAGCAAGCAGTCAGACTTGAGTTTTCAACCCAGAAGAAGCAGGGAGTCATTGTTTTGTTTGAATAGACCACGATTAGCTAGGAGTTGGGTTTAATTTTTTTTAAGTTTTTTATATTTTTAAAGATTTATTTATTGATTTTGTTTAGAGAGCACTCATAAGTGGAAGGGGAGGGGTGGAGGGAGAGGGAAAGAGAGAACCTCAAGCAGACTCCCCACTGAGCACAGAGCCCGACATGGGGCTTGATATCAGGACCCTGGGATCATGACCTGAGAAATCAAGAGTCAGACCCATAACTGACTGAGCCAACGAGGTGCCCCTTAAGTTGGGTTTTATTGAAGAAATGGCTTTTGGAATTGCAATGGAGAGAATGAACTGGTCAGTAAAGTTACCCGTTTTGCTTGGTATAATGACCAATAGAAGGTATTTCAATTGATAGGGACAATAGGAAACTTCAGAAGAAAAAAATGCACACATTCACTCACAATGTTCATTACACTCTTGCTTTGCACAACAAACTATAACAAACCTTTGCTATATATGATCTAGTTTATTCGTTATGACAGAAATTAAACAGAAATTAAACAAAAAAATTCAAAAGATTCTTAGAGAAAATGTCTTTAGAAAGACACTTTATGGGGCACCTGGGTGGCTCAGTCATTAAGCGTCTGTCTTTAGCCCAGGTCTTGATCTCAGGGTCCTGGGATGGAGCCCCACATTGGGCTCCCTGCTCAGTGGGAAGCCTAGTTCTCCCTCTCCCTAACCCTGCTTGTGTCCCCCCTCTCTCTCTGTCTCTCTCCCTCTGTCAAATAAATAATTTAAATCTTAAAAAGAAAAGAAGGACACCTCATATAATTTTCTCACTCCTAGGAAATAGTTTCTCTTACTGATGGAAGCAAACACGATGTTCAGTAACTAAGATCAACATTAACATCAAATGATGAAGAAATAATTCAGTGACTCTTAAAACTCAACACAAGAGTTTGAATTTCTAATCAATTATTTCTTTAAAGATTTTTATTTATTTGAGAGAGAGAGAGATAAAGAGAGCATGCGAACAAGTGAGGAGGAGCATCAGGCAGAGGGAGAAGCGGTCTCCCTGCTGAGCAGAGAGCCCGGTGCAGAGCCAATCCCGGGACCCTGAGATCATGACCTGAGCCGAATGTAGACACTTCACCAACTGAGCCATCCAGGTGCCCCCAATTTCTAATCAATTATTAAAATTTTAAGTACATTATTGTGTTGTTAAACTAAGATATTGATCCATTGCTTGACCTGCTTTAACAAAATACTATAGACTGGGGACTTCAACAGCAGACATTTATTTCTCAGGGTTCTGGAATTTAGATACCCAAACTCAAGATGTCACCAGATTTGGCTATTAGTGAGAGAACTCTCCCTGGCCACCTCCTGACAGATGGCCACCTTCTCCTCGTATCCCAAATGGTGGGGAGAGGAAGCTCTGGTCTCTTCTTCTTGTAAAGGTGCCAGTCCCATCATGGAGGCTACAACCTTGTGGTTTCATCTGGTCCTAATTTCCTCCTAAGACCCAACTCCTGATATCATCACACCAAGGTGTAGGGCTTCAATATAAAGATTTGGGAGGGGCACAAATATCAGTCAATAGCAGGTCACATACCACATCTGTAATTGCAGCTGACCCATGTATGCACAAATAAAATATTACTTTTTTTGGAGTCTCTCATCTACTTTGGAAACTACCGTGTGAGTACCAATAGACCTCACTGTTTCAGAGGAAAAGCTTTAATTTCTTGCTAATTTAAAATTTTAATTGGATTGAAAAGACAAGCAGGCTCTTTAGAGATATTATACTCTCTTTAGCCAATGTTTAACTTCTGGAAAAGTATCCAGGAAAATGTGTTTATTTCATTATGGTAATCATACTTTTGTTTATCTTTTAACTACTCAGATACTGAAATGTACATGTTTATTGTGTTTATAAAATTGAGATGGTAAAACATATTGCCGTAAGAACAGCCTTTTTCCATTTAAATTATTATTGCAAACTTTGTAGGTTCTATTTTTGTGTAAAGCGTTTTATTTCCTCTCTTATTTCCAAGTACTTCCTTGGCTGAGTCTAAAGAATCAAATACACTTTTTCAAAGGACAACATATTATTCATGCTAATGTTTGTAATATATCATTGAGAAGCAATTCAGAATTATTTAATTTTATGAATGTTGCATTTTCATAATTATAGTAGTATCTTTAGTGATTTGTTTTACTTTTCTGGTAGTTAGTGATATTTTAGTGTTAATGTGCCATGTTAATATACTACATCATTTTAAAATGTGATTTCCTGGGTGGCTCAGTTGGTTGAGCGACTGTCTTTAGCTCAGGTCATGATCCTAGAGTCCCAGGGTAGGTCCAACATCGGGCTCCCTGCTCCTCGAGGAGTCTGCTTCTCCCTCTGACCCTCCCATCTCCTCTGCTCTCTCTCTCTCTCTCTCTCAATCTCATTCTTTCTCTCAAATAGATAAAATAAAATATCTTTAAAAATAAATAAATAAATAAATAAATAGTGTTCATTCTTTTCCATCTATAAAATTTTGTTCTGAATTTTGTTTTAGGGCCTTTAATTTACTTATTTTTCACCTCCCCAAATTTCCATCACTCCCTTAAATTAAAAAGATATATATACATATATATTTTTCTTTTGTGGTAAGAGCATTCAACACATCACCTCTTGGCTTGGCCTTTGGTGGTAAGTGAGCTGAACTACCGATCCCACGAGCTGATTTCCCTTCCCTGCCATTTGCTGTCTTTTCCTCCTCTCGTCTGGTTGAGTTCTGCTCACTGTCAAAGTGTCGGCCAGAGTCGGGGACAGACATTCTTTAAGCTGTGACCCTTTCCCTCTCTCTGCTCAGACCCTTCCTCCACCTTTTTGGCTAGAGTTTAGGAGGACCTATTTATTAACCTACATGCGTAATATTTTCTAAGAGTCTGTTCCATTCCAGTCACACAAAGAACTTTGTAAGTGTCATTACAGACCTATAATGTCCAACTTCACTTATATCAGAAGTCAACTCTTAGGAAAAAAGGGAAAAATCAAATTATAACCATGTGGGACTCTGTTTCCTTCTCTTGCCTCTCAGACCACTGGCCCCAGTTTCTTTGGAGGGCTAAGGTTAAGAGCTGTGGCCTAAGGATCTGACCCTAAAACTTTCCGCTTCCTGCTTGTCCTCCCCAGAAGGCCTCACCTTTTCCCTCCGCATTCCTTGTCCCCCGCCCCAGGGATACCCAAATGTGCATTCAGACCTCTCTCCTGAGCTCCACACCTGCCCTTCCAAACTTGTGACATTCGCAGTGAATATCCATCCCCATCTCCTTCCAAACCCAAAATGCTTCTTCCCTTCTGTGCTTCACCTTCTTCCACTTTGTGCCCAGAAATCATGAGGTTGGGCTGATTTAGATACAAATTTGTAAGACTTGACGGTTGTCCCTCCCCTGAATAACTCACAGGAAGTATTAACTGCTCATGTACTAGCGGGAGCCCTCTTAAGAATATACCTGGAGTGCAGCAGATCCGTTTCTCCAATATGTAGCAGATTCTCTATTAATGGGCAGAACATCTCCCTCCTTAGAGACTTACAAGTAAATTATTGGGAGCAAGTGTTCTGTTCCCTACCCACCACACCCCCAGTGAGTAGTTTTGGGTCAGAGAATACATTTCACATATTCCTTAAGTGTTTCACACCTGACACATGAAAGGGGGCTTCTCGTTGACCTAGCGAGTGGGGGTACTTAGCTGAGCCCTCTCCTTGCCTTTACTGGACTGACATGGAGGTTAAAATGTTGATGGACGGGGTGACCATGTCATTGTATTTTTTTAATCTATTTTTTTACTTCTGTTTGACTATCTAGAGTATAGAGATAAAACAAAGGTGCCAGTTATGGTGTTTTCTTTTTGCCATCCTGTGTTTATGAAGATGATCCGTCTGCCAGGGCACGTTTCCCACTGGTGGCTACGGATTTCTACTCAATGCAGCCTCTTTCTGTCTCCCTCACCTTCCCATAACCAGGCGTATAAATAGACAATTAGAAAATGTGGCAGCCAATAAGTACATTTAACTTGGCCCTTAGAGAAATTGAACCAAGACTCTGCCACCTTTAGAGTGGTGGTCAGACGCACTGAGCAATTACCCAGTCCTGATTCCCTACACCCATTTATGATGAACATAGTTGAGTGTGATGTATGTTAACTACCTGACAAGGATGCATATTTCTAGAACTGAAAATTAGGGGTATATCCTTGAAGTGGAATGCAGATAGACCCTTCCCAAAAGAGTTGAATTCAACCAATATGAATGTCTTATATATTGGATACTTGGGGTTGGAAAGCAAATAGAAAGCATCATTCTGTCTTTAAGGAAGAATTGGGGAAAAGAACATTCCCAGTGAAAAGACGAGCGATCTACTGCTATCTGCATCGTCCTTGTTCTAGAATGGTACCAAACCTGAGCAGAGAGAGGGAGATGACCGCTTTACCAGAACCACTCCGATCTTGTTGACTTCTCAGTGATGGGAACAGAAACGGAATGGATCTGTGCTTCTCACTGGGCAGAGGAGGGTGAGGATTGGGGGCAGACATCAGAACGAAAGGACCGCTTTTAGATTTTAGAGAAAAGGATGAGCTTTATGGCATCAGACCCATGTTCACATCAGAAAGCTGGAAGGCGAAGTGAATATTGCTCACAGCCGTGCTGGGTCCAGTGACCCGGGGCACATTTGAATTTCACAGAGAATTTTACAGACCTGTCTTCTCTGGACTGGTGCTTTCGATGAACAGGTAGCAGTTGCTAGGTAATTAAGGGTGCCCATTTCAAAACCAGGTTTAGAAACATGAAGACTTGGAAATTAAGTGCTTCTAAATTCTGAGGGATTCTGTGCAAATTTAATGAGGAGCTCAGTATTTCACCAACACCAGATTCATATTCCTGACAAGTAGTAATTATTTTAACTGCTTGCAGTGTAGTCATGACTTTACCAGGTACTGTGGAAATAACTGGAAAAAAAAAAAGAGGGAGAGAGAGAGAGAAAAGTGTGCTTTATAGGCATTTATGCAAATAGAAAGATATGCTGTTTTTTAACAAGCAAACAAACCAACTAGAAATGGATTCATTTAAAAGGAATCCCAGCAGGCCTTCACCGGGAGGAGGTCGGGATGAGATGAATTTGAAAGTCTGCTCTGTGGGAAGATTTTACTTTGGCAGGATGGTTGGTCCCTACCGCCATGCACCTGAGCCTCGGGAGCTGGCCAGTGCACCTTCTGGGCCTCTCTGTCCTCCCCTGCCGATGAGGGTGAGGGGTAGAGCGGTGGGCCTTTCTCAGAGGTGGCTGTGAGTGTCAGTCACAGAACTTCAGAGGACCCCTGTCACGTCTTACTCCGTGCAGTCCGTGCTCTGAAGGGAATCAGGAGGCAGTGTTGGAACAGTCGACAGTGACAGGTGAGGACCCTGACCGGTGTGGGGTTCACAGACGATGACAGCGGGTGTTAATATGTGGGAATGAACACGGAGTGTGAGAGGACTCTAACTCTAATGGGGCAACCCTATTAGAAATCATGAAGAAATAGAGAAAAGGCAAGACAGACAGGTAAACTTAGAGTGTGGACATGAACCTGAGACCACGAGAAACAGCAGTTGGATTATACCTTTGGAAATGGGATTGAAAGGGGAAAATTCACATTATTAAGCTGATTGAGCATTTTCTTCACTCTTTGCTGCTAAGGCAATGCATGTGTTATATATGGTAAATGTTACCTATAATGTGTTTTTCTATACACATACTCGTATTGTATATGTATAGAGTTTTATACACTTGGCGTAGCATTTGACTATCATTGTCTAAGCCCGTCATATGCATTGTCTCATTTAACCCCCAGACACCCCTGTGAGGCCCTGTATGGAGTGACTCAGTGTCCTCCTTTATTCCAGGCCACCTGGAACCTCATTTGAAAACAGTCTTTGCACGAGCACTCCAGGGACGATGATGTCGCTCTTGATGAGAGTGGGTCTTCAACAAAGGACCAGAGCTCTTACAGAAGGAGGGAGTTTGGACCCAGAAACACATGGGGAAGGTGGCCAGGAGAACAGAAGACAGAGATGGGTCTCCAGAGATTGCTGGCGGCTCTGAGAAGCTAGGAGACAGGCCTGGAGGGGCCTCCCCTCAGGCCCTTGGAGGGAGGGAGGCCTTCCTGACCCCTGGACTTCAGACTTCAGCTTCCAGGGCTGTGAGAGAATAAATTCTGTTTTCTGACCCCTTCATGCCCCCAGTTCGTGGGACTTTGTGTAGCGGCCTTTGGAAACAAATGAGGGTACATACAAACCCGGCCCAATTTTGTGGATTAGATACTAGGGTTTAAGGAAGTTAAACAGAGTTCTCAGGAGATGGGCTGCTACTCAGGGACAAAATGAGATTCAGACCCACCTCTGTCTGGCCCAAACGTCCACGCTGCCTGCCCCCGCCTTCTGGGGCCTCTGGTGTCACTCCCACCCATCCTGAGGGTGGCTCTGGGCTCGTCCTGCGTCCCTGCACGTGAGCTCTTTCACCTCCATGGTTCTGTGCCTTGAGCTGGTCCAGGCAGTGGCTCTAACCTGGCAGTTGACACGATGGGAAGGCACGTTCCCAGAGCAGCGTGAGACTCCAGGAGCTCAGGCCAGCAGAGAGCTGGCTGTGAGCCACGGGGATTCAAGGTTACTGGCTACCTTCTCCCTCCATCCTTCCGACTTCCATTCTTCTTTTTTTTTTTTTCCGACTCCCATTCTTGAGGTGGGACCTCTGACCCTCTGTTTCCTCTGGTCCTCACAGTGCTGCTCGGCAGATGTTTCTGGGGCCATTGGCCTTCTCCTCATTCTGCAGGGCTGCCCAGGGTGAACTGGTAAGGCTCTCTCTTCCTCTCGCCTAGTGCTGCCCACCCCAGGCCGTCTGGACCGCACTCCCTTCCCCACAGCTGTTCCACACAATTCTGTTGACCTCTTCTGCAGCCTCATGGTCCGAACATCCAGGCCTCAGGAGAAGGGGAGGACTGGGTCATGTTGTTAGAAGACATTGGGAAAGCAACTAGTCCCACATCGTCAGGTTGGAACCTCTCATCTAGAATTTAAGTGTTTTAAGAAGAATCAGTTTCTTCTTTGCCCGTGCCAAGGCCATTTTCCCTCTCTGGTGGCTAGGAGGAAAGCTGTCTCTTTCCTCATTAATTCTGCCTTTGCTGCTCGCTTTCTGCCATAGGCCAGCTGCTTTCCATTGATCGACCCCAGAGGGTATGTGGGGGAGAGAACAAACTGATGCAAATGCATGTGGACTCTGCCTGGTCCGTGGTCTACAATACCAAGGATGGGAAACACTCTTACTGCTGTGTCCTTGGAGTCTTTGTTTAAGCTTTATCCTCTGCCTAGAACATTCTCCCACTTTTATCTTCGAAATGAACCTCTCTTCTCTGAATGTGAGAGAAGAATGTTCTCTGACATTCTTAGGCAACACTAATTCCTTCCTCCTTTATGTTGCTCGTGCTGATTCCTTGAGGTTATAACCCCACCTTTACACATTGGTATCTCCCAGCGGAGTGGGTACCATTCAAGAAAAGGATCTTTCCTGTTCCCCGTCCTTTCATTTTTAGTGAGCATTCATGGCACCCCTGCCATCTGCTTTGCACTGTGCTACGCACTGGAAAGATATAGGAAGGGCAGAAGGGGTTCTGGGCAGAAAGAAAAGATGGAGCAGAGGCATGAAGAGAAAGTATGTTTTCTTTTACTATCCTAATAGATATCATGATATTTCCACCCTGTTCCTAGCACAGAGACTTTGTGTGTTAGTCAAGGTTCTTGAGAGAAATAGGACTGAGAGAACACACACACACACACACACACACACACACACACAGAGAGAGAGAGAGAGAGAGGGTGGGGGAGATTTATTTTGAGGAGTTGGCCTGCACAATTGTCTGAAATCTGTGGGCTAGTAGGCTGAAAATGCAAGGAGGAGTCCGAGTGGCAGTCTCGAGTCTGAAATCTGCAGGATAGAGACTCAGGCAAGGCTTTGGCACTTTTGACTTGAGGCAGAACTCTTTTTCCTCTTGGAGACCTCAGTCTTTGCTCTTAAGGTCTTCATCTGGTGAGATGAGGCCCACCCACATGGTGGAGGGCAATCTGCTTTAATCAGAGTCAACTGATTAAAGCATGAATCACATCTAAAAAATACCTTCAGGGCAACATAGAGAGTATTTGACCAAATAGCTAGGCACTGTCAGTTAGGTTGACACATAAAATTAACCAGTACAGACTTTCTTGGGGGACTAGTAAGAGTTAGATTAACTGAGTATTTATGAAGGTCCAGGCACTGTTCTAAGTGCTTAAAATCTATTAACTCCTTGTCTGCTCACTGTGGTCCTGGGATCTCAGAACAGGCTTAAACACAGGCTTTGACTTGTGAAGCGACTTGTCACAGTGCACACAGCTATTGTGGTAGACCAGGACGGAAGCCCAGGCAGGGCAGCTCTGGAGCCTCTTGACAACTAAAAACATATCTGGATTTCAGTAATGAGACTTTATTTGAAAAGATTGTTGTGATGGGGAACACTGACCTTAGCATTGGCGAGCATCTCAGAATCAAGCAGGAAGAGGCTTGCCTTTTCTAGGGAGGGGTTGGCAGGACCAGCAGGGAATTTTGGGGAGAAGGGCCAGGAAGTGGGTTGAGCCAAGAGCATGATTGGGTGGGTTAACAGGGCATTTTTCTCTCTGTGGATGGCTTTGCTTTGGAGAATCAGCCATTAAAGGAAGATGTTCAGCCTCTCAAGGCTTGCTTCAACATGAAGCAGACCGAATGCAGGGGCCTGGGGGGTAGAACTTTTTCAAGCCAAGTCAATGAGTAGGTAGTAGTCAGTTGTGAACTTTCAGTCACAATGATACTTGTAAAACCTAAACTACCTGGGAGGTCAGTACGAGTATTGGGAATTAATTAGCTGAAGAGCAAAAGATTTTGGGGGGCCTGGGTATGTCAGATGGTTAAGTGCCTGCCTTTGGCTTAGGTCATGATCTCCAGGTCCTGGGATCGAGCCTCATGTTGGCTTCCAGCTCAGTGGGGAGTCTGCTTCTCCTTCTCCCTCTACCCCTCTCCTGCTTGTATGTGTTATCTCTCTCTCTCTCTCTCTCTCAAATGAATTAAAAAAAAATCTTTAATAAAAAAGAGCAAAATATTCTTCCTGATGATATTGTATGGTATTATATGTAAAAAGTCAGGACATTTTTCATATTGTTGAAATTAGTATTCATTTACTTTAGCCTCTTCATCTTCAGTGAATAGTGTTCTACTTCTCCTGGTTTTTACAAGTAGATTCTGATAGCACCTAGCAAGTGGCGATATGAGCAGATCAATGCTGAACACATGCATTCAGTCCTTCAGAATCAAGAGACCATGTTGTTACCTGTGTCCAGCAGGGGCCTAGGTATTGGGAATACCAAGAGAAATTGAGCCTGCTCTCTGCAACCTGGCGGAAGGAAGGAAGCTGCTGCAGACAAAGGCTGACAGCATTTAACTTCTGTCGAAGTAGATGGGCAGTGCAGACAGCAGGTCAGAGTGGAGTGGGAGGTGACAATGACTTTGGAAATGCTGTTTTTCGGCTCTTCCAAGTCAGGAAACTAAGCCAAAGCTAAAGTTGGTCAAAGGCCAGAGGTCCCAGAAAGATATAATGTTTGGGAATTGTAAACACTAGGATATGACTGGGGTTGGGGAAGGTTGGCATTGGTCTCTGGAGACCTTGCGTGCCATAAAGGCAGCTTAGGAGTTGGACTATAGGAGAGGATATTGATTTTGCCCAAATATATTCAGTGGTAGTTGAGCATTGTAGACAGTCATGAATCTTCATATTCTGAACATGGATGTTGCTACCCCTAACCTATCCAGGACGGTGATTTAAGGCTTCTCGTGGTTTTTCCAAAGGAGTGGCAACATGGTGGCAAGAATATAAAGGCAGAGATGAGCCTGTAGGTGTCATTCCTGATTTTTCTCTCCGCTGTTTTACGTGAATGCATGAAGTGTGGGAGAGCATCATTAGGCTAAAAAAGCACATTAAAAACTTTTAACCTACTAGTTTTCATACTTTAAGGAGGAGGAGGGCAGATGGTGTGTTCTGTCGTGTACAATCACATATTGTCTCAAGGTTTTGTAGTCACACTCCTCTGTGTCTGTTTCTTGCCCCATATGATGTTACTTCTTAGGGCTGCTCTCTTCAAACATAAATGTCCAATGAGAATTCCCAGAAGCACATGAAAACTGCACATTCTAACTCTCTATACTCTCAAGTTTTGACTAAATTGAAATTAAAAAAAAAAAAAAGAAGAAGAAGCATTTTAGTTCACTGGATTAATTCCACAGTTAGGGTCTCTGATCCATCAAATTTAAGACAGCATTGCTGCTGCCTGTGTAAACCCAGGATTTTCTGACTCAATATGTTCAGAACAGCCTCTGAAAAAAAGAGGAAAAAAGGACTCATAATTTTTGTAGGAAAAAGGCACAATCTGTCCGAGGCCCAGACTGCAGCTTGGTGCATTTGCCTCTCACTGTACGAGGACGGTACACTCTGCCTGAAAATGTTCCGCAGGCAAAATGTAGATTCTCCATTTCTAAGATCAAACAAGTCATTTTGTGCAAGAGTGGATGGAGCAGAATATATCACCAGAGTTTTTTTCTGAGCGTTTTCAACACACACACCATTTCCAGGAAATTGACATTTATAAGGTCTGTTTTGTAAAACAGCCTACTGGCCCCAAGGTCACACTCATCCACTGGACCCTGACCCTCTGTCCTTCCCAAGACCACCACTTTTCCAGCTGCCCCATCACCGTCCACCACGCAGGATCGTGCCGCGGGAGAATAGGGCTTCATGTTGTCCAAAGTGGACAGGAAAGACACTAAACTAAATGAAACCATCTTCCCTTCCTTTCACTGATCCCTTACGACCCGAGCTCCTCGGGAGAAGAGCCTGGACTCACTGCCTCCCCCGATTTCTCCCCTCGGTTGTCTCCGTGAAAACACCGCCACCAGGCTGTCCTCCAGCTCTTCCGCCCCACGCTGCCTGCACTTGCCGCGGCCTCCTTGGTGCCGCTTCAGGCATATCCCTCAGTCCTCATCACAGTGAGCTGGAAGCCGCGTCCTCTGCCACGTCTCCTGCGCAGTCGGCTTCTGGATCTGTCCTCTCTCCTGGGCCCCCCGTCTGCCTTGCTGGTCCCCGTGTCTCAGTCTTCTGGGTTCTCCTCAGCCTCCCCACTTTGACCCCAGAGCATCCCGAGGCTTCAGCGCTCCTCCCTGTCTACCGTCCACCCTCTCGGAAATCACGTGCCAGGCCACATGGAGGCCATGAATCCCAGTCTTCACGCCCAGCCAGGACCGTCCCCTGGACGTCCGACTTCGCCCCAGCATCGCACCCGCCCGCCCGGCACGCTGGGCTTTCCCCACGACACTGGCTCCTCCCGCATCTTTCCCACACGGGGAGTCCCTTCGTTCCAACAGGTGTTCACGCCAGACGTCTCAGAGGCTTCCTGGGCTCCCCACGCTCTCTCCCACCCGCCGTGTGAGAGGAGCACATTCTGCTCCTTCTGCCTCTGAAGGGCGCTCATGTTCTGACCGCCGCCCGCTTCCGTGGCCACCGCCCTCGTCGCCGTCTTGCTGCTGCCCCATCTCTCGTGGACTGTTCCAGCAGCCTCCCACCACACTCCACCGCTTCCCTTCCAGTGCCCCTGTCGGCTCACACATTTTCAGGGGCTTCAAGGCTCCCCAAGAGTGGCACCTTTGTCCTTGCCAGGGGTAAGAAGACCCCATGAGGTCTGGCCCTGTCCTGCCCCACTCCAGCCACTGAGCTCATGCTCTCCCATTTTCCCTCACACGTACTCCTCCACAGGCTCTCGGGCCTTCTTGCCTTTTCTCAAACAGGCCACACCTGCTGCCTCAGGGCCTTTGCACTTTTGGACATAGATGCTGCAGGGCTTTCATTCACCAGCCTGCGCGCTCCGCTGGAATGTCACCTGATCAGAGAGGCTTTCTCCGACTCCTGGCTGAGCCCTCTTCTCCTGGGCACTCTCCCCCCCACCCGCCCTGCTTTCCTATGTTCGCAGCCCTTCTCATGGTGCAGCCTTTCCCTCCTTAGTGTGCGTGTGCGCGTGGGCACGTTCATGTGTGGTGTCTCAGGAGAATGCAGCTCTACAAGACCAACATCTTTCTGTGTTTCATTCCCCCCATGGCCTCAGCTTCTACAACAATGGCTTGCAGGATAGAGGTAGCAGCAACAATTGTCCAGTGAGTATGTAAGGGAAGGGACTCTCTTCCTAAACGTCTTTTGAATGCATCCCTCTTGCCAGTCCCCACGGCCACCGCCATCTTGTGGCCTCTGTCATCTGCGGTCTGGGCTGGTTCCCAAGTCCCTGAACTGATCAGCGACCTCCAGTTTTGTCCTCCCCCCGCTCAATCAGCACCTGCTTAACATCACAAGCTTTCCAAAGCACAAATAGAAATGTTCGTTCTTCTACTCAGAACTCCTGCTAATAACACTGTAGTTTTCAAACTCCTTTTCCAGGGACTCAGCCATGTTGATCTTTCCAGAGTGACTCTTTGATGCCCCCTTATGCAGCCTGTCTCCTCCTGTGCGCCCAGCATCTTGTAGCACCACATCCTAGAACCTCACACACTCCCCAGCCCTTTCTGGCTGGGTGCTCCCTCTTCATCCTTAGGTCTCCTGCTATCACATAGAGCTCCAGACCTGGGGCATCCGTCCGCACAGAGAAGCCGGTCCTGCGTCTCCAGGCCGGCTCCCAGAGCGCCCCGAGATGCCCCTGTTACAGTGGGTGTCACCGTATGTATAACGACATGACCCGTTTCTTCTCTGCATCCAGAATGGGCCGCAGGCTCCACAGGGGCAGAGTCTGCTCTCATTCCTCACCATCTGGATCCCAGCACCTAATAGTGTCTGTGCTCAGACGGCCCGTCACGTTTTACATGTTTATTTTGCAAATTAACATCAAATATCTTCACGCAGCTATAAATTGTTTCTTCCATGTAAAGAGCTCAACAGTTCTTCTGACCTAACTGACTATTTCCCTGTCTTCTGTCTAGTATTTATTTACTCAAACATCCAAGGTCAATCTATGGTCTCTGCGTTAAGTTCTTGACTCTCTGGAACAGAGGCTTTGCATAAACTTGCACCTTTCTGTTTATTTCTTCATGTGGGTAGAGAGAAAGCAAAATTACTGCTAAGAGTACAGTCAAAATTACATTTTCTTATGCTTTGAAGAACTTCTTAATTTTACTCTTACAATTCCAGTAATTTATATATATATAAAATTATTATATATTTATATATATAATATATATAAATACATAATATGTGTGTGTGTGTGTGTGTGTGTGTGTGTATATATATATATATATATATATATAGAAGCAGACTTATTGTGATGTTGAGAGAAGGCATAGTTTGGGAAAACCCCGAGCAATTGTGGCCGGGATCTCACCCAGGACAGTGGGTTCGCCCTGCCTGGGGTGACCTGAACCATGGCGTGGGGGAAGTTCATGGCTTCCTTAGGCCCCAGGTGACATATGAATGATGGTGTGGTCGCGTATGTTACGCATTTGCATAGTGATTTCTCATAACATTCCGTGATAACTGATTTTATTAAAATCTCCCTGGTTTGATAAGAAGAGTATTTGTCAATGTGATTTTGGAGCCGAAAATGTCCAATGTCTTTCTCATGGCCTTGGCCTCTTTCTTTTTTTTTCTTTTAAGATTTTAGTTATTTATTTGAGAAAAGCAAACGAGAGAGAGCAAGAGCATGAGAAGGAGGAGGGTCAGGGAGAGAAGCAGACTCCCCGCTGAGCAGGGAGCCCGAGGCGGGGCTCCACCCCATCCCAGGACTCCAGGATCCTGACCAGAGCCAGAGGCAGCGGCTTCACCAGCTGAGCCCCCCGGCACTCAGCCTTGGTCTCTCTCACAGGGCGATTTCCAAATTTGATTTCCAGAGTCCAGGCACTGCTCTAATTTTCCTCTTGTATGTTTTAGTCAAACACCACACGGCATCTGCTACTGTGCCCGAAGCTCCGATTTTCCACAGCCCCGTCGCCTTTCTTTACAGAAATGTCCCTTCCCGCACGTGCTCATTGGTCAATACATGGTGATGTCGTTGTTGTTGTTTTCCTCAGAAACTCCAGTTTGAAACTTAGCAGTTATTTTTGATATTTTCTCTCACCTGAACATGGGCCTTTAACCTTGCAGATCCCACCAGTGAGTTTCAGTAACAGGACTGATCCCCGCCCTGCATTTTGCCCATTGTTGCCGGAAAGGTTATTTGGACCTTTCGCGTGGCTTACCCCTTGTCTCTTGCTGCCTCACTTTTTTTTTTTTTAATTTATTCATTTTAGACAGAGAGCGAGAGAGAAGTAGAGAGCATGAGTGGGAGGGGCAGAGGGAGGGAGAGAGAGAAAAAAACTCGGGCAGACTCTGCGGCGAGCACAGAGCCCGACGAGGGGCTCGATCTCACGACCTGGAGATCAAGACCTGAGCCGAAACCAAGAGTCGTCGGATGTGTCACTGACTGAGCCACCCAGGCACCCCGTCTCGTCACTTCTGATGTCATTCACTCCGGGACTCCCCAGATGTGCTTTCCCGGCATATCTGTGCCAAGGAGGGCGTTGGTGAAAGGGAGGTTAACGGTGAGCCGAAGCAGGTGCGGTCCATGGTGGCTGCCCCTTCCAGTCAAGGACGAGAGCCCCCCTGCCCCTTGGTCTGCTTCGTCTGTTCTTCCTGGGCTCTCGGCTTCTCTCACAGGGAACGTGAACTTGAGCTCCCTGGTCTTGCTCGGCTGGCAGAGGGAGCGCTGCTGCACGAGGACAAGAGATACACGCCCACTTTGTTATCTCATGAGACAATTCCTAAAACCATCCAGCTGCTCGCTAGCGCTCTCTCTCTCTCTCTCTTTCAGTCTTGAATGCGATAGTAGGGATGTGATGAGGCATTTGTCTTCAGAGACTTCTTTCTTATAACCCGGTTGCCACTCATGGCCTTCCGAGCTCTCACTTCGGTGCCACTCTCTGTGTCTCTGTTCCGTGCACCGGAAACACGCCACCCCGGGGAAGAGCCTCGGCACCTGGGATGCCTGCTGCCTCACCTCCCTCCCCTGGGAGCCTCTTAGGGATGCAGATTCTCTGTCACCATCCTGGACCAGCTGCGTCAGAAACCGGGAAGGAGACAGGATCAGCCTTCCAGGTGACTCTGAAGCTTTAGCTGGATTCTAGATATTCTCAACGGAGCATGGTTGTCAAACTTAACTCCGGAGGAACTGAAGTTCGCTGTCCTGGGGATGGAGGTGCTGAATGTTGCGTGACCTGTGGGACCACAACAAAGAAGAATGACTGCCCTGTCCTAGGGAACCCCGTCCTCCTTACGCACAACAGGACGAATCTGGTCTCACAGAGCTGCTTCCCTGCTTTGCCCGGAAGGGCTGACTTCCTGCCCTTCCGGGTTTCCTCCTTCAGTTTCTTACTCTGATTTCTGTCTTGACTTGGCTGTGTTCTCTTCCTCGGTCGAGGCCTGCATTGAGTAATGCCTCCTGCAGGGCCCTTTCCGGACTGCCTCGGCTGAAAGCATAAAACTTCTCTGTACACCCACAGGCATTTTTTCCATGAGTCTAGAATTTGCTCATTGGCATCTGCCTTCGAATGTCATCTTGATAGAAATGTCTTCTCTTCCCCATTCTGCACTGCTCCAAACAGAGTGGTGGCTTCTCTCTGTCCCCAGTGGAGTTGCCGGCCTGGGAGGGGCTCGAAGCAGGGACAGCGTCTCCTCTCCCTGCTCCCGGCGCTATAGTAGTTCTAAGCACTAGAAACACAGCGCACTGCTGGTTGACTGCACCGTGTGCAGAAATACGAAAAAAAGAAAAAAGGAAACACCCGCCCGTTCTAGTCCATGACCACACTCTCACCAGGAAGCTCAAGAAATCTGCCTCTGATAAATGACCCCGTTTGTGCACAATTGTGCATGATTGGAGAAGCTATAATTCCCACTTGCTCCAGCTGCGCAAGTCCAGAAGCCATTTTTGAATACCCCGGGGGCGACGTAGACTTGACAGTTGCCTCCATTTTCCTTCCCAATTGGAAATGATTCTATAACGAAACACAATTTCCGTCTTGTTCTAATAAAATGAAGATCACAAACAGAGTGTCAGGTCCAGTGTGAATTTTAGGAAGATAAGGCTGGAAGTACAACCCGAGAATCCCAGGCAGCAGCGGTTTGAGTTCCCCTGTCATGTGGGGCCACGGAAGGGGGTGGTGTGCTCATGTCTGGAACCCCTGGGAAAGTCAGCCTGGGTCGGGCTCCTGAGAAACGCAGGGGTGTGAACCGGGAGGCTGCGGGGCGCGACCCGCAGGGGAGACTGCTCTTTCCCCCCATGGGATTGTCTTAGGCAGGAAAAGGTTGTGTTTTTCTGTTTGGACTATCATAGAAATAGTGCTACAGACAGGGTGGTCTGAGCACCAGAAATTAATTTTCCCACTCTTCTAGTGTCCAGAGGCTTCAGTTGGGGTACGGCAATGCCAGTTTGTGGCGGCTGTTGCTGGCTTAATTAATTAACCACCGTCACAGCCTCATCTCTAAGGACAGTCGCACCAGGTGTCCAGGCTTCAACATGAATTTTGAAAAAGTCAGTTCTGTTCCTAAGAGCTGTATTTCACTTGAGGTCTTCTCTCACCGAGACTGGGTGAGTTGGGCGTCCATTGAAAAGCAGGCGTCCAGGAGAGATGAGATGCGCGAGAGTCCGGGGGAAGCAGCAGCCAGGGGCAAGAGGGAAGGGCGCGGAGGAGTCTGGGAGAGACTTGAGAAGGCGATGTGCCCGCGCCCCAGGCTGTGTTAGCTTCTAGGGCTGGTGTCACAGAGCACCTCGGGCTGGGGGACCTGCGCAACACGCACTCACTTCCTCACGGTTCCAGCAGCTAGGAGACCAGGTTTTCTGTTCTGTTCCGTTGATCTGCGTATCGGTTTTTGTGCCAGTACCAAACTGTTTTGATTGCTGCAACTTGGATGTGTATTTTGAAACCTGGGACTATGTATGATCCCTCCAGCTTTGTTCTTCTTCCTCAGTTGCTTTGGTCTCTTCTGGTTCCATATACATTTTAGTATTATTTGCCCTAGTTCTGTGAAAATTGTTGTTTGTGCTTCAATAGGAATTGATTTCAGTCTGTAGATTGCTTTGGGTAGTATCGGCATTTTAACAACACTTGTTCTTCCCGTCCATGAGCATGGGCTCTCTTTCCATTCGTCTGTGTCATTTTCTCTTTCTTTCTTTCTTTCTTTCTTTCTTTCTTTCTAATAGTTTTCACACAACAGGTCCTTCACCTCCTTGGTTAAGTTTATTCCTCGGTATTTTATTATTTTTGGTGCAAGTGTAAATGGAATGGTAGAAGGAGCTATATCTCTTTGCACTTTGCCCCCAATACAGATTCAATTTATAATGAGCAATTCTACACTCTGGAAGAGTGCTTTGCAGTTAACTAAGGAGTTACCTTGAGTACAGATGTGTACACAGCAAGGTGTAAGTAGAACATAAACCCACTTCCTCTGTGGGTTAGTAGACTAACTGTAATGTCCTATTCCTACGGTTTTGGTAACAGTCAAAGCAAAGGTAGTTATGGGCAGGTCACTGACCTGGCTCTGGGGTCAAGTCTTTGGTGCCCTGGATAATTATGATCCTACAGATTCTTCTCTGTGTTCCGTGCTGATGTTTTCTTCACGTCGAACCACACTAGACTGGTCGTGTCTCTCAGAGCTGATAGCCCAGATGCAGAAAACCACAGTCTTTAGGCTCCGAGTTTCTGCTGCCTCTGGCACTTTGCTGCTGCCTCTGGCATTTTGCTGCTGTCTCTGGCATTTTGCCTTTTGCCCTTTTGAAGCCAATTATTGGTGGATACATGCATTTCCTAAATTTGTAGCTGGGACAAGATGAGAATACATTGAATGTAGAAAGAGAATATGAGAAGAACTATAGGGATTCGGACAGTGTACTTGATCCGCTAATAGAAGAGTTAATAGGGACAAATGTAAGCTCCGAAATATCAATGACTGACTTTGGGATATCGGTGCTCTCCTTTCCCCACTTAATAAAATAAAACCAAAGCCTGCATTAATAGAAGTCCAGTTTCTAAACCAAGAGAGGCAGAAGTCCAAGGGTCACATAAATTAATATGGGGGCCATGGTGCATTTAAATACAGAGAATCTCATCAGGACTGCGAAAACAGTGAGAGGCCTAAAACCATTTTTGCGGAGGAAGAGGCAATGGGCCAAGGGTGTTCGGCTCACGCAAGAGATGGCTCAACCAGGGCAGAACGGCTCTGAGCCCTTGAAGTATTGCCTGTGGAACTGGTTCCTGTAGCTTATTAATATTTTTTTCTTATGCCTTAGACTTGTTCTCGGTGGTATCAGGTTGGGTAGAGAAAGCCAGGGGTTTGAAGTTGTAGAAAAAGAGAATTTAGCTTTGTGTAAAGATGCCGTTTTGCAGATTTGGAACAGTCTGCCTTGGGAGATGGTGAACAAGGTAAGCAAGTTAACGGAACTTCCGTGTCCAGTTTGCTAATACGTACTCCATAAGTATATGAATATGAACTTGCAGTTTTATAAGTATAAGTTATAGTTCCCACTAGTATTACTTTATTATTATTTTGTACATATTTGGATTGCTTGATTTTTTATAATCTCTCTGCATGTTATCATAGCATGATTCTCCAGGTTCGTTACACCAAAATAATCGCACACTCAACTCACAACCATAAGCAGCGACACAGTTGCTGTAGAATTCTTTGAAAAGTTCAGGATCAGATTTCTCATGTGGTTTAATTTCAAGTATAAGTTATTTTCAGTGCAAAAGTAGAAATCGATGCAGGCAGAGAACAGCCTCCTAACAAATTCCTCTCCTGTCTCCCACATGTTCTGAGCACGTAGGGGATATGAAATTGAATAACTTCATCAAAGCACTTCATGAAAATATATTTTAGCAAAGATGGTAAGTTTTGAGATCAGCAGCGTGTGTGCTGATAATTTGATTTTTAAAATTTTATGTTATACTACAATTTTTATCACAAAGAACCTTTAAAAAATACTGTGTTGGGGCACCAGAGTACCTCAGTGGGTTAATCCTCTGCCTTTGGCTCAGGTCAAGGTTTCAAGGTCCTGGGATGGAGCCCCACATCAGGCTCTCTGCTCAGCAGGGAGCCCACTTCCCCCTCTGTCTCTGCCTCTCTGCTACTTGTGATTTATCTCTTTCTGCCAAATAAATAAATAAATAAATCTTAAAAAAACATATACTGGTGTTAATAAATTTAATTATCTTAGCGTGTGTGTGTGTGTGTGTGTGTGTGTGTGTGTATTTGACCTTAAATGTCACAAACATTTTATGAAATCACAGTAACTAATTAAGTGTATAATTTTAAAGAGCTCAAGCTGTTCATCGTACCATACTGGTCAAAATCAATCGTTTTCCTTGAATGACCCACAAAGATCTCTCAATGAGCAGTAGACATTATGACGGTTTTTGCAACGATCATATTTGGTAAGATCTGACTGCATTTTTATTGTCAACACCTATCTACCTTAAACCCAGACAAATAAACTACTTTCTTGCCTATTCTCTTTTTATTAGCTATTTCTTAAAAAGTGAATGAATGTTCAAGTTCAGAGAGTCTTTAAAACATGAGGATAACAACAGAGTAGCCAAAGCAAAAAAACTCAGGCAATACCAAACTATACTTGGAAACCACTACAGCCAGCATACTTCTAGTTACTTCATTTCTAATGGAAAAGAGCCAATTAACTGAGGAACAGAGAGAATGGTTTAATACATAAACAGCCTTCAAAATGAGATCCTGTGTCTAACACCCTATCGTGGGGACTGAGGACGGCACCTGTATTCTCTCGGAATATAATGGATTCTGTGCGCGCCTCCATCATTTACCATCATTACCACTTCCCAGTTCTCTCTCTACGACTTGTTTCCAACCCTCACTGTTCAGCCTAGTCAGTCCAGTGCCTTCCACAAGATAGGCTCAAATCCTTTTAATGTAAAGTGTGGCTTGGGGCCACCTAAGGTGGAGACAAAGCAACACAAAAGGAAAATACATCAGGTTGAGCCTCTGTGAGTGCTTTGGGCTCTCTCCAGGCAAGGCTTGGGAGATGGAGGGTGTCCGACTCTCTGTGTCTTCTGTCTCTCAGACCTCATTCTTCCTTCCTTTCTCTCCTTTCTGCTCTTCTGCAGTGATTAAAATAAAACCTCTGCTATTTCATTTTCCAAGGGAATCATAAAAGAACATGAACACCAGAAAGGGAAGATGATGGGGTCACCCTAGGGTATGCCCACTGCCCATTCTGTTCTGTCATTTTTGTGATTAAAACCTGGTAATAAATACTTGTGTTCAGATGTCTCTCTCCACTTTTGTATTGCACACGCACACACACATATGCACGTTGACCTCTTTTGATCATTTGAATTCTTCATCCTTAAAGAGACTAGTTAATTCAAAATTTATATTTTCAACCTCAACTTTCTGTTTAACATAAAGTTTTAAAAATTTGTTTTGTTATAGATGGCCTTAACCATGGAATAGTTGTCAAGGACTTTGTAGAAGTCAGTGAATTAAATATCATTCAGAGCACTTAAATTCTTTTTATAAATTGTTTACAGTGTCAACCTTGAAGGAAAGTTCTCGTGCCTGTATATACCACCCCCAAAGTGCAAAATCATGCTCTTCACTGCATAAATTTTTTCTTATTTTAGTAGTGCATGTAGTTTGAAACATTAAAATTAGACAACTCAGCTCATCACAAAAGATTTACAAATATGTTTTTTATCCATGCTTTGAGTTATAGTCTTATTTCACAAATATATTTTAGGTAAATAATTCTTTCAGGGTTGATGATCCATCACCTTCTTGTTTTTTATATCTTTATTATAAAACCAAGGGAAAAAGGTAGGTCTACTGAAAGTTGCCATGAGAAGATTCTCTTTGTGTAAGCTAAATGAAACAAAAACTCCTTTGGAAGAAAAAAAGAAAAATTGAAAAAAATACTTTGAAGGATAGGCAAGTTAGAGGAGACTAGAATAGTACACGTCGATACCAAGCATCACTTTTACATGAAAGATATGGAACCAATTAGTAGATCTGTATAATAAAAGATAGTCAAGTTTTGTTCTACTAATTTTTTCTACATATATACCATAAACTCTGTTCTGTATAATTACACTGATTTCTTAATTAAACTGCTTGAACTGATTGCTCTGATAATCAGGAGTGATTGTAATCAGTGAAATTAAGATAATCACATTAGCACAAAATGCCACATTTTTACACACACACACACTCACACACATACTCACACTCATGTAACCATGCTCTAAAGTACTACATCTATTTGGGTTTTTGTGCATGGGAGGTTTTATTTCTAGAGGGTTCCTTCATTTCTGCCCATGGCTGCCAGTGTTTGTACGTGCTTATGGGATGTCCAGTTTGTCAACGTCTCTGCAGTTCTAAGATGGGCTCAACTGCCACACCATTTTACACCCTCTCTATCTCTGTATCTCAGTGTTTCCCTGATGTTGTCTGAGTCATTTAATTCTGTAGGGATGTCACTTGTCTGTTCTCTTTCAACTCCCTCTTTCATCCCTTAATCTTCTGGCTAGTTGCTTATCTTTACTGTCAGCTCTTCTCTGGACTGTGGCTTCCAACGCATTAAAGACTTCAAAGGGGCTAAGTCTTTTTGATCCAACCAAAATAAAAATCTATTTTTTTTCTTAGTTTGGGGCTTCAATATTTTTTATTACTCATATAGGAACCCTAGAGAAATGTTTACTATAAATCCTTTTCTCCTAACCTTAGGTGTGTGATAATGATCTAAATTTTCTTTGATGCTTAGAAAATACAAGATCCTAGTCTAGTACAAAAATGAAACCAGTCAAAACTTAAGAAGCTCAAGTGTGAATGTGGCAGACAAAAATTTGACCTCACAATGAGCAATATATGGGCAAGGCCAAAAGTCTGAATATTGTTTAAATAATTGTTATAAAATGGTGCTAGAACTGATTATATATGATAAAGAACTTAAAATCTAAGGAAAATGAGATAGGATTATTTAATAAATGGGCTAGATAATGGGTTAATTTGGAATCAATGAATCAATGTGCAACATTCGCTTTGGATCCCTTGAGGCTGGGAAAGGGGGACAGGTCTTTTGCAAAGCATGCATTTCCTCCAGCTGTTGGATTTTGTGTGTGGTGTCACATGAGGCATGGCACCAGCAGGAAGAGCTTGGAGGCCACAGGGAATTTCATTTCATCCCATGGGCTGCTGGATTCATAAGCTCAATGTAAAAACATGCATTTGAGTACAGTTAGGTGTTCAGCTGATCTCTAGTCTTTCTAAACAGATCAAGTGCCATGTATTTACTTTATGTAATTTCTTTGAGTTGGCCATGGATCTCAGATTTCCCTGACTGTTGTCTCTAGTCCTGTGTTGGGGAACACACCACCAGCGTGGACAGATGTCGACTCATTGCACTTTTGTGTTAATAATAAATTAATGTTTGTGATATGTGGCATTTCTGAAAAGATTGAAAACTTCTCTTGGAATTCTTTTTGTTTTTCTTTCAAGGAAATGCTATATAACAAATAATAGAATATCCAAAGACACATTCTCAGAAAGGTGTGACAGTAGGGCTGGGGCAGGGGTGGGGGTGAGGGGCATTTCATCTCCAATACCTGCTCGTCATATCACTAAGGATATGGTCTCTGCTCTACTCTAACACAACTCAACATTTTTGTGTCCTCAGTCCACATGCTCTCATTTGTCAATGATTCTTACTCTTCTTGTAGATTTTTATTAATTATGTCCCCTAAATGAGTGTGAGAAAGTGTTTGACTCGACTTCATTTATTTCTTCCGGAAAGGGTCCATTTTGTATGTGGTCTGCTAGTTTTTTACCTATTAGGTTACGGTTTCAATAATGGAAGGAAAACCAGAAAACAAGCATGGTCTGGTTGGGTAGTACAGAAAAGTAGAGGGAGACAGAGAGAGAGAGAGAAAGAGAGGGGGGAGAGAGGGAGAGAGAAACCATTTGGGTTTTGCTGTTTGTTTTTATAAGGATTATTTCATCTTGCGTCCTGCGTGAAGGATATACTCACGCAGGAAGTCCTGCGCGATGAAGGATATACTCACGCAGGAATCCCTGCATGATGAAGGATATACTCACACAGGAATTCCCGTCCTTTACTTCGTCGTTCCCATTTCTAGCTAAGCTGAAGTCTTGTTATGCTGGGGAGTCTTTGGTTGAAGACAGGTGACTTTTGTGGCCCGCCCTAATAGTCGGTTTTATATTTGATGCAGACAAATAGGCTGGAAAAAGAGGCAAGACAGGCACCACTGTCACATAGGTGAACTATCAGGAAAGCATGGCCCTAGACCTGGGTTTAGAGGCTGACCAGGTGACCCTTCCAGGGCAAAAGCAGATATATCTCTAGTGTCCCTCAATTGATTGGAAGGTGACAGAAAGGTACAAACTCCAGTGACAACATTTTGAAATATCCCTGACACTTAACTCCTTTTACCCTTGCTCTGACTTTTTTGACCTTCTCTTCACATTTAATAATGACTTTAAAAAAAGATTTATTTATTTGAGAGAGAGAGAGAGAGAGAGAGAGAGAGAGTTGGGAGAGAGACAAGCAGACTCCCCACTAAGTGTAAAGCCTACGTGGGGCTCTATCTTATGACCTGAGACCATGAGCCAGAATCAAGTGTTGGATGCTTAACAGACTGAGCCATCCAGGTGCCCCAATATTGAATAATGAATTTTTAAACAACAGCACCTGAGACTAACCGAGGCATTTGCTATTCATCCATGAAACTTAGTCGGTGTGCATGATATTGGATTTCTAAAAATGTTTAAGACACTGAAAATCGGTTGATCAAGAATAACACATTCTGCATGTGGGGACACTAAATACTGATTTTGCATGGATAGGGCCGTTCTTCGTGTGCAGACCTAACAGCGGTAGACACATTTGACCGATGGCTTTTGTGGTCACAGGCACCCTGGGAGGGGCGGGCTCACTCGATTTTGTTGGACGCTGAAGCCTCTGGCAAGTCCTGAAATTGGAATTGATAATTTCCTAGGGGGCAGCATTAATCTCTCTTCCTTAATGTGTCACACGGCACATATTTTTCTACATGAGCTTCTCTGGGGACAATAGTTATAAATGCTTAATGGGGCATGTGTCTGAGTATAAAAAAGAAAAATGTGATGATTAATGAGACTCAGAAAGAAAGCA
This sequence comes from Mustela nivalis, assembly GCF_964662115.1. NCBI lineage: Eukaryota > Metazoa > Chordata > Mammalia > Carnivora > Mustelidae > Mustela > Mustela nivalis. The sequence goes on from NC_139034.1 coordinate 85,727,409, forward strand.
AGCGGTTGAAGCAGGACTGTGGGAAACAGCACCATGGGTCAAGGAACAGAGACGAGCCTGTGGTTCCAGGCTCCACTGAAGACCGTTAGAACCAGTGTCCATGGCGCTGACCAGACTTGAACTAGCTCTGTGTGACCAGAAACTAACCTGTGGATCAAAACTATTCCCTAGTGGGTTATGAGGGCTAAACGTGTCCAAATTCAGCTCCTCCGAGAAAAAAAGTTCTAAGTGATTATTATGCAGACAAGAGGCATAATTTGTACCCCAAAGCTGTACCTTCTCTACCTCAGAATTATTGAAAAACACAAACAGGATTTATATAAATAAAATCACTTGACATTAGGTTCTCTGTAAATATAGTTTTATAAAATATAATCATGTCTAAATATGTGTGGGGGCACCTGGGTGCTCCGTTGTGTAAGCATCACACTATTGGCATTGGTGCGGGTCATGATTTCAGGGTCCTGAGATCGAGCCCTGCTGTGGGCTCAACACTCGGGACTGTTTGCGATTTCTCCCTCTGCCCCTCATCCCCCCCATCCTGGGCTCTCATGGCTCCTTCTCTCTTTCTCAAATCAATCAATTAATTAAATCTTAAAAAAGTATATGGCTTAAGAAGTTTATAATGTTCAAGACATCATAATCAGGGAATTTGGGCTTTTAATTGTAGTAAAATACATCGAAAATAAAACATACCATTTTAACTATTTAAAGTATATAGTTCAGGGGCAGTTCACACATTCACAATGTGGTGCATCCGTTAGCAGCATAAGCGGGGGAACAGAGGGAGGAGAGGGAGAAGCAGCCTCTCCGTTGAGCAGGGAGCCCGAGGCGGGGCTTGATCCCAGGACTCTGGGATCATGACCTGAGAATAAGGCAGACCCTGCACTAACTGAGCCCCCCAGGTGCCCCTGTTTTGGTTACTGAAACTTTGTAGTAAGGTTTGAAATCAGAGAGTGAGGCATCCAACTTTGTTTTCTTTTCTTTTCTTTTCTTTCTTTCTTTCTTTTTCAAGATTGTTTTGGCTATAATGCCATACAAATTTTAGGATCAGCTTTTTCATTTTTGCAAAAAAGGGCATTGGGGTTTTGATAGGGATATATTATAGCTTTTTTAATATGCAAAATGTCCTGAGAAATGAAGGAGCAGTTGGCCCACTCTTATCTCCTTTGCTCCCTTGGATAGGCATTTTTGTTCCTAGTGGTATTAGTTGTAGTAGGTTGATTTACCAAGGAATAGTTATTATATAATAACCAGGGATTTGAAATATTAGTACTCATTATTTCTGTAATCATATAGCACATTTTTCATTTTGTTATCTTTTGAAATAATAAAGCTAGCAATAAATGTGTAATGATGATTTATTGAAAGTAAACTTCACGTAATCACCACTGAGCAAACAGAGTAGACCATTGCCTGAGCCCCTAGAATGCAGGGTTGCTATATTATTTGAAAAGTACTGGGATTTTCTACCAAATAGTGGGAGACAGGAACCATATTCAATAGATAGAGAACTTCTGTAAACCAAGAAGAAAAAATAATGAAATATACTATAAGATATTGGATAAAAGACTGGGATTAGCACCACGGAAGATAATATCCTAAGACTAATAAATTTACCTAAAGATTTTCAATGTTATAACTCATCAGGGTGCTGGAAATTAAAACCGCTTGCCCATAAGCATGGTTCCACTGAACAGCGAGTACTGGTGAGAAGGTGGACAGCCCGAATTCTAGTATGTTGCTGGTGGGAATACAAAATGGTACAGCCGCCTTTGAAAACTCTGACAGTTTCTAAGAAATTCAAATTTATGCATCCTCTGCGTTCCAGCAACCCCACTTCTAGGTACGTGCCTTATAAAAATGAATGTATTATTTTACAAAATGACTTGTGCAGGAATGTTGGTAGCAGCTATATTCATAATTGACAAAAACTGGAAACCAATCCCGTGGTAGACATTTTGTTCTTTCATCTGTTGTCTGCTCTTGGACCCATGCTCGATGGTTTGAGTTGTGATAGCTTTAATGTATCTGATGTTTTAATGTTACACCTCTTTAATGTTACACCTCCCCGTGTAACACGTGGCTCTATTTTTAGCTCACTGAAGAATTAAAGCATTAAAAATAATTTTTCAGACTTTCTGTTATCTTCAGGGAGTGAGTTACTCCAAAATGTCTCATCTGATAGAGCAAACTTTGCTCCTATGAAATTTCACCCCCCCCACCTCCCCTACCATTTTTTTTTTTTTAAATTGGGGCATGGAGCCCAATGTGGGGCTTGAATTCACAACCCTGAGACCAAGACCTGAGGTGAGATCAAGAGTTGGATACTTAACTGACTGAGCTACCCTGGCTCCCCTGAAATTTCACTTTTAAAATGAGTTAAAAGTTGGGCACCTGGGTGGCTCAGATGTCTGCCTTCATCTCAGGTCATGATCCCAGGGTCCTGAGGATCGAGTCCTGCATCGGGCTCCCCATTCAGCCGAGAACCTGCTTCTCCCTCTCCCTCTGCCTGCCACTCCCCTGCTCCTCCTGCTCTGCCACTGTCCCTGTCAAATTAATAAATAAATCTTCTAAAAAACAAAATAAAATGAGTTTAAAATCATGCGTATCTGTGATGCCTTTGGAATTCATGAAATCGCGTGTCCTCCATGTTCTGTCAGCGAGTGTACCTGGGGGAGACTGGAAGGGAAATATGAAAGGGTGAGAGACCACATCCCGTAACGACCGATACCTCAATAAGTGTCCAATGATACTCTCCATTCCTGTCTTCTGAGTTGATCCTTAGGTACTGGTCAGTGACAGAAATACTTGAAGAGTTCTCGCCCCTAATTTTTTTTTTTTTTGAGATGTAATTTTTTAACAACTGAGTTGGGTTACTTTTTAAAAAATTTTTTTAATTCACGTGAAATTAACAGAAGTCACAGTTCTATACATTACTCCGTGGTCATTGGTAAGGTTGTCGTAAGCGATCGCACTCATCCCCCCCACATCCCGCTTTGCCTGAATTTTAAAAGTTGGCAACTCGTTGTTTTACCTTTTATTTCAAGTGCATCATGTTTTAATAACTTTGAGGAACGTTTGTATTATTCTGTTTCTGTTTTTGTTTTTACTGGGCTCAGACATAAACAGTATTTTGTATTAACAATGTCAATGGTGTACTGCATTTTATTTATCATTTTTTGAAAGTGCATCAGTGTTTTGAAGCTAAGACCCCTTCTAAAATTTGAAATATGAAAAATCATCTTAAAGTTCTCTAAGATGAATAGACAGTGGATTATAGAGGGGGAGAGTGAACGGGCCACATGCGTTTATACTGTGTGCATTCTGAATTTACAGTTCCTACATCAAGGGCTGAAGAAATATGATGCAGTTAAATCTGTGTTGCTATAAAACTGTCACTTCGGGTCTGTTCTGGAATATTTAGAGAGTTAATAATTTAGATCTGGTTTAGGTACACAGGCCACACCTGATTCCTGACAGGCGTATACATCACAGTAATATACAATAGAAATTCTGTAGAACAGGTGATTGAAGGGCACCTGGGTGGCTCAGTGGGTTAAAGCCTCTGCCTTCCACTCAGGTCATGATCCTGGGGTCCTGGGATCGAGCCCTGTATCGGGTTATCGGGCCGTGAAGTCTTAAATTTGGCACTCTTTCTCTTACTCTAAATGAGACGTTGAAGGTAATTTTCTGAGATTGTAAAATCCTAGCAGATTTTCTCAAAATGAATTTAGGTGGCCATTTGCCCCAGAATCTCCTGGAATGTTTGTGTAAAATGCAGGGTCTTAGATCCCATTCCAGAATGCTTGAATCACAGTGTCTGGACGTGGGACTGGGGCTTGATTCTTAAGGGGGAAGAAATGGCCCCCCAAGGTGAGCAGCCTTTTTAGGGGGAGAAAAGTGTTACCCATGGTTTGCTGTCCTTCCTAGGACCACCTAGGACACAGACAGAACATCTGGGGTATTATAATTTATGGCAGAGGTTGATGGGGAAGGAGTGATAATGAAAAATAGGTTGAGAATCACTGAACTAGAAAAACCTGTTTTAGGGGCGCCTGGATGGCTCAGTGCATTATGTGTCTGCCTTCAATTCAGGTCATGATCCCAGGATCCTGGGATGGAGCCCCATGGCCATGGCGGGCTCCCTGCTCAGTGGGGGAGGGGTCTGCTTCTCTGCCTCTCCCTGTCCATCTGCCCCTGCCCCTACTCCTGTTCTCTCTCTCTCACTCTCAAGTAAATAAATAAAATCTTCAAAAGAAATCTATTTTTAAAAAAAAACCCTCATTTCCTTTTCAGGCATCCTAAAATTTGGGTTCGACCCAGGCAGGAGACCTGTGTGAGGAGCGGCATTCCTTTGCAGATCTAAGGTTCTGTGGTGTGAATAACATAATCTCTACATTCCTGCTTCCAGCCTCCATTCCTGATGAGCACATTGATAAGATAAACCTTTCAAAGAGGTTCTTAGAAGACTGTCAATTGTTATGGAAATTCCCACTTCTGTGTTTTTCGGAAACCTTTCCATTGATGTTTCTATTACCCCTTCAGGGAGAAAGGACTCTGCCTTGATTTTTTGTGGTTATCCATCTTTAGCTTTTTATTGAGAAATCAAACCAAACCTACAGAAGAGGTGAGCCAACCAGACAAAGAACTTTGTACCTCCTTCAGCCAGCCTTACTGTTTGCTAACGTTTTACCACATATAAATTATCTTTTCCTCTATCTAAAAAGGCCTGTGCATGGCTTAAAACGGGGCCAAGATTTAGAAGCCCTGGTTCCGCTGGGTTTCCCTTGTCTTTCCCTCCGCTGATTTTATTTACTTATTTTTTTTTTTTAGGATTCTTAAACTCATTAGATTTATTTGTAATTGTTTGTCTTCAAAAGGAATCTTTGAGAATTAAACAGTTTTCGAACTTTTTTTCCCCCCACCATGAAAAGTAGAAATAGAATAAATTTTGATAAGAAGGAAAAAGGATTTAACAGCCAAGGCAGGGGCGCCTGGGTGGCTCAGTGGTTGAGCCGCTGCCTTCGGCTCAGGTCATGATCTCAGGGTCCTGGGATCGAGTCCCGCATCGGGCTCTCTGCTTGGCAGGGAGCCTGCTTCCTCCTCTCTCTCTCTCTGCCTGCCTCTCTGCCTACTTGTGATTTCTCTCTGTCAAATAAATAAATAAAATCTTTAAAAAAAAAAAAAATAACAGCCAAGGCAGATACTGGGTTAAATATTCCTTTAAAACTTGAAAACCATTTTTTTAAAATTTCTTTTCAGCATAACAGAATTCATTGTTTTTTGCACCACACCCAGTGCTCCATGCAATCCGTGCCCTCTATAATACCCACCACCTGGTTCCCCCAACCTCCCACCCCACGCCCCTTCAAGACCCTCAGATTGTTTTTCAGAGTCCGTAGTCTCTCATGGTTCACCTCCCCTTCCAAAGCCTCTGCTGATTTTTTAGCTGTAAAATCTTTGTGAATAGGGACCCGCGGTCATCGTGAGAATCACGTGAGTATCATGGAACACCGTGTAGCCAGATACCCACACGGGCTCCTAGAATTCCCAAAGCAGTTATGGTCCCCAGGTTGCCGTCCAGGTCCTCTCCTCCGCGTGCTACCGGCACGTCATCCACACAGATAAATCGTGGCACTATCTGGAGACTCGTAGGAGGAGCCAATTCCAAGCTGGACTCTTGGCTTTGGTTATGCTGGTGCTGGTGGGGACATTCTGTGGTGACAGCTGACACTATTAGAGCTCCTTAGCACATTTTCTGATGTGTTTGCATCCATTTTTCAACCGCAGTAGCTGAAGTTTTAGAGACTGAATGTTTCTTTTTAAATATCAAATCATGCAGACTTCTCCATGGAGCTCTGGGCAGCTTGATGACAAAGCCACAAGTATACAGGACATGCTGAATCGGTTCCAAGCAGCCCCACTCTAAGAGGCAGCCTCGGCTCCATTATTCTGTTTGGTCCCCAGATGGTTGTTTCTCCCCCCGGCTGTTTTCCTGCGGATTTTATTGTCGCAGAAAGACCTGGGGTGGCCAGGCCATTTGACTTGACTGGCAATTCGCCCCTTGTTACTAAAATGGATCTTGATTCCTGTTGTGATTTCTTTTTCCTATTGTGATTTTGAAATTTCTCTACCCCGATGCTGTTCTTGTTGAGAATCCTTGGAATCCTGCTGCCCACGCTGAGTGCTAGTTCCAGCAGGTTACCCTGTGGTTTGGGGACGTCACAAGATCGGAGTCCCTTTGTCCTTAGAGAAACAATTAATTCTAGGATCTGCATCATGGACTCAAGAGAATTAAAGTAATTCTTATACTCATGTTCTTACAACCAAAGTACTTAGAAAAGTGCTCAGTGTGTGTTAGTATTGGAAAATGTACCTGGCATAGGAAGTGTTCGGATCTGGAGCACACAGCCAAGAAAGAATTATTGAGACATCTTCAGTGCAGAAAGGTGGTTTTATTGAAGCAGGGGGACAGAACCTGTGAGCAGAACTGGGGTTCAGAACACAACTGGGGTTGTGAGCATGACTGATTGTAGACTTTCAAGTTGGGAATGGTTTAGGGATAGCATAAGTCTCTAAGGAATTTTGGAAGCAAGGTTTCCAGGACCTTGACGGGACTAGCTATTGTTATAAAAAGGCCATTTATTACTGTCTACTAAAACCTTAGTCGTGAGACCCTGTGGATGTGTAACGGTGAGCCGTGTGCTTGGGGGAGGACTGCTGACATGCATCTGGGGAGGGCGGGTTAATGGATAAAGGAACTTTCCAAAGGAATTTTTATATTTAAAGTAGACTCACAGGGCCCTGGGTTGGGCTAAGATGGCCTTTGGCCCTTAGCAAAGTGCCAGCATCCAGGCAGCTGAGCTCCCAGAGGAAGGTCCCTCTGTCTGTTTCTAGGGCCTGACGATGAGCTGTAAGTCGGAAGGACATTTAATGTTTCTTCTGCTTTTGTTTCCCTGTCATACCCTCTTCTTTTTCAGAATTCTCTGTTACGAATCAATTATTTAGCAAATGGCCCTTTCTGCGGTCCTTCTTTATGTATGGGTACTTCACAGTGTCCAGTTTTAAGACTTAGCAGACATAGAATTTAGCTCACTCTACAACTTGCGTGTGTGTTTATAGGAAAAACGTTTCTTTATTTTGTCCACGGCTGATTGGCTCTGTTCGTCGGTCTCCACCATGGCACCCAGGGGCTACCCAGGCAGCATGTCTTCTGAGGTTCCAGCTCAGTTCTGTCTGATAATGTAAACAGCCCTTTTGGAAAACAGCCCTTCCAACTGGGGAAAAGACAGGCTCAAATTGTTCCCACTTCTTTTCTCCTTGGGCTGAGGTGTGGTGCAACGAGAGGGGTGGGACTTACTCCTGGGCCGCTGTGGCAGGAAGTTCTGGAATTCCTGGGCGTATTGTCCTTGTCGTCTGTGGACGTTCTTGGGCCCATTCCTCAAGGGCCTCAGGCTGTCCCCAGTCGCGCGCTGAGCTTGCCCTTCTGGTCCCCCGAGAACCAGCTGTTAAAATTTCAGGAATTCGTCAGTCGGTTGTGGAACAGTTAAACAAAGCCTGCAGTAAAAATTTAAGTAGATAAACTTACAATTAAGTTGATTGTAATAAAGAGTAATTCTCCAGGGGCGCCTGGGTGGCTCAGTCGGTCAAGCGTCTGCCTTTGACTTGGGTCATGAACTTGGGGTCCTGGGATGGACCCTGGACAACAAATTGTTTACAAATAATTAAATACATAGTACTCAGGGCTGACTGGAGGGCGTTTGTTGCCCACAGAATGGTGTCTGAGTCCCGTAGCATGATGTGTCGTGTCCTCACTGACCCCGTCCTCTGAGCACTCCATGGTGTCCCCCTCCCCAGCATGCTCGTCGCCCCTCACTATCTCCCACATAGTCCTCCTCACCGCTTTCGTGCTCCAGGAGACTGTTGCTAAATCCACTTGGCTTATATTCTAGACTCCCATTCAGCATTTAAAACTCGGAAGGTTTTGAAAAAATTTAGAATAAACCTTAAGTTATGGATTCTAGATACGTTATTATAGGGTTTTTTGACGTAGAGTAATTATAAGAGAAGGAATCATTTGGAGATTGGTACCCAGTGCTGGGATGCATGATATACTGGCCGCTCATTGGCTCATTCACTTGTGCCAGTGCCCCCGGGACATGGGGTCAATGGACAGGAAACTGAGGCCCCGAGAATTCGGCAGCTCGCCCCAGTGGGGCCAGAGCTCCAAGCCAGTCTGTGGAAGCCCAAGGTCAGTGTCTCACAGACTCCTGTTATGTGTCGTTCACTACACAGGTTCATGGTGGATTCTACTCCGAAATCAGACAGCAGGGGTGCTTGGGTGGCACAGTCAGTTGGGTACCGGGCTCTTGGTTTCAGCTCAAGTCCTGGTTTCAGGGTCGTGAGATCGAGCCCTGCGTCGGGTTCCTTGCTCTGTGCAGAGGCGGCTTGGGACTCCCGCTCTCTGTCCTCCCCCCTGCTTTCTCTCCCGCTCTCAAACAAATAAGTCTTTTTAAAAATATCTGACAACATTTTATGAATGTTTTTCTAATAAATCTGCCTCATACTGTATTTGTAGCGTATGTGCTTTGCTATGAGAACTTCAAAGCACTGTGTTAATATTAGTTAATTCAAGATGAACAATTTCATTTGCTAAAAAAAATAAACATTTGGGGGAAAGTACTATTTATCTTCTAGGGAAACCATTGGTAAATATATTTAATCAACTGTCTGCTGTTGTCAATGAACTGTTCAAAATTAAGGGCTAGAAGGGTTCTGGGGGTGGGGGCAAGAAGTGAATCCGTCTATCCTTCATGTGCATAGGGAGAGCCGGGAATGGGAGTGAGAAAGGACACCTGCGGACCGTGCCGCAGGGCCGCTCCCAGATATGCAGCGAGGACAAGAAAGGCCAAGGACTCACCTTCCTGGATGTTTTGATGACTGAAGAGGGAGATGCCCAAGGGAGCAATGGTGGCGCCATGCCATGTCAGGTTACACTTGATCCTGGAGGATTGTGGTCTTTGAGAAATTCTTTGGTCACAAACTACCACCATTAAGAGAATCTGTGTTGTGAAAAGAGTTCAATTCTTAATTGGAGAAAGAACATATTCAAGGGGAAGCCCCTTGGCAGGTGGACAGATGTGGACAGACTCCTACTGGGGACAGCTTTGAAGGCGAGGACGGAAGTGAAGCAGTGCGGGCCCTTGGAGCCATGTGTTGCCACTGTTGAGAGGGCACTGGGGTGTGTCTGACTTCCCTAGGGAGAGAGATTTGGACAAAAGGCCCTCCGACTTCAGGAAGGCCACACTGGGCTGGGTGTGGGTTACCTCTACTGTCACCATGTCACCCCCATTTTAGAGGGGCTCCTCAGTCTCATTTTTCACCCCCACTGCACATGACATCAACGCGATGTCCTTCCTCGAGAGAGGACGACAGGAGTAGCCATGTCCACCAGGACTGTTGGTGCCCCTTGTGACATGTGGTTAGCTCTGGGGAAGAGGGTGACACACTAGATATTGGAACACATAAAAGATTTGGGGTACCATAGAATAGAAGGGACATTTGAGTGACACTCCAGACTATAGAGAAGCTTCATGGAAAGACAGTATGTTCAGTGACGTATGCATTTGAATCCAAGCCATTTAGTAACGGATTGTGGTATAATGGGGGAAAAAAAGACTCACTGTTGCTTTAATTACAGTTTTTATGGAAAATGCATTAATGGCTTTTTATCAAGACTGTGATACTGCTATTAACTGTGGAAACCATGATGGTGCTTTGGGGAACTGATGAGATTTCTGTGAGGCTGGTCCTAGAGCCCATCGTCAGAAGCAGAGACTAGAACAGTCTCCCCATGCCTATGGCATACCTTGTACTAACGAACTCACCTTTGCCGTTGAGCTGGAAACAAGGTCACCTTCCAGCTGTGCATTTGTTCTGGTAATTGGCGTCTATGTTGACCTATCTGGCTTCTTAATCTGGATAGAAAAGGCTTTGGCCCACAGTCCTTTTCGGGAATGGCGGACACACTCCCAAGAGGCCATTGTAGAAAGAGAAGTTTAATGTCCAGAGTATAAACTTTGCTTTAAGCCCATGGGCCCTAAAGAGATAAAAAAATAAAAGTTACATGAACTGGTGCCTCCATGAGCCTGGTGAAGTAATTTCTTTTTATTATCTTGCCCTGTAAAGGGTATACAAACTAAGCATTCGGAAACAACAAACTGTAAGAACATGTTCCCCTTTCTGAATACTTAGGGTGGCTGTAATAGGAAATCTCATTGACAGACCGGGAAGAAGTCTGAATCTGAAGACAAAGGCCACTGATCCTACCTAAACCAAGGAAGGCCAGAGGGCAGTGGATGTGTCTGCGTGGACTTTTATGGACGTTAGCGTTTGAGATACGAGTGCAACACTCCGGTGTTGGTTCACGGTGTGGACGGAGCACGTGCTCTAACTGCCTACTCTTTTCATTTTCCAGCACTCCGGCTCCTGAAGGAGGGTGCGGATCCACACACTGCCGTTTCCTCGGGAGGCTCCCTGCTGCATCTGGTGAGAGCCTTGGACTGGGACGCGTGGGGGTCAACGCAGGGAGGAGAATCAGTTGTGGGTTCAAAATCCAATAGCCAAATGGACCTCTTTTTTTTTTTTTAAGACTGTTTATTTAATAGAGGGTGCAGAGAGCATGAGCGGGGGGAGGAAGAAGCAGACTCCTCACTGAGCAGGGAGCCCCATGCAGGGCTCGAACCCAGGACCCTGGGATCAAGACCTGAGCCAAAGGCAGAGGCTGAACGATGGAGCCTGCAGGCCATCCTCCAAATGTATGTCTGACAGATGATCCTCAAAACATGACACTTTCAAATGATCAGGCATGGATAATGAGCTGCGGTATTTTCTAATTACTACATTGGAGTTTGTGATTAATCTTTAACAAATGGAGTTAGAACTTCTGTCCTAAAGAAGATACTTCTGAAAATAAAGCAGATACCTTGTATCTACTCTAGACTGTTAAACAATCATTCTTTTGCCTCTGCACTTTGTCTTTCTGGCTGCAGTGGATTTCCTCTATTCTCTGCTTGTGACCAGGCACATATAAATGTGAATAAAGCTCACCTGCATTTTTTTGGAGACAAAGCCGTGGATAACTAAGTGAATCAACTAATAAGCGATTGCATAAACAAGAAAATATTATGTTAGGATCATGTGCCAGAAATCTTTGCTGGTTCACTTAAAAATTCAATAGTAGGATCAATTACGTAGTCTTAGGGCTGATGTAATGATTAAGACTTAATTTTGAAAAATATCAAAATTAACATAACATTAAAAACCTAACTCAGAGGCACCCAGGTCAGGGGTGAGCTGTCTTTCTTTGTGGTACATTGAACTCTGTTAAAGAAGGTCAGGCATCAAACAGCCCCAAGCTCTGGAACGCGCCCCCAGTTCTCAGCCTTAATTGCATGTTGGAATCACCCAGGAGCCGTAAAATGCGGACACCTGCCTCCCAACCCTAGCCGGGTCCCTGGAGATTCTGACATTTTTCTGGGATATGACAATTCAGAGCTCCCCCAGCTGACTCTGATTTGCAGCTGAGGCTGAAAACCACTGCAGACAAGAGAAACATGTACCTACCAAAGGTTCAAGATATCCAGGGGACACAGGCAATCACATTATGCGCTCAGCGGAATAGAAAAACAACTCAGAATAGTGATAAGAGACAGTCTGTAGAAGAAATGTCAACTGTTTCTCTTCAGCTTTAATTGAGATGAAAAGAGAGATTTCTAGATAACTTTTTCCTTCTCTGGAGGGTTTTGGTTTTGAAACCTCTCCATTTTGGACTCCGATCATTACGTGGCTTATATGAAACTGCTAAGGAGCTATGTATGCCTCCTTAGTTCCTAGATCCCAGGTCTAACAGTGATAAGAAATACTAGCTTGACTAGGGACGTGCTAACAGCTTCGCACAAGCAAATATTTTCCTCTTGGTTGACATGGTTATCTCCTACCAGGAGGTCCAGTGATCAGCACGTTCAGAAGGAGATGAGGCCAGGCCTTGCTTTCTTTTCTTGGGAGTGTCTACACCTGCCTCTGTGCCCCCTGTTAGAAGAGGATCAGGAGAGAATTCGAGCCCATGCCAACGGCTTTTGATCTTTTCTTTTCATATGTAACTTCATGTACATTTACCCCTTTCATGAAGTTTGAGAAGATGCTTAAGCTCACTGAGGCTTATTTTTCCCACCTGTGAAATGGGCATATTATCTGGAACATTGTGTTCAGAGTATTTACTGTGATGAATATATATCACAGCTGCATTGTGATGGTCGGAGAGAAAGGAGAAGAACTGGTCAGCCATAAGGTGTCTTTGATATGTTAGATATTGATCAATAGCTACATTACAGTGTATTATTTAGGGTGCATTTTCATATAAATTAATTTTTTATTCACTGTAGCTCTGTGTGCTTGGGAATATGCCTGTGTGACTTTCCTCTGACAGAATATGCCTCTGACTGGAGACACAGACACACACAATGTTCTTGCCACATCGGTTCCCCAGTGATACCTAAAGGGGCTCATTTCAGTTTTCAGAGAGCACACGGTCCTTCTAATTCAACTACTGGAAGACAGACCTTCTCTGTAAACAAACGATGTGAATTCATTGTTAATATTGCCAACAGTGTTATTACTGAGCATGTGTGTGTATGAGAGAGAGACCCACAACTGTATATATAAAATGCATTTGCCTGTAATGAACATATAAAATGCCTTCTGCCAGGAGTCAAGCCAGTGGTTGCTTTCTGGTCTTCTGACCTACAGCCAGATGCCACTCTGTCCCTTCCCCTGGACCCCTGCCACCCCGTCTTAAAGCTTCATCCCTTTCTCAGGATAGGCAGCAGCCTCTCTCATCTCCCCGTCCCATCTTTGCCTACCCTGCAGGGTGTTGCCACACAGAAGTCAGTTCAACCTCTCTGTTTCATCAGAATACTGCAGAAACTTCCTTTTCCACTCAAAGAAAAACCCAAAGTCCTGCATAGAGGCATATCATGACCTGCCCTGGCCATGGCCCCACCTCGGTTCCTCCCGTCTTGTTCTCAGAGCTCCTTGCTGGGTCCTGCCGCCCTACTCCCTCCAGGTGCATCCCCCCACCCCCCATCTTTTCCACTTGGAACATTGCTCTGCACGTGTCCACACAGCTCATGCCCTCACTCGTTTTGGGTCTCTGCTTGGAAGTCATCTAACAGAGCAGCCTTCCCTGGCTTGCCCTATAGGAAAGAACAGCCTATGACCACCACTCTATAATCAACTTGACTTTCATCTGGTGTCTAGTTTCCCCGTAGTGTGCAGGTGCCACCAACAGATTATAGACTGATGTGATTACATCCTAGTTCTTAGACTGTCCTCCCTGTGAGAGCAAGAACTGGGCATAGTCTTGGCCTGTTGTATCCCCAGTGCCTAGGGGAGTGCCCAGCTCTTGGTACCTGCTCAGTAGACTAGTTGAGTAGGAAAGTTAATGCATTAACTACTTAATTAATTAATGTCTGAGGCCATGGTCACTCTCTGGGAAGCAGAGATTCAGAACACATTCTTTGCCCATATGGAGTTTAGTTTTCCCAGGGAGGGAGAAGAGTAAACCACTGGCTATGGCCGACCTGGGGGGGCGGGGGGTAAACAGGAGATCGTGGCAGAGGACCATGAAGAGGCCATCCTGCACTGGGAGAAGAGTCCTGACACTTTCTCCGACCCTCCTGATCAGACGCAATTACTCCTCCATCCAAGCTCTCCAAGCGCACGATCCTTGCTTCCTGCAGCTCTCGTCATGATGGGCCGTGATAAATGGGCGATGTGTCTTCTCTCTCCGCTAGACTGCATTGTCAAAACCTGTGACTGTCTTAGGCACGCTTATATCCTTGGCCGGTCACGTGCAGGAAATGCTCACTAGGGTGTCCGTGAATGAACGGATGAAGGAATGGGCCCCAGGACTTAAGGGCATCTTTGGCTAATGAGAGGTCGGTTATTTGAGGCCCAGATCACAGAGTAGACAGACTCAGAAATGGTGGAATCAGAAGGAAAATGAAATGAGAGGATTCAAGGGAGAAGGCAGAGGGAAACACGTTCTCAACCCTCCGTTTGGGGCAGCTATGTTGCATTTTCATACCATCAGGCATGGGCTGCGAGCCTCAGACAAAAGGAAGGCAGGTCTGGGGAGCACGTGAGAAAGCCTGGGGACGGCTGAGGGACCCCAGGGTCAGCACCGAGTCTTCCTTTCCTGGGGTTCCTGAGTAAATAAATGAAAAATTGCGAGTTGCCAGAGAGACAAAATTACAGGGCTTCAACATGCCTTAGGTGCTGGAAAAGGCAATTTAGCCATCTGAAATGTCAAGGGTGAGGGTCTGAGCTGTCAGCCCCACCTTTGGGGCATCCTGCGTTAGGAATCCTAATGTGTTATCCGTGCCGAAGCTCTAATTAGAGATGCTTAGATCGACGCCTTTGAGAAAAAGGCACCATCTGTTTGTGTGGGCCATGGAGAAAAAGCAGTGGAAATTGTTGAGATTTCTAGAGTTTTGTTGATTTCATTCAGTTCTTCTTCATTGAGTTCTTGATTCCAAGAGTAGATTTCAGTGCATTTCTCTTAGAAGTACCAGGAGAACTTTGATGTTGGAGATTAACAATTCCCATCCCACACAGGGATTTTGTTTTCTTTCAAAATTTTTGACAAATACTTCCAGATCAGCTTGTTTGCCCACCCTTCTGTAAATAATTCATGTATCGAACCTAGGGGAGATATCACGTCCCGTGATGGACAGAGGGGAGGTAAGGGCAGCAGCTGACAGCACAGACAGATTTAAGTCTCAGGAAGACATTATATTTGTGGATTTGGAAACAGAATCACACAGGTATTGCTAAACCGCTGTGTGGGGGGTTAATGTTAAGACTTCTAATAAATAAGCTCTTGAGAAGGAGCTTCCAGTAGTGACCAAACCCTTGTAAATGGAGCATGAAACGCAAATTCTTTTAGTGTTGTCTTGTGACAGCAGCAGAACAGTGAGGCTTAAATGGAATGTGCTAGAAATAGACATTACTCTTTCTTTGATCTGGTGATGAGATGAGAGAGAAAGAGAGAAAGGGGGACATTCTTTGCAAAAGCAGAGAGAATCTCCAAGCTAGACCAGAAATTTTTAACAGTGACTCAGGCTGGGGAGAGGAGGCAAAGTCTTTTCCTTTTGACATGTGTGCTTCATGTGATCAAAGAAGTTAATGAACTTAGTTAAGACTGCATTTTTGTTAGAGGCTTAACACTACCTGTTTTAATCACTTCCTGCTCTTCCAAGAAGGTCTGGTGTCTGAAGCTCATTGGGCTTCTCTCTCCACATCTTTCAAGCTTTAGGATCTGGAAGAAGCCGAGATAATTAGCAAAATACTACAGTGACAGCTGTTCCACATCTTTGTATCTTTTTGATGGAGGAGAGAATATTATATTTTGAAAAGAGTCAAAATATTAGGACTGTGGAGGATATGTCTAAAGAAAGATCTAATTTTAAAACTGGTCTAGGTGTTAGAGTGCAAAAGTGGTCAGTAGATACGTGGACGTTGTCAGTAGATATGTGGACGTTGTCCGAAGCATCTGGGCATTGACCGTGTAACTTTGCCTTCCTTTGTTCTCCCAGAAAGGAAGGAGGGAAAGCTGTGAGGGTAAGTGCTGGTGAGAAAATGCATCATTGCAGAAGAAAATGTGCCCTGTCCAGGGGCCGTTCCTGGGATTTTCTTGGGTGATGAGGACTGGGGGACATCCGTACAGGATGGGGCAACAGGAAGCGAGGAGGCACGTGAAGGAGCAAGACGGACGCAAAAGGAGACTGCCCATGAGCAGGAGAGCCCAACCGTTCTGATGTCTGAGGTGATGCTGGAAAGGGCTGGGAAGCAAGAAGCAGTTTCTGTGGCCTGGAAATAGTGACTCTTTAAAGTTTTTCCAAGGAAGTGATTAAGATTCAAATTTCTGGTTGGACTTTACTTTTTAACATCCAGCATCTCTTTGGTCCATGAGAATCATGGCATCCGTAACTGGAAAGCCCAAGTCTAGGATCTTCGATCATGAGTACAGCATCCATCTAAATCTTGAATGAAAACCCTGACCTTGTTCTGTGTGGTGGGCATATTTTTATCTGGACTGCGCGGGTGCATGACTTAGGGGTAAGAAGGCAACAAAAGTGTGTTTCTCAGAATGCCACCAGGGACTGAGGGGAGTGAATTTACCATTTTTGAGTAATTATATCACACAGGACTGGTTCATTCAATAGCAAATTCTGAAAAATTCCTTGGTAAAGTTACCAGTGAGATTTGTGCTCTATTTCACCTTGTCTCTGCAACCACAGAACCCCATTTATAAAGAATTAGAATCTGGGCAAGGAATTTTTTATAGATGTCTTTGAACTGTGAGCTTTGAGAAAAATCCAGTTGACCAGCATTGAGAGAACAGAGCCTTTCTTCAGGGAAGCTGTATGTCTCAGCCAGAAAGGTTTTCTCTGAGGGCTCAGTCTGAAACTGACCCTCTCAGAAAGACCTTCCATGAAAATGACAATTCCTCGAAGAGCCATTTCATTCCTCCTCCGGATTGTTTTGTTGTTTCCTACTTTGGGGTGCTCCTCTGAGATGGCCCCCATAGCTCACTGGACCTGTCCATCATACTTCTCTTTGGCTGCATTGGTTCAATTGGTTGGAAGATATCTGTGCTTGGAATGCAGGTGGAAATAAGAGCTATCACTCAGCTCAGAGGGTTAGGTTATGTATGGAGAGGTAATCTGTAGGACAAGTATTTGCCAGAGAGAAGAAACACATCTTATTTGGCTTATGTCTGGATAAATCATGTAAGTTGAAGGTATCATTAGGTCAAAAATGCATTTAATACATCTAACCTACCAAACATTGTAGTTAGCCTGGCTAAGCCAACATTAGCTTAACCGCTGGGCAAGATCATTGAGCACAAAGCCCATTTTCTAATAAAGTGTTGAATATCTCGTGTAATTTATTGCACTCTCTACTGAAAGCGATACCACAGAATGGTTGCATGGGTACCGAGTGGTTGGCAGGGTACCACTTGTCTTCGCTCACGACAACATGGCTGCCTGGGAGCCGCGGCTGCTGTCCAGCCTCATGAGAGGGGCTCGAACCGCATGTCGCCAGCCCCGGACATGATCCAAATTCAGAATTCTTTCACACCTTCATAACGTCAAAAACTCATAAGCTGAACCATTGTAAGTCAGAGACCATCTGTACATGAAAAGCAAAAATGATGAGAAGTATGTTCAAGATGACATTATAATGAGTGCGATCCTTCAGTGTGATATAATGGCAGGGAAGTGGAAGTGATTTTGTACAGATCTCGGCACCGGCTGAAAGAGGTGGCTGGTGGGGATTGATGTTCAGTACAAGGAGCCATATGGGAGTTCTAGAGAGATTTCAAAGATTTTTAAATATTGCAGCAAATTCAAATTCACTTTCCTACTGAAACATATCTCTGTGTGTGTGTGTGTCTCTCTCTCTTTGTGTATCTCTGTCTCTTCTCCATCTGTCTCTGGTTGTAGGACAGTTTTTGAACCACTGGGAACCCGTAAATATAGGACAAGAAAAGTGGACAATGATTAATCCAATTTGATGCATAAGTCATGTTGCTTCCCTCTCCCCTCCACTTCTGGAGGGTTCAGAGAGAATTTTTTTGATTAATAATGGAACTGTGCTTAGCATGTGATACCCACTCGATAACTGATATCGGGATCAAACTGAATGTTGTCCTGGTAACTCTCTGCTAATCTCTCCCACCCTGGTGGCTGTGAAATCTGCGCAGAGGAGCAAAAAAGAGAAGTGTGCCCTGAAAATATATAGACAGTGAGAAAACTAATGTGACAGGTTTGACCCATGTTTTAAAAAAGAAAACCAAAAACTTGCAAAAGATAACTTCCATGTGTGAACAAGGAGTTTAATGTGGGAATTCAGCATTTGTAGTAGAAAACGTTGAATTTTCTGAGTGATAGATTTCAGAGTTGTTCAGGATATGGTCGTTAGCCAACCAAAAAACTAAAATACATAAAAGATCCCTTATGACAAGATGTAGGGAAAAGACAAAACATTTAAAGTTTAAAATTGTGTCTGTTAATTTGGTTTCTTTGGTTTTTAGGGTCTTTTCAGCTGAATCAATAATATGCATTGTATTGAATTTGTACATCGAGAGACATTAATTACCTTTGGTTACAAACAATTCCAAACAGTGAAAGAATGCATTCCCTGAGAAGCTGTGGACTGCTGGTTAGTGTGGGGGGTGTTTGTTCTCACTAATCCTAGGCAACTCAATGAACAGTGTTGGAGGAAGGAGCTGTTTGTGGTGTTGCTCTCTAAATATGCGTTAGGAGGCAGAATGGAATGTTTTGATCACAATTGGGATATTGGGATTTAGTAATTTAGCATGAAGCCAGTCTTCGGGGTGGCAAGCCAGGGGATGGGAACTAATGTATAATGTGGTGGAGGTTTCTGGGGGCCTAGAGGGAGGGCATTCTACACTTTCAGAGAGGGTGTGTAACCCAGCGTGGCTGACGTGCTCACTGCGGGACGACTGTGATTGTAGGGGATGAAAGTGGAGAACTTTGATGAAAGGGGAGAAAGACCTTTTTGGGAGAATAGGGCTAGGATGTAAGGATCGAGTGACTTTGAAATTAGCATATTAAGGTGAATGAATAGTGAATCTATCAGAATCGGTAAGCTCAGGGGCATCTGATCGGCTCCATTCTGATCCCACTCCATTCTCGCTGTCGTGAGTTCAAGCCCCACACTGGGGTGTAAAGCTTACTTAAAAAATAAAAATTAAAAAAAAATCAATATGCTCAGAAAATGGCTACGCTTTTTCAGGGCCAGATGGAAATTTACCTGCTCCGTGGAGGAGGCTGCAGGAGAGATGGTGTTTCCACAGAAATAGATTTAGGTTCTACGGACATTTCTAGGTGAGGAAGGCTTATTTGAAACGGACTAGGTTCCAGGGATTCGCTGGAAGGAAGTGCAGTGTGCGGACTTGAGGGACCTGGGGGGCGGGGTGCATGAAGAGATCTGGCAGTTCAAGGACAGCTTCACAGGCACGGGGTCCACATGGTCGCTTTAGGCTCCACTGAACCCATGCTTGGTTCCATACTCTGCTGTCACCCTCTTAAAATTCTTAGTCATTTAAAAAAAAATGTATTTATTTATTTGAGAGAGAGAGACAGAGAGAGCATGGGGGGAAGGGCTGGGGGAAGAGAAAAAGCTTAACCAGGCTCCATGCTCAGCTCAGAGCCCGGCATGGGGCTCGATCTCATGACCCGAGATCATGACTTCAGCTAAAATCAAGAGTCAGATGCTCAACCAACGGGACCACCCAGATGCCCCCAAATTCTTGGGGGCCCCACTTTTTCATTTTGCACTGGGTCCCACTAGTTATGTAGCCTGTCCTGTCTGGACCTTGGAGACGCAGGGGCTGGTGACAGGTGGATCGGGGGGGACGACTGCTGCGTTCAGAGCTCTCTGAAGGGGACCTAGTGGCAGTCCAGCCACCTTCTTGCTGCAATAAACTGTTGCCAGAAATTGGTTGAAATGATGAAGAACGGCCTAAATCGGGAGAAAGATTTGCTAGCTGGAAGAAAACCCTTTCCAGTGAGAATGAGGTTTACTATCTAACAGTAATGTTGTAAGAACATTGTAACGGGAATGTTCAACTATCGCAATCTTTTCAGACAAGTGCGATTAGAAGGTATTTATTGCTGTCAAATTATTATTCATGATCCTCTGAAATGTGAGTCTAAAAATTACATTACTTGAGAGAGGCTGATACCATTTTCCACACTGTATCTAATTAACTCTTTTTTGGTAAAAGACAGGGAAGAGCCAAACTGTAGGTATCTTTGAATTGTAAATGTGGGTTCCTGAGGTGCGGGTGGAGGGGGTCTTGAAAGATAGGGAAGGAGGAGGTCCTATCACTGTTGATTCTGCAGGGAGTTATCAAAAAATAAAGACAGCAGAGTAAGTGTTAGCAGCATGTGAATTTCCTGAAAGAAATTGGATCCAGGCCCTAATTCTAAAACCTATTTATTGAGCCTTTAGATTCTGATCCTCATCTTACTAGTTGTTGGACCCAAACCTGCAGCTCCTGTGAATGGGACTCGGGGTCTTAGCATCTTCGTTACTGTTATACAGGACACAGTACTTCACAAAGGCAAACGTCATGGTTCAAATCCCTCCAAGTTCACGTGTGCCATTGCCCCAGGTGCTTCCATGCATCCCAGTACAGATGCCTCCGCATCTTCCTTCATGTGGAACCTGAACCATGATTTTGCATCTTCCTTCATGTGGAACCTGAACCATGATTTTGCACCGTGCTCACCACTCACGGTCTTGAGACCACCAGATACTGGAGGAAGATAGGGATGTTCTTCCATGACTGCATCATGATTGGGAAACACAATTCATGTGTCTTTTTTTTTTCTTTGGTGAAATACCAGTTCAAACCTTGTACCTAATTTTAAAAACTGGCTATCTTGTAATCACTAATTTTAATGCAAATTAAATAATATGAAAATATAAATCAATTTCTGTAAAACCTATTTCCGGTACTATCCGTCTATTTGGTTACTGTCTGAGATTGCCCATGGCTCACCGATGCTTGGTTCACTATTGAAAGTCATTGATTGTTCTGTCCTACTTTGTGTAATCTATGTTACCATCTTCAGGTTCACCAGTCTTATCTTCTGCAACAGCCAGTCCATTGTTAATCCCATCCTTTGGTGTATTTTTTATCTCCACCCTGGTAGTTCTCATCACCAGGAGTTAAATTTGAGTCTCTTTGCTGTCTCCCATATCTCTGCTTACCATGTTCAACAGTTTCCCAGTTTTTTGAACACACAGAATGTAGTTATTGTAACAGTTTTAACATGCAGATTTGCTCATTCTAACAAGTGTATTGCTTCCGAGTTGGCTCCCGTTGGCCCCCTCTCTCCTCTTTGTGGGTCCTATTTGCTTGTTGTCTTGTATATCTGGTCATTTTTTTTCCCTGGATGCTGCCATAGTGAACTTTGCCTTGTTGGGTACTGAATATTTTCATATTTCTATAAATAACCTTGAGCTCTCTTTGGGGGGGTGTTGAATTATTTGGAAGCAGTTTGAGCCCTTCAGAACTGGAGTTTAGTATTTCTAGGTGGGGGTAGAAGACCTTTGAAGTCCCCTTTCTCTGTGCAGCCCTGATCTTTCTGTGACTCTGTCCTATGTCTTGGCCAGCTCAGTCTCTGGACTTTCAGTTCAGTCTCCTCTTAAGTGGCCCTGGGTGACCAGGGTTCTTCTCACTGTGCTGCAGCTTGGAAAGCCCTTCAAGCCAGGGAGCTGGAATAACAGCAGCAGTAGGACTGCATTGTTTCTTCCCAGCTCTTGGAAGTCATATTTTGTCTGAGAGTTTTTGCTTTTGTTGCAGTTATTTTGGGCAGGAATGCCAGTCTGGGCCCTGTTACTCAAAAGGGAAAGCCCTCCCATGATTTGTTTTTAATTGTCTGGTCCAGGAATAGTTGATACATTGACATGATGCTATTTCCAATGATGGCATTGATTACTACTTCTCTGTGGGAGGGGAACTGTTGGATGAATTCAAATCCTATGGGAAACATGTATCTATCAACTCAGAAATTTTGCTGATCTGTAGTTAGCTTATTTAGCTTAAATCTTTTTTTAAAATATTAATTTAGCTAATATGCATTGGAACTGATGTAGCTTATAGATATAAAATATCAGACTTATACTAGGACAGGATAATTTATAAGGTGCAGGGCAAGTGAATATGTGGGACTCTTCAATAACTATTGAAAGTTCTTGATGACATACTTACCTGGCAGGGGAGATACCATGATCACGAAAGTTCTTGATGACAACAGTGGAGTCTTAAACCAAATGCAGGAACTGCCTAAGCACAACTATGGAGATTGTGTACCCTTGGAGCCAGCCCTGACTTTGAATTTTTTTTATAAATTTTACCTATAAATAATAAATAGAAGAGCAAAACAAGTTCCTGGAGAGTTTGATTTAGTAGACTATGAAATTTCTATAAAACACAATGATTAAAATTCATGTTAGAAGATTCTGAAATTACCAATAGTTAACTGTTCCAAGATGGCACCCTGGAGTACTGACTTAACTTTTGCAGCTAGGCTGAAGGCTGCGTTTGGATGATGGGGGATGCGTTTAGAAGGACCATGACGGGTCTTATCTGTCTTGGATGCAATAAGGGGGTAAAACTCTTTTTGTCAAAAAAATTGAATAACAAAATATGTATATTTTAGAGCAGAAGGCTCATATGATCAGATTTGTATTTCAGAAAGATAATTCTGGCAAGCGGTCCGAGATTTTCTGGTAATCTTTTGTAAAAATGACAAGGACACAAAGACTGAAATTTTTTCCTCCTTCTTAATGTCTGTCCCTATGTTCTCATTTTTATTTCTGCTGTCTGTGGATGCCATTTCCCTTTGAATCCTCCAACCCCCATCTGCCCCTTAGCTTGTAGGTTAGCTGGAGCATTGTTAGTCCCATCTCTCAACCTCTAAATTGGCATTGAAGTCTTTATCTTTGGACATTTGCAATGAACCTTATCATCATTTGAAATACATTTCTTTCTTTCTTTCTTTCTTTCTTTTTTTCTTTCTTTCAGTGTGCTAGGTATGATAATGCCTTCATTGCAGAGATCCTGATTGACAGAGGGGTCAATGTCAACCACCAGGATGAAGACTTTTGGACACCAATGCACATCGCCTGCGCTTGTGATAACCCTGATATTGTCCTGCTGCTTGTATTAGTAAGTAAAGCAATTTAGTTTTCTACCATTGGAAGATTTGACAGCATACCAAAGGCTATATATTTAACTATTACTATTTCACAATATGTAATACTTTGGTTGATAAAAAAAATATGTATGTATGTTACCCTTTATTTTCCTGGAGTTACAAGATAATTGGAGACTAAGGTTGTGGGTGACAGAGTTTATAAAACAGATTGTGTAGATGTCGTGTGGAGCTCTACTCTGCTAGTTTTTTTTCTGGGAAATTATATGCCTTTATACTTTGCAAGTGAATCCTAACTAAAGTGGTTTCATAAGTGGTGTTTCTTTCAATCCATTCTCTTAATTCTTAGCCAGCTAGGCATACAGTAAAGAGATATGGCATCTGTTGAATCTTATTGTCTTGCTCACATCTAGTAAACCAGTGTCTACAGCATTTCTTTACAAGAAAATGAAAACTTTAAGTATAAAACTATACTAGAGTTATTTGTTGCTGTTGTTTTTTTATTATGGCTTAGATCCTAGCATTGATCCTCACAATATATTTTAATTATTTCAGAAATGAGAGTTGGGATTTTTTTCTGGTGAAAAAAAATCTTGTGTTATCTTAACAAAGATTCTTAAGAAATTATGCAGGAGTTTTAGAAAACCTGCACATCTCAGTGTCTGATTATGTTGCTTTTCTTTGGGAGACAGAACTGAGAAATAGAAGCTAGTTTTATTTCATGTGTGATCATAGAGTTAAATCTATAGTATCCAAATTAACATGTTCATGGTTCTGCAGTGACTCTTTTCTCACATCAGGTACAAAGTTGTATTTCTGACAGTTATATTCTACAGTGACCTTCACTTACTGATCATTGAATTAATATTTATTGATTACTATTTTTAACATAATCCCTACCCTTGAGGAACTTCCAGCTTATTCATCATTCAGATATTTATTGAATAACCCCTATGTTCTAGATGCTACCCGGCGAACAAAAAGTTTATGTTAGAGAGAGTGGCAAGAACAGACAAAAGCAAACAAGTAAGGGCACCACTGAGAGATTTGATTCGTGGATGAAGCAAGTCTGAGTGGTCTCCTTGCCACCGTGGAATAGCCAGCCCAGCCATCTATCCACAGGAATAATTCACTTTCAAGTAAATATGGATGAAACCCATTGACACAAAAATTGTAGCAGGAATGTGTTCCTGTTTACAACCTCAAAAGAGAGATTTATTCTACTTCCAGGAGTAAGTGCCACTGGACTTGGTGTTAGCACTGCCTGTCCAATATTCTTCCCATTTTCCAAAGATTCCGGATGAGTAAGAGACTGTGTAAGTATTTGAGTGTGTTCTGGTCTTTACGAAGAGGGTCAGCCATGAACATAAAAAACACAAATCCCTGCCTCTTGGAGCTTGCATTCTCCTGGGGAGAAGCCGGAAAGAACAAATACGCAAATGAGTGAAATACACAGTTATGTCAACTACAGAGAACTGTGGGAAGGCCAGGAGGAGAGGAGCGGAGGGTATTAAGGGGTGGCCTCATGGAGAAGGGGACATGTGAGTGAGTTGTGACTGGATTTCCCCGTGTTCTTTCACCCCCGGTGAATCAGGGATCCTCTGGAGAGTTTGGGTGAAGTGACACGATCGGACTTCTGTTGGAGAAGATCCCTCTGGCTGCTCTGTGGAGAGTGGACAAGGAGGGGCAGGATGGGGGAGCCATCTGTTGTCACTCCCCGGGCTAGACGCTATGGTGGTGGTGGCGGTGGTGGGAGGTGACTCGCATCTAGATGTTTGAAGGTCAAGTTGTCCGTATTGGGTGTGGGGTTGGATGTAGGGCTTGAGAGAAAGACCACAGATCACAGATGACTCCCACTTGTTGGGCTGAGGAGTAGAGGCTTGGCATTTGTGTTAAAAGCACTGGAATCATCTTTTTCAAGTCTCTTAGAAAATCATAATAAGAACAATTCCAGTGAGGTGAGAGATAATTATGTGTTATGAGCTTTTGTGGAGTAGAGATATGTGTGGTTGTGTGTGTTGCTATCAAATACTGCGCAGCACTGGAACGTTGCTATTTTAATTGGATCGCAGAAGGTTCGTGTCCATGAAATAGGCTCAGGTACTGTGAATGTTGTCAGTACTCTTGCCAGATGATCTATGAAACTCTGAGAGGTAATAATAATTGACTTTGGCACAGCCTTCCTATGTGTCTGATATGTTTCTACATATGCTTTCTAGTGATAAATTGACTTAGTTCTCCTGAAACCCTACTGCATAGATGCTAGATTTCTCTGCCCTTTAGAGGTGAGGGACAGAGGCCCAGAGAGGCCAGGATCTGTGCTGAAGGCCCCAGAGTAAGGGCAGGGACAGATTTGGTGTCATAAATTGAGCCCCCGGTCTGCTGTCCTCTTGCTAATGACAGACTTCCTACAGAATGGCAAGTCCCCAGAGTGGACAGATGATACCCCTATTCTCACCGTAATAGATACCCCGATTCTCACCGTAATATCATACATTCATTCCCCTTTAAAAACACTGATTTCAAACTGATATTTAGAATTTGGGAAGACAGATAAGAAACATACACTCGATTCTTGTTATTTGTGGTAGTTATGTTCTCTAAGGTCACCGCAAACACCTCATTAGTGAATGCTGAACCACAGCTCTTGGGGAAGGGCAGCACTCGGTTCCCGCGAGCCTCTGGTCACGACATCGTCATCAGCTGGTCTGTGGGAACTTTGTTTTATCTGTCTTTCTCCTTAAAGACACCTTTTAAAATATATACTATCGATTCATAAACATTGAACTCATGGCCAGGAATGCTGTATTTCGTGCCTGATGGAAGCCTAGCCACACGCGTGCTTTCTCCATAAGGCTTCTTGCTCTAGGAAGCAGTAGAGAACATCTCAGCACCCTGCTTGGGGCTCATTTTAAATGACAAAATCGCCAACAAAAGGACAGAAATGTGAAAGACACACTAAATGGACCACAACAGAGACTTTGCACTATGAAAGTTAAACTTGTCATGTGGGATCCCCATTGCAAACGTGCACACCGGCGGACCAGACTTGTCCCCACTCCATGCTTGTGCAGGAACGACGGTGGGTGTGGAGCCCAAGGAGACCTTGTGGTATTACGGAAAGAGTCAGCCAACAGGCAAATCTGCAAATGTGGAGTCTATGAATAGTGAGGACCCACTGTGTTTATTAAGCAAAACAATACACACTTTCTTAGAATTTTAAGAGTGAAATAAAAATCATCTAAACTCAATATATTTTAGGAATTGGGTGGATCAAAAAATGGTTATTTCTGCAAGACTTTTCAAAATTTATACAGAAAAAGTCTCTCAGTATTTTTACAATTTCCAGCACGTAGTTGGATAGGGTTTTGGAGTTTCCTGAAATTTTATAGATCTGTCACTGGAAGTGTAGAGCATTCCTATGATGTGAGCAGTACATTTAATATGTAATCCTTATTTTTATATAAAGAAATCTATTAATAATACATATCTCAAATCTAAATGTTTTGCTTCCCCAAAATAAAATTTTAAACCACTATAACTTTTTATATTTATATCTAATTATACATGTATTTAATTATATGTAGTATACATTATAATTACAATTTGTCCACTGAGAATTTTCTTTTCCTCACTTTATTTTATAGATTGTTGAGCATTTCACATATATATGTTCTGATTTTTCATTCTGCATTATCCTAATTTTAAAAATATTTTCTAATTTGCTCCATATTCAAACACTATGTTCTATAACTCAGAATTCTCTCTAGTTTTTTAAAAAAAAATTTTCAATGTACAGGGCCATGTCCCAGATTTTAAGAATCTCTTCTGTCCCTCAGGACTGAATCACAAAGGCTGATAAGTGATGAACTCAAGTCATGTCAGGTCTTTTTCTCTAGGAAATCTTGATTTCATATGTGTTTCAACATGTTTATGTATGTGTATTTCTGGCGTGTTGTATTCGTGAATCTGTATCTTGAAGAACGGATACACTCAGAATCTGCGCAATCCCGTGTCTGTGGAGGGAGGGACGGTAGGCTTGTCTTTGCTTTCTCGTGCCTCAGGACTGCACTGGGAACCGTTTCTGAGGAGACTTGCTCAGTTCTTCCATCTTTTCTCATACGACTTTGGGTAAAAGAAACATATTTATTGCAGGGTTCTGAATTTTCACATCTGATATTGCAAAGTGGCCACAGGTGCTACATTACTCTGCCCCATGACCGGTTCCCAAGCTGGGGCAAATCTGCACGTTTCAACAGTCCGGTGTGTTTGGAACCATCGGAAATATATCCCTTGAATTTGGTATTAATTATTTTAGGAAAATAATTTAATTGAATAAAAGACTGTAGGTTGCTTCTACTTGAGAAAATGATATACCTGTGTTACTGATAAATCATCTCGGACTTCTTGTCTTTCCTACTGAAAAACTTGGGAAGATATAATTTGATATTCCATGTCCTGGAGTTATTTAATAAACCTTACTCCACAAAGGGCATCTATTAAACGTGTTTACAAAAAATGAGTAATGGACAACAGAAGGCTAAGATGTCATTTTAATTAGTTTTATTTACAAAACGGTGAATTAATTCTGTTACCTACTACTAGGAGACCTTTCAAGGTATTTTTACTCTTTGAAATCAGAAGGCACAGGGAAAATATTAGCAGGTGGGTAGTCATTGACTAAGTGAGGCTCAGCAAAAGCTTTATCATTGTTTCACTTCAGTAACAAGGGGATGATTACTGGAAATTGCTCTGAATGTTTTCTCGGTCCTTGGCCTTTTGCGTTTGAACATTTGACGTTCATCATTTTTGTGCCTTTTGGATACAGTGTGTCATGGACCATGTCTAATGGGTACTGTGGGACTGGATCATTTTAACGGGTGGGGCCAGTCAATGTGAGAAACCAACAATTCTGTCATAACTGAGGTAGGAAATGACATTTCAAAAACACACTGCTTACTTTGTGTTAGGCGGCTTAAACCGATAGATCAAAATTAACTCATTCCCAAATGTTGCTCATTCGTTGCTTAGACTGTTGTGTGGTTAAAGACTGCTATGCAACTTTCATACTGTTTAGTTATCCTTTATCCTTCCCGTCTCTGTAATCTGTTAAATAGTAGGACATGGGGTACCCTGCTATTTAAGAAGGTGATCTTCCTTCCTAGAAAATGAGCTATACATCCAGAGGGTTCAAGGTACATCTGATTTCCCAAAAAGAGCTATGGTAGAGGGCCTGGCATCATTATCAACGTTTTACGTAAGTGACCCCACACTCAATATTGAATCTCTCTCTTAGCGGTTCTTTTGCTGTCAGTTTCACTGACAAAGTAAGTTTACAGGCTTGAATGCCTTCAGCTTCCACCTAGCAGACAAAAGCAACAACAAACCCTTGACGTTTTTTCCTATCCATGCACAGCTTTTGTTACATCCGGAAAACGCATCTGTTTCCCTGCCGAAGCTAAATTCCCCTCCATCCTCTCTGCACTCCACTAACTGCCACCTGTCAGAGGATTTCTGCCTCACGTCTCCATCTCCCATTTCCACGGCCTTTCTGTCGGGTTCCTCCTTTAGATTCATAGTTATGTCGCAGGATCTTCCAGTAATGAAAAACTATGGAAAAGCCCAATTAAATGTCTTTCCTGTCATTGTCACCATGGCGTCCCTCTCATTTTCATAGTAAGGCTTCCCTGAAGAGCAGCCTGCTTTTGTGGACCCACTTACCACCTCCTGGCCACGCCTCAGGGCAGTCAGGCTGCCTGCTGTCCACGCGGGAACCCCAGCATGGCCTGGCCCAGAACGCTTTTGACATCGCTGTAATGGCTTTCACCGTTTCTCCTAGTTCATTTCTCTCACGAGATCTAAAGGCAAGTGGGTCAAAGAAGGAGATCTGGCAGACGTCCAGGGTTTTTTACTCAAGGTTCTATTTTTTGGGTTAATCAGAGTAAGAATTTGAAAGGAGCTACGTTGGCTTCTCAGCCCTGTTCGTGGCCATGAAACTTAGCGATTCTTGGCAAATAAGATGGTCTGTTAAGTGTCCAGCATGAGGAGTTGACGTAAGCGCTTTGTGAAATGATGACGGTAGGCGGGTTATTGACACACCAGCACTTCCCACGGTGACCAGTAATTCTTACTCGGTTGTGGTAAGAAGGCTTCCGATTCACTGTCTTGGCGAAACTCCGGTGGACAAAGCAGTGTTGATACTTCGAGTGGCCGTGCCGTGTGTCCAGTCCTCAGAGCCGATTCTTCTAGAACCGGAGGCTTGTGCTCTGACCGGCAGGTCCCGTCTCCCCGACCCCAGCTCTTGGGAACCACCTTTCTATTGTCCGTTTCTGGGAGTCTGACATTGGGTGTTGTTCTTAGGTTGTGTTTTTGTAAACCTATCATTCCCTAACCCTTCCCATCGCTAAAGTCTGTGGTGAAAATTCCTCCTGAACTATGGTGAAAATTCTCACTCAGTATTCATAGTGATTAAGACCATAAGAGTGATTTCAGAAAACAAGTACTGATGTGTGCTTCATGATAAATCTATAACTTGACATAAAATTTTTTGAAGAACGGAGAAATACATTATACACCTTTCATGGGAATCTGACAGAAACGTGAGCACCTGAGGTTTTCCCCGGGCGCGGCCAGTTTGAGAAGCACACATTTGCACGTCTAAGGTCTAAGGGAAACTTCCTTAGGTTTCCCTGTTCATTTATTGAAGCTCCCATTTTTAGTAAATTATATTGCCTCTTCAAAAGTGCTTTTCATGACAAACAACATTTTTCCTCTATATTTCAGATAATTAAAGTTTTAATAATTCTCATTAATATTGTAAAACATTTAGATTTAATTTCTGAATATCCTTTTAGGAACACATTTTATTTTTCTAATTAAAGAAGCAATTCACAGTTAATTTAGAAACATTGGAAAATATAGAAGAACCAAAAGAACATAAAAGTCACCCACAATCCTCCTGGTCAGAGAAAGTCAATGTTAACATTTAATACATGTCCTGGTTCTAATTGTGTGGGTGAGTGTAATGCACATGAAATACTTTAATTTGTGTATGTACATATTGTCTATTTTTTTTGTTTGTTTTTAAAGATTTTATTTATTTGGTTTTTTTTTGTTTGTTTGTTTTTGTGGGATGGGGGCAGAGAGAGCAAGCGGAGAGAGAGGGAGAGACGGAATCTCAAGCAGACTCTGCACCAAGAGTGGAGCCCACCGTGGGGCTCGATCCCAGGACCCCGAGATTATGACCTGAGCCAAAATCAAGAGTCAGACCCTCAACCCACTGAGCCATCCAGGTGCCCCACATATTGTCTCTTAAAGTCACAGAATTATTCTGTGTTTCTAAATATTTCGTCGGAACATCTATTTAGCGGCTGCATAGTGTTCCAGAGTTTAGAGGCTATGATACTTTTGGGTAACTCTAGCTGTTTCCAGTTCTCACACGCAACAACCATGAGTAGTTCTGTAGTGTAAGAGAGCGGTTATTTATAGCGGAACGTGGCTGTCATTTGCATTTCCTCTGGGAGTGGGGTGGAATGAGCTGAACTACAGACAGCTCTGGGGGTCTGTGTGGACGTGTGGACGTCTGAGTCTTTCTAAACTAGATGCGTTCAGCTGAGAGGTTTTCTAGCTACTACCGACCGCGTTGCAGCAAAGGAGTTAGGATGGGATGCTCTGCTCTAAGATGTTTCTCATATGAAATGACTGGCCTATACCTCTGGAATGTTCCTAATAATGCAGGCCTTGGAACTAAGGAACAGTTATGGCCAGAGCCCCTGTTGAGAAAGGCTGGGCCACTGTGGCCCCTCAGCCACTTCACACGGGGCCGGGGCTCCTGTTTCCGGGTCAGAGACACCTGGCCATGCTTACTGACTGAGCTTCCTTCCCCCCTCTGACCTTGCCTTCACTGGTAGGGCTCAAGAACAGCTTTGGAATGATGAAGTATCGCCTCTTCATGGGTAGCACAGCGTGGGAGTTTTTAAACAGTACGACTGACTTTCAGTCTGGACCAGGCCGTCTGTGTCGAGGGCACCGGGCTGGGTGCAGGACTGTGGAAGAAGAGACCAGGAAAGGGATTGCTCTGTTGGAGGCTGTCAGTGGAGGTGAAGGCCACGGACGTGAGAGATAGCATGGCGCGGGTGAGAAGATGTAATGAGAAGGGAGAAAGAGATGGACGGAGCCTCGTTTCCGTGTAGACAGAGCTGACTGTTTTAAACGCAAGAGTCAGTCCGTCGGTCAAATGTGGAGCTCAGAGCAGGAGGATTCTGCCTGGAACCTGGGACAAGCCAGTTGGGACTAGTGGCGCAGGCAGAAAGTCAATTCATGATACTGATGGAAGGACCCGCATAAGGCTAAAGGCTTATGGTTCAGGATGGTGAGTTGTAGATGGTGTTCTAGGTCTTCCCTGGCTGAGTGGCTATTGTGGAATCCCAGCGAAAGAGCGATTAGCCTCTACATGGGTAGTATCCTGAATGGCGGGAAATAATGACTCTGTTATCTGTGAGACGGTCCCTATCGAATGTAGGCTCCAGCGGGAGAAGAGGGACGAGCTGAACCCAGTCCCTGGTGTGGGAGACAAGGGCATGTGCTAGGCAGAGGGGTCGGGAAGACGCCCCCCTGGAGCTGGCCATCAAGCCGGCATCTGAAGCGGGCGCCAAGGGTGTCCATCAGGTGGCGGGGGAGGACAGAACATCGCCCAACCTTGAGCAGCTTGTGTACAGACTCCTTGATGAGATGAGAAAGGGCAGGTGTAGAGTCTCTTTAGCAAAGGGGAAGAGAAAAGGATCAAGTCACTTCACTAGCATGAGCAGATGGACAGACGCTGGTCTTTTGCCTCCAGTCATTAGGACTCCCTCTTGGACTCGGCCATTGCAAGAGCAGACGTGCCGGTCACACTAGCTGTTCCATGTGGTGACAGAGTATTTTTTACTTAACTCAGAACTCATCCCGGGGACTTGGGTGCAGTGTTTATTACTAAATAAAATCAGAAATTCCTTCACAGTCAAATACAAAGAAACATACAATCTTTAAACTATGTTTAGAAAAGTGCATTATTAACCAGGATAGTGCAGGCCACTCCCTTACTTTGCGGTGATTCATAAGACCCCGAACGGTGCGTATCTGTGGCCACTGCTGTAACGTGAGATCTGTGCTGTCCTTCCTGACTCTTGACGTCCTTATTTCTTTTTCAATATTATATCTGCTACAGCAACCCGATCTGGGTATTTTATTTTATTTATTTATTTTTTAAGATTTTATTTATTTATTTGACAGAGAGAAATCACAAGTAGTTGGAGAGGCAGGCAGAGAGAGAGAGAGGAGGAAGCAGGCTCCCTGCTGAGCAGAGAGCCCCATGTGGGGCTCGATCCCAGGACTCTGAGATCATGACCTGAGCCGAAGGCAGCGGCCCAACCCACTGAGCCACCCAGGCGCCCTGGGTATTTTAATATTAATAAAAATGTGATGTTAGGTAACTTATACTTTAATTTTTTTCATAGTCAGTGATGATTTTATGAGATCTATACTTCTATGTGTATATTATAATTCAATTCAGAAAGTTTGAGCCAGGACTTGCCAAATGGAAGTCACTCTTCGACGGGTTTTGTAGGCTCTGTTCTCTTAATGATTGAGTCTGTTTTAAGAAAATAAATAAATAACATCTCAGCCTTCTGAAGATTTTTAGTTTAAGAATTCTATAATTTGCAGATAATACAGCAGAATTTCAGGATTGAAGTATGAATAGCCATTAGTGGTGTTTGTGTAGATGAGGCAGAAATGACAGTGTCACGGAACACACACCTTGTCTCCCCGTGTCTACGACCACTCGTGTATTTTTGCCATTTTGTCTGGTGGGCAGCTGTTACCTCGCGCTGTTGATCAAGTCACTGGCCATTTGGGACTCAGGAGAAACGCAGTGATCCGTGTGCCGTGGGAACTGGGGAGGAAGTTGAGGGAGTGTCCTGTGAAAGACACGACAAGGTAAGATACGTTTGAGCTTAGCTGCTTCTGACCCCCCGGGGGCATGTAGCCAATACAGGAAAACCTGGTACCTGGTACGGGAACCATCTGGCCAACCCTTCTCGTAGTAATTGAAGACTTGCAGTAGTAAAAACTTTGGGTTAGAATCTCTGAAAACCAGAAATGAGATGGACGCGAGATGGGAGTAAAGAATGTATGTAGTGAAAGATAAGACAACTTTTTTGGCTTGAGGAAGTAGATTTAAAAAAAAAAAAAGATCGAGCCAAAATGATGTCAGTAGAAAATCAGTTACCATGCCGTATTTTCAGTTTGCCTAGAGGAAGTGGAATGGACTGAATCTGAAAGTTTAATTTCTTGATAGAAGCAAGAGAGGCATTTGATGGTGGCATGTGTATGACGCCACGGCTGGGGACAGGAAGAAGGGGACTCTAGCAGGAAGGACAAGGCAGGCCAGCTGGGACAGCTGGGCGTTGTGCAGTACAGGGCTTCCTCTTCGGGGCCAGCGAAGTAGGTCCAGCGGCACGTGCTGCTTTCCTTTCTCGCTGGTTCTCGGCCAACGTGGGTTCTAGAATTGCATTGTTGGTCCTGCCGCTTGCCTGTCCTGCTGCCCTCGGCCATGGGGACGCTCTTACCGCCCGCCTCCATTCTCAGATCATGAAAGTGGCAAATCCAGGGGTGACCCTAGGAAAGGGTTTGGGCATCCCCAGGCCAGGGGCATCCTGAGGAGGCTTTTACAGGCCTTGCCTGGAACTGAATCATTTAGCTCAGCCGGGCCCAGAGCAGAGCCCTTGGATCCTAGGGTCTCCATCTCACTCGGATCCTTCTAGCTTACGGGGCCTTCACGGTGCTCTCAGCCAGTGTGGGGTTCTAAGAGGAACAGAGAGTCACCAGGGACCCCAGACAGCTTAGAAAATCTCTCTTACAAGACGGGGCTGTGAAATGCAGGTAAAAGCTCAGGAGGCTTTCCAGGGTGGCAGGAGGAGAGAAGAAGACTCTGCCCGCCCCCCGGGGAGTCGCCCCCCCGGATCCAGGGTCTCCCCTCTCTGTGACTCCTCTGAAGGGAGTTCAGTTGGCAGCGTAGACCCCGGAGGGCAGAACGCTGGAGATCGGGGAGAGTTCATTGGAAGGTCACGGATGATGAGAAAATCTCAACAATGGCATATTTTGAGACTTCGCTGTTTCTTTTTTAAATTCAGTTAGCCAGCATATTCGCACCTCGGTGGGTTCAGACGTAGAGGTCAGTGATTTACCCGTTGTGTGGAGCAGCCGGTGTCCATCACATCTCGCGTCCCCCCTCCTGCCCATCTCCAGTTCCGTCTCACCTGCAAGTGAGGTGACCCTCGGTCTCAGTGATGTCACTGCCTGGGTTTGCAGCCAGTCACAATGCCCGGCAGGGGCTCACCGGGAGCTGGTCTGCTTCCAAAGTTCACATCCATCCCCATCTCTGCCGCCTCTCTGTATCTACCATCTTCCTTGCGCTTTGATGCTGTTGGGATTATTTGGTACATTTAACCGGACTCCTTAAATTGTAAACACCTCGAAGGTAGATTCTTTGCCTTAGAGTTCTTCTACCACTTCTTCGTCCTCCTCTGAGCACGGCAGTTATTAAAAAGCAAAGAGAGACCTCAGCAGCTGGAACAGAATTATGGGATTTCAGAGTTTGACAGGGACCCTGTCCCTCATCAAAAGAGGTTCTTAAAACCACCGCAGGCGTAACAATGGTCTGGGGCTGGGTGCAGAGAAGAAGCCCCCTCTCTACCTTGCAGAACACTGTTGGCAGATCTGCTCTGTGGCCCTTGAATCCAGATGCATGTCACCTTTTCCTCCAGCCGTCAGACTTACCTGCTTCTCACAGGAACTATTCTCTGAATGAGTGTAAACTCGAATGACTATTTTAGAACAAGAAAGCCATCTTCAATAAGCTGTAAGCTATCATTCTTCCTTTCTAACTCAGGATGAAAATGGAAACACTATATTCAAAAATATCTCTGGTTAACTTACGATGTGAATTCACCTGTTCATTCGTTCATCAAGTACATTTTTTATTGAGAATCTGCTCTGTGCCCAGGGCTATGCTTGCTCCTGAGGATACATGAGCAACAAGAAAAACAGCCTCTTTGGCCATAACCATTGATACTCTGGTGTAGGAGAGAAAGTAAAAGGTGAGCATAAATGCTAATTTGTTTCTTAGTGTATAATTATTAACATATTTACATCAATGATTTTATGCATGCCATGTGTCAAATCTCAGCTTCGGGTGATGGCTGTAGTGGGAAAAATAGAACTTTGTCCTCAGGGCTCTGGGCACACATGGACTAAGACTAAGGGCTCCTCACTGAAGGCAGAGCAGATCACCGGAAATGCTGGTTAAGCCGCTATGGGTGTAGGGTATAGTGATGAGAGTGAAGGAAATATCGATGATATATGTTGAAGGTGAAATCAACAGTAATGTTGGGGTTTTATGGTTTTTGTTTTTTGTTTTTGTTTTTAATGTTAAAGAAGGAGAGAGAATTTAAACGTGACTCCAAGACTTCTGTGTTTGGGAAATTGGAAGGGATGGTGCAAACACTGGTGGAGAAATACTTTTCTGTGGGTCGGCCATGCCTTCCCGGTCGAACGTGTCAAGGTCAGGATCCATGGAAGATGTACATGGAGAAATCCAGGAGCCAGTTGGTCCTGGGAGTGGAGAGAGAGAGAAAGAGAGAGAGAGAATCTTATTTGCACCCACGGGAACAGAAGCCCTGGAGTAAATCAGATCAGCCTGTCAAAATGTGAAGTCCAAAAAAAGAAACATTTAAAAGAGGGTCCGAAGTATGCCAATTAGAGGACTGTGAGAGAAACAGGAATCTGCAGAGAAGACTGGAAAAGAGAAGCCAGATTTGGAAGGCAAACCAGAAACGGGTACTGTTGTGAAGTCCAGGGAAACGTGCCGGCAGCATCTCCTTGTGGAGGGGGACCTGAAATTAACCCGAGAAACTGGTCATTCCAACGTGGGAACGGACAGGCTAGGAAGGTTGCCGACGGCATCCCTAGCTCAAATGCAAGGACACATAAACCCTGTGAGGTCTCCCCTCCTTATGTGTGGTGTGGTGTGGAACAGTACAACTGTAATAGAATATTCTAGAATAAAAAAAGAAAGAAGAAAAAAAGAGGAGCTGATACTATGAGGCATCAGGGATAAATCACACATGGAGTCCACTGGCGCAAGGTGTGTCGGGACTGAGAATATCCACTGTATTCCCAGTGTGCTGGCCAATAGTCTTGGAAAAGATTGTATTTTCTCAGAACAAAGTATGGGGTGTTCAGATGAACAAAATATGATTTTTTTTTCTAAAGATTTATTTGTTTATTTGAGAGAGCATGTCCAGGAGTGGGAGGAGGGGCAGGGGAAAGGCTCTTCTCGCAGACACCCTGCTGAGCACCAAGCCCGACTGGGCTGGAGCCGGACCTCAGGACCCGTGAGATCGTGACCTGAGCTGAAACCAAGAGTCAGACACTTAGCCCAGTGAGCCACTCAGGCGCCCCCAAACTATGCTTTTTTGAGAAAGCGGAGTGCCCTGACTGGTATTGGAGAAAAATTGCATGAGTAATCAATGCGGCGGGAAGACGCTGGCTCCTTCATGCAGGTCTTAGTGAACGAATATTGTGTGGTTCACACAAAACCATAATACGAAGGCAAACGTGCAGCTCAGCAGGACATGTAATGGAAGCTACTTGCCCAATACCTTGAAATTATGTTCCATTTACCCTAACCACAGAGGGCTCTGTACTAACGTGGAACCCATGATTTCTTGTCTTAGCTTTTTCTCGGAAACACTTATTCAGTATGCTTGCTTACGAAATTTTATCTTTTAATTGGAGGGTTGACTGTTATTTATGTGGTAGCCGTTCATTGATTCAAGAGTCATTCAGGCTCGCTCTCCAGACAGTCGCCGGCTCGTCTCAGTTTCCTTCCTCACCTTCGACTTCAGAATCTTCGAAACTTTCCGTGAACCCAAGAGAATGGTCCTGTGTTTTCACCTCCTTTCATAGTTTTGTTCATTGTTTATTCTGAAAACTATTTTTCTCAGTATAAATATCACACATTTATTGTAGAAAGAAAATTGAAAGAAAATAAAGGAAAAGAAGAAAATTAATAATCACTAATAATTCGATTACACGGAGATAAGCAGTGAATATGTTTTGATGTGTTTTGTAATCTGTCTTTCTTCTTCCCCACATTTTAGAATTTATACAGAATTTATCTGATGCTGTGTGTATGTATTGGTAGCCTTTTTTTTTTTGGTGCAAACTAGTGGTTTTTTTTTTTTTTTTGGTGCAAAATAGTGGTTTTATTAAAGCATTGGGACAGGACGTTTGGGAAGAAAGAGCTGCTGCAGGGGGTTTCTGAGAGCTGGGGAGGTAAGGGAGAGGGAGGCTTTCAAAAGAACCTTCATATGCTAATGAGGACCTAGAAGGTCTGGAGCCTTGCTATTGTCAAGTTCAGGTTGTTTTTCCCTCTAGGAACAATGCTGGAGAAAGTCATTGAAGAAAAGCCAATGAATAGAAAGGAGAACTGGGGAGGGTTAGGCCAACATTTCCATCCTTTGAGGAAAGGGGGATTGACCACAGCTTTCTCCAGAAGCCTGTCACCGGAGGCTTCAGACAGCGGCGAGCTCTTTGTCTTTAAGTGGCCAACAGGTGCCTGGTTTTACTGCTTATGAGAAGAGTTGATTTAAGAGGGACATCTCCCAGGAAGGAAGAGTCCCCTTTTACTCACCCTTTGGAGGAAGTGTTCCCAGGTTTTGGCACCAAAATGGTGTCAGAGAGCGAAGTTCTTGTCTCACAGAGTCGGAGAGTGAGTCTCGAGAACAAAGGAGAGTGAGTGAAGACTTCAGGGTTTGAGGCCAAAGGCCAAGGAGGAATTCTTGGGACGTGTTTGCTGCAAACTGGTGGTTTATTAAAGCACGGGGACAGGACCCCTGGGCAGAAAGAGCTGCTGCCCCGGGGTCAGGAGGGGCGGCTCATTATACACTTGGGAGTTGGGGGAGGTAAGGAAAAGTGAAAGTTTCAAAGGGATTTTCTTATGTTAAAGAAGACTCACA
The DNA here is from genome assembly GCF_964662115.1 of Mustela nivalis. NCBI lineage: Eukaryota > Metazoa > Chordata > Mammalia > Carnivora > Mustelidae > Mustela > Mustela nivalis. The sequence continues at coordinate 85,765,291 of NC_139034.1, forward strand.
GGATTCCTGTGGCCTTGCCATCCTCAAGTTCAAGTTGTTTTCCCTCTACCAAGGCTTTACCAGATAGTTGGGAGCCTCCTGGAGGAGCACTGCATTCCACATCTGTCTGGGGGAGGGGAGAGTTAAAAAAAACACTTAATTGTATCTGCATTTCCTTCTGGAAGCTAGTTGGTTATTGATGGAAATGCTTTGTTCTTATAGATTGCTAAGACATTTATAAATGAGGGAGACGCCTGTCTGGCAGGACTGTGATCTCTATGAGTTAATTACTTGTTTTTCCTATCCTTAGCTTTAGAGCAACTCAGAGTGCAGGAGGAACATCACTTATATCTCATGGTGGGGGTGGGGGGTTGTGGGGTGTCAGCTTCTGCTTTGTCCTAAGCTTGGCTTCTGTTCCTCATTAAAGGGATCTTTCCATTAGATGAAGGTACAGAAAAAGCTCTCAAGAGGGGTCCCAACAAGGTTGCCACTGATGGCTTTTAGGGGTGGTCTTTTACAGACAGCTAACCAGGGAACTTAAATCCATGTGATACCTCTATTGATATCACCATAGAGCAAGGACTCGTGATGAAGCCGTCAGTAGCTTACTCCCTTCATAGCATCAGGTAATTCTCTTGGTGGGAAGCAGCTATTACAGGACCCGGGTGTCTGACACCCAGGACCAGTGGTCTGGTTTGTTACCTTTTCTCTAGTTTTTGAATTTTGCAAGTCCCTGATCCCTTGGCCCCCTACCTCTCTCTCCCTACCTAGCCCCACCCGCCCCTTACTGAGTAAGGCCCTAACATTAAGACAATTGGGAGCTTCCACGAGGAAAGTCACGCATATTCCACACTGGGGTGGGGGGCTTAGGGGGGTGTTGTAGGGTGTCCTCTTGTGCTCACCTTCTGCTCCCTCTTCATTTCCCTCCTAAACAATTGTGACCCATAAATCTTTAAGGCTGTCGAAGGTGGACGGTCCCATCTTTGTAACGTCTTCCTGCTGGATAGGGGCGTGGAGATATCCCTACCTATGGGTCAGACTGGTTAGTTGGGGAAAGTGTAGGGGAGTTACTAAAGGGGGAGGCAGCTGACTCCAACACAGACGACACGTATGAACCTCCTGGACTAGAAAGGATCATGTGTCAGCTGGAAGTTACGGCTGTGAAGGAGTCGTGGCGCTGGGCGGGGAGACACAGGAAATAATAAAATAAGGTGAGTGTTGTACTGAGAAAGAGATACCAGAATAAAAGACCTCTGATAGTTGACCTTCACTAGTGTTCCTCCTGTCCAGGAGTTTAAGGCAGTCAGTAAAGGAAAGAGAGATTCTTAAAAGCACCAGTTTGTGTATTCATGTCAGTTAGAAGTGGGGCGCCTGGGTGGCTCAGTCGGTTGTATCTGCCTTCAGCCCAGGTCATGATGCCAGGGGATCGAGTCCTACCTCCGGTGCTCCCTGGCTTGTCCTCTCTCTCTCTGGCAAATAAATAAATAAAGTCTTAAAAAAAGAAAAGAAGAGAAGAGACGAGAAACGAAACCCAGAAGTATTTTGGTGGTAATCTGGAACACATACCCAGCATTCTGTTTTTGTGATTGTGCAAGTTCTACCTTGTGTAACACTTATGGCATCGAGTGCCATTCTATTATGTAGAACTGCTTCATGTATTTACTTTGGTATTTAATAGAGAAATGTTATTTGTATTAGTTTAGTAGTTAATAGAGAAATGGTACTTCGAGTGTCTGTTAGGGCTTTGACCGTGTGCCTGTTAAGAGCTGCCACATGCTAAACAGCATCATTCAGTCTCAAAGAGGGAAGAAAGGCGGATGCTGGGTGGTCACCCCAGTGTAACACAAAACGTGTCCACCATCGTTTTAAATTTGGAAGGTTGGCCGTGTTGGCAGTGGTTTAATAATGCGTCCATCTTTTTATATACACATGCTGTACATCTCCAGGTCTTACAAGCTTCTTCTATGACATGCTTTAGTTGGTTGGATCATACAGATGGCCTTAGTTAAGTGTTCTCCTATTTTAGACATCTTATACAAATTTTCATTACTTTTTCTATGCTCTTGACACTGTTATTACATGATTTCATGATCCTGGCAATACACGTTTCATGACATAAATTATTTCCTGTATGCCATTGTTTTCACTTCTGGTTTGTATCTGTCGTGCAAACCCATATCTAGAAAGCCAGATCATTCTACAGGACTTGTTGGAAGACTTGTCAGATTAGCTGTGGCCTTCCCTGCACATTTTTCTTCCCGGAGACAATCCCTTTGGACTCTTCTAGATGGCTCTCTGGTTTTTATATCTATCTCATGTTAAATAACTATGTTTATGTCCCTACACGTTGACTTTTCATCTTTGGTCTGGAAGATGAGGATTGAGGCTGTGGTCCCACGAACCCACATCTGCCCCCTGCTATGCACCCATGAAACTCTGGTCCCTTGTAGAAACACGTCCGGGCTTCTTTAGTATGTCTTTAAGTGCTGTCCACACCCATTCACTTGGAATTCTCCGATTATCCTTTCTTTCTGACATATTTTGTTTTCTTGACATGGTTTGTTACTTTGCATGACAGCAGGACCGCCAGTAAATATTTACATGCTCCCAAAGTAGTAATTACTGACCTCAGATGTTTACAGACTGAGCTGTAAATATCTCCTCCAATGTAATTTCAACTGTTATAAAATTTAAATGGTGGTCCTACAGGTTTTAAAACTTTTATTACCAGAAAACTTCATAATCATTAATCTCAAAGTACATTTTAATTATAATAAGGGGCTTAATGCATAGTTCTTAATGAATGAAAGGATTCCCTTGTGGTATTGCTTCCTACATTATCTGCTAACAGTGCAGAAGCAGGAGGAAAGTTGCATGCTTTTAGTTTTCCCTCTAATGCTCCAACCGTGCAAACCCACGGGAATGTCTCAGCTTGAGACCAGGGATGAATGGATCTTCTGCCTCTGTTCCCTGAGTTTCCATGATTGTGGGCAAATGGGAATTCGGGAATCCTGTGGGTATTCTGACTCAAGTACAAGAGAGACGGACTGTGGCAGGAAGGTGGTTTCTTCCCTCTCAGCACCATTCACTGGTGCTCATCAGGAGTAATTAATTCACTCTTACAGGTATCTGCTGGTGCATACCCTACCTGACACCCTCCCTTCCTGATGGCCATAGGGCTTTCAACTGGAATGTCTCAGAGCCTTGGGGAAAGAGGTGGCAATTCAGTGTCTCCAGGTTTTAAGGTTTAACAGTTTCTTAACCTGTTCCTTTGGGCGCCTAGGTGGCTCAGTGGGGTAAGCCGCTGCCTTCGGCTCAGGTCATGATCTCAGGGTCCTGGGATCGAGTCCCGCATCGGGCTTTCTGCTCAGCAGGAAACCTGCTTCCCTCTCTCTCTCTGCCTGCCTCTCTATCTACTTGTGATTTCTCTCTGTCAAAATAAATACATAAAATCTTTAAAAAAAATAGCATTTCTGCCAATCACCCAATTCAACGGCAATAAGTGAAAAGTGATACAGGGTACAGAGAATAGGTAGTTCTCAGAACATGAGCCTCTGTCTTTCCTGATGGCATTTGGTGGCCCTGTGGGTCAGAACCTATTATTCTTTTTGTTCAGTGATTTTAGGTTTCATTTTGGGGGGAGTCTTAGGCATTTTGCTTGTCTTTGTATAAAAGGAGTTTGCTGTCTTTGTTCTGATTTATTTGAAGCTTTTGTGGTTCTTTGGAGTTTGTCCTTGAAGACGACAGGGTTGCTAGAAAGTTTTGTTTTCATTCTCAAATAATTGGTTGTAAGCAGCAGTGGAGGGTCTGCACAGTTTCCCTGGGTCACTGGCTGGAAGAGCTGGAAGACACACATCAAAAGCCAAGTAGTAAATTACCGGGAAATAAATGGATTGAATAGATTTTTGGGAGATCTCTTCCAGAAGTACCTGTACCTTTCTATTTAATCTTTCATAAAAGTGTTTTGTTGCATGTGGGTTCTCTTTAAGGAACAGACTTACAAAGAGTCCCTCATACGTCTCAGAGCACAGTGCATTTTGTCAATAGCAGAGTAGAGAGCATTCAGATATTTTTTTTTCTGGTTTGCATTAGGTGCTGCACTTGAAACTTTTAACATCGCTGGACCTGTATATTCTGGGCGTGACATTTTACAAGTATTTCTCGCCTTTGACTGAAATCATTTTGCTTCCTCATTGCTGGCTTTGTCAAATACGTTGTCCAGTAAGAGTGAGGGGAAGCATGGAAGCAACAAAACCAAATACACCACCTCAGCCTTCAAGGAGCTTGGGCTGAACTTCTCTCTCTCTTGCTGTTTCCTTCTGCCCATGCTTTTTGGAACTTGAATTCAGGACCCAGCTAACACCTGTGTGCAGGGGAGGATGGGTGATTTATGCTGTAGCATAGCTCATGCTCATCTTTACAAAGACCACATTTAATAAGGTATTCTTTCCTTGCTGATTGCCTTTATTAGGAGAGCTGTAGTTCACTGAGTGCCTACTGTACATCGGCACTGTGCTGGGCTTAGACTGAGGAGAACTGGCGTCTCCATTAACTAGTAATAGTTGGTCGTAGTTTGCAAACTAAGGGGCTGAATTAGGTGTTTTGCTCTTGGTCATGACACCGGTAAACAGCAACCCGACACTTGGCACGGCGTCTCTGATGCCAAGCCTCGTTACGTTCTGCCAGGAGAACTTCCCTCCCCCTTTCCTGCCTTCTGCAAGCTCTAAGTCAAACACCCTTGACGGTCATGTCCGTGTTTTGCAGCTCCCTGAGTTCTGATGTCCCACTTTCTATCTCTGAACAGCCTGGTCTAACTTACCTCCTCAATGAATGTAAGATACTGGAAACACACAATTAAACTTTCATGGATGTCTAACTCAGAAGCCCCGTGCAGATTTCTTCTTCTCATCAAAATATGCTTCTTTCTCTTGAATGTGCATTTCTTGTAGGATAGCAACTTTTATTGTTTACTTAATACGAGATGCCATGAAGAGTTCAGAAGTGAATATTGTCGTGCTTCCCAAACACTCTATTTTTGCTCAAGTGAATTTAAAAAATCTGGAGATAATCTTTAACAGGTTGGGGTCCAGAGGATGTGGACACCTGAAGCCTTGTCCCTCTGATCCCACGGTGCAGTTCCCATATATCCTTAAACTAAAAGCTTGCAGCATGCTATCAGCATGCGTTCCGAACCAAAATAATTGCCCGTGCATTATACATTCATTTGGGACAACCTCGTTTTTTCCTGCTAGCACATAATGCAAAATTTTCTACAGAAAGAAGGGAAACCATCTGCAATTCAAAAGCACGAAACATCCGCTCCCAGAATTTTCTATTTTCCCTATCATGTTAGACGCCAACATTTTTATATTTAAGTGGAATATTTTGTGGCAGGATATTTGAGGACTGTGTAAATATTCTATTCCTCATCAAAGTTTCCTTCAAACTTCCGCCTTTCCGGCACCCAGGAACATAGTGTTAACCTCCCTTGGTGATTTTTATCTGAATCGATTATGATTGGAGCGAATGCCAGGTTCTAACCTTGTCACGCGTCCTGCATGCGTGCGTTGGGATTCTGTTGTAAGGAGGAGGCTTTTCTTCTCCCCTCTGTTTGGATATTCATGTGTTTGTTGATATCAGCGTGCACTCATGGGTCCCTAGCTGTGGTTCCGCAGTGCAGAAACCTGGCTAACCTCAGCTCTGCCAGCGACCAAGGTTAACGCCTTCAGTGACGGGACCAAGGGACATCACACACCCGTCGGATGGGGTGCGATGGGACAAACGTGCTGCCCCCTCTGTGATCTGCCTGCCGAAAACCTTCTTGTAAGGCCATGTGAAGAAGGCCTTGAAAAGAAAAGGGCTGGGTGTCCGGGTGGCTCAGTGGGGTAAGCAACTGCCTTCAGCTCGGGCGGGTCATGATCCTAGAGTCCCAGGAGCGAGTCCCGTATCAGGCTCCCTGCTCTTCAGGGAGTCTGCTTCTCCCTCTGACTCTCCCCTTTCATGCTCCCTTGCTCTCTCTCTCTCTCATAAAATTAAATAAAATATTGTTTTAAATGAAAAGAGGGGGCCTGTTCCAAATTGGAGAGGATGAGAAAGAAAGGACAAGTCCATGCACTGGGGGACCGTGGGTTACCTCCTGAGCTGGGGAGATGGCTTTCAGTAATACGCTTGGAAGAATTAAGGACATTTGCACGTGCATGCTGGTTTCTATAATAGTGTTTAGGAATGCTGAATGTTGTGATGCAATAACTTTTATGCACAAGAATTACCATTATTCTTGTGAAAAGCATACTCAAATATTAGGAGTAAAGGGAGGTGGTACCTGTGATTCACTTTCAAGAGATTCAGGAGGGGCACCTGGGTGGCTCAGGCAGTTACGCTTCTGGCTCTTGGTTTTGGTTCTTGATCTCAAGGCTGTGGGATCGAGCCCCTCATCAGGCTCCGTGCACGGTTCAGAGTCTACCTGGGATTCTCTCGCTCCCTCTGCCCCTCCCCCTGTTCTTGTGCCTGCATGTGCTCCCTCTCCCTCTCTCTCTCACGTAAATAAATCGATCTTTAAAAAGAGAGACTCAGGAAAAACAGAGAGTGAGTGCAAAAATAAGGGGAAAGTATAAATTGGTGAATTTGGGTAAAGGGCAGAGTATAAGTTTCCTAAGGTTGCTACAATAAAATACCACAAACTAAAGGCTTAAAGCAACAGAAATTTACGGTCTCATAGTTCTGGAGGCCAGGAGTCTGAGCAAGGTGTCAGCAAGGCCGTGCCCCCTCTGTTGCTTCTAGGAGAGGCTCCTACCTTACTGGTCCAGCTCTTGGGGCCACCTGGTGTTCCTCGGCCGTTGGCCGTGTGGTCCCCATCTCTGCCTCTGTCTTCACGTGGCCACCTTCCCTCTGGGCGTGTGTCCCCGGGGCTCCTCATCTTAACTCAGCTAGTTATGTCTGCACCCATCCTGTTTCCAAGTGAGTCATCTTCACGGCTACTAGGGATTACGGTTTCAGTGTTTCTGCAGGTGGGGGCAGGAGGGATGCCGTTCAGCCTCTAGCAGGCACACGGGGCCTCTTTGTACTGTTCTCGCAAATTTAACTAAACGTGAAACTGCATCTAAATAGTTACCAGAAAATGTTAACCTATAACAAGTGCATTTGCTTATTAAGATGCCACCATGTGCCTCTCATTAAAATTCCAGTATTAATGTGTTAGAGAATTATTACTGAGTGAAAGACGTGGTGAGTATTTTCACTGACATTCAACTGTAACATAAAGCAACCGATACAGTGTTTATTTACAGGAAAGGTGCGCTTATGGGTTCATATGTCATCGGATGGGCAGTAAATAAGATTCCTATCTGGCAGGTGGGGGAGTGGTATGTTTGAGTTCCATTTCCAATACCAAGGACCATAATAAGTTAGGACAGGCTGGAGGTTGGGTGGCCTTCCTTAGAGAAAATGTGCCCAGGGCTTCCTGTAGGAACCGTCCAGTCCTCAGCTGAAGGAAGTATTTGAGGAGCGGGATTTTGCATAGAGAACATCGAATACTTTCATTTCCCTCATGAATATCCATCACGATGTGATTGATTGTCTTGAGGCCAAACTGAAGGGCGTGCCTCACGGTCTGCACGGCACAAGAATAATGTTCTGGCTGAGCTGTTCTCACCAACGCAAGTTTTTCTTAACGTGAGCATTCTTTGAGGAACACAAAGGACAGTGAGGACAGTCAGTATAAGAAATCGGACCACCTGGTGATCAGGCGTGGGAAAGTAGAACGAGGAAGAGGCTTTGCACACACGTGCGTGCGTGCACACACACAAACGCGTGCCCCCGTGCACACACACTAACGCATGTCTGCGTTCACACACATGCTTCCCAGGGCCCGGGGTGTTCCCGCGGTGTTCCCGGGCCCTGGATATAAATGAGAAAGAATGTGTGCCTACCCTCTCTCCTCACTCTGGCTGTCTTTTTACAGTTTTTAGCCAGTTCCTAAACCGTCTGTTTTGATAAAGTACAGCATCCAGTTATTTTAAAAGATTGCTTGAGCTTCGGAAAGCACGTCGTGATGGCTTAGACAGATGTTCTTGTATCACAGAGTAGGTACAACCTTGGACATCTTTGTCCCGTGTTGGAAAGTCTCGCCTACAGCCCTGGCCTTGTCCTGCTTCTCTTGCCCTGGCATGAAACCGCGGGGTGCGCTGTGAAAGGCACGCACCGGCACACGGGGAGATGGAAGTTCGTGTTTGCTGTCGGCGCCCACATTCTGTACTGAAAATAGTGAGCCCCGTATCCACGGAAACACTGTAATTAATATGTGGCCCAGTTCAGGAGCCCTTCTCCCTGGTTTTGATATTCGGTGCTGAGAAACCGTTTAGTGGACTCTTAGCACCCGTGGAATGAAATTTGAAATGTAATAAGAATTTTTTTTTTTTAAAGGAAGTATTTAAGAATATCATGTCTGGAAGGGAAAGATATTTTAGAACATATATACTTTTATAATTTTTCCAATTTCATATTAAGGAGGGACAGTGTGAAGGGGGTATTTTTAGCAAATAACTTATTGGCTCTCACTTTGCAAAACGGAGAAAATTCATCTTACTGGGTGGCTCAAAGTATTTAAACAAACAAGTACTGGCACAATGTGTTATAAATGTTACTGATTCCCAACCCCATGGGCCTTTTCCTTTCTGTATGCTGGAAATCAGACCATCCTGACGGTCTTGAGGCAGATCTCTGACATTTTGAGGAGAAGTCTTGCTCTGCAAGCCCTCAGCCCCTCAGTTCCAGTGGGATCCATTAACAACTAAAAGTGCATATTAATGCTCGAGCCGGTCATGCTAAGAATGACAACCAGTCGCAAACCTTATCAATGGTGGTATTTTCCATTTTTGTTTTCTTTACTAGGTATGCAATTCCAGATACACAGCTTCTCAGGGGATCCAGGGGACCAGTGTTCTTACTGCACATCGCTCAGCCTGTCTGCGGCCCTTTCCCAAGACCAGATGGTCGGGGGGGGCAGCACCAGGACCCCCTGCACGTGGGGCACTCTCACCCTGCCCAGTGGTGGAAGAAAGAAGAGGGGGAGAAGGAGGGAGAGAGGGAAGAGGGAGACGGAGAGAGGGAAGCAAGGAGGGAGGGAGGAAGAAGCAGCAGGAGAGACGGGAGGGTCACAAATGTCCTCCCGAAACAGCAAAGGCAGGAAATGCACAAATGCAGGTAGTGATTTTGTCATTTTATTCAAGAACCCATAAAATAAAGGTCAGGAAATTTAGTTCAAAATGATGAAAATTATAGTTTTCTGCCTTAATTTTTAATAATTAGTCTAAGTTCACTTTTGCCTCCCCCCCCCCCCCAGTAAACCTTTTTTAGTGTCTACCATGGGCCAGGCGCAGTAGTAGGCAGGGACAGTAACAGGGACTAAGCTATGGTCTTCTGTGAGGGAAGTTTCCCACCCCAGGAAGGGCTCCCTTCAGTACGGGGGGACACCAGGTGACTGTGCAGCACAGACCGGTGAGTGATGAATGGGCTGGAGTTTGCGTGAACAGCCCAGCTGACATAGCGAGCGGCAGGTGTCTGTTTCAGACTTGCTTTGAAGGAGCCTCACTACTTCTGAGGAGAGTAGGAAGCCTTCTCTCCAAGTGCACCATCCTCCTCAACGCCAGGCTGTCGTCCTACTTCTTTATGTTGTTACTGATGATACATGACTCTTCTGTTCAACAGGTATAGTCACTGCTGCCTTGTGTGCAGATGTTTGGCAGAGATAAGATTCTAGCCGGAACGTCAATGTGCGGGGGAGAAAGGGAATGACGCGATCGACTTCTGCTTGTGAGGGTTGAAGTCGACAAGGACACCCTGCGGTTCTCTCTCTCCTAATTGGTTCATTAACAAGTGACACTTGAGTAGTTATGCAAAATCTTCCTCTCCTGCGTGGACACTAACGGGGAAGACTCATTAGTAGAGTCTGCTTCACAGTATTGCCTCAAGTGACTACTTTTCAAACTCTGAATAACTTCAAAAAATTAAATGCACCAAGAAGATTGTTTGAAGTCTTAAGGACGTTAAACTTAACTTGCTTCCTTAGCCAAGTGAAAACCTGCATTATAGAACTTACTATGTTCAAATACAGGAGTAGCTTGATATGATTACAGAAAGTAGAATGTGGTTGACTCTGGGTGGGGAGGTGAATGCATAGTTCCCTGCAGGCAAGACAGCAAGATAGACATGGTTTTGCCACTTGAATCGACTTTGTCTTCACAGGATACTTAGAGCAGTCCTTTGCAAACATTGTGTGGACTCGGTAAGGTATAGAAAAGCTGTTTTCTTTAATACAGAAGGCGAAAAATCCCCCATTTCGGTGTATAAGATTATGAATGTCACACACCTTTTCATGTCACGTTAGGAATTTGGAGAGTATGTGAACTTCAGTAACATCACAGCACAGAATTGTATTTGGTCAAGGGAACAGGGGAAGACTTTCATTTCCCTGACCTGAGTTCCATGACTTGTGAGGTGAACGGGGAGCCTTGGTCCGTGGGGACGTGGTCACTCCATGCCCTTGAAGAAAAGATGCAAAGCAGGCCTGGTAAATTTTATGGTGCTCATTAAAGATTTATGTTAGCACATTTTTTTCAAAGGGCAAGTACATCTGTCATTGTATTTCAGCTGGGATGGGTGGCGGGGGTGGGGGTGGGGGGGACAGGCATCTTCTGAGGTGCCTGACGAAGCCTGCTTTGGAGCTGAACGAACTGTCATGGCCATATTTAATACACTCTATCCATTGATATCTACAGATGGTGCTTTTTTCAGAAAATAGTTTCTGGAAGGAGGAAAAAAAAAGAAAGAAAGAAAGAAAAAGACAAACAGCCAGAAGCCATTAGTCCAAGCCTCTATTAAAACATGGTAGGGGAGAAAAGCTCTCAGATGACTTTCCACAGAGAGCAAGGGCCGCGAGGGGCTTATGCCATCGTCTGGGGAAGATGGGTTGAAGTTCATAGGGAAGACCTCCACGGAGACTCTCTGCAGGCACAGAGGGTTTCTGCTGTGTAGAAACAAGGCAAATGACCGGGTGGGTTTGGCTTCGTGGTCATGGGCTGGAAATCGGGGTTTAGCGCGAGGGGGCGGGGGAAGTAGTCGGGACTTAGGCCTTTGCAAAGGTCAGTTGAACAGTTTTAGCCTTATTGGAGTTTCTCACAAGGTAACTGCTGTACTTTTCTTGCAATGTATTCACGGTTTCCTGCGATACTCCAGGGTCGTATCTGCCACAGACTTCCCGCGCCTGTGTCCCGCCTAACCTCGAAGTGAGAGTTTTGATCGGCTTCCTCTGCTAACAGCATACGTCACGTTCTGTTTGTTCTTCTTCACTCACAGGCTGGAGCCGACGTCCTTCTCCAGGATGTCAATGGAAATATCCCGTTGGATTACGCCGTAGAGGGGACGGAATCCAGCCTCATCCTGCTGACCTATCTGGATGAACACGGTAGGCGGGTGTTTGGGAAGCAGAAGAAAGATCAAGGGCCGCGTGGTAGAATTGCCAGCGCGGGTTTAATCTTTGGGCGTGCTTATGTGACTGCAGATGGACAAGTTTTCCCCAGACTGCGTGACGTGAAGTCTTTCTTTCCATGGAACCTTTCGCTGTTCCCACCCTGATCATTGTTGGTTTAGTCAGTGCCGTTTTGCAAGGCTGCAGAAATCTGGAGGCCAGCAGTGGAGGGACATTTTAACAAGGGTCTGAAGCCTGTATTGAGGGGGACTGGGTTTGTAGTTATAATCTGTTCTCCACTGGGAGGGGGCGAAAGTGAACCCGCACAGCTGAACATTGAGTTCCTGAGAGGCTGGGCAGTCATCTGAGGTGTGTTGTTGCCGGAGTCCGTGGTCCTTGCAAGAAGGACCCGCCCGTGAGCAAGGGCTTAAGTGGAGGGCAGCCCGCATAGCCTCCCGGCGCCACTGTCGGTGGCTTGAGAGTACCGTAGTGGAAGCAGGTTCCTCGGCGGCGGTGCTAGCCTGAAGAGATGAGCCCAAGCTCCCAGCCATGTCCCCTGACAAAGAATGTTTAATTGCACAGCCGAAATGTATAATTTCATGAGTAAGTTCGACATGGGCAAAGTGGGAGGTATCTGAAATCCTGAACCCAATATGGCCTCAAGCCGGAGAAGGCTGCCACTTTCTGTTTTCTTTTCCCCCCTTTCTGCTTAGGTATAAATAACAACAAAGAAACTCCAGTCCTTTCAAGGATGATCTTTTGTCAGCAAAAAAGTTTAAAAATGTTAAGAGCCACGCAGCGCTTCTGACTCTGTCCTTGCTTCTAAGAAAAGCCCTCACAGCTGCCTCTTTGTTCCCTGCCCTCTCTGCCTCCTCCAGATCGCTTGTATCAAAAGGTTTATTCCGAGAATGGCTTAGAATAATAATAATAATTAGTACGTAGCAGCCAGCGAGTTCTTAAAAAATATTATGTCATTAATTCTGAAAGCGGGATGAGTACCATTATCTTCATTAGGGACAACGTGAGCCAGGCTGTCCTACTGAAGGTCACAGAGTCTCTGGGCTGGGGTGACAGAGGCAGCGTGGGGGGAGGGGTGCCACTCCCTGATCTTGTTCTCACTCCTAGTACCTGCTCCTTACCGGAGGGTCACAGTCAGGTCTGTCATCCTCTTGTCAGTGGTGACTCGTTGAGGACAGCTTCCGTCACTGCTAAGGGGAGGGAAGCTTGATGTCCTGCACATCCCACGGCTGTGAAGTTTATTTTTGGACCTTTGCACACCCTGGGCTGGCAGTGCCCGATTCTGACTTTGCGTGCAGAGCTCGGCCGTGCATTACTTGGTGTCTTTCCACCTTTCAGCTCTTTTTCTGAGGCTCTGACAGCTGCCGCAGCCCACATTTCTCTTTGAAAACTAAAATCAAGCATCTTCCTTTGCAAAAGAACTCACCTGACTGATAAGCCTTTCCAGCTCCTCCAAGGATTTTGTTTGATAAAAAGTTTTAGTATTTGCTGGGCTCCTGGGTGCCTTCAGCTCATGATCCCAGCGTCCTGGGATCAAGTCCCGCATCGGGCTCCCAGCTCCACAGGGAGCCTGCTTCTCCCTCTGACCTTCTCTCCTCTCGTGCTCTCTCTCTCTCAAATAAATAAATAAAATCTGAAAAAAAAAAACTAAAAAAAGAAATTTTAGTATTTGCAAAAGCAGTATTATCTATCCTCTATAAAAAATAAGTGTATTCCTTTGGGAGGTTGATTTTATTTTTTATTTTTCATTTCTTTAGAGAGTGAAAGAGAGCACGAGCAGGGGGTGGGGGAACTGAGGCAGAGGATGAGAGAGAGAGAGAACCCTTAAGCAGACTTCCCACTGAGCACAGAGCCTGACACGGGGCTCGATCCCACAGCCCCGAGACCACGACACCCGCTGAAACCAAGAACCAGATGCCCGACCAGCGGAGCCACCCAGGTGCCCCACGAGGTTGATTTTACATGTGATTAAGGGAGCAGGAAGAGGGGGGGCATTGACTCCGACGGGTTAGGAGAAAATCCGCCACGACGCGGCTGGCACAATGGGTCTGTAACATGCATGTTTGCTGGAACCAATTCCACTTAGTCTCTCCTCCGCTTTAAATTCCGCGTCCATCCGCGCTCGCCGTGGCGCCGGCCCGAGTCTCCCGTGCGTCTGCTCTCCCTCCGGTCATTCATTCTGCTCCGATCCTGCCGGGGTCCCTCCCACGTGTCTCTGGCGGCCGCCACGCCTGCCGGGAATGCTGTCTCACTCGATTGATGCCCGGGCCCCCTTGTCGGGGTGCTTTTAGCGTTAACTGCGACGACAGCGTGGGCCGACAGCCTCGGACACGTCGAGTACCCACCCGGAGATGGTCCTTACTGCTCGGATCTCCGCGCTTCCGCACTGCATTCTTAATAGCCGGGTGGCTGCACCTCCTTGAAGTTTTGGTGCATGCCCCCTGGTTTCCAGGCTGAAACCTGAAACCCAGGAAAACCAGACTGAAACCCCCGGTTTGGATGTGTGTCCCCGGTTTTGATCCATTCGGGATGCGCGTGGCTGAAGGCAGGTGAGGTCGGGAGCGAGCTGATTACATGGAAGACCACTCACTGGTCACAGGTTCTGATTGTACAGTGGCCGCTGACCCCACTGTCCCCTCCGGGGCACAGCCGCTAACCGCGGCTCAGGGCCTGAGCTCCCGGGGCTGGAGAAGGAGAGGCGGCGCTGCTTGAAGGCCTGACGCATCCGGGCTCTGTGGTGCGAGGCCAACCCCGCTGGGTTTCGCAGAAGGCAAAGAATTATAAAATGCTCCCGCAAGGGAAGAAAGCCCTGCAGGGTTCTGGGGGGAGCCACAGGGTGGCCCTCGGCGGATGCCAGACACAGGGAAGACGGTCTGCTTTCCACCCTGCTCGCCCCGTTTCATCAGCCAGTTCCCTCTCTCCTTCCCGGGAAATCCATCCTTTCAGAGAAGGTCACTCCCGTTGCTTCCCTGAGCTCCTGGTCTCTCCGGAGCCACCACAGTGCAGCTTCTGCCGCTGCTGGAAGTGTCCCTGCAGAGACGGCCGCTGCCTCCTTGACAGGTCTCCCTTCTGTTCTGTGCTCCCGTGCCAGTGGGTGACCTGCGCGCCACTGCTCCCTGCGGTGGCGGTGACAGTTCGTACTCTTCACCGTCCCTGAGCTTTCCCTTCGTCTCTTTTGGATGTGCCGCTTGCACACGCAGGCGCCAACATGTGGATGGCTGCCAGAGCTATTGTCTCTGGGTCTCTTCTGGCACCCCGCCGCCTGCTATGTGGGGCTTATGTCGCCCCGATCTGCGTGTTGTGCCCACTGCCTGCCTGCTCCCAGGAATACCCACCCGACCCCAGCTCAGAGATCTCTGCAGACCTTCTGCTTGGCACTGCACAAGGTTTAGTAACACAAGAGTATCAGACAACTGGAAATAACACATGCCCAACGTGGGGGTTACCACTCTCCTTGTGTGCCCTGTCCATATTCTGTTTTGCCCATTAGCCAGGAATCCAACCATCAGAACATCACTTTTCTTTTCTAAATCTCTCACATGCGATTGTCACCAAATAGATTCTGCTTCTCTGATGTCCCTCTGATATGTCCACGTCCCTTATGGGTTACACTGTTTCTGCCTTAGTTAAAACCCTGGGCTTTCTCGTTTTGGAACAGCCTCAGAAACTCCTTACCCCCGTGAGGGTTCTTCAGAGGACTCCCAGCTTGATCAGCGCACAGCGACCTTGTGTAATTTCTTCTGCCTGATAGAGTTCATTCAGAATGCTGTCCCCACATCGCCGTCCTGGGAATCAACCGTCGCTGGGGTGGCGGTGCACTCCGGGGGGCCCGGGACCACCTCACGTGAGGCCTCTAGTCAGGATCGAAGAAGGGGGATCAGGTGCAGGGTTCAAACACCTTTTGGCCTTGAATGTGTTTCTTTCTCTTTGCCAGAACCAGCTTCCCTTAGTTGCCTGCCCAGAGCGTCCTTCCACTCTTGGATTTAATGAGCTTAAGAAGCGAACAGTGGAGATAAAGCTGAGAGTTAGGAATTCTAGAAGCTGGGAGAAGCCAGGCCTCCATCGCCGGGCACTGGTTCAATAGTTACATGGGCTCACACGGTACCCCAGGGAAGAAGGGATAACAGAGAAAAGGAAAAGTGGAATTGTTACAAAAACCATGTTATTGTAGGGGGGACAGTTAGGGAGGTGAGTGAGCACGGGGTTTGGACTGACTTGAGGTGTCCGTGTGATTTCAGTTCTGGGCAAACGCCTTCTGAAGGTATCAGAGGTGATCAGGTGACAGGAATTAGTATCACGTGGAATCACTTATGAATTTCAGACAAATGATGTTTTTCTTATTTCCTGAAAGAGAGGATTTTACACAATTCCTGTCAAAATGAAAAACCTAATCAGGGCTTCTATTAATGTTTTTCAGAAAACAGGGTGGAAGTGAAACTTGATTTCTTTGGAAAAGAGACAGGCTTGGCTCATTGCCCATTACAGAATAGACTTATTGTGCCCGTAATAAGTCTTGGTTGTTTTTCTCATGGAGCAGCTTGAGAACTTTGCTTGACCAAGAAAAGAGGGAATTTCTGTTCTGTTTTTTACTGAAAATAGACTTCTGCATGTTTCGTAATGAAAATACGAAATGACATTTTACTTGGTATCATATCTGAAGCAAAATTAAGTTTTAAATAATAAGACACAAGGTCATAATATTCCCCTCTGATTCCTTCACAGCCACTGCTAGAATAGATGGCTTTCTCGTGACACATCGTAAGTCAGCTGAAGTGAGATCTCTACTCTGTTTCTAATTGTCTTTTATCTTTGAACCCTGTTCTTCTACCGTTCAGTTTTAACCCTGTGTTTCAATAATCCTCTGAAAGATACATACCATTCCCATAAACAGAGCCAGGTTATAAAAGTTAGAATAATGTAACCATCAGATTCTCCTGCTGCTTCCAACTGTGCAAAATTGAACACTGACATTTGAGGAATAATATTTTCCAAAATTAACTCACATGTTCACTTCCATCATCCTAAAAATAAGAAGAGAGTGATCGTTTTTGTTGGTTCTTAACAAACCTCAAAGCAGCTCTTAGGGGAAATCTGTTCCTGCTTCCAGCATGGCACGTGGAGATTCCAAAGCTGGTCGTTGGTGGTCCTTCCTGTCTCTGCTTTGGATGCAGGATTTGAAACAACCCACATTACTCAAAGAGTGCATTTTGCTTTATTTTGTTTATTTTGCTTGGTCCTCGCCTGACACCACAAAATGAATGGCCCATAATCCCTGCATCAGAAAGCTGAGTAGGAATGACCCCTTCTGCCTATTGAGTGCTGCCCACCAGCCAAACACGGGGCGCGGTGCTGTCCGTGTTGTTGGCAACTCATCCTCATGAAAACCAGTGAAACCAGAATGACCAGCCCCATTTTGCAGGTGGAGAAAGTGAGGCTGAGGAGAAGTCACCTCTCCCATTGGCACTAGAAGTAGGTACAAGACAGCACTAAAGCCTAGGCAGCCTGACCTCTGAGGCCAGGCTCTGGGTGAGAGCTGTGCCGCAAGGCGGAGCTGCTGGCTCGGAGGGGACAAGGGCGGCAGGTGTGCCGCAGGCTGGATGCTCTCTGCCCTGGGGACAGATCCCGGAAGGAGTGCCCGGTAGCTTTGCTCCCTTGGGACGGATGTTATGACCCGGAGGACTGCGGATGTGGGCGGTGAGGCGGGTTAAACTCTTTTCCCAGACTTGCCCCGGGAGAGGTCGGCCACAGAGGAGCATGACCAGGGGGACCGCTCCAGTGGCATTGGTGCCCTGGTCTCCAGTGTCTTGCCTACCTGCACATTTGCCATGAGGACTCAGGTGAGAGAGAGAGAGAGAGAGAGAGAGAGAGAGAGAGCGAGCGAGCTCAGAAGAGCGGCTGGTTCACAGCCGCCACTGGCGGACTAATTATCCTCACCAGCGGGATTATCTTCTCTAAGAAGAAGGTGGATCCTTTTCCCTTAGTAAACACCTGTTACGTCCAGGAACCAGGCTGGGAACGGGAGGTGTGAACGCAAAGGTAGGGGCTACCGTGGAGATTCAGGATCCTGAAATCTCAGGTTAAAAATAGAGGCTGCGCTGAGGTAGGGGCCGGCGGTGAGCGGGCTGAGCTCTGGGTGGCCCCATCGCCCCCTCGGCCAAGCTGGGTGGCCGGCTCTTCGCTCCGCTTTACGAGCTTCCTCTGTGTTAACACGAAGGGTCATGACATGCTCGATTGGAGCATCTCTTGAAATCCGTTTGGAAAGCTTTTGAGATAGATGGGGACGTTGTGGAAATAGCTAAGGGAGACCCCATATCCCCTTCACCGGGGGCCCCACATCCACAGTCCACACAGCTGCGCTGTGTTGATCCAACTACGGCGTTAGCGTGGCTACGATACTATTCACCAAACCATAGATTTATGTAGATGTTCCCAGTTTTCCCAGCAAAGGCAGTTTTCTGCTCCAGGAGACCCGCCTCTCTTTTGGAAGCAACTCTTTTGGCCAGGAAATGATAGAGAATAAAAAACTGTATTTTTTAACTCCAGTTCAATTCAAACAGTTTAAAATCCTCTGGGCAATGCCCCTTGGGGATTTACATACTGAAACAGAGAGCCTGCCGTGGATAAGGCGGCATGTCTTTATACGCATCTTTGGCGTATAAGAAGAGGAAAATTATTCAAGACTGTCTTCTAGCTGAGAATAGAAGGCGTGCGGAGCCAAACAATCATACAGACTCTGGGTGAGAATTCCGAGGGGGAAGAGAGGCTTCAAAGGGGAACCGTTGAAAGAACAGGAAGTTAAATTCAGAGTTGACCCCCAGCGGCTGAGAAGCATCTTTGCCTTTGGTTTGAAAGGCTGTTTCCCCACCCCAGGAGTGGACCTGACGTCGCTGAGACAGATGAAGCTCCAGAGACCACTGGCCATGCTGACAGACGTCAAACACTTCTTATCCGGCGGCGGGAATGTTGACGAGAGGAACGATGAAGGAGTGACTCTGGTGAGTTTGCGTGCGCGACTCAGAAATCCTGCTGAAATAGAGAATTTCAGCCGATGTCTCCTGTGTAGAATTAGGTACTACTTGTAAAAATGGCTTTTTTTTTTCCTGATCGTGAAAAAACTACCTATAATCATAAAAATCTTGAAAACACCCACGTATGCAAAGAGGAGAACAGAAATCCCATACGCCGCTGCTCCTCGAAGCCAGGGGTTCTAGGTGGACGTGTTCTGTTCAGGCCTTCCTTCCGTGTGTTTGTAAAAATCGAGAATGATTTGTATGTGTTACTTTGTCAGTGTGATATTTGAACTGGAACTTACAGGAGGATGTTTTCATTTTAATCTTAACAAACACAAATTATGGGTCACTCTGGTGAATGAATTTCGAAATCCAAGCAAAATTATGCCATTACTTCTTTTTTTTTTTTTTTTAAATAGCTGTTGGGCATAGTTGCAGTAATGTGAAAACAGTACAATTCAATGTGGGTTAATTCTAATATAAGCATAATATCTGATCATGAGAATAAAAAACATCTGAGTTATTGACCCAAAAAATGTACTTGAACTAGGCATGCTAGTGTTGAAGTTAATCACGGTTGGAACTAAATGTATTGAGGCTCAGGGAAAAAATTAAGAGGAATTAAGCTAACAGGCAGGAGTATGATGCTTGAAGCATGGGTTGTGTAGAAGTGTCTGGAAGAAGTGATTCAGTTTCTGCCACGGCAGAAATAAGGTGTGAGGTTGAATACTGTGATGAGAGAAGTGATTTGTCTAAATGGATAAAGTGGTGTGAGACCTGATACAATTTTAGATTTATTAAATGCAGATCAAGTACCTTGAGACCTCTAGATAGAATAATCTTCCTTGATACTGATCTTGGACTTTGGAATATAAATTTCAAAAGACTATAAAAAAAAAACACCAAGTTACAAGCAAAGAACACAAAGTATGTTTAGAATTTATTGAAAAATCACACATTCAAATGGAAAAATATTGTGATTAATCTATTGGGATATTAGCCACCTCCTATGAACAAAATAGTAATGAATAAAACCACAAAAGTCCTTTTGTTGTGGGCTTCATTGCATTGGGGAAGATACATAATATACAATATAAATGAGCTAAATACAAAACATATTAACAATGGCAGATGCAAAAGAGAAAATAATAAAATGAGACAAGGAGGTACTGGGTGTGTGTTGACATTTTGGAGGCACACAGGCAAGGTCTCACTGACGAGGAATTTTGAGTAATGACCTGACAGAGGTCTGCACACACCACAGGTGTGCATAGGAGCATTCAAGACTGAATGGTGGTAGGTGCAAAGGCCCTGAGGCAGGGGTGGGTGTGTTGTGATTTAGAAACAACACAGAGGCCTGTGAGGCTAAGTAGAGTAAAGGGAAGGAGGGAGGCAGATGGCGCAGATCACACAGGGTCTGTGCACCTGTGTGAGGACCGTGGAGTTACTCTGAGTGCGATGGGAGCACATTGGAGGGCTCTGAGGAGACCAAGACATGGTCCTACTTTCGTTCTAAAAGCATCACTTGCTCAGACTGCTGTTAAGGATGGATGGTCAGAGGGCAAGGCTGATGCCGAGAGTTCAGGTAAGAGAGTAACCCAGTGGTTGGTGGTGTGGCTCAGACCAAGCTGCAGGAAGCTGAGTGGGTGGGAAGGGGCTAACTTCCATCTGCATGGGAAGAAGATCCACTGGGACTTCCTGATGGCCAAGTGGTGGAAGAGAAATGATGACTGCAGAGTGACTTCAAGTACTTTTAGCTTGGACACCTGGAGTGATGGGGTTGACATCCAATGAGACAGAAGGTGAAGGATAAAATGAGCTTAGGACATGGACATTTCAGGGAACAGAGAGCTATGGCTGCCTCTGAGCCGTCTTCATGGAGGTGTTGGGTTTGTGGTTGGTTGCTAGAGTCTGGAATTCAGGAGCTGTCTGGACTGCAGACTCAATTTGGGGAACACTAGCATAGAAACATGGCACTGAAAGCCTTGACCATGGGTGAAATCAAAGATTTGATACAGAAGGAAAGAGAAATTGGGACTGAGCCATGGAGCTTAGGAAGAAGAGAAAGATCCAGAAATGATCTCTGGGGCAGGGGGCATAGAGGGTAGAGGAGCAAGGAGGAGTTCCCAAGGTAGGAGGAGAACCAGGAGAATGAGATGTCACAGGAGCCAAAGAAAGGAAGTATGATGAGGAGGGGGAGGAAGCTGTGAACTGTTAGATACCACCGAGAGACCAAGTGACTGGAGATGGTGACTTGGCCATTGGACTTAGTAGCATGGAGGTCACTGGTCTTCTCAGCTAGGGCACTTTCATTGGAGTGCGGGCCTCGAGATCCAGACTGGAGCAGATAATGGTTCTTTAAAAACATGGCATGCACTGACGCCTAACTCAGAAACCCAATAGATCTTTGCTTCTCTGTTTGGCACAAGACATTACAGCTTTAGATTTCTTAAAAAAAAAAAAAAATCTCTGCTAAATTAAAATGGCATTCATGTTTCAAATACCACTGAACAGAAGGACCCACCTACTTCAGTAGTGAAGCTGTTTCAAGAATCAATACAGAGCAATACATTGCTATCCTGTTCAGTCATTTTCAATTTTGACATTCTTTGTGACTTTTTAAAATTGAGCAGAGAGCATAAATGTTGCAAACAAATTGTTGTGTAATAACTAAACAATCATCTCTGAGCTTTTCATGAGGGAAGTAACGGTGGTTGGGAGGCTAGGAAGTTGTCCCTCGAAGATGGCTCGCAGCATTGAGCAAGTGGAGGGTGAGATTGATTTCTTATGTCTGAATTGGTTAGTCTGTCACGTTAATGACCGCCACCCCATGCTGGCCTCCGGACTGTGCGTTCCTGTCTGTTGTTGGTGGGAACCGTGAGAAGACACTCGTCCACAGAATTCTGTATCCCGAGTAGGCATGCCTGTTGTGGCTTAAAATTAGGCATCATTTCCCACAGTTACATTGTGCAAAAAAGGTAAAACTATCAAGAAAAGATGCAATACTGCTACACTTGTAGTATATTGCCTTTTTCTCCTCTGTTAGAATATGCAATAAAGTAACCAAACATAATGTTGCTCTTTGAAAAAGATCTCTTAGTTTACACAGATAATTCTTTTTAGAAGAAAACAAAGCCTCCAAAAAGGACACAATTCCAAAAAAAAAAAAAAAATCATTACAAGCATATGGAAATGCATTCCTGAGTTCAAGTGCATAGATGCTCTTTGAAAATTTGACTGTAATGACTTCCAGATCCATTAGGAAGATGCTGGTTCTTTCTCTTTTGTCACAGAATTTGATATATAACATCTGGCCTTGGGATGTATTCACTGGGTTTGTTGGAAAAGAATTATTCATGAGATGCAAACATCAAGCAATTTTATTTTTGTTTCCCTTTGTCTTTTCAGTAGCGCTGGTTTACCCTTACTTCTGGATGAAGACTTAGCCATTGCCATCAGCTTTCTGGTCATTTTTAGGGAATAGAGTTTTTGTGGTTACTTTATATTACAAACCATAGCCTTAGTTTAGAGATTAGAGTGTCTGGTCCTATATAACCATGAAAAGTCCCAGCTTGTGTGAAATCAGGGTTCACTGATCTTTTTTATGCCGTGTTACCCTCTAAACCTCGGTGTAGCTGTGGATTCCTTGTCAGAATTGTGTTTAATGTAATAAAGATGGTGCCTGTATTACAGAGAACGCCAGTTACATGGAAACATCATAATCCTACTATCAAAATTAAATTTGTGATATGTTATGCGTGTGCTTCTTTATGAAGGCACTGAGTGACAGATAATCATTGCCAGGATGTTAGGGTAGATTTGAATATGGGGGATATTTGGAGATGTCCGCTGTGACAGCAATGTGTAGGGACATATCACTTTCAATGATAGCATCGTAGGTGTGTAGCCTAGATTCACCATTCAAGAAGTTGCTAAATTTCATTTGGGGTTAGAAAAATAAATAAATAAAACAAGCCATTTTCCCATCCAAGTTTGCAAAGCCCCTGAATCTCCCTGAGATCCTGTGGGGTCTGGTGGGCTCAGGTGTTGAGGACCCCGATGTCAGCGAAATCTGGAACCCACTGCTGGCGTCGTGTCGCATCAGATTAGGGAGTCCATGGAAGGGAGGGGGCCATGGTCGTCTGTTTCCCCTCTCATCACCGTCTCCTCTTCCGTGTCAGTGACGTGGAGGGAGAGGAGGGAGGGGACAGGTGCGCAGGACGAGACACACTGGGAGCTGGAAGGTTTGGGCTTGAGGTGTCCTGGTCGGGTGTCCTGCTCTCTGGGCAAGAAGCTGACCCCTTCCCTTGTGAGGAGGTGAGGGTTCTTCAGATACGTCACCCCCATCACTGGGGTCTCCAGAGGGTCCTTCACACCTGCCTCCGCTCTGGGAGTCAGGGGTACCCCAGCCTGTCTCTACTGGGCCACGCACGCTCTCCAGCCATCTCCCTGCAACAGGACGGAAAACAAACATGGCTGTCCTCTCTGTGTTTGTCTTTGCCGGTGCGACCTCATGAGTGCGGGCAGACGCCAGCAAATCTGTGACTCCCCTTCGCTGCCCACGAAAGCAGAGAGCCAGCCTGTCCCTTGCCCTTTATTTTTTCTAGTCAGGAATCGAAACCAGTAACCGTGTCTCCGCCAGACTCCAGAGGACACATGGCTTCTGTCGGTGACCCCTGAAGCCAAGCTCTGCCGACGTGATTTAGGGAGGGACCCAGGCCCCACCACCACACAAAAATTTCTCATGTGTCCTGTCTCCATTTCTCTCTCATTTGGACCTACTATACCCTCAGTCTAGAGGTAGAAGTCAAAGGAAATCTAGGCTGGGGCATCTGGCTGTCTCAGTCAGTAGAGTGTGTGGCTTTGATCTTGGGGTTGTGAGTTCGAACCCCACACTGGGTGCAGGTGTAGAGATAAAACATTAAAAATGTAATTAGGCAGTTTTTGGTCAACTATTTTCGGATGTCCATATTTGGCCTTACTTTGAGATGTGATACATATTATTTTCTTACACATTCAAAACTATAGTAGGAAAAATCTCCTGTTAATATTTTTTTTAGAGATTTTATTTATTTGACAGAGAGAGAGAGAAAGCGAGAGAGGAAGCACAAGCAGGGAGAGTGGGAGGGGGAGAAGTAGGCTCCCCACTGAACAGGGAGCACAATGTGGGGCTCTGTCCCAGGACCCTGGGGATCGTGACCTGAGCCGAAGACAGATGCTTCATGACTGAGCCACTCAGGCTCCCCCTTCTGTTAATATTCTGATAGAAAACTAGAACTGGAGAAAATTTGCCATTATTCATTCAAAATCTGGACTAATTCCTTCAGCTGCTTTAATAGCTATCCCTCAAGATTGATTTTCATTTACTCCTAAGGTAATTTTTATCAGAATTTGACATTAGCCTCCTAGTGGCCTGCCTGGTCTAGAGTGGGAAGAGTCACAGACCTCAAATAAGACGACATTCAATGGGAATATATTTTAAATTTCACACACAGATTTTTTTTTAATGAGATTCTCAAATAGGAGACTGAGTAAGTAACTTAACAATGAACCCCCAGTTTCCGTGTCACACAGTAAAAAGGAGTTATGTCTGGGTGGTGAAAGCCCTTCTAATATTGAAATGGGAGAGAAAGCACAAGGGGAAGTGCTGAGATCATTGACTATGACAAAAATTAAAATGAACACTTGTGCATTAAATAATGAGCAAACTTAAGAGGCAGATAATAAACTAGGAATATGATACTTGGGACAGGTCTTTCAAAATGTTGATAGTTTTAAAATATGCAGCATTCGTAGAAATGAAGGAAAAGATCATCTCTCAGTAAGAAAACAAATTGCAGTGAGAGTCCATACCCAAAAGAAAGTACAGCTACCCTACAGATATATCAAAAGAGACCCATTTTTTAGGAATGCAGGCATTGAATTTATTTATAGTCATTTTAGAAATACATAATAGTGAAGCCCCAAAGGCCAAGGGTCTATGAGAAAGAGCCCCTCCACACACCACTCGGGATGGGGATTGCACCAACATTGTGGGACTCAGCGTAGGCAAATACATTGAAAAAATTTTCATTATTTTAGGATTGCAGTTTTATATCTGGGAATGTGTCAGAAGCACATAATCAGACACAAATCCAGTGATTACCAACAAAGCGATCTTCTATAAAATAAAAAATACGGCACATGTGTAAAAGCCCAGTAGTGAGGAGTTGGTCAGCGGATGGTAATGCAGGCCTGTGCGCTGAGCTCTCCTGGAGAACAGTCAGTCGGGAGAAGCGCGTCGTGCTGAGGAGACAGGACGGTCCTCAGGCGCAGCGCCCTCACTGTCTGGGGTGGCTCTTGTTGGTTGGTCATGGTCTCAGTCTTGACCCCAGCCCCCCACACCACCTGCGCGAGGAGGAGGCTGATTCAGAGACACTGACTCCTGCGGACTTCTAAGGGGGGTCTCAGGTCCTGTGTCTTCATCGCTGCGCCGCGCAGGACCTGGCGATGGTTTTGATCGTGGGAGGAGGCTGCACGCCACGCTTAGCGCACGTCTGTGCCTCCACAGGTGGTGGCCTGGGCGAAAGCTGCGGCAAGTGTGTCAATGGTGGGTGTCTCCGGAGACAAACATTTAATACAAGACAAGGATATTGGGGAAGGGGGTGTATGGGAAGAAGAAAAATGCCATTTTTAGACCAATGCATTATGGGACGCACACAGGTTTGTCAGGAGCACTGACGAACTGTGGTTGTCAGGAGCACTGACGGACTGTGGTTGTCAGGAGCACTGACGGACTGTGGTTGTCAGGAGCACTGCGAATCGCAGCTGTTCCCCGGGGGGCCTGGCCGGCGCGGGTGCCGGTGCCCCGTGGCCATTTCCGAGCGCCCGTGCTGCAGAACACAGAAGAACGTGGCTTTGCCTACAGGGGCCGTGCTCCCCAGGGCTGGTCGCCTGAATTAGCTCAGCCCCAGCTTTTGCCTCTGCAATACCAGGTCAAAGGTCATTGCCTCACGGGTCTTACAGACGAGAAGGAATAACTGATAACTTTTATGAGCAGCGTTTGTGAAGCGGCTCTGAAGCCTCGTCCTGCGTTGTGACTGCGTGGGTGATTTCCAGCCTGCCGTGATTTCCCAGGACTGTCCTTTTGCAACTGTCCTTCCAAGAAGTGCTGCTCATTATTTACAGAAACGGCAGCTGTCTCTGTCCTTCTTCCAAGACCCCATAATGCAGCAGGAGAGGAGTGTTCTGAGATGCTGTAGGGATAGACATGTTCACATTTGGCCCCTGACATCTTCCAGACATTGTCAGGACAAGGGAGGGGGGCAATGTCCATTTCAGAAAATAGACATTTTCGTGTCTATTAAATAGACAAGGTCTATAAAATAGACATTTAACTTAGTGATGAGAACGGTCCCCTTGGTGGGGGGGTCTGGAGGCTTGCTTATGGATTCAGAATTTGATTGCCGGTAGGATCAGGGTAGAGCCTCTAAGCTCTTACTGATTTACTATGATGAATTTTTAAAACTCTGTTGTCTCTTGTAAGGAAGTAGAAATACTTAAAGTCAGGAGTTTTTGCCTTCATTTTGAAATGGTCTCGGATTAAATTTGTCTGCCTTCAGAGATGTCACTGGGAGCTCATGCTTTTGATAGCTTTTCTCCCAAGTGAGCCAAGACTTTCCTTCTGGTCTTTTCCTTGAGAGCAGTGCCTGAGATGGTCAGGTAGGAGCTGGGCTGAGTTTGGAATGGGAGAACCCAATTTTTGCCCCGTGGAAAGCAAATCTTCTCATTAAGGAGTTCATCCTTGATGACAAGTGAACTTGACTTCGTTAGCCTCAGGTGCTAACCAACGAACGGACGGTGAAAACCTCAGATCCTGATGTTCGTGCTTATAGTTCAGAGGAACCTTTGAGTCAACTGATTATTAGTGTGATGTAGACTCCGTTGTGGAGCAGGTGTAAGACTGGTTTTCCAGGAGAACAAGTATATAAAATCATCCTTCTCTGAGATACTTGTGGATGGTTTGTTCTCAGGACTGTTTGCTAAAATATTGATGAGGTGAATTCTATGTATAACCAGGTATGGGAAGAGTGATGTGAAACTTGATCTCTTTGTGTTTATGCCTTAAATTGGTTAAATATATTTATTCTTCTGTTGCAATTAACTAGGAGAGATAAGCATGTACATACACGGTGTACATTAAAGAGCACAATGAACTCCAAGGGTAGAAAAGCAAATGTTTTTGCTGGATTTTATTAATATATATGTACACACATTTAATAAGCCTTTTGACTTTATTGTAATTTTATCTTTTTAATAAAAACAGACAGAAAGGTACAAAATTCCACGCTACAAGACCAAGAAGAAATCATTGATTTTACTACTTTTATATTGTTTTTTTTTTCCTTCCATATAGTTTCATATTATTATGCTCATGAAATCAAGTGCGTAGTTACTTAAGAACCCAGTTTAAATGACAGTTTAACTACAAATCAAGGCTTCTATGCTGGAAGCGGGAATTACCTCACCTGAAAAGTCTGAATTGTTCTCTAAACCTGACCTCCTGGTTGTAGCCTCTGAGTCCTCCTTCCTGAGCTAAGCTTGCATTCATGAGCTAACCTGGGAGCAGGAGGAGGAGAACCACATAATCATTTTAAGGTCTGTTGGGATTAACTCGTCCTTTCCAGTGTGTCGGCCCATTTTTCCTGTTCCTAAGCACCAAGATGATCACATCTCCTGCTGTCATATATGTCCTCGAATCTCCTCCAGTCGCACAATTACAGGGCTAGAATTTCAGAGCCGGTCACTACGTGTTTGACTTTTTGGGTGAGAAGAGGGTAAAGCGTTCAGTTATTGCATTTTGTATGCAAAAGTGCTCAGATTCCGGTACAGAGGACACTAAAGAGGGAAATGGGAATTGCATGAAAAATCGCACGTTGTCTGGGTCCGAGGGGAAACAATAATTAAGCCATAAGCCTTTGTTCCAAGAAGGATACTGTCCACTTACATCAAATAAGTAAAACTGCAGGTATGTTCTTCTTTTTAAAGGTATTTTATATTTGATAATTTGTTAGCTCTCAAAACAGCTCACTGAATAAGCTGTTTTGATGTCACTGCTTCTTTTTTGAAGTTCTATAACAAAGTATTCCCTCACTGCAGTTACACATGGCGTGTGCCAGCGGCTACAAGGAGGTGGTGGCCCTTCTCCTGGAGCATGGCGGGGACCTGAATGTCGCAGATAATCAGTACTGGACCCCACTCCATTTGGCAGCAAAGTATGGCCAGGTAAAGTGTTCGCCTAAATTATTGTTTTTAAATCATTCTATAATGAATACATCATTCAAATTTTTAAATTGTGCACAGTCAGGATGAAACTGGGTTTTCAATGGCAGCCCATGTTGCCATTATTTTTACTGTGGAAAGAAACCATGATCTTTCGGAAGGATGCATAAAACATGCCGTCCTCGGGATTCTGCACATTGTCGTCAGAATTGTTGGAGAGATAAGACAAAATCAAAAACATGTTTCATAGGATGGGCTTACTATTTTCTTAACATTACATAGTCCTTACGTAGTTCATATTTTCATGAATCGTTAGTAATTCTATTTGTTCTCTATAGTTTGTAGAAGTAAAGCAGAATTCTGTTTTATGTTTTAGTTTTTCACTATAAATTATATTTCATCTTGAAGAATGAAGAATGAGGAGCACATTTTTTTTCTATGAATAGGTTTTTCGTCATAGCTGATACAACTTGAGTTACTATTGCACAAATTACTTTCTCACCAGCTACCATGACATCATCAGGAAGAAACAAAATGACTTTTAAATGATTTTATGTGGGTGAATGTGACTACAGTGTTCATAATATTTAATTTTGAAATCTATTTATACAATACACAATATTTTGTGTTGGAGAAAGCCTGAGTAGTTCTGTTTTGGAAGAGAATTCATTGTTACATAAATATGGAGATTTAGGTTAAACTTGTTGATTCTCAAACATTGGTCTAGGGTAACAGGTCATGCCCCTTAGGTTCATAGTAAGTCAAGTCTCTTAGGTACCAACGGGTACGCAAAATATCCATCATAAAATCCGAGCATGGCTGTTGTCAAAATAATGGATACCATTTACATCTCACAATTTAGAGAAAGCACATTGCTTAGGAGATGTTTTTCAAAATAATAAAAACATTATTTGCTTTGGCAACATTTCCTTTATGAAAAGTATCATTTGTTAATAAATATTTCCAACAGGCCCTTTATTAAGTACCCCAAACTCTGTGTTTAGCAAATGAATGTTTGTGTAAGTAAATGGATGGTTCAAGGCGAGGAGACTGCAGGTAGCTGGAGTCACTTGTCCTAGGGGCTAGGGGTCCCAGGTCCCCCCAGTAGATCATGGGAGTAGTGGGGGGTCAATAATCGCCATGCACCATGAACACACTAGTGCTGCATTTCTAGCACCATAGCACACTGGGAGACACTGGGTGTCAGGGTTTGTCTTTAGTAAAAAGTACAGAAGCAAACACAGAGGCAAGTTTGGCTTCCTTGAACACAACCTGTTGGCCCATGCAGAAGAAATGGTAACCAGTGAATCATCAGAACATGCTCCTTGTCGTCCGGGATCCCTCTGGAAGGAGCTACATCTGCAAGTGAGTGAGAGCTTGGTAAAATGTGACAGAACGCTGCTTACTACAGTTACATTAATTAAGGCTTTCATTTTACCCATTATTTTTCCCATTTTTCTGATTGGACTTTTAGAGTTCAGATTGGGTTCATTTCAAAGAATACCAAATTGGTTCCCTTTAACCACTTTGATAAGCTAATGGGAGAATAGGACTATTTTTAACAAGTTTTTTAAAGACATTCCTTGGGGGGTGCCTGGCTGGTTCAGTGGGTGAAGTTTCTGCCTTTGACTCAGGTCATGATCCTTGTTCCTGGGATCGAGCCCCACATCAGTCTCCTGCTCAGCAGGGAGTCTGTTTCTCCCTCTCCCTCTGCCCTGTCTCCTGCTTATGCTCATTCTCTCTCTGTCAAATACATAAATAAAGTATTTAAAGAAAAACAAAAAACAAAAAACCCAGACATGCCTTGGACTAAATACATCATTTAAGCTGTTGTTAGACATTTAATTTTTTTTTTTTCAGAAGCCAGTGTGTAGTTTTTGTTTGATTTGATTGCAGGTCAAATGAAATATTTGGTAGGACTTGGTGTATTTTACTTGTTATTGCATGTTTTGGTTCTATGATTTCCATTTGGTTTGTATTGTCCCTTCTATGTCTTTGATGGAATCTCCTCTTCTTTCATTTGTTTTGAGAGGATTTGTAGTTGCTTGTTGAAGCATTCTCATGAGATCTGCTTTACCCTCATCATCAGATGATTGTGGCATGATTCATCTTGTCAGTTCTTCATCTTTTCTCATTCAAGTTGTGATTTCCTGATCTTGGTATGACAAGTGATTTTTAATTGTATTTTCGGACACTTCAGCTAATTTGTTCAGAGATTCTCAGTTCTGTATAAATATTCTAGTTTAATTCTCCTGTTTACATTTGATATGCAGACCTGGTCTTCTTCAGGAGGTTGTAGTTCCAGTAGCAGTTTAATTTTCAGACCCTTTGTGGGGTTTTTTTGGTCTACGTGGCCCACCTGGTGCTCCTGGGATCCTCACTCCTTCTTCCAGGGTCCCCAAAGGGGTGGAAGAAGAGGTTTTCCCAAGCCAGACTACCCTGTGTCTTAAGATAAGGTGTGTGTGGGGGGGTCTCTGCAGGGACAAAAGACTTTTGGAGCTAGGGGCTCACTGGGGTATGTTCCCTCTTACAGGGGCCCTCCTCCCAGCTACCCTTGACTCTCATCAGGGAGAGGATCTCAGCTCAGTGGGAGAAGAGTACTTGCCCTGGCACTTCGTGTTAGCAGATTGTGGTGCTGGACTCACCTGATGTTGTCTGAGGGACACATCTGGAATGTGGGAGGGATGCCTCAAACCAGGCCATCTTCTGTCCTAAAGATGGGCTGGAAACCCTGGGTCTGGGCTAGACTTCAGAGTTCTTCTTGGGTTTATTGTAATTAGAAGGGAAGATAGGAAAGAACCAGTCTATGTTGGAATGTTTTAAAATAACTGCTTTATTTCAAAAGAATTACTGACTTCTGAAAGTCTCCTGAAGCTTAATAGAGAGGAATGAAAGGAAGTTAATTTATGATTATTTTCACATGAAACCCATCTGTGGTGGAAGAGAAACAAAGATGCTTTTATATGACTTTCTTGTAGCATGTCTACTAGGATCTTTGATTCTGCATATTGAACGTGTCTTGATGTGACCGATTCTTCCTGACCCATAGTTTGCTGGGTTTGTTCTGAGGAACACGCCTGCTCACGGGCTCTGAACAGGGGCTGAGCGGATCCAGCAAGCCTCCCTAATCCTCTTTCCGGGGAGTCTGGCCCCAGGGTCTTCTATGAATGTGAACCGTCCACCTCTGTTAAAAGGGGGATTTTTACATAGCTCAGGGGTTCTGGGGAGTGATGATGGCAGATACGGAAGATGCGTGCTGAGCACCACTTGGCGTGTATCCTGGTCATTGATTCAGTTGTGAGATTTGTACAGATGATATCCGATGCAGGGTTTCTGGCAGTGGCCATGATTAGTGTTCAAATGAGGCAGCTTTAAAAACCAATGTTACTTTATCCTCTGCTTCTTTCAAAAATGACTAGCCATCAGCTCAGTATTTCCTAATTCCTTATACATTTATGTACCAAGGAGAGATGAAGATCTCGTGTGTCTTCTCCATTGTGCTCCATCAACCCTGTTCAGCAGGGTGACCAGAATATAAGCTCCCAGTCGCGAGGACAGTTTGCATGTCCTCTTGCCCTCTTGCCCTCTGTGCTCGGTGCCCTGCGGAGTAACCAAAGGGAGTGAGGGGGCAGATCCATCAACCAAGAACTCGAAGCAAAGCTCTAACATACAGAAGCAGACGGGGGCTTTTCTGGTGGAATATATGACACCAAAACCAAACTATGGTTCTTCAATTCAGACTACGAAGACAACTAACAGATTTATATTAATAGATTTTGAATCAATTGTATCTCAATTATTCTATCAGGAAAATACCATATGATATATAGAATAATATTTAAAAATTATTCACTTGTAAAAATGCTATTTAATATTCATTTTGGAAATAATTTAGAAATAGCTTTTATGTGAATTTCAAGTTATATGCATGGGAGATTTATAACTCTGAAGAAATTTACCGTAAATAAGTATGTCTCTGTTTAGAAAAAAGTTTTAGAAATGCTAACATTGTAAAAGACTAATGGCATTTTTGGAGACATTCATAGCAATTTCACTTTCTTATAAATATCTTGCAAATACAAATACCTTTACAGGGAAGGTAGTTCATAATTTTTAGCGGTTTTCCTTATTGAAACTTAGACTGGGATGGCATATATATTTTAACATTCCCCTTTATAAATAGGTTAACTTTCCAGCAAGGAAAAGGAGATGCTTGTTCTTGTGTGAAACTGGGGACTGAATAATTTATGTGACTGATGTCTTTTGGTTTCATAGTACTTTCATGAGTCGTACATAAAATTTGATTCTAGCCTTCTGCATATTTTTAGCGTTTCTGATAGGATTGGTCACGCTACAACAGAAGATAGGAAAGTAACTACAGATGCCGAAGCCTAAACACCCTCCCCTTCAAAAGCATTTTCTGTCACACAGCCTGCATATCTTGATGTTCAAAGGAGTCATTTGCATTCATTCTCAAAAACATTTTTGCCCAAGTTCATAAGAATTGAGAAATCTTCAGGGGTTTTGTTTGTTCGTTTTTTTTTGTTTTGTTTTGTTTTGTTTTTTTATTTCTTCTCCTTGGGAGAACATGAAGACATTCTCTGGTTTTCCAGTCATCCCTCTGAGCACATGCTGTTGACGGGCTCAGCACTCCGGGGGGTTCCCTCTCTTCTCAGTGTTTACTAGTCTTTAGGGAATCCCCACCCTGCAGCCTCCAGCCCCCTCCATGCTCACGGTTTCCCAAAGCTGCCTCTTGTTTCCCTCTCACGTTGCAGACCCCTGAGCACCCCTGCCAGGTGGGCGATCTCTACCCGCCTGCCCTCCTGCTGCTCTCGTGGACAAAGGGAATGGTCAGCTCATTTCCCAGCCTCCCAGGGTGCTGCCCTTCCCATGTGTCGTTTACTCACCACAGCACTGGGCATCACCCTTCCTCCTAGCAACAACCCCCCGAGCCTACGAGCTTCCAAGTAAGAATTGCCTGGGGCTCTGTGAGGTGAAACCATGGCCCCATCCGGTCCAGCAGCCTCCCTCCCTGGGGAGCCACCCACCCGCCAGCCCTGTCCCCGCTCCTGCACACCTAAGCTTTGTCAGCTCAGGTGTCATCACAGTGTCTCCACACAACATCCTTCGTACTGCTGGGACAGGAAACATGCACTCCGTGACACAGGGTGCCAGTGCCCTGTGGCGGGGCGTCTGCTTCCTTCCCCAGCTGCCTTCCCCGGCCTCCCCCATCAGACTGGCACCTGTAGAGGAACTCAACCACTTCCGTTTTCTGGACGATGCCACCACGTGCCTCCTATTGTGTTCTTTGCTCTTCCTGAAACTGTGCAGTGGTTCAGTATTAACGTGGAGGACCACACGGAGATGCCACTTAAGTGGCCCCTCTCCCAGTTGCTCAGATTCCAGGGAGGACGCTCCCCTGTGCGTCCGATGCGGTCCCTGTGTGTTCATACCTTGTCACGTATCCCCGTCGGCTGCACCTGCCTTCGTGTGCCTGCACTACCCTCTGGTCTGTATGACCCAGTGCGCAGACAGTGCCATTTCTTATCAGCGTGGGGCCCCATCCAGGACACACAGTTCTGTTCACGAATGAGGGAGCCTGCGTCTGCCCTAGAGCTGCAGATGCCCGTTGGTCCAGCCAACTGAGGCTGCTCCTGTGCGGTGGGCTATGAGCCCACCAGCTCACAGGCGCAGGCTGCCCAGTGGGAGGGACGGTCCCCAGGTACACAGGTCTGTCCGTGGCGCCCCAGATAAAAGGCATGCGGGCCGAGGGACTCCAGCCAAGGGTGAGCAGCACAGGCAGCACCTGCTGCGAGGTCATCGAGGAGGCTGACCAGGAGGGGATGCAGGAGGAGGCGGCTGCCACGTGGGCGACGGGAGGGACGGGCTCTGGAAGGACCGGCAGGTACTGGCGGGATCGGAGAGCCTGTGTTCTCAGCGATGGAGGCAGAGCTCTTGGGTCTAATGTGCAATCACAGTTGGGCCACAAATAGGGATAATAGTAACTTATTAGGTGGTTTTGTATTTCACATCTGAAATCCTGCAGGGGCAGGAAGCACGCATTGGGAGTTCTGGGACCTTTAACGCTTCAGTTTCTTGTTACTAGATGAAGGGAACAGGCTCCTCCAGCGACTGAGCTAGAAACCAGCTTCGTCCAGATGCTCACCGTCGTGGTTCAACTCTTTAAAGGGGCCATTTAAATGACTATCAAGGAATTAATTTTGCTGAATTCATCGCACTGAAGGACAACTCTCCAAAGAATGAACAAGTCCATGTCCAGTGAAACTGTGTGGATTTGAATTTCAGCCTAAGTGCATTTTCATTCAGCCTGCAGGGTCTCTCTTTCCACCCTCACCACCCCCAGCACACACACACACACACACACACACACAGTCGCCTTATCCTCCGGAGCCTTTGGTGATTGTAGCGGTCTTGTACTGGTGGTGACGAATTCTTACTGGGTTACACACCCGACCTACTCACAATTGAAGCAATTTACCTAATGGTCTTTTGAGAGGGTAAAGCAAATGTTCCGGAGAAGTAATTGAAATTAGCACGGGCCTGTTTAATTTAGTTCTGTGACGGGCCTCCCCGATTTCTGATCGGAAGCACATGGGAAAAACTGGCTCTAAAAAAAGAAAGGAATTCCCCAAATGAGAGAGGCTTCCTCCTTCCACACATGAATGCCTCTCTTTATGGGCCTGAAATAAAATGGAGTTGCTTTTATTGCTAAAGATTTTCCTGGAGGAAACATTTTGCTTTTGTTACTGAAATGCTTTCTGGGGTTCTAGGAGAGGCTGCGGAGAGAAGTGGTTTTCTGAGAGATGGCACATTTCTCTTTGGAGGCCTGGACACACTGAATTGCATTTGCAATCGCCAAGGAATTGTTAAGTGTGTGTCTGACATTTTTGCAGAGATATAAAAGCATTTCGATTTATACTGTTCTTTCAAATTTGGGAAAGCCAAAGGCAATCTTAGCTCACTTTTGGTTTTGGGTTTTTTTTTTTTTCCTTTTCTAATTCCTTTCGTTCTTTTACCCTTCCCTCCCTCTGCCTGTCCGTCTTTCTTTTCCTTCTTCCCTGTCATGTGGTCTAAATGCAAATACATCACTCTCATCTTTACTATGAAACAAAGCTCTTTCCTGTACCTATTTCAATGTCCTGGGAAACTGCTCTCTATATTTTATCTTTCATATTTCAATAGAATGTCTCCCTTTAATAAACTCTATATTTGGAAATAAAAACAAACTTCTATATATAAGCACTGTAATATAATTTAAATGCTACTGGTATAATCCATGTTCTGCAAAAATCAAACACCGATTTTTGAATGGGCTTTGGGAAAGCTAACAAGGAGCAGACTGTTTGAAATCTAATTAATTTTTTAATGAGAATACCAACCAGAACAATCATCGGTGGTCAGGGAGATGTCTTGTGTGCCTGGATGCAAAGTTCTGTGTGTGGAGAGAGCCACAGCACGTGTTACAATAGCAAAACCCAAGATTGGAAAAGCCAGTCTCATTCTTATCAATATAATAAAGCAAGAAATAGAAACAAAGAACAAAGTTGGGAAAGGAGAAAGGACGATGAAATGCCAAAGGAATCCACAAAAAATGGAAAGACTAGACCTATTAAGTGCATTGATCAAGTTGTTTACAGTAGCACTAAAAACATAAAATATATAACAATATACTTAACAGAATATTTTAACAGACAATTTCTACAGTGAAAACTATGGAACACTGCGGTGAGGAATTAAAGAAGACCCCAAAAATGGAGGAGTAAGCCATAATCATGTGCTTTGACAGTGAATATTTTTAAGATCTCTGTGGAAGGCTGAAAAGTAGCCCTCAGAGATGTCCGCACCTTGAAGCTCAAAGCCTGTCAATATGTTTGTTCCCTGAAAAGACAAAAGAACTTTGCAGTTTTGATTGGTTACGGATTTTGAGATGGGAAGGTTTTCCTGGGTTACCCAGATGGACCCAATCTCATCACACAGGTCCTTAAAAGCAGAGAACAATTCCTGGCTCAGGGTCCCTGGGGGGGGTGTGTGGCTATGCAAAAATGTGGGGTGTTGTTATTGCAAATTTGGGCGTGGTCATGTAAATGAAGGCCATTGCATGCAAATAGGGAGTGTGTTTATGAAAAAGGGGCAGACACCTGCAACATTGTTGGCTTGAAATTGAGGGAAGGGGCTACAAGCCAAGGAATATGAGTTGCCTCTAGAAGCAGGAAAAGGCAAGAAACAGATTTTTCTTGAGAGCCAGAGGGAAAATAGTGCTGCTAACACCCCAATTTTAACCCAGTGAGCCCTGTGTCAGACTGCTGACCTATAGAATTGTAAGATAATTTTTCTTATTTAAACCACTAAATTTGTGACATTTTTAAAAGCCATATAAAATTAATATGGTATTCACTTAAATCAATTCCAATAAAAATCCTAAGCCTTTTCTTTTAGAAATTGAAAAGCTCATTCTAAAATTTATATGGAGCTACAAAGTACCTAAATAGAAAAAATTATCTTAAAAAATAAGAAAATTACAGACTTTTTTCAAGACTTACTATAAGTCTTTCACTTACAAGATTTCAATACTGACTCCAAGTTGCACTAATCAAAGTGGTCAGGAAGTACAGTAAAGATAGACAGATAGATCAATGAAACAAGCAGGGACATGTATTGTCCATTAATTTTCCACAAAGTTACCAAAGCAATTCAGTGAGAGGAAAAAAAGTATTTTCAAGAAATAGTGCAGAAAAATGAATGGGTGCTGGACCAAAATAAATTTGAGATTTTCTCTGTCATTTGCAAAAACTCACTTGAGATGGACCATACGTATAAAAGTTAAAATTATACAGCCTTTAGGAGAAAATATAGTATTATGTTGTCATGGCCTCTGAGTGGACAGTTATTTTGAAAATAGAGTGTTGACTGCTTGAAAAAACAATACAGATGTTACACTTTCACAAAAGCAGAACAAAGTTAAAATACTCTTCTGTTTTTTTTTAAAAAAAGTATTTTCAAGAATATGAATGGAGACGCCACAGAATGGGGAAAAATATTTGCGATACACGTATCTGACAAATGTATCTAGAACATACGAAGAACAGAGGTCACCAAAGCAAAGATAAAGACTCCAGTAATAAACGGGCAAAGAAGTCTTGAACAGACACTTCCCCAGAGAAAGCCGAGGAGGGCCACTCATCATGTGGAAAGGTGTTTGGTATCTTTTGTCATCACAGAAGTAAGCTAAACCAGACTGAAATATTACTTCAGTCCTGGTATGAGAGCTAAATTTCTAAAAATGACCATATTAAGTGTTGGAGAAAAAGTGAATCTAGCGATAGGCAAATGCACAGAAGCAAAGTTATTAAGTAGAGTGCAGAGCAGCAGGATGTCTTGTTGGGGATGGGGCGGGCGTTTGAGCTCTTTGGAAAACAGCTAGAGCTATCTAAGTCACGTTGATGGTGTCCAGACCTTTATCCCAGCAATTTCGGTCCACGTGCTTGCGTCCTGAAGAGACCTTGGCACGCGTGCACCAAAATAAATGAGAACAGTTGTAGCAACATTACTTGTAAAAATAAATGACTGCAAACGGCTTGAAAGCCCAGGGAGGAAAGCACGTAAATTATGATATATTTGTACGGTGCAGTTATACTGTAGCTGACAAAATGAATGAATCTTGTCCATCAGCTTTGATGACTCTCAGAATGCAGGATTAAGTCATGAAAGCAAGGCGTCGATGAATATACACGTGCAGATTCCACTTCTCTACGTGTCACACACAGACTGAGTGATATGTTGTTTGGGAGGTACTCCTATACATAGGGCAAAATGTATAAAGAAATCGTAGTGATAGCCCAAAATTCATGACAGTGGCCAACTCTGAGAAATACGGAGAGGGATAATTTGGGGAAGAAACACAGAAAGATACCATGCATGACTTATTTTAAAAAGTTGGGGGTGCCTGGGTGACTCAGTCGGTTGAATGTCTGACTCTTGCTTTCTGCGCAGGTCATGATCTCAGGGTGGTGAGACTGAGCCCCACGTTGGGCTCTGCTGTAAGTGGGGAGTCTGCTTGGGATTCCGTCTCTCCCCTTCCTTCTGCTCTTCCGCTCCATGCTCTCCCTCTCTAAAATAAATAAATCTTAAAAAAAAAAAAAGTTGGATACCCTGGAAATCATTTCATACATCTCTTTCAGGGCTCATGCACACATATATACTCATTGAGTTTATATTTTATAATAAGATTTAAAGAATATATTAACCTCTCATCAGGTTGCTTTCTTCCTTTCTTACAGTGCAAGATTTAAGTTTTCCTAACTCCCCCCGTGACTTTAGTTCATATTTTCTGTGGGGTTCCAGTGATGGGACAGGACCAGTGAGACGTTAATGAGTTGCTCAATTAAAACAAAACACATATAAGGTGTAATTCCTCCCACCAGATGCCCTAAAATAAACGAGGAAGGTGTTAAGTGAGCATTTTCAAATCCCCAGCAATTTATCCCTCCTTTGATAAGTAATTTTTGGTTTGAATGTCTTTCACTTTTTTAAAAAGGAGCTGGGAAAACTAGAAGTGGAGAGAGTGAGAAACGTTTACGGTGGGATGTGTTCATGCCTTGTCCCTCTAGCAGGCTGGAAGGAGCCCCCTAGGACCACGCTTCTGTAGCTCTCTCTGGGGAATCTTATTTCAGTGAACCTTTACTGTTTCAGACAAACCTGGTGAAGCTTCTTCTGATGCATCAGGCAAACCCAAACCTTCTGAACTGCAATGAAGAGAAGCCCTCAGGTAAGTTATGAGCGTCCTGGGACCGGTGAGCGGTCACTGACTCCTTCCTGTCCTACCAGAACTTGTTCATCCATCACAGGCGTGGCTGCCAAGTGAGGCCACCTCCCCTGGAAGCTCTGTGCACATGCTCCACCCAAGCCCTGTTGCCGAAGCCCCTTGCCCAGCTCCTTCGCAAAAGGGTCTTACAGGCTGGTTCCCATCCTTGGGGCCCTTGGACTTGCCTGCAATTTGCTTCTCGGGCTTTCACCTTCCCGCGCAGTGATCCCTTCAGTGGCAATTACTGTTGAATATATTTTTGCTGTTATTTCACTGGTTTCTTATCATTTCAAATACACACCTTTTCATCAGGGTAATTTTAAATAATATATATATATATATATATATATATTTTTTTTTTTCTGCACAGACAGGTATAATGCCAGGAATTGAGACTGATACCCTCCAGCTAATTTAAAAGTCTCACAATCTTAATTGAATATTTCCATTTTTGATAAGAATCTCTTGAACATTTCTAGAGTTCTTTTTACCACTGTTCTTTCATAATGTTCACCTACTAATTTAAAAACAGGGATGCTGCATTCATTTTCTAGCTTTTACAATTTGACAACAAATGTATTCGTCAGTTTTTTGTTTATTAAAAATAAGAATTCTAAGTAACAGAGAAAAGGGTACACAGGTCATACGTTGCTATAAAAATCTTGAAGGTACTAAGTGAGCACTTTATGACTGAGATTTCTCATTGGATACATTTGTAGGAGTATAATGACATGATAAACCTCCAGCTTAAGACAGGGTGAGAGATTTGCTCTATTTCTTGTTTTTTTGAAGTTAAAGGGTGTTTAATGTTTATTCATCTTACCTGTTAAAATAAACTGAAGATTTAACAAATGAAACTCTAAGATACTATGATAGCTTAAAACTTTGGGCATGGACTGATGTTAACGAGAGTGCAGTAATCTTGGTATTAATGACAAAGGCATGTCTCATGATAAATATTAAAAGAGCAAGTAGAAAAGTGTGGATTTTTCTATTTGTTTAATGTATCTATTGTGAAACATGTCACATTTAACATTTGTCACATTCGTCAAAATCACATCCCTGGCTTCTTTCCCAGAGAAGGGAATATACGATTGACCCTTGACCACATGGACTCCAGTGTGTCACACTTCCCCCTTTAGGTCTAGTGTGGTAGGCCTTAAGGTGCTGAAATGGACACCCAAGGCAACCCACAGTCCTAGAGGACACGGCGTGACTAAATGTCTGGTCTGACCTCAGCCCTGGCCACCTCAGGATAGGATGGCTGTCTTAGACAGGCTGCCAGTGTTGGCCATGCCTAGTCTATCCTCAGTGTAGTCCATTTTCCATGCCTTGTTGGTCCAAAGAGACACAGTGATGGACTGGTAGAAGACTCTCAACAATCGTTTCTTGATTGAAGGAAAAAGCTTCTTTCACACACCACAAGGGACAAAGAGCTATAATGCAGCGAGGGTTCTGAGTAAATGTGGGAGGGACCAACATCTAATCCAGCAGCATGAATAATGAACCAGATAAAATAATAGCACAGAGAACAGGAAAGTAGACACCCAGATTATGACTGAGCAGAAGAAAATCATCACAGTATTATATTCGAATCTTGCCATTTTGTGTTTCTTGAATTTGGAGTGGATACAGAAAAAATTATCTGGGGAACAGATAAAAAAAGCAGTTTGGGGTGTAGTCATTAGGTAGGACAGACATAATCACCCAAGGTGAGGAAGCCGGGCTACTTCCTCTTTGTTACTGGATATGATTTGACCTAGATGAGATGGTGGTAAAATCTTGGCATAAACATCTTCTCATGGTGGCTGAATTAACTCCTCCAGCCCATCAAGCCACATAAATCTATAGACACAAGTGGTCATGCACTTCAGTCACAAGGATTGAAAAGAAGCAGTTGTGGCCATTAAGTTTCCAGTTGTTACTAAGGTGAATTTTTCTTCAAGATTTTTTGATTTCCAGTTTCAGTTGTTAGTAAGTGTTCATTTGAGTAACGCACGTCTATGTTGCTGCCCAGGTGTATTCAGATGTCACTGTTGACATGTGGTATGTATACATAAGGAAGTACAACTATATTTCAGATTGAAACAACAGGTCACAGAGTCTAGACTCACTGTTTTCAGAATTCAGCTATTTATTGGTACATCTACAAACGGATGCTTAAAGAATGCCTACTCTAAGTTTTCCAGTAAGCCAGTCCTGGGGAATGTGTAACCATTTTCATCATTTTGATTGTTATTCATCAAGATGAAGGAGAGTTGCACTGAGAATGAAAATGACATCACGTTCTTTCAAGCTTAGCTTCTCTGTGATTTTACATTTTACACATCACCACTCGGTGAATATTATTTCTACATTTTTGCATTTCCTTTGTAACTAAATATGCCACTGATATAAAACAAGACCGCTTTTTCAAATGGCGGTACTGCAGCTTCATTCCTACCATAAACCCTTCATGTTTTTCGTTTTGCTCTGATCAATTTTCACGTTCTGAGCATGCCCGAATTGCAGAAAGGGAACCGTTTTCTGTGATCTCAGCGCCCACTTGTCCTGATGTTCCTCTTGCTTCTTGTAGATATCGCCGCATCTGAGTTTATTGAGGAAATGCTGTTGAAAGCCGAAGTTGCCTGGGAAGAAAGGGTAAAAGAGCGTTTATGTGTTCCTGCCTTGGCCTCCGAGGAGCCCTATGAAGAGATCCTCCACGACCTCCCCGCTCTCTCGAGCAAGCTGTAAGTGCCTTCCCTGTAGAGAGCTGACTTCCAAGCCCTTGCGTGCGGAGATTATTTTCTCTGCCATCCCTGCCAACCATTTTCTAGTCAGTATGAAGACAGAGTTCATAAATGAATTGAAGCTGAATGTTACTGTCTTTACCAACAAGTACTTGTTGACAGTGATGAGTTTAGCTTCATTTTCTGAAAAATCCTCTGAATATTTTTTTTGAAGATTTTATTTATTTATATTGTCAGACAGAGATCACAAGTAGGCAGAGCAGCAGGCAGAGAGAGAGAGGAGGAAACAGGCTCCCTGCCGAGCAGAGAGCCCGATGCGGGACTCGATCCCAGGACCCTGAGATCATGACCTGAGCCGAAGGCAGAGGCTTTAACCCACTGAGCCACCCAGGTGCCTCTCCTCTGATTCTTTTAAACATTATTATTTTAGTTATAGATCAAGTGTGGCACCATGAGACCAAAGATGATAGTTTAACTGTATTCCACGTTTTTAAGTCACCGGATTTGGAAGATTTCCCGTGACCCTGGTAATGGCTAAATTTCTAAAGTAGGAAATACAAATATCCACTTTTTTCTCTCTAAAGTATAAAACTTAATGGCTTCTGGTTGCCTAAGCCATCTCCTCAGTACTGATACGTGCGACAGCAAACGTGAACCTCAACTTTACGCGGAGTGAGTGAAGGCAGACAGCAAGGCCCCATGTTGTGTGATCCCCGCTGCGTGAGGTGTCCAGAATGGGCAAACCCACAGACAGACACGTGTTAGTGGTCGCCAGGAGGGGGGCAATGGGGAA
Organism: Mustela nivalis; assembly: GCF_964662115.1. Classification (NCBI taxonomy): domain Eukaryota; kingdom Metazoa; phylum Chordata; class Mammalia; order Carnivora; family Mustelidae; genus Mustela; species Mustela nivalis. The sequence continues at coordinate 85,807,367 of NC_139034.1, forward strand.
TGACTCTTACTGGGTGGGGGGTTTCTTTGGGGGATGATGTCAGTGTCCTAGAAGTAAATGTGATACAAATTTCTGAATATGCTTTTTTTTAAAAAGCACTGAATTATACACTTTAAAAGTGTGAATTTTGTGCTATAGGGATCCTATCTCAACAAAAGAAGGAAATATGTAAGGAAAAAATATTTCAGCTTGAAAAGAACATTTTTAACACACTCTTCTCTTTTTTTAAAGATTTATTTATTTATTTATTTGAGAGAGAGGGAGAGAGAGAGCAGAACAGGAGGGAGACGGAGAGGGAGTAGGAGAGAATCTCAAGGAGACTCCGCGATGAGCAGGGAGCCTGAGGAGGGGCTCGATCTCAGGACTCTGAGATCATGACCTGAGCCGAAACCAAGAGCTGGACGTTCAACTGACTGAGCCACCCAGACGCCCCTAACACATTGTCCTTTCGATAGAGATCATAGGTGAAATGAATCGGAGCTTTGACAGGATTAACATAAAACTTGCATGTATTTCTTTCACAGATCTCTTGTGGGTAATTTACCAAACAGCATTTATTTATTTATTTATTTATTTTTTTTGCTGTAGTGTGCGGTTTAGCCGTGGTGTTCAGGAAGGTTTTGTCTTCTGTCTCTCTCCTCACCTCAGCGTTGCTGAATTTTCCCCAAACCATTTCTATCCTTTGCGTCTGTCAGAATAAACAAATGCTCTTGTTCTGTGAAAATCCAAGATGCCCTTCTTTAAACCAAGTGCCTTCTTGAATGGTTTGATAACCTGGATTTTTTAATGTGAATCCTGCCCTTCAGCTCTTTCTAGAAGTTCCTCTGCTTGAAGAATTGGAAGAAAATAGAACTCCAGGAAGAAGGGGAAAGAGCAAGTGGGTCTCGCCTCATTGGCCAGTTTCCCTGCTGCAGGCAGGGCCAGGCATCCCCGTGAAGCTCGCTGCTTCTGTCATCTCATTACCTTGCCCAAGAAAGAATAGTGCATGTTCTTCGGTAGGAGACGTGAATGATTAGGAAGAACTTACTCGGCCTTCTCTTCTTCTCGGTGCAGTCTGTGCTTATCTCCAGAAAGTCTCTTTTCCCACCTGTCACCAGCCAGCCTCCTTCTGAGGACGTAACCCGCATTACCTCATCTGATTTATCATTCCTGTCTTTCACTTTTCATCCAACTTCCTATCCCTTCCCTTCTACAGGTAACTCGCTCCTTTTACATTTTCCTGGGATATATTTTGTTAAAATTTTAAGGAACAGTTGAGTGGTTTCTGGTACCTCAACATACAAGTCAAATTCCCTTTCCAGGATCAGTTTGCGTTGATCATCCTGTGAGGGTTTGTGCGCTGAATCTCGAGTGAGTTAGGACAAGAGCATGACTCCTGCCATGCTCCACCACCAGCAGCCATCCTGCCTTTGGTTAAACATTTAATCAGAAGGAAATTTCTGCATTATTGAACTATTTCATTTTCCATGTTTCTAAGGTATCTTCTATTGAGTGAACATCATTAAGCAGTCTATGTGTTGCCTCACTTTCTTGGTTCATGTTTCCAAATGAGCAGGTTAAACAACTCCAGAGCCCTCCCAGAGACAATCTTCCCCATCTGTAAAGCTTTCAGGCTTCTTGCCATACTTGCGGTGATTCCCCGCTCTGTGCTTTCTTGCCTTCTGGCCTCCTCCCCACACTCTCTCGTGTCCTGATGTAGATCTCAGTCTCTTGGGTGTGGTGATCGCCGCTAACAAGACAGCGGTGGTGGCACGTGCCCCTGTGGAACATGGAAATGCTCTCCCAGGGTCTGTCACCCTTGAGAAGTTTGATGTGGGTCACGTTTGCTGCAAGTACTCTATTTCATGGGTCCTGGAGTTGGAAGCCACAGCAGTTCCATGTACCTGGTGGGGTAGAGTCATTGGCCAAACACCTGTGGGTGCTCAGTGATTCACCACAAGAGCTGACGGTTCCCATCCCCTGACCAGACACCAGGATTGGTGCAGTGTTTACGGGAGTCATTGCCTTGAATCTGAAGAAGAACACAAGTACGCTCCCTCTTTCATTTTTGTTGTTGTTGTTGTTAATGTTTTTAATTTGAGTATCATTGACGCACAATGGTGTATTAGTTCCAGGGGCACAATGTCAATATCTGCCGTGCTCGCCACAAAGGCAGCTACCGTGCATTGCCAGACGCCATTACAGTGCTCCCACTGTATTCCCTATGCTGTATCTTTTATTCCTATGATGTTTTTTGTCTTCACTTATAATTGTTTTCAGTTTTGATATATCTATACACACAACACAAGGACTTCTTTTTAAATTTTTTTTAAAATTTACATCCAATTTAATTAATCTACAGTGTATTATTAGATTCGGGGGTAACACAAATGCTTTCTGTTCTATCCCATGTTCTGCATCCCCACCCCCTGCCCCGAGACTCAAAACTCGAGTAACTCGACTCCTGTCATGCACATATACCCACTCCCCTGTTGTTTCAGTGAGGAGGTCATTTTTATTTGCAATTTGAAAACTTCTAATTTGGCTTGAAAGAGGAAATGGGTGATCTGAGGTTCTCTGCTATGGTCAGTCAGTTTCAGGCATGGAATATTGTCAGTTTAGCCTAAGCGTTTCTTCATATGACAACTTAAGAAGATAGTCTGTAATCAGGAAGACATTTCCCTTCTGCAGAAATGAGGAGCATGAAGGTTCCTTGCAGTACAGTCGAGCACTGATCTGCTTTTAAGCGGAAGCTCAAGTCAAACGGAACAACATGGGGCCGTTATTTCTCCTGTGGCCGCCATGTTATTTTTCACACCCTTGTCTGGCTTGCTCTGAGTGTCTACACTCACTCCCTGAGGTGACTTGTGAGGCCATGTACTGTGGTCCTTATGGACGGAGACCCAACGCCACATATTCCAGTTCAGATCCTGGCTCTGACTGGTGGCCTCCGTGACTTCAACGGAGTCGTTGCCATATGTCACCTCCAGTGTAGACTAAGGGTGCCATCTAGTAAAGGATTTTCCCAGGCCTTTCTCACTGCTTCCTGGAGGGGAGAAGCTCAGCCCTTGGAATTCCCAACCCATAGGTCTGCCTCTGCTGTCCAGGATCCCTGGGATCGCACTTGAATTTAGGCTAACAAGGCACCTCAGGGTAGGGGGCTGATCATGCCAGAAAACCCAGTCCTGGGATGGAAGCACTGAGCAGTGAGCCAGCCTGGCCTCCGAGAGGGGAGGAGGACCAGAGGCTGAGATCAGTGACAGAATCCATCATATCTATGGAACCAAACCTCCAGAAGACTCTGTGTAAGCCCAGGGGAGCGTCCTGGTGGGTAGCCACCTCTGTGTGTGTGTGGGGGGGGGCAATGTTTCCTGATTCCCACACTTGACCCTGAGGGTCTCTGTGCATGGATGATCCCAATTCATACCCTCCCTAAGAAAGCTGTGAGTATAGTGCCTTCCTGAGCTCTGCGAGTTGTTCTAGTGGGTTATCAAGCTGGAGGGAGTTGTGGGAGCCCTTGGGCTGGTAACTCTTTGGTCAGAAGTGTGGGTGAGCATGAGGCTCCCAAACTTGTGACTGTGTCTGAAGTAGGGGGGCAGCCTTGCCCTTAACTTGTAGGCTCCGTGCTACAGGTAGTCGGTGTCAGAGTTGAGCTACAGTACCACAGGTGATGACGATGGTCAGAAGTGTCTCATGAGGTGGTTCTTGATGGCTCCGTGACTTAGTATTTTCGAAACACAGCAGTCTCTGGCTCAATGTGAGACCACATCAGTGCTCAAGAAGTGACAAAAAGGCAGACAGATGCTCTTCATGCGTCTGTGAATTGTCAGCCTAATCATCTGATGAATGAAGGACTTCTAGCTCTAAGCTAAGACAAGAGAATGAAGCTTCCAGCTTGGTGCTTTCAAACTGAAAAATGACTATATAGAGAAAAGCTTATTTTCTAAGCAGCTGATAGAAAAAATCCAATGCCAGAGATGACCAGCTTTGAGAGACTGGCGTGGGGCTGGCTCTCCAGGGCTTCTGAGTCACATAGCACCTGGGATGGAGAGGCGATGTGACTGGGAGAAGTCTGGAAAGAGGCAGATCTGAGTGGGTCTGAGGACACGAGGATAAGGGGCTTGGGGGGGGGGGGTGGTCCTAGGATGCATAGACCAAGTGGCCGTTGATGAGGAGAAATACCTTGTGGGAATCTGTAAGAGGCAGAATGTGAGTTTTGCAACGTGTCCTTCTGGACCTCAGTGAAACCTGAGACTCCCAGCAGGCATGGAGGCGATGTTATGGAAAGCTTTCCAGGGGCTACATTTTATGAAACAAGTTCAACACGCATTTACTTAAAAGCAAGCCAACTGTCTGTGGCTTCACAAGGATTTCTTCTATGGCCTTTCTTGCACAATGAAAAGAAATATGATTCGCATAGCACTGTGCTTTCAGTCATCATTTCCACCGATCTTCGTTTAAACTCCATGACTGAGGGGGGATACACATCATGATCTACATTTTACTTCCAGAGAAACAGAAGCCCAGGGCTGTGACAGACCTATGGAGATAGTGAGTGAGTAGCAGCCGCGATCAGAACCACAGCCTTTGGGTTCTTTGGAAATGCTCTCCAACCTGAGGTGGCAACAGGTTCAGGAAGATTATCTCAAGTCTCTCCCCAGGCTCACAGCGTGCACAATCTTGTCATACAAATTTAAAAATAAATAAATAAATAAATAAATAAATAAATAAATAAATAAATTGAAAAAATAAAAAACATATATATATATGAAGTTGCAAATGAAGGACATAGCCTTTAACCCTTGCCTCAACGCCACACGTGGGGACTTTCTTGACAGACATTGTCTCCTAATAATTTAGTCCAGGGTGCTTGCATAAGCAATCCTGGAAAGTGCATTTTTACTCGTAGAGCCTGAGGCACAGTTGTGCTTGGACATTCATTTCCCAGGTCGTGGTGGTCGACCACCACCTCTCTGGTTATTCCTGTGAGACGTTGTTCTCGTGCATTTACTCCTGACGCTGAGGGACCTGACCATTTTCAAAATCAATGCAGCTTCCGTGACCATTTCACAGTAAAATGACATCACCTGAGGTAAAGTCGGACCAGACTCCCAGCCTAGGATTCATCAGAGTCTTTGGAAGGAGCTTTGTGTTACCAACTGACCATAAAGCTGTCTGTTGGTTCCATGTGAATTTAGGAATGAATTCTGTGGCCCAGAGGGAGATGGAGAGACATGTCACATGATACAAGGAGATCAGGAAACCCTGAGAATTATCTCATCTGGTTTCTAATTTTAAACCATTTACACTGTCCCTCAAGCATGGCTGAATAACTAGTTGGTCTTCCAAAGTTGGTTGAGAACTAGACTTGGCTTAAGAAGAAGGTAGAGTCCAATAATGAAGATAATTAAAGATTTCCTTGACTGAAATGAATGATGATAATGTTGTTTTATAAAAATATCATTCATTAAATACCTATTCAGCAACATAACTGTATACTAGATAGTCACTGCTCACAGTATAACCTACCATATGCAGAAACTCTCTTCATGTACTCACAGGGCTGCTGTGCTCAACTTATTTTAATTTAGATTTTTAAAATTTCTTTGCAGATACCTGTTGAAACTACTAGACGAGAATAGAATGTCTTAAAAACAGGGTCATTTCCAATTCAACTGTAAGAACACATGGACTTTTTTTTTTTTAAGATTTTATTTATTTATATGACAGAGAGATCACAAGTAGGCAGAGAGGCAGGCAGAGAGAGAGGAGGAAGCAGGCTTCCTGATGAGCAGAGAGCCTGATGCAGGACTCGATCCCAGGACCCTGAGATCATGACCTGAGCCGAAGGCAGAGGCTTTAACCCACTGAACCATCCAGGCGCCCCCCCCCCTTTTTTTAAAGAGCCAGGCCTAGCATGGGGCCCAACATGGGGCTTTTGAACTCAGGACCCTGAGATCAAGACTTAAATCGAAATCAAGAGTCATAGGCTTAACCGACTGAGCCTCCCAGGCTCCTGACATTTTTGTTTTTTAAACACAAGTTGTATTTTTTCCAAATATTTTTTTTTAAGTTTTTTTTTTAATTACAAAAACTAAACTAAAGTCATTGGGGGGGGAAAAGATATCAATTAACTCAAAGCTCTCCAAGAGCCATTTCATTCAGAAGTGAGCTTTGGATCATGATTTTGTAGATGCAGAAAAACCCAAATGCCTTATAGTGTGTAATTTATGCAGCTGTGTTCTTAGGATTAAAATTGAGAACTCTCCACTCAGTTCATGACTCACCACCAAAATAACGGAGTCTCATATGCCATTTCTACACAATTGTTTCGGTTTCAGTTTTTTCTTTGTTGGCCTAATATAGCCCAATATAGTCAATTTTGTTTGTTTTCTATAGTTTTCTAAATTTGCTAGAGTCCTAATGGGCAATAATTGTCGCTTTTGTTAGTTTTATTGTATTATATTCCTGTTTCCATTTTCAGAAATAAAATCTCAGTTCCTACAGGCACATTTGCTCTGCATGAAATGCCTTTTATGTTTATAGAAATCAGTAAGTCTTAAATAAATCCAGCAGCGTTCAGAAATTGATTGTCTACTGGTATAGTCCCATGCGGTTTTGCCCACAGTCGGGTTAAAATGATCTATCCCCAGTTTGATCTGAACTGTCCTTGGATGGTTGGTTTTCATTTTATTTATGTTTAGGGAATCTGTCTACCAAAATCTTTCTTTAGAAAGTATACTCTTTTCAAAAAAAAAAAAAAAAAAAAGAAAGTATACTCTTTTCAATCCTATTTTTTTCTGTTTCTCAAAGATAAATTTCTATTTCTAATACTTCTTTTTTTAATGTAATTAAAATAAAATTTTCTCATGGAGGAACATTTGGAAAATGCAGAAAAACATAGAAGCATGAAAAACTCACTCATTATTGTCAAAGAAAAATTATACCAGAGACGTTAAAGGTGAAAGGAAGACTTTATTCAAGATTATTGCAATACCAAGAGCGAGAGTGAGCTTGACTCAGAGAGCTTTCAAATGCTGGGATGAGCTTGTGCTAAAGCCCCGGGGCTGTTAGCAGGAAGGGGGGCCCCCCAGAGTTTGCTAGTTGGTGTTTATGGAAGTGAGGCTCCTTCCCTCCCATAGAGACCAGGAGACTGGGGCTCCTGCTCTCCATCCAGATGGTCATATCCCAACAGAAAGTCTCTGGGGTCCTTGAGAAAGACACTGTGGGACTGTGGAATATTTGCATCTCAGAAGGACAAAGGAAGAATTTACAACGGCAGTTCTCTAAAGTAAGCGCTCCAAGAAGAGAGAGGGCGGCCCTCTCAGGCTGGGGAGAAGACTGTCCAGAGTTCAGCTGAGATGAGGCGACCCTGAAGTCCATTTGCAGCAGTAGTCCATGTTTTTGATGAAACGACGATTAATTTGGTCTATTTCTTCTTATCCTTTATGGGTTTCTTTTTTTTTTTTTTTAAAGATTTTTTTTTAAATTTATTTATTTGACAGACAGAGATCACAAGTAGGCAGAGAGGCAGGCAGAGAGAGAGAGGGAAGCAGGCTCCCCGCCGAGCAGAGAGCCCGACGCGGGGCTCGATCCCAGTACCCTGAGATCATGACCCGAGCTGAAGGCAGCGGCTTAACCCACTGAGCCACCCAGGTGCCCCGGGTTTCCTTTTCTTTATTGAGTTCTTGTTCTTGTGATAGTAAGTACATCTTAATTTTTTTTTTAAATCTCATATCAAATATTTTGTCATGGTTGGTAAATGTTTAATGAGTGTTGAAATAAATAGCAATGATTACTTAAAAATTATTGTTTTTTCTAGAAAAATGACATTTTAATACATTGTTCATAGTGTACAAATGGATAACTGGTGAAAATTTAAATATGTAGAAGTTGTCTTGGGTGAATACTGTTAATCACAATGATTACGGATAAAGTGTATTTCATTTTGAAAGTGGGAAGAAACGTAAAGAAGAGTTTTCCATAAACCTTTAAAACAGTATCACATGCCATCAGCCAAAGTACCTGTTTTGTATTTTCTTACAGAAAATACGTGTATGACAAATAAGTAGTCGTTCGATCCAATTGTATTATTTAGAGTCATTTTTTCTTACATGAATGAGAGTATTTTTAACTAGTTACTCACAATTATTTTTAGTAAAAGATCTAGCATACTATATATGATATTATTGAATGTGTAAGTGGTCTTCAAATATGTGGGTGAAATAACACATAACGAGGTATTAGGTAGTAACAGCATAGATCTGTAGGGCTTGGCGTACACTAAGATCCTGCCTCATCTAACCCCGGCATTTGCAAAGCCAAAATGTGGCCCAAAGATTTTGAAGGCTTATAGGGTCAGGTGATTTCCAACTTGAGGTAAAAACTGACTTAGGGGCACCTGAGTGGCTTAGTGGGAGAAGTGTCTAACTCCTCATTTTGGCTCAGATTATGATCTCAGAGTCCTGAGATCAAACCTGGCGTTGGGCTTTGTGCTGGGCATAGAGCCTGCCCAAGATTCTCTCTGCCTCTCCCTCCGCCCCTCCTCACCCTCTCTCTCTCCCTCTCTTAAAACAAAACAAAGCAAAGCAAAACCTGACTTAGCATGAGGTCCCTGTATTCCTGGATCAATCTTCTTTCCAAGTGCACCTCTCATTTAGAAATAGAATTGATCCTGCTGTTAATGCTGTGATTAGGTTTGAGATAGGAAAGGAGCATTTTAGGTATTTTTGTAAACTCACTGTGTCTTCCTTTTGGAAATCCTTTTTAATTGGTGACATGATGTAGTTTCTACCTGACTGGTCAAACCACTGCTTTCTTCATCGCTTTATACTCAAAACACCGGGAGGGTATATGCCAAACCTCTCTAGTTTTCTTTGAAGACTTTCTGACAAAGCAGAAAAAGAGGTGATTGACATTCAGGGGGATAAGTAAGGAGATAATCTGGTGGGTGTGAGGGTGGATTTTGGATGTGGGCAGCGTGACTGGGGGGTTAAGAATACAAACTCTGGGGGCTCCTGGGTGACTCAGATCATGATCCCAGGGTCCCAGGATCGAGCCCCACCCCCCTGCTTGTGTTCCCTCTGTGTCTGTCTCTCTTTCTCTGTCAAAAAAAAAAATACAAGCTTTGGATCTCAAGTCCCACCTCCACTCCTGCTGCGCTGTGTGTCCTCAGCCCATTCTTCTCTTTCTTTCCCAGTGTACTCACCTAAAAAATAAGTGGAAAAGTAGATATTCCTTATACTGCTGTTAATAGGAGTTAATATGTCTGAGTCCTTAGAATGGAGATTATCATGCATTAAATTCCATCTAATTATTACAATGTGTTAATGGCGGTCCACTCACAGTCTGGAAAATACAGAGGAAGTGCAGTGGTCTTCAGATGTTTGAAGGGTTCTCATGTCAGCGAAGCAGAGGACACACCCTGGGAACTCCAGGAATGGTGACTGCAAGTTAGGACAGCAGGTGCTGTTTCACAGTTGTTCATGGAAGAAACACAGTGTCTTTGAAGTTATGAATACCTTATCACTAGTGGGATTCCCGCAGATCTGGATGTGAAATTTTTACAAGCGTTTAAAGCATTCTCATTTTATAGTGAATTTTTAAAAATTAATAATCACACTATTGGGAGGGATAGTCTGCCAGGGCCCCGCTCCATTGTTGCCCAGCGCATCAGGCGGCAAACACGTGCCCTTCGTTGTGCAGGCCCTCAGGCGGCTCAGAGGGACCACGGAGAAAACAGCAAGGGAAGAGCACTGGCTTCTCTGCTGCTTGGGGCAGCGTTTGCTTCTTGCTTGAAAGAACATTGGACTCCTGGCCAGGTTTCTCTCCTGCAACACAAACCACGGCACGTGTAAGCATCCATGTAGTTTCCCCCAAGCTGGCTCTTCTGACCTACCACCATGGGACTCTGTCCAACAAGAACCTCTGGGTACCGTGTGTGCCATGAGTCATGAACTCTTTGATCTCAGATCCAGGAATCTCTTGTCTTCCGTGCCTCTCCATGAAATGGTGACTAGCTAACCTGTTAGTCTGTGAACACAGCAAAATCCTTGAAGCTTCACAGTGCTAAGCCCTTTGAGTGTCTCATGCTAGAAATCCCTCAGCAGAGGCCTTTCTCACAGATTGGTTTCAGAGAATGCATCTATAATGCGCTCTGTCTCCCATCAGCAGGCCTTCTCACCTACTTCAAAATCTCCCATTGGGTAAAACTTCATCATCCAGACCTCAAGATTTCACATTTCTGTAAATATGTTCTTTAGCTATTCCTCGGACCTTTCCCTCAACTCAGCACTCGTGCAGCCCACTCACTGCTCCGGTTTTACCCACGCATTTCTAGACTTGGTGTACGGCTGGAAAATAAGGCCCAGAGATGGCCACAAACAGGGCAACCTTGTGGTTACTGGAAGAAGCCCTTCATTCCTCTCTTTCTCCCCTATGAATGTTAGTCTACCCAGAGTTTGTATTCTTTTTTTTTTAATTTTATTTTTTTAAATTAAATTTATTTATTTTCAGCATAACAGTATTCATCATTTGCATTTCTATAGACAGCAACAGGAGGTTGAAATAAAAAATTCATTTGTCATGATACTAAAACATCAAAATAAATCTAACAAATTATTTGCAGGACTTTAATGCCAAAAGTTACAAAATACTGAGAGAAATTAATGATCAAAATAAATGGAGAGAGGTGCTGTGCTTCTGGATGATGGAATTCAACATTGTTCATATGTAAATTCTCCCATTCACCTGAGCAGAACGCTAATCAAAGCCCCAGTAGGCATGTTTATAAACCCTGACAAGTAGATTTTAAAATCTATATGAAAATGCTAATGATCCTGAATAGCTAAAACAAAAGAAAACCAAGCTGGAGGAGTCCAAGTACTTGGTTTCAAGCCTTATCTGTGCAGGTACGTTAATCAAGACCATGTGATATTGGTGTAGAGTAGACCATTGTATCAACGGAACGCAATGGAACATCCCCAGATAGACCCACACTTATATCACCAGTTGAATCTTAACAAAGGCATCCTACATAAGTGGCTGGGGAAAGATGTTCTTTTCAAAAATGGTGCTGAAACATTGGGATGATTGGGATGGCCGTATGAAAATAGAACAGCCCCCAACGTGTACATAGCACCGTATGCAAAAACCACTCACAGTGCATCGTAGACCCAAATGTAAAGCACACAACTATAAAATTGCTGGAATAAAACCTAGGAGAAAACCCTTTTGACCTTGGGTTAGGAAAAGAATTTTTAGATAAGACACAAGAAGCCCAAGGCATAGGAAAAAAAAAAAAAGTCTTTGAAACACATTGTAAAGAAGATAAAAATGTGAGACACAGACTGGGAGAAGATATTTGCCACATACGTACCTGACCACGGACTTGAAACCAGAATATATGAAGTCAGTATTCTGGCAATGAAGGTTTGAACTCACATTTTACCAGAGAAGAGATTCTCATGCCGGATAAGCACCTTAAAATGAAAGTTTGAAACCACAGTGAGAAGCCACTAACATCCCTGCTAGAAACGGTGTAAGAAGAGAGAGAGGTGTTGGCAAGAACGGGAAGCCAGGGGAATGCCCACGCGCTGCTGGTGGGAGCGCCACGTTGGAGACCGCTTGGAGTTCCTTCTAGGTTTCTAACCAAGATGAAGGCAAGCACACGTCTGCTCAAACACCTGCATGCAAATGTGGACAGACGCTTCACTCATACTTGATGACAATTGGACAAGCCCAAAGGTTCGGTGAATGGAGAGCCCAAGTGTAGTGTGTCCCCCAGGAGACCACCACTCAGCGCTGAAAACCAAACCGTTGTGTATAAAGCAGCGTGAATGTGCTCGAAAGCACGTATTAAGTCAACAAAGGCAGATGCTAACAGCGGCTCGCTCTATGATCCCCTAAATGACAGTTTAGAAAAGGCAAAACTACAGAGAAAGAAGTAATAATCAGTGGTTGCAAGGAGCAGGAGGCAGGTGGAGACAGTGGGTTCCCTGGAGCAGGCAAGAGGAGATGGTCAGGAGTGACAGAAATCCTGTATATTCCTGGTGACGTGGGTTACACGCACCCATAATTAACCGCATGTAACTCTATGTGTATCTGACATAGACACGTACAGCATGGCCATCCCCACACAGTGGATAATACTTTAATACACCTGAATTTTTTTTAAACCAAAATGTACATTTAAACATTAATTAGAATCACAAGTGCTATTATAGAATACATGAAATAATTACATTTATGCATATTTTGCTTGATTCAATATGTACGTGTTTCTGCTCATATGGTAACATTTAGGGAAATGCTTATTTAAATTTTACTATCATAAACTGTTATAATGCAAATTAAACTTTTAGATTGTGCCTATTTTTTTATGGACGTTACATAATAATAACTTTCTTTTGGCAATGATATCTATGGAACGACAACAAAAAATGAAGTAGCTTTGGGGCGCCTGGGTGGCTCAGTGGGTTAAGCCGCTGCCTTCGGCTCAGGTCATGATCTCAGGGTCCTGGGATCGAGCCCCACATTGGGCTCTCTGCTCAGCAGGGCCTGCTTCCCTTCCTCTCTCTCTGCCTGCCTCTCTGCCTACTTGTGATCTCTCGCTGTCAAATAAATAAATAAAATCTTTAAAAAAAAATGAAGTAGCTTTTACGTTTTTTGCCTAGTTTGAGCTGTAATGAATGAAGTAATGAGTTATCGTTTGCAATATTGGAATCCTTGAGCACATCATTCCTCTCTAATGCCCCTGTTATTTTGTTACAAACTCTAAATATTGCCCATGATTCCATAACATATTTTGGGTTGTATATGAGCAATATTTTAATTAATTGTATAATTTGTGCCTTCACTTGTTTGCATTCACTTTCACATCTAAGTATCTTGCTTAGTTCAGTCATGTGTTCACGCTTAGCTTATAAATTGCTTATTGATTTGTCTCCTACAGTCCTATATACATTTGTAAACATTTTCTTCTCAAGTTGAAGTGAATATATTTTTCTTTTAAAGTTGAAATTGAATGGAAGTTAGAGCGAATAGAAAAGTTGACAGACCCCCCATTGATTGTTTTTTCCCCCTCTGTGTTGAGACATGGTTTCTCATCTGAATAAAACAACTTCCTATAACGGAACTGTCCTGTTGCGGTCCTTCTTGATTAATACGGCAATGTCGGTGGAAGACTAATTATAGTATTGATTATTTTCTGTAGCAGTCCCCTGGTGTTGCCGATTGCCAAGCAAGACAGTATGCTGGAGAAAGACATTATGTTCAAAGATGCCACGAAAGGTCTATGCAAGCGACAGTCTCAAGACAGCATCCCTGAAAATGCTACCGTGAATGGCCCCATGAAACCTGAGCCGGTAAGTATACCTTTACTCTATGCCTGTTTATTACATCATGCTTTAAAATCCAACATTTTGAAACCAAACACCTACAATTTCCATTCAAAGAAAGATTCATGAATGCAAAGGTTAATAGTTTTTTAAATTCCCATATATAAGCTGTTATATTATACTGACCATGAACAAACATAGCTGCTATTGTGCTGTACAGGGATTTGAATTGTATATTTATCTTGACTTATATATCAGGAATGTAAGCTTGGCCGGTACACTACTTCCTGAATATTTCTGATTATGTCTTTAGTCCTTTATTATTTTTTTAATTTTTTATTTCTTTTCAGCGTAACAATATTCATTGTTTTTGCACCACACCCAGTGCTCCACGCAATCCGTGCCCTCTATAATACCCACCACCTGGTACCAACCTCCCCTCCCCCCGCCCCTTCAAACCCCTCAGATTGTTTTTCAGAGTCCATAGTCTCTCATGGTTCATCTCCCCTTCCAATTTCCCTCAACTCCCTTCTCCTCTCCATCTCCCCTTGTCCTCCATGCTATTTGTTATGCTCCACAAATAAGTGAAACCATATGATAATTGACTCTCTCTGCTTGACTTAGTCCTCCTTTTGATTATTATATAAAGTATGGTTTTTGGAAGTATCTCTTGGTGTATTCTGTGTGTGTTTGTTGGGGAGGGGGTAATGTGTGTGCCACAGTGCCCAGGTTATGGGAGATCAGTCTGGTTAGCTTGGGGCTATAGAAAACAGTACATTTCCCTAGAGAAATAAATGATCTTTAAATGCTTCATGTTTTATAAATGGCAGAATAATTTTATAAATGTCAGAGTAATCCTTGAAACTGGTTTGTTTCACGGTATCTAATTTTGAATATATTAAAGACATTTTAGCTAGATTTTTCTAAGGCCATCTTTTCAAGATTTAGTTTCATTAATTTTGTTATTTAAACATAACTAATAAACACGTTTTGTAATTTTGAGATACTTTAAAATTTCAGCAGGTGTATTTGTCATCTTAGGCTACTGTAACAAATACTAACACTGGGTAGCTTAGGCAGCAGACGCTTATTTTTCACAGTTCTGAAGACTTGAAGTACAAGGTCAAGGTGCCGGCCGCTAAGGTTTCTGATGAACGTCCCCTTCCTGGCTGCTTTCTCCCGGGGTCCTCGCATGGGGGTCGAGCGGGGGAGGAAACAGAGAGGAAGGAACTGTCCGGTGTCTCTCAGAAGTGTGCCAGTCCGATGGGATCAGGGCCCCACCCCTGGGACTTTCTCTAACCTTCATTGCCTCCTTAAGACCCCATGTCCAAAGAGTCGCATTGAGAGCCTCCACACATGAATTTGGAGGAAAGCAGCTTAGTCTGCTGTAGTAGGCAAATTAAATGTTAGTAAGATGGAAAGCCAAGTTCTTTCTTAACTTTCTCAAGGGTCCTATGAACTTCCTATAACCTTAAATGCATATTACTGAGTGAAAGAAGCTGGTCTGAAAAGGGTGTACAGCGTAAGATTCTAGTAATTGACATTCCGGAAAAGGCCAAACCATGGGGACCGTACAAGATCACAGGCTGCCTGGGCTGGTGTGGGGAGGGGTGGAGAGGTGGAGTCCAGGGGGGTGTTAGGGCATTGAAACTGCCCTCTATGATTTTACAGAGATGGGTGTGTGTCATTCCACATGTGTGTAAAACCCCAGAATGTACAATACCCAGAGTGAGTCCCGATGTACCCCATGGACTTGGGGTGATGGTGACGTGTCCGTGGAGGTGCAGCTGTAACAAATGTCATCATTCTGGTGGAGAGTGTTGATGCTGGAGAAGGCTGTGCACACGTGGGGACAGGGGTGCGTGGGAAATCTCTGTCCCTCTCAGCTTTGCTGTAAATCTAAAACTGCTCTGAAAACTCAAGATATTAGGGGTGCCTGGGCGGTCCAGTTGGTTAAGTGTTCAGCTCTTGGTTTCGGTTCAGGTCATGACCCCTGGGTCCTGAGACGGAGCCCTTCATGGGGCTCTGTGCTCAGTGGGGAGTTTGCTTGAGATTCTCTCTCTCCCTCTGCCCCTCCCCCCCAATCACACCACATGTTCTCTCTCTCTCTCCCTCCCAAATAAATAAAATCTTTAATTAATTAATTAAAATCTTTAAAAAAGAGAGGACACTCACAACCTGATACCAGGTTTAACCCTTATAGAATGGCCTTTCTGATTTTAATGTAAACTCTTTGTAATTATACAATTTATAGTTGCATCCTAGACCTTAAAGGCAGTTGCAGTCATGTTCAGTTTTTCAGGTTTTGTGTTTTTCAGGTTTTGTGTTCGTACATTATTGATGGAACATTCACGTGTTCTCATTGCCCTCTGTGGGCACCACGGGCCTCTCTCCTTGGCCGTGAGGTGCGTCGGTGATTCTCTCCCAAGGAAGACCAACATTATCCACTGACCGAGTTATACTTTAAAAGTGTTTTAGAAAAGACTCATCAAAACAAGAACATTCTGATGAACATCTTAGGGAGAAGTACATAATGGAGACATTTTTGTAAAAAATTGAAACAAAACCCACAGAATCTCTCCTTCCAGATTTTTATAAAATGTAGGTTTTATCAAATGGTTACTGTGTGAGGGAATATTTCAAGGCTTGATTTAAACTTTTGGGTTTCGATAATCACCAAAATGAACACATAATATCTCTGAGAAGACAGAAATTTTCTTCAAGTTGCCTGAAAGTGCAAGACATTCCTCCTTTGATTTCCTTTCCAGTCTTCCTTCCCCCTTTGATCCTCCCCCTGCATTCTCCCTTCACTCTGATCGTCTGACTTCTTTCCCCCTCCCTTCACTTCCTTCCTTTATGAATATATTTCTTTAAATTTCATTCACGCTTGAAATTCCAATTTTTATGCCACTGAGTGAAGGCACATTAGCCTGGGAGTTCAGAGAAAGGCAGGTGCTTTGGTTACGTCTGCTGCTGAAAGTCTATGACTCAGAGGTTCCTTGACCTCATCAGCTTCATCTGTGAAATGGGTACATGGTATAGGTCTCACAGGGTTGCTAGGAAGACAGAAATGAGGGCTTATCATACATTTACCAAGAACAGAGTAAAATGCAGTAAGATGTATTTATATTTTCATTGTTATTGATATAGACTGACTGTACAGTAGCTTTTGCCAGAACGGCTGAATTTAACTGCTCTTGATGTAATTCCAATCAACGCATCCACAGAGTTTATTTTCATCAATGCAAGTGTAGGTGACTTCAAACACTAATAATACAGAATTATACTTTATGTGAACACTGCAATGCTTAAACATGCATTCACCTGCATTGTCTTAATCCTCAAAATACCACTGTGGGCGAGTTATTATCCCTCTTCATCTCTTGACTTATATTCAATTTACAGATTAAGTTTTTTTTTTTTTAAGGAGTTGTTTATTCATCTGGGAGAGAGGGTGCATATGCATGTGTGCAGGCAGCGGAGGGGCAGAAGAGCAGCTCCCCGCCGAGTGCAGAGTCCCCTGTACAGGGCCTTGTCCCACGACCCTGAGATCATGACCTGAGCCAAAACCAAGAGTGGGATGCCTATCCGACTGAGCCACCTAGGCGCCCCATAAATTACAAAATGGCCAAACTTCAGAACTCTAAGCAAATGGTTGAGAATCACAAGTGTTTCTTTTACTCTGGATCCTGTTCTGTGTTGGGGGCATGGCAGGAGAGCCCGTGGACCTGTGATGGTTGTATGAACAGGAGAGGGGGTTCCCGGCTGCATGTGTGGTACAAGGGTTTTGAAGATTGCTGAGAATTCTCTTTCTGTGGTCCACAGACTCACCTATCTCCATGCATATGAAAGTATAAATCCTTGGCATGTCAAAGCACCAGTAAGTGAAAGGACCTGGTAGGTTTTATTGTGGTGGAAACATCTAACAGGATAACAAGAGCAGGAGGGAATAGCTAAAATGCTGTCTAGCCATGGTGATGAGCTTAAGTTTTGGAAAACTTAGTATTTGTCAGATTATTACCTTATTCTCTGCTAGGACCACCCAGGTCAGCTGACTTCCTCTTTCCTCTTAATTCATGAATATTCGGTTCTTTCCTCTCCTCAAGATACTCTGGCTTTTCTCCCATTTGTCAGACCACCGCTTTTATCTGCCAGACGTGTGGTCTCTGCGCACAGACTGCTCATCTCCCAGAGGGAAAAGCCCCAAACAAACAGAACAGTAAAGGGAACGGCTCTCCGTGCGGTGTGGACAAGGGGAGACCAGGAACTGGGGAAGTCAGAATATTCCCAAACATTAAGCTCCCTTTGGATCTCGAAACATTTCTCTAAGTGTTTCTCTGAAGTTTGTCCCGACTTTCTGTCCTAGACTATATCTAATTTATGTTCTAGATATCTCCTCTTACAGAGATAGACAGAGAAACGTATCTCCATAGAAATCATAGTGGTCAGCCCTAGAGGGGGGATGTTAATCCTTTTTATGTATTTACCCCATCTCTGTTTTGCCTTCTGTTGTCTTTGTTAGGTGGACGTGGGCAGTAGACATTACGGAGTCTACAACTAGAGCATAGAGATACTCAGAGGTGTCTTTTTCTTTTCGTCTCCACTTGCTAGCAGGTGTCCCCGGCCTTCTGAATCTTCACGCGCGGATGGTTGTTGCGGATGGTGCGATGTACGAGCTGGGGTCTGTTCTGTTTTCACACAGCTCTCACACGACGTGTCACATTTCCTTAGTCACACAGACGAGGGTGTCTTCACATGTTGGCTGTCAGTTTCACAGTTTCCCTAACCCAGGGGACAGCTGTGACCCTGTGGCTGGAAACCCTTAAGAACCCAACGAGATGTCTGCAAGAACTCTTCCGGGCTTGTCGGAACGAGTGCCGACTACTGTTAGTACTCTTCGTGCTTCTTCTAAACAGAACCCCAGAAATTTGCATCGAGCTGGTTAGAGCTGTGGTTATAAAAGGAAGTTTATTATCAAAGAAATGTAATCCATTTCTTCTAGAGAAAAAAATCTTGCTCTTAATTTGTCTCTTTTTTGTGATACTTTGGGAGGGGAATATGTATACTACCTTGATGAAGCCTCTTGTCTTATTTTTGCATTGTTCAAAGCTATTGCAATCCACTGTTGGCTTGTACCATATCATGAACATGCATGAACGTGTATATATATGTGTACTAACATGGATGTATAATATGCATAGATATACATATGCACATCTGTATCTGTTTTCTGGGGTGCATATCTGTGTGCAAGGAGGTGTATACATTTTTGTATGTTCAGGAAATGCTTGCAGAGACACTGGAAAAAAAGATATATACATCTGTCTTTCAATTGATAATGAAAATTTCCTTTTATGTCTGTCTATAAAGACTTCAGCCAGTAGGTTTTTAATTCCTTAGAAATACATCCTTTCCCGTTGGTACTTATTTTCTGAATGACTTTCCTGTCTAAGGACACACACTTGCATCTGTGATCCCAGGTATGATGCAGTTGCATCAGTGTAAGTAGAGCTTCGACCTCCTCCGCGGGTCTGAGTCGTAAACGCCGCGAATCCCCACCCTCGGGAGCCTGGCAGCTCCTCGCCCAGCTGTCCCAGCAGCCGCCCTGTCTGGCTTCCCGCGGGCCCCATCCCCCAGCTCCGCCGCTCACAGGACCGCATGGCCCTTACGGCTTTCTCCCCTCTCCCGGCGCGCCTTCTCCTCGGGCCCGCGGGCGGGCCTCGCAGCCTTAGGCCCAGGCGCAGCTTTGCTGTGACCTCATGGGAGACGACGTCTCAGACCCCCAGCGGGAGGGCACTCTCACTCTTCAGAGCACCCTCCAGTTCTCCCCCCTACACTTTTCATGACTGTGGTTTCTTACTTACGTCCTTACTTCTCCGCCAGCAGACTGTAAGAGTGTAAGACCTCAGCGCTCTGCTCCTCCTCTGGTCTCCACTCTAGCACGTGCCTGGCAAAGAGCCCCTGAGCAAGAAGCGGACCTGCGAAGGACTGAATACGTTGTCGGATTATCCGTTATCGGCTAGACTTTCTCCACTATTCCCCGACGGGGATTGTCCCAGCTTCTCCTTCTGACCTAGCTGCTGTGTGACCCAGGGAAACTGTGCGGCCTCTCTGGGCTTTAAGTTCTGCATCTCCTGGTTAAGGAGATCGGAACTATATCCATAAATTTCAAAATTTTTTAAATTACTACTTCAGAGCAGATCCTTTCCCAAAAAAGGGATCTGTGAATGTGAAATCTGGGTTTTAGAGCGGATGAGAGCTGAGGGTTTCCGCTGAGAGCTGCGGACCCTGGCCGGGGTCGTCGGCAGATGCTCACCTCCTCCTTTCTCCGAAGGCGGTGCTCAGGGAAGTTGGCAGCAAGTTTGCCTCTGGTGTGCACGACCCTCTGCATCTGTCTGTCTAGGTAACGACACACCCCGTCACTGCACACTTATCTACGGAGCAGACACTTGCCAGGCCTCCACACAGACTCACCCTCAAGGGACACACCATCGTCTTTTATATCATAAGCGATGACGGAAAGTGACTTAGTAACCTTGGGGAAGAGAAAGGCTCAGGGCCCCCCATCCGGGGAGATACACCACTGAGATTTATACACAGTCATCCCTATTAGTACAAAAAGAATCGGAGCCTGAGACACACTTCTGTAGCATTTTTTTAAGTGAGAAAGCTCAGTTCGGTGTGTAAGTTTTTTTACCCAGGTCAGCATGACTGGTGGAAAACGCAGCACAGAACGCTGCCTGGGTGGAGGGGACTGCTGGCCACTGCCCCCGAGGCATCCTGGACTTACCAGACTCTTTTTTATTTTTTTTTTAAGATTTTATTTATTTATTTATTTGATAGAAATCACAAGTAGGCAGAGAGGTAGGCAGAGAGAGAGGGGAAAGCAGACTCCCTGCCAAGCAGAGAGCCTGATGCAGGGCTGGATCCCAGGACCCTGGGATCCTGATTGGAGTCAAAGGCAGAGGCTTAACCCACTGAGCCACCCAGGTGCCCCTACGAGACTCTTAAGTAGAGCTAAGTGTTTAGTGTGGAAAAAAGAACAACTCATACCCACGATCCCAGGACTGATTCTGACCAGCAGGGAGAGTATCAGGAGAGGCGGGACGTTTGACGTCCATTTTTATCAGCCCCGAGTACCAACTTTCAGATTCTACTCTTGACTAGTTAAGTGAATATTTCTGACAGTATTGAAGTCTTCTAGCTATGCCTGTGGCTAATTAAAATGCCCTAGTCAGCTAATGTTGATGAGACTATGTGCTATGCTCCATACAGGTTAATTCTGAACCATATGTTGAGGCCTATTTCTTTAAAATGTGCAAAAGCAAAGAAAATGAACTCAGGGTGTTGGCTGAGTGTATGCACGGTATGGGGAGAAGAGAGGCTTTTTCTTGACCTTTATGCAGTCTGCAGTACTGAGATACATTGTTTATGCACCACACCCAGTGCTCCATGCAATACGTGCCGTCCGTAATACCCACCAGCAGACTCACCCAACGCCTGACCACCCCTCTCCTCCAAAACCCTCAGTTTGTTTCTTAGAGTCCACGTCACTCATGGTTCATCTCCCCCTCTGATTTCCCCCAACTCCCTTCTCCTCTCCATCTCCCCATGTCCTCCATGTTATTTTTTATGCTCCACAAATAAGTGAAACCATATGATAATTGACTCTCTCTGCTTGACTTATTTCACTCAGCATAATCTCTTCCAGTCCCATCCATGTTGATACAAAAGTTGGGTATTCGTCCTTTCTGATGGAGGCATAATACTCCATAGTGTATATGGACCACATCTTCCTTATCCATTCGTCCGTTGAAGGGCATCTTGGCTCTTTCTACTGTTTGGTAACTGTGTCCATTGCTCTATGAACACTGGGGTACAAACTAATTTTTAATACACAAACAACTTTCTCTTGGAATATGGTGTTTGCCACTTACCCAAATGGTGATATTTCCCGTACCAGAGCCCATTGGGTTATACCCTTCTAAGTGGGAGACATGACAAACCACTCTTCTGATCACTTGAGATTCCCAGGAAAGAATCTGAGGTTCCATTATGAGTACATTAGGATTAGAGGAAGCCTGGGAGCGCACAGACTTGAATTTATGAACTCCTGAGAAAGATTCCATTTTGCGAATCCGTCATTCACAGCAGAGAGATCACCCTACACTTAGATTTTTTTTTAATGTTCCGTATCTGTCAATGCTATAAACACCTAGCTGATAAACAGTAATATTTAAGTCCAAATTCTTTAACAGTGATACATCCGAGGATAAGATATGTAGTGCAAATACAATACAAAAGGGGAATGTTGATACAGAATACAGACATGAACGTAATGATACAAAATACGCTTGCTGTTGCTAAAAATTCACCATGGACACCGATGAACTCACCGAGGCGTGGATGAGTATTCTTCGTCTTTGGCTCCTCTGTGTTTGACAAAAGAAAACCAAGGCTGTCCTCACAGATCAAGGGTCTGCTTTGCACAACCTACCTTGTATAGGTAAAATTAAACATGGTCCATTCTGAACTTGCAAATTATAGGTTTTTGCCCAATTAAATCATCCAAATTCATCTTTTTTAGTTGAAATATTTGGCAGTTTTATAACTCTATCACAGGGTATCGTGTTTTTCTTTATGACAGAATTCTCTGACTCTCACAGCTACTTTCATGGTAGGAGTCATGTAGAGAAGAATAAAAATCCCGAGCCAAAATTCTAGAGTCTTTCAAAATCTGGCCTCCTCCCCCATGTGTGCGGAAGCTACATTCCAGGCTCACCGGCTCCTTCAGCATGCCAACACCAGTAATGGGAGAAGTTCTGCTTTAGCTTTGGAAACACTGCAGACACGTGAGCTTTTCAGCTGCCGGGCGTAGAGGACGCAGGGCAGCTCAGAGCTGTCTACGTTTCAAGTGGGGACTAGGAAAGTCAACGTGCTGGAATGGTTCTGGCAGACTGATGCCTTTGCAGGACGGAAGATGGCACTGGGGGTTTTGGGGTTAGCGTGAGTGCGAGCACTCGTGCACAGTTGTGGGCACAGGACAGAAACTGTCATCTGAAGACCTCTCTCTGTGGCTTTGGAATTTTTTTGTTCCTTCTACGTGAACCATCTCTTTTTTTTTTTTTTTTTAAGATTTTTATTTATTTGACAGACAGAGATCACAAGTAGGCAGAGAGGCAAGCAGAGAGAGAAAGAGAGAGAGGAAGGAGGAAGCAGGCTCCCTGGCTAGCAGAGAGCTCAATGCGGGACCCTGAGATCATGACCTGAGCTGAAGGCAGAGGCTTCACCCACTGAGCCACCCAGACAGCCCACCATCTCGTTTTTTAATAATGGTTTCAAACTCACGTGGTCTCTAAGCGTTTGACATGAATAGGAAATGGAACATCCAACTGTGAAGAGAGTTGATTGGAAAGCAATTAGAATTGATCTTTTTGTTTGTCTTCCCAGGTCAAGCTGATGCCTCCCGCTCCCAGCGATGACCTGGCGACGCTCAGTGAGCTGAACGACGGCACCCTGCTTTACGAGATTCAGAAGCGCTTTGGGAACAATCAGATATACGTAAGTGCCCTTGAGCCGGCCTTGGGTGCTGCTTTGTCTTGCTGCCGATGTCCCCGCTCTGTGCTGCCGACGTCACAAGGAGAGGGCTTACCATTGTTTCTGGTCTTGCTGATAGCGTAAGGTTGATTTCTCAGCGTTCGGCTTCATTCTGATTCAGTTCTAAAGCAAGTTCAGCAAAGATCCAAATTTCAGAGCTGTTAAGTGAAAGTTAATATCCTGCGGGCTGATGGCTTTCCTGTTGTCGAGGTTGCTGTGGAAGATCTTGCTAGAAACCGGAGGATCTGCAAGTCACTTCTAAAACGGCTGTTTGTTTCCTGTACTTTACTTAGCCTGCTGGATCTGGAGAGCGAGAGGGCACTGGGCTGGGAGGGTGTTGTCCTTTGTGCATGAAAGGAGTCTGTCGTCCCTTTAAGTTATCAGGAAATGCTTTGTTTGTCAAGTAAATAATCTATACACCAAACTCTGATAGCAGGATATGAATGTATGACTCAGATGACAAATAACCAGAGAATCAATCTGCTGTGCTTCTAGCCTCGCTTTATATGTGCTATTTCATCCGACATGCAGAACAGTTTAGACACCACGTCGTCTCAGTCCCCATCTCTGTCCGTCGGTCTGTCTCCCTCTGCTTGAGTTTGTGATATTCAGCTGAAAGCAATTCAATCAGAACGTCTGTAGAGAAATCTGATGATGCCCATATGTGCTAATTCTTTTTGATAACACTCTTCCCCCCCCCCCCAGTCTACTGAGAAATTGATTAAGTAATTTTCATGTAAATGCTAAGTCTGAGATTTGCTTATAAGTAATAAATCGTCAGGTGCTGATTAGCCTATGAAAATTCAGTGCAGCATCTTAATGCTTGGATAAATTGCCTGCCACCGTAAATACACTTAGAATTAAATGCTTCTATCAAAATGAGCGGGATTGAGTCCTTGGCATAAAGTGGTGAAAGCTGATGACTCCACTCTCTGGGACGGCCCCGTTATTTGTGTGTTAGTTTTATTCCATCTTCTCACCTTTGCCAACGTGGTGCAGATCCTTCTCCTCTACGTCCTCCTCCTCCTCCCTACCTTCTTACTGAGTTATCAGAAGGCCATTGCTTGAATTGTGTTGTGTTTCTTTATTTCCTGCATGCTTCTCCAGTGCCTCTGTCTCCCCAACGTCCACGTGACCTACCCTCACCCCGGTGGTCGCAGTCCTCATCAAGGCCTTCGCCATCTCTTCTCAACAGCCTCCTGACCTGCCGAGGAGACCTTGTTCCCTTTCAGTCTGATCTCACCAGGAGCTAGAGTCATTCTTATCATGAACAAATGTGATCTTAACACTCCCAGTCTCAGAGCATCTCTGTGGCGTGTCACTTCTCACGGGAAGATGGCCGCAATCTTCATACACGATCTGGGCCCCAGATACAAGCTGATGCTCTCAGCCCCCGGGCGACAGCCCTTCTGCCTGTGTCAGGATTTTCCTTGGGCTGTTTTTCCTCCCCCTAAGCTTTTCTTTCTACCCCATGGAATAAACACTTAGCTTTATAAACTCCCACTGGGAGTTCTTCAATCTTTAAGTAAACCTCCCCAGCCCTTTCTGATGAAGTCACAGTGGATCTTCTCAGGGCTCGTGATGATCTCCCTCACTGGTGATTTGATGGTGTCCAGTGCTGTGCTAGATGCTGGGATCCATCCATACTGGGTTTGCTCCCTGGGAGGCCTGGTCAAGCACTTTCCCATCTCAAGGGACAAGTACTTCCGATCTGTTTATCAGAATCACGGCTCCAAGTCCTCCCCACACTGGGCCATCTTCTTAGGTCATTTCTGCCCACTGGGTTTCTCTTCCTTTCCGGATCCTGCTTTGCTAAAGTTCACATCAAATGCACATTTGCCGCTGCAGGAGACATGCTTTTCCTCTCCCACACCTGAAATATGGAAGAGCTTAATCGTGTCAGATCAATTTTGTGATGAGTGCTCTAAGCCAGGTTATTTGAACGTGCCTTTAATGCATAGACAAGCCACTTAACCATTATTGATTGAATAATAACAAGTGATTCTTAAAGTGTAACCTGTGGACCATTGGAAGTATGAACTTTTTATTACCATTCTGCTGTGAGAGTAAGCATTTAGAACCTCTTATGACAAGTTGACGGTTTTGTTGCTGTCTGTTGAGTCTAATAAGAATCCAGGTTTGCATTTTGTGGGTCTTTGTCTTTTTCAATGCCATATTTACAGGAATTCACTTTTATCACATTTTACAAAAGTATCAGTTCATGATGCACTGGAAACAGAAGTGCTCCTTCCCACAAATACAAAAACCCACTGGTTTCAGTGGCTGGTGTGTTCAGAGATGGTCTGCGGACCTCCACGCCCACTCCCCCGACACGCCCCTCCCCGGCCCTCTTACTCTTCTCCCAGGTTCAGGCTGAAGTGCCTGGTTCGAGTGTCGGGACTGATCCCTCTTTGGTGTCCCACATCTGACTCTCCTGCAAATCTTAGCAGCCCTCCTTTCAGAATGTACACAGAGGGGCCCTCCACTGCTGCCATCGCCCATCAGGGCCAACATAACACGTGTCTGCTAAAGTAATGTCTAACCGGCATTTTCATCTCTTCTTGCTGTAATCTGACTAGTTAATAAGATGATCTTTCGAGAAAGTCGGTAAGTCGCCTTCCCTTTCCCCCCCTTTCCCTTTCTCTTTCCTTGCCGAAACCCAGGAGCAAACATAACTTGCCCTTTTCTCTAAGTACATATATATTATTTCATGTGGATGTCAGATTGCAAAGGTTCCACATAGCGCGTAGCAGAAGGATGAGCCCAAACCATCCAACAAAATGAATTGTAAGAATTGAGACATTTACTTGCTAAATAATGCAGAGAATAGAGGCATTTCTTTCTCTGAATAATCACTGTCACATAGGACAGCGGAAATAGAATACACAATCAAGTTTCTTTTGGATGGCACATAAACGTGAAGGGAATATTCTCTTCGTAACCACAACTGGTGGGACTCAACACTCATAAAGAAAGAAACCCCCCAAATAAACCCAGGCTCCTGCTACATCTGGTTAGCTAGGTAGGCAGCGTGGCTCAGCTGAGCCACTTACTAACTGAACATTCCCCTCCAGGGGCCCCACTGGGGTTTAGTAGGTCTTTTTTGTAGGGGCAGCTCAGGAGGCTAAAGTTGACCAGCTTGTGTCAGAAGCTGAAGTATCTCTCAGTAGGAGGCTATTTGAAATTAGGAGGACAGACGCATTTCCCCCCAGATGACACTGCCCCCTAGCCTGGAATCCGAAGACGCACCCGCCATATACAATCCCTTTCGTGCCATTCCCTGTCATTCCACTCAAGCTTATAGACCCTGGGGAGCTCTTAACATGTGTGAGCTAGTAAGAGTAAAACAGCGATAGTTTAGAAAGATGAGGAAAAGGAAATCTGTAGTTTTCTAAATTAAAAAAAAAATTCTTTCTCTGCAAAACATTTACAGCATTACCTTTCATCAAAGCAGCCTCTTGAGAATATGGCATAAACCTGTATAAACTCGTATGTTAGGAGTCCATTGTTAACACGCAGATCACACTTTTCTAGAATATTTTTTGTTGTTGTTCATCACAAAATACATTTGCAAAGACAGTCTCAGATTCCTTCATTAATTAGATCAAAATAAAAATTATATCTCAATAGAAAAGTGCAATTTAGAAGCATATTTGGATGCATATTTTTCCTTCCTTAGCAGATTTCTCCTTTCTCCCTCAGTCTACTTTTTTTCTTCATTTTTCTGAGTAATTTTCAGATACTTCAGTACAAAGGTTCCCATTTGGTTCAATCATTTTACTTTTCTTTTCTCCTTTACTTGGCTATAGAATCCTGGCCAGTCCTTCCATTGAAGTCAATGTTGTCTTGAATCACAACATGTAAAGAGTCACACACCACTCAGGGGTGTATGGTTTCATGAATTTTCATTTGGTGAACATGCCTAGGTAGCCAGCAGCTTCATAAAGAAATGGAATAGTAAGAAGCCCCTTCCTCAGTTTACCCTACCCATCACAAAAGATTTTGGCATATATAGGTACAGATTTGTTTTGTTTCTTTTTGTTGTTGTTGTTGTTGTTGTTTCTGGACTTCATATAAAAGGACTCACCCAGTGTGCTCTCTTTTGTGTCTGCTCTCTTTCTTTCTTTCTTTCCTTTTAAGGATTTTATTCATTTATATGAGAGAGAGCACAAGTGAGAGAGCAGGAGAGGGAGAGGGAGAAGCAGACTCCCCACTGAGCAGGGAACCCGATGTGGGGCTCGATCCCAGGACCCTGAGATTATGACCTGAGCTGAAGGCAGTCTTTTAACCAACTGAGCCACCCAGGCACCCTTGCCCACTTTGATTCGTTGTTGTGTTTCTGATAACCGTCTATCCTATTCCTTGCAGCACTAGCTGATTTTTACTCCTCTAAAATCAGCTGCTGTGTGGATATATGCTCATTTATTTATTTACTCTACAGTGGAAGAACACTGGAGTTGTCTCCACTGTTCGGTGATTGAATTCTGCTGTTACAATTACGTGAATTTTGTGGGTGATACTGTTATAAACCATCTTGGTCCCTTTTTGGCAACATGTGTACACAAATATTTCCATGAGACAGCATACAGCTATTTTCGTGGGGCGTGAACCGAGCCTTGGACCGCCAGCGTTGCAGGTACCTCCAGCCTGAGTAAATACAATGAAACACTTTCTCATAGTGGATACACTCCCACCACAGACCTTGGTCTTAATGTTTCCCCGTGTAGACTCCCACTGCTGCATTGCCATGGCGTCTCTGTGGTTGGTGACCAGATGACCCTGGCAAGTGGGTCTGTCTTCTGTTGTATGGATTCGTTTGTGCCTAAACCAGTACTGAGCTATCTTAATCACTAAAGCAGATAATAAATCTTGATCTAGAGAAGTGCTCTATATATCATGGAGGGTTAATATCCCTCCTTTCTCTGGGACATTTAAAAATTTTCGGTGTAGAAGTCTTGACCTTTTATAGTAGATCTGTTTCTAGGCCTCTTTCAAACTCTGACGCTATAAGAAATGTTATTTTCTTACTGAAAATAGCAAGCAAATTTCATTTTTTATGGTGTATTGCAAATATAGGGATATAATTTCATTGGGAAATTCATGTTTTTTCTGCCCAATTTACTAAGTTCATATGTAAATATTAATTTAAATGGAGATTCTTTTGGATGCTCTGCATATACCGCATATAGTATATAATGACTTTTATTTTTGTCTTAAATCTTGACAGTTTCCTTACTCTTGTTTTATTTCACGGGATGGCCCTCTTAATAAAAAGATGATGGGGGCGCCTGGGTGGCTCAGTGGTTAAGCCGCTGCCTTCGGCTCAAGTCATGATCTCAGGGTCCTGGGATCGTGTCCCGCATCGGGCTCTCTGCTCAGCAGGGAGCCTGCTTCCTCCTCTCTCTCTCTCTGCCTGCCTCTCTGCCTACTTGTGATTTCTCTGTCAAATAAATAAATAAAATCTTTAAAAAATAATAAAAAAATGATGGGAGGTAACAATAAGCTAAAATAGGCATCCCTATCTCATTTTGGATCTCAGGGAAGAGCTTTCGATGTTTTATCATTAAACAAGTTGTTCGCAGTAGCTCTGCCATAGGTGTGGTTAAATTTCATTAGATTGAGGCAGTTCTTTATATTTATAGTTTTAAAAATTATTATTTTTAATTAGTAAGCACTGAATGCTATGAAAAGTTTTTTGACTGTTGAGTCTATTTTGAGATGATCATATGGCTTTTTTCCTTCACTTTTTAGTATTATAAATTACAAGAGTTGACTTAGTAATATGAAGCCAACCTTATGTTACTAGAACAAATCCGAGCTGGTTGAAGCAGATTATCTGTTGAATGTATTACTGGATTTAATTTGCCAATAGTTTGTCAGGGTTTTTGCATGTACTTTATGGAAGAGAAGTGCCTGTAATCTTCCTTTCTTTCAATACACTACTTTGGTGTTTTCTCTACTATTATTTTCTGGAGCAATGTATATTTGCTCATTTTGCTTTTTTGTTCATGAATGTTGGGAAGAATTCACCAGTGAAGTTTAAATTTTCTTTGTGGAAAGGTTTTTAGACATAGATTCAAATTTCTTTTACAGAAAAAAAAGTAACTAGTCAGATGTTCTGTATCTTATTGTGTTGGTTGTCGTCCACATTATCTAAATATCCATCATGGCTAAAATGGGATTCCCAGTATCTCTTCAGCTGTTTTCATGTCTGTGTTGTCTGTAGCAATGTCATATTTAGGATACCAGTAGTTTGTGCATTTTGTCTTGTTTTCTCAATCTTGTTAGGGTACTCAACATTTTATTACACTATTCAAAAGACCACCTTTTGACTTTCGTTTCTAGTCCATTAATTTCTGCTGTTATACTGATTTTATTTCTTTATATTTTGATGTAATTTGATGAGCTCTTCAAAAAGTATACTTAGATCATAATTACCAGCCTTCCTTCTTTTTTAACATTATAAATAGCATATCAGATAATCATTTCTATACTAAGTATATCTTTGGTTGCATCTCACAAATTAGGATATGTTATAATCAAAATATCTTCTCTTTTGCATTGCAGCTCATTTTTTGGCTCATAGGTTATTTGCAGATGCATCATAGAATTCCCAAACATTTGGTGATTTTCTAGATATCCATTATTATAATTCTGGCATGATCAGAGATCCTACCCTATGTGGTTCATGTCCTTTACATGTAATGAAACTGACCTGTGTTCAATTTCAAAGAATGTATATTCTGCAATTGTTTGGTAACAGTGTTGTATATGAGTCAATGAATCACTTGGTAATTATTTATTTCAAAATTGTATCTGCTTATTCCATGAGTTACTAAGAAAAAAATTGTTTAAAATTCCCTCTGTCATTGTGAATTAATCTTTCTCCTTACAGCTGTTTTTGCTTCATATATTTTGTGCTTGATTTTAGTCTCATAGAAATTTTAAATGCTATATCTTCCTGGTTGATTTAATATTTTATCATTGTGAAATGCTCATTTATATCCCTTTTATTGTGTGTGTGTGTGTGTGTGTGTGTGTGTGTGAATTGAGTGTTGCTAAACCACATTTGTCCTGTTCTTATTGTTTGCAGGTGTACCCTGCTTTACCCTTCACTTGCAGATTTTCTTAATCTATAGAGAGTACTTCAATCTAGTTCATAATCTTCATCCTTAAGAACATTTAGTAGCTTTACATTTGATGTAATTTCTGATTTGGGGGAATTTAAATCTATTATTTAATCCTTGATTTCTATTTATTCCATCTGTTTTTTTGTGCTTTTATATCTCATTCCTTGTCCTTTTTTATATTAGAAAGTATTTTTATTTGCTTCCTGTGCTTTATTCATTTTTCAATTGTGCATCTTCTGTAGCACCATAGAACTCATTACCACATTTATTTCCTTCAGTATATTTTGCCACATGTTTTAATTTTATATTTTTTATTTAGTCTGATTCTCACAAAACCCCTTTAAGAAAAGCTTTCTTAGAATCCTATCATTTCACTTGTTACATGTTTAATGAATCAAGCATATATGTTTTACTTTATTTCAATTTGACTTTTCTATTTCTTTATTTACAAACTTTATTTACAAACTTTTAAAATAGCTCACAAAATGTTGAAGTATGGACTTTATTTATTTTCTATATTATGTACAGTGATTTTAAAGTTATATCACTTTTAATTTTAAGTGTTCTCTTTATACAGTCCCCCAACTATTTTTATCCTTTTCTTTTAACAGACTTTTATTGGAGATATCCTCTTGCTTGTCAACCCATTCAAAGAGCTTCCAATTTATTCCACAATGGTGAGTATGAAATTTAAAATATCATTTAAAAATGTGGAATGATGCTCACCAGACATACCTATCCGCATCAAATGGTTCAGAAGAAAGCCCAAAACAATAAGTAAAGTCAAACTTCTCAGAAAATTCTAAATTGATATTTGCATAATAATGACTTTCATTTGTTCTGAGACAAAAATGGAAAAGAATGTGATCTTATCAAAAATGCCTTTGCACTTATAATGTGTCATTTTACTCCAATTGTAGTTACTAGACAAACTTCTAAAATTAAACAATACATGACTCTACTTTCCATACCTTCTTGACTAATTCAAGATCAGGCAGCTTACCGTCCTTATTTCAACATCATCACTTCTTTCAGAATCGTTTTATGAAGTTAAAACAATGAAAATGAGAAAGGACAATATAGAATTTTATGCATTTTTCCAAATGACTTTCCACTTTCAATGATGAGACTCCCAAAATTAAAAGAGAAATTTCTTTTGGAAAATTATTCCAGATAACTGAAAACACGACATAATTTTCAAGTAGTAGTCGATCAAGAAACATCATTGTGCAGCTCTCTCTTTTTTTTTTTTTTTTTTTTTTTTTTTTGTTTTTTGTGAGCACAAGCTGGTTCCAGTGAAAGCAGAATCCTTAATAGGGAGCAGGAGCATGACAAAGAGGCAAGGGGAGCAGGCATGTGTTCCTGAAGAGGGACATGCTCTTAGGTGTTGGAGGGAAAGGCGGCAGGAGAGAGGTTGGAGGGAAAGGGAGAGAGAACACCTGCTTTAAGCTCCCAAGGAATCAATGAAGAATTCTTAAGAAACCTCCCCTGAGACAGAGTGCCCCACTCACTGTCCTAGCCACAGTCCTCGCCAAAGTCACTTGAACTGTTGTTTTAAAACTGCTGCACTTTGCCAGGTGTCCTCACTCCACTCAGGCTGATCCCAGCCTTAGTCTTAGGCCACCTGAGTGTGTGGTCACCTGTTGGGGCAGCACGAGAGCAGTCACCGGCAGTCATCGCAGGAGTTCTATCAGAGGAGTGCAGCCTGACCTGTGATGATGAAATAGGCATGCACTGTTTGTATTTTTACTTCTTTTTATGTCAGTTCTTTTTTTTTTTAAAAATATTTTATTTATTTATTTGACAGACAGAGATCACAAGTAGGCAGAGATGCAGGCAGAGAGAGAGGAAGGGAAGCAGGCTCCCTGCTGAGCAGAGAGCCTGATGCGGGGCTCGATCCCAGGACCCTGAGATCATGACCTGAGCTGAAGGCAGAGAGGCTTTAACCCACTGAGCCACCCAGGTGCCCCTTTATGTCAGTTCTTAATAGTTTTGTTTTACAAGGATTCTGTTCTTCCAAAGTTTGGGGCATATCATTATTCATGAGTCCTATTTATTTTTTTAATGTTTATAGAATTTCGAGTGATTTCTTTCCATTCCCAATGTTGGTCATGTATGCCTTCTCTGACTTTTTAGAATCAATTTGCTAGGAATTTCTAGATTGTATTAATTTTTTCCAAGAAAACATTTCCTCACCCAATTTTTTTCTACTATGTATTTATTCTCTATGTGTTTGATCTCTGCTTTTTCTTTTTATTGTCTCCTTCTTTCTAAGTTCTTGGAGTTTCATTTGATAATCATTTAAATTATATAGTTATATTGCCAATTTTCTGCCTTGTATAAATAAGTATTTGGGACTTTTAATTTTGCTTTAACCACAGTTTTCTGCATCTTTTTAAAAAAAGATTTTATTTATTTATTTGAGAGAGAGAGCAATAGCAAGAGAAAGCATGAGCAGAGGGGAGAGGCAGAGGGAGAGGGAGAAGCAAGGTCCTTGATGAGCAGGGACCCTGATGCGGGACTCCATCCCAGGACCCTGAGATCGTGACCTGAGCTGAAGGCAGAGACTTAACTGACTGAGCCACCCAGGTGCCTGAGCTTTCTGCATCTTTGATGCTTTCCAAGTTCATTATTCTTCAATTTAAGAGAGACAGCAATAGAAAGAGAGAGAACTCCTGCTATTTCAAACTGCCTATTAATGTGTTGTTTTGGGCTTCTATCTATGGTATTACATTGGGTCATAGAGTCAAAAAGAATCTTATGTTGAGACAAAAGCCAATTTTAGATATTGCATAAAATATATACATATATAGCTATTATATAAATGCTTCTATAGATCTAGCAGTCAAATTCTGAGGATTAAGGAAAATATAACATAATGAATTCTTTTAGTACAATATTACTTGTCATGTTATATTCTATTTCAAGTGGAAAAAACTGATTTTCTGGTTTCTTCATTTTTAGGCTATCAGTAGTGGAATAGTTTTCTGGCTTCAAGCAACGTGTTGTATTTGCAGGTCTTTCAGGAATACTTGTTAATGGAGAAAAGGAGAGATATTAAGAGACATATTTCCCTATTAATGTAGGAGTAAAACATGATGCAATGAGATTTTTGCATGAAGGGTTCATTAAAACTTAAAATAGTGAATGTGACATATATCCTATACGTATCATCCTTTATATCCATCAATTCCAGTGGATTCTGGCATGGAATGTAACAGGAAAATAAATATATTTGGCTAAAATAATGCACTGATAAAAAGCTTACAACAAAACTGCCCACTTTTAATAGGTCATAATGAGATTTTACTGTGTTTGGTGTTTTGGAATTCACTTCCATTTTGCAGAATCAAATAGTTTGCACTTTCCTGGTCTACAAGTAGTAACATGTAATATAATTATAGACATTGGGTGAGCATCCCCTGTAGCATCCTTAGTACCTTGTGATTTTATGACAGTTACTTGCATACTGAACCACATCAAGTTATCTTGCTATCCTATGGACATGCAAGAGAAATTTTCCCTTATTTTTATGCTGAGAAATTATGTAATCAAGTTTATGCTTATTATCTTAAATAAAAAATTCTGTTCAGATAGTTTAGTTTCTTCCCTCATTAGTTAAATAAAAGAAGAAACTGAAATACTGAATATGATTATATCTATAAAGATTATGTAGACCAGGAGAATGACTTCTGTGTTTCATGTTGAAAAACAAATCCAGGAACATCATCTGTAGCTCACTTTAATTTTATTACCATTAACTGTGTTATGTTAAGCTTTGCATAACATTCATTTCATGGGAGGCCATTAATCATGGATGCAGAGCCTCTACGTTGAACTGCATTTTGAGACTAATACAAACACATGGCAGGAAGCAGCCCTCTCCCAGAGGTGGTCCATAGCCGAAAGCAATGTTGATGTGACGCGAACAGTCATTGGGGGGAGTGGCACCCAGGGGGCCAGAAAGCAGACAGATGTAAATGAAGTATAACCAGCAGGGCGGGGTGCACTGTTGTGCTCCCCATTTATGTTGAAGGTGAGTGACTTTGCTTATTTTAAACATGTAAGGGGTAGGGGAGAAGGAGAAAAGAGAAAAGTAGCCAGATCTTTCTGAATAGGCTTTGCAAAAGAAGCAGGGTTATGATCAGGAACACGAATGCTTCAGCAAACCAAGAAACATTTATTGAGTCCATTAAACACAGTATGTTATGTTAGGTATTAAGGATGTTAGGTATTTGGGGATGCTAAGTAAGCTTCTCCTCATCCTTAAAAACTGCACTGATATTCTAGAGATAATGCATAATCAGATTTCCCTTGTTGATGAGGACAGCAAGATACCTGTATTGAGAGTATACACTATTAATTGACAAGTCAGAATGTTGGAGGGAAGGAGGTCTTCCCAAGTTGAGAAGGCATTACTTGGAAAAACAATGGGATTGTTGCAAATTCTAAGGAATGAATAAGATTATGGTAAGGGGAGAGGAAGTATACTTTAAAGAATTGTCTAGAGTCAAACTATGGGGACCAAAAATATAGGATCATTAGAAGAAGGCACAGACTAATCTTATAAGAGCAAGAAGTTCAAAATGTTAAAGAATTGAAAATCTGGTTTGGATCTACACTTTAAAGCTAAGTTAGAGAGTTTGAGTTTTAATTTTAGAAAATAAAGACTCACTGGAAACAAACAAGTTCAATACAAATAGTGTTTATAAGTCTTTTGCTATCAGTTTGAGAAGAAGAGACATTTAGGCAGGAAGAATAATTAGTAGGCACTGAAATAATTCAAGAGTAAGCCTAGTATGGGGACTCTGGTGGTAGTGGGCAGAGGTTGAGTGAGTTTCTGAAAGGACACTAAGAACCTGCAGAGAATTTCATTTGAGGAACAAATAAGAGAAAAGGCATCCCTTGAAGATACAGGTTTTGATTCTGTGAGTCTAGGAGAATCTATAAGAAAAAAAAGAAGAAAAGAAAAATTGATGAGGAAAAAACAGGTTCAGGTGAATGTACAGTTTTTGGAGGTTAAATTGAAATGTTGAAGTTCTCCCTTGGATGCAAAATCAGGAGTAATTCACATAGATATTTCATTTTAGAAGATTTCTAGGAGTCACACCAAGTTTAAGAATGAGGTAGAAAAATAATAGAAAGCACTGAAGGAGGAGGAGGAAGAGGAAGAGGATAGGGAAAGAGGCAGGGGAGAGGAAGGGAAGACGGATGGGGAGACCACAGTGACAGGGCAGATGGCTGCCAGTAAAGAGCCGGGTCTAGGGACACCTGGCTGGCTCGGTTGGTTGAGTGGACTTTGGCGCAGGCCTTAATCCTAGGATCCTGGAATGGGGCCTCGCACTCTGGGTCCCTTTCTTCCCCCAACCCCCCAGGTAAAGGGGCACACTCTCTCTCTGTTAAATCGGTAAAATCCTTAAAACAAACAAACAAACAAACAAAAACAGGTATAATGCATTGTTGAGGTAGTAATTAGAAAAGATAAACATCTTGGTGTTTGTGCCATTGTGGAAACCAGTGAACACGTGAATGTCATGAGAGTGGACACATCAGCCATAGGTATGCATGGGCCCTCAAACATCCATGTCAGACTGGTCTCAGATATTTCTCACTGTTCCCTTTACTATGGATTTCACAAACCAAAGATGTATCACTTAGAAATCTCAGTGTGCAAAATAATGATGCCATTCCAGATAAAAGACCTGGAGATAATTTCTCAAGATCATATTTATGAGTACACAAGGACACAGAAATGCTCAGAACCCGTGTCCTCCATTGGTGGTGAGATTAAGCTCTCCTACTGTGTGAAATGGCATCTAGTGTAGGGTGTCAGGCTTAGGGCTTCATTAAATGTCAGACCCCGCTTGCTCTTGGTCTCCTAACATTCCCACTGCACGTCTGGTGTGGCACGCAGCTGAGGGCTGAGCGGAGCGTTGTACCCCTGGACGAGTGGGGCTGCAAGGAGGACCTGGCGTTGTCTAGGGCTCATCATGTGGTAGGTCTGCTGCAAAGAGTTCCGCGTCTGTCATCACATCTACTTACAAAAGGCAATGCAATCAGTATAAGAATTATTATTTCC
The DNA here is from genome assembly GCF_964662115.1 of Mustela nivalis. NCBI lineage: Eukaryota > Metazoa > Chordata > Mammalia > Carnivora > Mustelidae > Mustela > Mustela nivalis. The sequence continues at coordinate 85,843,489 of NC_139034.1, forward strand.
ACTTTGGAGGTGAAAACACCAAGCCTTCAGTAGAATTAACAAATTTTCTAAAATCTTCTGTGAGTGGGAGGGACAAAATTTAAAACGAGGTCATGTAACCTCAGAGCAGATGTGTGATGAGCTCCTCTCAGCATCACAAACGTAGAGCCCAGAGGCAATTTTGTTTATTATTGTACGTGATTCTTTGTAAAACAAACAAACAAACAAAAGCACAAGTTTTTTTTTTTTTCCAGAATATGTCCTCTATATGGATAGTTATATAGATAATAAGTAAGTAATCCAATCAGGCAAGTAGAGGGACGTATTTTTACCATAGCATGAAGCCAACCACCTCTTAATGTCAGGGAGGTTCCACAGGTTAGGGGACCTGGAGGGCTGGGGAGCCCCCTCATCCGTTGTGGAACAGCGTGGTTGGCTTCAGAATTCAGAACAAGGTAGGATTCTGCCAGCTCCCAGCAGTTTACCGAGAGGTGCCGTGCATGAAAGTACAGAGAGGTGATTCATAAAAACAAAACAAACAAACAAACAATGAAAAACCAATCCTTATTCATTAGAAGCAGAGAGTCCAGCCCAGGGGCAAAAGGAGGTGCCCTGCCCATGAATGAGGCTGATGTGATGTCATCTCGCCCATGAGTTCCAATCAAGCACTTAAAATTACCAGTGACCAGAATCTTATTCCCAGATGATGCAGATGGGGAGAGAATAAGGTGAAGGGGAGAGAGAAGGCGTGTGGGATCGGGATGCTGGTCGCTGACGGTAGTTGCTGGACCCGTGAGAACGTGCAATAATATTAATAATGAAAATGACGGTGGTGAGGATAACCAATCTGAACGTTACATGGCTTGTCAGAAGACTGAAACTGTATAAGTGAAAATCTTCAAGCTTCAATAGAAATAATTAAGTAGAATTGATTACTATTTTAATTAAATGCACTGTTATATTAAAATGACTGTTTTGTATTTATACCCCTTATGAAGCTAAGTATTGACGTTTAGCAGAATTACCAACTATTACGAGGTGTTACCTGGTAATCGAGTCAAGTATTACCAGGTTATAGCAATGGAATATTCTACAACAGAAAGTCTGACACCATGTGGAAAGGAGAGGACTTAAGAGAAGGGATCTGAGAAGTGTTAGTTTGATTATCATGAGAAAACATCGATACCCAAGATCCCTTATATGTCTAATGTCCAGTAAAACTTGGTCTTAAAAGTAGATGTGACCCCGAGGATGTGAAGAAACGGAGTAGGAGTCACACATGCTCCTGGCTGTCTTCTGTCTCTCCTTGTTTGTAACATCTAATGAAATTCTCTGCAGGATTTTACAGATGGATCGTAAAAGCATTCTGTTAAAATTTGATTAAGCCCATGTTGGCCTTGGGACGTGAGATAGTATTAGTGCAAGTATTCAAAAGGAACAGAAATTTGTCCTGCAAGAAAATAGAGCTGGGCTAGAACTTCCTGGTTGGTTTATGAGTTACAATGTATACATCACTATTATTCATTCTTTTGATATCCATTTTAAATTCTGGAATAATTAAAAAATACAAAAATCTGAGAACTATTTCAAATAAGGAAGTCCTATTTGCTCGCAAACACTCCTGAGATTGGGACACGGCTATAATGATGTGCTAAGAACACTTCACGTCCTACTTCAATTGCAACATTTGTTTCCTGCATAGAACAGAAAATAAAGCTTTGTTTTAATTATATGGTGTCTTAGATTAGTTTGTGTGGTATGCTATGAACACAGGCAGATTCCTTTTCATAAGCAATGACAACCACTCTCCCGAAACTATTATCCTTTCATCCAGTCACTTTTAAAAAAAAAGATTTTATTTGTTTAATTATTTGAGAGAGAGAGCATGCATGTGCAGGGAAAGAGGCAGAGGGAGGGGAGAAGACTCCCTGCTGAGCAGGGAGCCCAATGTGGGACTCGATCCCAGGACCTGGAGATCATGAGCTGAGCCAAAGGCAGGTGCTTAACTGACTGAGCCCCCCAGGGGCCACTCATTGAACCTTTTATACGTTCACTATACATAGGCACATATGGTCGTCCCACTGCGGTCAGGGTCACGGTGGGACTGATCCTACTTCTGACATAGCATCGGAAGGTCGGTAGTAGCCTGACGCTGTGTCACGTGTCTGCGTCACTCACTGCACTTGATCATCTTCCGTCACCCCAAGAAGAGGGTGTATACAGGACAAAGAGGTATTTTGAGCCTGCCTTTGGCTCAGGTCATGATATAATAAATAACATCTTTAAAATAAATAAATAAATAAATAATGTATTTTGAGAAAGACAGACCACACCTGTAAAACTTACTACAGTATATTGTTGTAAGTGTTCTTTTTCATTACTAGTTATCATGGGTAATCTCTTACTATGCCCAACCTATAAATTAAACTTTACCATAGTTAGGTATATATAGGAAAACACAATGTATATAGGGTTTGGCACTCTCTGTGGTTTCAGGCAACCCCTGGGGGTCCTGGAACATAGACCATATGGTAAAGGCAGGAGAGGGACAACTGTACATGTGCAGAAAATCCCTGCAAATACTATCATATCTCCATATTAATTCACTCAGATATATTGCTGATACTTTCAGACTTATTAACTATGTCCTTTTACAAAACAAATCTTCATTAGCCTTTGTGCTTTTTTGTGTTGATGGTTTCAGTTCTCAAAAATGTATTCTAAATGTCCTATAGTATTTTATCGTATTAAAACACAATCCATTATATTCATCCATTAAACCCTACATTGGCATGTTTTCTGCTCTTGCAAAGAGTGCTAAGAACCATTTCATGTGTGCTTTTTGTGAAGGTCCGAGAGTTTCTTCAGGGAGATTCCTGGTCAAGCCCCCCTTACGTTTAGAAGTTGTTACCAAATCTCTGTTACGATTGAACAACTAACTCTCTATAGTGCGGTGCGTGTTTCTAGTGGTGGAGAAAACTGCCTTTTGAAACCAAGCATCACCACTAATGAGCTATGTGACCTTTGACCAATTACTAACTTCTTTGCTTTAATTTCCTCACTCTTAAAAAGGAAGATATTCTCATAGCCAAGTCATAGATTTCTAAGAGAATTGGATGGATACCAAGTGCTTCGAACAGCAGCAAGCACACAGCCAGTGTAAACCATGACCATTATTTTGAGGCCGTTGATAATGTTATCAGTATTTTATACGTCACCTTCCTGTTTGAAATGGCATTTCCCTGGTTACCAGAGAGTTTCTGCTTCTTTTCTCTTGTTTACTCGTTATCCTTTTCTGTTTGTATTTTTTGTCTAATTTTCTATTTTCTTTCCAGTCTTATTTATTTGTAGGAGTTGTTTATAAGACACAGCTTAATCTCCTCTGTGTCTTTGGTTTTTATTGTATTACTGTGTGTATGATCTTTGTGGTCAAACACCAACTGTCAAATATACGATTTTGATATAGCTTCATCCTTCCCATTAGAATTTGCGTTTGGGAACCCTAGTTCCTTATTCCAAAATCATGAGAGTATTCTTCTGTTACCTTGTGTAAATGTTTTATGCTTTGCTGTTTATATTGAGACTTAAGTTCATCTGGAATTCATTTTCACACCTGGCGCGAGATAGAGATCAGCGTTCCTTTCCTTTACAAATCAGCCCATTCTTAATGCCTAATGCATGCAACATCCCCCTTCCGTAACCCAATCCACACCCATGTGTGGGCGTGGGTCGAATTCTCTAGTTTGTCCACGTGATCTCTTCTTCTGGCATCTGCACCAGAACCACGAAATTTGTGGATTTGGGCTTTCTGGAGTTTTTATTGAGCTACAGTGAACATGGGTTTCTAAGTGCCCTGATGGGTAGATTTTCACAAGCCCTCAGATCCAGAACATATCCCGCACTCCAGGAGCCCTGCTCTTGCCCCTCTGTGATCACCAGCACCTTGACCAAGATACCACCGAGCTGACTTCTACGGTGTAGCTTCGTTTTACCTGGTTTTGTACTTAATCTTATAGAATGTTCTCTCATGTCCCGACAGATGCCACCCAATATTATGTTTGTGAGATTCACCTAATCATTTTTTATAGCTGTAGGTCATTTATTCTATTAAAAAAAAGTATTTCCCCGATGATTTTAAATGACTTCAAACATATGAACAATTTGCAGATAAATAGCACAAACAACTTTTTTTCCAACCATTTTCAAATGATTTGCTGGCATGCTGTCCCATCAACCTTGAATACGTGGGTTGTGCATTTCCTGCAAACAAAGGCATTCATTCCCTGTGAAACCTCTGTACCACTCCTGGAATCAGGAAATTGCTCCTGATGCACTCTGATCCTCCGGTCAAGACATCCCGTTCAGGTCTTTCCTGTCGCCCCGGTAATGCCCACAGAGCCAAAGACCCAGGTCGCCATGACAGGGTGAGCAGACTTGACCTTGTCTGGACACTTCCCTCCATCTTCTGATGAGATTCCCACTCTCAACAGCCTTGAAGCGACAGGCCAGTTACTTTGTAAAAGAAAAATTAAGTTTGTCTGATACTTCTTCATGACTCAGACACCTCCGTATCATTCTGTGTTTCTTCTAAAGTAACAGAATTTACTGGTACTCAAAAGGACTAAACATACTGGCACCATGACAATCCTCATAAGTCACTCTGTCCCTGAAATTTTTTGATTTTCTGAGAAGTTTATAAGTTCTTCCATGTTTCAGTGGCAAGTGCTTTCTACCCTTCTAGCTCACGTTACTGAGATGAAATGTTGCCGAGAGACGTTGAGTGTGATGCCCTTCCCCGCAGGTGCAGCTTACTTCACAGGTTCCATCGAACTGGATGTGTGTGAGTTGTTCTGCTTAAGGACAGCAGAAGAATTTCAAGCCTGTGAACCAAGTCATGAAAGATCAGACACCCGCCTCTCTTTTATCATTGTGAATGCTTAAAACTTGCTGAAAAGGGCATAATTTCCCAAACGTTTGTAGTTATAGACGAGTTTCAGATCTAGAGCTTCCCTGGCGTTTGAATCTTGGGAGTGAGTCAGCTGTGTCCTGAGGTGGAGAAGCCCGCACCTTCTCATGACGTCTGTCTCCCACTCTGCCCGGCAGGTGTCTCAGCTCTACCTCAGCAGCACCGGGCAGCCCTGCTCCTCCTTGCCGCCTCACATCTTCTCCTGCGCCGAGAGAGCCTTTCACCAGCTTTTCCAGGAGCAGCGGCCCCAGTGCTTCATTCTCAGGTGAGCCCGCCCCTCGCCCTCCCTCCCATGTTGCAGTGATGCGCTGGGGGCTTGGCTGTGATTTTCTCCTCCTTCCCTTTGGTTCATGTTCATTGACTTCCTCAGCACCTGGTGGTCCCACGTGTCTTTCCAATAAGTAATTTGACTCGTTACCAAGGAGAAACATCTCTGTTCTTAGAAATAGCCCCAAGTGTGGTGGAATCAATATCAACACACTTAACCTGAAACTCAATTCATTTTGAAGATTTACTACTTGGGAACAGAGTGGTTTGGCTTTCAAACCTCAGGAATCATGGGGAAAGAAAGGCATCCGCGATCAGCCGCCACGATGTGGTGCGGACCAAAATACAGATGATTACCCTGCAATTGTGGGTTTTCTCACCTGCTTCTCGCTATTTACCTACGCTCATCTTTTACCAAGTATACACTGGAAGTATTTCATACTGAAATATCATGGAAACATTAGCTCCTAAATAGCAAGATGCCCAGGATGATTATTTACATGGAAGCGAAAATACACACACACAAGAAGCACAGGACATGGAGGTGACGTGAGATTATGTATTGATAAAGGATTGAAGTACTATTTAGGTATTAAAATAAGACTTGCATTGAGAATTACATTTCATATTAGGAGCAGCCTGTACCAGAGGGGGCTTCTGTAAATCCTCAGCTTTTGCCCAAGTTACAGTAAGTAGTGTCAGCTGGTGGCTGAATGCATCAGTGAACCTTTGCCCAACTCATCAGAGTGAGATGAGAGAGAGGAAATGTGGACACCTGGATAGAACCCAAAGACATTTAAATACTTAAGTTAGCACTTATTTATACACTTCTAAGTGACTAATGTGATCAGAAGTTCCAGAGAGGGTCAGATGGATGGCTTGCAAACACCCCGTGCTCTGGTTTTCAAAATAACACACAAATGGTTGTGTTCACCCTTGTTCTGAAGTCTCCCCAGCCCCACAGGAGAGGCCCTGGGGGCATGGTGGCCCCGACCATTCTTGAATCAAGCAACTGTGTTCTCATCTGCTTATCTGTCTGATTGTCTAGTCTAACTTTGACCAAAAAGGGGAACATTTTTTAAAAATTGTGAGATTGTGGGGTGTATATATATACTAGTGTGGTCATTAATAACTGATGTTTATTGAGAACTTAGTAAGTGCCAGACCCTTCACAAGGAGCTTTCCATGTATTCCCTTATCCATTGCTTTAACAGTCTTCCAAGATACGTATTTTGTGTGTGTGTGTGTGTGTGTGTGTTCCAAAATTCATTGATTATGCACCACACCCAGTGCTCCATGCAATACGTGCCCTCCTTAGTACCCACCACCAGGCTCACCCAATCCCCCACGTCCCCTTCCAAAACCCTCAGATTGTTTTTCAGAGTCCATAGTCTCTTATGGTTCACCTCCCCTTCCAATTTCCCCCAACTCCCTTCTCCTCTCTAACTCCCCTTGTCCTCCATGTTATTTGTTATGCTCCACAAATAAGTGAAACCATATGATAATTGACTCTCTCTGCTTGACTTATTTCACTCAGCATGATCTCTTCCAGTCCCGTCCAAGTTGCTACAAAAGTTGGATATTCATCCTTTCTGATGGAGGCATCATACTCCATAGTGTATATGGACCACATCTTCCTTATGCATTCATCTGTTGAAGGGCATCTTGGTTCTTTCCAGTTTGGTGACGTGGCCATTGCTGCTTGAGATTCTCTCTCTCCCTCTGCCTTGCCCCTGCTTGCACACGCACACACATTCTCTCTCTCTCTCAAATAAATAAATTAAAATCCTTTAAAAAAGGAATTTGATGAGTTATGAAGCATGCCTGAGAAATAGGAAAAGTATTATCTTATTAATAACAAGTTTGGCAAGGGTCCGTTTGTTCTGGACATGCAGAACGTCAGGCTGACAGCAGCCTCAAGGGGCAGCTGGCCATCTGAGGATCCACCTTACTCGCCTGGTCACATCTGACCATCTTAACAACTTAGTTTCAGGAGCTGCTTGCTTTGTGTTCATTTTGGAGAGAAGACAAGGGAAGTGTAGAAAGATCCCATGGGTCTCCAGAGGAAGATGGAATGTCTTTCCTGGAAGGCTCAGAAAGATTCAGCAAGGTCATGTGGTGGAGCTCTAGGACATGCATCCCCACTGTAGAGGCCATCCCCTGGGGCCACCTCACTTACCTTCATTTACAAAGCTGAGGACAAGTCGTCATTGTCTTTCTTTTCAGCTTGACCTCTGTCTGCTGTAATTCACCTACACATGTGGCTCTACCCTGTGAGACATTGGATGGCAGACTTGCCTCCCACTGATATGAGGCTCCAGCATCTAAAGATGTTGGGGTTAAATTCATATGGCGTCCCAGCATCTAGAACACCACAGGGCACGTGACGTAGCTCGTGTGTACTAACTATTTTGGATGAACAAATCAAAGGGAAGAGTTAGATGATACCATACACGCATCAAAGGGCCAGTCATTCCCTCACCATCTTTGTATCTGAGGATCCTCTCTGCCCATTGGATCTTTTACTACATTCTCCAAAGCAGTAAACTTGGGTTTTCTCTCTCTGGTTTCTTTTAGTGGAGAAAGAGGATCCGGCAAGTCTGAAGCCAGCAAACAAATAATGAGACACCTCACCTGCAGATCTGGCTCCCGCAGGCCCATGTTGGACTCCAAATTTAAACATGTAAGTTTATTGTTTGGGTTGGAGAATAAGTTGAGCCAAAAAATCTGCAGTTTCCCAATAAATGGGAACATCATGATAAGACCATGATTTGGCCATAAATTGGCCCAAGTTTGCAGAAAGAAAGGAAAAAAGAAGATTGGGGCAAATTAATGCTGCTCAAGTGAGGGTTCATGTTCTTGTACGTGTTTTCAAATATTTGAACATACTCTTCTTATATTTGCTCAGAACAGTTGGATTGAAAACATGTAATAGACTTAGAGCTTGTTGTTGCTTGCCTGGAAAGGGCCACTTTGGTGGTCACTACCTCTGAGGGGTGTGGCCTGATAAGCACCTTTTGGGGGGGGGGATCACAGAAAGCTGATAATAAAGTGTCAGCATATATAAAAGAATTGATCATGGGAAATGTTAACACTAATGGGCAGGTAATACACCTTCACCCCCAATATTGATTTTTTAGACATACAATGTTGTGTTAGTCTTAGGCGTGCAACACAGTGATTGGTTGTGTGTGTGGATTGCAAAATGATCACCACAGTAAGTTTAATTAGCATACGTCACTACACATCATTAAATTCTTGTGTGTGTGTGCGCGTGCGCGTGTGTTGAGAACGTTCAAGTTTTGCTAGCTCAGCAGCTTTCAAACATCGCGAGCGGTGCTGCTCGCCGTGGTCGTCACGTGTGCGTGAGGTCTGCAGGACTTTCCTGTCCTGTAACTGGGACTTTGTGCCTTTTGACTCCCATCACCCCACTTAGAACTGATTTCGTTATATTCGGTAACACCTGCTTTTATATGAAGATCTCTCATCGACCTCCTTCACCCAGTAAATTATTAGTAAGATTCAAGGAGGAACCAGAGAGGCCTCTGAGCAGCTCTGGTAAAGGTCAGAGAAAATCAGAGATTTTACCCAAGGACACACCTGCATGTGCTTGGCTCTTGTTCTCACGCGGTTCCGGTCAGTTCGGTTAGCAGCAGACTGGCGGAAGGGGCGCAGGAGCTGCGAAGGGGCGCGAAGGATCCTGCCATGCGCGTGCGCGGGAGTGGGAGCCCCTAGGGAGTGCGAGCACAGAGACGATCAATAACCGATCAGGAAAATGATCAGAACTCAAAAGTGTGCTGCTCCGGAGTCTCCACCTGCAGGGCTAAACCTCCAATTTCATCGTTTTCTAGGAAATAACTCTAGTATAACCTGTAATGATTATTCTCTTACATGTCCCCCATTACTTGAGGGGCTGTGGGGTCCTACAGTCTGCCCTCCCGTGTGCTCAGTGGTCCCAGGACTTGGTCCCTTCTGTGTGTCGACACCCTGTCCTAACCCCCTGATCAGCTTCTTACCGTGTAGACACCTGCCCAACAGCCTTCCTGGACATCCCATAGTGTGCCCCTAAGACATGACCAGAGTGGAATGCACAGACTCCCACGTTTCTCCTGCATTTATCCAGCAACCCAAGAGGCTGCTGTGTGCATTTCCCTTGAATTCAGAGATGCTCGCGGCATAGTAGGGGCTCAGTTTCTATGTAGCATATAGCATATGAATGAGAGCAGGAGGAAGATATCTGTAAGTATTTCTGGCACACCTAAGGTACAGTTACTTATTCAGAGTTACATTAATCAATTTCCCTTAATAATATCAAATGAATTTAATGTGGATACACCATTTGTAGGTCATCAGGACCCTGTAAATGTCGCTGTGTGCGTGTGAGGTTACACACCATCGGCCATATTGCACCGGCCCCTCTCTCTCGGTGTGCGTGTCACTGGGAGGCTGGGCAGGTGCACGCCTTGCCCCCCTAGAATCTCTCCTACATAAAGCTTGCTGCACACACATCTGCAGAAAGACACCTGCTTTTCATTCACCAACTTGATACTTGAAAGTGTCTGATGACATTGGAGTAGAAACAGTTGCTGTTAGCTCAGATTATTCCCTCAGATGGTGCTCCCTGAACGTTCAGACGCTGAGGATCTAGAAACCCATCACCCTGAGAGAATTGTGCTATTTGTGTTTGGTTTTCTGTCCCTGCCCTTTGGACTGCAGCTGCAAGCCAGAGTTATTTCTGCCACGGTGATGTTCACAAGGGATGCTTCCGGACATTTTAGTGTGTGATTCCTCATTTAGGAATGAGAGGGACTTCTATTTAATCGACAGATCAATGTAATGTCCTCATATTTTCTACTTTTGAAAAAGAAGTCCTTAAAAATTTTACTCTGCTCTTCTAGATTCCCAAACTTACGCCTGGTTCTGGTGATTCTTCTCTTTGTGAAGAATGTTCCATAAATCAGTTCCGCAGCATATCTTGGGTGACATACGTGATCATTAATGACTAATTCATAACCATTTACTAAGTTCAAACTATATACTGAGAATCCGCATGATTCTACCACCACACAGCTTAAAATAATTTAACAATTTCCACTGAGTTGGGTGGAATAACATAAATTATGTTTGTTCAGATATTGTCAGTTACTGACTACTGACACATAAGAATCAGGGAATTTATAGAACAACATGGCTATAAAATAGACTCAGGTTAACTAATAGAATGATGGGATCTCTTGGCCTAATCACACTGACAAGGAACCGTAGGCTCCAATGTAAATTATAGACTAAAGCAGTCATTTATTAACATCATCCTTTGTGAAAGAGCAGGCTGTGTAATTTCTAAGCCGCATTCTAGATGGCTTTATGTAAATTGGCTTTGCAGTTCAGCTTAAGTGAGCACAGACTAAGTGGCATTTCTTTAGATAGTTGTAACTCTTCCAAATCAGTTAGCACCTGGGAATCAATACTATGATATCCATGCAAATTTCAAGTACAACTATTTCCAATTCATATGTTTGTTTTATTCATAATTCATACAATAAGTGATTTTCTGGTCTTGTGAAATAATATTGCCCAGGGTTGACTATGGCTTCAATTCACGTCAGTTATGCTTTTTCTTTCTTTTTTTTTTTTTTATCTGTTTTTCTCTCATTTACAATCCACATGAGTATCATTTGGTGTCCAAAGTGTTCCTGAAAATTACCCAGTTCATCCTAGGGCAATGCCCAAGTGTATGTGTGGGAATTAAATACGAATGTTGGCTAAACTTCTGAATTGCCTGGAGATCTTGGTAACATCATAGGGGTTTAGTGAAATTCTGCACATTCTGGAGATGCACCTGTACTTCCTGCATGAAAGAAAAGTCTAATTAAGGAGATGAGTGCATAAGAGTATCCTTGATGGTGAAGTTCAATGCCCAGGGACGGGGGAAGCTTTGTTAGGTGACCCCCAAAAGGAGAGAAGTGGGTGAGCTGACCAGGAAAGCCATTCAGCCAGACCCAATGGTGCAACATCGCTGAGACTCCACGCCAGCAGCCACGGTATGCGATGCTTCCCCATGGGGCCACGTGCGTGATAGACATGCACAGGACATTTCCACTGGGGATGCTGGCTGTCTAGCCCACACAGTTTTGCCCTGGGTCTTAGGATACTGCAAGAGAAAAGCAGTCATTGGAGGTTATTCTGATCAGCAGTTTCTGAAGAAGAGAGAAGGGTGTCGTGGTGTGGCCGTCAGCAGACAATCATGCACGTTGAGGAGTAGAGAGAATTTTCCTTGTGGTTCCCTCCAATGACTTAATTAAAGATTATTACCTGGAGCACGGGGAGCACGAGAACAAAGTGAAGGGGTTTGGGGTAAAGTTGGCCATTGCTAATCCCTGCTGAACCATAAGCAGCACTCTCCACGGGGCGGCGGGGAAGAGCCAGATCTGGGTGGGGTCTGGACAGTCAGAGGGATCCAGGCTCTGAGCCCCAGACTTGACCTGTGGTACTTTCATGCAGGCCACACACGTGTTATCAAGAGACACTCGGCTGTCATGTCCCTGAATCTTGATCTTGTACTTCAGTTGTCTTGCCCTAGAAGTCTACAGACGTTTGCAATCGGTCCTTGCGGTGGGCTTCCAAGTTGAGTGCATTTGAACTCCATCACCCTGGAGACGGCTTTTGCTCCTCTGTACAGTTTCCAAACAGATCAGTGAAGAAGGCTGTTGTTTACAATCCCCAAATTTGAATCTCAAGGTGGAGAAGCGGGGACTTTCCATGGCGCTAAGTTTATTGGGACATAAAAACCAGGTGTTGCGGGAAGAGACAACTGGGACTTTTCACTCATTCCGGCCCAGATGACTTTCAGCTTTCAGGACCATTCAGATCCATTTAAATTGTTTAACTAAACATTTATTGAGTAACTGCTTTTACAGAGTGGAATGATAGGATCCGCTTGGTTAAGGCACGGTTTTTTATTGAGGAAGCCACAGATTATTGCTCTTAGAAAATACCGTACGTTAACCACCACCAAAATAGGAGTGCATAGCTTTTAGAGGCACAGCTATAAAAATTTTAGAGGAAAAAAATCATACAGTTGCAAATAGAAAAAAAAACTTACCAATAAAAGTTGAATACTTAAGAAATATTTACTTACTTCCCTTTGCTACATTTTTGTTTAAAGTTTTGCTCTTGTACAACATTCTCATTATTTTCTTTCGAAGTTAAAGGTGGGCAATGGACCAATACCAGTTTTGCATCCACCCCCCACCCCACCCGGTATTTCTCTTAACACATTTGTTTAGCGCCACCTATTGGTTGAGCAGATAATTAAAGGTGAAAACGTTACTTCGGTGTAACCCGGACCTGAAGCTTGAATTCTTCAACCCTGCACAGAGCCCAGTGGAAGACTGCCCTATGAGCTCTTGCATTTTGCTCAATGGATTTAGCTTCCTACAGCTGGAAGCCCTCTATGTCCTTACTGTGGTTCTAGCAGTCCCCGCCCGCGACACAGAAAGGAAACACGCCCTATTTCGCAGAGAGATGGCCTGGGTTCAAACCCCAGCTCCACTATTAACAAGTTCTGAACCTTGGGGGACTTCCATAATCTCTCAGTTCCCTTTTCTACAGAATGGAGACACTAGAAAGAAAAGAAATATGTAATTAAGAAATATGTACTTAATATAACAAAAGAAATAAAACAAATCTATGTATAAATGTACTTACCCATATATGTCTACATGTGTGTAGAGTATACATAATTTAATATGCAATTTCATTTATATTATGTGTTTTATATATATATATATATATATATATATATGAAAACTTTAGAGTAATTCTTGACACAAAATACATTTTGCTACTATTCTTATAAAAAATACAATGAATCCTTGTTATTTGTTGGGTGCTTACCATGGGCTGTGCACCAGGCTGAGAGCTTCCCGCAGCTGACACTGAGGAAGGAGCTATTCCTGTGTTAACCTAAAAGAGAAGGTGGTTCGGGGACTCATGAACCTGGCTTAGTGTCAGGTTTGTTACTAGCACATTTGTTAATTTGTTACTAGCACAGCTGAAATGTGGGGGCAGCTGCTTCTCCCTCCACAGCACACGTTTTGACCCTATATACTCTAAATATAGGGTATATATTTCCCTATATTTCCTGTTTGGGCATGTTATTCATTATCTTTTATGTCTGTTTTCTATAATAACAAGCCATCTTATTTTCAGATACAGCACCAAAATAGCTAGAAGCCAGAATATTTTAAAAAATCCATCCTAATCCTTTTAATGAATTTTTAAGTGATTATTAAATGTAATATACATGTTGAAAGTATGATTTACTTACACTGTTAATTCCACAATATACTTATGTAATTTTGAAGTATTGGAGAAGAAGCAAAAATCAAGACCTTTAAAAATACTATTTCAAATTATTTTTCAGTATATGTTTCTGCTATCACTATTATCACTTCACTGTTATGATCTTTAAAAGTAGGTTATTACAAAGAGATCTAAATTCTGGGATTTCTGTAAAAATCCAACATGTCTCCTCCAAAATTTCAAAAGTTCAAAAACCAGCCTTTTGGTATATTTTGCAAATACCACAAACTTTAGCACTTGGGATTGTGCTTAGAATCGAAATACTAGGGCGCCTGGGTGGCTCAGTGGGTTAAGCTGCTGCCTTCGGCTCAGGTCATGGTCTCAGGGTTCTGGGATCGAGTCCCACATCGGGCTCTCTGCTCAGCAGGGAGCCTGCCTCCGTCTCTCTCTCTCTGCCTGCCTCTCTGCCTACTTGTGATCTCTCTCTGTCAAATAAATAAATAAAATCTTAAAAAAAAAAAAAGAATCGAAATACTATTTTGTCATCTTTCAAGATACAAAATACTTCCAGGTGAACCAAATGCTTTCATAGATAAGTATCCAGGAGGTTAAAAAGAAGCAGCAAAGTCTTTTTTTCTTTTAAGTTAGAATAAAATTCTCAAAATCTACTCTCACCGGAAATTAAAAAGAACCCATTGTATCAGTAAGGTGATGGGTTAGTGTCCTCTCCCCTGTGGCAGATGCAGGAACTGCATTTCACTGCGGTGACTTGAAAAAGACCGAAAAATCCCTTTGAACCTTCCAGGTTTTCATACTTTCCCGAGAGTTGCTTGGTCATCATCATCATCATCACAGACAGGATCGACTGTGATAAGAAATGGTGTTTTCTCTATAGTCAGCGTTTAAGGAAACATGTCAGGAAAGAATTTCAGATGCCAGGGTTGATATGAAGATCTTCGTTAACGACGTTTTAAAGCCCTAGTTCCCCACCTCTGGAAGAGAACACTGGTGATGAGACACACCAAGTAAAACAGCCTCATCTGGAACTCTCAGTCCTGTTTCTGTGGGAGAGAACATCGGGGTTGAAAGTGTGTGTGTGTGTCCCCCGTTCAAAAGAAGGTTAGAAGCAAATGTTTAAGTTCATTTGTTTGTTTCAAAAGAAATTCTCACTGTTGCCTCTATGAAATCCAGTTCCTTCCCTCCAAAACCACAAAAGCATTTCTTCTGTCCTATTAAGTTTAAAAGCCTAAATAACATGTGTTGAGTTGTTTATGTTTGTGTAAAGAGATAGCAAAGCCAAGTGAAGCCCTCTGTGTGTCATTATCTTATAAGGTTTGAGGCAGAGGCTGCTCGTAGTTTGCCGTTGAAGAAAGAGTGACTGTACAAATTCAATACGGAATCATACAAGCAACAGGGACCCTCCTGCCTAAGGGGATAGTTCTGTATCTTTGCTATTATTCCCTGGTTTTGTTTTTAAAACTGAGGAGCTCAGTGAATGTTTCCATCTTGCTACAGGTCATGTGCATCTTGGAGGCCTTTGGACATGCCAAGACAACGCTTAATGACCTGTCCAGTTGCTTCATAAAGTATTTCGAACTACAGTTCTGCGAGAGGAAGAAACACTTAACTGGAGGTAAGTATAAAATGAACAAAGGCAGATCTCAAGAGCTACCAGGAGAGGGCAGAAGAACCCCAAACACGGAGCCAACAGTGACCATGGGCCTGCGCTCCTGTGTGTGTGTGTGTGTGTGTGTGTGTGTGTGTGTGAGAGAGAGAGAGAGACAGAGACAGAGAGATCGCATGTGCTCACCCCTGAGATGCCAGGTCAGGGCTTCTAAAATTATTGTGAATTGAAAAATACTCAGAAATGTGGGGTGAAACTTTTCAAGATGATTATTGTATAAACTATATGATATGGAACCAAACCGAACATAGCTGTAATGAACCCTAGTTATGACTCACATACTCAGTTAAATGGGAACTTGAGTACGTAGTGCCTTCATGCAACAGACATTGAAATCTATTTTAAATAGAGCTGAATCTATGTTCTTAAAATGATTGAATTAAAAAAATAAAATAAAATAAAAATGATGGAATTAGAACAAATCAAAGCAACACATAACCACCCAACTAAAGCCAAACAGAACTTTTTTGTTGTTGTTTAAGTAGTTAATGTGCACTTTATGAAAAGCCCTTATTTAAAATTCAACTAATTTAAGGGTTCCTGGGCGGCTCCATTGGTTGAGCCTCCGACTCTCGATTCCGGCTCAGGTCGTGATCTCAAGAATCATGAGCTCAAGCCGCGCTTCAGGCTCTGCTCTCTGGGGGGTTTGCTGGAGATTCCTCCCTCTGCCTCTCCCTCTCTCTCCCCCGCTCATGCTCTCTCCCTCCCTTTCTCCCTTTCTCTCTCTAAACTAAGGAAATACGTCTTTAATTTTTTTAAAATTAAAACTCAGATAATTTAGAATTCACTCGGGATTTTACATCTTTCTAATCAAAGCAGATTATCCGTGCAAATGAATCGTCCGGACCGCATTGTAGGTGGGTGCCTCCTGCGCTTGGAAGGACCGAGTGTTGTCGAAACTGTAGTAATGGCTGTCAGCACACAAACAATGGCTCAGTGCAGTGATTGTAGAAAGAGATCAATCTTAGTTGGGGTTTTCGAGTGCTCTTCGCCAAACAGAAGTTAGCTCTGACCGTGATTTAGAAACAAAAATCCTGTATTTTGCAGTAAGTGTTTGTCAAAATCCGCTATTACGAGGTGAAACTGGGTAAGAAAATGCAGGAAAGGAGTCAGAGGAGACCACTGTCGACCTTGGGGAAGCAGCTTGAATTCTGCAACAGGAGAGTCATGTTTTAAAGATCGCGACTGCAGGCCAGGCGGGGAGACTCACGCTGTCAGGGAGACCCAGAGCGCAGCGGTCTTGAGCCTCCGACTCTGGTTTCCAGGTCTCGGTTTTCTAACCTGCCCTGGGAATGTCACACACACACACACACACACACACACCCGCCGCCAGAGCGCCACAGCCTGACCTCTCCAGCTCCAGCAGACCTCTCCAGCTTCCCTTTGCGCTTTTGGGGAGCTGCGTTCTGAGCCTCAAGGCCAAAGGAGCCCCAAGGCCACCGCTCCCGTGTGTAACTCTGAGATGAGCGCTCGTTGCACTCTGAGGAGCTTGTTGGAGATGCAGCCCTGCGGAGTGGGACTCTCTTCCCCAGGACTCCCGGTGCCTTGTGGGGCCACTGGGGCTGCAGGGGCACCGGCCAGCCCACACAGATCCCGCCCCCATGCTTTGCACACATGGCTCAGGGAAGAACCCTGTCCAGACTCCACTCGTGTGACTTCGTGCACTGGGGATTCCTTGTTCCCTTTTCCAAGATGAAGACACGATCACGGGCTTCTGCAGGACTTGCCCGTTACTGACTTTGTGGACTTTCCTTCCTGACAGAATTAAGCAAGTTGTTCTCGAAAGTCATGGTTGGCAAGTCGGCGGAAAAGCCGGAGCCTATGGTGGCGCGTCGCTCCTCCTGCTCCGGGGCGTCTCAGCCGGCGGGGCCGCCCGCAGGGTTCTCCGGCTGGTCCTCTCGGGTTAGCACCCTTGATTCCCTTCCTAGCGCCCAGGCCTGCTGGTTTGGCTTCCTCCTGCTACATTCTTTTAAAAATCTGGCGGTGATTTTGTGGTGGTTCTGCGCAACCCCCCCCCCAAAAAAAAACTTAAAGAGCAAAACCCATATTACCAAGCTGGCCAGTGCTGGTTGAGACTCCCTTGCTGGGAGCAGGGAAGGCTGAAGGGTCCCAGGGGGCTCTGCTTTCCCTGGGGAAGGGGACCAGTGAGCGTGTGTGCAGAGAAAGTGCACGGAGCAGGGGCCTGCTCTGGATGCACCTGCAAGGACACAGAATGCAGGACACGGAAAAGCAGAGTGTCAAGGGACACATGGCACGTGCCTTCACATATTCGCGACCACGTGGAAAGGGCTTGAGAACGAAGATCTGTACGGGAGCTCTGCCCAGATGTCCCAGAGAGAAACTGTCCTCCCTGATCTTGAGACCTTCCCAGCGACTTCGTGGGGAGGCCCCCACCGTGCCCTCTTCCCAGGCCCCGGCCACCCCAGCGCGGCCAAGGTGCAGACCCCTCACACGCCCGTAACAGCCTCCACAGGACTTCTGCGGCATCGTTCTGGAGAAGCGGGGAAGGCCCCAAGTTCCCCAAGTCCACCCAGGAAGCTCCTGGTAATGTGACCAGAGTTCCTATGCCCAGCAGAGGGACTGGATGGCACGGATTGTCCCCTAGAAGAAAGACCCCACATGGAAATTCTGTAGAGTGTAGGAGCATGCGAGACCCACTCTGACAAAGCGCTATAAGCTCGCTGGCTTGGAGCAGAAGTCTGGGTCAGCAGGACGGCGCTGTCCTGGACGTCCCTACGGGACCATCCTCCTGGCCTGTTGCAGCCTCCAGTGGGTGCTGCCAAATTTGGGGCTCATGGGCTGGTAGCTGTAATGCTCAGGTCTCAGCCTCACTTGTCATGGGGTCTGTGCCTGTGTCTCCCTCCTGACAAACACCGGTCACATAGGACCTGTCCAGCTCCAGCACGACTACTTCTTTTCTTAAAAAGCCCATTTTGTGTTTCACCGGCCACTTACACGCTCATCCTGTTGTGTGAAGCGTTGGCTCAACCGTGCATTGGACCAGGTCCTGCCCTTAAAGGCTTGCCAGATAGTCAGGGAGCTGGACCTCACCTGTCTGCGTCCACTTGTCTGTCTGCATCTGTTCATCACCAAAGGGCAGATGAGGGTCTTGCACAAGGTCGGGTAGAGTCAACGTTCAGTGTCAAGTGAGTAAGCGAGTAAAGGGCCAGTTGAGCCTGTGGGAGTCGCTCGAGCAGAGGGCAAGAAGTAGGCAGGACTATAGAGGAGCCTCAGATTCTGCACAGAGCTCAGACTCCAGAAGTCCTGGGTCCAAGGCCCAACCCATGCACCCATGACCTTGATCAAACCACATGGACTAAGGTCAATTTGTAAAATGGAAAGGGGAAACCACAGAGAGCAGGCTGACTGGGTGAATGAGTGAAGTAGGATTTGGGGGGTTGGGGGGGGGGGACTGTGCCGATCTAGAAGCTCTTGCCCTACGGCGTGACCTCATCCTACCATGAGTACATCTGCTGCTTCCCTGCTCCGTCACGTCACATCCCTGGGCCCTCAGGTTGGCACTTAGGCATGTCATTTGTGGGACACAATGTGGGACGCCACAGAGAATAAGGAGGATCTGTTGCCTTATCTTGACCTCTCAAACTAATTTTCAGTTTGGAACTTCTTCATTACCCCCCCAAAAGAGGCACCGAACACTAGAGGAGGCTCAGGCCGGTGGATACCTTTGATAATCTCAGCTGATCTCCAGGCTCCTTTTGTGAAGGAAAAACAAAAGAGATAATCATTTAAACTACTTTTACACACAATTTTTCAGGAGAGCTGAGTTATCCAAATGGGTCCCCTGGAAGAGGCTTCTGAATTTTAAGTGTTCCCTAAAATAATAAACCAAACTCGAGTAAGATTTTTACACCTCAAACTAGGTCAAGTGAATGTAGGTTACAGGTTGATTTTGTACTTTGTGGTGCTCTAGAGTTTCCCTTAAATTATCCACTTTTCTAAAATAGTGGCGATGGGTGTCTTGGACAGAGTATTCTCTTACTAATTTTAAGGTTGAGAGATGCATGTTCTCTTTATAGATACTGTTGCTCCTACAGTTATAACTTAATGCCAGCTCCCTAATCAGGGATGCAGCCATGAATTATGATAGAAAATATGAGGCTCAGTTTTATGAAATAACGGCTATAGAAAAGTGGGGACTTTATTTTGAAGAAAATTTAATTAATAAAGAACATTCTCGTCTGGCTTTCAGCCCAACACTTCCCCCTTCTGATTATTTATTTAACAATGTCATTGTTCTGAGTTCCCCGGTGCCCGTGCCAGCACCCTCAGGACGGACCGACATCTAGAACCTCTTATCATAACCCCATAGGTGAGTCTGTAGTGTGCAAGTAGTAGGAAACCTCTGCCGACAGTGATGTGCTTGCATTCAGCCAGTACCTGTCGCTCGGGACTCTGAGGTAACTTGCAGATTTGAATCCCTAATGACTTGTACTTTTCATCTAAGAGCATAGAGGGGTTTTCAGGGCTTAGGTGCACTTATGAAATTAATGGTGGGGATCAAGATCATATCTGGTCTTTTTAAGGTCCTTTAATGTATTAAGGCTATGACTATGTGCAAGGTTTCGACATAAGATAGAGCAGTGTCCTTTCAGTCTTTTCCCCAGGGGACCATTTTGTTGTCTCTAAATATTCAGATCTATGTGGTAGAGACCTCTGCAGTGTTTGGAACCCCAGGTGCCCCATCACAAAGCATCCTTCTGCAAGGACACTTGGCGCAGCACGGAGGGCTCCTGGGCTGGATCTCTACGTGGACGTCGGGCGGATGTCCCTTAGCCTCTTCTCCCAACAGGAAAACTCGACACCAGACCACGCTCTCGCATATTCCTTTCAGCCTTGTTTCACTTAATTGGGGAGAAACTACTTTTGAAGTCTTACAGTGGAGGCTACGAAGGGCTTGCTGTAGTGCCCCTCACCGCGGGGAGGGCGGGCAGAGCCGCGACGGTGTTTGTGAACCCCTAGTGCATACGCCACCCCTCACCCCTGTGCTCAGCTCAGCGAGCAGGCTGGGCCAGCGCCCTTTGCAGGTGGCGCGGTGAGGTGCAGACCTCCTGTGGCAATGAGACATTCAAAGCCAGAACGTTCCCCCGATCCAGGATAAACCCAGCTCCCCACCGGATACTTTGTTAGGTCATAATGTTGTCTCCTCTTCTGGGACGTTGACGGAATGTTCCTAACAGCTTGACTGTGGGATTGTGCGCTCATAACAATAACAAAATGAGCTGTGGTTTTGGAAGTTATCAGGCTGTCTGATATGAGGACTATGAGCTAAAACTTCAAACCTTGGAAACTGCTGTCCTGAAGTCTTTGCAGACTGAGGCCACTTTTTTTTTTAATTCTTTAATATTTATTATATGGCATGAAGTTAAATTATTTTCCTATTATGATTTCTTCAAAAATAAGATTTTATGTATTTCTAATGCTTTCTTCTGCAGGGTCCGTATAAATATGTTCTTTACAATGTACTGTTTGGTTTCACGTTGACGTATTTCAGTTCCCCTTAGTAGTTCACTTCCCCATTTTGCCGATCGTCCCAACTGTCTTCCCCGACAGTCGTTGGTCACGTATATCCCTGCATAAACCGACGTGACTGCATGTTGGCTTGCGTCCGGGCTCTCTCAGCAGCCTGTGGGCTCAGGTGGTCACTGTAAGAGAAGTCGGATATGCCGGCCCCTTCCTGCCTCACCCCATTTCTTTTCTTTTCTCTCTTTTTTAGAAGGATCATTAGCCAGTTTGGGGTGCATCATAAGTTTTTGTTGTGACTGTGTGTGACACCCAGTGCTCAACCCAACACGTGTCCTCCTTAATACATCACCCAGTCCCCCTCTCCTCCCACCCCTCCCTTCTGTGACCCTCCGGTTTGTTCCCAGAGTCCAGAGTCTCTCATGGTTTGTCTCCCTTTCTGATTTCTTCCCGTTCAGTCTTCCCTCCCTTCCCTGTGGTCCTCCACACTATGCCTTATGCTCCACGTATGAGAGAAACCAGATGATAACTGTCTTTCTCTTCTTAACTTGCTTCGCTCAGCATAATCCCCTCCAGGGCCATCCACGTCGATGCAAATGCTGCATATTCCCCCCTTCTGCTGGCTTAGCATCCTCCATTGTGCAGATGGACCACATCTCCTTATCCATTCATCTGTTGAAGGGCATCCCGGCTCCTTCCACAGTTTGGCGATTGGGGACATTGTGGACCTTCACCCCATTTCTGACAACCCCCTTGGGATTCCTGGCTGTGTCTCTGGACCCGTCACTACTGCCCAGTTGTACTGCATTGGAGCCCTTGGCTGGCTCACCAGTCAGAATGTCCTCTGGTCCAGTGAACTGAGGAGAAACCCTTCTTCTCTGGCTCCTGTGGCCTTGAAGGCCCCCCTGAGGTCCTGTGTTCCCATGTTTTATGAATTTAGCCTTGTTTGGAACACCCTTCCCTCCAAGAGATAAACCGAACCCATTTTGTGGTGTTCAGACTAATTCTTTTTCCTAAGTCATTGCCTCATTTACCTTCATGAATGTTAATTAGAAGATAGCATGCTTTGTAGCTCTGTGGAAATGGAAATCAGCCACTGCTTTCAGATATGATTATGCCTCAACCATGCCCCCTCTCAACCCACAGAGCCCCTCGCCGCCCTCATCAGTATGTCAAGCCCAGGACCAGTTCCCTGTTCTTGCACACTGCAGCCCTCACAGCCCCCTGTGCCTGCGTCCTCCCCGACCGTCCCTGTGCCCCCACCCCACCTGGTCCACGTTCTCCAGCCTCGCCAGACTTTTTAAGTTCCTTGCTTACATGAGGCCAAGGCTTGGTTTTCGCTCTCCGCTGCCTGGAGGAGGCTTACCTCTTCTCCTGGAATGGGCAGGCAGCTCTCACTGTCCTGGGTTCAGTGCAGGTCACTTCTTCAGAGAAGCTTCTTCCCCAAACTCATTCGAAGGTGACCCTGGATCCCCGTATCTGTCTCCTTACTTATTTCTTCTATAGCACTTGTCAAAATCTGGAAGTGTCCTCTTCATGATTTGTTGGGTGGGTTGCTGTCTGTGTCTCCTATTGGGGTATAAGCCCGTTGGTGGTGCGGATCTGGTCTGCCCGGTGCAGAGTAGAGCAAGGCCTTGCTAAGTATTTGTAGGACCAATAAGGCTAAGGAATGCATGTGAAGCGTCAGTACGATGAGGTCACCATTCTTCACGTCAGGGAGGAAATTGTGTAAAGCCATCAGGGACTCACTCATGTCCACAAAGAACACAAATTACTGAGAGTGTAAATAGATCAGAAAAGCTATCAATATTGAACTCTGGGCTTTTTTTTTTTTTTTTTAATTAGAGCCAATTCCTCTTCGTAATAACAGACTGTATATGGCAAGAATAGAACCATATTATGCATCCTTAGTGCCACTCTGTTCCGTGGGGATTGGTAAAGTGGCCGTGTGTAGAAGGTCTGCGGAGAGAGGCAGGCGCAGAACCCGCATGTGGGAAGGGAGGGTACTGGGCTTCTGACTCACCTGTGCCTGGGGACGCCACATCTGTTTAAGCAGAAACTGAAATTTCCTAACAACCAGAAGTGCCTCCCAATGCATATGCCAGGGCTATGTTATCTACTTAGGAAACTTAGCTTACAGTTACAGCACATGGATGGGATGGAAAATCTATTAGGGCTTTCGCTTGTGGGTATTTTTGGATAATCGTCTTCATCTCCATTATTAGCATCATCAGTCATCCTTAGTTTTGTACTCTCGATCAGATTTTTTTTAGAAGTTCCACAGGGCTTTAATTCATCTCACCTCCTTTGAGGAGCAGCATCTTTTAGTGGCGATAAGCCAGTTGGGTTTCAACATGAAAAGGCTGACAACAGAATTTAAAGGAGGCCAACGTCCGAACGCCCCCGGCTCAGGGCCTGGCCCACGCAAGTGCATTGAATGGTGGCCCCTTCCTCTTGGAGGCCAGAGGAAGCCTGGGGCCTTTCTGTCTCTCCATCCCCACATCACTGTGGGGACATCGAAGTTCAGGGAAGGTGGAGATTGGCAATGTCCGATTCAGGACCCGGAGTCACCCTTGGGACCCTCCTTGAGGCACGTTCCCTCGTACGACCCCTTGTGTTAGTCTGGGATGATGAAGTCAAAAGAACTATGTAAGAGTGAAAAAGAGAATATTTGGATATATTCATTAAGCAACGGTGTGCTTTTGGGTAACTTCTAATTGAAGACATGATGGGGCTCTGGGAAGAGATCCCAACTGGTCATGATTCTAAGGAGAAGAGTGGGGCAGTGGCAGTGAGTGCTGGAAATTTCTCAAAGGCCAAGGGAAGGGCCATGAAGGTAGTTACTTGTCTTTCTTGAAGGAGAGGAGACTTATTTCTTCCATTTTCTTTTATAATTGAAGAAAAAGTAATATGTCTGTAAAATACTTTTACGGCATATTATGTCCTATATAATCTGCGAACATGTATGTCTTTACAGTGCCAGAACTTTCTGAGCAGCACACTCATATGTAGATTTCCAGAAAGACAGAGGATCACAGAGCTATTTCTAGGCAGGAGTATTCCTGAAATAAGACATCTTTTAAAGCATACAGGAGGTCTTGAGAAGTCAAAAAAAAAAACAAAAACCAATAAAAACAGTTAGCCGTTTCCTTCTGGGTGGACATTTACATGAATGAGGCAAACCTCAACTCCATACCTATCATTTTCCTTCCTTTATTTCACTGTAATTTCAGACACAGCAGAAAAGCTGGCATTTTCTCCATTTGGAAGAATATCAGAGTCTCACAGAAATTTGAATTTTTGGTTGTTTTGTGTTTTCTTCTAGCTAAAAGCTCCTTTTAAGTTTTTTTTTTCTTTTTTTTTTTTTCAAAATCCTACTGATCAGAATCCCGCTAACCCACGGCAATTTTATTCACTGCGGGAGATGAGCTGCCCGGGATGATTACTAATTACACTGTTTTTGAATTTAGATTAAAGGTATTGAAGTCACTCTATGATGTGGAATTTGATTAGTTTTGAATGCTGTTCTAAAGGAAGCTTGGACTTTGGCTGGGACAAATGGGCGTGGGATCAGCCTTTTCTCCGAATATAGAGCGTGATGGTCAGAAGACAGCTTCAGCTCTCCACTCCCTGTCAGTACTTCCGTGGCTGAAAACCATGCGTAGGAACAACCTTTGCAGTTTATTTCCAATGGGATTTTAGAAAACATTCTCTTGAACAGGGTTTATATTATTAATGCTATGGAAAATGTTTTCAGCAAATAATTTGCTTAAGAAAGAAAAAAAAGAGAGGAAAGAAAGTGTAGTAATTAAGACCTCTCCTTGAAGTTCTCACCTGATTTCATGCTCAAGGAGGGATGGGAAAGAAACCATAATACCCCCTTCTAATTTTAGCATCACCTTTGGGCAACTAATTAAAGGGATTATTTTGAAAGAGACTTTGTTTATGCACTTACAACAACTTTTCTAAAAGGTTTTTAGTAAGACAACTTTTCTTAATAATATTAACTTTGAGGTTTTGGGTTTTTGGGGTTCTTTCGGCACTGATAATCATTATGACGGGCTGAACGGACCACTTAATGAGGGAAGCACATATTAGTGGTTCCATTTTTTCCAGTAGATTTGCTATATGAAACCAACACTGGGAGACTCCACATGTTTGCTTTGGGAGGCAGGACTCTAGAATAATTATTGGCAGACTCATTACACAAGGTGACGTTTCTAGTTCAAATGTAGGGTATGATTTTGTCCATTTGGCTTCCAAGGAACTGCCAGCTTTTGATCAAAAATTATTTATTTATTGACCATGGATCCTTACTTCAGAGTAATTCACAGTTGCATTTGAAATTGGAACGCTTAATCATTTACTGTTTTACAAGTAAAAAAACACTCCAGAAAAACTAGAATTTTCAGCCCGTCAAACATTTAACCATAAATGTTGATGGACAGTAATTTCTGTCTTGCTAGTCCTATCTTGGAAGCAAAATCAGGCTTGTGATTCCCATCCTTTATCCTCTGGTCATTGTTCAGCTTCTATGAAAAAAGAGGTTAACGACATGTTCTCCTGACGGGTTATTTTTGTTTGTATTTTTGTAATGTTAAAAGATGGAAACCTCAAATAATGAATTTAGGTCTTCTGCTACAGTATATGTGAGTTCACAGAAATCACAAGATGGCTAGACACTGTTCACCCTGGGCATGTGCCACTTTGCAAACATGTCACCAGGCACCTGGGGGACTCAGTTGGTTAAGTGACGGCCTTCGGATCAGGTCATGATTCTGGAGTCCCAGGATTGAGTCCTGCATTGGGCTCCCTGCTTAGCAGAGAGTCTGCTTCTCCTTCTAACCCTCTCCCCCTTCTCATGCTCTTCTTTTCTCTCATTATCTCTCTCTTCAATAAATAAATAAAATCTTTAAAAAACTAAATAAACACATCATCTGTCTTATTCCTTAGTTGAGATACAAATCTTATTATCAAAGCATCTGTTTCATTATCTACCATCAGGCTAGAAGCCATAACTTGGCTCCTTTATATGATTTCAGTATAGGTCTTAAAATTTTCCCAATATACCTTCTCTATATTAAATTGCATCTGCATAGATTCAAGTCTTGTGTGCCTTTCCTGCAGTGGGTTGCTTCCAGTGTTTGCAGCAGTGAGAAACTATTGTCTATGTTTTTGTTTTTTCTATAATGGGGCCCTATACACTTCTGATCTGGTCAATAGTAATACTTGCTGGGGTCTATAGCAGAATATTTTGTAATTACACACACACACACACACACACATATATATTCCATAGCTGTATGACTTGTGCTTTCAAATTACACAAAATGAAGAAAATTCTGAAACTTTTTTGGGTGTCTTTGTTGTTATACCCAAGGACATGTTTTGTGTCAGATTATGTTTGCACACAAAAGTTCAATGTTGGGTCAAGAACAAGGTAAGACTGTCCCTCTCACCACTTGTTTTCAGCGTTGTACTAGAAGTCCTAGCTTATGCAGTAAGACAAGAAAAGAATATGTATATATACAGATTAGAAAGAAAGAAATAAAACTGTCTTTGTTCACAGATGACATGATTATCTCTGTAGAAATTTGGAAAGAATCACAACAACAAAAATGTCCTAGAGCTAGTAAGCCAGCAATTCAGGATACATGATTAATATGCAAAAGTCAATTGCTTTCCTGTATATCAGCAATGAATGATTAGAATTTGACATTAGAAATGTATTATTTTCACCACCACCAAAAAATGAACTATTTAGGTACAAATCTAACAAAATATTTATAAGATCTTTATAAGGAAAACTATAAAACTCTGGTTAAAAAAAATCAAAGAAGATCTAAACAGAGGGAGAAATATTCAAAGTTCATGGATAAGAAGGCTTCATATCGTTAAGATATCCATTTTTTCTTAATTTGATCTATAAGTTCAACACTATCCTAATAGAAATTCCAGCAGATTACTTTGTGGATATTAACATAACGTTTATATGGAGAGTTAAAAGATCCAGAATAGGCAACACAACTTCAATTTAAAGAGGAGACAAAGTTGAAGAGCTGGTGCTACCCAGCTTCAAGACTTACTCTAAAATTGTCGGGATCAGGACAGTGCGGAGCTGGTGAAAGAACAGACGTTAGAACAATGGGAAAGAACAGAGAGACCAGAAACAGATCCACATAATGCAGTTAACTGGTCTTTAACAAAGGAACAAAGGTAATTCAATGGAGAAATGATCATTTCAATAGTTTATGCGAGAACAGCACAACATTCACATGCAAAAAAAAAAAAAAAAAGATGACTCGAAATGGATCATAAATCTAACTGCAAAAACAAAACTGTAAAACTTCTTAAAAGATAATATAAGATAAATTTTTGTTAGGGGACCTTGTGTTTGGCAATCCCTTTTCAATACAACACTAAAACACAATCCATGAAAGGAATAATTGGTAAGCTATTGGTAAGCTGGACTTCATTAAAGTTAAAAACAACTGTTCAGTGCAGGACACTGTGAAGAGAATGAAATGATGAACCACAGGTAAGGAGAAAATATTGGCAAAAACACAACGAATAAAAGACTGTTAGCCAAAAGTTGCGATAAGCTCTTAGTACTCAGCAACAGGAAAACAAACAGCCCACTTTAAAAAAAATGGTCAAAATGTCTAGACACCTCACCAAAGAGGATACACAAACAGAACATAAATAAGCATATGAAAAGATGGTCCCCATTATAGGCGATCTAGGAAATGTGAGTTAGGACAAAAAGTAAATACCACTGCAAAAATATTAGAATGTTTGAAATTCAGAACGCGTACAACACTAATTACTGGCCAGAGGACGTGGAGCAATAGGAACCCTGGTTAATTGCTGGTGGGGATGCAAAATGGTGCGGCCACTTTGGAAGACAGTTTGGTGGTATTTACAAAGCTAAACATAGTCTTCCCATACGATCCAGGAATCACGTGCCTCGGTGTTTACCCAACTGAGTGGAAAACTTATGTCCGCACATCATGTGGACACAAATGTTTATAGCAGCTTTATTCATAATTGCCGAAACTGTAAGCAACCAGGATGTCCTTTAATAGGTGAGTAGATAAATGAGCCGTCCTGTGTGCCTATGATGGACTACAGGAAGTAAACGATCAAGCCGTGAAAAGACAAAGAAGACCTTAAATACATATTCTTGAGTGAAAGGGACAGAAATGATGGCAACCTGCACAGTTCACATGCTGCAGGATTCTAAATGCACAACGTGCTGGGAAAGGTAAATGGACGGAGACATGGAGGAACAGTGGGTGTCCGGAGTTAGGGAAGCAGGTGGGGAGAGTAGTGGAGCCTGGGACTTCTAGGGCAACGAAATAAATCTGTGTTGGACACGTGGTATTACGGATTTCTTAAAACCCATGGAGTGTACAACGCAAAAAGGGAACACCAACATATTTTTACAGACACTGGTTAATAATGAAGTAATAGTGTTGGGTCCTCGGTTTTCACAAATTTACTGCCCTCGTGCAAGATGTCACTAAAGGGGAAACCATGCATTGGCGAGGAGAGACCGGATACGTTGGAGCTCTCAGGATTCTCTGCTAAATTTTTCTGCAAACCTAAAAACTGCTCTAAAAAATAGAGCCTAAAGATATTTTTCAAAAAGTCCTGTGTTTGAAAATGGCTGTTTTATTATCTCTTGCAATTAATTAGTTTGTGTAAATGTATGGAAATGGAACTAGTAATGCCGTTTAATGGGGTCACTTTTTGTTTCTGCTTTAACCAGCCAGAATTTATACATATATGCTCGAGAAATCCAGACTGGTTTCACAACCGCTTGGCCAGAGCAATTTCCTCATTTTCTACTTGTTGATGGATGGACTATCTGCTGAGGAAAAATATGGACTTCATCTGAGTAATTTACGTGCACACCGGTAAGTGACTGCGTGTTTTCTATGTAGTAATTCTGTCTTCCAGTTGTGATGGCATTTTAGCAGTCTTAACTTTTCTTCTTATTTTTTGGAGAAGAAGTGGTGAGTCAGAGGAATAATTGGGTACTGTTAGGTTACAACCTTCAGTGAAACAAGATTGTAACAGCGTATTACCGAATGCTGGGGCTTGAGCATGTGTCTGTGTACGTGTATGAAGCTGTGTTTCTGTTTTCCTAGTTGTCAAATCAGATTTAAATGATTAGTGCATTATAAACTTTTATATTCCTTCGGGTATTTTGGATAGAACATGAGTTATGCATTCCTAACCTTTGGCAGTCTTGAAATAATGGGAAGTGTTATTTGGCAATCGTTACTCATTAGTAACCGATGAAATTGCATGAAGGATGAAGACACAGCACACGCATAAACTGGAGAGCTCATTTTCTGCTCCAGAGGCAGAAAGCATTGGCTCGGATGCAGGTGTCTTGGTCACAGGATGGGACGGGGGCAGAGGAAGCCGTGAAAGGGGTGAGCTGTGGAATGTCTTTGCGTCCTGTGCGTTTCTGCCGCCTGCCCTATCCAATGCATCTCCCCGAGAAGAGGGGTCCAGATTTGGATCAGAAGGAGAAGGACACAGTGAGGAGAGTCAGCCCCCTTCAGGAGAGAAGCAGGTGGGAGACGGGAGCAAGAGGATGCTGGGCGCACTGACCCGAGCTCCCTGGTAGATCCGGGGCTGGGTGGAGAATGGGTCTTGCTGGTTAAGACGTCAAGGTAGAGAAGTTTGTGGGGCTGCAGAGTGGAGATGCCAATGGGAGAGGTGAGCGGTGTGGAGCGGTGATGGGATCTCAAGGGTGCTGAGCTCCTGGAACAGGGCAGAGAGGCAGCGGGGCGGCCTCCCTGGTGGCCACTGCTGTGATGTGGGACTGCCCGTGCGGCACAGGGCCAGGCAATAGGATAAATTTGCCCTTTGCTAACTCACCGTGACATTCTAAACTACTCTCATCCCACTTCTCTGAAGGTATTACCTCCAGGGGTGTAGGTACAGTGTATCACGTTGAATGGGGAAGAGTGGTCGAGAGGTTAAGACCTTATCAAATTTGTGTCTTATTTAAAACGAAGGATTTCGGGGGTCTATTCTGCTCCCAAAACAACAGAAATTCAAAAGAAAAAACACCAGTACTGGAGCATGGGAGCTCAGTTAAAAGTCATTTTAAAAAAAGAAAACAAAAAAAGAAATGAAAGTCATAAAAAAAAAAAGAAAACAAACAAACAAAAAAAAAAGAAATGGAAATTTGAAGTTCCTAGGGTACAGAAACGTTTGTTTGTTTGTTTGTTTGTTTGTTTTTTTAAATCAAATCCTCTCGTCTCATAAAGGAGGAAATCAAACCCAGAACTGTAAAGAAGCTCGTGCCAAAGAGAATATGGCCTCTAACAGCAGCGCTACAAACCCAGTCCCTGGAATTAGACCTTGTTTGGCGACACAGAGCATCTCCAGTGGGAGACGTTCTCCCTGGGAGGAAAAGCATCAGATGGGAACCCCTGGGTCAGGGGTTCAAGAGGAGGCTCGAGGGAGAAATGTCTGGTGGATTTCTATGTTCAGAATCTTGCTTCCAAGTAAGAACTCCACGTCGATAGCAGATAATTGGTTTAGGGAGTGTGTCTGTGTGTATTTGCACACGTGTGCTTAGTATTTCGACGTAGACCCCTGAAGAGTTAAGGAGCAGAGTCTAATCTGCCAGGCAAAGAAACAGTTGAACTTCTGGTTCTGAGGTTTGGACCCGTCACTCCAAGTGTGTGAGCGTGGGGGAGAAAACAAGCTTTTCTTTCTTAAGGTCCAGTTGTAGCATTCATCTCTCTTTGCTAAAGAGAGTTTGGAATCACTCAGGCTATTTAGAAAATCAAACAGTCAGGGGTTGCTTTGTGAGAAGCTCCAACAGGAAAGAACTCAGAAAATCATGAATCATTCAAGGCCCTTGAACAAAGAGTTTATTTTATTAAATTGCATTCTAAATATCGAATGGGAACAAAACAACATTCCTCAATAAAAAATACACACCACAACCCCAGATTCATAAAAATATCAATTGGAACATTTGTACAATGACAATGTACATAATATGTACATATGTTTCATAATAAAGCAAGCTGTTTTGCAAGTTACAAGGCATACATCACGCTGGTTGTGCTGTGTGGGTCTTCTCACTCTTTACCGTGTGCTGACAAGTCTCGAGGAGTTCCTAGTTGTCTGATACATGAGTTGGGGTTGGGGTCTAATCTTTATTTGGTAAGGATGTGCCTTAAGGACCGTAATTTTTTAAATCATTTGACTTGTTTGCAGTCAGCAGTATGAATCTCAAGTTGCTACCTTTCTAACTCATCACCAATCGGTGGCCCTTCCGAGTTTCCTCCTTAAAATCAGCGTTCAGTAGATCCGGGAAAGATCAGTGTCTGGACACATACTGTTGTGAAGAGGACTGTGGCGACTGTCACAGCTACTGATCTGATTCTCTTTAAAAAGGTGCCGCTATCTCTGTTAAATAGACCGTCGGAACAGGCCTTTCGTTATCAATGCCCACGCCACAGGGCAACTCGTGCGGTGACGTCCATGAAGTATGTTGGGTCTTAAGGCCGATGCTGCAAAGACTTGCGAGCCTGCTTCCTCCAGATGCACCTTTTGTCCTCTCCGTTAAGACCCGCTCACCATCTGCAGGACACAGGAAAAGCACACGTAGCAGTGGCGGGGAGCCGGCGGCAGGCTCCGGGTGCATCCTCTGCCCTCACCTCGTTGAACTCCAAGGGGAAGGAAACATTGGAGATGACGCTTTAGAGTTAAAGCTACAAAAGTGTGTGTGTGTGTGTGTGTGTGTGTGTGTGTGTGTTTAAAACTTTGACTCTGTTTTTGGAACTAAAAGTTTTCAAAGTCTCACATGAAAATTTATGGAGGTTTATTTCAGTGAAAAATGCCCCTAAAAATACTTTGCGGCTTCTGGAGTTGGAAGGGTACCTAGAACAAGCAGATAGCACTCTTGCTTAACTGGGGGATGTACAAGGTACAGACGTGAGGTCCTGTCGCTGAGCCGCATGGGAGCAGGATTTGTAAGACTCTGCATAAGGATCCTCCCGTACAGATTGTTAAAAAAAACAACAGTGGTGACAAGGAAAACACGTCTGAACACGGGAAGCCCTGGAAAGAAGATTGCGTTTATCAGGAGTTCCCACTAGATGGCGCACTCTCCACAGGGTCGGGAGGGGAAAAAAGAAGAAAGAAGATTTTTGTTTTTGTTTTGTTTTAATTTATGGTTCCTCCTATGATTTACTTCTTTCCTGGCTGTTTGTTTTTGAAGTTCTATTTCGAACTCCTTTGTACAGCATTCGGTGTTCATGTCAATGGAGCTTTAATCAAAGTTAGAAAGAGTCATTAATGGCTGATCTTCAGCCTCCTTGAAACAGCTTTTATGGGTTTAGTCCCAGATCAGCTGGGCTCTGGAATGCAGACCAGTTATCCCTAGTCTTCCCTCCTACTGGTGCGCGATGCAAGGGACTGTGATGCTGCGTAGTAGCATTTTCAGAAAAGGTCAGATTTTGAATTATAAGCCGAAAGCAGCCGTTGACTCAGAGCGTGTGACCTGTTTCTAACCTTGTGTGTTAGTGAAAGGAAAAGGAAACTCTGACTCATCGAGTATTTGAACTTGTGATTGCTGCCTGAGAGTACACCTGTCACAGGAGACGCTGTGGCAATGAACTCTCCGGGAGGGTTCCTTTTGTTTTATTTATTTATTTATTTTTTTTGGCTAAGGATTTTATTATGCACATTTAACTTCCTCTGAGAAAGTCTCTCATAATTAAAACATAGGTGAGGGTCAACTTAAATATTCTTTGAGGATGACTCTTCTGGGTTTTGTGATACAGTACAAGATTGATCTGGCCACATAGTTTGGGCAAGCAAATCTTGAAGGCCCTCCCAACACAAAGTTTCAAGATAAGAGGAACCCAAATTGATTTCTGCTGGACTCTATTATTAGTTACCTTTTTAAAAAAAGATTTTACTTATTTATTTGAGAGAGAGAGTGTGTGTGTGAGTAGGAGAGGGAGACAGGGAGAAGCAGACTCTCCACTTGAGCAGGGAGCCCGATGCAGAGCTTGATCCCAGGACCCAGGGACCATGACCTGAACCAAGGGCAGATGATTAACAGACTGAGCCACCCAGGTACCCCTATTATTAGTTAGCCTAGTAGTAATCACCATTGCAGTACATACAGCTTAAGGAGCAGCACCAGTCATGTTCTAGACCTTGTCCTAGTGTCATCTTCCTTGTGCCTTTGAATTCTCACCTGGAGCTGAGCAGAGGGTACAGGACCACATCCACATGGGACAGACCCCGCCAGGAAGACACACAGGTCAGCCAGGAGCCAGATTTGAGTCCAAGTCCTACTGACTCTAGACTTAACCCTATATTGTGTTCAGGGCAGTGTTGCCTATAAATTGGCAAGCGTTGCCTTTGCAACTTTGTGTCAAGGACATCGTTAAGGAAAATACAAGTGAAAGCACAAGGTCAGTGTTTGTGCACTTTTTTTTTTTTTTTTTAATTTAAAATAAGTGAAGCAAAAAACTAACTTAGGACATTGTAGACTTTGTCACCTCTACCTTAGAAAGCAATTTGGGGTTACTTCTTTGTCAGGTGGCATAATGAAAATCTTAAGCCATAAGAGATTGCATTATCTTAGCAGAAGGTTGTAATACGGGGAGCATAGAAAGGGTTAGGTCGCCTCTGGGAATGGTCAGGTAAACTCCACTTGTGGAAAGCCAGTAGCACGGAGTCGAGGGCAGGGGCTCCTTCTTTTTAGT
The DNA here is from genome assembly GCF_964662115.1 of Mustela nivalis. NCBI lineage: Eukaryota > Metazoa > Chordata > Mammalia > Carnivora > Mustelidae > Mustela > Mustela nivalis. The sequence continues at coordinate 85,876,931 of NC_139034.1, forward strand.
CTTGAGTGGTACGGACCCAGAAGGGGAGAGAGAGGGAAGACCAAAAACCAAGCAAACAAACCAAAAACCACACGGTTATCAGGCACCAGGCTCTCCCTCTTTAGTGTTCAGAACCCAGTGGGAAAGTATTCTAAATTGTTTTTGATAATAAGTCCGCAGCACGGATATGTGACTGAATCAAAGACATTTAGCTGGTAAGTCTAGGGGACGAAGAGTCGGGTGTGCGCGGCCCCACGCGTGCCGCGCCCTGGAAGTGCCCGCGAGCGGCGCATGCCCTGCCCGACGCGGTGAAGGGAGAAGCGGGAGAAGCAGAGGAGGGGGCGGCGGGGCGGCCTCGCTCGCTTGCTCGGCCCGAGCACCTCGTCTCCGCCTCTGCCCCCGTCTCTCCCACCCCCGTTTACACCGTTTATTTGCGTGTTTCCCTCCGTGGGGAGCAGGTCCCGCGCGCAGCCCCCGCCTGCCCGTCCCGGGGACGCTGGGGAGGAAGCGCGGGCTCTTCTTGCCCGCGTCCGAGTCGGGCCGGCGCCCAGGCGAGGCCGCGCAGGACCGCAGCTGCTCGAGGGCGGAGGCCGACGGGGCATCCGGGCGCCGGGGAGGAGCCGCGCGAGGCCTGTTCCCTGGAGCCTGCGATGCGCGCGCTGCCGCCCGAGGAGGGGCCCCCGGTGCCCGGCCCCCCGGTGCAGGTGCCCGCAGGAAGCCCGGGCGGCTGAGCTGTGCCCCGCGGCCGAGCTGCGGGTCTCCCTGACCAGACTGTGCAAGCCCGCGAGCGGTGCAGACCGACCTCGGGGCCTGCGAGCGAAGCGGTGAGGCTTCGCCATAGAATTCCTGTTTTATGCACGTTCCCCCCCAGATAGTTTTGGGGTTTAAAGTTAAAACAATACTGTGAAGGGCAGCCGGATGGCTCAGCTGTTTGAGCACCTGACTCTGGGTTGCCAGTGGGGTCCGGATCTCGGGTTGTGGGATCAAGGCCGCTGCTGGGCTCAGGGCTCGGCTTCAGGCTCTCTCTCCCTCTCCCCTACCCTGCCCCCGCTTGCGCTCCCTCTCTAAAATGAAATAAATTAAAAACATATATATTTTAAAGACCCCAAACATTATGACTCACCAATCCACAATATTATTAAGTAGCTTGTCTATGAGAATTTTGATGTCTGAGTATACCTCAAAAATTCAGATTTCTGCTTGAAGACACTGACGGTTGTTACATGGTGACATATATATATATATTTTTAATTGATGGTACCCTTATGGTTGCCACTGTGATACTTCCAAAACTAACAAAAGCCGTCACTGACTGGACACTTCCCGCAGATCTTTCTCTTTGTCTGCTCCTGATAATTCTGGAAGGTCGTAACCGATTTCCCTGTGTCGCGGATGGGGTGCCTGAGGGCTGTGGTTCCTTGGTCAACCAGCATGGAGCAGAGGTGATATTTGAACTCTGATCTGTTCAGTTCTCCATTAATTTATAAATAGTTTAGAAATTAATGGGCACCTTGGGGCGCCTGGGTGGCTCAGTGGGTTAAAGCCTCTGCCTTCGGCTCGGGTGGTGATCCCAGGGTCCTGGGATCGAGCCCCACATCGGGCTCTCTGCTCCGCAGGGGGCCTGCTTCCTCCTCCCTCTCTCTCTGCCTCTCTGCCTACTTGTGATCTCTGTCAAATAAATAAATTTTAAAAAATCTTAAAAAAAAATTAATGGGCACCTGGGTGGCTCAGTGGGTTAAGCCTCTGCCTTCAGCTCAGGTCATGATCTCAGGGTCCTGGGATCAAGCCCCACATTGGGCTCTCTGTTCAGCAGGGAGCCTGTTTCCTCCTCTCTCTCTCTGCCTGCCTCTCTGCCTACTTGTGATCTCTGCCTGTCAAATATACAAATAATATACAAATCTTAAAAAAAAAAAAAAAACTATTGGGTATGTAAACTTCCATCACAGAGAACTTGTAGTGCCTCTACTAGAGCAAGAACATCATTTGCTAAATTCAACTTTATAGTTCTTTTCTCTTCAGATTTTCTTGACAGATTTTGAATCTGACACTTCAGATTTTTTCAGATTTTAGCATGGTCAGAATCTTAAGGGTGCACTCACACGTATGAATAAACATGCATACATTTATGAGTAGGCATAAAAACCAACAAGAAGCTACTTGTAAGACTGTATTAAATGTTCCAAGGACAGAAAGTCCCAGACACAGTGCTCAGTAATTACTTATATTAGTTCACTTAATTCTTTTAGCAGTTCTGTGATGTAGATCTTGATATTGTTCCTGTTTTATCGATGAGCACACTGAGATCTACAGGATATGCAACTGCCCAGGGCTGAGTGGAAAGGAATTGGGGACTTCAGACACTCAGATGCACCAGGGTCCATCTCCAGAACCCAAGTGAGGAACAGCTTACCACTGACCACTGTCTGTCCATTTGGGGAGAGAGAGACCCAGCCTTAGCACTTAGAAATGGACGGTCTGTTCTGAAACATTAATTCCACTCTCTGCACTCTCATCATGTGATGAAAACCTATCTTTTCTCAGCGTAATCAGCCTATCACTCTTTTCAGAGTTTTGTTTCTGTTCCTTGAAATGCCAGTTGGATTGTATTTACTTTCCCAGTCACCAGTACAAAAAGAAGATAAGATACCTAATATTCTCACATCTGTGTTCTTTATTTGATTTTATTTATTACTTTTGAGTGAGAGAGAGCAAGAGAAAGGGTGCACTCAGGACCTCAGGAAGAAGCAGGGGTGAGGGTGGAAGAGAGAGAATCCCCTGTGAGCTCCATGCCCAATGCAGAGCCTGATGCAGGGCTTAATGTCACGACCTTGAGATCACGACCCGAGCTGAAATCAAGAGTTGGATACTTGACCGACTGAGCCACTCGGGCGCCCCCCATCTTTGTTCTCTGAATGCAATACCATGCGCTGACCATTCTGATATCCTCTCTCTTCCGTGGCGGGGTCTGGCCCCCCCGCCATCCTGTCTGCACAGACTTATTTCCCTGCCCTTTCAATCTCGTGCTTCACACTCATGTCCGATGAGTATTTGGTAAGTACCACTTAGCTATGAAACCTCCTAGCTCAGAAATATTTCATAGATATTGCTTTTCTGTCCTATCAAATAAAGTCTTCTCGGTGATCCGAGGAAACAGGGCTGGTGAGGCCATAAGGAATTTGAAGGAAGAGATTGTTCACCTGTTTTTTGAGATTCTCTCTACTCTTGTCTCAGAGTGGAGTTGAGCATCCATCAAGGGAAGGTCTAGTTTTATACTAAAAGAAGAAATAAGCTCCGTCGACATTAGGTGGTTAGTCACCGTGCTTATCTTTCAGTTAAGAAAAAGGAAACCCAGGCACCTGGGGGGCTCCGTTGGCCGAGCAGCTGCCGTCAGCTCCGGTCACGGTCTCAGGGGCCCAGGACTGAGTCCCGCATCAGGCTCTCGGCTCAGCGGGGGGGTCTGCTTCTCCCTCTGACCCTCACCCCTCTCGCGCTCGCTCGCTCTCATTCTCTCTTTCTCTCAAATAAATAAATAAAAAAGGAGGAAAGGAAAGGAAATCCACTGTCATATTAGGAGAGTTAAATACTCTGCCCCTTGCTTTCCTAGTCAGTGAATTAAATGTAAAAACGTGTGGTAGACAGCTTTCACCGATTCTCCATGGTTCCCGAGTACAAACTGTCCTGAAAACCAGGACTGCATTTGTGACTCGTGTGCTGGTGAACAGACTAGCCACCTGGGCGCGTTTGAGGCGGATCCAGGCGTGAACTGACACGAGTGTGTTTATAATCTTCATGCAGTTCTCGCCTGTTGGGGGTATCCGTACGGTTCCTCCCAGAGTTAAAATATCTGATGAAGGCGCACGGCCAACCTTATTGGGAATATACACATTACATTAATTTATTAAAAAATGTGACTAGGAGAGCCTATTTATGTCCACAAGTTTGGGATGACGAGTTGGGGCTTGTGTCCTCCGGTGTGTGTGTGGGTGTGGGACCACGGCCGTGGTGTTTTCCAGGACCACCGGGCAAACCCTTCTTGGAGGTGACCCCCACGCGTGCCGTCGTGCCTGACACAGACCCCACTGCCGAGAGCCTCCGTCCCTCCTGACCCCGTCGTCTCTCTCATCTCTGTCTCTCTCCATTTAGGATTATTTCCGCCTCACAAATAAGAATTGTTTCATTGCCTTCTAAATTATGAAGAACTCTGTCAAGACGCGGCCGGCGCGGGTCCGGAGGCCATCACTGCGCCCGCGGGGTGCTGTCCTCTGCAGGTGTGGCTCTGGCCGGCTGAGGAAGCTTGTGGAGAAGGGCCATAGACCGCACTCAGGTGTTTGCTTGGTGACTCCCTGTTATTTCACAGGGACTGGGTCCCTGTCCTGTGTGTGTGAGAGACAGAATCTGTTTCCTCTTTTCAAACCTACCATGCGGCGAGCAAGCCGCCTCCCACACTCAGGCGTGACCTGCTTCCCAACCACCATGTACGTCAGGCCAAGGGAGTAGGGGTCCCGCCATCTCTCCCATCCCTGCTTGACCGTGTCGTCCGCTGCTGGCACCTGGCGGTCCCGTACTGGCCTGCGCTGGGTCAGAGGTGGAGTGACCATCTCCGTGGGACAGGTGAGCCCGGGTGAGCCGTCCCTCGAACTCCAGCCACGTCTGCTCTGGGCTGGCGTCCCCCTCACTGAGTCAGTGACCACGCCCCGTAAAATCTCTCTTATCGGTGCTTTCCACGCGGACTCTCCCCAGAGGTCTTCCACGTGCCCTTGGTAGTTCGCAGGAAGCCTGGGACAGCCACAGCCTGGTGGAAGGCAAGATGCTGTTCCTTGTCCGGCTGATGGAACCACATTGCCGAAATCAATACGCGCGCGGAACGGTTAGCAAAATCCCACACCGAGGTGGCCTCTGAAGTCTCATCCTGCCCTTGCTGACATTCAGGGGGGTTGTGCGCTCGCAAGGGGGTGCCCGTGTTTCGCACTTGGTAAATAGTCAGTGACAAAGCACTCTTATCAGACGCCCCCCTCCCTGCCTCGGCGGTGGGGGGAATCCTGCAGGCTGCTGTGCCTGCCCGCGCTCTCCTGCGAAGGGGGCCGGCCTCCGCGGGGCCGTGCACACGTGTGGCCTGGGGGGGCTGCCGCAGGAGCTCGCAGAGCAGGGCCAGCCCTCTCCGGTGCGCTGGGAGGACCCGTGACAGTGTCCTGTGTGAGTACCTGAAAGAGTCATTGCTTTGCAAGAGTTAACATGAGAGCTTTGGCTCCCTCAGAAGGGCTGGGACCTTGGGAAGTCGCCCCCCCCCCCCGTCTGTGTGTGTGCCCTGCATTCCTGGTGTGCGTCAAGTCTGCAGGTCGGTTGGCCCTCACTCGGACATGTTTCATTTGTGAAATTTAGGTGCATCTTTGGACAGTCGGCACAGCCTTTGGAAGAAGGGAGGGTGATTGAGAGCAGATGTGGAGGGGAGGGGTGCAGGGGGCCGGCCCCGCGGGGCTGCCGTTCCCACCAGCAACAGAGGGGGCCACTCCACTGTCCCCCCCCCCCTTACAGCAGGGAGAGCAGAGCGTGTCGTGTTACAACCTAAGACAGAACCTAAACACTCTGGAAAACTTCCCTTCTCACATTTTCCCTGGGGCAGAAAATCAATTTGAATGCTTCAAATGCTTTGTCATTCTGTACCGGTTAGAATCAGAAAAAAAAATTCCTTCAAGTCAAAAAGCCTGCATTTATTTAATCACCGGAGGTGACGACCTTGTAGGATTTGGGAACGGGAGCTCGGTCAGCGATCGGGGTCTCCTCCAGTGGATCGCGCGAGGGTCCAGGCAGGCGTGCGCCCGGTCTAAGGCGGGGTGGGGTTTAACCGGGACCGTGATATGGATGCTTGTGTGGACCCCTGTGAAAGCATGTGCGCGTGTGTGTGAGTGTGCGTGCAAATCTGACGCTACATTCTGGGCGCAGACAGGAAGGGGCTCTTTGAAGCGAGCGCTGCTCCTTCTGCAAAGGCCCCGCCGCTCCAGCAGCACATGGGACGGATGATTAAAACCTCGACTGACCCCACACTCGCGTGTGCTGAGAACCTGACACGCGTCATCTCACCCCTCCCACTGCGCGGCCGGACACAAGACAACATGGACGGGATCATCCTGTGTCCCGTGGCTTTGCCCAGGCCTCCCTTAAATACGTCCCATGTCCGCCTTTCACATGCTGATCTCCAAATAGCAGGTGAGCGGTTACAGGCAAGAGCTGAAGAAGAGCCGCGCGAGGTTTGCAGCCCCCGGAGGGACGCCGCGTGCGCATCAGCAGCGGCCGGAGCCCCCCAGGGCACTGACGACCATTGTCCCTCTTCCTGGTGCGACTGGGGTGTGGTGAGGGCGGACAGGCGGGGACAGGAGACAGAAGCTTGACCTCTGGCCAGTCCCTCTCCCCGGGCCCCCAAAGGCTCCCCTCGTCCCCACCCCTCCCCTCCGCTCACCCTCTCCGCCTACCCCTGACCTTGCCGCGCCCCCCACCAGCCCCTTTCCTTCCCACTCCTCCCGTCCACCCACCCTCTCCCTCCGTGGCCTCCCCCTCCGTAGCCTCCCCCTCCACCCCTATCCCCCCCCACAGCCCACCCCCTGGGCCTGCTTCACGCCCCCCTCCACCCACGCTCCCCCGTCTCTGCACCGGCACCCCACCGCTGGCCCCCCACCACGACCCGGAGCCTCCCCACTTTCACTTCCTCTTCTGCTCACCCACATCCCTGCCCCTCCGCCCTCTCAGTCCCGCGCTCCTGCAGATTCAGAATTTTCAGGATTCAGGCCGAGCACATCGGGCCTTGTGTTCTGCTTGTTTGGGGAGTCCGCCGGGGCAGGACTTTCTGCGAACCGCACCACGCGTGGACGCGCAGAGCCCTGAGCCCTGGTATGTTACAGGACTGACCCCCAAGCCGGTCCTTCCCGGCCTGCAGCTGGAGACTGAGCTCGGGACCGAGGGGTGGGCCTTGACCTGCGAGCTGTTACCTGACATTTTCTTCACTTTGTTCGGACCGTGGTGTCTCTTCTGGGTGCGCTCTCGGCAGCAGGAGGCCTCCCCACACAGCGACGGCACCTTCTTCCGCCAGCCGTCAAGGCCTGGGTCGCCGTCCGGGAACCAGCGTCTTAAAACATGTGCGCCCTGGGACGAACACATGAGGCAAATGTTTGCAAGAAGGTGCGTCTGCGAGCGAGACCCCCTGAGCCCTGGGCGATCTGCCGCACTCTCCAACCGAGATGACCCAGTCCGGGCTTCTGGGGAGTCCCCTGCAGACCTCTGCACCCCCTTCCCCCGGCAACCCCAGGCTTCCGTGCCCCTGCCCGAAGCTCCCTGAGCCTCCTGGATGCCTTCCTTCCCTGACGCGGACGACCCCTCAGGCCGGTTCTGTTCCCCAGGCTCCACACGGCTGCTGCCCGGGGCAGTCACGCCACCAGCCCCCCAATCTCCGTTTTGAGGCGCCTGACCCCCACGACACCCGCAGTGTGACCTGTGGGTCCAGCTGGGAAGACGGAGGCAGCCAGCGTCCTACCTGGACCAAGTTCTGTGTATATAAACCCAGAGGTTGCGGGGTGTATTTCATCAAAGGTTCTGACCTGACGGCCCTAAATGACCGGCGGCAGGTGGCAGGCGGCAGGTGGCAGGAAGGCTTGCTTCCTCCAGGATTCCGTAAGAAGGCTCTCGCTGACAGAGTTCAGGAACAAAGAGACCTCGGTGTCAGAGCAGATAACGGCAGCCAATTCTGAAAATAAACACCCCGAGAGCCGCGCTGGAAAGCCCCAGGTTGTGGGAAATGAACCCAAACAAGGAGAGACATGACATCACTCTGGACGCCTTTATGTGGAGCCCAAGCAGTGTTTCTGGGGACAAGCATACGTAGCCCAGAGCAGACACGTGTGTACTCAGACCCTCCTCTGTGCCGAGAGCTCGTCCAGTCTTTGTCAATGTACCAGCGACGGTGACAGGCGTCCGTGCCTCTTGGAGCTCAAGTTCCCACAGAGGGACCCGTGAGGAGCGGTGGGTGCCGCGGGCGAGAGCGGGCGGGTGCTCGGTGCTGCGGAAGGAGGCAGGCGGGCCGCGTGGACGGGGACAGGGAGTGCGGGGTCAGGGGTGCGGGGGAGCTTCCGGGGGGCCGCTGAGCCAGCCGGGGCCCGCGAGCTCTCCAAGCTCCAGGAAGTTAGCCAAGGTGGAGTCGGAGGAAGAACGACCCGGGAGGAAGAGGGGGCGGCTGGAGCAAACCGGGGATGGGGCGATGCGGAGCCTCAAGGAGCCGCGGGAGCCGCCGTGGCCGAGGTAGGGGCCAGGGGACGGGAAGGGAGGTCAGCGCCCTCAGGGACGGAGCAGACAGGGCTGCGGGGCCGTCCGTGGGCTGCTGCCCCGAGGGAAGAAGGGCTCTGACTGCTGCACTGAGGCCTGGTCACTTACGGGGACAAAGGGGCTCTGGGAGGATGGGCACCCCCCCTCGGCGAGACCCGGCGAGACCCGGCGTGGGTGCATGTCGCTGGGCTGTCCCGACGCGGCCCGCCGTGTGCCACGCCCCCGATTCACACCTTCTGCCCTGAGTGCAGGTTGCTGGGCCGTGGTCAGTGCCTGAGTCTGCTCCAATCCACGGGTCCTACCCCGCGGGGTTCAGCCTCACTTGTTCCTGTTCCCTCCTCTTGGCAAGGAGGGATGGCCCAGGTCTGGTGCTCTGAACGTGACCTCTCTTGCCTTGGCTCCGGGCGGCTACGAAAGCTCATGTGTGTCCAGCAAGGGGGCTGGAGTCCTGGGGTCTCCAGGCCGCGCTGAATGAAGGGCACGGGTCGTCCTTCTGGAGGCTTAGCCGAGCGTCAGCCCCAGCGTCCCCCGAGGGCAGGGATGGGGAGCACAGGACGAGTGGGGGCCATGTTTCATTCTGGAATGCCAGCGCTCCCACGGCTTTTCTGGGGCACCTTCTCAGGGCTTCGATTCACCTTGAAACCCATGAAGTTCTTGCAGGGTGTTTGTTTTCAGGAGTTACAACGCAGCAAAGGGAGAGTGGGCTGGAGAGTTGCACCAGGGGTAAGCCGCTCGCCAGCCGGGGGCGCACCACAGGGTGTCGGGGGCTCCCAGAACCTGCCGTGTTGACCTTCGCTCTGTCTGTGGGCCAGTCCCCGCCGTGCCCCCTACCTGCACAGCAGACCCGGCTCCCTCTCCCTATCTTCCCACTGCGGTCCGGGCGTGGTGCCCAGCCTCGCCTACCTGAAGCTCTTCAAGCCTGCCTTTCCGGCCTCCTCGTGCCGACTGGCTCCACCAGGCCCCCCGCCCCACCTGGCTCTGCGGTCAGGTGCTCGTTCTAAAGCAGAAGTCACATCCTCCTTAAAGCCCCAGCAAGCAAAGCGGGCCTCCATCTCTTGGCCTCCCCTGCGGGGCCTCTCGTGGGTCCCTGCTGCCGCGGGTGGGCCGTGGCAGCTACCAGGGCTTGAAGCCCACACACAGCCGCCCACCCCGATGGCTCAAGCCTCGGTCCTCCTTGTCACCTAGGCCTGCACTCTGGCAGCGCCCCATCGGGCTCTTCCAAGCTGAAATGGGCAGAGGTGTCCCAGCGGCCTCCAGAACAGAGGGCAGGGAGCCCAGAAGACCCGCCACCCAGAGGCTTCGGGCAGCCGGTCCCAGGAGACTCCGGTCTCCCCTCGTCTTTCCCTCAGTCGCTCAAAAGGAAGCGTTGTCTCCCGGGCCCCAGGCACAGCGCTTGTTTGCCAGGTGGCAGGAAAGGACACAGTCACTCCTCGGAGGCCGCTCAGAGCGCTCAAAATCCAGGCCATCGGCAGGTGCCTTCTCAGTGCCAGTGTGAGGAGTGTCGAGAACATCTACCTGACTGAGGGCTCCAGGGGCAGGTGAGGAGGCTGTGCGGCTGCGGGGGCGGGAAGCAGGAGCTGTGAGCCTGCAGATGGACGCAAGGAGCCCAGGAGGGCGAAGGCATCGGGAACAGAGAAGCAGACATGCCGGCTGAGGGGGAAGCTTTGTGGGGTCACGCGGGACCCGTGGGACAGGTGTCTGGAGACCAACAGCCATGCAGAAGAGAAACAGGAGTTGTGTTTTCTAATGCACTTTCTGGAGAGAAGTAGCAACTGTTCCACAAACGAATGCTGTTGGGGACCCACTTCAGACGGGTCCCTCCCGTCCCTGGAGAGCACAGGCTGCACGGTGACGCCTGACGCTTGGAGGAAATCCCAGTGGCCTTCCTAAGTGAGGACAGAGGGATGATGAGTTACATTTGCATTTTAGCATCTTTCCCTCTCGTGCCTTCCTTTGGAGAGTGGCAGGAGAACTCTGTCTGATTTAGCGATGTCTCACACCCCTTGGGGACTTGCCAGAGATTCTGGGATCATGGGACCGAGTACGGCTCTGGTGCTGGGACTCACTGCTGCAGGATTCGGACTCGCTCTAACGAGAACCACCGTCTCTGGGGTCAGGTGCTGCGCCAACCTTCCCAGGCTCCCCAAGAGCCCTAAATAAAGGCTGAGCTTGTTGAGTTGATTCTCAGATAAGACCTTCTGGCCTGGAAATGTATTTATATTTCACGAAATTCGTGACTGTTTGCAAATTTCCCTCTGAGGCTAGGTAAAGTCAAGCAGGGCAAACACTTTGCTGTGTGGAAACGAACCCAAAGGATGGCAGAAACGCTTCTCAGGGCCATGGCGGGAACGTGTTGGACACATCACGGAAATTAAACCCAACCTGCGTCCTTGGGGCTACCCCACAAGGCTACCTTTCCTGCCACTTTCACTGATAAGGACGTGAAGAGAAAGCAGAAACTGCTAAGTTCTGGAATGTCCGAAGGCAAGACCTCCGTCCAGCTCGGAACCCAGGGAGCTCTCGATGCTGTGCCGTCTTTCCCCATCAAGTTCTTTCCACCAGACCCACTTGCGTGCGGGGCAGTGGCCAGGGCTTGCCCAGGAGGGGCTGTCTCTGAAACGGCTGTGCGAGATTTCCAGAACTTTCCATCCTCCTCTGTCTGTCATTTGCGAAAGCCCCACGGTCGTCCTCCGGCCCGTCTCTTCTCGGCTGTGTTCGGCGGCAGCTCTTCCAGACAAGCATGGCGAGCTCGCCTTCCAGGCTGCCCCTCTCCCCAGTCTTGGAGGGGAGGCCTGCCAAGGAGACAGGGACGAGAAGCTTGCGAGAGAGAGGGAGAGAGAGGGGAGGAGGAAAGTGAGGGCGGCGTAGGACCCGCCTGGAGGAGAGGGAAGGGACAGGGAAAGGGGCCCGTGCGAGCGCCGACCCTCCCTCGGATGGCGCGTCGGCGGTGGCAGGAACGTGGTCACCGAGACAAACTGTGTTGTTATAGGATCATACCGTGTACTACGTAACATGCCACTTTCTATACAAATGTTACATAAACTGCTATATATATTGTTTCATATTCTATATTGTTAAAATATCTAATCCCACGTCTTTTATGCCTGAGCAGCCGTGTGGCATTCGTCTAGAAGTAGGGAAAGTTTAGTATTTGGAAGGTCACCTTGAGTAGATGTTAACGTGTGTGAGAAAAACTTGGGATACATAGAAAGTCTTGAATATATAAACACTTGAAAGGAAGAATAGAGTCATTTGTTGGGTAAAAGGAGGGTTGAGGGCAGATCTGTAGATTGAAGTTAATGTGAGGGTCCACGCAAATAGCAGTGCCGTAAAATAAAATTCATAGAAAGTGAATGGGCCTGAAGCTGCATTTGCTTTTGAGTTCAAATTACCTGAAAGTAAAATAAAAAGCAAAGATATATCAGGGAAGCAAATGATAGCTTTTCACATCAATACTGTGTTTTAGACACTTACTAGAAAAATCAATCATATCTAAAAATAAACTCAAAATGGATTAAACACCTAAATATGAGACCTGAAACCATAAAAATCCTAGAAGAGTGCACAGGCAGTCTTCTCTCTGACATCAGCTGTGGTAACATTTTTCTAGACATGTCTCCTGAGGCAAGGGACATAAAAGCAAAAAGAAGATATTGGGACCTTATCAAAATAAAAAGTTTCTGCAAAATGAAGGAAACAATCCACAAAACCAACAGGCAGCCTACTGAATGGGAGAAGATACTTGCAAATGACATATCCGATAAAAGGTTAGTATCCAAAATATATAAAGAACTCATTTAACTCAACACCAAAAAACAAATAATTCAATTAAAAATGGGCAGAAGACACAAGCAGACATTTCTCCAAAGGAGACGGCCACCAGACACATGAAAAGATGCTCAACATCACCCATCATCAGGGAAATGCAAATGAAAAGTACACGAGATACACCTCACACCTGTCGGAATGGCTAGAATCAAAAACCCAAGAAAAAATGAGTGTTGAGAGAATGTGGAGACAAAGGAACCCGCGTGCTCTGTTGCTGGGAATGCGAACTGGTCCAGCCCCTGTGGGAAATAGTATGGAGTTTCCTCAAAAAATTAAAAATTGAACTACCCCACAATCCAAGAAGTACACTACTGGGTATTTACCCTAAAAATATAAAAACGCCAATTCAAAGGAACACAGGTACCTCTGTCCATTGCAGCGTTATCTACGAAAGTCAACTTGTGGAAGCAGCCCAAGTGTCCCTCAATAGATGAAGAGATAAAAAGTAGTGTGTGTGTGTGTCTATGTGTGTGTGCGCGCACACACACATAGACACACACACACACTGGAATATCACTCAGCCATAGAAAAGAATGAAATCTTTCCATTTGCAACAACACGGATAGAGCTAGAGAGTGTAATGCTACCTGAAGTAATCAGTCAGATACTGTATGATTCTCATACGGGGAATTTAGGAAACAATGAGTGAAGGGAAAAAAAGAGAGAGAGAAACCAAGAAACAGACTCAACTATAGAGAACAAACTGCTGCTTACCAGAGGGGAGGTAAGTTGGTTGGGGGGACAGAGGTTAAGGAGTGCACTTACCATGATGAAATAAATAATAAATAAATAAAATGATAAAGATTTTCATCATCTCTTAGGCCATAGAGTAAAGGGAAATAAGCTCCCACATTACGAAGATGTACAGGGCATATCCTTTGTACGCAATGGAATAAAACTAAATCCAGAAGTGAAGGCAAATGAAAACATCACTTTGACCCCTGGTGCTAGAAACCAGGGTATGAATAGCCACAAAGGTGGTGACACTAAATGAACAAGAATCCTTCGTGCAAATATGAAACTGACTCTCGGAGAAATGAAAAGTCAAGCGAGATGAATAACCACAAAAGAACCAGGACAACACAGGAGTCACACGCAGGAAATTCCTAAGCATGTACCTCCAAACCTTCAAAGCACAGAAAATTGTTTAAATCCTTGCAAAAATTAAAGAATGAAAGAACTCCCATGTTCTCTTCTGAATATGAAAGAGAAACCCCAGATTTGCAGCAAACCTGCAGAAAGCTGTGCATTCTCACAAGTAATTAAGGACATGCAAATGGAAAGCGTAGCTAGATACCATTTCAAAATGAGAACATTGGCAACAATAAGAAAAATCAGGTAGCACAAGAGCTAGCCACTCACAGCCTCCTGATGAGAGTTTAAACCAGTAAAACCAATTTGATGAACTGTTTTGTAATAGATGGTAAAGTTGGACATGTACACAGCCGATCATCGTAGGTTGATACAAATCACAGGGGCCGTTGGCAGTATCTGGACACATTTTTGATTGTCACACTTGGGGACATTACTACTGGCATCTTCTGAGGAGAGGCCCTATGTTCCACAGGATGGCCCCACAATGAAGAATTAAGAGACCTGACCCGAAATGTCAGCAGTCCCAAAGCCAAGAAACTGTGGCTTAGAGAAACCCGCATATATGTGCCTGAAAGAAGAAGAAGTAGGACAAGAAGGAGAAGAAGAAGAGGAGGAGGAGGAAAGAGAAACATGTCCATGGTCTTCAGGGACACGTTTCCAAAACCGGCAAATGATTAGAAAAGAAAATAAATTACTGCGTTTAGGAAACAAAGAAATTCGTGAAGTCTGGTTATGGTGGAGTAACAGTCTAGGAAAAGGAACCCAAGTATATGTAGAAATAGATCTTATATCTCTACAGTTGAGTTTACAAAGCAATTTGCTGAATGGTGTAAGGTAAGTCACATTTGTATAATGTTAAGTAATAACATTATGTAGTTCATACATTTTATAGAGGTATACGTTTATAATTCAAAAAATCAAGATAGGGTGAAAAGAGAGACACAAAATTGGTCATGTTTATTTCATTTGATAAGGAGATAAAATAGTGTGTCCACGTGGGGATGTTACAAATTTCTGTGAAATTGGTGGAAAACAATGATCTGAAGTAAATAAGTCACAAAGTTGCTTTTTTTCACATTGGAGGGTGATGCATTTTCTGTCACTGTATTCTTCTTTTAAAACTATTCTCGTTATCAAAAGTTTATGGAAAAATTAAAAATCCAGCATATCTATGTTGGTAACACATCAAAAGATACGCCCATACAAGAAAAGCATAGACAGTTATCTGACTTGTAGATAGAGAGGCATAAATAAAACATTAGCAAATACAGTCCACTAAAAGAGACTCCGTAATCAATATCAGGAACCTTAATTATTAGTATATATCACATCAATAAAAAAAAGAGAAAAATCAGTTGGCCATTTTAGAAGGTGCCAAAAGACAATGACAGTCAACTCCAAATCTGTTTTTTTGTTTTTGTTTTAAACATTTTATTTCTTTATTTGAAAGAGAGCATGAGCCCTGGGAGAAGGAGTGCAGAGGGAGAGGGAGAGACAGACTTGCTGTCAAGCAGTGAGCTGGACACGGGGCTCGATCCCAGGACCCCGAGATCATGACCTGAGCTGAAGGCAGATGCTTAACCCACTGAGCCTCCCAGGAGCTCCTTTGTTTTTCTCTTTTGAAATGAATTACTGGGATATACACCTTGTTGGTATTAATCTGTGGAACATGAGGCCTTTTTGTTTGTTTGTTTGTTTAAGATTTTGCTTATTCCAGAGAGAGAGAGAGAAAGCAGGGTAGGGGCAGAGGGAGAGGGACAATCGGACTCTGCACGGAGCCCAGAGCCCAACATGGGACTTGATCTCATGACCCCAAGTTCACAAACTGTGCCAAGACCGAGAGCTAGCTGCTCCACCAGCTGAGCCACCCAAGCACCCCCCCCAAAATCTGCTCTTTATAGTAGTGAAAGGAATCTTTCACATGAACATACACACACACAAAATTATCTTAAGTGGACATCACATTTCATTGTGGAGTAGATTCAGACATTTTTAAGCGTTGTGTTACAGGAAGGAAATAGAAAACAATAAACATTATCAAGATTAGACAAAATCACCATTATTTATACCTCAGATGACTGTTCACCTGGAAAATCTAATCAATCAATGGTGAAGGTTTTTTTAATAGTATATTTCAGTAAAGTTTTGAATTACAAAACAAACTGTGCAAAAATCCGATGACATGTACGCCAGCCATAACCACTTAGACAAAGGGAGACGCTCCCGTTCTTGAACAGTGCTGCTCAAGTAGGAAATGCCGGTGCCCCGGGATGGACCTAACAAAGACAACTGCAAGCAAAACGCAAGCATTGAGAGCAGGGATTTCTGGCTCCCAGCGCCTCACGGTTTTACCTGTTTTATGGACTGGGATTACTGAGATTCAGAGTTTTCATGGTGGAAAAAATTCTAAAGCCTAAAGCCATCGCTCTCAGGCATTCAGCCTGCCTGTAGAAGTGACGTATCCGTATGTCTGGCTTCTCCGGTCCAAGCCAACCTGCGACCTGTTCCCACCTGGTCTTCTGTGCTCCAGTAAGAGCACGTGCCGTGAACCTGCTCAGACGCACTCATTGAGCAGAAGAATCAAAGAACGCCTCACAGCCTTCCTTTGGCATGGATTCTCCTCCACCTAGAAGACCTTTCCATTCCAAACATTCATGACTCTGAGAGTCCTTTGAAGCTTTCCCTGAGGTCTGCTTCTGTCCTTCGTGGTCGCGGGGGAGTGACCTTCCCATCTTCCCACCTGCAGGGGCTCCGTGCACACCTCTGCTGTGGGACCCTCATGACCCAGGTGCTGTTTCTGTACCTGGCTGTCTTCATTCAGAGAGCCAGTACCCGAGGACTGGAGATCATGACCTTCTCAGCTTGATGCCCTAGACCTTGGCCCCATCGGTAGCACACGGGAGTCGCGGGATAAAATGGATAAATCAGTAAGCACTGGCGTCTGTGGGAGCCCATGTGCGCGTGTGTGTCTAGATTTCTAGTTTTGCTACAGTGATTATGCATATGAATTTCATTTCACTTATTCTATTTGAGACTTTCACTTGTAAATCATCAGATGCATTTATTTTACCAAACTTGAAAAACTATTTGAAGTTTGAGAAATTATTGGCCATCATCCCTGCCAATGTTTCCTCTTCCTCTTTTTTTTTTTTTTTTGTCCCTTTTCTCTTTTTCTGGAACTCGTCTCAATGCCTGCTGTCCCTTCGCTGTTTCCTCTCATGCTTCTCTTCTATATTTTCCATCTCAGTCTCTCGGTGGTTCATTCTGGACCATTTCTCTACAGCTTTCTTATAGTTTACTAACCCGTTTTTGAGCCGTGATGAATGTGATGTTTAACGCATGCCTTGCATTGTCATTTCAATGATCTTTTTTCCATTTCTGGGAGTTCTTTGTTCTTTTTCACATCTGCTTTTTCTTAAATATTATTCCTTGTTCTCATCTCATATCATATTTCCAGTTCTTTTCGTTGTTTTAATCAGGCTCATTATACCGTACAGAACCAGGCGTTGCATTATCTGAAGGATTCAAGATTCTACTCGTGCCATTTATTATGTCTGCCCAAAGGGGATTATTTCTCTGTGTCTTTGTCCTTTGGGGTGTGATTTGGTGTCCTGCAGTGGCCAGGCGGGGACAATCTTGAGTAGCCTGAATGGAGGGTTAGCCCTGTGCAGACATCTGTCCTCCCTCTGCTTTGGTGAAATGTTCCAGGAGTCTGACCAGCCTCCTGGTCCATTTTTATGGGACCATTTTTATGTTAATTCTTTAGTTAAATATCCTAAGGACCCCTGGAGTCTAAATTTAACCCTCTAAAACCAAAGGAAGGTTGACTATGATCATGATTTCTCTGAGGGGAGACATCTGTCCACCCAGAATCCTCCCAGATAAGTTTCCTTGTGGCCTGTCTGTCTGTAGGCTCACACGGTGTGGTGTTTCTCCTGCTGAGCTAAGAGCCCTGTGATCGTCTGGCTTTATGCAGTTCCTAGGGCCAGCAAGCGTTCTTCCCCCAGGCGGACCTTCGCCCTTTGGTTAATAGAACACATCAGAGTTCCCACTAACCGGGAGACTTAGATCACAGTCCCCCGCTCTGGGTGGCCTGGGGACTGTTCCTTACACAGTGGGATTCAGCAATCCCTTTGAAAGGCGTGGTCCATGGGGTCCCACGAGTTTACAAAGCAAGGTCATCATCTTCACAATTGATACATTTCCTGATTAAAGAAACGAAGAGATTCTGTTTCTCTTCACTATAAATCCAGAGTGAATAGTGGTCTTAGGCTATTTTGAGGTACATCAGCTGCCTGTCTTTGTAAATGAGATCCCGTTGGAGTGTGTGCACACGCACGTGTGTGTGCATGTGTGCCTAAATAAGCATCTCTACATCCACTCGGCACAAGGTTGTTGCTAAGTCTGGTTACAGCTAGATATTGTGACAAGTCCTAAACACTCCTGTATTTACTTGGGAAATATTACTGGAGAGCTAATCTAGAGCCATAGCTTTTAGATAGATTAGCTTAATCTAACCCGCTTATCTGGAATAATACACCCAGGATGCCAGCATCAATGGAAGATACTGGGTGATAATTACACAGACACCATGCTATTGTTGATGACCTGTTCGGTCATGCGTAGTATAGCATGTGTGCAATGTGTGTGCCATGTGTGTGTATGTGTGTGTGAGAGAGGGGGGGAGGGATAGCCAGATACAAAATGGTTTGCCCTAGGCATATCCGCAATATCTCACCTGTTTGAGTATTTCCTGGTACACAGAACATCAGGCAATGATGACTGATTTTAATTCTCAGTTGTCTCTTACAACAAATGCATAGCTTCTTCGAACAGCCCACACGTTGTACCTATAAACCCTCACCATGACTTTACTGCCAGCTGATAGCCTCTGCAAAATAAATTAATAATAAAAAGAGATCTTAGGGGCGTCTGGGTGGCTCAGTGGGTTAAGCCTCCGCCTTCGGCTCAGGTCATGATCTCAGGGTCCTGGGATCCCGCCCCGCATCAGGCTCTCTGCTCAGCAGGGAACCTGCTTCCCTTCCTCTCTCTCTGCCTGCCTCTTTGCCTACTCGTGATCTCTGTCAAATAAAGAAATAAAATCTTAAAAAAAAGAGAGAGAGAGATCTTAAACCCTGTGAGCAGCAGGGGACAGCTACAAGTGACCGGAGAGTTGAGGTGACAAGATTCTGATAGCGCACTGAGTTTCTCTTCACTGGGAATCCTTTAAGAATAAAATAAACCCAGGGGTTGGGCCTGGATGGCCCAGTACACTGCTTCGACTTGATGTTCGGAAGAAAGTTTCCTCGTCATATGTTTGGCTAAAGTTGGGCCACCTGCCCGTCACATTTCTGGGATGGGAACAGTGGGCTGGAAGCACTTAGCATCCCGGGAAAAGAAGCTCTGGCTGGACAAGCCTGCTGATGGTTCTCAGTGAATGGTTCCAGTGGGCTCTGCGGCAGGAAGCCCATTTCCAGTAAGAAGCAGCCAGGAAGGGGAGGTCACTGGGAGTCGGCACAGGGGTCGGACCCAGGAAAGGACTGGAACCTCGCCTTCCACATGAATCCCCGCACCCTGTCCCTCCCTGTGCAGAAAGCGTCCAGGGGAGAAGCGTCCTGCCAGGTGTGATAGAATGACCTTGAAAAGATGAGCTACGAACATGCAGGAAAAGGCCAGGAGACAGACATCCGTGACCATTTGCTCTTTTGTCTTCTTAAAGAATGTTCTCCCAACATTGGTTCATGGAGAGGAATGTCCTTTCTTCTGGTATCAGTAGGAAAAGCTCACTGCGGCAAAGGAAGTTCAAATTAATTCGGATTTGACATTGTCACGTTTTACTACTTTGGTTTCTACAAGCACATTCCCCTCCTGGTTGCAAAGAAAATTAATTTTGTTTAATTAACTATGAATATTTTGAAAGATCTAGAAGTCGCTTTAATTATGCAAACTGATGACCCTCTATTTTATGACTTAATTGGCCTGAATCCACCATGTTTTGAGATTCTGCTTGGCCCAGTTCTGTGCCTCCCCAGAACCCCAGAGAGCCCAACGGGTCTGCCTTTTGTGGAAGGCACTTTATTGATTAGAGATTGGGTTTTTAATTCTAATTTATAGTTTCAAACAGTAACTCTGTTACTTGATTATCATTTCTCTGTCTTGCCGTCATTATCATTACAGATGCATTTCCTCTACGTATCTGTATTACTTCTGAGTTCACCTCCCTTAGACAGGGATTTGCGTGATGTTTGAAGAATCCCCCAGATCGCAAAGCCTCTTAGACAATATGCTGATGAGAGTGAGTGCACTTACAGAATTGTTAACATGTTTTTCTATGAGTCATTGAAATGCATGTCTAGGGTTCCTGATGAAGCCAGTGGGTTGAAACAGGCACTGGCATTTTAGTATTTAAAAAAAAAAAAAAAAAAAAAGATCTTTTAAAATACCAGTTTGCTTTCTCAGAATTAATAATTAGATATTCAGTGTTATAATATATATTAGTATTCCATGTAATATATAATCGAGTGAGTTCTCATACTACTATAATTTTGTCTTAACATATCTGTCTCCTCTAAAAAAAATACTGTGTCTCATTCGTCTTTGAACCCTCAGTGATCACAAGTCTTGCCACATGTAGAAACTCAGTATTTCTGAGTGAAACCTCCCTATCTTATATTAGCAGTTGATTGAAGAAAAAAAAAAGAAACAAAAAACAAACAAACAAAAATGTGACATGCCTTCTATCATGAACATACAGTTTGTTCAAATCTGTCTTTACACAGCTTCTGCGAGTCACTCAGTGTGGACCTAGTGTGACATGGTCAGGTCTCTTGGAACCATTTTCAGAGTCTTTATTTTTGTTTAAAAGCTTCCCTATTCAAGAGTAAGGAGAGGGTGGGTACCCTGCTTTACTGAGGCTTGGGGCCCGTGTGGGGAAGCACGGTTGGCATTAAATTAAGCATTTTGAGATACAGTGAAGGAATTGATCGACAAAGCACACTTGCTTTATTTGCTATGAGGATAAGAATGTTCATCCAACGAAAGAAATGAATATTCCGGCCCCAAAGAGGAAAAATACGGAAACATGTTTGCAAGTCCTGGTGGTTCAAACATTGCACAGGGTATTCTTGGCCCCCGCACCTGGCTACAGTGTTTCCTTCAGTATCTGCTTTACCAACAAGAATGTTATTTACTAGGCTCCTATCGTAACAGGAGGCAGTTGCTGAAATGGGAAAGAACGAACATAGGAAACCCTACAGCAACTTTCCAGATCTAGAACCTGATACAGATGCAGTACAGGTGTTTAAATGTAAGATTGGGCACCTTCTATGTGCCCTACATTATCTGACATTTTAGAAGGGATCTTGTAAAAAGAAAAATTAATAAAATGGTTCTTGTTTTTTTCTTTGGCCAAGATGTGTGATTGATTCCATTCAGTAGATATTTTCAGTTTCAGCAGGAAGAGATTTTCTATGTGAAAAGGGAAATCCAAGGCAATGGAAAAGGGCATTTGGAGTGGCCAGTGTTAGGATTCCAGCAGCATGAACTCTGAGCCCAGGTATCCAACAGAAAGCCCAGCCCAGGATCCAGTGTAGTCCTGACTGCCTTTCTTTCTCTGGGCTAGGCCTGCTCTGGGTCTCTGTTCCCTCCCCTGTGACCCCACTGAGCTCCTGCCTGCACCAGTGCTCCCAGTGCAAACACCACACCCAGGAGAGGACAGGCAAGGGGCCAGCCCTCACCCCCTCTGAAATAAAACTTGCCCCAGTTTCCCGAGATCATCATAAGCCTGAGCCAGAAAGGAAGAGGAAATAGGGTGCAAGCATTACTTTTTTTTATAATGAGGACTGTGTTTCGTTTTTAAAGATTTTATTTATTTATCAGAGAGAGAGAGAGAGCAAGCACGCACAAGCAGGCAGAGAGGCAGGCAGAGGCAGAGAGAGAAGCAGGCTCCCTGCCGAGCAAGGAGCCCAGTGCAGGGCTCCATTCCAGGCTCTGGGATCATGACCTGAGCCAAAGGCTGCGGCATAACCAACGGAACCACCCAGGTGTCCCACGACTGTAGTTTTTAACTTGATCATTTGTTTGTATTATTTAGTTCTGAGTTTGGGATTCCCTAACAAATCAGAAGGAAATACCTAATGGTTTTAATCTTTCTAATTTAAGGAGCTTTTATTTTCACCCAAGTTGAGATTCAGGCTTAGCTCTTTGCAGTTTCATGCTGTAAATGTAAATACCAGAGTCCCTAGAAGCTGCAGCTTGGGTGAATGAAGCTACCAGAGGGGTTTCCGTAAAGTCCACACACCCTCCCCCCCCAAAAAAAATCCACTTAAGTTCATTAAATTATTTATTTTTTTGACAATGAAGAAGCCTCTGAGCTTCACTGTATTTACCCTTATAATTTTATTTCATGAACATTTCTAGTAAGTGTGGAAAAGGGCATTTGGAGTGGCCAGTGTTAGGATTCCAGCAGCATGAACTCTGAGCCCAGGTATCCTTGGCCTAGGAAAGTGAGGAAGATATTTCTGTACAGAATAATGTTGTGACGATGGTAGCAATGTTGGTGAAAGGGTGACCTGATCCTGCCAGGTCGGAATACCCCTTCACTGTCTCTGGGTCGGAGCGCTAACTCTCAGGATTGACAAGCGTATTGAGCCCAGAAGAGTGATGCCTGCCGGTCTTGAAGGTTTCAGAACCCGCCTGGGAAAAACTAGTCTTTTATCGGTTTAGTACTTTCCTAGATAAGCAGTTACTTTCTAATACCCTTGGGTAACTTACTTGCATTTCTCATATGAACTTCTCATGGTTAGAATCGAATTTGGAGCAAAAGCACATCATTGAGATTTTAATCCGTTTTCAGAATTTTTTGACTTTTGGTTAATTTTTTAAAATGTCAAGCTGTCATGACTTTTAGACAACTTGCTTGGGTCTTTTCTGCAAATATTCTTTTATGGGGAAGCGTTTTGACCTAAAAACACAATATGGTATGATCAGGGACTGCTTGTAGGATTAACCTATTGTTTGCACGGCATACATCATTTCATGAGAAGTGTTTCCTTGTTACTATAAGTAGCTTGACTTCAGCGTGGAGGTGTGGATCGTGGAGTAGTTCAAAGTTCAGAACCAAACCAAGAGGCAGCAGAGCTCGCTCTGAGTGGTAATGACTTCCGTCGCTTCTCTTTCAGATTACTGCGGCTCTGTTTTTAAAAATTCTGCATTGTACTATCACCTATGGATGATATTTTTGTATGATATATAATTTTTTTTGAGAGAGAGAGGGTGCGTGCACACAGGCGGGTGGGGTGGGTGAGCAGGGAGGGCCAGAGAGGGTCTCCAGCAGGTCTGCTCCCAGCACAGAGCCTGATGCAGGGCTTGATCTCACGACCCTGAGGTCATGACCTGAGCTGAAATCAGAAGTTCCAGGTTAACTCGGGAGCCCTGTGTTTTGAGTTTTCTTAAGGATTTATCTATGTATTTTAGAGAGAGGGAGAGCATGTAAGCAAGCACAAGTTGGGGGAGGGGCAGAGGGAGCGAGAGCGTCGCAGGCAGACTCCCCGCTGAGAGTGCAGCCCGCCGGGAGGGCTTGACCCCATCCGAGATCAGGACCCAGTCAAAATCAAGAGTTGGCTGCTTGACTGACTGAACCTCGCAGGCAGCCCTATATGTCCGATAGTTTTATTGAACGCGGGTAGTGTATTCAGAACGACAGCGGCAAGTCCGTGGCCCGACTTATTAGAGGTTATCAAGAAATGGGAGCGAGAAGGGGTGCGGTAGAGACGGTGTTGGCATAGAGCCCACACGTCCCGCAGTGCCATCTCTCTCTTCTTGATTTCATCCGGATCCACTATGGGCAAAGAAGTATTCTTGTATGTGCTAACATAATCATTTTATTCAGGTTTTAAATGAGAACTGATATTTAGCAAAAGGAGAAATGAGGTATTTACTCTAATTTATGAACATACCCTGAAATAACCAGGTCTTCAGTTCCATTTCTGACATCATCTCGTCGGATACCTGGTCTTGGGCTAGATTACTTGATGAGGGACAATCTGCATTACTTGCGGTTGCAGGGAGATTTTCCTTAATTTGTTTTTAAAATCTTTTAAAAATCATATAATACATTTTTATTTTACTCATCTCAAGTTCTCTATAAAAATCACCATTTTTTGAAATGGAGGTGCTGATGTGTCTTGTTCACATGATGGACACATTTTTGCATCATTTTGGGTGCCGTCAGGATGCTGGGCCTTGAACTTTTGTTCCCGGGGTGTGTGTCTTTGCAGAGGGTGTGGACAGGCCAAGTTTTTGCCAAAGGTTCAGTTTACCATCTGACTAATTATCTTCTCAGGAAAGGCCATGAAACTACTTAAGTGAACTATTCATATTTATTTATTTATTATTTTTTTAAAAAAGATTTTATTTATTTATTTGACAGAGATCACAAGTAGGCAGAGAGAGAGAGAGGAGGAAGCAGGCTCCCGGCTGAGCAGAGAGCCCGATGCGGGACTCGATCCCAGGACCCCGAGATCATGACCTGAGCTGAAGGCAGCGGCTTAACCCACCGAGCCACCCAGGCGCCCTCATATTTATTTTTTGAAGCTGTTTTATT
This sequence comes from Mustela nivalis, assembly GCF_964662115.1. Taxonomy (NCBI): domain Eukaryota; kingdom Metazoa; phylum Chordata; class Mammalia; order Carnivora; family Mustelidae; genus Mustela; species Mustela nivalis. The sequence continues at coordinate 85,900,743 of NC_139034.1, forward strand.
AATTCCTCAATCCTGTCTCCTTCCATATTGTCCTGCTTCTTTCCTACGACTTCTGCAAAGACGTAGGGCAGGTTTACACCTCTGATAAGTCACCGCATGTTTGTCCCTCATACCAACATTTCCTCACTGAATTCCTCACTGTAGTATTTATGGGTTATGGTTTACTTTGCCAAAAAATGACTGATTTTTATGACATCCATCTCTGATTTACTTCCGCCAGTCTTTGAACAAGTAGAGCTTGTGCTCACTACTTCCAAACCAACCAGCCACGCCTTGACACCTTCCAGGTCTGTTGAGAACCGCCCAGCGCTCCATGGAACTGACTGGGTGCATACGGAAACTTTGAGATGCATGTGGAAGCTTTTTGGGTGTTTATAAAACCTGCCGCCCGCTCAGTAATGGCTTAGATTCTGTGGGAATCCATGAAAGCCTGGAAGACATGCTCTCTTTCCAAGAACAATCACATGGGTTACATTGAATGTCTATATGTCGAATAAGAACAGTAAATATTTATAATGTGTGAAAGGATAAAGTGGAGGAACAGAGTGTATTGTTTAGGATTCTCGAGAGAAATCCGTATAGAGATATACGGACCCAGATATAAATGTACGTGTGCGTATACAGAATTGGCTCCCACGGGTATGGTGGCTGAGAAGTCCTTGGATCTCCACTCCACAAGCTGGACAGGAGACCTGCTTCTGGCCTGGTCCCTGGGTCTGGCTGGTCAGGAAAAGAATCCTGGTGAGAAAGTGACAAAGAGCAGGGTAGGTCCATACTGAATCACATGGTGGCCAAGTGCAGCGGGAGAGGGCAGGACCGTGTGTGCAAATACAGCAAACTAAGAATGTTCTGATGGGGAAGAGACTTGCCCATGTTGGGAAGAGTGTCGGAAAACAGGGAAGAGAATTTATGATGTAGGCGAAATGTTTATGAGTCGAGCACGGACATGAGGGCGGTACGTCTGGGGAAGATTGATCTGATAGAGGCGTGTGCACACACACGCTCATTTTCTTCACTCCAGAATGACACCTACTTGTCACGGCTGGCCTTGCTTTTTCCTGGGGATCGTAGCCAGGAGATTTGCATCGAGTCGATAAAAACACTGTTGTGGAGGAAATGCACTGCTTGGGGGAATTCGTGCACAGGACATCCCAGAGAAAGTGGGCTGTAGGGAACAATGGAACTTATCCAGAATGTTCCGCAGGGCTTGGGTATGTGTGGGTTATGCTCCCAGTGGAGAAAGCAAGGGGAGTAGATCCCGGAGGTGGACGAGAGTGAGGCCTGTCTGGGGGACCAAGGGAAGTTCTGTGCAGCATGAGCTCGAGGACTCAGAGAGGCTAGAGGGACAGAACACTTGGCCCCTGGTGTGCGGGGCTGTGATGAACCACACCGGGCAGTTAGGATCAAAGGGTTCAGGACCTGGGAAGTGAGTTCACCAGATCCACCTTCCGAGAAGAGAATGTCACAGGGACTAGTTTGGAGGTGGGCAGGAACGGGTTTCTGGAGACCCGGCTCCCGCAGTGCTCTGGGGGAGACCGAACAGGCCCCGGTTCTCCGCTGAGATGCTGAGTCCGCTGAGGCTGCGGGGAACCTGCAGGAAGGTCCCCTCTTGGGTTCACGGTGGGTGAAGAACGGAGCCGGCTCGGGGCTGCTCCACGTGGTGTAGGAGGAGAAGCAAGTGCGGCCACTGGAATGTTCTCTCCGTCAGTCGGAAAGAGTGAAGTCATGCGCGTCATAGAAATCCGTCATTTGACACGGACGTTGAAGTCCCTTTTAGGATGACCGAGTGAGCCCTGCCGAGACACTTGGGGTGAGTTCCTGAGCCCACGGGTGGTCCCAGAGAAGAGCACGAGGCCCGCTCCCCAGATGTTCGCGGTGGTAGATGGTTCTGGGTCTACATCGCAATTTCTGTGGTGTTTACCTACTACAAGGGTTCCAGTGCAGGTGCCTACCCAGGATTTAAACCTCAGGGAGTGATGAAGTCCTTCACAACAGCGTTAGGGACATGACCTTGCACAACGCTCACCCATGGAGAGAGAGAGAAAATAGCACAGCGTCATAATTCAAAGTTACCCAAGGGACCCTTCCCCAGGGAGGATTTCGGTACCTGTTCAGCCTTGCCCGGGGATATGTATGTATTTATCTCTATCTGTGTACCGTCTCTCCCTGTGCACAGAGCTGGGGCCGGGCTGGGGGTGACTCGGGATGAACTACTGTGAGCTCTTCCTTCACCCCTGCAAATATAGCCCCTCTGACCGTGGCTTCTTAGACAGGTGCGTGACGGCCAGACCGAGCCACACATTCTGAGCAAAAACTTCTCTCCCTCCCCATTGCACTCATTGAAATACAGATTGTTCTCTGGGCATACCTCTGTGAAAAGAAAGGGAAGGGGCCCCTTCCTCTGGGAGGAGAGGGGTCCCCACGCTGGACACAGGGCGCGGGGCCTGGTTGCAGACTGGGGTTCAGGCCCCCAGACACTGGCTCTCGGTCTTTGTGCTAAGACGCACCCACTGCATTCTTGGACCTCCTCTCCCAGCTCTTGGAAACCAGTTAGCTGACCGTGAGCACTCCCTATCTGAAGGATGGTAAGAGTTTAGAATTTGTTTTACCAGATGTTTTGAAGAAATATTCTGACTAATGAAAAAAATATGGACAAACTATTCTGGGAATGTCACAAGACCCAAAGTCTTTCTGAATGCATAATTTATTAAATGGATTCTGTTTTTTTCCTGAAGACCACTGGCAGGGTTTTCCTCTTTCCAAACAAAATAGTTTGCAGCTAATATATTAATATTTTCATTGGTGGAGATTTATGTATCCAAACCTGTGGATAATAAAAACCTTATTCATATCCCGTTGGGGGGGATTTAAAATGCGTTAATACTTTCCAGAGGGTTTAAAAATAATGAAGAAAAGAATTTCCTTTTTAGGGGCAAGGTGGGGGCGGCTGGGCAAGAAGGAGACCAGTTAACCACGTTCCTCAGTAAACTAGTAAACAGTGCTCTCTGTGTTGATGCCAACTGTTTGCTTTTGCCTTATCTGGTTTCTGTTTACATATTAAACATCCCCAAGTAGAAGGCAGCTTTGCCCACAATAGAGAAGACATTGTTCTTCTGTATTTATAAGGGGCAGGCAGAACCCTGCGAGATGCGTCATGTTTATAGTCTGTGAGCGTCTGACTTGGTGAATGGGCTACGCACGAGGCTTTAATTAGTAATGTCTTTTCTTTGTGTTCGAGCCTTGGTTCCCAGTGTGTCCTGGGCACAGGGTTGGTTTGAGTCTGGTGAATGGTGTGCCCAGCGAGCACAGGCAGGGAAGCTGATTTTTGTTTGTTCTTTAATTGTGTGTCGGGATGTAATGGACATATAACATTGGGCCAAGCCGAAGGTGTATGACATGTTGGTTTGTTGTCTCCTGGTGCATAATTATTATTTCTTTTTTTATGGTGAGAACAACAAGCATCCAGTCTCTTAGCAACTGTGACGTTTTGAAGACATGTTGACCGGATTCACCGTGCTGTCCTTTACATCTCCAGAATGGATTCATTTGCTAGTTGTCTGTCTGTTATTTTAATGTTCCTGGGGCCACTGGGAGACAGGCACCGCTGGCACCCAGAGGGGACACAGGCCCTTGAAATTCCACAGTGGAGCATTTTTTTGCAAACAGTCATTGTTTGTATTTGATAGTCAGATCATTTCACCACAACCTCGAATAACCAGCCCTCATGTCAGGGGGATGCCGTCGACCGTTTTCTATAGAAATCTAAAGGCAAAGCTCCATAGGACAGAGCTCTTGCACTCCTCGGCATTTGTCCTAGGAAAACAAAGACGTCCGTTGACCCACAGACCTGCGTGCGAATGCTTGTGGCAGCTTTATTCATACTAGTCCCAAAGGGGAAACAACCTAGATGTTCCTCCAGTGCCCACATGGTGGGACAAACTGTGGTACCTTCTGACTGGGGAACGCTGCTCAGCAATAAAATGAAACAAGTTGCTGAGACCCACAACACACTGAAATTCATAGTCGTGTAGACATTTTTTTCCTGGTGATACATAATAGTCATTGATTCTTGGAAAACTGGAGAACATGGAACAGAAAGAAGAAGGGGAAGAAGAAGAAACGTTCCTCCAGTCAGCCACCTATCTCTCGGTCTTTCCACTTGGGTTTCTGGAAACTTTTTGAAATCACCCATGGAGAGAGAGAGAAAATAGCACAGCTTCATAATTCAGAGTTACCCAAGGGACAGTAAACCCACACGTCAGTCATTAGAGTTGCGGAACGTGCGATGGTGCTGGGGTCTGGATGCTGAGCTCTGTGAAGACGAAGCCTGGGGTTGGTTGGCTTTCTATCCCAAGCCCATGGATCTGCCCCTGTTTTTAAATACCAGTTTAGTGGAAACATTATTAAGTGATGCATTTCACATCAGTTAGGACTTTGGAGTGACTCATCAATTTAGGAACCTAGAAATCTGTTACTTTTCCTAGAATTTGCCTCAAGAGGGATTGACCATGCTCAGTATTTGGCAAGAAGAAATGAACAGGGACATTATGAACTGGTTGAGACAAGGTCGACTGAGGAGTAATATTTAGCAAATCTCCTCTTGGTGACCAATTCAGCCAACACTTACCATCGAGAATCTTTACTCTTTAAAAATATAACTTTTATAGCTGATAGCAGTGTTATCAAAGCTTCTACAAAATTGGACTCCCTAATTTCCAGTGTTTTTGTCCTTCTGAGTTAACGAAACCCAAGAGCTTTTAGTCAAGACTCACCTTCTTGGAGGAAGAACAGCACAATCCACAGTGTGTCTTCAGAATAATGTGGGGACTTGGATCTGCTCCTGGAATATTTCTACTGTTTCCAGAAATCAGGATGGACATAACTTTCCTGACATAGAACTTTATTTTCTACCTTTGGATATAACTGACCTCCTAAATCATCTTGTCCTTACCTGTTTCACAGACAATGGATTTATAAATAATCCAGATTTAAGCTCATGATAAACACAAGGATATACTTGTCTTCCTCCTTGAATATCTCCTGCCACATCTTCCCTCCACCATGGACCAGAGGGACCAGCATGCAGTAAGACTCAGTCAAGATTTGTATTGAAACAAACCTCTGACTTTGGCTCGTTTAATTTACTTCAGTGCAGATTATTTGCTTCTTGATAGGACTGTAAACAGCAGTCCGATTGAGAGCGAATGTGTTGTTATGACTACGGAGATTTAATATGTACTAATGACGTTTCATGAGGTCAAGTTAAATACGGCTTAGGCCCAGGCATGTGTGTGTCTGCACGGCGTGCCCGGAGTAGAAGCAGAAAGAGTTGAATCATACACTTGGGCATTTCTTGCTGCGAAGACACATCTTACTACAGTGACGTAGCTTAGAGCATGAATATTGCCATGCAGCAGCAATAAAGGTCATCTAACACAACCTAACTCTGATCCTGGAATTTCTTGTTCAGCAAACCCAGTGAGATGGGTACAGAGCCTCGACTGACCTCCTAACGGCAGGGATCTTACAACCTCAGAGGCAGTGCATGGCTGTCTAGGAAGTTTGTTTATTAGAAAATACTTTCTGACGTTGCACTGAAACACGCTTCCTTCTAGGTTCTCATTGCAAATTTGGATTTATGTAAAAACCCTATTATGTAGCAAATTTTAATTAAAATCTAATATTTATAATGATGGGCTGATGACAATGGCAGTATCTATAAATTTACCATTACTGTAGCCTAAATTTACATATTGCCTTTGGTCAGATTACTGTTTGTAGCAATTGAATCCTTGGGATTTTACTCACTCATGCTAAGCCTGTCTTAGTAGTGTGGTGTGAATTTGGGGTTAAGATGTATATTTGGGTCTCTCTGACCTAGACCATCACAATTCCTTACCTTACCTCACCACCCAATGCGATGGCTTTCCCTTTGATTTTCACCACCCCTGAATTCCATTGTAACATCAAAGATGCTTCAGCCTGGCTGGTCCCTGGAGGCCTCCCCACAGGAGCAGAGACCCCTACACAGAGGCAGCATGAACCCAGCAGCACTTCCCAGGTGCTCCCCTGAGCTGGGAGCTACTCCGTGTCTGGCCCACAGTATATGCTTAGGGCTGGTCTTCCCTGCAGGAAACTTGTAACTGAGCTCGGGGAGCCCTGAGGGCTCCAGACCAGGTGTGTGTTGGTCACCACTTACAGCTGGGAGGCATTCCAGAAACTTCAGCTCCCTTAGACCTTACATGGGTGCACTGATAGGTCCTTTCTTCAAGGTCAACGTGACGATGAATGGAAGCAGTGCTTCTAAAAGATACAGTCGAGAATGATTAGTACCCACTGCGTGTCCCTTCGAGTAGAATTCGTGGAACAGGATTAATCCATCTGTAGTTTTTAACATTATGTAACCCACATGTTCCTCTTCTGCTCCCTGGTAGAAGTTTCGTCTGGGACATTCCCTCCATTTGCCAAGCCGTCAAAAAAAAAAAAAAAAAAATAGCAAAGATTCTTGGTTTAACAAATGATAGTATTGGATGCTTCTGACACAGGACTCTGTGATATGTGTGTGTTGCCAAACATTACTGTTCCAAGTTATGTACGAGTTAGAAAGAGAGGATTAAAAAAAAAAAAAAGATTATCTGAGTAGTCAGTGTATTCTTTTGAGTCATAAAAGAGGCTCTGTGAAACACATTGAGTTCTGAGATTTCAGTACTGGGAATTGTGGGGCCATTAATTGTTAGGTGATAAGTAAAAAACAGTCAGATGAAACACTTGCACAAATTCATCTCTGGTGGTTCTCAGCCACTGTGTTGAGACGATGGGAGGAGTTCGGTGGAGTACGGCTTCCCCAGGAGCATCGGTCACCCATAACCCACCACCGTCGGGAGCTCTTTCCAAGTGTTGGAAACATCTGGAAATACCATGATAATATTGCACATGTGGTCATTAACCTTGCATTCTGCTTAGTTTAGAAAACTTAAAAAAGCACCAAGAAGTGAGAACCACAATCTATTCCTTTCATCTATTTTATCTGTAGAAGAACAGATAAACATATTTTATAGTATAAAATTGTCTGTACTGCCAATAACATTTGTTACAATTTCTCAAAATGTTCCTTATTTGAATTACTTATTTAAGAGCTTCATTAATGATAGAGCACGCTGACTAAAACTGCCCATATGTACGAGATACAGTATTTCCAGGAAACCTACTCTCCATGCTCCCTGCAGTGGGGGTGTAGAAACCATACCCCACACTGTATCTTATTTCATTCTCATAAAACCATTGTGAACTAGAAGTGGAGAATGTTTTTAGTCAATTTTTTAATCTACTTAAACTCCATTTTACAGATAAGAAAGTAAAGGCTTAAAATGTCATCAATAAGGGTCAAATCAGACCTAACTCCAAGTCTCCAGATTCCTGGTTGTAATATTTTCTGGGCATATTTTTCAAGTATTTCCCTGTCCTTGTGTGTGGTTTCATTAATAAATAATGTCAAAAGGAAAGTGAGTTCTTTCAATCTCCAAAAAACAAACTTTCAAATTTTTTTTTTCCTGATACTGTCCTTTCCATTTTAGGATGAAATTTTGCAGATAGCGAAGAACCATACTTCTAGTGATCATTTTAAACATTATTGAATAGTGGGAGAAAGTTTAAATTTACATGGAAGACATTGAGTTCTATTTGGCGGAGTGGGGGGGGGCACTTTCAGGCCAAGAAGTTTTCTGGCCACAGAGGAAAATGCAGCCAATTTTCAAACATCGTTCCTCCATCAGGCGAACTAGTCTCTGAAAGTCTCGATTGTGCGTGGGGGTCCCCTGGACCATTGCATACTTAACAATTCCGCCTGCAACCACTAGGGTTAATGCCACATGGTTTCCTCCCTCCGGAATGTAACGAAAGCCACAATGCGGGTTCTCGTGGCTGCGAGCCACAGTCTCAGCTGCTGGAAATTCTCTGCCATAAGGACACAGGACATGGGGGATGGGGATGCTGAGCTGCTTGAAATGGCCGATCAGTTAAGGGCTTCTTAATTGAGGGCTTTTTGTTATTGTGAAAGAAACTGGTATTTTGCCCATGTGACTCTGTGATGTTCACAGGAGCCCCTTGTCCTTTGCAAGGGGTTTGGTGATGTCTCTTGCTGGGATACAGACCAGGCAACGGGCTGCAAGTAAGTGGGGAAGGAAAGATGGCGTCAGGGAGGCGGGAAGACTCCTGTGGGCAGCAGGAGAGCTGAGAGAGGTTGTGATTTCCTACCTTTAAGACATTTGAGTCACTAAGATTTGGTAAATTTTAGGCAGAATGACCACCATGACCCAGGTTCGACTGATATTGCTGACCTTGACCGTTTCCTTTGGTTCCACTGCCCATCCCCCAACTCGTAATCCAACTTCTGACCCCACATTAGCCTCAGAGCGCCTGCTTTGAGATGCTGGCCATCTCCAGACTGTATTCGTCACCTTCCCCGGCAGGTCCGAGAGGCCGTGTCCCTCCTGCAGTGCAAGGTACACCCTCCACTGTACCCCTCGCCCCTCCTCGTGACTTTCTGCTCCTCGGAAACGCCACAGCTCCCTTCCTGTCAGCCTTTATCCCGGCTCCGTGTGCTTCCAACTCAGCATGTGACTGTCCCAAAGACCCTCCTGGTCCCCACCCCAGGGGCTGGCTGTGTCACTTGTATACAGGCTTGGGAGCAGGGGCTAAGGGAGGAGACACCTGCTCACAGCCCCACCTGCTCCACACCAGCCCATCCGTGTCCTCCCCACAACACCACGCAGTTCCATTTTTCTGTTGTCTCTCTTCTGTCCCCATCGGACAGTTCTAAAAAACTGTTAGCCTTTTGTTTTGATGACTCTGGCTTATTGTGATGTTCCTCCTCCCTTCCTGAACATTCAGTTCTTTCTTCAGCCCTAGAACCTGAGCGTCTCTCTTGGGGTGAGCTCACCCGGTCACATGGGTTTCGTCATCTGCACGTTGATGACTTCCAGATCTTGTTTTCTAGGGTTTTCTGAATTTCAGGTCCTTCCAGCCAATTATTTTTTGGAATTCTACTCAAACTCCTCGAGTAGTTCAAAGTCAACATGGCTAATACAAAGAGAAGATTTCTCTCTCAAGCACACACCCCTCCTCCTGGAAAGGCTGTGGTGGCATGAGCCGTCTGATCCCTGAGATGTCACTTCAAAAAGCATCATCGATTCTCTTCCTTCTTCGTCTCCATCCAGTCTGTCCCTTCATCCTGCCACGTTTGCCTCCATGGCACCCCCATCCCTCTTCTTTCCTTAACCACTGCTGGCCTCACTGGCTCCCCCAGCCCTGAGTACCCTGCCTGTTCCAGGGAATCTTTCACTGGCTTCTCAGAATACTCTTTTTCACACACCGGTCTGATCCTGCCCTTTCTTTTTTTCAAGACCCTTGGGATTACCTGTTGTTTCTAAGATATAACGGAAGCTGTTTTGCAAGAGAAACGAAACTCTGACTACATCTCCAGCCTCATCAAGTTTGGCTTCTCTCACTGTAGTCTCCAGTTTTGCTGAAATACCTGTGTCCCTGTGTACATCATGCATGGTCAAGGTCGTGCATCCTTGTGTATGCTGCTGAGTCTTCTGGGGCACCCTTACGTCCTGGATTTGCTTGGAGAATTTCTTATTCAGGTGTCTACTCTTGGAAGGGAAGCCTTGTCCTGTCTCACAGGTTTTTCTCATCACCCACTCTGGGTTTGGTCCCCTCCCTGAGTATCTGCAAACCCCTCTCGTCCATCTCTGCCCTCCAACTTCCCCGATCTACATTTGTGCGATGAGCCTGTGTCTTTATAACCTCAGCTGCTAGTACTCTATGTTTGGGAAGTGATTCCCATGTGATTTTTGCACGAGAGGAATAAAGCAACAGATTAATCAACCATCGCATAATTAAGGGATATGGGCAAGAAGAAATAATAAATTAATCTAAACTACAAATCTTTAATAAAAGTATTAATTACAAAGCATAGGACAGGACCCAGCAGATTCCTACGTGAACTACCTAAAACTTCTGTGACCTTCTCCTTTAGGAAGGAAGGGTACAGCTCAGGTGAGAACCAAGTGAAACAGGGTCATTAGGTTCTGGTACAACAAGAACTCTTTTTTTCTTCCTTCCTGAAACATCATATGCTATTATGTATCAAAGCCTTGTAAACACAGGGTACGCAGTGTCCAGGTGATGCTATTATTCCGGAGACCAAAGATGGCGGAAGTGACTCCACTGCCAGAGCTTGACCGCAGGCCAAGCCATGAAGCTGTCTGCTTTCTGTCCTCACAGGTATTTGAACCAGACCCGACCAGAAGATGTCTCAACAGCAGAGCTTTCTCTGAACAGGGAGAAATTCACTCTTTTGAAACAAGCCCTGAATGTCATTGGCTTCAGTCACTTGGTGAGTCACACTGTAAATATTCCACTGAGAAAACCAACCTTCTACTAATGTACAGAAGTTATTCATTCAACGGCATTGACCGAGTCTCTATCATATTTCGGATATGGGTGGGAATACTCATGATTTGGCCAAGAATAAGCCTCACAGTGTCTGCCTCCTAGAGTTTTCATTCCCATGGGAGACATGGTGCCCGGGGGCATGGGTCCCACGAGGACAAACAGTGACCAGAGAGGGGGCATCTCTGTTCAAGGGGGCGATCTAGGAGACCTTTCCCCAAATGAACCGTGTGAGCAAACAGGTGAAAAACCGTGCAGTGACCGACACCAGAGAAAACTGGCGAATCTAAGGGAATGGTTGGTGGCCAAGAATCACTTTGAAAAGCAAACTGATGACTTATTACAGTATCTTTCTGTGCAACATAACATGTGCTTTTTACTCTTAAAGAATTACCAAATACCAACAGGCATCGTGAGGTAGAAAAGTGCAATTTAAAATGTTTAAACCACTCCTCTGCAGTAGAAGTTTCTATAATCATGGGAATGTTCTGGACCTGGGTAGGTCCATGATAGACCAGGCACTTACAATGTGGCAAGTGTGAATACGGGCGTGGATTTTTTAGTTTAGGATATTTTAGTTTTAATTAATTTAAATTTAGGTAGCCTCGTGAGCTCAGTGGTTAATGAATCAGCATAGGTTTAGTGGGCCAGAGATCTGAAATGAGCTGAGTGCGGAGACCCCTCACCACCCCTCAGATTTCTCTTCCCCTCACACAGCGGCTTTTCCCGGTACCTTTGGAATGCCAGTAGCTTAGCAACCCAGATGTAGCCATAGATTTACAGATCTTCCTTTTCTTACAGTCAGTTGATGGATTTGGGTCTTTGTTTTTATTTTTTATTTTTCCCTAGCCCACATAGATACCACTCACGGGGCTGCAAGGTGTGGAAAGGCTGGGGAGATCGGGGCTCAGCCTAAATGAAACAGCTCTGGGCACTTCCCCTCAGCCCATTCGGAGATGGGAGTTCTAGGGCCGTGCAGTCACATGCTATCTTATTTTCTCTCTCTCTCTCTCTCTCTCTAATGATCCGATCTCCACATTTCTGTCTTTGAGTGAGTCCCGCCCATTTGCACTTCTCTGTCCTTGCGTTTGCAACTGTTGTACTTTTTTGTTATTTTTTCCCCCTTCTTCTGTGCCTAAAATTTCTGCTTCCTTCTAGGAAACTGGGATATAGAGACGGGTAAGGAATCATTCTACCGAAGTACCCGTTGCCTGGAAACAGGGCTTTAAAAATCCATGATTGATTCTCAAAGGCAGGGCCACCAAAATACGCTTTCCCCCTAAGGTAGCTAATAAGAGAATCGAACAACCCTTCTGGTAAAAGAAATAAGTGCATTTTAACAAAAGACATGAAGGTAATCCTTTCACTGTGATGCTTGAGGTTGATGGCTGTGGGGATATTTCAGTGCACTTAGGAGGGATGGCTCGTGTCCAGGAAGACTAGAAGCAAGGTGTTTCTGGGCTGGGGAGGCCCTCGAAGAAGACTTGCTCATCAAGGAGCTTCTACCTGTGTCCAGTGGGACGGCGGCGACCGTCACTCTCTCTCCACGGACACAGGGCGGCAGCCCTCATCTCACAGGGCACAGTATTCAGCTGTGATTCGTAGTGTGGCTGGTGGTCTTACTCTGTCTCCACGGCTAAGCTCTCAGATCCTTAAGGTCCCAACAAAGCCTTCTTCGTGACCCTGTCCCTAGAGTGCCTGCGTCACGGAGCACTGGAAAAATCTACTGAGGAGTGACTGTATTTATTACAAAGGGGGGAGAGCCGTTGTCAGGGAGCGTGAGGAGGAAACGGTTATTCAAAGCAACATAACTGACTAAAATTTGAAACCATAACCTGACGTTGGCAGGGTACCAAAACCGTTTGTAAGTAATGCCACAGTCCTAGAGTATTAGACCTAAACATTACTTAGAGACTGTCCTTGTCAGCATTCTCATTTTGAAGAAAATAGAGTTCTACTTTGTGGTGAGAACTAGAAGTTCTAGAGGGGAGTCAGAGCTACGTCCCCCACTTACATATTCATAAAGCAAAGTATGAGTTGCTTTTAGTAAATTGTCACAGGCAGCAGCTTTTTATTTCAAAAATTAAAGGCTAGGGAAATGAGAATTTAAAGGATTATGTCACTTGCCCAGCATGGAGCTTAACCAGTGTCACTCATAATGTCATGATACTAAAAGATTGTTCTAGAGAAGTGTTTCTCGGCTCCAGCTTTTTCTTGATTTTTCATTGTCGCCACAAAATGACTGTCCATAATCCAAATTTAAGGTCTGGTTTCTCTCTTTCTGCAGAGTTCCAGATTCTCAGATCTCCTTCTGCAGCAGACAGTGTCTTATTTCCTTCTCCGTTCTGCTCAAAGATAGCTCTTGCCAACACCCATTTCTTTCTCTTTTCCTTAAAATACCTTAAAAAACAATTAGCATTTTTTAATCTAGGCATAGATGTTTGTATCGTGCCTTCCTGAATTTCCCGGCAGAAGTGAGAAGTCCTATAATCACACCAGCAGTTTAGCTCAGATGCGACAGCACAGGGAGATGGACATCGGCGCCCAAGGCCTCTGGGGGCGCAGCCTCAGCGTGGGGCCCCGTGCCAGGCCCGGGAAGACACGTGCGGCCCATCAGGGCGAAGTGATTCATGTCTCAGGGCGAGATTTATCTAGAAACTGTCCGTTTATGTCAGAGAGTCACTTCCTCTCCCTCTTTAAAGGAGCAGAGACATTGATTAGAGGAAATATGCACTCGAGTGATTTTGTTTTCGAGCTGGAGATGGGCCGTCCTCTGACCAGACACTCCAGATCTGAAAAGTCATCACAGCCCCACCAACAGGGCCTGCATCAATTTTTTTTTTTAAGCGATTAGGTTTTTAGAGGATTTGCCTTTTCATCTTTCGTCTGAACAATTCTGCTTGTTTTCTGTCTTTGTAAAACGCGCAGGAGGTAGAGAATCTGTTTGTGATCCTGGCGGCAATATTACACATTGGAGACATTCGATTCACGGCTCTGACGGAGGCCAACTCTGCATTTGTCTCTGACCTCCAGCTTCTGGAACAAGGTCAGTAGAACAGAGCTCCCATCAGCCTCGCGGGTGTGCAGCTTCGCAGACCTGCCGGCAGGTGGAGACAGAGTACAGAAAAGCCCTGGGGAGGGCGCCCTTTCTGCAGAGTAGAATTCAGAAGGGTAAAAAAATATGTTAAGAATAACAAAAATAATAATGGAAGAGCTGTATCCACTTTGTTCTTCTCTCTTACAAATGGTTTGGGAGATGAATAGCAGTACGTACATGATGTTCTCGTGCTTCCCACACTGACCGAGTCAGTTCTTAGGCGGGTACTTGGGTTTATTTATGTTGTGCTGGATACCCTCAGCCCACCCTGCCACCCGTGTATTGGGGGCTGTGCTATTAGCCCAGCAGTTTAAACAATATAATTACTTCCTTTCAGAGGTCTTGCCAAGAGCCTCTCTCTCCCCTTTGAAGTTGCCTTGTTAGTCACTCCCAGATTTTTTCAAAATACCGTCAAGCCACAGATTGTCAACGAGCGTGCCGTCTTCACCTCCTATCCACGTAGTTCAACGGGGGGCTGGGAAGAGCATCCAGGGCTGTCTGCGAGGGCAGGGAGGGAAGACACGTGCAGATCTCAGGCAGGAGCCCACGCGCCCGCTAGCGCTGTCCCTCCCAGAAGCGGTGTCTCCAGTTCACTTTGGTGATTAGAGCGCTCGTTGGGAGTCCTGTAATCAGCACAGTTCCTGATGGGTCTGTGCCATAAACTTGCAAGTAATAACCATAATGTGGAATGCCCTCGCCATCCAAAAATACATACTGACCTGTGCTTTCAATGCTGCTTTACCTTTAGTGGCTGGATTGTTGCAAGTTTCAACCGATGAATTGCTGTCTGCTCTAACCACCGACATCCAGTATCTGAAAGGTAAGTGTTACTCTGCTCTGATGTTGACCTTTGGGCAGTTTGTGGTCTTCTCCGAGACACGGAAAGCAAATGCAACCTGCCTTTCCCCACCCCGTGGAACTGTTTCTGTGAGCTGCATGCCGAGCGAGAGAAGCATCAGGAGCCCGTCGGGTCACTTGCTGGGACTGTGTTGGAACCCTCAGAGGTCTGGAGAGACCGTGTTGATGAACTAGTCACCTTCTCTCGCTCATTGGTCATTTGAGGCCAATCAGGCCTTCAGTCCGAGAGGATGTACTCAGTTAAGTAATTGGAACCATCCGTGTGTGCCTGTGCCCCCGTCAGCGAGGCGCACCCTCTCTCCTCTAGGGCGTGATTCGGAAGAGGAGCTGCCATTTCTTGGTCACTCTGGAGAGGACAGGCACTGTGCCAAGTGCGAGAAATGCTGGAATTTTAACATTCTCACAGATCCCTAGGAAGTGGGCATCACGTTTTCTTTTTAACAGATGAGAGGATGAAGCCTCTAAGAGACTAACTTTGCCCATCAGGCCACTAGCAGGGGCGTGTTTGGAACTAGACTCTCGTGCTGTCTGCCTCCTGCCGTGACTCTTCACACACCACGCACATCCGTCTCCCTGCCGTGGGCATGCAGAGTGGTTTTCCCACGCGCGCCGCAGTGGAAACCGTGTCTTGATGAGATACGGACCGAAACCGCTGCCCTAGCAACCTCCCTCTTAGTGAAAGTTTGAGAACTCAGCCTCTCTCTGATCTGTTTTCTCGAAATCACCACTGTCCGACCTGCTGCTTCTCTTCCCTACCGGCAGACGCTTAGGGACGTGGCTGGTCATTCCTGCCCCCAGCTCCAGAAGGTTCCCCTCCATGTTCCAGAACGTTTCGAGTCTCCGCATCATCCAGGCGGTGGTGCAAAAGTCATTTCGATGCCGCCGCCTCCTCCTCCTCCAGGCGCAGACCAGACACACGTCGGCTCTCCTCCCCAGCTCGCTCTGGTTCTCACTGCCTTCTCTTCGTTTCGCCTCCACGTCTTAAGGCGTCCTTCCTTCCCTCCGTCTCGGAACAACCTCCTCTTGAGTCTTTATCTGGCCTCATCTCAGGTCGTGTCCCTTCTGCACTGCTTCGGGAATAGTCCTTCTGAATCACATTCTGCAAATGTGACGTTCCTCTGTGGACCACAGCCTTTCAAAGATGCTTCCTCCTCTTTCGGAGTAAGCCTTGCCTTTAGGCTGACCCTGCACGCCCTTCACGTTCAGGCCAGCCTCACTCTTATGCCTTATTCTGGACCATCTTCCCACCAGCCCTTGCATCTAATTATTTCATTTCTTGAACTTCTCTGAAATCATCATGTCTCATGACTTTTTAAAAAGAAAAACTTGAACTCACCATTAATATCTAGAATTTCCTATATGCCCATTTTTCTGCTTACACCGTCCTCGTGTCCTTACTCACCCACCATGTTGGCGACCCGACACCCTCAATCATGGGACTCCGGAGCCCTTAATTCTATAATGTCATAAATGGCACACCTGTGTTCATGGTCACCTTGTCTGTTGATCTCCATGGCCTTGAACTTGTAGGTCTCTGAGTCTTCCTTATCTGCTGATTTTTTTTTTTTTTTTTTTTTTTAATCTGACTATCTCAGAAGGAGCTCTCCTGTGCTGGCCGACGCTCATGCAACCGTTACTTCACATGGACATTGTCAACTACTTAACCCCCTGCTCGGCCGCATGGCCCAGGTTTGCCGGCCGGCCACGGGACACAGTATGAGTGCTAGACCCCCCTCTCCTCTCTGTCTCTAGCAACAGGACGATCACAGGCTCAGCTCCAAATCTTCCACACTTGTTTCCCCCCTCCCCTGGTTTCTTCTCTCGTCTTTTGTAAAAACCTTATCACTCAAAATTTTAGTCACCATCTCTTAGAGAATGACGTAAACATTTCTACCCAAAGGTCTCAACCTGTTCCAAACTCCACACTCCCATCTTGGTTAGCTAGACCATGTCTCTGAAAATATTTAAAATATGACTAATTTTTTAGGTGACCAGGTTTTTGAGGGCCTTGGGGACAATTCTATTCAAACCAGTGAGCGGCTACCGGAAAGCTAGCTAAGAGGGCACCCCCGCCCCTGGCTGATTCCCTAATGGAGAAGAAATTATACTGCCTGCGTCGAGATCCAAAGCCGGGCTCCGCGTCGGGAGCAAGTAGGACTTCAGCATATGTGGCCGTCACTTTGGGAAACATTTTAAGGAACAACTGGCAGAGACCTCATTTCTCAGCCTTGTCATATCACTGTGACATCTTCTGGTGTAGGGGATGGGGAAGGGATAGAGTGGCTGTGCGCGGTCTTGTCTGCTTCTACGTGGCGGGAGCCGTGACCTCCCTTCTCTCCTTTCTGTGGCTGCAGGGGACACCATCATACGGCGACATACTGTGGAGATGGCTGAATTTTACCGGGATCTCTTGGCCAAGTCCCTGTTCGGGCGTCTGTTTAGCTTCTTGGTGAACACCATGAACGGTTGCCTCTACAGTCAAGATGAACACAGCAGGTAGGACTGGCAGGCTCCGGTCTTCGGCGTTACTCCTGCGGGAGCCAACTTAAAGGGCTCCTCTCCTGCAGTTATGCTGTCGTGAAAACATCTCATTTTTAACAAGTGATTTTACCGAACAGGTTTGATTGACTTTTTCATAGGGATTTAACCCCCTTCCTCCACCCCACATGCTGATGAATTAATCAAATCCTATCACGTGCGTTCTCTCTGGACTGCAGGTGTGTGTGGCTTCTGAGCACCAAGGAATGTAAAAAAACATATAAATCTGGGAAGAAGACTGTTTAAGAACAGCTAAAGTACGTAATGTTCGTTGAGGAGTCCAAGCCTCTCTTAGGACCAACTGGGTGGTGTGTTTCTGGTTAGGATGTCTTCCTCTCTCCTTCCTTTACTTGTAGATTATTGGATGAAAGGTCTCCGTGGTAATCCTTTAGATTCCTAGCCTTCAACACTTTTCAAGCAGTAGCTTTTCAGGATTATTTGAACATCTAAAAATTACAGACCTCCATGGCATCTCGTCAGTGGAAAACTGTGTGGGTATTCTTGTCACTGATAATGACCTTGAGTGGGTCGCTGAAAACAGAAGCGCATCTGGAAGTCTTCACACGTAGGCTTGTCTTTGAATGAAACCTTCTGAGAATTTCTTTGGTGTCCACATAGAGTTCTTCACTAAATGCTTAAAAATTGCTGCCTTTGGAAGTTTCTTGGAAAACACTAGAAGTAACATGTATTAATGGACCGTTCTTAAAGAAATGTGGACATCTTGAAAGACATCAAGGACAAAGGGATAGTGAAGTCCTCACTGGAATGTGCACATAGGAATTGCACAGCAGGTTGATGAGTCACAGTGTGGCCTAGGGTTTGGCATCTGGGTGTGTATGATCGATATATTAGCAGCTTTGCCTTAGAGTTTGGTCTGGTGAGGATTCTTGGATTTAGAACTGTTTATTGTCAGTGAATTTGTCATTTTCCTTTAAATATGAAGATAACCCACAGAATGATATCAATATGCTAAGTCTTGCAAATTAATCCTGTGTTAAAATTATTGGCTGTGCTGCTGAAATTGACATTGAAAAAAATTAATCTTATAAATCCAGCTGCACATAGAAACTTCTAGAAAATTTCCATTGGACACATTTCTTTTTAAAGATTGATTGGCTGATTTTAGAGACACAGAGAAAGACACAGAGAGAGAGAGAGTGCAGGAGGAGGGGGAAGGGCCAGGGGGAGAGAGAGAATTATTTTTTTTAATTTTTTTATTTTTTATAAACATATATTTTTATCCCCAGGGGTACAGGTCTGTGAATCACCAGGTTTACACACTTCACAGCACTCACCAAAGCACATACCCTCCCCAGTGTCCATAACCCCACCCCCTTCTCCAACCCCCCTCCCCCCAGCAACCCTCAGTTTGTTTTGTGAGATTAAGAGTCACTTATGGTTTGTCTCCCTCCCAATCCCAGCTTGAGAGAATTTTAAGCAGACCCCGCACTGAGCACAGAGCCCAGAGCTGGGTGTGCCTGACCTCATGAGCCTGAGATAATGACCTGAGTTGAAATCAAGAGTCAGATGCTCAACTGACGAGTCCCCCAGACACCCCTCCATTTGGCATTTAAATTTTGCAGAACCCTAAATTACATCCATACGTAATACATAGCCTCGATGTTTGACTACACACACAGAGAAAAATACACAAATACAATCCTTGGAAAACATAGTATTTCCCTCTCGGTGGGAATATTGCCACTGTGTCAATATGTAAATTGATGGTGTTAGTGCTGTCTTTTTAAAAAATTGTTTACCAAGCAAATGAATGAGGACAAAGATGAGCAGGAAATTAGCAATGTTTTAATGTATTAGAAATTGAACTTAGAATACACACTATTCTCAGATGAGTCATAATTTCCATGTTTTTCTCTCGTTTCTCCGGGGGTCACCCAAACCTAAATTTAAGTCTTAAAATACTGCAAAGAAAGGTTATGTTTGTAGTATTTCTAACTCATTGAAATTCATGGAAAGCTGAAGGATTTGTAGATTTACAGAACCATTTCTTAAGTCTGAGGTCTCAAAATTTGGATAAACTTAGGCTTTGATTGTTTTAGAATCCTCCATGTTTTTGGAATGAGTAATTGTGTCGAAACCGTTATGTAAAAAATGTGTATCCCCGGGGTTCAAGTTGGTGAGCACTCTGGATGTTGATGGGGAGTATTTTTCACACTAGATTTGTTTTTTTGTTTGTTTGTTTTTGGTAAATTTTGCAAGAGAGAATAACTGTAAATAAGATGTACTCTAACAAGTTAGTAAAAGAAAACAAGTGAAATTGAATCAGAGGAAATGTTTCTTCTTGGAAAGCTGGACTCATTTCCTGGATTACAGTGAAATAGGTACAGTATCAGTAACGTTATACATTTTGAACGATGTTACTTTCTCTACCTAGATCCTAAATAGGGTCGCTTCTGAGTTAAAATCCTGAGGTATAATGTGAGAGATGGTGAGGAGTAGTTAATTATGATGAACCAACCCATTTGCAGTATTTGCTCGGCCAGAATCGAGCCAGTAAGATGCAGACGTCCCCAGCCTGTGGCCTGCTGTGGGCTTAATGCCCATCCAGGCTGCACATACTGGCCGCCACTGGCTGGGGACCAGCAAGGCTGGGACAGCTCTCGTTCAGGGGACATGCTTTGTGGTCAGGACACTCCAGAAATCAAAACACGCCAGAACTTTACTTATTAGGCTCAGTTGACAATGGTTTGATCCAAGTAGGCAAAAAGGAATATTAATGAAAATAGCAACAGAACCAACACATTCAATGTGTTGTATATACAATGTGTTTGTACCATGTGCACTACTATATATAATGTATTATATGCAACATATATTACTGTATCATATATCATAGCCCTATACATACTATACTATATTATACTATAAGATATATACACATTCTATATAATATATAGAATATCATGATACAGAGTATCATAATATATAACATAATAATAGATAATATATAACATGTAATATATATGTATTATGTATATTATAGACATATATGATAATATATAATATACAATATAATTATGTACATATATAGTAATAGAAATTATTAATTATATACATGTACATATATAATGATGTATATGTAATATATCGTCTACATAGCATATAATAACATACGTGATACATGTAATAGATGCCTTTATTTGTTTAAAACTTTAGTGCTCACACTAAAAAGTGTGTGCATATAAACTAGCTTCAGAAGAAATCCTGTTAACCAGCCAAGAACGACACAAGGGATCGTGGGAGCAACAGGCGCGCTGGGAAATTGTGGCGCGCGGATGTCCTGCGTCTTCATTCCCCTCCTGGTGAATCTCCTTTGGAGAATCCCTACCCAAATACGAGCTGTGGCTTGTTAACCACTTTCTGGGATATTTCTTTCTCTAAACTATCACTTCGGCCTCGGAAGTGAAGGGTACACAGGGTTAATTCGGAGTTCCGTGATGCCAGCTCACTCTTCCTCCCAGCCCGGCCGTGACCTGGGGCGCTCCGACCGCGGCCCGGGCCTTCGTGGCTCCTCCGGCACGTCTGGCCAGCACCTGCTCACGGGCTCGCTGCCACTTCCAGTCCTTGCACGTCCACGTGCGCGCCAGGCATTCATGGCATTATCAATCCGGGCACGTGTTCGTGTCTGACTCTTAAAATAATTCAGCGGAGTATGGCGCGAGGAGCCAGGACACGGGTTCTGTGGGTTCTGGGAGGGAGACAGCAGAGCCGGGAGGTGCTCCCGAGTGGGGCAAGCGCTTCTGACCTCTGCAGTCACGCAGGCTGGCTAGCCCGTGGGCCCGGTCAGCATTCGGGGGGTGGCGGCCTCGGGCAGGAGAGCGCCCGGCCTCCCACCAGGGCCGCCTCCTGCACACACCAAGGGGAAGGACCTCCTGCAGCGGTGGGAGAGTTAGAACCCGTGGAGCTTCTCTCCCTGGAAGGAAACCCCAGGACCAGGGCAAGGATCTCCACTTAAGAAAAAGGGAGTGCTAAGTTAAGAGTTGATTGGCTTGAGGGGCGCCTTGGAGGGCTCAGGTGGTTGGGCAACTGCCTTCGGTTCAGGTCACGATCCAAGGATCAAGCCCCGCATCAGGCTCCGTGCTCAGCCTCTCCCTCTGCTGCTCCCCCTGCTTGTGCTCTCTTCTCTCTCTGTAGAATAAATAAATAAAATCTTAAAGAAAAAAAAAAAAGGTCGATTGGCTTGAAAGAGCCAAGGCCTATCTGATGCAAGAAAGCAGGTAGGCTCCAAGACTCCTGTGCTGCGTGGTTTGGGTCTTTTTTGTCCATTATTTTCGAAAGGATATGATGGTCACTAGACATGCAGGGGACCCCTGTGGTCTGGGAGTCCGTGGCCTCAACTCCCCTCTACATTGTCACTGACACCCCATGACCAATGTCGGCATAGAGATCCCATGTTTGAACCACACGGAGGTCCCTCTGTAGATTCTTGTAACCTCGCATGTAGGAAATTGGCAACTGTGAAGCCCACGGGGGACACTGCCTTGATTCCATCCTTCCCTGCCCATCCAAAGCTGGGTGGGAGCTCCCTTCCTGGGGACACAGCCCTTCTTCTCCCGGAGGAGAAGGCTTCCATCAGACGCTTCATTAATCACAGTCAGACCAAATCCTCGACTTACTCTTCTCAGGAGGCCTTGAGATGGTTCCCAGCGTCCCTTTCCCGCAGGGAGTTAGCTTCACTGATCAGGAAACCGCAGTACCCTACAGCTTCTGGATCCTCCTGCTTCCCGAGTGCGCTACCCCGTGAGAGCAGCTGTGATGTGCGAACGCTTGGGGACGGTCTCCTCCCGTGCCTCCGTCTGTGTGTCTTCCTGTAGCTCTACGTAGGTTCCTTTCCAGGTCCCCCCACTGTATTCCAGAACATCACCTCAAGCATCCCCCCACCTGTGGGACATAGAAAGGAATCTGGATAAAGTTCCTCCATACCTCCGACCCCCGTGAATTATTTTGCCTCATCATTGTAGAAAGCCTTCTCTGGTTCGTGATACGGGTTGGCTGTGTCTAGTGGAACATTCCAAAAGAAAAGGCTTGCTCTGAAGTATCTCCTGTTCATTTACTTAATAAAATCACAAACCTTTTGAAAAAGTTAGTAGGGAGACACATTAAGTTTATCTTTCATTTGAAAAGGCCACAGGATGGACAGTGTTATGTTCGCCCACTACAAAATATTTCTTTTATTGTGTCAACATAAGTAAAATTGTCCCCAGCCCCCGTGGTATTATTACTTATCTTGGCGTAACAACCTTGTTACAATGTGCCATTTGTGGTGTCGGGAAAACACAGGTCCTTCTCTGGCCTCACCTTCCCTTAAAGAGTGTCGTGTCAGGAGAATACATCACCACCCCGGGAAGAACGGCTGGAGGTCCCAAGACGTGGTGCTCACAAGGCATATTTCTGAGACTCCTGAGACTCCTCAAACACCCAGCTGGGACCGAAATTAAAAGCGTCTCAAGACGAGAGTGCTCTCTCCTGCCGGCGGGACCAGGGCGGTAGTGGGCTGCCTTCTAGGAGGGGCGTGACAGGGCCTGGGAGATGGGGCCAGGGGCCAGGAACTGAGGGACGTCTTGCCTTTTTGAAAGCCGGAGGATGGTTACCCGACCCTTTCTGGCTCCTCACACATTCCCACGCTGGACCTCTCCTTCCGCAGAACTCGGGGGGAGGAAGGTGTGCAGGCTTTCCTTCCCCACGTGTCACCCATGCTTGGGGCAGTCCCTTCGACACGGGCTCCACACACAGGGCCCTGGCCCCCCACGGCTTCCCAGGTGTGATTCTGGGGCAGGATTTCTCTGGGTTGAAGGCAGAGATGGACTCAAGCATGGGACAGTGCCTCGAGGACTTGCAGACACTTTCATTACTCACTTTCTATAATTTTTAATCAAGACACAGGCTCTAAACAGCACCTCATTTTTGTACAGGAATCTTCCTTGTGATTCTGAAATGAGCTAAATGCTGGCGATTCTAGCTGAAGTCGAATGAATAATAAATACCTTGATTTAAAGAAAATGATAAAGTGATTTTTGCAGCTCCTAAACGTGGACCTGCTTCATAATGCGACACTTGAGACTGAACGGGCGGCGTTAAATTTCCTGGGACTGCTTGTTCCTAACGTGGTTCCTTCACCAGAGTTTCGGTGCGGACTCGGCTGCTTGCCGACGTTCTTGAACAGCGGAGGGGGTGGGGACCTTTGGGACGGTTCCCCACATGTCTCGGATGCTGAAACCTGCCGCTGATCTCACTCGCTTCGTCACGCCTTCTGAATCCTGGGGCCGACGCAGAAACGGAACCCGTGGACGGTATTCCTTTTCACCGTTCGACACGCCCTGAGGACAAACAGATGGAGAGTGAAAGGTTGGCGGGTGGAGGGGAAGAGGCCGGGCTGTGTGGTGTGGACAGCGCACTTTATTTATCTACACCCGCACTGATTTGTTCCTGCCTTCATTTGTTCGTTCATTCATTCATTTGCGTCCGCTTGTTCTGAAATCCACACTTCTGGGCAGCACAATTTGGCATGCAAATGTATGCGGTAGATAAATGGAGTTTTGAGCATACATATGGAGATTTGGGGGTTTGCACTGAGCGTTCGGCTTCTTAAATATGCTTATGCTGTATTGCGTTCTTACAATATTTTAGTTGAGCTAAACATAAACATTTAAAGACTTTATGATTAGTTACTTTCGGCTTCAGTGACTTATAGAAACTTTGGAAGAGCTCCCCCCTCATGTCTTCAGATGCCCAAACCAACATTTGACTCATTTTCATCCTGAGTCCTTGAGTATCGAAGCTTGCTCCTCCCGATTCCACCAGGAGCTTTGGTTGGAGTCCAGGGTCGTCTGAGGATAATGAGAGGACTCCATGTTGTCCATGCAGTGCCTGACACAGCAGGAATGGCTGCTTGGCTAAAATCCCCCAAACCTCGGTGGGTGTGGCTGGATGGAAGGCTTCCTGGCTGATGGTGATTTGTCTGTGGAGACGGAGGGTTCGGAAGAGGTGCAGATAGACAGCATGTTGGGAAGCCGGGATACGGTCCAGTCTCTTCCATTGAATTTTGGTTCGGTGACCTTGGGTGTTCTGAAGAGTGCCAAATAGAGGAAATATGTTGTTCTTTAGAAATAGGAACGTCGCTCTTCATGTACGCTTCCAGACCTGAGAGGGGTTTTCTCTTTGCTCAGAGGCTTTGCAATAAGTGGGTGACCGTGGATTCGCATCAATCGGTCTCCATCCTCTGTCCCATATCCTCTGTGTGGATACGTCCGAGACGCCCTTGCAGAGAGCCCAACTAGTTGAGAGTGTCGTGTGTGCTCCTTGATGGTTGCAAAAATGAGGTCCCCATGGCTTAGACACCGTATTTCCCAGGAAGTAGGGGCTCCTTGACGAAAAACTCACATGGAGGACACCAGCTCTGTGGACAGGTGAGTGTGAGGTGGCTGGAGGGGTTCTGGCTATGAGGAGGATTGCATCGGTGATCAGA
Source organism: Mustela nivalis (assembly GCF_964662115.1). Lineage (NCBI taxonomy): Eukaryota > Metazoa > Chordata > Mammalia > Carnivora > Mustelidae > Mustela > Mustela nivalis. Next base: position 85,925,177 of record NC_139034.1, read on the forward strand.
GAGCTGGTGCTCTCAGCAGGGAAAGGGATAGGTTAGGGGAACAGGTGGGAGAATGGGGTGAAATTGGGATGAAGGCTTTCGGCTTTAAAAATGAAAGCATCTATCCCTCACTGGAAGGTAGGTAAGGACTCACCACCCTGGGAAATGCTGGGTCTGTCCTTCCATCCATAGATTGATATGGAGAGAGAAAAAAAAGGTTGTTGAGAAGCAATCAGTTGGAAAACTTCTCACACTATCAAATGTCCCCTTTCCCACCCAGGACATGTATAGTGTGGGTTTGAATTATACACAGAGGTGTTGCACAGATACACCAGTGAGAGGAGAAGCTCTACTCTTTTAGAGAGAAGTTGAAATTTTCTTTAACATTATTCTCTTTTTCTTTTCCTTTGAATTCACATATCAATTCGATGGTTTGGTTCCCAAAACCATCAGTAGTATATTTTCTGCATCTCACCCTGCTTCTAAATTCACACATTTTCATAGTAAGGAAAAAGCATTTTGTAAGGCAGCACGGAACATGCTAGATGTCCGGAAAGATTTCCATCAGCATGGTCACCAAATGCCTGTGTGCTTCCCAGCGGTCCGGCGGGGGTCACTGCAGAGGATGCCGGTGTCGCTGGTGGGGGCGGCTTCCCCGAGTGTCACCGCTGACGACACGCTCTCTGAAATGAGAAGAGAGGAGCAGGTCTAGTGGGGCCTAAGTTTGAGGTGCTGTTGTGATGCCTGGTGATCGCCGGTGAGTCCATTCTGCTCCAGCCCAGGACGTGAGCGTCCCAACCAGCATAGGAGATCTGCAGTAGGATCGTAACAAGCAAGTTGACGTTCATCGTCAGAAACACCGAGCTCCTTCATCAGAGGAGATGTGCTATTCTTCCTTAATTAGAGAGAACAAATATTTCCTGTAGGGAAAATATAATTATAGCTTTGGAGAGTTCTGCAGGCTGGTTTAAAAAAGAAACCCATGTCAGCATTTTGGATAATGTCTGAAGACTCCCTCAGTGAGTGGCAGAGGAGGCTGATCTCTACCTGCATGCTCTGAAATGAGAATCCGGTGGATTAACGGGGTGGACAGGATATATGGCTTACATTTATTGGGGGGATTCTCCTGAGTTTTGTTCTGCTAAAGATTCAGTTCATGTACTATTAATTCTGAGTATTTTTTTGTGCATATGCACATGTTTGTTGGATTTCCAAGGATTTTAAGTAGAAAGTAATATTTTTCCCGTTTATATAGAATTTATAGGCAAGTTTGCTGCGATTACCATTTATCTCTCTGATCCAATCAGGTAGCACTTAATGTTCTTAAGAAATGTTATGTGACTTTTTGTAGGTCAGAGTCTCATTTGAGAATCCAGTGAATGGTGTAAACACACACACACACACACACACACACCCAGAGTCCCTCACGTAATTTCTGGTGATTGAAAGACCACACCCAGCAAAACAAAATCCATGTGCCTGGGCTGGAATACTTCCTTAATTTGTTGGTTAAAGAAATGAAAAAATTCTGAATTAATACCTTCAGTGTGGTTCTCAGTCTACCAGGAGTTCAAGAACTCCTGGATTTTTTAGTCCATTTTTTTGCGGTAATGATTTTGTTGAGATTTTTTTAAAATTAAAAATTATCTTTTAAAATTTTAGATGAAATGTATGATTTAAAAAAAAAATACCGTGAGGTACCATCTAATAGATGAGTAACAATTCTTCAAACACTAGTATGATAGTAAGCTTGTGACTGTTCTGGAAGGTTAGACATTATAGAGTCGATGTTTCACTGTAACCGCATATTTGTCAAGGGTCTCTCGTCCTTCAGGGACAGGGAGTCAGAAAGTCGGTGTACAAGGGGCTAGGGGGCCTGAACGCAGCTGAGGGCAGAGTGTCTTTCTGCTGCTCTGCAGACCAGCGTTCACCTTGCGGTTCATGCCTGCGTGTTTGCCCGAATCTCTACTCTCCCTACCAACCTATGACCAGTTCCAGGTCCCATCTCTAGGTCATTTGTTGGCTGCCGTACGCGGCGTTTGACATGACTTCCGCACCTCCTCCTTCTGATCCGCGTGAGGCATAAACCTAAATTCCAATCGGGTGTGTGTAATAATATCATTCTACCTTGTTCTTAAATTATTTAACCAGAGAACTTTTTTTTTTTTCCCTTTAAATGTCAGGTGCAACCCATGACTTTTTAAAAAGACTTTTAAAAGGCTATGGATGTAGCCATAATATTTATCAATGGTTCTTAGGGAAGTTAATTTGTTTTCTCTTTTGCAAGGGAACACGGTCAGTTTGGGGAGGCTGAGTCTTTGAGCTACAAGCTGGTAGAGTAGTCTTCTCCAGAGTGAGAGCCATTGGAGCACCCTGGGTGATGAGAATTGTGCATCCCAGGGACCTGAAAATCTCCAAAGGCTCCAGCAGGATCATGACCACGCCATGCTACCTACAGAAAGCTCTCCTCTGCTTTACCTGAGGGCTGGCCATCATTCCCTCCAACTGGAAGCTTACAGTAGGCTGTGCTTTCCTCCTTCCTGAGTCCAATGAGTAGGAAAGATTTTATTGAAAATAAGGGACAGATTTTTCAGAATATCTGCGCCACCCCCAAGTATGGAAGAGAACTTGTTCAATTATCACCGATCTCCAGATTTAAATGTTTTCTGCTCTTTGGGACTATCCATGTCCCTGACTAAAGGGTCTGTAGTGATTCTCAACAGTGTGGGGTGGGACAGGGCTCAGTGACAACTGCGGAGCAAAGGAGTATGAAAATAATTTAAATCTGTTTGCCGAACCACATGCATCTTCCCCACAATGCTCAAAGAATCATAGGGAAAGTGTGAAATGCTCCTCTGTTGTGGTGGTGATGGTGGTTGTGGTTTGGTTTGGTTTGGTTTGGTTTGGCTTGGTTTGGTGTTTTGTTTTGTTTTGTTTGTTGTTGTTGTTTTAGGCTGAAATAAGTGAAGAAACAATCTACATGGTGATAGAAAAGTGGAATAAGAAGAAAATATCTAGAAAGTCAATGTTTTTTCACTGTTATTTTGACAAATTAGTAATTTCCCCAAGAAAACATCTGACCAAATGATGGACTGAAACTCACTCGAGAATCCTAAGTAACATCTCATCCTCTTTCTCTCTCTCTCATTTATTACGTATTTTATAAATCCCTGTTAAAAGTTCAAAAAAGGTCATGGAGATTAGCTGTCCTTTATGGACACGAAGCTGGGAACAAAGTGAAACTTGCTTCTGAAGTAAGGATTGAAAGTGTAAATGAATTGATTCAAAACCAAATGTTTACTTACTAGTTTCAATTTTTTCCCTTAACAATTTATTGAAATGATTATAAAGATTTAAAGCTTTTGATGGATATTACAAATCAAAAAAGATGTCTGTAAGAATGATAACCTAAATTTCTAGACCATCAGTTGATCAGTAATGAAGAGTTGGTACAATGATATTTTGTGCATTACTTTATCAATTATAATGTAAAGTACTTAATTCTTAAAAATGAACTTACATTATTAATTCCCAAATGTCTCACAGAAATACTCAAACACCTGCTGTGCATTTGTGGGAAAGTGAAAATAGGTTTACCCTGTTTTTATTTTTTTTTCCCTCACTTAACATATGATATCTTTCTTCATTAATGGTCTTTTTTTGGAGATGGCAGATGTACTAATCAAGAAAAGTACAGAGGGGTACGGCCAAGGCCCTCACTTACCTACTATCTAGAATTAACACTGCTAACATTCGCCACTTCTTTTCAGATTTTTTTTTTTAAGGTTTATTTATTTATTTATTTAACAGGCAGAGATCACAAGTAGGCAGAGAGTCAGGCAGAGAGAGAGGAGGAAGCAGGCTCCCTGCTGAGCAGAGAGCCCGATGCGGGACTCGATCCCAGGACCCTGGGATCATGACCTGAGCCGAAGGCAGAGGCTTTAACCCACTGAGCCCCCCAGCCGCCCCCAGATTTTTATTTACATGGAAGAAAGAGGAAATTGCAGCTAAAAGCTCAAGTTCCTTACGTTTGCCAGCGCAGGTCTGTTCCTCCCCTTCCACCCCAGAGACGACAGTGTCATCAAGTTCGTGTAAATTTCCCACAATTTGTTTTTTTTTTTTTATTTGTTTAGATGTTGGTTTTTCATTACAAATCCATAACACCGTGAGCCATTAAGAATTGAAGAAATGCTATCATGCAGTATGTTTATGCTGCAGGCCCCTTTTTAATCCACACGGCTGGTGCGAGTTCTCTGTATTGGTACATAAAGAGCTAAGTCAGTCTTTTTAAGGGCCGCGTTAATTTCCTTCCATGACAAAAACCTCCGTCTTCTCATCTGCTTCTCTTCCGAGGGACACTGAGGTATCTTTTCATTTTTTCCTCTCAGTGATACAGTGCTGTATCCTTGTGCATGTCTCCTGAGATTCATGTTTAATATGTTCGTCCCGGTACATATTTAGTGGCAGGATTGTGGGGAGAGCATTAATTTGCATTTCCCTGATGACGCGTGAGGCTGACCGTGGCAGGTTCTGCACTGTCCCCTGGTGATGTCCCCGGAGAGATGTGCGGTGGGATTGGTTCAGGGACGCTCAGTTGTCTGACTCTAGGGCCCTATCGATGATGTCCTTCTCCTAATTCAAAGTCATCTTACATTATTTTCCTAAAACCCTTCGATTTCAGTACATCAGGAACTTGTTTATAGGAAGCACTAATATAATGTTATATTTTTAGTCAAATATTCCATGGTTCCTACTCCCAGTTATCTCCAATTAGTTAGAAATGTTTTTTCACCCCTCCTGATTTTTAATCTATTTCACTGAAACTGTATCAATAATATATTGTTTTAATAAGTAAGTTCTCATAATAACTTTTATTTTCTTACGTGGTTTGGTTATCACTGGATCTTTATTTTTGCATATGAATTTTATAATCACTTTGACTCAGTCCATAAAAAAGTTCTTTGGGGATTTTGACTAGAAATACATGTGTTGATTAATATGAGGAGAATTGGTTTCTTTAGATTATTAATTCTTTCCTTCCATAAATATGATCTATATTTTTATTCATGTTTTTTTCTTAAATAGTATTTGTATTTTTTACCAATTTCTTGAACATCTTTATTTGATTTTTTAATGTACTTTTTACATTTTGTTGTTATTTTTCTATTACATTTTAATTTGTTTATTGGGACTCTCAATCTTGCATTTCATATGTTGATCTTCTATCTAGAAACCCTGCTGATTTTTCTTATTAGTTCTAATAATTTTCCTGTGGAATATCTTACTATTTTATAAAGTAAATGATCATAATTACTTTTTTTTCTCTTGTCTCTCATGTCTCTTATTTCTTCTTTTATTGTTTTGGCTAGCACTGCCATACAACGTTGATAATTTGTGATGATAGCGGATATTCTTCTCTTATTTCCAAATTAATGTAATATCTCTAAATATTTGCCATCAAGTAATCTGCTTACTTCGGGTTCCAGGAGATAATCTTTCCTGATTGTTTTCAATCAAGGATGCTAAGTTTTATGTTTTTTCCTCTGTAGATTAAGATTACTATTACTCTCTCCTATTTTTTGCTTATGCAGCAATTCAAGTGATGTGTATTTTTTTATGTTGAATAATTCATTTATAACTTGAACTCTGTTTGGTCATGATGTCTTAGATTCCACTTTCTAGTCTTTATTAAGAATGTTTAGATTTACTTTCATTAGTGAGAAGAGATTCTATTTTTTTCCTTCTGATATAGTCCTTTGCTGTCAGGTTTATTGAAAGAGTAAATTGGGTAGCTTCCTCTGGTTCCTCCCCTCTATAAGGGTTTGAGCTAAATGAGGATGATAGACACCTTGAATGTCCGGGGCAAGTCTTTCTAAAATCTTTTGGGGAGATGGAGGTTGGATTGCCTTTTGAATGCTAATTATTTTAAAGTTTTTAGGTCTAATTGGATTGTTTTGTTTCTTTTTTGAGTCATTTTTCTTTTCTAGAAAATTGTCCATTTTAATATTTTAAATGTATTCACCAACTAAATCATAACTTTGTTTTATTATCCTTCAGTCTCTCCTGTAGCTGTAGTTTGACAATACTGACATTCCTCATGTTGATGTCTTTGCCCCAGTATCACTGATGAATCATGTTTGAAGCTTGCCTGTAAGAATTATCTTAAAAAATTATTTTTTTTTCATTTCTCAAGTTAATAATACTTCTTTTACTAGGTCCTGAAATCTCTTTATATCCCTATTTCAACTTTCTTGGAATTTTGCTCTTTTTTTTTTCCTTACTTCCTGAGTGGAATGTACGTCTCTTATCTTTCGATGATTTTGCTGACCCTGAGTCTATAAAGATCCCCCAAGGACCTAGTAGCTTCCAGACGCTTACCATGTAATGCTCGCTTTGTTGTTTATTTCTAAATATTTTGTCTTTATGCTGTTTCACAGATAAAATAACAAACAGTTTGTCAGAAAAATAAATTTAACACACCATGTTTTTCCCTCCCTCATCCTAACTGGGAAGTTGTTTTTTTTTTCCCCCATTAAATAATGAGATTTCTTTGATTCTTATGAATATAGTATGAGTGACTTCTATTTCTGTATAGACTTATTTAAATCATGGTGCTATTGCCATGACAACCAAAACTACACAATTTAGCAAAATATCTGAGACAAACCTGCTTTCTAAATAATTCTCCTTCTGCTCCATTTCCTTACCAAAACACCCATATGTATAATGATTTCCTGAAGAGCTACGAACCTTTTCTCTGTAATTGTACACTTGTTTTTCATTATTTTTTGAGATCTTTTTTTTTAAATAGAAGGATCAAGAGGAATGAAAAATATTCCAGTTTTACCAAGGCATCATGTATATTACAATGCTCAGAAAGTAATTATAAATTACCACATAATAAATACAAAATAGTGGTTAAAATTTTACCACCCTTGTTATAAAAATTCGCATATGCTACAGACATAATGATGGTGGCATTTAAATATTAATCATGATAATGTGATAAATTGTTTCAAGAACAGCGCCCCTTATTGAACCAGTAAATAACTATGTACTTTTCCCTTAAGTACATGTTTTCGGGAGATGGTAGAAAGAATAGATTTGTCATAACTTTGAGAATATGACATTTTTAGTATCAAACAGGATTTTCCTTTTTGATAATGACTGTCGTATGATTTGCTAATATTATTGGAGACCCAAATAGATTCCCCAAAATGTGTAAGGAATTCAGTGATTTATAAGGCTAATGAGAAAACGTTTCAGCATTCTACTTCTCGAGCTCTTTCTTGAGCCCTGATTGCAGAGGCTAATGCTTGTATATTTTATACAAAAAATAAAATCCATTGCGTCGCTAACCATGCCTGCTCCCTTGTTTCAGTTCTAACTGGGGAGATGCACTTGGCTTCTTTTCAACCCTCTGCTAACCTGTCCTGCTGAATAGAGTTAACCGAATCTGTATTTATTCTGTTCTTCCTCGCCTGCCGTCAGAGCATCGTGGCAGGTCTGCCAGAATGAATAATGCCGTAGTGTTCGGAAGCGAGAGCAGAATGTCCCATTCTGGCTCCCAGCAACCCAGCCTCTCCCTGCAGGAAACACCAGGGAGGAAATGTCAGCACCACCATATAAATATCATTGGCCTTTTTCTGTAATAATTTTCGAGTTCAGGAGGATGTGCATTTTGCCATTTTTAGTTTTTTGTCGGCTCCATGCTTTTAACTTTTCTCACTTCACACACCGTCTTATTAAAAATATACTTCCAAGCCCGGCTTCTGCGTGAATGTGATACGTGATAAAGTACACTTATTTTTTTTTTTAAAAAGACACAATTATTGAGGTAATCATTTATGGGCTATTACCTATAAATGAGCTGGGCTTTAAGCTGAGGATTGTTGAAGTTCATACTGACATTAGCCACGAGGTAGGTAGGGTGGTCTCCCTGTGTTAGATAAAGAAACTGGAATTCAGAGAGGTTTAATAAGTGTCCTTGGTCACAGAGCTGGGAAGTGATGGACTTGATCTATGAACTCCAGTATGTCAGGATCAAAACCTGAGTTTTTTCCAAAAGGTCTCCCACATTGAAGACTGTCAGAAGAGTGATAAGAAAATACAATTTTAAGACTTAATTTTTAAATTAACCTTTTGAAATACAGATGATTTCTTTATTTCTAATAAAATTATGGAAGTTTAAAATAGCCATGTATGGACATGTTCCCAAGAGCCAGACTGTTTACTCCCTTTTTGTATCTGGGCTTCTAGAATCCCGCACAATGCTTTGCAAAAGGGGGTGTTGTGTATATATTCACTGAAAAGTGAATGAGCTAGTAAATGAACTTGTTCGAAGTCACTCTTGAGAGAAGAGGCTTTGGTAGATAGCAAAGATGGCCCTACTTCTTTATTCTTGTCTGTGTCCCTGACTTTCAACACTTCTCTTATCCAGGGTCAAGTCCATTTCCCCTCCCTTTGAATCTGAGCTCTGCTGTGACTGGCTCTAGCCCAGAGAACACAGTACAAATGACAGTACACCGATTCTGAGCCCTGATGCGAGTCTGTGTTCTCAGATCCTGGTCCCCGCCATGGGCCTGAGTCTGGGCTTGTGTGCGATGTGGGACGCTCTGTCACCCAGACAGGGGTGGGCCAAACCCTGGCCCTTGGGGGAGTTCATCCCACATCTGATGGAAGGCCTCGGTGACCAGAATAAGTACTTGCTGGTTTTAGTCATTTGTTTCGGGATATTCAGTTATCCAGCAACGTCTGCTTGCTACAAATCACCGTCCAATTAATTCAGTTGTTGGGGGTCCTCGTTTGAACCACAGACTTCGAGGACCCACATTGGAGGAGAAGTCCACTCTCCATTCAGGGGTGACTGTGGAAACGCTGAGATGCCCCCCACTTCCCAAACCCTTGATCCTCTCACCTTCTTGACCCCAAATCCCTAACCTTTGGGTAAGGAAGACTTAGTTTCTCAGGACTTCCTATTGCATTGCAAAAACATCCCAAAGTGCTCTTAGCAACCCTAAGTAGCCAGAACCTCGTAAGAAAGAAGGTAGGGGTGCCAAAATGTCACTAGGAAGGGAGAAAAGGACCATGTGAGAAGAATGTGAGGCTGTTGCCCACATGTGTCAGATCAGCACGTGGGCCCCATGGAGCCCACCATGTTGTGGGTCTGTTACGTCTTGGTGCAACGGGGGGAAATGGAAAAGCATGGTAAAGAGAAAACAGAGCAACATTTTGTCCTGTGGCTCTAGCTAGTGTGTTGAAATGCTACGTTATTATAGTAATTTTATTGTTTGTCTGGTTTTTAACTTTTTAAAAAGTGCAATAGGTATTATTTCTTCTTTGAAGGTTTGGTAGAAGGTTTGTTTTTTGGGAGGTTTTTGATCACGGCTTCAATGTTGCTACTAGATATTGGTCTACTCAGGTTGTCAATTTCTTCCTGGTTTTGGAAGTTTGTAATTTCCAGGAATGCATCCATTTCATCTAGGTTGCTTAGCTTGTTGGCATATAACTGTTGAAAATAATTTCAGATGATTGTTTCTATTTCCTTGGTGTTAGTTGTGATCTCTCCCTTTCATTCATAATTTTACTAATTTGGATCTTCTTTCTTTTTGGGAGATTAGTTTGGCCAGTAGTTTATCAGTCTTATTGATTCTTTCAAAAAACCAGCTTCTAATTTCACTGATGCATTCTACTGTATCTCTAGTTTGTATCTCATTGATCGCTGCTCTAATCTTGATTATTTCCCTTCTTGTGCATTGGGTTGGCTTAATTTGTTGTTGATTCTCTAGTTCTTTAAGGTGTAGAGACAGCTGGTGTATTCTGGATTTTTAAATTTTCTTTGAGGATAGGCTTGGATGGCTATGCATTTCCCCTTAGGGCCATCTTTGCTGTATCCCATAGGTTTTGGACTGAAGTGTCTTCATTCTCATTGGTTTCCAAGAATTGTTTAAGTTCTTCTTTGATCTCCTGGTTGATCGAAGCATTCTTACGCAAGGTGGTCTTTAGCTTCCAGGTGTTTGAGTTCCTTCCAAACTTTTCCTTGTGATTGAGCTCCAGTTTCAAAGCATTGTGGTCTGAGAGTACACAGGGAATAATCTCAATCTTTTGGTATTGGTTGAACCCTGATTTGTGACCCAGTATGTGGTCTATTCTGGAGAAGATTCCACGTGCACGCTAGAAGAATAAGTATTCTGTTGTTTTAGGGTAGAATGTTCTGTATATATCTATGAGGTCCATCTGGTCCAATGTGTCACTCAATGCCCTTGTTTCTTTATTGGTTTTCTGTTTGGATGATCTGTCTATTACTGAGAGTGGCATTTTAAGATCCCCTACTATTAATGTATCCATATCAGTCTGACTCTTTATCTTGATTAACAGTTCTCTTATGTAATGGGCTGCTCCCATATTGGGGGCATAAATATTTACAATTGTTAGATATTCTTGGTGGATAGACCCTTTAAGAATGATGTAGTATCTCTGAGTACAGTATTTACTTTAAAATCTAATTTATCTGATATAATAATCACTATCCCAGCCTTCTTCTGAGGCCCACTGGCATGAAAAATGTTTCTCCATCCCTTCAATAAATGGTGCTGGGAGAATTGGACAGCGATGTGTAGAAGAATGAAACTCAACCATTCTTTTACACCATACACAAAGATAAACTCGAAATGGATAAAAGACCTCCACATGAGGCTGGAATCCATCAGAATCCTAGAGAACATAGGCAGAAACCTCTTTGACATCAACCACAGCAACTTCTTTCAAGATACATCTCCAAAGGCAAAGGAAACAAAAGTGAAAATGAATTTTTGGGACTTCATAAAGATCAAAAGCTTCTGCACAGCAAAGGAAATAGTCAACAAAACAAAGAGGCAGCCCACAGAATGGGAGAAGATATTTGCAAATGACAGTACAGAAAAAAGGCGGATATCCAAGATCTATAAAGGACTCCTCAAACTCAACACACACAAAACAGATAACCATGTCAAAAAATGGACAAAAGACATGAACAGACACTTCTCCAATGAAGACATACAAATTGCTAATAGACACATGAAAAAATGTTCATCATCACTAGCCATCAGGGAGATTCAAATCAAAGCCACATTGAGATACCACCATACACCAGTCAGAATGGCCAAAATTAATGAGACAGGAAACAATGTGTGTTGGAAAGGATGTGGAGAAAAGGGAACCTTTCTGTTGGTGGGAATGCAAGTTGGTGCAGCCACTTTGGAGAACAGTGTGGAGATTCCTTAAGAAATTAAAAATAGAGCTTCCCTATGATCCTGCAATTGCATTACTGGGTATTTACCCCAAAGATACAGACGTAGTGAAAAGAAGGGCCATCTGCACCCCAATGTTTAGCAGCACTGGCCAAACCATGGAAAGAACCAAGATGCCCTTCAGTGGACAAATGGATAAGGAAGATGTGTCCATATATACAATGGAGTATGATGCCTCCATCAGAAAGGATGAATACCCAACTTTTGTAGCAACATGGACAGGACTGGAGGAGATTATGCTGAGTGAAAGAAGTCAAGCAGAGAGAGTCAATTGTCATATGGTTTCACTTACTTGTGGAGCATAACAAATAGCATGGAGGACATGGGGAGTTAGAGAGGAGAAGGGAGTTGGGGGAAATTGGAAGGGGAGGTGAACCATGAGAATACTGTTGACTCTGAGAAACAATCTGAGGGTTTTGGAGGGGTGGGGCGGGGTGGGAGTTTGGGTGAGCCTGGTGGTGGGTATTATGGAGGGCACATATTGCATGGAGCACTGGGTGTGGTGCATAAACAATGAATTCTGGAACACTGAAAAGAAATTTTAAAAATTAATTAAAAATTTTTTAGAAGTGTAACAGGAAGCAAGATATCTGGATTCCTATTCTGAGCCTGACACTTAACACTGAAGAAATATTCAGTGAAAACTGTCATGAATTATGAAACTGAATTTTATCAGTCCCTAAAATTGTAATGACTCTATTTCATGTGCCAGCAAATGGAGGTTTGGCCTCCATGAGTCTCTGGCTTGTTTCTGGTTTTAGGACCTAGGAGTCTCTGATTCCCAGTCAGGGTAAGTGGGGAAACAACAGTGATACCCAAATATTTGGTCGCTATTAGAATATATTTTGCTGGACAGATTGGATCTGTTGGTAAGTTGTGGACCCCAGGACATGGTTTTCAGGGTGGCTAATGTCGAAATGGTTTTATGTTACATGTTTTAATTTTTGTTGGTGTTTTGTTTGTTTGTTTGTTCATTTGTTTTATTTTTTTTTTAATTTTTTCAGTATTCCAAGATTCATTGTTTATGCACCACACCCCGTGCTCCATGCAATCCGTGCCCTCCGTAATGCCCACCACCAGGCTCACCCATCTCCTCCCCTTCCCCTCCAAAACCCTCCAGTTTGTTTCTCAGAGTCCAAAGTCGCTCCTGCTTTGTCTCCCCCTCCGATTTCCCCCCAATTCACTTTTTCTTTCCTTCTAACATCCTCCATGTTATTCCTAATGCTCCACAAATAAGTGAAACCATATGATAATTGACTCTCTCTGCTTGACTTATTTCACTCAGCATAATCTCTTCCAGTCCTGTCCATGTTGATACAAAAGTTGGGTATCATCCTAATGGCTGTGTAATATTCCATGGTATATATCGACCACATGTTATTTGATTTTTGTTTTGACAAATTAAAAAAAAAACCCTTTTCTATTGGTATTCTACAGATTGCCAGTAATAGATGCATTTTTAAAAAATCAAAAATCAAAAAATCAAAAATAAGCACATCTCAGTGCCAAAGACTAAATCTGAACAATTATAATTACCAAAATTGTCATGACTTAGCCTGGTTTGAAGTACGGAAACAAACACAAAATATGCTGTTGACTCTTTTCTCCGTCCTCCCCTCTCTCCCCTCGTCTCCCTTGTCACTCTATCTTTTGTCTCTCCCTGAGCCTTAAGTCAGAACCACAGAAGGAATCAGGAAATTCCCACTAGGATGGTGTTTCCTAGAGAATGTTCTGTAGAATAGTAGTCCAAGAAGCTCGTAAAACAAATAAAAGGTTTTCCAGAAAGGGTTTTTATGTGGTCGGGAAAGGTTGTGTGTTCTCTTGGGCAGGCACAAAACACAGTGTTCTGAGGAGCTTTGGGCAAGAGCAAAGAGCATCCTGGTTTAGTTGATTATGGGACAGAGGACACACCTGAGAAACTCAGGAGAAACCAATTTAAAAAACTGAAGTAGCTCAAGAGCGCAAAGCTACCTGTCTCTGTTCACTCAGGTCTCCTTCAAGTGTTAGTATGCCAAGAACTCACTGTTCCTAAAATGGAGGCTGACTTCTCCCAAACCCTTGCTTCCCAAGTCCACGCTATGGTGTCTCCCATCCTTGATGGCTGGCAGGCTGACACGCATGGTGAGATGTCGCTCCGTGGCCCAGTTAGAGATTGAAATCACGAGGAGCTAGCTGCAGACCTCTCTTCAACTCGCCAAGTGGTGTTGTGAGTCCTTCATTACCTCTCATTGTCGAGAGTTGACACAACTGTCTAGAGCATTCTTACTGTGCTGATCTAACATCAAGAGAAAGGAAAGTAGGGTTCATCAGCCAGGAGGGCTAGTTGCTCTAGGAATTCCCCTAAATACCCACAAAGTTGAACAGCCAGTCCTTAAGACTTAGCAGCTCCACAGGGTCTTACGTGATGCTTAATCACAGAAGCTGTCCTGCACTTGCATATTCACTGCTTGGCACCGTGATGGGTGAGCTCAGAATCGGCCCTCCCCTACACAAATGAGGCTAAAATGTGTCAAATTCAGTGGATCCTTGAGTCTTACTAGAACTGGTAGTACCGTCATCGAGATCAGAATTTCAAAAGCTGCAGATTCCTGGCACCTGTAAATACTCATGCTCCTGACCTCAGTGAGCTCACCTCCTCCAGTAGCTCTAGTCTAACAAGTCCAAGCTCCAGAGAAGGGCTAGGTCCCCACTGACAGTCTAGACTTGCAGTGTGCACCTGCTAGCACTTGTCCATCCATTCATGTAGGACAGTCTCGGGGGGACCCCTTTCCCACAATTAGTTATTGTACCTCTTCTTTGAAGATCACGAATGCTGCAGATGAAGGAGTTGGTGGCATCTGGAACTACTCCCACCCGACCCCCCCCCCCAGGATTACCCACCCCTACTGGGAATGCTGACTTGACTCTGCCTTCCCGAACAGACTCACTCATGGGGTCACACGACTTGGGTTTCCCTGTGTTTCATCCTGAGGACTCTCTGACTGATCTTGGGCGTGTATCAGACTCAGTATCACCCCTGTGAACCTCAGGTTTGTCAAAAGCCAACATGAATGCTGCAAACACACCTTCAGAGCTCACTCTTCTCCCAAGACTGTCCTCTCTCTGATGGGCATGGTGTGCATCTCCCAAACCACTGGGTCACAATCTCCAATTAATGGACACGGACTGAAAGGGAAGGAGAGGTATTCATCTTGTTGCAAGACCGGAGAAAACATTTCCTTGAAAAGACAAATCAGCTACAGAATTTCTGCATCCTCAAGGGGGATTTTATTTTGCTACTTGCCAATTTACAAAAGATGGTCCAAATCCAATGATATGGGAGCCCAGTTTAGAGTCAAATGGCTTTAACACTTCTCATTATTGTGTGACCTAGATGATGATACTTGTTCACTGACTCTGAGAGCATAAACCCAAGGAATGTACAGCTGTGTTAACTTCATCTTTAGTTGTTTCATTTTACTTCTTCAGAAAGCTTTTGAGCACAGTGTGCATCCCTTGTTGAATTCGCGCACCGAAAGAAATACATCAGCCTTCCTTATGCCAACGTGCATCAACAGTGAGATTTCCCAAGATTGTCTCTGACTCAGTTGTTTAGATAATCGGCATTTTTGTTGGAAGGGCTAAAGTCACTGGTCTGAAAGCATCCCTAAGAAATGCAGCTCAGCTTTCAAAGGGCAGTAGGTCATTGTCCAGAGAGTCAACAGGTAAGGAAGGGAAATATTAATCTCAAATATAAATGGAAACAATAATGGGATAAATATGACTAATTCAACGGCTTAAAGAGTATGTATTTCCATCTCTTCCTTAACCTGTGGGCCACCCAAGCCTTTGTAATTATCTTCCCACCGATGTCTATATTCATAAATGGGACCTGAGCCTCCTTGGAGCAGGCAAAGTCTACCAGGAGAAGGGGCACTGTTCTACTTTCGCGTTAGCCCTGGTAGGACCACAGAAAACGTACATTTGAACACTATCGTCTGACAGACATTCACCAGGTAATCTCTCTGTCCTCACACATAGTCACGATCCTTGTGCACACATTTCTTTCCTGTCCTTTTGAAGTAGAACGCAGCCAATGTGTCCATATTCTAGATACAGCTCGGCAGATGGGACTCGTGCGACGTGTCCATGCGACCTGCACACGGACGGGTGCGTGGGTCTCTGCTGCACTCTGGCAGGTGTCCATCATGCCCTCCTTCTGTTTTGTTGTGTTTTATTTTCTGCTCAGTGTCAGCAGAAGGACATGCACAATGTTGAGTACGTGGTGGTACCTCCTCCTTCTATCCCTGAGGCGTATTTCTCTGTAAACATATGTGTGGACAGAGCACTCGTGACTTACATGTTCTACGGTTGGTGGGCACTTGGGGTGTCTCTAGTTTTTGACTCTATGAATAAAGCAGCCACGAACAATCTTGTGCCAGTCTTTAAGTGGACACATGCCTTCATCCCCCCACTGAGCCCCCACAGGAGGAATTGTGGGTAGTTCAGTGGGCTTGTGTTTAGCTGTGATAGGTGAAGCCAAACCTCATTCTGGGTTTCAAATGTAAGCTACGCCCAGCCGCGTCTGAGATCCTAGTTTCTCCACAGTCAGTACACATCGTTTCTGTCTGGCTCCTTTCATGATGATGGCTCTCTATCCGAATTCCCCTCTTTCCTAACCTTTTAAGAACCGTTGACTCCGTGGAACAGCGAAGCCATAATTTGCGTAAATTGTCTGCTGCTGTTCTGTTACGAGGGTTGTTTCAGACTAGGAATATGAAAGTTCCTATGAGCTGAATATTACTTATGGTCTTAAGTAAATTATAGGGGGGTTGATTTGTGTTTCGAATGATGCTCCTGGTAACAAATCATGTGTGTCACAGTGACAAGTGCAGCTTATAAAGAAGGACCTGTGTTCATTAACAGTAGCAAGTGTTGATGCTTTTCAGCTCTAAGTGGTAACTGTTGCAGAGAAGGAGGGTTGTGTTATTTCTACTCTTATCACACCAGGGGAGGTTTCCTTTCCTGGCGCACGCAGGCTGGAATTAGACTTGCTCAGAGGACCAGCCACTCACTGGAGGTTTAGGTGGTGATCCACGGGGCTTGCTGGCACGGGGCTGATGTTAGCCTGCCTTCCAGTTCTGGGCCCATCTAATGCTGTTCTGCGCCTTTGAGAGACTTAAACCTTCACTGTCCTGGCTCAGTGTTCCCCTCCATAAAATGGAGCAGATCACTGCACGTACCTCATAGGGTGTTGTTAAGGCTGTATGAAATGAGACATTTCAGATGTTCTAATGGTGCTCGGCACACAGTTCTCCAAAAGACGGCAGCCCGGAGCTTTCCCCTCACCCCAAGACTTTGCAGTGTATCCAGTCTAATTAACTGCAATTTTCACCTCAAGGGCCTCAGCTTTTTACTTCCCAGCTTCTGTTTCCAGTGGGAAGGAGCGCCAAGAAGGCTGCATTTCGGAGACACGGTGTGTGGTGTGCGCGGCCTTGCTAGACGAGAGGAGGCTGACAGTTGCTTTGATAACGTCCCTGGATGGGTGATGGGTGGGTGATGCTACCTAGTTCAGCTTGTCAGCAACCGCACACTCCTTCCCTGATTTCTGACATGTCTGCAAGAAATGATAAGCCTCGAGTACTTTTCTTTGGTCAAAGACCAAAAGGGACAAACACTGGAAACCATGCATCCTGGAGTGCCCACTCTGCATCTTCTCAGACTCGAGAGAACCCTGCAAGATTCAGATTAGCCAGCGCGCTGGCGGACTCAGCCCTTACCGTGTAGCACCTTGCCGATTATGTTCAGTAAATTCTTCAGCATGCTGGTGCTGCACTTGGTGGAGGCCATCCCAGGGCTAACATCTCCGGGGACTTCGCACCAGCTCCCTCCAAGACAGCGCCTCTCAGCCCGAGGGCAGGGTGTCTGGACGGCGGGATCGCTCTAGTGCGCTCTGCTTCCAGTCCTGCCCCGTCTGGGCTCGGGCAGGTCAACCATCAGCCGAAGAGGCCGATTCACGTCGGGCTCAGTCTAAGCCTGGGGTGCCCGGCAGGATTCGACTCTTTCCTAAACTGACTGACTATTTAAGCAGCTCCCTAGTTCATCTCCTTGCGTACGGATGACGGAGGACGAAAGCTGACATGCACATCCCCACGGACTTCTCTGCCCCCATGAAATCAGCACATCCGTGCTTCCGGCTGGACATTCTCTCTCCAGGGACCCCCCTCCCTTCCCATCTAATGCACATCGAGGGCAAAGACAAAACCAGACAATGCCATGGCGTTTAATGTTTTGTCTGATATAATGTGTTGCATTTTACTAATAAGTAAATGCAAGTGAGCCAGTTTTGTGAACCATCAGGAAAGCCCTCAGTGGAATTCTAAGGCAGAATATGATCAGACCGTCTCATTAATATGTTAATTTTGCCTGTGGGATTGATTCCCAGTGGATCCGATGACCTCTGTCTGCTGCTCCTTGCTAGAAATTGGATGTTGGGTTAAATGCCTGGTAATGCCAGTCAAGCTCTCACTGAGAGATCACAGCAATGCTGAGAGACACACAGAGTGGGCATTCTGTTGGCTACGAGTCCGTGTGACCGTCCGTGACAACCCGGATGTTCTAATAACAGACACAGGCTTCATTCAATCCTAGATGATGAAAGATTGTTGAAAAAAAATTATTAAACAAAAAAAAACTATCTGCTGATAGTTGCGAAATTAATCCTTACAATGCATTTGTTTTTCCCCGACATTGGTTTTTTCCTTTCTTTCCCTCTTCTTCTTTAATAATGTTTTTATTTTGTAACCATGTGTAGTTTGGAATCCAGCATCTGGGAAATATGGGGGGAAAAATCACTAAAAAAAAGTGACCCCTCCACCATTTATGCTCTCCTGAATTGCCCGTTAATCATCAACGTGCTCCAGTCTGAACCAGAATCTTGACAGCTGCTGCTCGCTCAAACAGGTCTGGGCGGCCCAGCGTCCTTCGTCTGCTTGTGGCTCGGAGAGTCACCATCCTCATGAGAAGGGGAAGGACCGGGTAGTGTGACATCGTGTCCTCCTTTGTTCTTGGCCTTTTCCTTAACTTCCTGCCACGTGATGTGCCGAACATATGGGGCCAGTGTTGCCCAGGCCAGGGCGGGATCAGGCAAGGAGTCAAGGTCAGAGTGGGAGGTTCTGGTATGGCTCTCCTGCCACAGCCCTGCTCCCCCCCAGCCCCACGGTCCCTGCTGCTCCACCGGCTCTCCTGCCATAGCCCTGCTCCCCCCCAGCGCCACGGTCCCTGCTGCTCCGCCGGCTGCTGTAAAACCAGAGCCCTTCTCTGCCTTCCTTGCCGTCCTCTCTTTGGCCTGAGGTCATGGCTGTCCCTTTCCCACCAACTCAGAAAATGCCCAGAAGGTGTTCCCTTGTATATATATTTTTAAATAAATGTTAATGGTAAAGAGTAATACCCAGGATAGAACATTTTAAAATTAAGAAATCACCTCTAGATCTAACATTCAAGACCTCTCCTGCCATCATGTGCTATAATTTTTCTGTGCCATGAATTTATTTTTTAACGTGGGTGCAATTATACTTTGTAACCGTAAGTATACCAATGGCATAAATGTTGTTTCCAGCTTTGTTTTTTGGCTTTGGTTGCTCAAGAATATTTCCCATGCCTTCATAGTTGTTTTATCAACATCAGTTAAATACTTACCGGTAATAAAAATACAGAAACCTTAGAAAAAGCAGACCAGTAAAAAGAAGTAAGCAAAAGCATTTCTATTTCCTTTTCTTGGACTGACTATACTCGTTTTGAAGACTTCTGAATATATAATTGGGGTTATTCTTTATATAGAACTTATGTGTTGCATTCTATTAACTTGATTCACTAAACTAACCCACTGCAGGATGCATGCGATTTAATTAACCATGTCTTTGGTGCGGGCATCGGCTGTTTCTTCCTGTTGTTGTTATTAGAATTAAGATAAGGATGAACATCCTTCTTCGTAAGTCTTTAATGGCATTTTTCATCGTCGTTTAGTATAGATTCCTGGATATGGAAATACTTGTTCAAATGATAGGAATTTTTCAAAGCTTTATGTTGCATAGCCAAATTATTTTTTAAGAAGTCTCCAACTTTATTATTTATTTAGTTAGTTAGTTAAACTCTACCCCACCCCCAGCATGGGGCTCGAACTCATGACCCGAGAGGAAGAGTCACATGTGCGTTACTGACTGAGCCAGCCAGGCACGCCCAGACGCTTCAGGTTCAGACTCCCAACGAAAGGGCATAGGAATATCTTTCTCATCCTCATTTTTAAAAGTTTATTTCTTTAGTAACTGTAATCAGGTCGGCATTTATAATCTGCCCAAGCAACTTGCAGGGGCACCTGGGGGGCTCCGTTGTTCGAGTGTCTGACTCTTCCTTTCGGCTCAGCTCTGGATCTCAGGGTTGTGGGCTCAAGCCCCCCGTCGGGCTCTGTGTTCAGTGGCGAGTGCGCTGGAGATTCTCTACCCCCGCCCCCCCTTCTCTGAAATAAGTAATTAAGTAAAAATCCTTAGGAGAAAGAGAAGCAGCTGTCTACCAGCGATTGTCCTAGCCCTGTGTGTGCATCTCTTCTAATGCAGCAGCCAGCCAAGGGGACAAATATCACTTGCTGTCTCGCTTTACAGACGAGGAAACTGCAGCACGGGAAATGAAAGTAACTTGCCCAAAGTTGTCCACCTAAGCATTGTGTGAACCAGGATTTCTACTCTGGGATTCCTACCCTGGAGACTGTGCAGCTCCAAAACCTGACGAGCTTTGTCACCGAGCTCCTACAAGGGAAACAGTGCAGCTCACTACGTGGAAAACATGTGCACGCGCATGCACACACACACACACACACACACACACACTTAACACCTCAGCCCCCTCACCACTGAGTGACGGCACTACCTTGGGCACCTTGTGAGGTCACCATGGAGGAAGGAGGCACACGTGCGCCAATAGATTGGGGAAAAAATCTATGAAAATGAATGTGAGAACACATTCTAATGACCTCTAATAGTGTTTAGTTTTATTTATACAACTTAGTCCTGCAAAGAATTGGTGTTGTATCATCAGACTTTGCAACATTTTGATTTTTCTCAGACCTGAAAGCAGGAGAAAATGACCATATTTGTTTTCTTGTACATTTTAATAGTTTCTTGTGCCAACATTTTATTCTGGGATCTGTGTCGGGTTCATGTGGGCACACGGGGGGAGGGACAAAACTCACTGTTTTTTTGTCTAGAAAATTAAATCAATTACTTCGATGCCTCCGCTGCTTTGTGTTCCTTGCCTTGATAAGAAGGACTTCTAAAATGCTCTCCTTGCTGCTAAGGAAGCCCGTATGTGTACCGTCTTCAAGCAGTAATCTTAGAGACAGGATATCATAGAATAGTTACCTTTAAAAAAAAAAAATGAAACTAGTTATTTAAGTGACATAGTATATGCCCTAAAATATTACAGTTTTGCACAGGTACAAAAAGAGAGAATTTGTTGTCAGTTGCGCAGCTCGGACCAAACGAGTGGGGATCAAACTGTGGAAGTGTCCGTGTCACCCAGGCTGACAGTACGGAACCAGTCCGCAGGGACAGCGGGCCATCACCACCTGCAGAAATCAGGACAGCGGTCAGATCCCACTGGGGCTCTAGAGTCACCATGTGAGAGGGCTGGGTGTGTGCCTTTCAGGGGACTGGCATTCCAGAATCATCTGGGGCTTTCTTTGTAAGAAGCCCCCTCATGCCCTCTCCCGTGCGTGCTGCCCCCATTCCCTGCAGAATCTAGGCTGGTTTTCCACCTCCCTTCCTCACTTGCCCTGAGGGTCCTCGTCTGGCCAGACCTCCCAAGACGGCAGCCCAGGGCAGGAGAGATCGTTTATGCGGAAAGCAAGAGTATCACGAGGTACTCCTGTTGCTTGCTTGCAAGTTGACAGCCAAGTACTGTGTTCTTCTTTCTCCTGTATTTGCAAGAATTTCCTTAGGAAGGTCGTAGCATAATTTTTGCAGGTCGAAGTACACTTACGGATTTTTTGCTTCCTTTCAGCCCACAGACTTTGGATATTGGAATACTGGACATCTTCGGTTTTGAGGAATTTCAAAAGAATGAATTTGAACAAGTGAGTGTGTTTTTTTTTTTTTTTTGAAACTTTATTATAAACGTAAATGTGTTTTTTTCAACTAATAAGTCAACTATTTAATTCAATAAAGATTATTTGCATAATTACTTGCAAATGCAGAATTAAATTAAGTATTTTGCTATCCTGTTTTAAAATATTTATCCCTGGTTCCTGGATATATTCATCCTTATTATGACATCTGTAAACAATGGGCATAATCATTAAAAAAAAAAAAAAGAAGCACTTGTTTCAACGAGGTCAGAGAGACAGAAGGCATCACTGTGTGCAATCAGGGCAAAGGTCCTCAGAACATTGGCCAAAAATCAGAATGGAATTATGCATTATGCTAAAGACCGTTATCTGTGGGATCGTTTCTATGTGACATCCCTACATGTGATTATCGGAAACTTGTAAAAATAGACTCAAGAGGCACTGATTATTTTTAATCCATTTACAGTTTAGGGCACTCTGAAAAATGCTAGTTCTTTTTTTAAGGATCTCCATAGTAATGTATGAATCATTTAATCGAAGTAAGTATATCTAAAAATTAAGTGTTGAAGAACAGAGTAGAAATAGAACTTGCCCCAGCCGGCAGAGAAGGAGAGGCGAGCCTGTGCAGAGGTGGGGTGGGGGGAGAGAAAAACCAGGCTGTGTTACAGCATAGGAACAGCCCCAACTGTGCCCTGGTTAGGGAGCACTCTTTATAATATCACTTGTTCGGCTTTGGTTTTTTAAGGGAGATAGCGTGGTGGTGAATGTCAGCAGATGCGAGTTGGAGACCTCAGTCCTGTGACTTTCACGAGCAGGGCTGTCTTGGTCCAGAACAAACATCCCTAACGATCCTGGGCTTCCTAGTCTATAAAGCTGGGATCCTGAGAGGCTGCAGCACTGTGGGATTCAACAAGATGTCTGTCCTAAGGGGTCCGGGGTCATTTAGCTCCCATCCACGTGTGAGAAATAGTGGCGAACCACTGCTGCTGTTATAAATGAGGGCACTTGAAAACCTTCTAAAATTCAGCTTTTTTTTTTTTTTTTTTTTTTTTTTTTTTTTTTTACTTAAAAGTGGTGCAGCATCTTGTGAGTAAATCCTAAATCATGTTGACTCACCTAATCCAGGGTGAGTCATCATGAATCATGTTCTTTACAAAACTTTTGAAAAGTCTGCTATGAAATCAGACGAGGAGGACCACAGAGTTCTGCTCCTTTCAGATTTCTGTATCCGTGGGCGTGTGGGAGCAGGAGGACTGTGGCTTTATTTATTCATCACCTACTCTAAGGAAACTGGTGGGGAACAGAGGCAGAGGGTGGTTAGAGGCCCGACTGGTGAAATGGTACCAAGAGACGTGGGTCTGCCAGCCTTGACCGAGATGCAGCTCTCCCACGAGAACTTGAAGGTCGTCTGGCCAGCAGTATTGATCTCTGACATGGTTGCATAGAAACATACAGGCTCTCCTGTCCCTAATGAGACTCCATGGTTTGTCCATCTCCTGGCAAGCGACGTGTAGAAACCGCCAGTGCGGTGGGGGCCTGTCTCAGCCTCTCCAAAGCCAGGCTCCCACACCTGCTCCACACCCCACTCCCTGATCTGTCCAGCCTGAGCTGATGATTGGGATGGACAAAACCTGTCTGTTATTTCCTTATTAATTACTATAATTACCTATAGCCTTCCTTCTTTCTTTTGGCTAAATATTTGAATTATGTATTTTAGAATATATATTTATATACTCTCACAAATAATATATACTATACATAACATAGTATGTAATACACATAAATAATGTATATAGTTATATATAATATGTATTATATATAATATATAGTATATATAATTATATACATAATAATATATACTCTCCCATGCTGAGAATTGCACAGAACAAGGAATGTTTTCAGATCTAAAGAATGAGTCTCTATTAAATACCAAAAGGTAGTTTTAGATGCTTCTGAGTAAAATCTCAAGATCAATTCTTAGGTTTAAATGATAAAAAAAAAAAAAAGAGAGAGAGAGATTGTAAAAAAAAAAACAACCTGTACCTTTTTCTTAGGTTGGTTTGGCTGTTGTATACAATGGTAACTAGGAGCCATTTAGAAGAATGAAATTATTTTCTCTGTGATGAGTCCCAATCTGAGCTTACAGTGGGTTTAGCAAATTTCTAGATTTGCATGTGAACTTACACAGAGGTTTGGTATGAATGTGGCATCTTAGATTCTTGACTTGCTCATAGGATGTGAACATCTTCATTTTATATTCCACTGCAAACTTTCAGCAAAATGTTTAACAAATCAATCCTGTATTCTGGGTCAAACCCAGGAGAATATCCGTGCCTTCATAAGTATTTATTTTATTCTGTTTTGAGCTTTTGACCCATCTGTCAGCTCTTTGCTGGAATGGTAACTCCTGCAGTATTGAGCTGTGTCTGGTATAGCATTTTGTATACAATAGAAGCTTAACAAATACAGTTTCAATTGAAAGCTCGAGAATGAGTTCATAAGAAAACGTCTTCATAGTGAATCTCCTAGTGATTTCCTTGCTCAAGAATAAACATATGTATTTCAACTGTTCTTGCATAGGAAGCCTGACAAAATGTTTAGAACAGGGACAGTGGAAAGAGATATGAAGAAAAACTTCAAAACCTCAGCTTCTCCAACCTCCGTGTCCGCAGGTAGCTCTAAAAAGATTAGATGGGACTCTGTGGATCTTTAGAGGAGAATTCGTTTCAGCTAAGAGAAATGCTAATCCTGTTTTCATTGACTTTTAATGATTTGTTTCTCTATTTTACATATTATAATAATAGAGAAATAAATATTTCTCTATTTTACATATTATAATAAAGACCATATTTAGAGTAAAATATAGAATATATAACTACATAAATATATAAATAGTTTTACTAAACTATATATAGTTGAAAGGTTCAGTGGGGGGGTGGTCATCCTAAGTCATTGGAGTCCCAAAGTCCAATATGGAAGGCTGTGACTCTACCACCCTCATTATTTAAATACTTACATTATTACCAGCTCACTCTCTGCTACGTAGTACCTGCATTGTATGAACCCTGTTTCCTTCACCACGTAGAGTTTGTCTCTAGCTCTGTAAAAATATCTCCTAAAGCATCCAGGGAGAAGCTCTCCAGCCGAGCCTCAGGCATCAAGCAGGTGGCGAATTCCAAGTTTGTAGTGCTCAGGAAGCGGAAAGATAGTGAACGAGACGGGGTATCCCTTACACATCCCAGCGCCAATGATGCCACAAAGGAGAGAGCGATCTGAGGCCCCAGGAAATGGGAGAGAGGGGTGAACATATGTCTCACTCCAGATGCGATGGTGTATTTGGAAAAGCGAGAAGAGTGAATGAGACATCACGGTGGATAACAAGGGGACTTGAGAGGGAAGCTGGATGCGGCCTGAGCGCGCAAAACCAGTAACTCCTCTAGAGTTTAAAAATAGCATGTTAGAGGCATGATGGGAGTGAAGACAGACTGACTTGGTCAAAACGAAGTAGATAGCCTAGGTGAGGGACTGTGCAGAGGGCTCCCACAAGTCACACGCTTAGACAGAAGGGCTCAGTGTGTGCAGTTGCCCGTCTTCCCTAAGCCACCACAAGGGTCGCTTGGGGCGGTCCCTCAACAAACAACTGAAAAATGGAGGGCAGACTTAGGGCCGCTCCATCCTGCTGCTCTTGATAAGGACAGAGTCCAGGCGGGAGTATCAGTGACTACTAACGTGGCTAACAGAGACATTCACAGGATGCTTGTGAGTGTTCTTGCCAAGGAAGAAAGAAGGGTGCAGAGGGAGGGAAGGAAGAGAGAAAACCTGAATATAGTGAAGTTTCTTGAGCTAACTACTACGTAATAGGGACTGAGGACAGAGGAACACGATGCAAGAAACCATGAGGATGCTCTCTGCAAATCCCAGCGCATGGGAAACCATTCAGGACAAATGACCTATCTCTGCAAACACAAGGGCAAAAACGTACAAGAAGGTGGGTAGCCTATAGATTCAAAGACTCTAAGAGATGGAGAAGTCAGTTAAATTAGGGACTTTGTGTAGATCCTTAATTGTTGAAGTACAAAATCTACAAGTGAACCAATGTAAGGTAAAAATCTAGATATTTGATGAAGTGAAGGAATTATTGTTGATAGAAATTATGGAGTCAAAGGTACTGTGGATGTGTTTTCTATGTCCTCCTATCTTAGAGAACTGTGTTAAAATACTTGCCAATATTTCAATGCGCGCCTGAGAATTACTTCAGCTGAGTTCAGTGTTGAGGGGAGCAGGAAGGTTAGTAAAGCGGAATTGGCCATGAGCTGATAATTCTTGAGGTTTGTTGACGGCAGGTGAGGGCTTATTACATTGTTCACTGTGGAATATGCTTAAAACTGCCCTTAATATACAATTTTAAGTAAATTGAGAATATTTTGAGATTACATAAATACTATCTGAATAAATGCTGGAATACTTCCACACCTAACCAATGGGGTGCAAAGCCCTACGTGCTACACATCTTGACCAAAGACACAAAGGATAAAGTCATGGAAACTAATGATTTAACATTCAATAATTTTCCTAAATTTCCCACTGCACACATAAAATGCAGCTATGTATAATGAAATGCTTGGAGCTCAGAGTTTAGTAAAATTGCATATCAACAACCTTCTGTAAGAATAGAGAGACTACATTTGTTCAAACTTAAAGCTTCTGTTGCAGAAGATAAACTTGTGATATATGATCTATCGTCAAACCAGGCTTCATCCTAAGCTGATTTTGGCAGGGCTGTCAAGGATTTGAGACGTCTCCCTGCTTACAAACTCTTTTCTAAATCCAGTGAGATTTACTGGAAAGTGGAGATGAACAGTAATTCAATGAGGCTTGAGCTAAGTGTTTGAACTCTGAAAAAGCCAGATACCTTGACGTCTCAAATTTTATGAAATGAGGTCATAGATTTTGGCAACCTCAACCTCAAAAAAAAAAAAAAAAGAAAAAGAAAAAAACATAAAATTCTTAGTTGTGGAATTGCTATCCTGGAAACGATACACAGATCAATCATCACCCTTCATGTAGAGTAGCCCATTTTACAGATGGGAAAATGGAGGGCTACAGTCTCTGCTCTGGGACAGAGAGTCTTATTAACAGTACTGGAAGGACGTGCTTTTCTGGCTCATTTGCATCAGGGCAGTCTATGGTGCATTCATTCAACAAACACAATTTGCATATGTATGAAGTTCCAGGCCCCCATTCCAGGCACTAAGAAATGCATAGGCCTTGGGGTATGGTCTGTAGGATGCAAATGGAAGGAGGACCGATCCTACCAGACACCTTGGGAGAAGGGTGAGGAAGCCTTCAAGAGGAAAATGTTGCCATTTTAGCTCCAAGGCCGGTATGACCCCTGCTGTTTTCATCATCATTAATGTTCTGACGACTATTAGGTTTCAGTATTTATCCGGGGTACCTGGGTGGCTCTGTGGGTTAAGCGTCCAACTGTTGCTCTCAAGGTCATGAGTTCAAGCCCCTCATTGGGCTCCACACCAGGCTTGGAGCCTACTTAAAAAAAAAAAAATAGGTTTCAGTATTGATCTGCTTACCACCCAATCAGTTGAGCTATGCAAACAAAAATATTTTGTTAAGTCACCTCATGTTTAGATTCCAAAATTGTACATACATTAAATATCCAACTCAAAGTTTAAGAAAAATTTCAATGAGAAAATTTAGTTTCTTTGCATAGCAGAACACTAGCTAGTGGGGTACTCAGGTGCTATAGAGAGCCAGTAATTAAATAATGAGCTGCTATTTTAATGTACTTGCAATAATATTGGGTTCTAGTTCCAAAATACAGTATGCCTGGATGTCTTCTTGGGTAGGGTGCCCGGCAGGCTCAGTTAGTACAGTGTGGAACTCGATCTCAAGGTGATGAGTTCAAGCCTCCCGTTGGCTGTAGTTCCTATTAAAAAATACATACATACATATATATACATAAATATAAGATAAAAGTAAAAAAAAGAGTCTTTGGGTAACAGTTTTTGAAAAGCTAATTTTGAGGAAATTTTTTTAAAATGAGGCAGGGTAAAGCAATTTTAACTGTACATTTAATGACATTTTCCCCTCCAAACTGTATAACTTAAAAAAAAAAAAAAAGTCACCATTTTGGTGTTAAGGAAAGCAAGCCCAGATAATTTAAGTAAGTCACAGAAGGACCTAGCACGAGGTTCTGAATTCAGGATGGTACATGGTCTCTCTCTGGTTCTGCAGGTGCTTTGAAACTAGATGTAAATGTGGATTATTACTATACATTTTCCAAACTGCTGCCTGCTCATGGTGGTATTTGTTTGTATTTCTCTTAGGACACAGCATTATTTATTCTATTAAATGTAGAAATAAATAACTTAATAAATTTTATTTGATATCATTTTTTTCCCCATCGTGGAGTTTTTCAGCAAATCTTTTTACTAAGTATAAATAAAATTAGAGAAAGCAGGTTTATCTTTATTACAGAATAGCAGAATGATTAAAAGGAAATGTTACAGGACATCAAAAGAAGAAAGAATGGATCTCAAAATATACTTCGGGTCACTTCAGACAGGAACGGATTGAATTCTTATAGTGATGACTAACCTAGGGAAAGCCTACACTTACATAGTGACTGCACAGATCAAAAGCTCAAATGTGCTGGCCAGAAATAGAATTCATGTAGTTTTCTGCTAATAATCAATAATGGTTATAAGCGCTTGAGCCCCTACTATGGCCCAGATGCGTTTTCTGGCTGATCTCCGACTCCCACGGCAACCCTCTGGGGAAGGCTCGGCCGGCCAAGCAGGGAACATGGATGCACGTCTGCCGGGCCCCGAGGCCAGCCCTCTGCGTGCTTGCTGTGTCCCTCTCTTTGCCACCTCAAGAGCATCATCCTGAAGAGCCTAGTTATTCAGTCTTCTTAGCTTCGCATCTAATCCCGGGTAATGAAAACTATTTTACAAAGAACAGATATTTCAGTAGAAATTATATATTAATTATTGGTTTTAGGCCTACATTAACAAGTGAATGTGAGAAGAGAGGGCATATTGATTAAGCTGAACACACACACACACACACACTTATTTTTTGTTGAAAAGTAGAGTTTTCGAAGCTTTAAAATACGAGAATTTTGGCCAGAATTTATGTTTCCAACACCTGGGCATGGCTTCTCTATAAATGGGAGGACATGTTTTATAGACAATGTATCATGCAAAATAGCTAAAAATACTTTCTTTTTCATTTGTAGTTTCCAGTTCTGATATTAGTAGATTATTATACAGAATATGGCAATAACTTAGCCAGTGGGGTTTCTTGTTGGCTGATCCCTTCAGTCAATCCCTTAAATCCCAGAGTAGTGATTACTCCTTATTAGAGGAGAATGCAAGCATGAATCAGGCCCAATGGAATGTTGAATTTATTTAATGAGCCTGCGTTGCTCTAAATAAGACAGTCAGTAAGGAAATGTTGAGAAAGTGTTTTTTGCCTGAATAAAAACAATTCTTGTTTAAAGATTTATTTATTTATTGCGAGTGTTAGCAGGGGGATGAGCAGAGGGAGGGAAACAATCTGAAAGAGACTCCTTGCGGGCCGCGGACGGCCGGGCCTAACTGGGGGCCGGTCCCACACCCCTGAGCTCCTGACCTGAAACTGAGAGCCCGCTGCTTCGCTGAAGGACCCACCCAGGTGCCCCTGAATAGAAACAATGTTGTTATGCCTGTGATAGAACTATATTTGCTTAAAACCTGTTCTGCAGGTTTGATTTGGAAATTTCAAAGGGAACCCAGAGGATGTTTGGAAGGAAGTTTGCAAGGACCTGCGATTTGTTTAGGAAAAAATCCACCAAAGAGAAGGGGAGGGCAGGGAGACGAGAAAGGGTGAAAACCAAAGGGAGAAAACACCAAAGCAGCAGCAGGGGGGCTGGCGTGGGTGGGCGCTCGGTGGCTACCTGCTGACCGAGGCTCCCGGGGCGGGGAAGAGGCCAGGCGCAGGGTCTACGCAGTGCCCTAACCCTCTGCTTGCACATGACATCGGAGTGCGGGCAGAAGAACTATAGCCCCTCCATCAGGTCGAGACAGATGGCGCTGAGAGACATTAAATAGGCCTCCCCAAACAAGGACAGGGAGAAGAAAGGCCTCTGCCGTAACTGGACATTCAAAGAAGGCAAAATAAATTAGAGGATTTAAAAGCTGAAACAAATCAGAGAGGTGCCATTCCCTCACCAGCCCCTGCACCTGCTGTTTTATAGATAATGTGTCAAAATTGGGAATGATTGATTTGTTGGGGAAAGAACATAGAGCAATCTGGCGAGCCCCGAGGCAGGCTTTGAAAAAGTAAGGTGGAGATTCACAGCATTGTCAGCACAGGAAAGGCCCTGAGAAGTCCTGCAGAGAAGCCCATTAACTTAGCTCACTTCAGTGTTTCTCCAGTGGGTTTCTGATTTAGTGTGGGTTTTTTGTTTGTTTGTTTGTTTATTCATTTTTTTAGGCAGTATCAACTGAGATCTCATTGAATTAATGTTCTGCTAAACACATGCAGAAAATACAGACTGTCTGAAATCTGACATCATTCCTGCACAATCTAACAATATTCCATTAGTGCGTTATATATACGTATCGGTATTCATTGAGAAACAAATCACTTAATGGATTGTGTATAGCTCTGTGCTATGCTTTGGTGTGCTTACCATGTCTACATATTAAAATCACTTGGAAAGCTTTTAAACTGTATCAGTGTCTGGGCCTTACTCTGGCTTAATTGGTTTGGGGTCAGGCTGAGACATCAGCCTCCTGTAAGAGCTCCGAGGTAATCGCCGTCTAACGCCTGGGGTTCTGCTTTCACCTGGAGTCAGCTTTCATTAACCTCCTACTTTAATTCTCTGATGTCAATGTCATGCTCTATTATATTTTTGCTTCAGAGATATTTCACTGAGTAATAAAAATAAAGGGAGAACAGTTGGTGAAAATTTACTCAAGAAATTAAGTTTGTCATTAATACAAATGATAGACCATCTGGATAAGCAATAATGTTCTGTTACTAAAGAGGGTTTCCAAGGGGTGCATCATTTTTATTATTAAACCAGTTAGCAACAGCACTTAATGTACGAAGCATGTATTTGCATCAGAGAAGGGTGCGTGCTAATTAAGCAATACTTAGTACTGCCTCATTTTCATCTGTGAATCCTCACCTTCTCTTGCATCCAGGCCGCTCGGAGGAATCCCCAGAGATTCAGTGCCACCCGGTTAGGATTCTGATGGACGATGTCAAAAAGTAAAAATGGTTGCTTTGCAGTGAAGGCAATCATATTCTCAGTTTTCAATGCAGATCGATGCTTCTAGATATGTAAACTAATTTGCCTGGAAACATGTCTCCCTGTATCTTTTTCTCATTGCATTTAATATACACTCACATATGCATCTGCAACACACCAGTGAAGCCGTATCAGGAATAAGTAAGTAGGTTCTGGCCATGAATGGGGCCATCGTTTTGTTGATGGGATCCATTTTTTTCCCCCATTTTCAGCTAGACATCTGACATACCCTGATGTTTTCATATTAGCCACGTTTACTGGCAGTTTCAAAGTTCATGCTGCAGTGCCCTTTGTAGATTTTGACTTTGGGTCAAACAGTGGGTGCTGTAAACAATATAAAACAGGAAAGGCAAACTGGTTTCGTAGAAAATTGCAATGTACATGTTACTTCAACATGAATTTGGAAACCATTCTACTTTGAACTGTATATGCTCCCAGTGATTTCCTTTCCCTCCCAGCATTGGTCTTCTCTGTTAGAAACACAAAAACATTTCAGTCTCAGACAGCACCAGTGTAACAAAGGCTGCAAGTCAAAAACTACTCCCCAGCCTACTCAGTTTTACCCATCAAGCTGGAATTTTCCCTATGGGATTTTAATAAATGACTTCTTTTTTTCCCCCCTCCAAATATAAAGAACATGATGTACAATACAAGGTTCTGATCACCCGACGTCACAAAATGCCATCCAGTGTTGCAGCATAAAATGTCAAGGCTTAGTAGAGAAGCCGGATGTTTTACAAATCATCTTGATCAGGAGAGTAAGAAATCGAATTGTATCCAGAAGCACAGGCCAGATCCATTTCCTGTTAGCCAAAGTTTGGCAGATTACTTTAGGCCTTCCTAGGGGAAAAAGGGGGGAGGGATGTACTCTGACCCCCTCCAGCTCTTTCTAATTTTGCTGTGGCTTTGACCACATTCCCACTTTGTGCCTCCATTTCCCCTTAAACAGTGGATCCGTTCAGCAAAGCCAAGGCTCAGTTCAATAAAATATTAAACAGTAACAATTGAGTTGTCTGTCTGTATTATAAAAAAGCCTAAGTTGGTCAGACCAGCCACGGGTATAGGGAGATTCTCAGCTCTGAGATGCTCAAGGGCAAGAGGAAGCGGGCAGGTTGTCATGGAAAGTAATTTTTGCAACAACAGTCCTGCCATCTATCGTGAATGTGAAATGTTAAGAAAATTCTGTTCAGTGCGTTTGGAACATCCACATCTAAGTACCTTCAATGAGAGACTCTCAAACTGAGGGGAGAGATCTATGTCCTGTGATTCGGGTATTTCTTGTACACTAGAGAATCAGCCACGGATAATGTCCTGTGATTCGGGTATTTCTTGTACACTAGAGAATCAGCCACGGATATTCTCATTTTGGAATGCTTCATTAGGCTGTAACACTAACTGACAGTAACATATCAGACGTTACAGAGTATCAGACATCTCCTTATTTTTCATGGCTCTCACCTTTATCTCCTGCACAATCCATTTCCTAAAATACATTCCATTTAGGTGCACTCTCCATAACCACTTTAAAACCACTTCTTCCGTAGAAGCTCGGACGGCTAACATATAGAACGTATTTATGTTTTCTTAAATGATTTAATGTATTTTTAACATCAAAATTTTTGAAAAATGACAGTTGTGTGTATCATATAATTAAAGAGAGTATTTTCCAGCAGTTTCATTTCATAATGGAGTCATTCATTTTCTGTTCATTTACCGTAAATATTTCACTCCAAATTTTAACAGTCTTTTGTAACATTAATTTATCTTTGGTAACAAAATTACTTAGGGATTAAAGGAGTGTAACAACTGGGTAGATTGGGGGACCATCTCAAAATATGATTTTTTTAAACAAAGTGAAATAATTTTTAATATTCCCATTTTTCTTCCCCAACAACAATTTTCAGACATTTCTGTTTGTTGTTTATGATGAAATGAGAGCCACAAGTAAATGCATTACTTTCCTGGTGGGGCTGCTCCTATGAACAGAGTCGACACTGTTTTGGGGAAAGGGTTTGTCTTTCCAGAATCACTTCCAGAAATTTATACTCTGGAGAGTAAGAAAAGCAGGGATCTTGGTCAGCCAGTCTCACTTGGTTTTGACAGAACAAAGCAAGCGGATGAATGTGAAGCTAGGCTGTAACAGTTGCGAGAAAGGAAATAGCTTTTTGTATGATATTTAAATAGTGAGTTCCATCTCTTTGTTTGCCGGCTGTCATGTGCCGACCTTACCAGTCTGTGTCCATATTCAGGTTGTTTTTGCCATAACAACCAGCAGGCAAGTTAAATGTCCTACATTTAAAGGCAAGTTAAATGTCCTACAAATGTATTGTCACCTGAAGTGACGGAGGTCATAATATTTTTATATTCAGAGAATACATGAGTGAAAGTGAGGGTTTGTCTAAGAAACTTTTAGTTTAAATATACAGAACTTCCAATTTTGCCTCTATCTCATGAATTCTGGTTGTCAAGAGGCAGAGAGGAGACGTTCTAACAACTGCTGGCCGAATTGGATAGAGGAAAGAAAATTCAAGAAATCCCAGCGACTGTGGCTGGAGTAGCAGGAGGAAGGAGATGAGGTGAAGAAATGATTCTAAGTTTAAATGAATTGTCTGTAGTTCTTTAGGTTTTAAAGTTAATTTCCAAGACAGCAGCAATGTGGCAGAGTTCTTATTTTAGTTTTAACTTAGATCTTATTTTGCAATAGAATGCAATAGGAAAGCTTTTTCAGTCTTAAGACATTTGTTTTATCACCATATTTACAAAATCTTTTTTTTTTTTTTTTAACTGTGAAGTCAGAAATACAAAACCAACTATGGGAGATAGGGCAGTAGTCCCAGACCATCATTTTCTGATCTGGAGCTAATAAGAATTGCTTCTGTATTTCTTTGTCCAGATAGGGTACTCAGATCTTATTTTGAATATAGTTATTATTTAAGCATGTCATTTGGCATACTTCTCTATCAATTATTCTCCATCTATTGCATTAATAACAAAATATCTATGTACATGCATCATTGAAATAACTTGACTGGATCGGGTCATCTGAGCCTCTACCTTTTCAGCTCTCCAGTCTTGCTTTGTTCAAGGTAGCCACGTGCCCACAGTCCTGTCACTATGTCACCTTTTCTGAAGACATTTGAGATGTGTCTACTCACACAGCTCTGGTCCTGGTGAGAAGTAAAGAATGGAACCTGACATTACACCATCGGTCTCAGGACAACCTCTGTGTGCTGGCCAGTGCCCTGCACTGATAAGTTTCTTTCTTCCCTGAAACCTTTCCCTCTGAGACTTCATTTCTGTAGAATCCCATCAACTCCCATCCCCCCACATAGCTGGATCTATGAGAAAATGGCTCTTTCATTGTACACGTTGTTCTCCAATCATGAACAGCCCCACCCTTAATGTGCAGGCAGCGGCACCTCTATGGAGAACTGAGGCATTCCTGGTGTTGGTCATTTACAAAAGTGGCCTGGCCTGCTGATTGGAAGCTGGAACATAAGGGGTGCTCTTCTATGTCCAAGAGAGAAACCATGAGCTCCCAGTAGAAGGACAGGAATATCTAGGAAGAGCTCCCACTTAACAGGTGTTTTAAGGACACCAGACATGGAGAAGAATTTGGATGTATGCAGAAGAGAAACCTAGGGTGGTCCCTCTTTTCTCCAGTGACTATTTCAGTTCATGTGATTTACAAAATCTTTGGCATTTTCATTGTCTGACTATAACACTTTTGTATCACACATAATCCTAGATATTGTTTCTATCGCAGGTGTGATATGGTTTTCTTTGAAAAGCTTTTTATCCATTATTTTGACTTATATAAATGATTCATCTTTAACTATTTTCAGTAAGTTACTGAATTCTAAATAGTTCTAAGCGATTTGTCGGTTTTCACCTTTGGAGGTTTCACCATGGGTTTTACCTGGTGTAATATAGTGGCTCACTTACACATGGTCCGGGAGACAGAATGAACTCATGAAGGACGTGGGTGGAGGTGGAGGTGCCCGTGAGGCAGGCGGCCACAAGCGCATGGTGTCCTGGAAGACAGTGGAGGCAGCTTTCCGGGAAAGCGGAGGAATCACCGTGAGATAGTGCAGGGCGGTCAAGGAAAATGAACACCAAGAGGTGGACACTAGGTTGAGGAATGCATATGTCATTGGTGACTCCCACCGAAGTCATTCTTGTGGGAACACTGGGGAGGGGGCACAAGTTTATTGGAGTGGCTTCAACAGTGGAGAGGAGAATAATTTGAGATGATAGGGAAAGACAACTCCTTTGAGGTTTTCTTGTTGGAAAAAAGAGCAACAAAGCAAGAGGGTTGCCTACAGAGGAGGTAAGATTTCATTTTTGCTAACTTTGGGGTGTTTTATTGATTTTTAGTATTTAAAGATAATTTTTAAGATTAAGAAATAACATATTTGTTTCCATATGGGAAGAAAAAAGTCAACAGTTGGAGGATTATAAAAATTTTTCTGATAAAAAAATTTCTACAACAGAATGAGTAAAGCAGTTATTCTTTTTGAAAGAAACCCACATTTTCTTGTCATCATGGATATATAACACAAGTGAGGTGGCAGTACATGTTTCTTTTGTCCCTGGGCTTTCATGGTAAACCCACCATTTATCCTTAGTTGTTGACAAAGCCCAGATATAATTTCCTTTTGGAAATGTTTTTTACTCAACTATATTTTAAACACCAACTTTGTGAGTTAGTGTTGTAATTATACTTCTTGTTTTTAATATACTCACTTTAAGTTGAATAATCAGACCAAATGAAGTCAACAGTATCAGGTGAAACTCTTCTCTTTGACTTCTCAAGCAATACTGTAGTGCTTTATCTCAATAGATTAATTGGTGTGGAACATTCTTGAGTCAATATGTCGCCCATCTGAAATGGTCTTAGAACGAGTGGATCTGCATGGCCATAATTACCTTGTGAATTGTTTTTCTTTCTCCCCCGCATAGCTTTGTGTCAACATGACCAATGAGAAGATGCACCACTACATCAATGAAGTGCTTTTTCTACACGAGCAAACAGAATGTGTACAAGAGGGAGTTACCATGGAAACAGCTTATTCTCCTGGGAACCAGACTGGAGTTTTGGATTTTTTTTTCCAGGTATTCATATAATATAATTAGATACTTTACAGGATTTAAATGTACTGGAGACAAAGAATTTTCTTTCAAGGGGCCTTCATTGTGAGATGGCTTTATATCTGAGGCTTCACTGTATTAATTTTTTCAGAAATTTATTTTTTTCAGAATCAATTTGGGAGAACAAATTACCCTTTTCCTGCAGGGGCATTTGAAGAATCATCAATTCATTGGAAGGGACTAGAAATATCAGGTCATTTTGTTATAAAAATATTCAACATTGGTTATGTCAATAAAACTCCCCCTTTGGCACAGTTACAAATGCTCAGTGTACAAAATTAATATTTTATAAAACAATACTAAGACTAACAAGCTCATAGAATAAATTCAACAGGATCTTTTTAATTTATCTCTGAAGCTTGTAAATTGAAATATGGAAAAACATTGGCAGAAAAATATGTTTGTGTATGTACAATCTTAGGACCTCTGCCAGTGTCAATCCTTACCTTTTTTTTGTAATTTCTACCTTATAATGCAAAAAACTTTGCCTCATATCTCTATCATAAAAAACAAAAATCTGCCACACAAATAGCAATCCCTCTGTACTAATGTAGGAAGACATGATATACATATATTGATACTATCTCTAAAACACTTGAACATTGTTTAAAACTGATGCCTTCAGCCACTGGAGAACATAGGCTGTAATTTTCCACCCTTTATTTCTATAAATGTAGATTTGTAAATTTACTTTATACCTTTACCAAGTATGTGAAATATTTTTGTTCTTCTTACAAACTTGTCAACCTTCTTTGTTTTAATGACAGAAGAAGCCATCTTCCTCCAGAAAGCCATTCCTCATCATGACACACAGGGTATATAACTTCTTTATACAAGGTTTGAAAATGTCTTCAAGCCAATAGCAGTGTGTAGTGAGCTGTGTATGGGAAACCTCAGAAACCTGCTGCCCTCATTCTCACTGGCTGCTGTATCCTTGACTGCTAACCACTGGCCAGCCAAATGATGTTCTTTTTATGTCTTCGATGGCTGTGATGTTCTATGTATTCAATGGCCATGATGTTCTTTCTATGTCTTTGATGGTCATGATGTTCTCTGTCTTTGATGGCCATGACATTCTTTCTATCTCTTCGATGGCCATGATGTTCTTTCTCTCTCTTCCATGGCCATCCTTGAGATTTCACCCATGATTATCTCAATAGGAGGACCCTCATCAGAATGAGTTGGAAATGAGAGTGGGTGTTTCTCACTGCTGCTTCTCTTTGATACCTATAAAAATGAAAAGATGGACCAAGTATAGGGTGCAGCTTGAGTATTTACCTACAAATCTGCAAGTCTGTACACCAGACAGGCAGACCCTATAATACAAAGGAAGCATACCGTTTCCTTCCTACTACCCACAATCCACTACTGCTCACAAACATCTGTGATTTTTGCTTACGCCATTAATTCATATTTCAACAAATATGTATTAGTCTTATGTCCATGAAGGGAGGTTGTGGATCTAGATTCTTATCTGACTCTCCGTGTGTCTAGTGCACTTTGTTACCCTATTGGTCCTCATTGCTTTCTGCTGTCAAGGTGAAATGACATACATTTTGTAGAACAGTCTCTCCTAAACCCTCACTTCTGAAGGAATTGGACGCCATTTTTTATGACTTCTCCATGTTCTATTTTCTTCTTCAGACATGTCAGCAAGTTTCCAAGTCTTTAAGTTTCATTACTACCATTCTTCTGTGTTTTTATATCAAACATCCAGAAAACCTAATACGTACAAATTTAAAAACTTTTGGAGACAATACAAATTACAGTGTTTTTAGAAAAATGCCTTGTTGGTTTCTGACCACCTTATCCTTGGAAAACATCATCTTGCTTTTGGAGTAGAACAGGTTGGCTATTTTAGAAGTGATCCCTTCCTTTATACTACTTAGGGCCTTGACTTTGAGTTACTGAAACACCCATTAAAGCTCTAAATTTGAGCCTCTACAGAGGTCTGTCAGCCCCCAAAACATGGATGCATTTGCAATGTCCTTAACCAGCCCATTCACCCTTCCACCACATGCCTGTGTTTGCCCATGTGTGTGTGTGTGTGTGTGTGTGAGGAGGGGAGTAAGTGTAACAGTATCTGGAGGAGTGCCATGGCCTGATGCTCAAAGGCATGGGTAAAGGAGCAACTGCTGATCTTATGTATCAACAGCTTACTCTTCAGCAAATACGTTGCTACACACTGAAATGAAGAATCTGTTCTTTCAACACTTCCCAGGCAAGACCAGCCCTCTTCCAGCTCCTCACTGAATTTTCTTTTAGGGCCTCTCCATCCATTGTGGGTACCTATGCTTTGGTTTTTTACATCTGGCTCTTTATAGGGCCCTTTGTTATCTGAGAATGAACCATCCAGTGGACTTCCTTCTCCACATCCCCTTATCAGAAACATTTCTGTGACGGTAACACAAGTCTCTGGAGGTGTTAGGGACCAAGGTCATTTGCTGAGGTGGGTCAACTTGCTTCTACTGAGGTGGGTCAACTTGATTCTTACAGGTCTACCCAGTTCCTTCCTCGTGCTCCTTCTCCCTTTATCCACCCATCTTCTTCTTCCTTCCAAGGGAGGCTGTCTGCTCATTCCAGAGATACCCCTTCAGATGCCAAATGTCTCCCAAAGGGCTCCCCCTGGTACGTGAGCCCCCACCAGGCATAGGTCCTTCCCCTGTCCGCCATTTTCAACCTTTCTTCTCTATGGGTGGCATTGGAAGGATCTCAACATTTACAGCCCTGAGACAACTGTATCTAGTCTTTGCATTTTCTTTACCATAAGCAGGAAACCCCGAAAGGCCTAATACAACTGAAGTATTTTAGCCACAAAGAGACAACTTTCTACTGGCCAAATGAATAAGATGAAAGGCCTGTGGTGGTGGGTTTGGTGACCTCGGGTCAAAATGCAAACTGAGTCACTAGAGGGGTTAATATGTCTCTTCACTCCCTGAGAAGAATTATTTCATGGTATTCACACTTCCAAAAGCACACTGGGTTGATGCAAAGAATTCAGCTACATGACAGAATGAGGTAAATAAATAAAATAAATTACCTGATTTTTAAAAGTGGATTTGACATGTCCACAGAAGAACTTTTATAGGGAAGAAAAGATAAACAGCAGTGGGTCAACGTTATTCACCTGGCGCGTAAACCGAGTGGGCGCCATGCTGTTCTATGTTTGGGGAACAAACTGTCAGGGCAATCTGAGAAGTTCTTTCAAGCCGTGTTTTCCTTCACATGAGATTAATTTTAAGTGGTTGCTTAGATATGACTTTAGCTTCTGTGTTTGACAGCTATAAACTATCTGACTTCCAATTTGGATTTTATAAGTGATAGCTTCCAACTGTATTTCTTCTAGTTCCTAATATTGGAATATTATAGTCACTTCTACTTCCTGCTCAGTAGGCTCTTTCTGCAATTTTTATGACTCAACATGATTGTAAGTTCTGTTTTTGGAGAAGTTACTTGACCCATCATAACTATAAAGAGTTTTTTTGTTTTGTTTTTATAAAGAGTTTGATGTGGGTTAGAGGTCAAGGAAAATTATGCTTCTCCTTTAGTTGGAAATTCCATTTTTCTTTTTGAGATGAGAATATATTTTAATAACTCCAGCGTTTGAATGACATTAAAACACAGTCTTTAACTTATTTACTCATTATCAATTATTAATCAACTGATACTTTTTGGGCCTACATTACATGAGAGTTTTGCTAGGTGTTGGGGATTAGTAGTGAGCAAACATAGATGTATATTAAAAGTAGACTAATTCATTTTTTGAGTACTTATATGAAGATAGTGAAAATACAAATGAACATATATGTACAATAATAACAAAACTATCAAACTGAGTAATGGAAGAAAAAATTCTATCTCTTAATTTTCAGAAACCATCTGGATTTCTCTCTTTATTGGATGAAGAAAGTCAGATGATTTGGTCAATGGAACCAAATCTTCCCAAAAAGCTACAAAGTCTCCTTGAATCGTCAAACACAAATGCAGTCTATTCACCCATGAAGGATGGGAACGGGAACATGGCGCTCAAAGACCAGGGCACAGCTTTCACCACCATGCACTACGCAGGAAGGGTAAGTTGAATGAGGAACATGGTGTAGCATGTACGCTGAGGGACCAAACCTCTTTGGGACAAACTTTCAAGTTTTAGATATTTTAGAGTTGATTATTTCAATGAATGGAAGTTGGGAGAAGAACCCACACCATTTTACTTTCCTAAGCTCTTTAATTTCAACCTGAGAAGGACTTTGCATCTTCAGAATGTGGGTGATGAAGCAGGTGGTCAGATCCTTCTATAATGTTCCCCACATTATAACATTATGTGAGCAAGAGGGCCTTGGCTTTAACAGACAGCTCTGCTCTGAGCTTTGGGATCCCTTCATTAGCCAAAGAGGTATTGGTTCTGACTTGACTTGCTTTCAGTGTAGTTTTTAGTATTAAATTATTTTTCTTAGAGCATGGCAACCTGAGTAAAGAGAGCTACCTCTGCACCCTTAGTTCCCTAAACAGCTTAGTAAAACGTGCTTCTTCCTTAAACACCTTCAAGGACCTCCTCTTAACTGTCTATAAAAGCCTTACACTCTTTAGGCCCAGCTAATATCCCAGGTTCTCCGAGCTGATGCCAGTTGTTTTAGCCTTGACTTCTATGTCACAACCCCACCCCCGGGGCAAAACCCACACCCTCTGGGCTTCCACTCCTCCTAATCAAGCTTGAAACACCCTCCTGTTCTTCACAAGGTCCCATTGTCGCTATCTTTTGATGCTGGAATCCGCATTCCACTTCCCTTCCATCCAGGCCCATCTGCAGTTACCACCTTCCACCTTTGAATTTGTGGCCCCTCGGCCCTTAGCAGTTACCTATCAGAGGGCAAAGCTCCAGCCAACGTATTCCAAGTCATTTCAGTCCATGTTCACTGAGACTCTACTAGATGTCAAAGTCTGAGCATTAGAGAAGCAAAGATGAAGAAGCCATCCATATTCCTTGTCCTCAAGTACCTCACTGTCGACAAATAAGGAAAAGGCAAATTAACAAATAATTATGATATAATTTGCTTATAGTAACATAGGTAATATTAACAAAGTTCTGCATTACCTGGAGAACGAAGTAATCATTTGGCTCCCAAAGAAAGTGTAGAAACATTTTCTGGAGGAGGTCAGGTGTGGCCGAGGCCTCTGGGGATGAGCTAGAGCTCAGGGAGGATGAAATGAAGGCACATTCTGGTGGAGAGGTGGACGTCTGAATGGCATCGCCAACCCCCAGGACTCCATTGCTTGGGACAGAATCCACTTTAGTTTTTCAGGTGGAAAATAACTTGGTATAGGGAAATAGTTACTGGGAGATCCTATGTTAAACATTCAGGAATGACTCAAAAGCACACCCCATGGTGGGGCTTCCAGTATACCCGTGGCCTTGTCTTTGATCCGGAAGCTTCCAGTCAGATGGAGAAGCTGCTGCTCCAGGCAGTGGCTCCCGGTTCCTTCCACGCACCGCTGACACCAGGAACGTGCCCCTTCCCGGTCGTCAGCACGGAGAGGTCAGTGAGCCAGTGACCAGGCCGGGAGGTCTCCATCGCCAGAGAAGTCAAGGCGTCTTCATGACATGCTCATGAGACATGCAGGAGACGCGGCAGAAGCTCCCCCACGCCTACCTTCAGGATCCTGAGCAGGAGTGCCAGACGGGGGGGAGCTGAAGAGCCCTCAGACGCTGCAGGGAGGCTGGGCACGTTCCCACCTTCTGATGTGTGCGGTGCAAGAAGGCGGCTGTTCCTGAGAGTGCCGTGGGCCCTTCTGCCATGGCCACCCACCCTGTGTTTGGGAAATGGTACAAGAAGCACAGTCAAGTCTCTAGAGATCGGCTGGAGATAAGTCTGTAGAGATCGGCTGGAGATAAGTCTTAAAAAAGCTTTTTGGACCAAAGCATGAATAAATATGCATGGACTAGTCAGGACTTTGTCCTCTTGACGGAGTGAACTCCCCACGTATTTTCAGGCAGCGTGGGGGATGAAGTAAGGAGACCAGAGGACACAGTAGAGGATAGATTGGGGGAGAGTGGAAGGGGCTCTGGGAACACACAAAAGAGAACCCTTTGGGCCACAGCAGAAGATCGCAGAGGTGGGGTTCTCAAGACGAGGCTGCCGTGCTGACCGACGGCACGTCCCGAAGAGAGAAGAGCCGCAGCTTGAAATGACAGGAGT
Source organism: Mustela nivalis (assembly GCF_964662115.1). Classification (NCBI taxonomy): domain Eukaryota; kingdom Metazoa; phylum Chordata; class Mammalia; order Carnivora; family Mustelidae; genus Mustela; species Mustela nivalis. Next base: position 85,967,204 of record NC_139034.1, read on the forward strand.
CTCTCTCGCCACCCTGGATGGATGGTGCCAGCGCCAACCGCGAGAGGAGTCCTGGAGAAGAGGCCGTCTGGAAGGAAAGATACTCAGTGTAGATGTTTTGATTTTGAGATTTTTAATAGAAACTTCAATCGGAGATGACAAATAAAAGGGGTTGGTTGTTTTTAGAAACATAGGCGTATTTGTGGAAATGTGTGTCTTGATCATTTCCCTCACGAAGAGCGTGGAGAAGATGGAGCCAAGGAGTAGGAGAGAGAATCATGAAAACCAAGAGGAAAGAAGGAGGAGGGGGGAGGGGCCGCAGGAGATACATCTGAAGGGAACAGGTGGGCCAGGAGCGTCCTGGGGAGATGCTGTGGGGTCGTGGCGCCGTGGGGTGGGCTGAGCCGTGAATCGCTGTGGAGAGGGCCTCGGTGTGGGATTTTACACACACACACACACACACACACACACACACACACACTCCTCACCTTCTATTAACTTATTCACTACCTTTTATATAGGAGAGATTTAGCCTTTAAAATTTTTTATAATGTAGCCAACCTTCTAGTCCTGTATTCACATTTTAATCTAAATTTTCCTTATATTGAGCAGTTATGAATTCATGGGGTTTAGTTGAAATATTACAGTAAGACAGAAGTAGTGATTTTAGAAAACTACTTCCCTATTTTCCTTTAAGTCTCGTGGAAGCTGTCTTCAGACCATCTCTACCTGACCCACCTCACAAGTCTGTTGGTATCGAATCTTGAAGACGTGTCAGGTGGTTCAATAAATGCTAATTGCATTAAACAGAATGGGACCAAGCTTTGGAATAATGTTTTGTTTGTTAATTATTTTCTGTTTGCTTTAAAAATTATTCCACCACCACTTAATAGAATTTCCATTTCAGTTTTTGTTGTTTTTCTGTTGTTGTTGTTTGATTTGGGGAAGAACAGTGAACAGTGTGAAAAAATACAATTATTTCCCGCAGCTCTGATAGCAGGAAAGCAGAGTAGAGGCCGTCCATTGATTAGCTGCCACAGAGCCAAGTCCCATGGAATTATGAATTTTTCTCTAAAAGTGCCTTTATGTTTTAAGCAGGATTTTCCATAATTGGAGTCAATTTTGTGGTTTTAGAAAAATCTTTCATTTTCCTGAGATCTGCTAATGAGTCTTAGCCCAAGGACTCCCGAAGGACTCATTCACATGTTACAGTATAGATTATATGTAATTTGTGGCAATATGTCAAGCCATATGCCTTTCTAATCATGAGCCGTAGCTACGTATATTTAATCTTGAGCTACTGGATTTTCAAGGAAAGCAGCATATTCTGCGTTTTATAAACCAAGACACATAGCAGAGAGCCAGTTGGTTTAGCAGCAGCATGATCTCTCGGACCGTCGTATGAGCATTCCTGCACGGCTCTTTGGTGATAAAGCTGGTCCCAGGGAAGAAGCTCAGTGGCTCTCGCGTTCCTGGGTTGCTTTGCGTCCTCTTCTTTGGCCAGAGGGATGGGCTGGAGTGTCGCTCAGATCACCCCGGCTCTTCTGTGATGGGGTTACCTGGTTTTATGAGGGAAAACTCCCCTCTCCTGGGAAGGCTGACCACGGTGGCCGGTGATGATACCGACCTCCAGCCCCCCAGGAGGGACCGTTCTGCTCTGACTACGAGACCCCGCCGTGCTTCTGTATCTGGTTTGGAGCAGAGGCTCCTAGGTCCTTTTAGAAATGTTTAAGCAACATTATTTGAATTATAGCTGAAGATCTTTCCTAAACACATTTGAATTTTTCATTACTCATAGGAGCCTGGTGTATTTTCCAATCTCCATTACAGAAATATTTTAAAGTAGATGGGGAGAGGCTTTGCATGAAATATTAACAGGGTCTCATTAACGAGCACGGATGTGAATTAAAGAAGGCTGAGGGGGTTTTGGTTGTTGTTATTTGTTTTAGCAAATTTTAAATCATATATGGATTAGCTGTTTTAGAAATTGCTCTTAAACTTCCAGTGGTGATTTAAGTGATAGATACGCATTAAATCCAGAAGTGTGTCTAATTTTATTGGCTTTTAAAATTAAGAATCTTGAAAGAAAGAAGAATTATGATTTGGAAAAAGACATTGGCTCGCAAGAAATCTGAATTTCCATCAAGGTGGTTCTGAGCCGACTCTAATAGGAAACAGTACTTTGAAGGTCCTAAATTTTAATGTGAGCAAAGTGAATAGATTAGGAGACACGAAAGTGATCAGAAGTAATAAAAATGAAATTAATGAAAATACAGGTCACAGTAATGGTTACAAAATATGTGATGCTTGCCTATCTGACCTCATTGTCTGCTCATAAGGTCTGTGTTTGAAAATTGTTTATTGCGACCATTTGATTTGACACAAAGTGATGCTCTTTGGATCCGATGAGTGTCCTGTAAGACTGGCCTGGTTACACAAATCAAGTTGGTGATACTGTTCTTGTGTGGGATCATGTGTCTATGTTTCAGCCTCGTTCTCTCCCCAAACCCTTAAATGTTGCAGTGGACTGAATGGTTGCCCCTCAAAAAGGTGTGGCCATGTGCTCACCCCTAGGCCCTCAGAATGGAACCTTCTGTGGAAAGGGGTCTTTGCTTACGTAATGAAGTCCAGGATCTCGAGGTGAGGAGATGGCCCTGGGTGATCAGGGGGTACTCTAAATGCAAGGGTAAGTACCCTTCTGAGAAGGAAGCAGAGGGAGATTCCTGAGAGAAAGGGAGACACACAAGCAAGGAGGCAGGGACAGGAGAGATGCAACCACGGGGCAAGATCTCCAGGGCCCCCAGGAGCTAGAAAAGGCAGGAAGGCATGTCCCCTAGAGCCTCCGGGTACATAAAGATATGCCCAATGTCCAAGTTCTGGCCTCCAGAACTGTGAAAGAACCCATTTCTCTTGTTCTGGGCCAGCCGTTTACAGTCACAACCCTCCGGAAGTAATACACGTGTCCGTTGGGTCAGGATTCACAGATCAGAAAAGACGGGAATGATTTTAACTCATAACATTATGGAATTTCTTTACCACTTTTGATTCATTCGAAAGGTCCCCTGACATTTCTCCACTTCTATTGGTTTTCTTCACCTGAAATACCATTTCCGGTCTTTCCAGACCTTGGCCATCTTAGGAGTCGCTTCTTGGCTTAACCCACACCTCCCTGAGCTCTCCCTTCCCTCAGCAGTCGGGGTGTCTGACGCTGGTGTGGCCTTTCCCGGTTCATGAAGTGCTTCCTGAGGCCTTGCGTATGAACGCTGCAGGGTCAGCGTTCCAGTCAAGTCAGCCTTCAAGAAGTTCAGTGGTTCGTCAAAGACGGCACAGCTAGCGCGGGCCTCCTGGGGGTGACCTAACCAGGTTCCGAGTGCCGCGCGGCTGGAAACAGCAGAAATTTATCCCCACATTTCTGGAGGCCAGAATCCAAAATCAGGTGTCAGCAGGGTTGGCCCGTTGAGCAGAGTCTGAGAAAACTCTGTCCCAAGCTTCTCCCCCGGCTTCCGGTGGTTGCCAGCCGTCCATGTCGCTTGGCTTGTAGACACGGCTCCCGAACTCTGCTTCTGTCTTCACAGCTCTCTGTCCCCTCCTCTTCTTGGAAGACATCCAATTGAATTTCGGACCCTCCCTCGCCCCTACGACCTCATCGTACTCATATCATGACATCTTTGAAAGATCTTATTTCCAAATTAGGTCACATTCTGTGGTTCTGGGTGGACATGGAATCTGAGGGTACACTACTGAACCCACCACAGGGTAATAGGTCACAATACCATATTTCACTTTCCCTTCCGAGGACCACCTGTCTCCCCATCTCCACTGTGTTGTGCGTGAAATTCTTCAAGTGTTTGTTGTCTACAGTAATAGGCTCCTCGTGGTACGGCAGGGAAGCTCCACAGGGGACTCCCTCACCAGGATCTTGAGGGGGACACTGACTTTCAGTGGCCACATGCATAAAGTTTGCAATTCAGGGGAATATATTGTGAACCTCATGAACTTGTTCTGAAGGTCACATGTTGGGCAAGAAATCACGTCACGTCTGATTCTCTTGAGATGTTCCACCAAACATGAGTCCTCTTTCCCCCAACAATAGCTGAAGGTCTGTCTATGCAGAAGTACCACTCTCCTTGGCAGGATTTTGAACTCACTGATAACAAATATTGACGACTGGAAAATAATTTCAGGGATCATCTACCAACTGGCCATATTTTTAGGTGAGCATATTAAGGGCCCAATTGACTCACTCAAATTGTTAGTGATAAAATGCCCTTCATTAGTTAAAAAATAGGTTTGTTAATCTTTGTATCCTATTAATGTGCCCAGTGCCTGAAGCAAAGCTTTGCAAGTCACATTAGAATGTTTATTTTTATTTCTCATAATTAATGTCACTTCAGTAGGTGATAGGGGAAATGTACCCACCGAAGTTATATTATAGTATTTTCTTGCTATCATGCTTGGAAAACTTGAGTGGAAGGTGCAGAAATAGAGATATTTTTCTATCTGTGAAAATTGTAATAATAGAAGAAAAAACATTTACATAATGTTTTAACTTATGTTAATGCTTATCACTGAATATACAGGTTGTTTTCATGTTAAGTAGCTCTACCTTGATCTAAGAGAATTTTTGTGAAAAATTATGTTCTTTGCCATTTAGTTTTATGACTACTATTTTAATGGTGCAAAGAGGTGTGTGGAATTTTACTGCAGAATTTAGAAGATCCTTTCCATTACGGTTTGCCTCAAGGAAATGAAATCATTCTCTGCAATTTCCATACTACGTATTCTGAAATGTGATTTTATGACAGTTTGAAAATGTAGAGCCCCTTCATATAATGTGCTTTAGATATGTCTTTCTGTGGGTGGATTTTGATCGTTTTCACCAGGATTCCTTTCTCCGTCCCCTAAACCACATCCCTGTGGAGCACTCTGTAATCCTAGACACGTAGGCCTTGGTCATTCGTGTCCCTGTCCCTGATGTCCTCACACATTTATGAGGACCATAGTACTAAAACATCGCTGCTAGAAGCCATGTGCGGGAGGAATGATGTTACTGATGTCTGGCCAGTCTATAAAAACATCTGATTCTCCCCTCCTCCTTGAATAAGATCTACCCCTGTTGCTGGAGGAACTGAGTTGGAAATATATCGGTTGAGATTGGTGCTGTTACTCGGATCTGAGAAGCAGGGACGTTGCCATGGATTCTGGGTGATGCCTTGATGACAGAAAACCTCTTTGCCCCTCAGACGTATTTACATCACGCGTGTGCAGGGGAGATGGTGGCCTGTTCAATTTCCCAGTTCTACCTGCCCCAGAAACGCCTTCTGTAGCTTGCCAACTGGCCTTCACCCCGGAGACCTGTGGGAGACACGATGTGCCCAAGAAGACTCGGAAAGTGAACCTTTAAATCAAAAGAAAAAGGAGATGAACTAATCAATAAGGAGCCTTTCATTTATTTCTTTCTTTTCTCCAGGCAGAATCCCCAGACATAACAATGAAATCTGTCTGGTCTAAGCCAAATGGATACCATTAAAAGTTATTTGACAAAGATATCTTGACCCACACAGAATGAGTTTAATTTACATCCGTATTTGCTGACTTCTTGGGCAGACTCCCGGAAAAATAAAAATTAACTCCACCAGGCCCCTGGTGGTCTGTTGTTCTATCAATTTTGCCTCTGGCGTAAATTTCTGTGGGAGACCTGATAAATGTTTCCTCATTTGGGGTTGTGCTTGGAAGAGAAAATGCAGGCTCTCCTTCAGGGAATCTCACTGTTTCTTTAGGGATTTAATAGGTTCTGTTATCTTCGTAGACTGACAGAAATTTGTAAATAAGGAACTTTGGGTTTCCTAGAATATTGATATCTTGTTGTTAGTTGATTGGGTTTTTTTCCCCCTTTAAAAGGAGCCAATGAGGCATATTCATAAATTTCATATATGGCAATTTCAAGGAAATGTCTATATTCAGATGCTAGGTAAGGACACTTACAATAATGCTGTGTGTGCTCCTAACTTTCTTTGTTTATCAGTATTTGTAACGTAAAGTGAATGAGAATGAAAGCAAGCAGTACCGTTAGATACAATCACTTAATAGGAAAGTAAAAAGTAGGAGCTTCTACCTATAAATATTGATGGCTACAGAGGGGTCGATTCACGACTACTCTTGAAATTGAGACTCTTTTTAGCAAACCTCAGACAGAAAGCTGAAACCACGCATGAAAAATTACCAGACTCATCTGTACTTGCTTGAAAACGATCTTTCATTTCTTTTCCTAAAACCCAATCTTTATACATTCCGATGTGATGTGTTGTAGTCAAGAGGAGATTCCAGAGTTTAGAGTTTGTATCACCTGGTGATCCCAACCACCTCTTTTCTAGAGATCATATGTTGCCCCACATGAAAGGGATAATAAATTTGTCTGATAAGTGAATTCACTTGCATTCCACAAATACCGATGTTTCCCAAGAAAGTATTTTATGTCTGCTGCTGGGACTTTGTATGCCCTCAAGATTCCCTCTCCTGCATGACATGAGCCCCCAAACGCCTCTCTCTGTCTGTGGGCTCCACGCCTGCACATGTGCTTGTTAAGCCTCTCCTTGGCCAGCGTCTCTGGCTCTCGGCAGATCCAGAAGCGAACCGCCTTCAATTCCAAACCACGTCCCACGCTCTCTCTCCCCCTCAACTCCCTTCAAAGAAGTAAAGCAGTGAAACTGATTTCCCGTATTTGTCCCACTTTTCAGCTCAGGGTAAAACCGGAAACCCAGCCGCTCTCCCCTCCTTACTCCTGAGTCCGAATGCTCCCTCCTGCCCCCGGACCCTCATTCCTGGCCCCTCGCTCACAGCTCTTGACGCCGACTGGTTCTAGTTACCTATTAAGGAATGAATGAACTGTTTTACTTAAACGTGTAGGAACTGCCTCTGCTCCACTGGCCTTTCTGTTTCTCCAGTGACACTGTTCAAAGCTAAAGGTGATGATCCCATATCCCACTTGTTAATCACGGACACGCTCTAGGCCATCCGGGCTGCTGTCAGCGGCTCTTCGACGCTCTGTTAAGCAATTTCGCCCCCGACCTCTGCCTCCCCGGTAGAAGAATGAACTTCCCTCTCCCTTCTGAAGACCGGATCTTCCCGACCGTCCCCGCACGCTCGTTCTTCGTGTACCTGAGAGTTGAACAAGCCACTCGGGGGAGGTAATCAGATTCAATTTTATTTTTGGCTCACGCTGCTTTTTAAAATGCGTTCAGCAGAGACAGTCCTTTCCTTGGAACCAGCTGAAAATCCAGGCAGCTCCAGGGATATTTCTGGTCTCTGTCCAGTAATAGGACGTCCTTCATTGGCTTTCACTGGCGCTCACAGACTCAATTCCGTAACGAGGAACTTCTAGTCCTTGTTAATTATCGTCATTGCAACGTACCTGGAAGGTGAGGCCCCTCCTGCCTTCGCCACAGAGGATGCTCTTCGTACAGCGACCTCGGGGGTCCTGTTTTCTCTCTTTTCTTGAGCTGCGTGGTCTCACTGTGTCTCAGTGGTTTCCCACAAACGATGCCTTTTAGTGTCCAGGTCTTGCTCTAAGGGCTCTCGGGTGTCGCTGGCACACCCCACCCCTGCCTGCGTGGCGCTGACCCTTTGGGCTGGCTGCCCCCATGGCCCTGGTGGCCAGGGTCATTCCCACAGACTCTCTGCCCTGGGATCCTTCCCTGCCAGCCCCGGCTCCCACCTTGTTGGCCAGGATGTCACAGAACTCGGACTTAGGGACCACACAAGGGAACCTTCCCATGGCCTTTGTAGATCATGGGACACCTGAGCTGTTCTGTGCTCTGCTCAGGAGCTGACAGGGGCATCAGCACGGCTGTGCCTGTCCCCAGTCCCCCGGTCACCTGCCCGCATCTGAGTTTGTGCTTCTTGGTGGAGTTAAACACCAGCTTGCCATGTCTCCCTGAGTAGTGCGGCAATGTCAGTGTACGAGAGGGGTCCCATGAAGCCCCCTTCCCACTGGCTTAGGGGGTGGGGGAGAGAAGCTGTGAAAAAGCATTCATGGCCACATTTGCATATCGTGTGCCTGAACGAGGCATGGGAGCAATAGACCTATAGAGGTGGACATGGACAGAGAAATCAGTTTCAGTAGATAGATAAAATAAACACATGCACTCACCGTGCTGCCGGAGGCTCCATGTTACCATCTGGGAGATCCTAAAATGCCTGAATTGTCATTGAAGGGGGGATCCTTTTTTAAAAATAATTAATTAATTAATTAGTTAATTTTCAGTATTCATTGTTTTTTTTCATTTATTTATTTTCAGCATAAGAGAATCATTATTTTTTCACCACACCCAGTGCTCCATGCAATCCATGCCCTCTATAATACCCACCACTGGTACCCTGACCTCCCACCCCCCGCCACTTCAAACCCCTCAGATTGTTTTTCAGAGTCCATAGTCTCTCATGATTCACCTCCCCTTCCAATTTACCCCAACTCCCTTCCCCTCTCTAATACCCCTTGTCCTCCATGCTTTTTGTTATGCTCCACAAATAAGTGAAACCATATGATAATTGACTCTGCTTGACTTATTTCACTCAGCATAATGTCCTCCAGTCCCGTCCATGTTGCTACAAAAGTTGGGTATTCGTCCTTTCTGATGGAGGCATCATACTCCATAGTGTATATGGACCACATCTTCCTATCCATTCATCCGTTGAAGGGCATCTTGGTTCTTTCCACAGTTTGGCGACCATGGCCATTGCTGCTATAAACATTGGGGTACAGATGGCCCTTCTTTTCACTACATCTGTATCTTTGGGGTAAATACCCAGGAGTGCAATTGCAGGGTTATAGGGAAGCTCTATTTTTAATTTCATCAGGAATCTCCACACTGTTTTCCAAAGTGGCTACACCAACTTGCATTCCCACCAATAGTGTAAGAGGGTTCCCCTTTCTCCACAACCTCTCCAACACATGTTGTTTCCTATCTTGTTAATTTTGGCCATTCTAACTGGTGTAATGTGGTATCTCAATGTGGTTTTAATTTGAATCTCCCTGATGACTAGTGATGAAGAACATTTTTTCATGTGTCTGATAGCCATTTGTATGTCTTCATTGGAGAAGTGTCTGTTCATATCTTATGACCATTTTTTGATATGATTGTCTGTTTTGTGTGTGTTGAGTTTGAGGAGTTCATTATAAATCCTGGATATCAACATTTTGTCTGTACTGTCATTTGCAAATATCTTCTCCCATTCCGTGGGTTGCCTCTTTGTTTTCTTGACTGTTTCCTTTGCTGTGCAGAAGCTTTTGATCTTGATGAAGTCCCAGAAGTTCATCTTCACTTTTGTTTCCTTTGCCTTTGGAGATGTATCTTGAAAGAAGTTTCTGTGGCTGATATCAAAGAGGTTACTGCCTATTCTGGGGTTTGCAGAGAAAACCTCCTCTAGGATTCTGATGGATTCCTGTCTCACATTGAGGTCTTTTATCCATTTTGAGTTTATCTTTGTGTATGGTGTACGAGAATGGTCGAGTTTCATTCTTCTACATATAGCTGCCCAGTTTTCCCAGCACCATTTATTGAAGATACTGTCTTTTTTCCACTGTATATTTTTTCCTGCTTTGTCGAAGATTATTTGACCATAGAGTTGAGTCCATATCTGGGCTTTCTACTCTGTTCCACTGGTCTATGTGTCTGGTTTTATGCCAGTACCATGCTGTCTTGGTATCACAGCTTTGTAGTAAATCTTGAAATCAGGTAATGTGATGCCCCAGTTTTATTTTTGTTTTTCAACATTTCCTTAGTGATTCGGGGTCTCTTCTGATTCCATACAAATTTTTGGATTATTTGCTCCAGCTCTTTGAAAAATACCGGTGGAATTTTGATTGGAATGGCATTGAAAGTATAGATTGCTCTAGGCAATATAGACATTTTAACAATGTTTGTTCTTCCGATCCAAGAGCATGGAATGGTCTTCCATCTTTTTGTGTCTTCTTCAATTTCTTTCATGAGTGTTCTGTAGTTCCTCAGGTACAGATCCTTTACCTCTTTGGTTAGGTTTATTCCCAGGTATCTTATGGTTCTTGGTGCTATAGTAAATGGAATTGATTCTCTAATTTCCCTTTCTGTATTTTCATTGTTAGTGTATAAGAAAGCCACTGATTTCTGTACATTGACTTTGTATCCTGCCACGTTGCTGAATTGCTGTCTGATTTTTTTTTTCTGGATATAGCCTTTGAACCCCGATGACACCCTCAGTCTGATGCAGATAATATTTAGTGACCTTGGCTACGAGCCACACCAGAGGCAGCTCGAAGGTCTAAGCAGATGACACCTACCCATGCCCATTTCCCAAGTTCCTAGGTAGCGTGTTCCCCTTCCCTTGAAATAACATTGTGTCTTGTGGGCTGTTCTGGCAAAGTCACCAGACTTCAGTGGGAACTGACCTCGGTGAACTTGACCTTGTAATAACAAGAAACTGACGTCCAGAGTCATGCTGCTGTCGTGCCCTCAACTAATGGTCACCGTCCGCGTCCCATGAGTGTGTTTGCAGTCGGCGGGTGGAACTACAAGAGGAAGGCTTCTTGACAGCTCTGGCTGCATTTCCCTCCTACCGCAGCCCGTGTTTATTCATTTTCTGTCTCCCCACTGCCAGCACGGTTCATGGCTTACACAGGGGACCCCAGCAATCATGGCTGTTTGGAAAATACGGAGTTCTCTTGCTGCCATCTCAGATAAAAATATCTGAAAATGCTTTCTGGATGCTTTTTAGAAATGCCAACCCTCCAAAGGAAAAAGATTGGTAGTGAGTATACTTATAATGTTGTCTCATCTTAAACTTACCAGCGATTCTAACTCAGCCGTTGTCTCCTCTCATCATTGTACTGTATCTCAAATGCCCAGGAGACATTTCTCTGCAAACCCCAGGCCTGGGCTCTCTTGCTCCCTGCCAGCATCCCCGGGGGGGAGAATGGACTTCCTGGGGCAGCTTACACTGCTGGTACCTGGAGCTGCCATTCTCATCCTTAGGTGTGCACCAGGATCAACTGCGGAGCCAGTTAGAAATGCAGAGTCCTTCGTTGCACTCCTGGCAATGATGATTAAAGAGAGCCAGGGGAGGGCTAAGCTGTGCGCCTGTGTGCCAAGCCCCAGAGGATGCACTCCTGTAGGTAAACTGTGAAGCCTGTTTTTAGGAATGCTGGAGGTATTTGTACACAGTAGGTGCTCAGGTGAGCATACTTCTAGCACGTCGCAGGGCCGGGCCCCCACAGAGGGGCCGCACTGAGGGGTAAAGGGCCCAGGAGCCTGGCTCTGCGACCGGGCGCCTTCTTTATCAAAGGGCGGTAACACACCTGCCCTTGCTCTCAGCGCAGGGCGAAAGCCTGACTGCAGAGGACGCTCTCTCCCCTCTGGCTTCCATTTCCCTGGTGATCAACCCAGCCGGAGCCTGACAGCCCCCAGTGAGGAGGAGAACGCGTGTGTCTGGCCTTTGATAACTTTTCTTTTTGGACCCAGGAAACGAGGCAGCTTGGTAAAGTGTGATTCATACCCACGGGGAAAGCTTGGGTCTCCCTCTTACATAGACAGCTGAGCTGATCTATCTTGTGATTGTGTGTCCTGCGGTCCTGGGGTGTCAGAGGGAGGACTTCAGGAGAATAGCACCCCCTACTCCCTGGGTCACCCACACTCCTCCACGGACCCCAAGGCCGAAGCACTGGTGTGAGTCCTGCTAACTGCTGAAACACAAGCAAAACGCTGAGTTTTCTTTGGAGTCTTTTCGTTGAACAGACTCATTCCAGAGGACTCTGGCTACGGAGACAGCCTCCTGGAGCACTGGCATCGGGCCCCACGCACGTAAACGTGTCCATCACATGCCTGAGGGACCCTGCCACTTTGCACGTGAGGCCTACCTTCCAGTCCTTAAGAGGGAAAAACAACTGAAGTCTCAAGTCCAGTTATGCGAAGGCAGAGGAAAAAGGTAGTTGAAAGCAGAGACGGGGCCTCTATCATTTGCTACATTTGTGTTTTGTTCCTTTCATCCCCGAATAACAAACCGGCAAGGACAAGCAAGGCAGAGCAGCGAGACAGCTGGCTCGAGTGACCGAGAAAGGCCGCCGCCGCCGCGGCTTCCTGCTGCTCCCTCCGCGCAGTCTGCCGGTCCCTCCTCCTCGGGGCGGCAGGCCAGGGTCTGTTCTCCTGACGCACAGACTCACAAAGCCGGGCGCTATTTCTGGGGTGCACGGAGCCTCTTCTTGGTTGTTTCCCTCCCGTAGAAGGTTCTCACCTCCCTTGGGACACCCGGGAACCAGGGACGTTCGTCCCACAGAGTTTTGTGGCTTCTGTGGTTTCTTTTCTATGCGGTCGTCGCCTCCTCTGCCTCCTAGAGGCCGCTGCTGTCACGAGGTCCTGACGATGCCAAGGGGGAGAGCGCAGCGGGCGTCCGGCGGCCCTACCCCGCCGGGGGACCCGCTCTGTTCGGAGGCAGGTCCTTCGGAGAGTGACACAGGATTCTGACCGCCGGAGTCCCCCCGCAAGAGGGGCAGCCCTCCTGGCTGCCTCAGCACAGAGGACCTAGAGAACGTCGTGTGCCCTTCTCAGGTCAGTGCTGTAAAACGTTCTGGAACAGGTCAGAGAAGATGGCAGAGGCAAGCGCTAGAAGCAGGTGTGGGGCATTGCCTAGAAAACCAGGTACTGTGCGGAGCGGAGCGCTAACAGCCTTGTTCGTCGATGTTCAAAATCCACTGGAGAGAGGTCGGCAGGCGGACAGACGGGGCGGACAGACAGAGAGGCTGACGTGCCCTCCCCTGTCCTGGAGACGAGAAGGCACAGTATCGTGACATGTTTACCACCAGGCTCCGTGACTGGTCGAAGCTGGAGCCCAGAAGTTGCCTCCCCCACCCCGCACCCCCGCCCAGCTGCTGCTTCTCCCCTGCAGCTTTGGCCCCCCCGGAGCACGGGGTCTGCAGAGCAGACTCGGCCCTGGCGGCTGGAGGAGCTGGAGCTAAAAGCCAAGGCAGGGTGGCCGTCAAGGGACAGATTGGGCTGCTGAGTGGCAAGAATGAGGAGGAAGGTAGTGTGCCAACGTGCCCGGTGTGGAAGGACCCCGTGGACACGGCTCTGCAGGCGGAGGCCGGCCGGGGATCCGATGGCAGCGCTCCTTGACTTAATGCTCTTCCCTCCGTCCTTTCTCGAAATTAACTTCAAGATCTTGCATTCTTTTCGGATAAAAAAGTGAAGTGTGTTATTTAGTCTAGATTATAGTAATTATATTAATAATTGCTGATTATAATATAGTTATATATTATATAATAATGTAAATATTAATAATTATTAGTATAGATTAATAATTAGATTAATATTATATTAAGCTGTGGCCATTTTGTTTTCTGTCCTTATTTTTAAAGCAAAACCAAGCACAACCCTTAAGGCACACTCATTAAAATATAGTTTTCCTCTTAGGGCATGCAATTTTGAATTGGAGAGGCCTATTTTAGATTTTTGTGCTAAGTTTCTGAATTTGTATTGTCCCCCCACCTCCCCACTGCAACAGAGAATGTTAGAGGAGGCCTGGTGGGGGGCTGGGACATTGGGCACACCCCAGAGATAACACAGCCACAGCTCATACCCCCTCAGGGGTGGCTTTGTAGGAAGCCATGAAGACACATGCCAGCCCCTTCCACCTGCTCACCCCACAGCCAGGGGCATATGTTGGGGGGGGGAGACCAGAACGCCTCTCTGCCCAGCAGAGATGAGAGAGCCCTCTTCTACATCAGTGGTGGTTGAGTGGGGAGCCGGCTTCTCCCAAGTGGCAGTGATGAGGCTGGGCCTCTCTCGTCCTGCTGAGTGGCATCAGAGGAAGCCAGCTGAAACAGAAGTTTATGCTGGAGACATTGACACCCTGCTCTGGACACGTGACGGGACATCTGTAAGGATCTCCACAAGGATACAGTAAAACTCTACTCCGCTCACCAACAGAACCGACTCACTTACGGGGCGCTCAAACCAGTGAAAACAGACTACATGTGCTTCTTGAGTCCCAGCACAATATGTATCAAGAAAGACCACCTGCTGGGGGAAAATCGAAGCTAAAGAATTTCAGAAAGATGAGAATTCTATGGAGTGGGCTTACCTCCCACAAAGCAACCAAACCAAAAATCAATACCGGAAAGATGGCGGGCAGATTTCCAAATAGTTGGAAACTAAACGGTGCCCTTTGTATATTCCATGGATCAAAAAGGAAGTCTCGAAGTAATTAGAAAGATGTGTTGAACTACATGAAAATGGAAATAGTGCGTACTGAATTTGTGAGACACAGCGAAAACAGTGCAGACAGGAAAATGTCTATCGCTGAAATGTTAGAAGAGAGGAAGGTCTCAGTTGATGGTCTAAGTTCCTACCTCAAGAACCGGGAAAAAAGTGAGCAAAATAAAACCAAAGCAAGCAAACAGAAATCAGTGAAGTTGGAAAAAGTAAAGGAAATCGATGAAACAGAGGGCTGGCCGGCTGCCGATAACCCGAAATGACACATCTGAAGAAAGAAGGACAAAAAGGAGAACAGACACCAACCGCTGTCTATCAGGAGTAAACGGGATTTCGCCAGAGACCGTGCAGACACCAGAAAGATCGAGAGGAAAACTGTAACTGTCACAAACACCAGCTTAGGTGAAATGGACCAATTCCTCAAAAAGCACAAACGGCCTCAATTTACCCAATGAAATACGTAACTGAATCAAGGAAATGAACTTAGAATTTAAATCTCCCCAAAAAGAAAGTTCCCGTTCCCCGTGGTTTCACTGGAGAATTCTATCAAATGTTTAAAAGAAAATTAACACTAAACTTACAAACTCTTACCTAGAAAATAGAGTTGAGAACACTTCCCACTTCATTTTATGAAGCTAGTATTACCCAGTGTGAAGACCAGACACAGAACACACACACACACACACTCACTCACACACACACGGAACTGAAGATCGGTATCCCTCATGAATGAAAACGCAAAAAGACTTTTAATATTAACAACTGTAATTACACAGTATGTAGAAAGAATTATGTACCATGAATAATTTGTTGTGTTTTTTTTTCTGGAGATGCAAAGCTGGTACAATAATTTGAAAATCAGTCAAGATTAATCCACCATGTTAACAGGCTAAAGAAGAAAAAAAAATCACATGATCGTACCAACTGATGCAGAAAAAGCATTTGATAATTCAACATTCATCAGGATGAAAACGCCCAGAAAAATATTGATAGAGGAGACATCCTCAATTTGGTAAAGAGCGTCGACAAAAATATCCTACAGTTAACATAATATTTAATGGTGAAAAAATGAGTGTTTGCTCACGAGGTCAGAAAGAAGGCAAGGATGTCTGTTCTCACCGTTCTTATTAAACAGAATGCTGGAAGTTCTAGCAAGTGTGCTAAGAAGAGAAATGAAATTAAAGTCAGATATACTGGAAAGGAAGAAACAAAATTGATCCTTTTGTAGATGATGCAATTGACTATGTGTAAAATCCCAAGGAATCTACTGAAAAAAAAAGGGGGGGAAGGAAAAAAGTCTCGTAGAACTAATAAATGAGTTCATCAGGGTCACACGATACAACATAAATGAAAAAACAATCAACTGCATTTCTATATACTGGTAAAGTGCACCAAAATTAAAAATACAATAACATTTACAACTGCTCATAAAAATTGCTAATAGGTAAAAGTCTAACAGAAATGGGGAGAGTCTGTATGCTGAAACCCGCAAAACCATGAGGAAAGCACGCAGAGAGCTGCCTGGGAGGCACATCACATCTGTGGGTAGAACACGGCACGGTCAGTAGTCTCATAGACAAGCAGTATCGCAATACTTCTCCCCAAATCACTGTGCAGGTGTAATGCAATTCCTATCAAAATCATAGCAAAAATTTGTTTAGATACAGAGCTATCGATAGACAACATTGCTCCAAAATTTATTTGGAATAGTGAATAAATTAGAAGAGTTAAAACAAATTTTTTAAAGAGTTATTTATTTATTTTAGAGAGGGGAGGGCAGAGGGAAACAGAGAATCTCAAGCAGACTCCCTGCTGAGCTCAGAGCCCCACACCGGGCTCCATCTCACGACCCTGAGATCACGACCTGAGCCAAAACCAAGAGTCGGACACTTAACTGAGGCACCCAGGCATCCAAAACAATGTTTGTAAAGAAGAATAATGTGGGAAGAATTCATCCATTTAACTTAATGTCTTACTGTAAAGCTTCAGTAATCAAGACAGAGGTGAGAGGATAGATACGTAGATCATGGAACAGAGCAAAGAGCCCAGAAGCAGACCCTTACCAACAGGGTTGATGGCTGTGGTCATTCTGCAGGACGTTACCGTTGAAGGGAACTGGGTAATGGGCCCATGGGATCTGTCTGTAGCGTCCCTTACAATTGCCCATGAACCTGCAATGATCTTAAAATCAAAAGTTTCATTCAGAAATATTTGAAGGCAATGGTAGCAGATTATATACAGATGTAATAAACAGACATGAGTAGATATCATTTATTTAAATTTTCAACTTGCCTTGGACAAGGCCAATATTAAACTTCATTGACTTGAAGAAATTGTCATGGTTGAAAGACCAAGTTTGGAATCAGATTGTATTTTATTTTTAAAATTAAAAAAAAAATGAAACCCCTCACATAGGAGTTTGATATGTGTTGTGTATTTCTTGGCTCTATTCACTGAAATATGTAAATATTGACTAGTCCACCAACAATGTGCACACTTTAGGGTCTGGGGGTGGCGGTTGGTCTCTCATTTTGATTTTCCCCTCAAGTATGCAAGGACTTCTTGAGGAAAGACTTCATTCCAGGTTCAGGGCCAGGAAAAAAAAATTCTTTGGAACCCTGTGTTAACATTCCACTAATGCCAATTTTATGTAACACGTTCTCAGTCATTTGCATTATTATATTGTGATGATACAATAACCAACTCTTACGGGCAGTGTCTAAAACCTGCGTTGAGCTGTGAACTCAAATCCTGTCAATACTGGTGCCATCCATATCTTATGAGTAAGGTCAGAAGCTCTCAGTCTTGGAGCGCCCTTGAGACTATTAGTTAACACGTGAAAGAGAGTATTGTAGTTTGCCCATCATCACAAAAACAATTATGCTCGCATGCTTCAAGATTTGTTCATTTGATACAAAGTAGAAACATGTGCTGAGCTCCATGCTTCCTGCCAGCATCCAACTGCCCTGGTTGAGTGTTTGCCCTTGGACATGTGTGGGAGATGCGGTTTCCTAGGTATGTGACTGGAGTCTCCCACTGGGAAGGTCTGGACTTGAGTTTCAGTGGGAGAACTTCAGCTTTTTCTCCACATTGCCTGGTACAGGTACCATTCATGAGAACTTTCCAATGCACGATCCAAAAAGCACAAGCTCCAAAGCATGATCTTGTGATAATGCAAGACTCATCAGCACAATCTTAAATGAAATGTACAGCACAGTGTTTTGCTGTATTTGGTCATAATATTCCAAAACATTAAAGTTCCTTTCAGCAGATATTGATTGAATATGGCCAATGGACAGGCGTTCTGTTGGTTGCTGCAGGGAGATGGAGTTGGACAATTTGTAGTCACTGTGCTCAAGGTACGGCAGGAATTTTACTGTGAGATTGGGTAGGAATGGCCATACAGAACGAGACCATAACAAGAACAAAGATAAGAAATGTTTTTAGAGAAAATCAGGTAGTCTAATCTCTGTGTGTGTGTGTGTGTCTGTCTGTCTGTCTGTGCTCTGCATCTCTGTGTTTAATTCAGTATCATCTTTTCTTCATTTTTTTTCAAGATCTTATTTTCAAGCACTGTCTGTACCCAACATGGGGCTCAAACTCATAACCGCGAGGTCAGGAGTCTCATGCTCTACCGACTGAGCCAGGCTCCCCATCATGTTTTCTTCATTTTAAACATTAACTGTTTAAATGATCCAAAAGGAATCTTTGAATATAAAGAGACCACTGAATTTCTCCAACTGGAATCGTGCCCTCTTCCCCAGGCGTGGCAGCAACCCCCTGCCCGGTTTAGTGAGTTTTCTGGGAAGACGAGGGTCCTCGGAACGAAGGGAGGCTGCACGAACACGAGTCACTACCATTTCCTCTTAAACTCACAGTCAGAGGGAGACTTGGAAAATTAGTACAGGAGAGGTGTCCCTTGTTTGATGTGCAGAAAGGAGCTTCAACCTGGGGTGTAAGATGAACTTTGAAGACTGGAAACACCTCTCTGGTGAATAATTGGAAACTTCCTCTGAGTCAGATAATTCTGCAAAGGAGATTATTTTTGTGGCCATATTTAAACATTAGTAATCACACCATTTTCTTTTATTACAGGTAATGTATGAAATTGTTGGAGCAATTGAAAAAAATAAAGACACCCTCTCACAGAATCTTCTATTTGTAATGAAAAGTAAGTTTTTTCCCCTATGGTTAAAATGCCACACACTCTTTCTTTCCCCATCTCTGAACACTGTCCTCAGCAATATGCCACCAGCGACAGGGGAATTGAAATCTTTTACATTCTAAAGCCCAGAATGATAAAGAATGGATCTTGCCACAATGTACATTGGCTACAATCTAATTTGGAGTCTAGTAGAAACCATAATTTAACTAAGCTTTTAGCAGATAGAAATATAAAATACCTTTACCACTCTAGTGGTATGAATATAAAAAAGCTCTTTTGTGAAGACTAATGAAGATTAATACAGCTTCCAAAATTATTTAGGCCACAGCAGGGTGAATTTCATTACTGAAGTTGATGTCTGGAGCATACCTAAGGGTGGTATTTTATTCTCGTACTTTCTGTTATAAAGAATTAATACCCACGAAGTAGAGGGAGGGCACAAATTCATATGTGCGCGCACACATGCTTATCTGTATATATCAACTGACAGCCTCTATCTAGTGAGTGAATCTCAGGCCTTTATGTACTTGTATCTATTTCTATAAAACAGGGGACTAAGTACATACTACACTTATATACTGTGCCCTTATATCTATCAATATGTATACTTCTGCCGACTCTGGTCATTCTTTCTCCATAGCGTTTCTGTAGCCCTTAGTTCTCGTTTCCCTAACAACCTTTTCAGTGAATTAAAATGTATCATCTTTGATGCTTTAAGTTGCTAGTCATGAGCTGGGTCATTTATCTTTCCTGAAAAAAAGAAGCCTGTGATCACCCTTCATGAGACAAATTGAGGGCTTTGAGCTGGAAATAATCACCGCTGGCTTGAGGACCGTATTTACCTTAAATCATGCGGTGCGGATGCCAGAGATCGTTTTTCAGGGGGACTTACTGAGCTGGTCTCTCAGAACTTAAAGCGTTTGAGTTCTCTTAAAACTGAGACCAGCCGAAGGAGCGTGGGATTAGAATGACAGCATGTCGAAGAAAGGAAGGAAATAACGGACCCTGTTGATTATCACTGGAAAGATCTTCCTTCTAGCTTCCAATTATTTGAGTTTCCATGGATAGTGTACTACCATCTAAGTCATACCTTGCGTGAAGACCTAATATATAGTGTGGTTTTGAAGTTGGCGCAATGCCTTTTTCTTTATTTTTGCATTTCAGGGGATAGAATATGTATTTAGAGAAAGAATGTGATGGTTCGTGATATTGTCATTCTCCTTCCCTTAACAGAGTCCCTTTAAAGTCATTCTTTTGTGTATATTAAGTTCCAAGAGAACACAAGTGAGTCTTGTTTTTTTTCTAAATTCTTTTGGCATCTGAGCAAGCAGACAAAATTTACAATAGATTCTTACATGTTTATACAGGACATGGCAGGTGTTTTCTATAAAGGTCCAGAGAATAAACATTTCAGGCTTTGCAAGCCATAAGGTCTCTGTTGCAACTTTTTAACTCTACTGTTACAGTGACAGAGCAGGTGTAGATAATTCAAATGGACATGCCTGTGTTCCAATAAAACTTTATTTACAGAAATGGGCAGTGGGCCAGATTTGGCACACAGGCCATAGTTCCTCACCCATTCTATCATATAAGAAAAAGATGTATGGTTGTGATAGTATTTTATGAATTTGTGAAATTGTTGATGCGGTAAATAGTTGTTAAAAGCGAGTATAATTTATAGATTTTTAAAAAATTTTTGAGTACCTTGCTAGATACTTTGTTTATAGTATCTAATTAAATCTTCCTATTATCAAAAAGCTCCCAGCTGAGAAAGGTTGTAAGGTCTGGTATGGGATCGTGAGCCAGCTGGCCAAAGGGAGGCAGGTAGCTTGGAGACACAGCTCGGGCAGAAATGCAGTGAGTGCTCTCACCTGTGCCTGAGATGTGAAATAAAGTCTCAAGTCTACTGTCTCCGAGTGCCTCTGTGCACTTGCTCATAAACTATTCATCTAAGTTCGCGTATCCTGGTGGACGGGCAGGAAAACAGTGGATACAATGTTTACAGACCTCCTTCCGGGGACACTTCCCATTTCAACATCAGCATGAACTATTGATGTTGAAATGATTTCAAGTTGAAGTTAGAAAATTCATACCAAGAACTCCCATAAATCCTTTTTCCAATTCATTTTCCTCATTTCCCTTCTTTTATTCTGTCTTCTCCGTCCCATTCACCCCGCCTTCCACTCCCCACCATCTCTCCCTGTGTGTGCAAGTGTGCGCATGCATGTGCGTACGGACATACATGTGTGCATGTGTGTGCGCATGCGTGTGCGTACGGACATACATGTGTGCATGTGTGTGCATGCATGTGCGTACGGACATACATGTGTGTGCGTGTGTGTGCGCATGCATGTGCGTACGGACATACATGTGTGTGCGCGCATGCATGTGTGTACGGACATACATGTGTGCATGTGTGCGCGCATGCATGTGCGTACGGACATACATGTGTGCGTGTGTGTGTGCGTGTGTGCGTACGGACATACATGTGTGCGTGTGTGTGTGCGTGTGTATGTGCGTGCATGACATGTGTGTTCTGAATCATATGAGACCTAGAAAAGGCCTCTTCGGTATGCATCTTGAGCTAAAGACATCATCTTACAAAACAGCGGTCTGAGTATTGAACACTGACGCAGCGCTAACATCTAGACCCAAGTCCTCTTCCTTTGCCGCTCACTCCAGCAACGGCTCCCATGATGATTTCCCCCGATTCAGGGCAGTCACTGCATTTAGCTGTCATTTCTCTTCAGTCTTCTTTAATTTGGGACATTCTCTCTGCTTATCTTTTTCTTTTTTTAAATGATACTTACTTATGTATTTATTTTTTTATTGAATTATAGTTAATATAAAAGGTTACATTATGTTCAGGTGCATACATTGATTTAACAATTCTATACATTATTCAGTACCATGTTAAGCATAGTCACCCTCTGTCATCATAGAGGACTATTTCAGTATTGTGGACTATATTCCTTATGTTGCATTTTTCATCTGTGTAAATTATTTTATATCTGGAAGTTTGTACCTCTTAATTCCCTTCACCTGTTTCATTCTTCCAACTCACCTCCTCTCTGGAAATTACCAGTTTTTTCTCTTTATTTAAGAATTATTTTTATATTTTTGTTTGCTTTTATATTCCATATAAATAAAAATCATATGGTATTCTTTGCCTGCCTATTTCACTTAGCAAAATACCCTGAAGGTCTATCCATGTTGTCCTGAATGGCCAGGTTTCATGCTTTGTTGTGGCTGAATAATATTCCACATCTTCTTTATCCATTCATCTCTTGAGGGACACTTATGTTGCTTCCATATCTTGGCTATTATAGATAACGTTGTAATAAACATAGAGGCATATACATCTTCACATCATTAATGTTTTAATTTTCTTTGGGTAAATGCACAGCAGTGGAATCCTGATACTTCTCTTTTAACTTTTGAAGGATCGTCCATACTGTTTTCCAAAGTGGCTTCACAAATTCACACTCTCATTAGAAGAGTACAAATTCCCTATGAGCTCATAGATTCTTATTTTATTAAATGGCTCACAATCCATTACTTATCTTATTTTGATACTAACATTGTTCAAGATATGGCCAGTGAGCAGCCCTTCAAGCCAGCTCCGAGGTTCTTCTTCAGGTTCTTGTGATCTTGTTTAGCACCTCCTGATATTCTAGCCTTCCAGAATGTTCCATGATTATTGGCTCTGCCTCCAAATCAGCCCTGTGCCCAAGAAGTCTAGATTTATTTTAGAGAAGAACGGTATTAAGAAACACTGAGGTCTAAGGGCTTGACGAGCTCATTTCTAACTGGGTTGTCTTTGCTCTGAGGCCCCTTCAGATTGAGACAACTGAAGATACGTAGATAAAATATGGGTGTGTAGCTCTATTTGAAAAATCATGAATTTATCCTGCTAGCCCTAAGTTGTATCCAACACCACGGGGCTCCATTTTGCCTTCCTACCTTCCCCAGTTGTTCTTCCCTTTTCTGACACTTCTGCCTAGTTTGTTTATCATGTAGTGACTTTCCTTTACATGCCTTGTCACTAACTATGTTAGTCTGCACAAGCAAAGTCATCTGGGTGTGGGAAAGGTAGAAAAATGGCTTTGCTGGCTCAACAGAGCTAACTAGCTCATGGGTTCACAAGGTCCTAAATGATGTGCACACGACTTTACATTCTAACCCTGTATCATCCTCAAACTAGGTATGTCATGGTCATTTTGTAGGAAAGGAAACTCAACGGTGAGGATTGTGTAAATACAAAGGCAGGTAACAAGAGAAAGGTCTTCTAGAGCGCTCACCGCTGTGTGTGGTTTTCACTATACGATTCCAAATTTAATAGAATTTGTATAACCTCACATGTAAAAGACATTGGCTTTTTATCTTTGTAGCTGAACTGTTTCCCCTAACAACTGGTACAAGCAAATGGAACAGGGTCCCTACAAATGTTCACATACACTGGGAGCTGGGTTAGACCCTGGGACTTGTGTTTCTGGGGTGGGAAGCTGTTGGCAGAAACCACGGGTCTTCATGACTTGGCCAAGAGAATTGAAACCCTGTAGACCCAAGCCAGGCAAGACTGGGTTCCCAAGGCTAGGAGAGTCACAAGGGCTACTCAGAAGGCCAAGGGCCAGTGCTGAGATAGAGGACAGGGACACGGATTAGGACTCCTGGTCAGGACAGAGAAGGTCAGAATTCATCAAGTGGTAGGATTAATGGTGGGGAAAACACAATAGGGGCAAAAGGAAAGATGACCTCTCACTTCCGTCTTGCACTGGGAACGTCGAGTGCTTACAGCCCTGGAATGAGGAGTGTGTTTAAAGCTCGGGGACATAATGATTTGAATGCCACTCACAATATCACTTTATTTCTTTCCTAGCTAGTGAAAATGTCGTGATCCATCATTTGTTCCAGTCGAAACTGTCACAGACAGGATCCCTCGTGTCCTCCTATCCTTCTTTTAAGTTCAGAGGACAGAAATCCACCCTGCTCAGTAAGAAAACGGCAGCTTCTTCAATTATTGGAGAAAACAGGAATTATCTAGAACTCAGTAAGGTAGGAGTTCCTCTGATTCTTGTTAGTACCTTTACTTTTTTTTTCTCTCTCTCTCTCTTTTTAAATGCAATTCTGAAAACGGATGGAAACAAATTGATATTTTAATTTCAAAAAGTAATGAAAAGGATCCTGGCAGAAGTATAACCTTAAGAGAGAGGGGGCGGTCGAGGAGAGTGCAGTAGAGTGAAAATTCAATAGCAAATAGGACATTAGTGATTTTATTGGTTGTCTCTGCAACATCCTATTTGTGCCTTGTCTCGGTGACTGTCCTTTTGATGAATGGGAAGTAACTGCACGGACAGTAGCTTTCCAGGGAATAAACTTCGCTACCTTATTCTGTCGACATTAATCACTTCAGAGGTTTTAGGTCTCTAAACAATAAATTGTAGTTTCTCTTATAGACAGTGTGTATGTTTCTGGAGCTGGAAGTATTTTTTCTGGATAGCATGTGGATTTTAAGCTTACTTTTGTATTATACTAGTTTTAATGTGGACTTGTCCGACACAAGTGTGGTTGTCCTTAAAACATAAAGGTTCTATTTATAAAACAGAGCTACAGATTCAGCGGAGTTGTCTCAAACCAATAGGAAATAGGTAGGAAATGTGTTAACATTAAGGATTCAGTGCCTGATGGTAGCCTGGTTTGCTCTGCCTGCCACCAAAACTACGGAGATGAGAAATATGTTTGGGAAGGTGTCCAGGACAATCAATTTTAGAAATTCAGTTGTTGTAGCTTGTTGGAATGCATTTGAGCTTACCAATTAAAATAAAAGCATAATTAAAATCAGCTCTATTTTGGAAGAGTGGCAAGATGTAGATAACATATTAGAGATGAGTGAGTATGTGCACTCTGTGTGTGTGTGTGTGTGTGTGTGTGTGTGTGTAGCCAATGGACCCTACAATTAGGGATCCTTTGATGGAGTCATTCCTGGACTGTCTGAACACAGGAATTCAATTTCACTAAATACAAAGTGGCATATTTTTTACATAAAAAAAAAATAAAGAGTTACCCTTCATAAGGAAGATCTCTACTCCTGAGGGTTTCACTGAACCTCCTGGCCCTTCCTTTCTCAGCCATCCTGGAAATCAAGAGCACAGAATCACCACACACCTCTAAACTGTAATTTTTAACCTTAATTATTAAACATTACCAGGCATAGAGGCCATTAGTCTTTTCCCTAAAGGACTGCAAAAGGAAGATAATTCACAGTGGTTCCTCCGCCCAGAAAGGGAGAGTGAGTGTTCCATTTCCAGGGATGGAGATTTATTTCTTATGACTCTTCCGTAAGTGTTTCATGCCTCCCTTCTGTGCACACTGCCTTCATCCTTGCACACCCACGCCCGTGACCGGCAGGATGGGCGGGGTCCCCCCACTCTTACCCAGCGTCGCACTTGGCTGGCATCTGTAGAAAACCCGGTGATCTTGGACCAGTCGCCCCTTTCACGTTCCCTTGTCAGGACTGATCATTCCAACTTGACAGTTCATGTCAGTGGAAGGAAATGGGCTGCTTCCATGCTAGCAACAATACCATATTGACAAGAAGGTTTCATCCGATGTTTTTCTCCTATCAGGACCTCTTTATTGTAATGTAAATGATTTTGGATCAATAGATATGTTGGTCTGAGTCTGTGTGATTTTGTGAAAGGCAATACAGTACGTCTGTGGCTGGGGCTCCTTTTAACCCCTGGTGGGATTTAATTAATTACCTTCTGCCCTTTCTTTCTTTCCCCATTGGCCTCATTTCCAACTGACTTCTTTTATCTCCATTATCCTTTAATCTCTCCTATGTATGATTTTTTTTTCTTTTAAGAGCTGTATGCAATGACTTATCGAAGAAAATACAGAGTCTTGCCATTTGTCAGATAGGTAATCTACTACTCCTTTGAGCAGTTAAAAAAAAAAAAAAAGAAGAGGAAGGTCAAGAAAAATAGAATGGGAAGAAATTGATTGTGGTTAACTTAAGGGAACAAACCAGGGATTGCTAGAGCGTCAGGTTTTGTAACACACACGACTATCTGTTTGCCGGGCAGGAAGCTACCACTTCCGGATAAACACGTGCGATGGCAGCGCAAGGCACTAGCGTGTGCTTGTTGCCCACTGAAGAAGAGTCAGCTCTTGGCCTCAGGGCTCAGATGGGCCAGGACGCAGCTTCGGTGTACTCGAGAGGCGGGCAGCCGTGGTATTATTTAACAAGTAGCTGCCCATGTCCCCAGTTAGAGTACCATCGCCGGGAATCCTTTGGTACTGAATGTTACAGTCTGCTGTAGATCTGTGCCACCCTGTGAGTGAATTCACTCACGTGGGTGGGAGGCTGGCTTGCTTTCTTCTCTGTGGACTTTAGGAAAATACTATGAAAATCACTGTGCTGTATGCTTGAAACAAGTGTCAATGATACTTCAATGAAAAGTAAAGGACTACATACTTCAATAAATAAATTGCTCTTGCTTTATTTCCTTTTATTTTCATGACAGTTACTAAAGAAGAAAGGAGCCTCCACATTTCTTCAGCGACTGGAACGGGGAGGTCCTGTCACCATTGCATCGCAACTCCGGGTTAGTGGGTTTTGTGATTTTCCAAAAGTGAGATTTTGATTTTATCAACTGTAGAGGGTATATGTGTATTTTTCCCCATTTTTGACCCCTTGAGTACCCTCAAATAAAAGTAAGGACTCAACGTGCACGCACGCGCGTGCACGCACACACACACACAGACTCACGCCACAGAGACTTCATAATAAAAGAGTTACGGATCAAAGATAAACATTTTTATTGAAAAGCTCTTTATATTTGCCATCAGTGTCATCTTTGGAGAATAAGCTGTGTTTTGCTTCTCTCCTTAGAAATCTCTAACGGATATTATCGGAAAACTTCAGAAGCGGACTCCACACTTTATTCATTGCATCAAGCCCAATAACTCAAGGCTGCCAGATACTTTTGATAATTTTTATGTGTCTGCTCAGCTACAGTACATTGGGGTCCTGGACATGGTGAAGACCATCCGATACGGTTACCCTGTTCGCCTTTCCTTCTCGGATTTCCTGTCAAGGTAAATTCTGCTCTTGAAACATTATGTATGTGCTCGGTGTGACATCCTGCTGACGTGCTAGCAAGGGTCTCCTGTTTTGTTCTTTGTTTCAGGCCTTGGTTTTATTGTGTATACAGTTGACTCTTTGAACCATGGGGGAGGTTGGGGTGCCTGCCCCCACACGCACAGTGGGAAATCAGTGTGTAACTTCTGATCCCTACGCAGCTTAACTACTAACTGCTGACCAGAAGCCCTACCGTTGACCAGAAGCCCTACTGATAACACAGTGGATTAACATACATTTTGTGTGTTATACATATTATATACCATATTCTTACAATAAAGTAAGCCAGAGAAAAGAAGATGTTATTCTGAAAATCCTAAGGGAGAGAAAATACATCTACGGTGCTGTACTATATTTATATACAACAATCTCCGTCTAAGTGGGCCCACACAGTTCAAACCTGTCTTGTTCAAGGTTCAAGTACATTCTTCTAAGCCCAGTAAACAAAATACTCTGGGAAACAATGAAACGCACTGAGCAAGCTTTTTGTAAAAAGTTATAGAACTTTGATACCTTGGAAACCGTTTTCATGTTACTTTATGTGAGTAGATTTTCTTGGATTTAAAGATTTCTAAGATTGTTGCATGTAATGTTTACTTAAAATTTTTTATTTAAAAGAATATAGGGGCCCCCAGCTGCCTCAGTTAATAGGACATCCGACTCCTGATTTCAGCTCAGGTCATGATCTCAGGGTTGTGAGATCAAGCACCACGTCAGGCTCCACGCTAGGCATGGAGCCTTTTAAGGGTCACTGTCTCTCCCTCCCTGCCCTTAAAAAAAAAGAAGGAGATTCTCTCCCTCTGCCCCCCTCAAAAATAAAAATAAAAGAACGTATATATGTGATTATTTTCTCCCTTATGTCCATGAAAAAAATATTTTTCTACATCAGAGAAACTACTCTCATTGGCCAAATCTAGCCCCCACCCCTATTTTTATAAATAAAGTTTTATTGCAACACAGGCACTGGTGAAAATAATGACAATGTTTGTTCTTAGGCAATTGCAAAATAATAGGGAAGTAAGCAAAAAAAAAAAAAAAGAATGAAAGAAAGAAAGAAAAGAAAAAAATATTTAGTAATCCTGTATAAAAGAAGGTGAAGTTTTAAAATAATATGGATATAAAGTATTATCAATATTATAAGAATAAAATGTAGCATTTATGGTTCAAACTAACTGTACAACTAGTATGGAAAATCTAGTCGACAAACCATTTATTTAAGAAAAGAGATTTGGGGCCACCTGGGTGGCTCAGTGGGTTAAGCCTCTGCCTTCAGCACAGGTCATGATCTCAGGGTCCTGGGATCGAGCCCCGCATGGGACTCTTTGCTCAGCAGAGAGCCTGCTTCTTCCTCTCTCTCTGCCTGCCTCTCTGCCCACTTGTGATCTCTATCACTCAAATAAATAAATAAAATCTTTAAAAAAAAAAAAAGAAAAGAAGATTTAATACTTGGCTGACCAGAAGTTCCACTTGAGCCACTAGCATGAAGAAGCTGCTAACTAGAAACAAGTTATTTGAATTGCTCTATTCCCCCAGCAGAAGACGGTGAACGTGACTGTGTGTCCCCATGTATGTATCTATATTACATATCGCAATGATTAGGAAATGCTTTCTGCCTTGTTGTTTCTTTTCTTTTTTTTTTTTCCCCTAAGTCTACTTTGACGTATATACTCAACCAGGACCTCTAGGAAAAGAGTGTATGAGATAATGTCTTTTAAAACTAAGTACAGCATTTCACATATATGCATCTCTTGTCTACCATGACCTCTAGGCAGGGACCACATCTTACACAATAACAATTACTGGGCATTGTGTTTAACCAGCGCTTTCAGAATGAACCTGGCCTTGCAGATTATTCTTTATTCAACTTAAAGAAATATTTCTATATAACAGAGACTATAGCCACAGTTTGTTTAAAAGAGTAGCAGGGATGAGAAATAATATTTTTTGGTAAATCTTTGCATTGCTTTTACCAGCCCCTTATTTAAAAGAAGATATGATTTCTACTTATCCTTATTTTCAGTGGCATATCAATAGAGATGGAATTATTCATTTACATTAGTGGAAATTTGCCACCATATTTTTTTTAAGTAGGCTCCATGCCCAGCATGGAGCCCAATGTGGGGCTTGAACTCCCCACCCTGAGATTAAGACCTGAGCTAAAATCAAGAGTTGGAGGCTTAACCAACTGAGCCACGCAGGCATCTTGCCACCCTCTTCCTTAAATGAAGGATGCCAGTGTGGGCTATTGTCACAAAACACACTGGTCCATGCAGAGATGACCCATTTCTACAGAACTGGAATAAAATATAAATCACATACCGTCATGTCAGGAAATAACATAATTTTTGTATTTGAGTGTAGTTGACATGCAGCGTTACCTAAGTTTCAGGTGTATAGCGTAGTGGTTCCACTATAATTTAATATTTATTTAGAAAGCTCATCAGAACTTTGACATTGCCCCAGGCAATCAAGCATCATTATATAAACAAAGATTAAAGGTGCAATTTAATAGGAAGTTTTGCTTGCCAAAACTTCCTATTAAATTGATAACTGATAACAGATGTATTGTTCCTATGTAAAATACTTATTTTCTCTTCCTATCACCTTGTCTTAATTGTTAGAGAATAAAACCCTTTGAAAACCAATTACTTTGTTTAGTACACGGAAAGGGATACAATCGCCACAAATGTATCAGATTGAGAAGCAAAAGATGTCCTGTGGTGAAGCAAGCACCTACTTATCTGAATGGCGTTTATTTTTCCTGAAATCCAACATGACACTAAATGGGGATAATGACATTCCTGTGGAATCTGTAGGTGGATGTGATGATATTGCAAATTTGCTTTGTGGTATTTCGGCTTTAATAACTGTCGATCACTCTGAGACTTCCTAACTGAGGCTGGAGAATCGCATTAGTCTAGCGAATCCAGTTTTGATTAAATGTAGAGGTATGCCTGCTGAGCGTTTGCCTAATAGCATCAGTAGCTTCCCGGGGAAATGATAAAGATGTAAGGTCCTGCCTCCCACAACGAAACACGAGAAAAAGGAAAGGAGCATCATGATCCACGACCGGTGTCCTGTTACTCTGAGCTAAGTCGTACATCGCTCAAAATTCATAGGCTGAAGCTCTCACCCCCACTGTAAGTGCACTTGGAGATGGGGCTTGTGGGAGGGAATCCGCGTGGAGTGAGCCCAGGGGCTGGAGCCCTGATCCGACAGCATTAGTGTCCTTGTGACAGGAGTCATCAGAGAGCAGGTGCGTGCTGTCTCTGTGTGTGCTATGTGAGGACACAGCGAGACGGCAAGGCAGGAGGCAGGAGGAGACCTCCATGGAAACTAAATTGGCTGGCGCCTTGACCTTGGACTTCCCAGACTCCAGAACTGTGAGAAAATAAACTTCTGTTGTTAAGTTGCCTAGACAGTGGTATTTTGTGATGGCAGAGGAGGCTGGCGAGGGTACCTGGTCTTGTAGGATGTGTTTCCGTGGCGTCCATGGTCGTCAAGCTGGACGGATGACGTTGGGAAATTGTTGGTGCTTATTCTTGCTATGAAATGCTCTTGTGTTTAGTTTAGATGAAATGCTCTTGTGTTAGTGGAAGCATACAGAGTTTAGGTGCAGATATCCTGTGGTTCCAAAACCTCTCTCATCCTTCTTGCCTTTGTGTCCATTTACTCACAGTATTTACTTGATATTCAGGATTCACTCGGGCATTCCCTCCTTTGGAAAATCTTTCATTGATTCCTAAATTGCTTGGTCTCTCTCCTCGATGCTTCAGAAAATGCTTGAGCAAGACAGTTGTTGTACACTGCCTGGAAATAGTCCTTTACGGCCAACCTCCACCACTGGACCAGAGTGAGCAGACCACAGCCCTTGGGCAAGATCTGGCCTGTCACCTACTTTCATACGGCCTGAGAGCGAAAAATGTCTCATGCGTCGTTAAATTGTTATATTTTGAATAATTAGCGATGTACTTCATAATGTCCTCAGTGTTGTCTCCTGGCATGCAAAAGGCTGAAACACTGAGTCTCTCACCCCTTCCAGAACATATTTGCTGCCCACAGGAGACCATAGGCTGCTTGCATGACAGACAGGTCCTACCGCATGCCCGGACCCGAGCAGAGCGCCTGCCACTCTTCGTGCTTCTCGAGCCTGCTCAGTGACACTGAGCACAATGGCTCTCATATGCTCTTCCATGTCAATGACTTTCCCTAATGTCGGTCTGGCTCATGAAATTTTTCAGATGACTTTGTAAAGGACAACTCTCAGCAGTGATCCTACGGAAGATAAAATCCCACATCCATGGCCTGTAACAGCAAAACTTTCTCTCTTGTACTCATTTATGTGACTTGGAAGTAGTACAGCGAAGCTCAGCCCAGCTCTGATACGAGAGTCTTTTCCCTGATGGTCCCAGGAAGAGGTGGGACGTGGCCTTTCTGTGTCAGAGGGAGAGGAGAAACGGCCGGAATGCCTGTTACAACAGCTACCGGGCTGTGGCACTTGTCACTTGCTCATATTCCATTGCCTAAAGGCGATCTGTGGGCCAAGGCCAACACGAATAGGTGGGAAAATGTTTTACTCCTTGGAGAAACTAAACAACACACAACCAACCCCTGGCTCCGTTCATCTGTCACTATGTAGCAAACATCACAAAACTTCATGATGGGAAACAATGTGTTATTTCTCCTGCTTCTGTGGGTTCACTGGGCTCAGGTGAGCAATTCTTGCTTGGGGTCTTCCAAAAGTTGCAGCCAGATAGCAGAAGACTCTCCTGTTAGTTGGGCTGGATGTGCACGATGGCCTCTTCGCTCATGTGCCTTGGTGCTCCTCCAGCAGCACAGTCTGGAACTCTTCCCTGGCAGCTCCCAGTTCTTGGGACAAGAAGGGAAACTTGCACTTCTAGAAGCTGGGCCTGGAACTGGGCCATCATCGCTCCCCTTGTGTTTTCTTGGTCAAACAGTTGCAGACCAACCCAGGTCTACCCCTGGAAGAAGCAATGGATGGTGGCCAATGTCAGAACCAGCTACCGTATCCCCTTGAAGGGAGAACATGCAAATAATTGGGAACAATAAGAAAGATCTTCCACAGCTGCCCCGATGTGTAAGAATTCCTATTATTTCATCTCTTCCCAATAAGTATATGTGACTTCAATGTGTTGAATAATGTTACACCATCATGGTTTTGTTTTTGTTTGTTTGTTTTTTCCAATTCTAGAATTGAGGGAAGTATAATATGAGGCAATGCTAAGGAAATTTTTTTAAGGTTTTATTTATTTGACGCAGAGAGAGCATGAGCAGGGGAAGCAGCAAAGGGAGAGGGAGAAGCAGACCCCCTGTTGAGCAGGGAGCCCGATGTGGGGCTCGACCCCAGGACCCTGAGACCCTGACCTGAGCCAGGACTGACTGAGCCACCCAGGCACCCCTAGGGAAATTATTTCGAGAAGTCCTTCAAGGAATGGTACCCTGCATTTTACCTTGTAAGGTGTGGTACCATCATTTTCCAGAACTTTCTTTGAGTTCTGGGATTGCGACATCGTAAAGAACACCTCTTCCCAGTGGGAAGTCGGCCCATGGCGTGTCTCACTCCTGTAAGTCTCTGCTTTGCTCAGAGCACGAGGCTCTCACGCTTCATCTTCTTCCAGAAACGACAGGGAAATCTTCTGGAATCTACCTCTGGATGCGGGGGGACAAGCCTGGAGCTCATGCCCGCCGCTCGTCTACGGACTGACTTACGGTTGCCAGGGGAGAGCAGGACATCTCTCCAGGCTTCACCCTTTGGGGCCGTGACCTTATTTGGGAAAGACAGAAAGACGTGCCCTTGAGAAGCGCCCCCAGTAGTGGTATTCTGCTTGGCGTGGTGAGGGAGAATGACCTGTCCTCTGAGACTGTCACTGGATGAGATCCCTCCTAGAAATAGTCTGAATGTTGAGCTTGTTTCAATGACACAGTTGTTGCCGAAAGGTCAGGCTGTGGAAGCTCACAGCCCTGATGGGAAATTGGGTGCCAGGAGACAGTTGAAGGAAGCCACACTTCGGTTTCTTGGACTCAGCCCACAGGGAAGGCAGCTGCCCAGTGAACCAGCATTGCCAGAGCCATAGGTCTGAGCTGGAATCTTCTAGAAGTTCTCCTTGTGACATGGATAGGCTGCCAGGTGCTGTCCATGCATCTTTAATAGAAACGTGAATTAGTAAGTTCAGGAGCCGTTAAATGTCCTAAAAGCTTTAATTGGCAAAAAGATTGGGGTGGTCGTGCCAAGGCTGACCGTGTTCTTCCTGCTACAACTCATCTCAGGGCTTCATGAAGTCCGGGAGGAGAGGACTGGTGACTCTTCAGTGAAATGGGGAAGTGGGAAGAGAAGGGTTAGCATGGGTTCTAAAAGCCATTTCAGTTGAAGCATCATTCTGTCTTTATTGGGAACCTGTTTGGGGGCTCAGTGGGTTGTGAATCATCATTTCCCCCACAATCTACTCAGGGCATGTGTGAACATTTTCTAGAAAAGGCCACATGGTCATGGTTGTCAGCTGCAGGCCTCGAGGTCACTCCTGCCTGTACCCGGCTCCGCGTGGGGCCCCGCACAGCTGCCAACAGCATGTGGGGGACAGACCCACAGGAACAGAGTGCAGGTGGTTTGGGCCCCAGGGCAGCTGACCCCGTACCTAGGCCCATCCCCCCTTTCCATGGAGCTGGGGAACCGTGTCTATAGAAAGGGGACAGAGAGGAAAGGTGACTGAGGTTTGCTTCTGCACTTCCGTGACTTGGCTCGGGGGTCTGGTCCCGGGGTCGGTATCCCTTGTCTGTTTCTGCCTCCCATGCTCGTCCCTCATGTCCTCGTGGAGCGTCCTGCTGACTCAGATGTCACTCGGATGGGAGGTCCTCCCCGTGTGCGCGGAGGCCCGCTGTGGGTCACACGCCCCAGATCGCCGCTCCAGGCTCGTTACTCTGGTCCTCAGAATAAGGTTCCGCACAACTACTCTTATTACCCAGATACGAGTTAGTTATGTCCTTACGAGTCACCAGCTTTGACTAACATATGCCTCAGGCGCATTCATCCGCATGGCGGAGGCCGGGCACTGTGCTGCACTGTCCCCAAGGGTCACTCATTTCACCCTCATTCCCCCCCGGCTGCCGTTACTGCAGCATTTGTTTGCCCTCGGAGCAAACTCCGGTCCCCAGGGACTTGGGTACCGGCTCACCCCTCTCACCCCAGAGGGTGTCTTTAACCCATCCGCGGTGCTGGTGTGGCCTTGACGTTGGCCCTGTCCCCGCGTGCTCACGTTCCCCACGCCCTCTTCCTGCTGGAAGAGCAGGAGCCCCCGAGCAGCACCCTGACCTCCATGGGGAAAAGAAATCCCTGGAGATGTCTCCGGATGCAGACCTGGGCCCTTCCTTCTGCATTTCTTTTGCTCTGCTTCCTGAAAAACAACCCAGTTAGCTTCGTGGGGTTCACGGCCACCAGCGTCCCTGTCCTCACCAGCAACCGTGCATGGTCATGCAGCGGCAACGGGGCAGCTGGCTGATGGAGAATGGGCTGGTGAATCATGACGTCTGGAAAGTGAGCTCCAAGTGAGTAAGAAAAGTGATCCTTGCAAATGGAGAATTGCACGATTTCATGTAAAATAAGAAAAAAGTGAACACAAAAAATGTTTTACAATTTTCTTTTTTTATTATTTTTTTTTATTATGTTAGTCACCATATAGTACATCAGTAGTTTTTGATGCCAGGTTCCAAAATTCATGGCTTATGCACCACACCCAGTGCTCCAGGCAATATATGCCCTCCACAATACCCACCACCCGGCTCTCCCCACCCCCACCCCCCTCCCCTCCAAAACCCTCGGTTTGTTCCTCGGAGTCCACAGTCTCTCATGGTTCGTCTCCGTCTCTGGTTTCCCTCGCTTTGTTTTTCCCTTCCTTCTCCTAATGTCCTCATGCTATTCCTCATGTTCTGCAAATAAGTGAAACTATCTGATAATTGACTTTCTCTGCTTGAGAACTTTCTAACAGTTCCTTGGAAAAATACTCCACACTGACCCGTCTAAAATAATTTACTAAATAATTCCACTCCAGTAAGCATCCAACATGAAACGAATGAAATCAGGATGATTGTGCTGTTCTAGGAAAATAGACAGGAAGCTACAGGAATTCATTATTTTAACGATTAATTCTATTGTATTTCTAAAACAGTTTTATAAGAACATTAGAAATTCAGTCCCAGAATTCCGAATCTTATTATTCATTACTTGATTTATATGCGCTTCCCCATGCCCCCTCCACTGATCTATCACCATGTTTTTAATTATAAGTTATATTTGGCAAAACATAATCACAAAATGATCTTGCTTTTAGGGCCAAACCAGCTTTAAATACTTACCCATAAGTTACTTGTTTCATACTTACAAATTATTTAATACTGTTTATAGGACAGCAGTGGTTTTTAATGTGGCCCTTAGTGGGTAGTTTTCATTGATTCTATGTGAATGATCTCAGTGATTCAGGAGTCTACAAAGAACCTCAGGTTGTCATTGGGATCTTTGAAGAGACCTAATCAATAGTATCTTTATCCTTATTCAATTTTTGACCAAAGTGGGAAGACAAAATGATCAAAATGTCACCTTTAAAGACAGCACTTGGCATAAGAGCCAACAGTTCCTGCTAACAGAACCAACCCTAAGACTGGCCAGACTGACCCTCAGTTACAGACAGTGCGGATTCAGCCACAGTTCCCCACGAGGGGGGCTGTTTGGGGAAGGCTTGGAGCCTAAAGAAACTGAGGAAGACCACGGTGAGCCAGGAGCAGTTGTCTATTATGAGCAGCTGAGAAGGCTCTGTATTTTTCTCACCAAAACTGCCAGTCACATTAGTCCACCGCCACATCCTCCCTTACGAAGTGGGCGGGATTAGGAGAGCGTTGTCTGCCTGCATCTCTAAGGAACCAGCTGAAAAGAAGAGGAAGGGCCTTGGTGAATCTCTGCGGTGTTTTGTGTTCGAGGGTGTTGGACTCCTCCAGTAAACCTGTCAACAACCTTGGGGTGAGGCCAGTCCCCTGAGGGGGACATGCCGTCCTTCATGAACACCCCACTGCATCTTTGTGTACCTTCTGGGGCCACTGACAAGCAATATAGATTTTGCACCCAAAGACTCTGAAGTGGCCCAACAGTGCATTACTTTAATGGGTTTCAAGGACACTCTGTATTCATGGCTAAGTACGTTTTATTTCCAGTTACAAACCCTGTCTAGACAGTGTCCAGCTGAGTCTGTCAGAGATTCTGCAATCCCGAATAAATGGAAATATTCAAATAAAACAAAAGAGCAACTCAGATAATAAAATCCCAGTAGCCTAGATATTCCCCAAATTTGACTATACATCTTCTTCCACTATTAAGATCCCCGTGAGAAATGAAAGTTCAAAGATTAATATGTCTTGTAAATGAAAGTCCAGAAATGTTCAGTTCCAAAGGAATTAAAGTCCCAAATCTGATTATCTTGCCTTGTTGAGTTAAATGTCCAGAATTGCATGCACATAAGTTAAATTTCTATTTCTGAATCACTCTTCCTGGCTTCTCCCTCGGCTCCAATGAGCTAGAGAAGTTCCAGGTATCCTGGCTGAGCTGGGGACCCTAGCATGACCCGAGCGAGCCATCAGTTGCTGTGTTGGTCACAAAACACTACAGACTCATGGTTTCAGCAAAAGATATTTTCTCCCAGTCCTGGAGACTGGAAGTCCAAGATCAAGAAGCCAGCAGGGCTGGTGTCTGGTGAGGGCTCTCCCCTTAGACTGTAGACAGCTGCTTTCCTGCCATGAGCCCCACTACCTTTCCAGGAAGTGAGAACACCAAGGGAACGAGAGAGTGAGGATCAGAGATCGAGAAGCGACAGAGAGACAGAGCAAGAATGCACGCAAAATCCTATTGAATCAGGACTCCATCCTCAGGACCTCCCGTAACCTAAATTCTCTCCTACGAGAAGACCCTATCGACAGATTCGGTCTCCAAATACTGGGTCAGGACTTCAAAATATGAATTCAAGGGGGGGATGGGACAACAAACACTCAGTCCATCGTCGTCGTCCTTCCCGATGAGACTAATTCGACATTGCGTGTTGTGTTGACTCAGTGCCCGGTCCCTGATCACCTCCATGTTGAGACACCCAGGACTAAATAGTGGAAGGGAGCTTATTCATACACACTAACTTCGTCATACACACTAAATGTAGGAACCTGTCCCTAGTAGATTTCTCTCTAGAGAGAGCAGGATACCACAGGCAGAATGTTCTAGAATCTAACACTGTTTGTCGCCAGTGACCAGGGTGACTCTGTAGTTTATCGACCAAACCAGGACACATTTTACAGCGAAATTTAATTAATTTTGACAGGAATGCAGGTATCAACTGGGACCACCCCTGGCAAACCAGGATATTGGCCACCCTACCCACCCTGCCCCCACCTGCTCATGAGTCTTGGTACATTGTCAAGAATCTTTAATCTCCTGCATCCCTGGTAGACACAAGCTCTCTTAAGGAAACCTTCTCCTGTGTGCACGTAATAGGTGGCTAGCCAGTATTTGTTGGATGAACTAAGGCATGAATTAGGAATGTTTTATTTTCGGTACAGTTTTATAGCTGATCTCTAAATTCGGTTCCAAGATGGAGTATTCATTGATATCCTCTTTAAGACTCATTAGTGGCCAAAGAATTGTCCATATCTAACCAGCTTAAAATGTTTGCTCGAATTATGCCGAGATATTTTCATTTCTGGACATCCCTGTAGACTTGAGCACGAGACAATGGTCCCAGGTTTGCCTTTGCCATAGTTTAATAATATTCTCACGCTCCTCCAAAATATCGTGAGTCATTCCCTGAGATTTCTAGTCATATGATAGCTATCTAACAGTACTGGATGTGTACTCCCATGTTGGTTTAAGAAATAGCTTTATTTTATGACTTTCTCCTCTGTTCTTTGAAATGCTCTATTAATGAAAGGCAGTTTCTGTGGTACCACAGGGATGGAGGACCAATTTATGCAGTAGAAATGTATTTAGGAATAAAAACATCAAATCACAGTAGACTCTACTGATGATCTATGTTTAGGGAGATGCTATTTTTAACGGAGTAATTTACAGTTAGAGCTGACCCACTTTGTGCTCTTCCTACAATGTGCTCACTTGAACCCTCTACTCTAACTATATTGTTGTAAAACCCTATTACAAAGCCTGAAAACTTACTTTCACGGTGGTTTAATAAGTAAGTATTTATATTATATGAAATAAAGACTTCTACATTGAGCAGAATGTATTCAACTTCAGAATAAAGGCAATTTGTCTTATTGTTAGGAAGCCCATAGTTTTTAGAAAATCGTAGTTTTAAAAATATGGTGATGATAACATGGTTTTAAGCTTTAATATTCTTTCATATCTCTCCCAGCGTGTTTCTGTGGAGGGCCTCAGCTACTTTCTGTAGATCTGGAGAAGTGGGATATCTGATATTAGGCAGGAACTTATAAAATATTCAAAACAATGAAATCTGCAGAAAAATGAATCCTACAGAGTGACCCGAAAATTGTCAATGCACATAGTGAGGGACTCCAGAGGAAAGTACTTTAATAGGAATAATATGAACTA
Organism: Mustela nivalis; assembly: GCF_964662115.1. Taxonomy (NCBI): domain Eukaryota; kingdom Metazoa; phylum Chordata; class Mammalia; order Carnivora; family Mustelidae; genus Mustela; species Mustela nivalis. The sequence continues at coordinate 86,005,339 of NC_139034.1, forward strand.
TCTCAACTGACAGATGGTTAGTGATAGGGGCACTGTGACTTTTTTCCAGCTCCGATCATCATGACACAGAACAGTCACAATCCCATTCAGGAAGTCGAATACCAAGGGTGGCATTCATCATATTCATGGGCTGCCTTTTTGAAGAAAATTCTTTCAGGTCTCTGCAAAGCTAAGAAATAGAAGGCATCATTTATACATTAAATTCACTAAGGCAATAATTATTTAACATGACAGGAAAACAAGCAAGTTGTATCCACACATGTTGCATTAGAGATGCACACATCATTTCAAAATTGACTTTTACAGAATTATCAGGGAAAACCTTTTTATTTTTGATTTGTTTGGAGAAGAGCATGCATGAGCCAGTGGGGGAGGGGGAGGGAGAGAGACAAAGAGAATCTTACTAGCACTCCACGCCCAGCATGGAGCCCCGTGCAGGGCCCAGTCTGATGACCCTGATGACCCTGAGAACTGGGACTTTCTACAAGGAAAGAATGTCAGGGATCGTGACCAGAGCTGAAACCAAGAGTCAGATGCTTACCCGACTGGGCCCCCCAGGCACCCAGGAAAAAACTTTAAAAGGTATCATTAATACCATGGGCTATTAAAAAATCGACAGGCCCTGTCCCAGCGAAGGGTATATTTGGAGAAAGTACAGATACGGGGTGATCTGTTTTCTATGCCCAGTATACTCCCGTGTCAAGACCAACATCAATGCCATAACCATCTTGTCACGCCAGGGTTAAACAGTTCAACCCTGCTTAACTAGACACTTTGATACGTTGATTTCTAATTCTTTATTACGCTTTGACCATTGCTGCAGAGGAAGCATGTCCACGTACTGATACAGGGCACGCATGGTCCCCAGCACCAGTCCAGTGGCCTTATGCGACGGTTGATTGAAGATCTGTGTTCCAGTCAGGTTTCCTGGGTCCCGGTCACTCTAGCCTCCCGGTACAGGGTGGAGGCTCTTAGTCAATACTGTCTTGACGCAAGTCCACCGAGGACGGTTAATTTCAACGTGCCATCCTGTAACGCATGTTAGAAACGGGGTGTTAATGGTAATTTTCCCATTCCGGCTCTTTATTATTGGCAGAGGAAGATCTGGAAGAAAGAAAGTTTCCTCTTCCCATTATTACCAAAATACCTCCTCACGTCTTATTTAGACACAGCCTTAGTGTTCCACGCTGGTCTCTTATTTTAGATCGTGTCCCCAGCACCTGACGCAGGGCCCGATACGAGATTGGTGGCTAATAACCGCGTCGCCTTTCTTGAAGTAATTAACAAAATATTCAGGCTGTCATTGGGAATTTTCCGGGGAATGTTCATGCTCCTTGCATCTCTGTTACTGTTTGTAAAACCTGTTATGAAACACACAACGTTTCATAACACTCATACACACGCACACCCCAAGCATTCTTAGGATCAAATTTCTTTAAATCAGTGCCCCTCAACCATACTGGCTAAGTAAACTCACTAAGTTAAAAAATATTGATATGGTTAGCTGGGTTGGGGCCTGGGCACAGGGAAGGTTACCAGGTATGATCCAGGATGCCCAGTTAAATTATAATTTCAGATAAACAACAAATGTTGAAAATAGAAAAAAATTACAACCTCTGAAGGACACCCTGGCACTGCTGGGGTCACAGTTTTAAATGCTGCCCTCTCCCTTACCTCCCCTTTCCTTCTCTCTATGCTCTGACACTCTTCCCTTCTAGAAAGTTCTAGATCGTCTCCTATGTATAAGGGATTCTTAACTGCATGAGCTCATTGAGGACTTTTGCAATTCTTGTAGACTAGGCTATTCAAATCCATTGTTTGTATAAGATACGCCTCCATTTTCTATTTGTTTTACCATTAACAATTGCTAAATATTGAGTAAGAATATTGGGTAAAAGAATGTGACATCTTTATATCATACTATGGTGTCTAAATTTGGTGATCCCTACTCGACTTATTGAAAGATACTAGGAAAAATTAAATTATTTAACTCAGCATACATTTCAGCCTGTGTCCTATCATTCCAAGGTACAGGGTCATCCACTTTACCCCAAAGAAAAATATAGAGAGCCCTATTTCCTTATACAGACGCCTATTTCCATACATTTGCAACACAACTTCAGGCATATACGGAAGTGTGGCCACTGAGGATGGGAAAAGTTCATTAAGATTCCCAGTAGCTGACAAAACTGCATTATAACCAAATTACACTGATAAAGCTACACATATGAAAAAAAAACCATATTTTTTCTAATCTTCAGTATATCCTAATGAGAATAATCCTGACCCATTAAATACACTCAGACATCAAAAATGCAACCAAATACGGGCGACTGGTGTTTGACAGTTTCGCTGCTGACCAGACACATCAGAACACGTGTTGTGTCCTGATCTCTCCCAGCAGTTCAACAAGCTACATGTGCTTTTCACCGACGTGCTAGACGAGCCACTTCCTGGGAACCCATTTTCCTTGCTGTTCTCCGTCCGGGTGCAAACACTCCTCTGTGTTTACTTAACATGCAAACCAGCATCAGAAGAAGCGGGGACTTTGGTTTCCATCGTAGGCATCCAGAACACATTTTTTTGCTAAGTTTCTCTGAATTCTTTTTATGAATGTTAATTTTTTTCTAAAAAATTTAACAGTTTTAATAAAATAGAATCGACATGCAATAAACTGCATCTGTTTTTAGGTTTTAATAAATGACAAGTTTGGATAGAAACCTACATCCTAGAAACCATTCCACAAGTCATGGTGGTGCACCTACCCGTCGTCCCGCTGAAGATTCCCGATACCCCTCGGTACTCCTGCCCTTCCCCCACCCCTGCTTCTCCCTCTCCAACCAAGCATCAGTATGCTTTTGCTCACGATAGATTCGTTTCATTTCCTGAAATACCATACAAATGAAATCAAGTGTGTACTTGTTTTGCCTGGCTTTTTTTCACTCAGCACAGTAATGTTGGCATTCACACACACAGTCGTGGGTTTCAGGAGCTCACCGAGTCGTAGTCCTTTTCCGTGTGACTCACATGTTACAGATCATGATCTGTCCCCAGCGTTTGGCGATTGCAAGTAGAGCCAGTCTGACCATTCATGTGCAAGGCTTCGGTGGACATGGTTTCATCTTGGGGGTGGGGTTAAGGGTAAAAATAGAGGCGTGGAGTGCTGAGACATATAGCCGGTACACAGTTAACTTTTAAAAAAAACTCCCAAACTGCTTTCCAAAGTGCGCATACTGTTCTGTATTCCTACCAGGAGGGTGTGAGAGCTCCTCTGTTCACACCATCTTCAGTGCTTGGTTTGACCAGCCATCTTGTTTCTGCCATTCCAATAGGATGGGTGCTGGTATCTCACTGTGATTTCACTTTGCTTTTTTCGAATGACTAAGGACGCTCAACGTCCCTCCATGGACTCTTCTGTATGTCTTGTTTTGGTGAATTTCCTGTGTGTTGCCTAACTTTTCATCAGGTCTATTATTTTTTAGAGTTCTTTGTAGATTCTGGAGACACATATGAGTTATTGAGTTAAATATTTAATTGGCAAACATTTTTCCCAAGACTGTGGCTTGTCCTCTATACTGTGGAAAAGATTGTGTAGAATTGGTGTTAATTTTTCTTTCAATATTTGGTAGATTTGCTTAGGTGACAGCATTTGGGTGTGGAGAATTCTTACTTGGAGGGGCGTTAACTATAAATCCAATTTTTTAAAATAGTTCTAGGGATATTCACGTTATGTACTTTATCTTGGTTACATTTTAGTTATTTGTGTTTTTTGAAAAATGCTCTGTTTCGTCCAAATTGGCACATTTATTTATATGGGGTTGTTTATACCCTTCCCTTATAATCCTTTTGATAGCTACAGGATTAGTGACAACATCTTTTCTTTGCTTCTGCTACTGATAATTGTGTCTTCTGTTTCCTTTTTTACCAGTCAAGGGTTTTATCAATTTTGTTACAGTTTTATCAATTTTATTTATTTATGCAAAGAATAAGTGTTTGATTTCGATTATCCTTATTGTTTTATGTTCAAATAATTTCATTGATTTCCATTCTTATTTTTATTATGTCTTTCTTTCTGCATGCTTTAGATCTATTTCGTTCTTCTTTTTCCAACCTTATGTGGTTTGGATTAACAATAAGAAGGCTTTATTTCTTCTTTTCTTTTTTAAGATTATTTATTTATTTGACAGAGCAAGCAAGAGAGCAGGCATAGGGGGAGGGGCAGAGGGGAAGGGGGAAGCTGACTCCCCTCTGAGCAGGGACCCTGATGTGGGGCTTGATTCCAGGACCCTGGGATCATGACCTGAGCTAAAGGCAGAGGCTTAATCCACTGAGCCACCCAGGCACTCCAGGAAGTCTTTATTTCTGTTTTAATAAAGGCAATTAATAAAACTCACCTTTGTTTAGTTAAACAGTACCTTTGAGTTGATCGTGAGTTTACCATTTTTCCCCAGGACCCCCCAGCCTGGAATCCAGGCATCTCTAAACCCAGAAGTCAGTACTGTTGCAAACAAACAGCTCCAGAAGCCCCCTACTTCAGCCTCAAGGGACAGGATACGAAACTCGTAAAGCTCCAAGTGTGTGGAAATACACTGGTTTTTTATTTCCTCCCTCCTCTCACGTGCCAGCAGCTCACAGGCACTTCTCCTCCGAGGAAGGGGAGCCTTCCTCCCCAGTCAGAAGAAGAGCGGTCCCAAAAGTGCGGAGTGAACCCCTGTCTTTCTTGGCAGCCCATATTTCAGCCCCAGATGCAGATGCGCTCAGTACACAGAGAAGAGAGGTAAATAAAGCCAGAGACATCAGGCTGGAGGACAGGAAGGGGGGTGTCCAGGCAACGGGAAAGTGCTCATGAGCCTGGACAGGAGGAGGAGCTCTGGAAAGTAACACAGTAAAGCTTTTTGTGAACGCATGGCTCACCTCCGAGCTATATGTACATAGATCATATACAAATGTCATCTTCCTTTTCTTTCAGTTCAATTTTTTTTTAAATTTTTTTTACATCGTATTTTAGAGCACTTTTAATTTCACAGCAAAACTGACTGGACGATAGATCACCCCCCACAGCCCTGCCCCCACAAATGCACAGCCTCCCCCACATCAATACCCTTCAGCAGGATTTTGTTAAATCTCTCTGGATGTTTTTATGAGTGTGAAGATAAGTTGTTTCCATGTTTATCGTCCCGTCGGTGAACCTGCACTGACCTTCATCATCCCACACTGTCCGTGGTTTACAATACAGTTCCTTCCTGGTGCACATTCTCACCTTCGTTTATGAAAGACATTTAGATAAGGTGAAATATTGTAGCTTGACATGTTTTTTTCTGCTGGTGTTTTAAAGGTACTACTTCTCTGCGTTGTACTCTTTCCAAGAAGAAGTTGGCTGTCATTCTTTGCTCTTCTGTGTAAGATTTGTCTTTTTCCTTCCTGTGTGCTTTTACGATTTTCTCTTTTTTACTGCTTTTGAGTAATTTGAGAATGATGCAATTTGGTGTGATTTTTTCCTTGTTGCTTGTGCTTTGGGTTCATCAAGCTGCTTCGATCTGTGGGTTTCTAGGACCTGTGAGTTTACAGGTTTCATAAAATCTGGAAAATTTTTGTCCATAATTTCATCAAATATTTTTTCTATCTACCCTTTTATCTCCTCTTAGTTAGATGTACAATGCCATGTGTGTCAGATCTGTGGGTTTGTCCCATGGCCTCTCATCACGGATTAGTGCAAATCACAGGTGTTATCAGTTTTTAGCCTTGATTCTGTTTCATTTTGGATAGTTTGTTATTATATCTTCAGGTCCACTAATCTTTTCTTCTGAGATGTCTAATCCACGCTTCATCCAACCCAGTGCATCTTTTGGTTCAGATACTGTAATTTTCATATTAATTCACTTTGGATTTTTCAAAAACCCTTCGTGTCTTTCGCATTATATCTTTTAGTATCTGTCTACTAATTCCATTTCTGGGTCAATGCTGATTGATTAATTTTTCTCTTTCTTATAGATAAGAGTGTTCTTCTTTGCATGCCTGGTAAGTTTTGATTCAATACTAGACATTACATGAGTTTCACATATTTTTGTATTTCTATAAATATTTTTGAGTTTGGTCCAGAAAACAATTAAGCCGCTTGGAAATAGTTTCTTGTTTTGAGGTTTTGCTCTTATGTTTTGCTAGGTAGAACTAGAGCAGTATGTGGTCTGGGGTTCATTACGCCATACTAATTATGCAAAATAATTAACTTCTCTATCCAGTGCCTCATAAATTGTGGATTTTTTCACTCCGGCTGATGGGAACCACCTTCCTTGTGTCCCATCTTTGCCTTGGGATGGTATTCTTTCCTCCATTTGGGTAGATCTTCTCTGGGACTTAGGTAGTTTATCCACATGTGGGAACAATATTCTACTAGAGACTTGAGTGAGGCTCTGAAGGTCTCTGGAACCTTCTCTTGGTGCGCTGTCTTTTCTCAGACTACCTTCTCTGGGAACTAAAGCTACCTTGGCATCCTTCATCTCCCAGGGCCATACCTTCAACCCAGGGAAAGCCCTGGGCTTCACTTGGGATCCCTCTTTGGGCCACAGTCTAGAATCTTCCCTCATGAAGTCAACTAGGAGGTCTTAGGACTTACCTTATTTGTGCTTTCTCAAGGATCACTACCTTCCCTGACTGGTGTTCAGTGCATACTCTGAGAACCATTGCTTCACATACGCTGTCTAGTTTTAAGTTGTTTGAGGATGGAGGGTAAGACCAGTCACTCTTGCCCCATCTTGACTTGAAAACAGAAGTATGTGAATTTATTTTTAATATTGTTTCCTACTAGATGGGTACTTCATCTATTACATTGTCCTTGGGCTATCTTGTGAGCACCTATAATCTGTCCTTAAAACAGAGAACTTCTGAAAGTGAGAGTATTATTTTAAAACGTGTATTTAAGATAATTTTGATAGTTCAAATAATGGTACACTTTTCTCCTTTGATTATTCAGATTATGTATACTAATTTTTCCTAAACAGACTTGTATTTCTGTATAAAAATTAACATAGAGCAGCTGGTATTTTATGAAATGATGATGCTAGACAAGAGGTTTGGATAGGAAGTGGAGGCAAATACTATATTTGTTTGAATGTGCATGGGATTTTAATTAAGCTAAAATTAAGCACGTTAGAAATTGTCCAGGAAGCTGATGACTTTCATTCTTATTCTTAGGGAATTCATGGGTTGGACGTCTCTAGGACCAAAATGGTCAGAAATGCATATTTTTGTACAGGATTCTAAACAGGTTTATGAGCATTCTGCCCCCCATCCTATGCCAAAAAATGTTTTGGCTCAAGAAAAAAAAAGTGCCACCTGCTAGGTCAAGAGTAGAATTTCAAGACTTAGCAGGAAATCTGCTATTCTCTTATTGATTATTGACCAGTACTTTATGCAGGTAAACCCTGAGACATCAATAAATTCCTAAGACATTCCAAAAATTAATAAGTAATGAGATTAGGAGGATATGCCTTTTTTAAAAGTACCTTTATCTCAGAAATCTTTACAGCAACCATTACCCTGCAAATACTGCTGTAACCATTTATCAGACATGGATAGGAAGAAGGCTCAGAAAATTAAGATTTAAGGACATACCTCTGGCCTTTACTATATTTCACTGTCATTCCTTTCCAGTGGTCAGGGAAATTATAGATATAGATGTAGATGCAGAGCTATGTTTCAATAATTTATCTGTTTCAAGAAACAAATGTCCTGATGAAGACAGACCTTGAAAGATATGAACTATAAGTATGATTTTTATGCATTCTCTCAGAATTCTCTTACTTTATTTATTGAAGTATTTAAAATTAAGAAAACAATAAATAAGATCTAAGAAAGTAAAATGTTATATAACACAGGTGCTTTATTTCCTTCAAAATGTTCTTTTTTTTTTTTAATTTCTTGCCCGAAATCTTAGCCAAGTGCTCTCCAAAGACCCAGAAGCTTGAAAGCTCAAAGATGTTGCTATAAAAGTCATTAATTCAATTTGGTACTGAGTTTCTGCAGACTCCCTGTGGCCATTCTGAGTGTTGAGGACACAAAGATGGGAAAGTCTTGCTCAGGTCTAGAGCACCTCCCAGTTGAGTGGGTGACATAGACTCACCAGAGGATTGTAGTTCATCATCGGATCCTGGGAGTAAAGCCTGTTACCTTGCCAGATGGAAGCAATCATAAGACTCCTAGAGGAGTCTTGAGTAGTGATGAGAAATAAAGTTATTGAAGGAGATGATAACAGAAACCTCAGACTTAGAGTGATACTCAGGCTGGGTAAGAGTAATATCATTAAAGGGAAGAGGTGAGGAGCATCATAAGGAACAGGGAAAGGCATTCCTACTGCAGTGACCTAAGAGTGAGCATAGAAGGAAAACAAGGAAGCAAAGAAAATGATAGCAGGGAGAAAGGCAAGGCCTATGTATTTTAGGATATAGGGGATTTATCCTGTTGCAATAAGCATTAAGTGTTTAGAAACAGGAAAATAATGTAGTTTTCTTTTCCTTTAAGTAAGATAAGGGGACAGCATACTGTGGCTCACAGACCAAACTCTGTTAGCAGCCTGTTGATTAAATACAGTTTCTCTGGCACTGAGCATGTCTATTTGTTTCTGCATTGTCCTTGGTCACTTTGGTGTTACCAAGGCAGAGCAGAGTAGTTGTGATGCAGAATATGGCCCACAAAGCCGAAGCATTTACTACCTGCTCTTTATAGAGAAAGGTTGCTAAGCCCTGAGCTGGGTCTCCCTGGCAGAGAGTTTTTCAACCTTGCCCCTTGACATTTTGGGTCATATACTGTTGTAGTGAGTTGGCCTGTGCCTTATAGAATGTGGGAGCATACTCAGACTGTACCCACCAGAGTTCAGGAGCCCTCTCCCCAACCCCACCCCCATGATGACATCGAGAAATGTCCCCAGACCCTCCAAAGTTTCCCCAGGAGGGAAGGCTCACCTCTGGTTAAGAACTACTTCTAGCAGCTAAGTGGAGTTTGGTTTTAAGTAAACATGATCAGAGCTAAAGTTAAAACACTGGAAAACTGAACAGACCTAAAAGACGCCAATGAAAACCAAAGTATTTTGAAAATGAAAGCAGTATCATTTAGTGACTATGAACATGGGGCTTCGGACAGGTGAGGAATGAGGGTGACTTTCTGAGGTCTAGCTTGCTTGACAGCCTGGTCATGGTGCCCATAACAGAGAAGAGTAACAGCAGAGGGGAAGCAGGTGTAGAGGGTTGAGGAGGCGGCCGATTTGGATGCAGTGGGTTGGGGTAATGATGTCTAATGGCTACTGAATATGCACATTTGAAGTCAGTAGATGATAGCTAGTGTTGTAGATGAAAACCAAAGAGCACCATGTCTGAAAAGTGACAGGGATACAAAGCCTCTGGAAACTGTGACCAGAAGGGTTTGTGTGGTGGAGAGAACCAGACATATGGAGTACAGATTGTCCACCACATCTTTAAATTGGGGAATGACTCACTGAGGGTACCAGGAAGAAGAAACACCGTGTGGATCAAGGCGTGCGTGATAGTGAAGAACTTTCGAAAGACAGAATGAGATGAGGGAAAAGGAGAGAGAAGAGATTGCAGTTAGGCATTCCGTGCCATCAAGGGAACTCTGTAAAGAGAGTCACCACTTAAAGCTGGACACAGCCATGTTTAAGAACAGTGCAGGTGAGCAAGATGCTTAGCTCAAATGTTTCACAAGGGCGGGTTTCCTAGGAACCTTGCCCATGTATGGACATTGCACTTGGTAGGTGGTGATTATGGCAGCTGGAGAGGGTTTCCAAGACCACCAGCATTGCAGCAAATCCTTGAATCAATCGGTGGGAGAGGTAGGGGTTCTGGGATTGAATTCATGAGGCTGTAGCCTGCGTCTTTTCCTTCCGTGGCGGAGATCCGTGCTCACACGTGGGATACACTGTTCCGAGCAGCACACATCTCAGGCATTACATAGAGACGTAGGCTTCGAGTTGGTCTGTTCTGTCACTTTCACTGAAGTTCATCTACTCGGCAGTCCTGTTTTTAGACAGTTTAAAGTGGTTTTAAATAAATTGGCCACAGACTTCCTTCTTGTAATACCAGTCAGTCTGAACGTGTAGAAGCAACAGCAGCATCTGAGGGAAAGGGGTACTTGAGAAACTTACAGCAGGGAAGAGGAGGGTGAGAGCACTGGGAGGGCACATCCAGCAGGGACCGCAGCCTGGGGAAGGACCCCTGCAGAGCAGACCCCTCCCGGCGACCACACCTGCTCCCTCGCTCCCTGCGGCCACCGCCAGCCCAGCCCTGCCCCCTCCCTGCCTCTTCAGGGGTCAGCAAGAAATCCGCCAGCCACCCCCAGCTGGAGAGGGCGACCAGCAGACAAAAGCAGCCAAACCTCTTAAACATGTTAGAAATAAAAATAGGGAGATGACTGGCTCTGGAAATCTGCACTTCACCATGGTGACTATTAAAACACGCTACCGAATAGCACAGTCACTGGTTTTTATACATTGGTGGGAGGCGGTGGTCACCGGAAAGGCAATATCCCTTCGTTATCATTAAAATAATACTAAATATTTTTAAAAAATATGTAATGATATTTGGCTTGTAAATAAAGATGCTTACTTATACAAGACTATGATAGATTTCATTACATCAAAATAATAGTTAAATAATCATTAAAATTTTATTTTCTCCCACTTCCTCATTTCTCTTTTCTTCTCCCCCTTCCTTTGCCTGCTCACTTAGCAATAGTTTGCTGGATGTTTTCAACATGTGAGATATTGTGAGCTACTTTAGGGATGAAAATATGGAACATCTAGAACATTCCATCTTAGAAGTCAGGGACATGACAAAGACCAGGTGGGGCAGTGTGGTGCAGACAGATCTGCACCAGGCAGTGGAGGAATCCAGGGAGGGGACCCCCAAGATTTCTTGGAGTCGTTGACATCAAGCTTGAAAAAGGTTTGCAGTCGTCTGTGCAAGCGTGTCGGGGAGCACAACAATGGAGAGAATGGGGGGTTTAATACATTTGAGTGTGGCAGAAGTGGGGGACCCTCGCGGCTGGGAGGTGTTTAGCCAGGAAAAGGCAAGGTAAAGACGACACCACAAAGGAACCCACACACAGCGTGTGTGCCGAGGATGGAGAGTCCCTGCAGGGTGCTGACGAAACAGTGGGCAAAACTGAGCGGACAGGGTAAGGCGGGAATATTCAGGTCCTGGTTGATGACGGAGCTGAGAAGCCGGTGAGGCTTTATGGAGAGAGTTTAAGTGAGATGAAGGAGAGGTCAGCCATGTCAGAGCCGGCCGTGGAGGAGCGGGTCTCCGCGGACTCCAGGTTGCACGTGGGGAGGTGGACGCGTGGCGGGGCCCGTGGAGCAGGATCAACGGGGACTGTGTGGCAGGAGTGGGGCGTGGGACCCCCTTTCGGCATGGTCGGGAGACCCCCCTGTGCCATCCGGCAGGCCATTCACCGTACTGGTGTGCAGTGCCGGCAGGTGCTGATGGAGTTTCAGAGGTACATGAACTAACTTCCCATCGTTAGCTCACAAATGATAGCAGCAGCCTTAGTGCGCCTGAGGTCACGCGGGGAAGATGTCCCAGGACAGCCAGAAGCAAGTGCAAGGAAGCACACGTGCGTGGTCGCAGGACGGAGGGGCTGGCCGGGGAGGGAGATCAGGATGCGGTGGTCCTGTGGGAGGGAAGCCTCGGGATGGCAGGGCCCCGGGGGAAGCCGTGTCAAGAAGGGAGAAATGGCTGGTATTGGGAGCTGCACAGTGATCAGGTTATACGGAAACAGAGAAATGCAGCGGGAGGAGAAAACCCTGAAATACAGTTACTGGGTCGGACGTATAAAATGGTCGCTATCTTGACACATGGGGTCTCGACAAAGTGGTGCGTCTGGAAACAGAGCCCGAGTGCCGAGCTCGGAGACCATCCCGGGACAGAGGAGTGATTCGGCTTTGACTGTGGCTGGAACGCAAACCCGCCTCGGCCGAAATCCGCAACCCCCGCAACGGATTGCGGAGAATTCCGCACTTAAGTGTCATTTTTCAAAAAGGTAAAATCGAGACTCTCGTACCAAGGTAAGGCATCGCAAAGATTTTATTCAGCTCCTTAGAAAAAGAGGGAAGTAATCAGGTGTTAAAGCCAGTTCAAGTGAAAATCTGATTTACGCAGATTTATCTCCTCTACTGACAAAATTTCTTTGCACTGCCGAGACAAATGTCGTCTGTGTGGCTTTGGACAGGAATTGTCGGTGTTATCCGGTTCCCGCGGCTTATGCTCTAGCTCTCCAGAGCTGTAGCCTAGCTTAGTGGAAAGCAATGACTCAGCTCTGTGAATCGAAGTAATCTCCAGGGGTCCCCTCGACAGTGCCCAGCACTCAACGGAGAGGACTCCCAAGAATGAGATGGTTCTCGTTGGCCATTGCCTCCGGTACCGAACTGTTGCACAATTGTGTTGATTTTAATTTATAATCCTCAAAGGAAGTGATGTAAGAGGTGAACCCCAGGCAAACCAGCTTTTTAAGGGTGTGTACATCAGAGCTGTGTGGTGTGTTAGTGGACGTGAAGAGACTGCTCATTTGTTAGTGCCTATTTTAATCATGTCTCCTTTTTTTGAAGATTTTATTTATTTGAGAGAGAGACAGAGTGCATGTATATACACACACACAAATGTGGGAGTGGGGGGGGGCAGGGAGAATCTAAAACAGGCTCCACACCCAGCGCAGAGCCCAACGTGCGGCTCAGTCTTATGGATCTCACGACCCTGAGATCATGACCTGAGCTGAGATCAAGTTGGACCCTTAACCGACTGAGCGACCCAGGCGCCCCATTCACGTCTTTTCTTAAATTAAAACTTTAATTAAACATATCAGTACCTCTTGGTGACAGGTAAATTAAATTAAAATTTCTGTGCAGTATGTACCTATGATGGGATATTATTCAGCCTTAAAAGTGAAGGAATTGTGCCATTTATAACAACACAGATGAACCTGGACTTTCACAGAAACACAAAAAAGACACATGCAGAAAGGCAAGTGCTGTCTGAGCTCACTTCCATGTGGAATCCAAAACAGTCCAGCTCGTCAAGGCGGAGAGTGGGCTGCGGGGCGTAGAGGGAACGGGGAGAAGACAAAGCGCATGGTGTTTCGTTCTGCAGCCTGAGTACGTCCCAGAGACCTGGACACCGTCATGCCTACAGCTGACGATACTGTATTATATGCTCAATTTTTTTTCTAAGAGGGTAGATCTCATATTGCACATTCCACTCACAAATAAATACACAAACAGAACCAAAGAGGGTGGGAGGAACGTTCAGAGCGGATGGGCATAGCGGATGGGCATGTTTGTGGCATAGACGGTGGTGATGCCATCACGGATTTATCCCGACTTCCAAACTGAACCAGTTACATGCAGTAAAAATGTCCCGCTTTTTGTCAGCCATACCTCAGCAAAGTGGTTCTAAAACACATAACTACGGTTGACCCTTGAACATGTTCAGTGTGGGAGTTAGGGGCGCTGAACTCCATGCAGTCAAAAGTCTGAGGATAACTTTCAACTCCCCCAAACTACCAGCAGCTTACTGTAGACTACAAGCCTTACCAATCCCATGACGGGTCGATTCGCACATGTTTTCTGTACGTATTATATAATGTATTCTTAGAAGGAAGCAAGCTAGAGAAAAGAAAATGTTAAGAAACATCAGAAGGCAGGGCGTCTGGGTGGCTCAGCGAGTTAAGCCTCTGCCTTCAGCTTAGGTCATGATCTCAGGGTCCTGGGATCGAGCCCCATATCGGGCTCTCTGCTCAACGGGAAACCTGCTTCCCCCTCTGCCTGCCTTTCTGCCTACTTGTCATCTCACTCTCTCTGTTAAATAAATAAAGCTTCTTTTAAAGAAAAGAAAAGAAAATCAGAAGGCAGAGAAAACACATAGTGGCACACTATAAAAAAAATCTGTGTGTCAGCGGACCCACGAAGTTCAAACCCGTGTTGTTCAGAGATCACTGTGATCCTCTCTGAAATTAACCGACATAATTAGGTGCAGACACTGATCTCCAAGTCATCGTTCAAGCCTGTCACAGCCTCTCAGAGTGTATGTTCAAGAGACAGTTCCCTTGTTACTGAAGCAGTGTGATCTCGGTGCAGGTCCAGACCGTTCTGGGGAGGATCAGAGCCATTCTCCTTTGTGATCTGCTAACAAGTCATAATGACAGTGACATTCTGAACAGCAGGTTCATATGGCAGTAACTAACTCACTCGATGTCTGAAATAGGCATAAACTTCTTGGAATAGTAAAACTGGTGTTAGCTACCAGTCTCCATAAAATGTTCTAGCCATGTCCACAGAAAAGGATTGCCCTCTGTTTGATAGGGAGAGAAAACAATGGAATAACAAAACTTTCTAGCCAACAAATTGACCTGCCTTGGTTTCCTGTCCCTACTCAAAAAATAAATGGTCACGCTGACCCTGGTAGGTCTTTGAAAGGAGGAAATTGCTTTAAAAATGGGATAATTTTACCCAAACTGTATAGCTTAAAGAGGTCTTTCATTTAAAGGCTTGAACAACCAATGAACATCTTTCTTTCAGTTTAACTCAACGAGCTGTTTTTGCACCTGATGAATACAGGCTGTGCCTCGCCAGTAATTCTGCAAAGCACAGAGGAGGTAGGACACCAGCCCGTCCGGTCAGCGCAGGCCGACCGTGCTCAGGGACCTCCCGGGCGCGCGTCACGAGCCCAGGAGCTACAGCAGTGGGGTCTCTGACCTTCACCGTTACCTCAGCCCCATCACAACTTCTGCGCCCCGAAAGGGCACGGTCTCCAGTGCCCCCCATGGGAGATGGCTCTGGTGTGCCCGGCGTGCCCGGGTGGGGTTTCTGTGTAGGAAGACGCTCAAGGGCTCTATCCGGAGCGAACCCAAACCTGGCTGAGGTCAGTGGTGGAGGCCTACGGAGCTCAGTGTACTTTCTCATTCGGTGTTTCCCTTTCATCCCTTTTTTGAATACATTGAACACCGTGTGACGTCGCGCAATTCAAATGAAAGGGAGGGACCAGACATGAAGTAAGAGAACTTGAGAGCCTGGTCATGTAAATTCTTAGCAGATGTTCTTTTTTTTTTTTTTTTTTTTTTTAATTAATTTTTTATTTTTTATAAACATATATTTTTATCCCCAGGGGTACAGGTCTGTGAATCACCAGGTTTACACACTTCACAGCACTCACCAAAGCACATACCCTCCCCAATGTCCATAATCCCACCCCCTTCTCCCAACCCCCCTCCCCCCAGCAACCCTCAGTTTGTTTAGTGAGATTAAGAGTCACTTATGGTTTGTCTCCCTCCCAATCCCATCTTGTTTCATTTATTCTTCTCCTACCCACTTAAGCCCCCATGTTGCATCACCACTTCCTCATATCAGGGAGATCATATGATAGTTGTCTTTCTCTGCTTGACTTATTTCGCTAAGCATGATACACTCTAGTTCCATCCACGTCGTCGCAAATGGGAAGATTTCATTTCTTTTGATGGCTGCATAGTATTCCATTGTGTATATATACCACATCTTCTTGATCCATTCATCTGTTGATGGACATCTAGGTTCTTTCCATAGTTTGGCTATTGTGGACATTGCTGCTATAAGCATTCGGGTGCACATGCCCCTTTGGATCACTACGTTTGTATCTTTAGGGTAAATACCCAATAGTGCAATTGCTGGGTCATAGGGCAGTTCTATTTTCAACCTTTTGAGGAACCTCCATGCTGTTTTCCAGAGTGGCTGCACCAGCTTGCATTCCCACCAACAGTGTAGGAGGGTTCCCCCTTCTCCGCATCCTCGCCAGCATCTGTCATTTCCTGACTTGTTTATTTTAGCCATTCTGACTGGTGTGAGGTGATATCTCATTGTGGTTTTGATTTGTATTTCCCTGATGCCGAGTGATATGGAGCACTTTTTCATGTGTCTGTTGGCCATCTGGATGTCTTCTTTGCAGAAATGTCTGTTCATGTCCTCTGCCCATTTCTTGATTGGATTATTTGTTCTTTGGGTGTTGAGTTCTTAGCAGATGTTCTGAATTCGTTTTTTATCCGCATGTTGGTACTGGCTGATCCCAGGAGTGGAAGTCTAGTCTAGCATTCCTTTTTTTTTTTTTTTTTTTTTAATTCACCTCCTGCGTTGTCTGGGGTGGGAACCCCTGGCTTGATGACACAGATGCATGAGTGAGTCCCCTGGGATAAGGCTGCATCTCCAGGGGGCCGGGCTGCTTGGTCACAGGCTCAGGCCCCCTTGCTTCCCGGGAGGGAGGCTATTGAGGGAAAGGGTGCATCTGGAATCCCGCCGCCTTCACACCCACAGCCCTCGCCCCACTGGCCAGGCATGGGTCCCCCCAGCCGATACAGCAGCAGCTGAAGCACAAGCAAACCCCACACCTCCCCCAGAGCTCACAGAGGGCCAGCAGCACGAAGCCCTGGAACTTCCTGGTGCCTGGGAAGGGCTCGGCTAAGCCTCTCGGGAACTGCAGGATGCCCTCACCCTCCGCGCCACCTCCTTCCTCCTCGTGGGACTCTCTCCACAGTGGGGTGCGAGCCAGACTTTGAGTGTGAATGTTGGATGCTGTGTTGTCATCTTAACTGATAAATGCCTAACAATGCTGGCTGTGATAACACTGAAGTCATACCGTAATGTTATCAACATAATAGTAGCAGAAGCAGCTCTCACCCCCACGGATGAGGTTGAGAGAGAGAGAGAGAGAGAGAGAAAGGGACTAACCCCAAAGCTGAAGACGTGGACGTAGGGATGACCATGGAGTCAGGCTTTCCAGGCTGTGTCTTAGCGATATTCCTCACTTACACATTATTCCACTCGATGGTCCCCTTTGTCCTCTCAAGCCCCACAGCAGAAGGGGCAAAGGTCTCATTTTACCTCATCTCCCACATTCCTTAGTAAACCCACATTAGCCCCCAGCCCTGCTACAAACGAGCTCAAGTTGTCGCACAGCTTTGACTAATGTCCTGGGGTTTTGAGAATTCCGTGTCGATGTGCAGAAACCCGGCATCTGTAGGCATTTTGTTGCTCTCCATCCCTCTCTCCTGCTTCCCTGCTTCATTTCCAACCCTGGAGACTGGCCCATGGCCGGGTGGGAGGCCCCTCACTCCGCCAGCAGGTGGCCCGGTGGGGGCTGTGGGGTGACACGGCGGGGCAGGGGGCGGCTCTTCCCAGCACCTCCCCACTCTTCCCGAGGACTGTCCTCCTGGGGATCTTGGACCGGGAGGCACACGGGAATGTGAAATGCCACCGTGTCTTTGAATGGGGCACCCGTGTTCTAAAGATGACAGCAGCCTGTCTGTCATAATTTGGGAAGAGCTGGGAAGTCAGTCTTGACCAGTGGCCTCAGCAGGGGGCCTGGGACTGTCCTAGCGCCATCTTCCTTTAACCGACTCATACGCAGTTCCTGGTGAGCACGGAGAGGCTTCATGTGGGTCCCAGTGGATGTGAAAATAAACTCACGTCCAGGTCCCAGGCCTGCACCGTCCAGGAGGCCCCAAAGCTGTAGCAGGCGACAGCCGTGTCCCCTTCCTGTCCTTCCAGTAAATATCCAGGAGGAGTCGTGGGTAGGCGGACACAGGAGGTGCACCAGGGCATGGATCAGGCTGTTGAGCCCCAGGCAGAGGGCACAGCAGCTGCAAAGAAATGTGGGAAGGCCAGACGTGGAGCTGTGGGAAGCCGGGAGAAGACCGGGCTGGGCGACGGGCGGGTGCGCGAGGCGAAGGCTCCGCACGGGACGCTGAGCTGCCGGGCGGTCGCGGGGAGCAGGCCCGGCCCTCCGCAGGACGGAGAGCTCAGGGGACGAATGCCGGACCAGCTGCCACGGGAGGTGACGTCTTCAACCCCGAGTCACGGGAAGAAGAGAAAGAATGTGCACACTTAGGGAACATGATGCATTTTTGTGTGAATGATGATTTTTAGCAACCTTTTCTCTTTTGCTTTCGCGTCGTCTTTAAAAGAAAATAAAAAGTGCTCCTCTGTAGTTGAAAGGCCCTTCTGCAAAGCCTGTCTCTCTGCCTCGTTTCTCTTCCTTCTCCGCTCCCCCCACGTCAAAATAGATTTTATTTCTCCCCCAAGCCCTCCGTGCTCCTTTCGCTTCCTACTTCTCACTATTTTCCTGATGCATGTCAGTCCCGTTGCTAGGCAGCTGTTCCACTCAACCCACCACTCAGCATTCTGAATGCTGGAAATTAGCCCCAAATAGCAGAAAATCACCCCTCCGCACCTGCACTGTGTGTGCTGTGGGAGCTAGCATGGGAGCCGCAAAACGAGCGGTCCCGGCAAGTCCGCACCACCGGGGAGACGTATCCCCGACCGATCCGGTGCAGACAGACAGCCTCGTTCTGGCCAGGTGGGAAGCTCCACGGTGCCCTGTGAGGAAGTCTCAAGGAACTGGTTCTAGAAGAAACCCCATCGTTGTCCTAGCAGAGCTAAACAGGAATGAGCCCAATAATCTGGAGAAAAACAGCAGTCCTGCCAAATAAGCATGAGTAGAACGTAGGCTTTGTGTATTTCTATAAATGTCGCCTACAGGCTCTCTGGTTCTTCCCCGACCCTGAAGAAGAAAACGCCCCAAACACTTCGCTTGGTTGTACCTGCCCCTCGGGCTGTTGGACTTTTCCTTCATCCGTGCTACGAGTCACCAGAGCCCCGAGCTTGTGCCTCCGCCCTGTGCTGCGGGCTCGGTGCCCTCCCCTGCCCTTCCTGGCTGCCTCCCCCTCCCAACCTCCCCTCTAGAGCTCCAGCGACACCCCCTCTCTCTTTCCGTGGATTACCCCGTCCCGTTCCTGAGGGATGAGGTTAACAGTGCTCCCTAAACCTCATTGTGTTGTTCCTGACTAAAATAGGACCCTTATAAGAAAATTTCATGAGATCTTGAATTAAGAAAGCCACATCTTTCCTGAGATACAATTTTGGCCAAAAAGGTCATCCGTGAGCATAGGCAGTCAGATGAGAGGGTCGCTTTGCCCATCCCGGTAAGCTGCGCCTGTCTTGGCAGGGTGCCTTGCTCATAATTGGTGCTTAATAAATATTTGCCGACCAGAATTAAATTTTAAGGGGCTTAGGGACCAAAACTTTCACAACGAAATTGTGCTCGAGTATGAAGAGACGAAGCCAATATTCAGCACACAAACCATGTCAGAGAAATTGCATCTGAGGTGGGGTTTGTTGTTGTTTTTAGTGGTTTTGTTGTGTTTTGTTGGTAGACATTAGCTCGATACACATACCTTGTATTTTTCTAAGGAAGTGACTCTCCGGTTCCGTGGTGGGCTTCTTACAGGAGTCAACTGAGTCTCTACTTGGTTCCGCCTGCCTCTGTGGTCACCCCGTGAGCTCTGTTTTGTCTCTAAGCTCACGAGAAATAGCATGTCCGAGTTCTCCTTGAAGCTCGAAGGAACGATCGCTTTGGAAAAGACAAATACTTACGCGTCCCTTAGGTTCCCCTGCGCACGGCTCAGCGTCTGCTCTGCCCTCCCTCTTCTGCTTCTGCCTGCCCCGCTCAGGCCGCAGAGACCCCGAGCCAACACCGCGGACGGTGGGGTCCCTCCACCCATGATTTCTGCCAACCACCGGGATGTCTGTTACGATTCCCGAGTCACCCTGTGCCCGGGGGTGCGTGTGGGTTGAGGAGAGTTTTCGTACTTGGACCCTTGGTGTCCAGAGGGTACTTAATGACGAGCCTGCGGTGAGAGAGCTTTCCGGAACTGTGAACTGTGCTAGAACTTGCCCCCGAGCCCGGGCCTCACCCAGTATCGGCCATCGGGGCCCTGGGCGGTCTGGGGGAAGGAGGTTGAAAGTCGGCAGACACGTTCACAAGGGGAGCCAGACACAGTGTTCGGTTTCGGCCTCAGGGGCCCACGAGGACTCAGCACGAGGAGACGTCTTCTGGACGGTGGCCGCCGTCCTGGCCGGGAGGCCGTGGCTGGGGACAGGCGAAAGGGGCCCCAACGGAGCGACTGGCAATAGGCAGGCAGAGACCGTTTCGGGGCGTTGGCTCACTTCAGTGACCCCGTCCTTGGGGCTCCTGTGGAATTCATCCTGCGCCCTCCGCCATGGGGTTGACGCCACCCCCTCCCCTCATCTGAAGCAGCCGCTGTCCCCGGGCGCTCCGTCTCCACGAAGGTCACTTCTGCCCTCCAGCTTCGCAGGCGCACCTCCCCTCCCTCCCGCGTCCACATCCGTCCATCGGGAAACCCCACTGTGCGCCGCCGGCCTTGGTCTGCACCCACCCAGCTCCTCCCGCGAACGCGGACTCCCTCCTGGGCTGCGGGAAGGGCCTCTGGAGAGACCCCGGGGCTGTCCGCTGCACATGCCCACGCCCGGGGCCGCCAGCTCCTGGGGACCCTTCTGGAGTCCCAGGGGAGGACCCATCTGCTCATATCACTGTGTCCTGGGCTCTCAGGGTCAGAGCTGAGGGCTTACAGTCACCTGCAAGGTCACCTCCTTCCTGTGACTCTGCCCCTGGACCTTTCCTCGGCGTCTCTGCTCCAGCTGCGGCCGCTGCCCTGGGATTGCTCCCACGGGCGCACATGACCCCGCTCAGGGCTTATGTGTTTGCTGTTCCCTCAGCCGGGGTTCCTGTTCCCCGGAGGGCCCCACAGCTCCCTTCCCTGCCGGCAGATACCTGCTCTCCGTGAAAACTCCCCTGCCCCATTTTTCTCCGTCTCTCTCGTTGTATCTGACCTGGCTCCTCATCTGTGTTTCTGGTCTTCCCGCCTCCATCAGAGGATGTAAGGATCTTCATCGGACGCATTCCGTGTGCGAATCTTGTGCCCAGCCAGTACTCCTGTGCTTGCTGGCTAATTGATTGAATGAGCCCAAAAGAATGAGTCTGGGACTTGGGCTCTGGACATGGAATTAGATCCCAGTGATTCCCTCCAACCCAAACCAGGATGAGGCAACACTGAGCTGTTCAGGAGACTTGACACTGACATCTTCGAGTCGGCTGATCTGTCTCAGACACGGGCAGGTACCAGCCGAACACAGAGCCCTTTGGGGTGTCGAGGATGACAGAGGCTGAGAGCTGTAGGGAAGGGAAGCTTCGGAGTCTCACGTCCAGTCACACCTGCACTCAGCACCCACACACTGTCCCGGGCTCGTCCCTAGCCCCTTGGTCTTGGGTTGGAGTTTCTGCGAGGTCCTGTTTTAGCTCAGTGATCGACCCGGGACGCCACCCAGAGATGACACGCCCGTTCCAAAGAGCAAGATGTTTTTAATTTCACTAAAATAGAGGCCCTCACTTGGGATGATGTGTTTGTCTTTTCAGTTGAAATGTCAGAATTATACCATTTTAGATGTCACAAGAACAATATAAAGTGAGGGAAAAAGCCCCCGGTGTAAGATCTTTGTTCTGACTTGTTCGTACCGTCTTCAGATACTCGAATTACGTCAGTTGAGTTTTCCGTGATAATGAGCAGAGCTGCAGAATGAGACAATTGTAAGAGAATAAAAAGATAATTTGAGTGATTTCATTTCATTGTGTGACTCTGGCTAAATGGTAGGAACGTGCTGGCTTTCCTGCGCGCTTGAATGAGTCTGTATTTCATTCTGAGCTGAGTTTTCCGTCAGAGGCCCAGTCACCCGAAGGTCGGAGAGCCTGGAGTTCTCTTCTCTGCAGTCTGATGCCGAGTGCTGACTGCTTCTGTCTCTCACGCCTCAGCCCTTTCCTTTCCGCTCTAGAACCATCTGGGGCCGGGGCCTTGTTGGTTCCTGCCTGAACTGCGTCGGGGATGGCGGAGAGACCAAGATGGCCCGTTATACACCTAATCTGCATCCGCTCACTGATGTGCGCATGTCACACGCCCACCATTCTGGAGGGCCCACCCCACTGCCCTCTGCACACAAAACTCCCAGTCCTGGCCCTTCACACACACACACACACGCACACATGCACGTGCACAGATGCACGTGCACACACGCACACCCCATTCCGCACATTGTGTCTGTTCTCTTCTACCCTGGGGACACCCTTATCTCTCCGGCAACGACCACACACTAGACCAGTAGACGAGACAGACACCAACCCCAGTGCCTACTGCATAGGAAATCCCATTCTTGCCTCTTATTTTAAAAAAAAAAAAATTAGAAGAAAAAGAAAAAAAAATCACTGAATACTTCCGTATTCCACAGATCACTTCAGTCCGTGCGCTGTGATCCGAAGGTGAGCAAGCGTTTCCTGTCCTTGCTCCGACGCGCTCCTGTTCGCGTCCAGGCTCCGCTCCCTGCTCTTCTCATGCCCTCCTGGGCCCTGAGTCCGATACAGGAGCGAAATTCCGTGTGAGCAGGAAGGGTTGTGGCTGACGTTGATGCATTTCATCTGACGTGTGGCTCCCGAGATGAGGACGTGGTCAGCCCAGGTCGACTAACAGACTGAGGGCTCCGCGGTGACGCGAGGATGGAGAAAGGAAATGAATGTGTGCTACTGACAGAGTCACAATGGGTGTGTTTGCTCGGAGCACTCTCCACGCCAGACCCACGGTGACCCCGGCGGTGCCCCCCGTGCTGGGCACCCCCGGCGAGGGGACACTGACAGAACCCTAGAGGGGGACCACTCTGGGGTGGCGGTCGGGGGCACATGTCCAGTGCTCTCTGGCTGCCTGGTGGCCTGGACCAGAGGGAGCCTGGTGGATACTGGACACAAACGGGGAAGCGATGCCCTTCCTTCCTTCCTTGCTCTAAGGAAGCAAATAACTCGTTTTAGAAATTGCCAAATTTGCTGCAACAAACTTCAGATGGAAATCACAGACATTTTACAGAAAGTCACAGAGAACTTAAGTGATTTACCTTTGGGCATTAAATTCCCAAAGCAGCCCAACGTGGGAATCGTAAACACAGTCCAACTAAATGCGATTACAGGAATCCTTGCCTGTTTCTTCTTCTCTGTCCCCCCCCTCCCCCTCCTCTTCCCCCCTCCCCCTCCTCCTCCCCCTCCTCCCCCTCCCCCTCCTCCTCTTCCTCCTCCTCCCCTTCCCCCATCTTCTAACACAGTTTACCTCCACGCCAGGTTAAATAACGTGCATGCAAGGGAAATTTTACATTGATTTTTTAAGTGGCTGGTAGAATTTTGAAGGGCATTTTAAAAATCCATAAAAAACCATTATATTGCCATGGATTTCAGCTCAGGAATGTCAGTTATTCAGAGGAACTTTCAAATAAATAAATAAACAAACAAATGTCCTTCTAGAGGATTGATAAAACCCTATAGGTGGGCAGAGCGTCTATAGATCCCACTTGAATAAAGCTTCCAGATGTTCTGATATCCACATTATAGATTCTTACTACCTCTAGGTTCATTTCAAATGGTCATAAGGAATTCTAAGATTTCTTAAAAGGCATATTTTTGAGAGCATTCTAAATATTTACATGAAAACGAGGAGTTTTCTTTCCTTCAGTTCCTTCTGTTAAAGGTTTCGTCAGTCCGCGATAACAGTGTTAAACCTGCGTTAAAGGATTGAAACACGTATTTGGCTCATTTTAAAAACTCATCCTCACGTGGCAGAAGAGGGTTATGTCGCGGTTGGACGAGGTTCAGTGCACGGTGGATGGAGACTTGGGGGCTCGGGGGAATCAAGTGGGGTTTGAGGACGTTTTAAGGAACAGTGGGACCGAGATGACCCTGCCGGACAGAAGATGCATTTGCTTGACACACTCAGTCACGGCTTTCATGTCCCCGCTGCTTTCCGCAGGTACAAGCCGCTGGCCCATACGCTCCCCGGCGAGAAGCAGCCGCTGTCTGCCGCGGAGAAGTGCCGCCTCGTCCTCCAGCGGTGCAAACTGCAAGGCTGGCAGGTGAGTGACCCGTGGGCGACCTGATGTCGCAGCTCGGGATTGGAACGCACCAGCCGGGTCCCCGTGGCTGCCAGCAGCCTCCGTGGCAAAAACGGGAGCGTGTTTGCGACGAGCCACTGGCGTGGTCCCTGGGAGCACGTGGGTCTTTCGGATTTTCCCGTTGTCGCGTCTGGTGGGGGACATGCGAGGGGGGCCCGCGGGCTCCCTCCACAGCACGGAAGAGAAGTTCGTGCCGCATGTTGTTGGCCCGTGTGTCAGTCCCCTTGTCACTCGGGCTTTCTAAGGGAGTGAGGGGAGAGCAGACAAGGGCGCTGGTTTCTTGGCCCCTCGCCTGGATCCTGCCTTCTTCAGACCTGCTCCCTGGCTCGTCCAAGGCTGGGGGGGCCCTGTTTGCTGTCAGCTGCCACACACCGGAGAGGTCACTGTCCCTTCTACCTCACTCCATGGCAAAAGGTTTGTGTCTGGAAATATTCAGTCTTTTGTGTGACCCCTTGGTTGGCAGAGTCCAGGGGCCCGTGGGAGCGAGAGCTCCTCCTTCCCGAAGGAAGAACGATCATGACACAGAAGAGCCTGGGGGGCTCCCCAGAAACAGCGGGGTACAGTTCTGATTTTGTTCAGCACCTGAAATAACATCAGAATGCTGTCTGTGATGAGTGTGGAGAACAGGAGGTTTGACACTTCTGAAAGCATTTGGGAACATCCTGCTCCCAAGGGCGATTCAGGAATGGGAAACAGAAGAAAGACGCAGACATCAGAAGGCCTGGGATGTTTCCAGCCGTAGAACAGCAGAACGTGCCCACGTGGCAAAGAGCATGGCTGCCAGTCGCTTTGGCAAAACTAACAATCACCACAAGCAGCCATAAATGTCATGTTGAAAAGCCTGGGCATCTCTAAGAGACCACGTAAGATAACAGACGAGGCCAGAGATGCGTGTTTCCCTCCTGATGGTTCGGAATCACTGGTTGTATGTGGCGGCGAATACGGTGGGGGGGGTGCTGGCATTGGCCCTTCCTGCGTCTGCGGAAGAGGACATGGAACCTGGAATGTCAGACTGATGACTGATGACTCCATCGTCTGTGCCGCCCAGTCTCTCTCTCTATTACCTTCTCTCCTTTTCCTTTGTTTTCAACCAATAATGGGACGAGCTTTAAATAGTCTGAAGGCGGAGGCGCATGCGGTCGGTAGGAGCCGTGTACTCGGACGTGGGATTGGAAAGGGAGTGAGGGGGGGTCGCTAACGTGGGACGGCGTCCACTCACCGCCCTGCAGCCGGGGCAGAGAGGCGGGTTCACATTCAGAACGGGGACACGGGCTCCAGGACGCGGACGTCATCGTGACTGAATCACTGCTGGGATTTGGGCAGTAGTGGTTCCTGAACACGGAACTCTGAGATTTTCTTGTATTTTTTTCCCTTTAAAGTATATTCCGAGGGACGCCTGGGTGGCACGGTCGGTCAAGGGTCTGACTCTTGGTTTCGGCTCAGGTTGTGAAGTCAGGTCCCGAGATGGAGCCCCGCGTCAGGCTCTGCTGAGCTCGGCCTCTGCTTGAGATTCTCTCTCTCCCTCCGCGCCTCCTGCTCGTCCTCTTCCCATTCTCTCTCTCTCAGAAAAAGAAGAAGAAGAAGGAGAAGGAGACGGAGGAGGAGGAGGAGGAGGAGGAGGAGTAGAAGAAGAAGAAGAAGGAGAAGGAGAAGAAGAAGGAGAAGGAGACGGAGGAGGAGGAGGAGGAGGAGTAGAAGAAGAAGAAGGAGAAGGAGAAGAAGAAGGAGAAGGAGACGGAGGAGGAGGAGGAGGAGGAGTAGAAGAAGAAGAAGGAGAAGGAGAAGAAGAAGGAGAAGGAGACGGAGGAGGAGGAGGAGGAGGAGGAGAAGAAGAAGGAGAAGAATGCACAGATAAGGATAATATGCTTTATTAATACTGAAAGGCGGCATGGGTTGTGGAGAAAAGGCGAGGGCCTCTGGAAAAGTTGTTCCCCCAGCGGGCGGTAAGCCCGGTGTGCGACACACATCAGTCCTCTGATCGGGGTCCCACACAGGTGCCTCCTGACAGCCATTCCTTCGGCACCACTGCGAGGGCTGGGACACTCGCAGTCGCAGCTGCGGGAGGTATTATATCACAACACGCGTGGGAACTTTGAAGAAGTGCATCAGAATAAAAAACGGGGACAGGTTCCCCATTCACTGCACTGGCCTGTTTTCCCCACTTCTTCACTCCCCAAAAGGAGACTAAAAGTACGGGACGAAAGAAATACATGAGCCCTTTTACTCTCCGCGTGTCGGGCTGTGTGCTCCGTGGCGAGCTGGTAGGGAAGATGGCTTTCTTCAGCTTCTCCGAAACACAGCGTCCCGTGTACTTTCTACAGTAAGACAGATCCTTGGCTTCCTAGAAACAAAGCTTGTTCATGTTATACTTTTATGCTAGACAGAGAGCAAAAGAATTTGCAATTAAATAATTTATTTAATTAGAAAGAGAGAGCGAGCGAGAAGGGCAGAGGAGAGGGACAGAGAATCTTCCACAGACCCCATGTCCCGTGCAGAGCCCCAGGCCGGGCTCCATCTCATGACCTGAGCCGAAATCCAGAGCCACGTGTTTGACCCACTGAGCCACCCAGGTGACCCAGCAGAAGAATTTTTTTTAAAACATCATTTATTCCTGACCTGGAAAGTCAGACTCTCCGGTCTCAAAAGCAAAGCGTGTGTCTGAAACGTGTCCTTCGCTGCTGGAGGAGGGGCTCTGCCTCCCTCCCGGCGGTGGACCAGGACGAGTCCACCGCGGAGCCGTGGAAGCCGCAGTGAGGTCCTAACGGATGGCTGTCGTTTTGGAGCACGATTCCCAAATTGCCGCGTGTCACGATGTGCGTTTCTATTAAGCAGTCAGTGTTCATCCTTGGGTCTGAATGGTTAGCGGGAATTAATAGTCCCTCGTGCCCATATTGTTAAAAGCAGTGCTAGGAGCCAGCAGGGATCGGAGCCGTCTTTACTGTGGGAAACTGCGCAGAGCGTTAGCTGGAAATTCAATTCTCTTTGCTAAAAATACGATGAGCCTCTTGCCGCCGCTCTGATGGGTCTTGGAGGTGTTGGTAGTGGGCGCTTCCGCTCTCCTTTACATGGATCAGACTTCGTGCAGGGAAGCCTTGGAGGCGTCAGCAGGGGGTCTGCGCCCCATCTTCTCCCACTTTTGTACATCGTAGCAACGGGTCCGCTTCTGCTTCAGAGGCGGAGAGAGACCTGCCCCGTTCAGTGCTGTTGGGTTTGTTTACTGATTGATTCTCCACGGAGTTGTGGGTCTGGAGTCAGTGTGGGAGGCCCTGGAAATGTTAATATTTTATGCACGGTGATTCCTCTCATCTGTAGAACATGTTATAACTATTCCGAGCTCTGGCCTTCTTTGATTTAAACCTAATAACAAGGGTACGCGGAGAAAGGAAAGTCGGCTGGGTGGATGTAATGAGCTCGTCTGAGAGAGGAGGCCATGGAGCCTCGCAGATGGGCCTGCTGACCGAGGGACCGGGTGCGGTTCCCGCTCAGTTTCCGCGGAAGGGCGGCTCTGCCGAGACCCGCATCTGTGTCTCGGAGGCTGCGGTCTTCCCACGGCATTTGACTGGATCTGTATCTTTTACCGCAACCATCTGAAGCCCTTCTGTTCAGATGATGCAACTCGAAAGGCAAAGGTTCTGCGTCGCGGCGTGAGCTTTGACCAGAGGCAGGTGCGATCTCGTTACAACTCTGAGCAGATCGTGGTCCGTGTGTCCTCACGCTGGTCGCTCACCTGGCCGGGGCAGGAGAGTCACAGGGACAGCGGCCCGTGGCAGGTCGGTTCTGATCCTGGTCGCTCTTACCCAGACCGTCAGCCAGGGACCCCCACGTAGCCCAGAGCTTTGGGACTCCCCTTCCTCACTGCATCTTGTGGGGAAAGGAGGAGAAGGAGGGAGGGTGAGCGAGAGGAGCAAGAGCAGCCGGACAGGGACAGGGAGAGCTGGAGCCAAGCAAGGACTCTCGGGGTTTCACTCCAGTCCGTCGCAGACCCAGACCCAGCCCCCGCTCCGGCTCCGGCCGTCTAGGCAGCCCCGGGCCGGAAACAGCTCTGGGAGACAGTCCCGGAGACGGAGTCAAGGTGACACTGGCTTGCAGCTCAGGACTTGAGCGAGGGCAGTCTCAGAAGAGTCGCCGTAAGCCCTTTCGGTAAATCCCCAGCCTGAGGCTGCCGGCCCGCTCCCTCCCGTGTTCGGACTTGCTGGGGCCCCAGCTCTCCAGAACGCTCGCTCCCTCAGCCTTGCTCCCTTCTCAGCCCTCAGGTCGCACACAGGTCGCACACCTTCTCTAAGGTCGCGGACAGCCTGTCCGTCACCCGGGATTGGCCTGTGTTGAGTTGGCTCCTGCGTCCCCAGGACAGGGGCCAAAGGGGAAGGAGGCGCGGTGGATGGTAGCGGATAAGTCTTGGTCCCTAAGAAGCTGCCAAATCATACTATACATTTTACATGGATACACGGGTGTTTAAGACTGTTTACGATCTGGAATAATTCACCACAAAAACCGGAGAGTGGTGATATCCAGGGCATTGTTTGGACGACAGTCAGAAGGGCAGCCTATCTCTATGATTCGAAGATAAATGTGTTCATAAGTTACTTTCTGTAATTGAGAATTATTTTTAAAATTTGTTACCACCCCATAAATACAATTTAAATAGAGTATTATATAGGGTCAAATTAATTATCTTGAGCATTTATGAAAAAGACATGTTCGTCACACTGACTCTGTTTTGCTCCAAAGCGCTTTTGCCTTCAAGCACTTTTGCCTTCAAGTAACCTGTTGTATTTTCTGCCTCACTTCCTTTTGTTTTTAAGATTTTATTATTTATTTGACAGAGTGAGATCACAAGTAGGCAGAGAGGCAGACAGAGAGAGGAAGGGGAAACAGACCTCCCCGCTGAGAGCCCGATGTGGGGCTCGATCCCAAGACCCTGGGATCATGACCTGAGCCAAAGGCAGAGGTTTTAACCCACTGAGGCCCCCAGGCGCCCGGCTGCCTCACTTCCTGAAGGACCCTCCAGCCTCCTGTCACAGGATTCCGACCACTCACCACAAGTGTTGGCAAACCCGCTCGTGATGCTGTTCTCTTAACATTCTCAACATCGTGGCTTTCACATCAGATGCTTTTGTTTTGAACAAAAGTGAAAAATAATCAGGATGTAGTGGTGGCTGCCAAGGAGTCTTTCTTTCTGGTCGTTTCTTGTTCGTGCAGACAATGAAATGACTTGTTCTTTCAAATATGGCGGCCTCGTCAGCGCCTTGGCCTTGTTTGATGTGGATTTACACCAGTTGTTTGAGGAGGAGCGGAAGGTTCTGGAAGTAAGCTGAGTAGACACAATATGACTGACTTGCAGTACTTTTGTGAGATCCCTGTGTTATTTCTTGCAGGATCTCAGTTTTCTCTGTCGCACCAGGTACAGTTTTCTTGATGAAACAGAGTCTTCAGGTGACTTCATTTGTGGAAAAAATGCAGAGAGCTCGAATTAAGTCACAGAGTGAAAGCAAGTTGTGTGGATCTGCAAGTTATTAACCGTCCGTGGTTTGCTTTTAACAATTATTCTGATACATGCTCTATCTAAATACGTCCATTTTTTAGTTCAGTTCGACTTTCAGGCGCCTTTGAAAATAATCCCTCCGAAGCTAGGCACATGGAATCAACCGCTTTCTGCCCTGGTCTCCCCACGCCACGGCAAAGTGACTGGCAGGCACTTAGGCCCATGTGGAACATGCTTGTTTTGCTGTGTTATGTCATTTATGTAAAGTGAAAACTTTTGAAACTACTAATTCTAAGTGGAAAAATAAATGGTATAATCTGATTTTCACACATTTTATATGAATCAACTGGTTATAGGATGATTTTTTCTGTGTAGTTATTTGAATGCTATATTCATTTTAAAGCCATCTGGTGGGATGACGAAGGGAGAAACAAATCTGTCGGAGTCCGTCCGAGCGCGGCTAGGGGCGCCATTTGCCGACACAGAGGCTCAGAGCGCAGGGCCAGTCGGTGTGGGGGAATGGCTGGCCCGCGCCGGGGAAGGCTTTCGTGGTGAAGTTTCACTGTCCCTTCGGTCATGTTCCGAGGACTTTGGGAAGTTCTGTGGGAAGGCAGGGAGGGGAGTCCAGTGAGGGCAGGCTCCTCGAGACAGGGGCGCAGGGAACTGTTGCTGGGAACCCTGGAAGGAGAGTTGAGAGAAGGTGACATGGCGCCAGGATGAGAAGGCAGACCCAGGAAGACTTCCAGGGACTTGCCCACGAGTGGACAGGCAGGAAGTGAGGAACAGAATGGGAGCTTCAGCTTCCTCCCAACTAGCCCACGACACGAGGGCTACTCTCGCGCGTGTGGGCATGTGAGTGTGAGAGACAGACAGAGAGGGGCAGAGGGACAGAGATCCGTAAAGAAACAGCCAGGGGCTCTCACAAAAGACAAACCCCAAATCCTAGGGAAATACACTTTTCCTATTTGTGTTGGTTCACTAACAAAATTTGCAAGAATTATTTTCCTTACCGTCATCTTCTAGTGTGATTTTCACAGGGTGGCCTAGATTTCATGGCGCGTCTCCATGAAATATATGGTCTTTGAAGGAGCCCCTCTTACAGTGCTGAGCATTGCAAGATTAACATTTTACCATAACATTAAATAAAATCAGTTGGATGAAGGATTTATTATTTCATTAATCTAAAATAGTACAGTAGAGAAAAGATAATAAAAGTAAGAGCAAGAAATTGTTGAAGTTTTAAGCACCTTCTACTTTTTTTTATATCTTCTAAGACAAGACAATGGTATTAGAGCCCTTGGCTCTTATTAGCACAATAAATTAATGGTTTATAACCTTTGTTTTATTACTCAAGGAGCACTTCATAAATCAGCTGTAAGTACAGGCTAGAAAATAGCCTATAAAATTATTCTTTCTCTCACATCCCTTTCCTTTCTCTAGAATTATTAATGCTAAAAATAATAAACGTTAGGGATCTTAGAGTATCTTTTGGTGCTATGTGCATTATAAACTGAGAATTACTATATCCATGCACAATATTGACTTCCTTTTTTCTCTTGTACTAGACACACACACACACACGAACACATTTGTGTTATGAAAGTGGTGTTTATTCTTAATAAGGAATTTGAAAAATAGTGAAAATTAAAGAAAAAATACAGATCCCCCATCATCGAACTACCCAGAGCTATGTACTTCAAAGGTTGGGTGTGAATTTGCTGAGTCAGCTTTAAAAAATAATATTACAAAGTCTGATTCCTGGGCAGTGTGTCTCTCTCCTCTTTCACTCTGAACTCCACTGAGGAAAACTCCCATGTCTTCTTCAGATATATCTCTTTAGATACATACAATAAGTATTGTCGTGCGTGCGTGTGTGTGTGTGTGTCTGTGTGTGTTTCACTATTACTTTCCCAACGGCGTCTGGCACACAGTAGATACCGAACATATATTTGCTGAAGGAATGAATAAATGTACTGACTACCACATTTTTTCTTGGGAAATGAAGGTGTCCACCATCAAGCCTTCCCGACATGGTCGCTTCTTCAGAGCGTTCCTCTCAGCTTCCTTGCACAAAGGGCTCCGTGTAAGACCTGCACTTAATAACCGGTCCGGGAAACGGAGCCGTGCCCATTCCTACTCCAGCTCTCGTCCCCTACAAGTCCAGTTCACTTCCTCCAGCTCCAGGATTATTGGCCGATTGAGTCAACAAGCATCTTTTGAGCACCCCTGATGTCCCTGAAGCTACACGAGGAGATACGGTGCATTGTAAAGGCGGAACGCCGTGGCCTTCTTCCACAGGCTTGCGAGCTAGCAGGGCCGAGAGGGGGAGGGGGAACCACAGTCAGCTAATGGAGAAGGTCAGGAGTCCGTGCTGGGAAGGAACCCACAGGACGCTGGTTTAGAGAGGCAGTTGTCATGAAGAGCATCTCTACGATGAACACGTGTGGGCTGAGATGTGAAAGTTGAGGAGCAGGAGGCAGGGTCCAGGGCGAGAGCCGATGGAGCCGCGCCCTGAGACAAGTTCAGCTGAGGGCTGGGGTGGGGGCCGGCTGGCTGGAGAACCAGGAACTGGGAGAACTGGGAGAACTGGGAGACGGGAGAGGACGATGCCGTGGCGCAGTGTTTCTCAACCTTCTGCTTTCCTTATCACTGCACTAGGGAGGAAAATTAATGAGAGAAATTACTAACAAATTGATTACTGGGAAGAGTAAAAAAAAATCCTTCACTCTGACAGTGACTTGTGGTCCTCCAGAGCTCAGTCCTCCCCGGCGGTCATTAACAATCGCCTGACAGTTACTAAAAAGTGGCGGTTCTGTCCATGCTTTACCCAGGGCTCTGTCTCATGTGTATCGATCTGGCGTTATTTAGTCCTGCAGCAAGCCTTTATTAAGCACCTACTGGATGCCTCAAACCTTGTTTTATAGCCAAGGATTTTTTTTTGCTGATCAGGAACTGGGTTCACCCTTTGGGGACACCCAAGTCACCACCTTGAGAATGAGGCTTAGCGGTGAGCAGGGACCAAGCCCGTGGGACTTGGGTTGCATCAAAACACCACATTCTGCTTCAAGTTCACCATGAAGCCATCCATAAGCTTTAAAGAGGTTAATGAGGTGACCTGATTTATGCTTTAAGCATGAACCAGTGTGTTGCCGGACGCAAGAGCAGGGCTGGGAAGCCAGTGCACACGGCCTGCAGCAGCAGAAGTGGGAGGGACGGGGAGCCGCTGCGGGGAAGGGACAGCGGCCTTTGGTAGATGGGCCTATTAACTCCCTTGAAGAGTGAAATCTCCTTTAAAACCGACGTTATTAACAAGTGTGAGTCGGCCACGCGAAATAGGGCGGTTCTCGAGATGACACGAAGGCCTGACTCTCTGGGAGTCGAAAGCAGAGACGGTTTGCAAACATCCATGCGGATGAGTCTCAGAGAAGATGCGAGCACACACGCTACAGATATTTGGAAAATTCGGAAATCGATGTAAGTATCTTTTTTTAATATCTAAAAATGCTCTCTAGGACGAATGATATAAGAGCCAGGGCGGCATGAGTCGTCCCAGTTTTAGAAGCAAAGCAAACCTCAGAGGACACACGAGGTAGAGACTTGGCGGACACTGGTGGGGGAGGGCCCCCTGCACGTCCGTGTGTGTGTGCGCGCACCTGTGTGCGCAGGCCTCGGGCAGGACAGCGGGCTGGGACTGTGTGTTCACTGCAGCTAATCATTTCTAGCATACACATTCCACGAGGCAGGTAATTTTTCATAGTATCAAGGCCATTTTGTTAAAAACCGAGACCAATGTTGTTCCTTCCACGAATGCATCCACCTCTCCGATGGCCTCCTCTCTCGTTCCGAAGCCGATCGGCTCTGTGAGGCTCTGGCTTTGGTTTGCTTTTCCTGATGGGTAACTTTGAGCAGAAGAGGTTTGCTTTCGTCAAGCTCTTGACCACCTAGATATGATTTCTGGAATGAAGCCAAGTGTGGGGTCACATAGGGAGTGACTCGCCAGTCAGCTCAGAATAGGAGTTTTTGTTCATCTCTGTTTGCTGTACAGGTCATACTGTTCTAGGTGAGAGTAATTCGTTTTCTAAACCTGTAATTATATGTAATTCGAGCAGAACCACCTTCCTCAAATACCTGAAGACGTGGTACTCTGTTCGATGTGTGTGGCTGTAATTATATTCTCTGTGTTGAAGTTAAACTTCAAGAATAGTCTATTTATAACAAAGAGAAATTGTATTTTAGTATAAATGTATCCTCTGAGGATGTTTAAAAATACATTTAGAGCCAGGCTGAACATTAGAATATTTCCATTTGGTAGTTTTTCAAAGCTGCCATGAAAATGTGAAGTATTGAAATAATAACAATGAAATGTACACACATAAAATAATGTCCATCCTTAGAAACGCAGTGAATCCAAGAAGCAAATAGGGAAATATGTTAATTCAGCTTGAGGAAGATAAATTTTAGTTAAATGGTTATTGCTCTGAGCTTCTTGAAAGGATAGGCCGTATTCTATTCATCCTTGGGGTCCTAGAACCTGGCAAGGTGCTGGGTATCAGCGCCTGGCAAATGTTGGGATGGATGGATGGATGGACGGACGGACGGACTGCTGTGTAGTTGGTTGGATAAATGGGTGGATGGACATACTCGTGGATGTGGGGATGAATAGAGAGATGGTGGAGGAGTGACTGGAGAGAGGGAGGCACAGTTGGAGGAGTGGGGGGGTGGGTGGAGGGATGAGGAGCGACTAAGCAGCTGGAGAGGACAGACCACTGAGAGCATAGATGGGTGAAGACGTATGAGACAGGAAAGTCAGGAAAGCTGTTAGATACAACGCGCCCGAGAGTATGTGAAAATGACACCGAACCAGGAATCAGTGCAGGACTGTTCGTGGTGGGCATATGGACGTGCTGGGGTTTGGAGCTGTTTCTGTTTGGAAAAGGTTACCTAGTAGGCACAGAAAGTGCTTCGCGTGGTAAAAGTAGAAAGAACCGTGTTTTAAAGGAACACAATGACATTCTCAGATCCGCAGGGAGGAAAACAAGGCTGATGGGAGAGGGACGCAGACATCAAAACACATAAAAGAAAGACTGTATTGTTCAGAATCTTGTCAGGAAAGCTGATTTAAAATTGGGAACAGACCTACTTTGGTAGGGCACTTGAAGAGATAGTGGGCATATTTTTGGAGTGCTTGTATTACAGTGAATGACGCAACTATGTCTGCAACTTTTGATGCAGCTGCAACATGAGATACCTTGTCTTTAAATGAGAAGTATTTCTTAGAATAAAGCTAGTGTTTTTAAAGTAAGGGATATTAACATTTTCAAGGATTAATTCATCAATAATAAGGAAAATAGAGCATTTTTGCAGCAAAAAAATAAAACAAGCGTTCACCACAAGGTATTATTAAGTGTATGGTGATCATTAATAAATATATTTCAATAATAATAGGTATACAGAAGGGCGGTATCTAACATAACGCGGACAGAGACTACAACATTGCTCAATACAAATTCCATGCGTAAGAACGCCGCCGTCCCTCGGTCACGTCTACAGAAGCCTGGCATCAGTTTTCCGCTCACGTAGAGTGTGTGGGATGTGGAAGTAGCAGTAAAAAACACCTATTTTAGAAGAGTCAAATATGTGAGCTCTTTAGAGATGAACAAAAATCATATTGTGGAGGACTTTGAATGCCGAATCCAAAGTTATACGTGTAAACTGCCAGGCTTCATGGAATCATGAAGGCTTCTGGAGGATTAATAAACAGGAGGCCATGTGAAAGTCCGAGGCAGGTAAAGAATTGGAGGAATTTGGAAAATCTGGGAAATTTGGTGGCCCCAGAAATATGCAAGGTTAACGTTTTTGTTTCTTACTCTTTTCATTAGATGCGTTTTTGCAGAATGACCAAGTTCAAAGAGTTTGTTATATTTCGTTTTTAAAATGTATGTCAAGTGAACTATTTTTTAGTATCTGGGTTCATGTTGTAGCTCGTGTCCAGTTAGATCGTTCTTGAAATTCTGCGTTCTTCATTTTGGTGTCCTGTCTGCTGTCATCTGCTCCACGTTGATGGATGTAACTTAAGATCTTCGTATTTGCCTGACCTCATCCTAGCCCACTGTATCTCACAGTCAAGTTGAATCTTCAGACGGGTAGACAAATAATGACAAAAATCAGGAACTAGCGCTATTCTGGAGGTATATACAAAATGTGTTAGCGTCATGGGTATGCTATTAAAATGAATTCATTATTTT
Source organism: Mustela nivalis (assembly GCF_964662115.1). Lineage (NCBI taxonomy): Eukaryota > Metazoa > Chordata > Mammalia > Carnivora > Mustelidae > Mustela > Mustela nivalis. The sequence continues at coordinate 86,040,923 of NC_139034.1, forward strand.
GAGGTACACGCTAGACTCAGAGTTCACCAAGCCATCTGTGTTTTCAAGGGTGGACAGGAGCTTCTCCAGGAGAGGATTAGGAGAAAGGTATATAGTACGTGTTCAGCCAGAGTAGAAAAGCAAGCTTCCCTTTTGGAATAGCAGACAACATGATCTAGTTAGAGAATAGATATGTCTGAATGCACTGAATAGAGCCATAGTATAAAAAGTCTGATAAACATTTCCAAAGAGCTTGAACGTTATCCTGAAAATTGCCCGCTATTAAATCATGTTAGGCAGGAAAGTAACATGACTTTGATGTTTAGAAAGATCACTCTGAAGATGGTTTTGCCCGTGTCTCCCAGTCAGTGAATGGGGGACGTACCTAAAAGGGCAAGGCCAGTAGTAGGCTCCTCCTGTGGGAATCCTTAGGTTGCCATGGAAACCCATGGAAACCTGGAGGGTCTGTCCCTCTACCCCTCCACAGCAGGGCCACCTCTGCCAGCAAGCTTGCCTCCCCTGTGCTTTGTCTACACCTCTGTGATCGGAGGCAGCCTTCAGTGATGGTGAGGAGGAAAAGGAGAGAAGAGAGAAGAGTATCTTCACGGGGCCCGTTGGTCTCTACCTGGGGCTGCCTCGGGTTTACCTACGTGCCATCCCTGCGCCCTCCAGCAGCTGTCCGTGCTCCCTCAGCACCCACCCCCAGAAAGACCCCCAAAACTGTAACAGGAATTGAAGCTTTCCAAGTCATCAATGACAATTTTGTTTAATCCTTTAAAATCTGTCACTTCCAAAAAAAAAAAAAAAAAAAACCTAATGGTTTTCTAATAAAAATAGCAATGACTATAATTCACAGATGGTTTACTTTTACAGGAGTCGGAATGACATTAACATTTTAATCTCAGATCAGAACACTCTGCCTCTAGGGAGGGCACAGGGAGAGGGCTCAGGAGGCGAACATTTTAACCCCTCCTTCTCCTTCTCTCTGGTCGTGAGAAACATCATTTTATGAGAGAACGCAACCAAAATAAAAAGTGTGGGTGATTGGAACATTTCGTTGCCTCCAAGTGAATCCTAATTTATTGGATTTGGTATAGCACACAAAGGCAGAGATGATGGGAGTGACTTGACGGGAATTCATTCCATAGAAAAAATTAAAATGGCCAACGTTTTTCTCCTGGTCAACATCATTAATAGACAATAAAAATATAGAATCCTTTTGATCTTGTCTGGATTTCCTGGTTAAATAAAATTCCTAGATTTATGTCCCCGTAATCCTTAGCCTGAGGGATAACAGAGGACTTAAGAATACAGTGTGTTATTCAAAATAGTTTCTGACAAAGAAATTCAAAATACTACTAGATGATGAATTTCATTCTTCAAGGAAAGAAGAAGCATTTACTCTAAACATGTCATCTCTAAAAGACCAGCAAAGTCAAACAAATGTTAACATTTCCAATGGATATCTCCAAATATTGCCAATCCACAAATAAATTACCCAGTAAAATGTATGTATGTGTAAAGAGTGAATGAAGGAATGAATGGGTAGGCCCATAGGGTAAGCACAAAGTAAGCCCAAGTAGCCAAATGAAGAATTTTTTGGCCATCTGAAGGTGATGGTGGCCCAACACCCAGCCATGCCCGCAGAGTCGAAGGCTGTGCCTTAGCGGGACACCTGTGTAGATTCGGCTTCTGTCCCCGCTCCTCACACTGAAATGCAAGCCCAGAAGCCTCCCTTATTACAGAACCTTTGGTTTTACCTCTGGAGAATTTTCCTGGGCCCAATCATACCAGAGCCTCAGAAGGAGTCTGGGAAGCAGGTCTAGCCCTCTGGCTCCCAGAGGAACATCTGCCTGTCTAGCACCGCACCCTCCCCCGCCAATGTCCCATGTCTCACGTTCCCACCCAGCTCTTTCCTTGCCATTGTCCCAATCCATGGATCTCAGGAAGGACTCCTTTTATCCTGCCTGCAAGACAAGCAGATCTGCTGTGTGAAGCACTCAGACCCGCCTTCGGGCCCTGTGAAATCTCTAAGATGCTGTGAAAAAACCCTACTGCCTCCATATTTACGCCCCTTCTAATTTAGCCTCCATATGCGAACTGGAAAGTGGACGTTCCTGAAAATACTGTCAGGAGGTTTCACTTTTTCTCACTTCCTTTGTCTCAGTGGGGGAGTGGGGCTAGCTGACTCATTGCTCCCCAGCCTTCTGTCTTACGTCTACACCACTTGTAGACTATCTTCACCCCACTTTTCTTTCCTCGCCCCCATGATTTGTCCTATCACCTACTGGCTGCCATGACTTCTCTCTGGTTTGCTGAACGACTTAGGGTCCGGCTCATGTTTTCAATGACCGTCATAACTTATTTTCATCCTTGAAGACATTATCATCCATTGCGATGACTCATCTTCTTATACGAGGACTTCACAATTCCTTATGTTCTGTTTCTAATCTGAATCCGCCCTCCCCACATCCCCACCACTTGTGAAGCTCAAGAATATATCTTCATATTCTCCAGGAGAGATGTAAATGTATATGCATAATGGAAAATATGCAATGCAATATAATAAATGAGGAATCATTCATAGGGTGTTCTGGAAACACAAGTGAAAGTCATCAAAGCCTACTGGAAGTGGATTAATGACTCTCAAAAATCTAATAATGGGAGTGGGGCTTGAGCTCGGTAATGAAGGATGAATAAGAGTTGGCCAAGACACAGGCAGCTGTGGTAAGTTCTTCCCGATCCAAATCGTTGATGACATGATATTGTCTCACTTCACCAAGTACCTCCCGAGCCAAGTCCAACAACCCATTCTTCAGATGGTTTTAGGAAGGAACTTGATAAATTTCAAATACAATTTCAGGAGTCATTTTTAGGAAATTTAGCTGAGATCCTCTCTCAATCTCCCAGGGGATCCACTTTGCTCATATCAGAATGTCCAGGTTTTCCTGGAGTATTCTTCACGATGTGGCCACCGGTTACATGAATGGACCCTTCCCTCATCACTGTTGGTGCAACTAGCCCCTAACATGGTTTTCTGCCCCTAGCTGTTCACAGGCTGCTTTTTCTGCTCCACATTCATCTTCTCCCTCTATCCCTAGACACCCTGGAGAATTCCTGCCCATCCTTCAAGACCACATGGCTGAGATAACTTGTTTCTTCATGACAGCTACCTAACCCCATCTTGATTCCCCGTCCTTAGGTGTAACTCGTCATTTTTGCTCACTGTTGATCTTCCTCAGGAAGCTTGTCTTTGAGGACACTATCTTCCCTCATATCCCCAGCATCTCAAGATCTACCTACTTCCATGTTTCAAATGGCTGTTAGAAATGTCACTCTGGGACCTCATTGTCGTCCTGTCCAGCTCCCTTCTCGTCCAGCCATGGTCCCCATTTAATTAAGAGAGTGGAACTGGAACCTAATTGTCTTAATTCCATTCCATAGGTCTTTCCCCCATGTTGAGCGCCCCCACCCCACACACACCTGATGAGTTCCCCTAGGGATCATCACCGACTCCACCCATTGGGTCATATGGGTATCATTGGCTGTCACTCTTCTGGACTGCATTTTGGGACACAGGTTTGCATGCATTTTGCCTTTGCGATTCGGTTTCCCACAATGAGTTGCATACGACAGTCAGCGATGAACAGAAAGACGCCATGCTCCCTCCTTCCCGGTGCCTGTCTCACAGATTTGTTCCGCGGCGCTCACAGACAGTACCAACTGTTCTTCCTGTTGGCTGCCAAAATAAGTCAGCAGTTGGGAAGGGGGGAAGAAAAAGACTATGAATTATGGAAAATAACTCGGGAGAGAGAATGGCAATACAGTGAGAAAAAGTAACAGCTCTCTGTAGCCCCCCACCCAGGTGAGTGCCTCAGATCTCAGCAAACTACAAGAAAACTAAGCAAAGAACAGCCTCCAGTCAAGCAGGAGCCTCTGAGACAGGACAGTCGTTGAGAACTTGCCCCATGATCTGACTCAGTGGCCTGACCGCCACCACGGAGGACTCAGGCCCCAGTCTCTTGCACAACCATGTGTTTCGTGGCGAAGGGGCCAGCTAGGGGGATGTGACAGCTAGATGGGGCGTGACAACATAGGTCTGGAATAAACTCAGTTTCCAAATAAAAAGCTTCATAAACTGCCTCTGGCCAGGCATTCTGGAGACATGTCTGACCTATAAACCCTTCCAGTGCTTGACAGTGTGTGCACAGTGTGACCTGCGCAAGGTGTCATTGTGATGTGGGCTGGAGCGGAGGGGTGCTCGCAACTCAGCGACCCCGTGCATGCTCGGGAGCACACGCGTGAGCCTTCTCGTCATGGTGGCATTTGTCTCAAGTCCTAAGAAGATGATCCTGGACATTTCACGAGGGGCGCCAGAGCACTACTTTTTCCTAATCTAGCAGAACCTCACCTCCGAACTCCCCCAGCACCTCCTGTCAGTATTTACCAGCCTCCTCAGAATTATTTACGCCTGCTTCCCCCCAAAGCCTGCGAGAATTTACACGGCGAAGGGCATTCCTCACACCTACCCCCAGCTCTGGGAATTCTTAGACAATACGCACGACACCCAAGAAAATTATTTTGACAACGCATGGGTGTGGTTTCTCATTCTGTGGCTTGAAGACTTCCCTTTGGCCGCTGTCTTCCTCTGCAGCCGTGCGCCCAGGCTAGCTTGCACACCACCGTAGCTTTTGCGGACGCTGCTTTGGTAACACGCTTCTTAAAAATGCTGCAGAAAAAATGAATAAATAAACAAAAGAAGATAAAATAAAATAATTAAAATCCTTCAGAGAAATGCTTATCGTGCTGTCATTTACAGAATCAACTAGATGGTGACGGCGCAGAGATGACTTTGTCAATGACTTTCTACTTTGGGGCTGCAGCTTTGTAACTGTGGGCCTGTGAGCAGTCGGTGTATGATGACGTACAGTAACACGTAGTGGGAAACAATGATGGAAATGACACATTTGTGTGTCCGCTTTATGGGGTCTATTGGTCTTTTTGTTTTATCATTTTCTTTCTCCTAGACTCAACTCTACATAGAGTTGAGGAAAGGAAAGAATCACCGAGGGAGGAGAAGGGGATGGTCTCAGCTCCTGGTGGGGGTCAAGGCCTGTGTCGCTCCTTGGCCAGACGTGGCACGGTCACCACAACTCTCTGTGTGGGCCTTTGCAAGCATTCATGCCATGTGAGCGCGCGGAAAGCACACTTCTCGAATAAAACCGTTGGGATCGCAAGTAGATGTCGTAGCGTTTGGAAAAGAAATTAGGGAAAATGTACCGGAATTAATATTGTGAGCTGCGTTTCTTCTAATCCTCTTCTGGAGAAATCTCTTGCCTGACTGTTCCCCCAGCACCATTGTTGGTATCTTCGTGCAGTCATGTCTCCTGCTGTTTGTGTTTTAGATGGGAGTCCGGAAAGTGTTTCTCAAATACTGGCACGCCGACCAGCTCAATGATCTGTGCCTGCGGCTCCAGAGAAAAATTATCATCTGCCAAAAAGGTAACAATCACGCCCTCGCCTTTCTGAACCTGTCTGAGTTGTGAAATACAGAGTCTCGTAGGGCATCCCCGAGTTGAAATGTTGGTGGGACCTTCTCCGCGGTGGGCCCCTCTGTCCTCGCGATGACACCACGTGCGGGTAGGCCCGGGAGCTGAGACAGCCCTTCCCGTAAGTCAGCGCACGCCTGCTTGGCCCCGCTGTATCTGGTAGTCATTCCACCTGGAATTTCATATCAAAGTTTCACCCCCCTCAGAGTTATGAAGAGGGACTATTCGTCTTTTATAATGTACGCAGCCACCACCTTGCAAATATTCACACTTGTTGATCTGGGCAGAAAGCACAGGGCAGGAAGACGTAGCTTTGAATCTTCACTGGGAACCACCGCCTCCGTCCACCACAACGAGGCACTGAGATGCCCCTAAGAATCATATATAAGCCATTTCCATCAGCATCCCTGGTACGCTGGGATTTTATGGAACCCTCCACAGGCCTTGGGAAAATCCTTGACTCTTCCCTTTCCTTTATAGAGACAATAATATTGGACTATTATCTTGGATAGCCGACAGCAACAGCATTTTCGTGTTGGGAGAGAATTTTCGTGTTGCAGAATTTTTTCCCCTGCAAAAATCCAAGAGACCATTGCAAATGGGCACATTAAAAAGAAAAAAAAAAAAAAACCTTAACTATGCCACCTATAAAATATATATACACTTACTAACATTAATTTTTAATTTGCTTAATGATTTGATTATATTAGATACCATAAATGATATCTGAAGAAAGGTAAAAGAAGGAGATACACAGGCTAGTTTTGGCAGAACCTGTTATAATGAGCTTAGCTCTCTGATCCCTCCGGAAATAAACACAAGCACAGCTCGTGGATGCAGAAATCGGTTTGATTCTGTTCAAGCCTCTGTCCATGGAGCCCCTGCGTGAAATCTCCAAGGGGGGGTCCCATCGTTTTCTGATCGTTAAAAAACCCTGCTAGATGCTGGTGCTTCAAACTGTCTCCACAGAATTGTACAGGCCCCGTCCGAGAAATGCTCAGATGTCAGAACTACCTTCCAAGTTAAACCATCCCTCTTAGCCACCGCAGGCCCTGCAGGGGTGGGGGTGGGGGGTCTGGGCGTGGGTCTCACCCTGTCTACACACCCCTGGGGCTGGCAACAGGAAGGGAACAGGGCAGCCCTTCTGTCTGACTGGCCCCCATGTGGGCTGGCCTTGGGGTTCTCTAACGTGGCTACAGGTGTTCAAGGGCGGCTCTTGGCTCTGCAGGAGCACACCTGCAGGAGCCTGTGTGCTGCTCATCTGAGAGGTGGCCTGACCTCTCCTGTCGACAGTCACCTGGACTTCTCCCCCACTTCCAGCCTCTGGCCCTCTGCCCCCAGTGCTCTCAAGTAAGACCCTTTCAATGACTCCAAGCAGTCATCTCTTCATAACATGGACATCTAGTGCCCGAGAAACACAGTAGAGGACCCCGGCACAGTCCACCGTATCCTCCAGACTCTAAGGTCCCACGGCTGGTTCCGCCTGGGCTGCCGAAGCCCCTTGCAGCAGCCCGGAGGTCAGCAGTGGTGCAGGGAGCCTTGGGGATGGAGGCGGCGCACCCCAACTGTAGGCCGCCCCTGCTCCTCTCTGGCTTATGAGCGTCTGGCCCCTTTGTCCTTCATCCATGGAAGGAGAGGCTGGGGTCCCAGGGCAGTCTGCACTGCCACCATTGCAGTTCTGTGCATGGGCTCAGCCACGCCCCTGCTGTGCCTGTGAGCACCACCTGGGGACCAGTCAGAAATGCAGAGTCTCGGGCCCCCCTCCACATTCAACATCTGCCCTTACAGCCTCAGCTGGAGCTGGGATGGGGGCCCCGTCGCCCAGACCAGTGCCCTCAGCCCTGAGCTCTGGGGCCAATGGAGAATCCCATTTACTGTCATGGTGTCCGCATGTAGAGCGGGATCCCGAGTTCTCCTGGAAATGTTCCCTTCCACACAAGGAGAAGAACGTGTACCGCTTCTTCGCTCAGGGGTGCTCACTAGGTACATCTCCCTGATTTAATGGCAAACAGTCAGGTGACCCTACTGACCTGAAAGTGAAGAAGAACTCTAGGTATCCCCTCATGTTGGAAGATAAAAACTGAGACAGGTCTTAAAAATGTGACTTCGTAATAAAAACCATAATTTCAGATTGCATAAATGAAATAATGGAGGTAAAAGTATCTTTAGAACTACAGGCTCTTAAATGCAAAGCATTAATTATTGATTTTTATTTTTATATCTCTTGGAACAATCCCTTCAGTACTATTCACTAGTGTGAAATTTACTCAACATTTATACAATCTGGAGTTATTTTTTGTTTTTCAAGGGTTGTCGTTTTTCCTTTGTACATGGTGAGGTTGGGGAGAAAGCCTAAACTTTAAGCATTTTAATATTCAGTGACTCCTAATGGAAGTTTCTTCCTGACCCTACATGTTCACTTGGTTCTGGCTGGAAGCGTCAGGAGAGCCAACTTTTAACTTGTCTGAAAGAGAACAAGTATTGGTGATCGATTGTGACAAATTTATTTTTACGAGTTGCCTCTAACTGAGGAAAGCAAGTCTCAGCAGTTGGTATCTCCTGGATGTGGGACAAGGGCCCCCAGTGAATGTCCGTGCGGTGAATAGCTCTTCTCTCACGGGGTCACAAAACGTCCGCCGTGGCCACATTAATCTTCCCTTTATTCTGAAAGATTAACATCTTGAATATACCCTCACCTTCACCCTTGCAAAAGTCAATGTCTCAGTTTTTTTTTTACTGTACCAGGAACGAGCGAGCAAACGGACGCATTTGAGCTCTTCTCTTATCTCTCAGGCCCACCGCATGGTTGATGCTTCTGCCTTCTACGCTGCATTTTCCATTCCGGGAAGTCTGATCATACCTTTCACTGCGAATTCTTTTCCCCCTTTAGATGGGTTCAGCATGACTGTTTCACAGTGAACTTCATACAGCTGCCTTCCAAAGTAACTGAATATTTAGTATCGCCATTGGGTCGGGGGAGCCTTAAGCATTTTAGACGTCTGCATATTATTTGCCTCTGGAGCCATAATTATGGAAAGTTGTGTTCGGTTTTCCACCTTCTAATCGAATAAAGGCATCAAAATGAATATTCTAGATAAGCCGCACATTTTTTCTTTTATTAGCAGAGAATAGTTTAAAGCACTTAATGTTTTCCAGGACTTCCCCCCACCCTCGACACTATAAACAAAACAAAGTGTCTTTGCTACACACATTGGTTTCTTCCCCTGAGATTTTAGTTCTTCTTAGAGTTCTAGCAACTCCTTCTGACCTTAGAAACTTGGAATTGGAAGGGGTGGCGTCCTAAGGTCAAAAGGCGTGGCTGGATATTTGCACCTGTTCACGGCACCCAGGAAAAGGGATCGTTGACCCTTTCGGGCACGCTGACTCCCTGTCGCAGGAGCTGGCCCGACCTGTGCGCACACCGCTCATCGTTAGAAAGCTCTTCTTCGTGTTGACAACAGTACGCTTCCCGGGGTCGTCCCTGTTGGTGACCTGCTCTCCAGGGAGCTCAAGCAGCATCTGGGTGGCCCGAGGAAAGGGAATGAGTTTGGGTGAGACTTGAAACCTGGCTCTACCCTCCATTGGTTGTGCTTCCATGGAGGAACCTTCGTAGCTTCACTAAGCTTCTCTTTCTCTGGGTGCACAATGGAGACCATGGTTTAGGAATCATCCTTCATATGAAGTGGGAATGAAATGAGGGAGAGCCCGACACATGGAAATGCCTTTAAATGGTGGGCATCGTTACTTCTGTTCTCAAGTCTTAGCATTTGTTACTGACATATTAGCAATTTCAAAGTGTGTTCACTTGTTTGTTTCTCCTAATTCTTACACATTTTTCTTGCTAGCACCCCTTCCCCCCCTTCCCTGGAGAGCAGGAAGGATGTCCTCAATCACACATAATCTCTTTCCAGAGTCTTAAATGCACTGTTTGTTTGTTTTGTTTTGTTTTGTTTTTTAGGAGTTCAATCATAGTCTTATTAATAATATGTGCGTGTTTTTGAAGACGACTTCCAGAAGCCTCAGCCGTTTCTGTTCTACTGGGATATAACGAGAGATGAGCAGTGCCCCCTAAAGTGGCCCAGTTGCTGCCACACTGCAGAATTCTCTGTGGTTTAGACCGGGTTCCTCCCCACTGACCTTCTTTCTTTCGTCCGGACCATCATGTCTAGCCTGCGTTTCAAAAACAAGTGTGGATGTCTCATTCCTTAGGTTATAGATTTCGCCTCTTAGGTGTTATTGTTGCTGAATGCAGATCCCTTCCCAAACACGAGATGAGAAGGTTTTGTAAATCGCAGTTCTGGGTGAGATGCATCTGACGAGGCATCCGTGTGTTGGGACTGTGTGTGTGTCTGGGTTTCGCTTCTGCTCCTCTCACTGACCCATGATTGTGTTCTTTTATGGAAGTTGTAAGAGGGTTTCTCGCACGCCAGCACTTGCTTCGGAAAAGGAGCATCAGACAGCAAGAGGTCACGTCCATCAACAGCTTCCTGCAGATTACGGAAGACATGGGGTTGAAGACCTACGACGCCCTGGTCATTCAGAACGCTTCTGACATTGCACGTGAAAATGACCGGCTGCGGAACGAAATGAATGCTACTTCCCACAAAGCGAAGGTAGACGCCGGACACAAGCCGGAGGCAGGAACCAGAAGGTAAAGGCAGATCAAATGCAACTTTAATTACCTTTATCATTGATCCAGTGAAGTCAAGAAAATCCCAGTAGTCCTTAATGCAGGGTTCCGTCGAATATGACGGTGGGTACGGGAAGGAGCATGGGCGTGCGTGTGGGTGACTTGCTCTTCGAAACCTCCGAGCAATCTAAAAGGGTCCCTTCTCATGCTTTCTTTTCACGCACTGGATGCCCTCTGCTAGTTTCTCCGTATGAAACGGTTATCGCTTCCCCTACGATGCTGCATCGCTTACTGTCTCAAGGCCACGGTTTTAAGGGAGCTCATATTTCTGTCTTAGCAAAAATATACAGCTCGGTTCTTGACATCTTTATACAAGAATTTTATATATATAAGGTGACTCATAGAAACTTCTGGAAATCTGAGCCAAACAACGGAGAAGCCACTCCGAACACAGAGAAGTGGAATCGGTGCTCTGTCGGTCTTATATTTCCCTTAGTAATTTGTCCGTTTCATTGCCAACGGGAAAATTCGGGGGAAACACTTCTCATCGTCAAGTTCGCTTTGGACGCTGAGCTTGGGATAGAAGTGTGGAGGCGACCTGGTGCTTCTCCGACTTACCGGTCTTGCCTCTCCCTGAAGGACGGGGCACCCCTGATTCTCGGGCCCCCTCTCGGGGACCTGGGTCCTCCCTCGGCGTCAGGCAGGTGTTTGTTTTTCCGTAGAAACTTGGCATGAGCTGGTCGTTTCTCACGGAAAATGACTCCCCTTCGCCCCGGCTGCCTGTGTCAAATGATTTTTTATTAAAGATGAAATGGCGATGTGTCTCTCGCTAATTAGCTTCAGATATCTCCGTGATTAAATACTGAAAAACTTCCCTTTATATGGAAAACTGTAATTAAACATTACAGGGAAAACAAATTATTCACTGAGTGCCCTGCTTTCATCTGAGGCTAGTTCATCTTCTACACGGGTGTCTGGCTCTGCCTCGTGGTGGCTCCTCCACCCCGGCTGCTGTGCTGTCACACAAAGATATAATTACAAACACAAATGCTCAGAGACTCCTTGTGCGATGAACGCATGGCATCTCCCTGGTACACGATTACATTGACGTGTGAAGCCAGAAGGGACTTTTTTTTTAAAACCAGATAACTATTAATTTTATCTGACTTCCTGAATAATATTTATTATTTTCGCTGCTGGAACTCAACAGCCACCCCAATTTCCCCATTTGATTATGTATTCATTTTGCTTGATATAAAATTAAGTGAAGAAGTCTTTTCCCATTTATTTATTGACTACCAGCGGTTCGCTTGGCATTGTACACACCGATGGGGGAACCGAACAAAAATAATCATTCTGCCCATCATTAAATAATTGCTCGTGGAGTTTCACTGGCGAGGAGAAAAGGGGAGAGAGAGAGAGAAAGAAGCGTAAACCATTGCTGGTGTTAAGTCAAGAGCGTACTCTTTGGCAGTGGGAGATGGTGATGAACTCCCCGCATTTGATGCATCAGTAACTCTCTATTAAGACGGATTTCCCAGAAATTATCATTCAGATTGAAATTCTGGTTTTTAGATTTGCTTAATAATCAGAGTGTGAAAAATTCATTCAGCGCGCGCCTGGTAGAAAACGTGGCTGTCTGTGAGCAGTGCTGCGCGCGCGGAGGTTCTCCGAGTCGCCGCGACGGTCCGCACCGCGCTCATGCGGCCGCCAGCGGCCGGGGAGGGCGGGCCGCGTTCCCCGGGTGCGGCCGGTCCCAGAGCACAGACCCGCATCCTCGGACCGCAGGGAAAGGCCGTTCACCAAAAAACCAGATTATGTCTGCGTGAGCGGGTTCATTGGGACCGTCTCAATAACGCATCTGGGCTCTTTGTGTTCTGTCCCCCCAGAGCCGAAGATAGGGCTGGACCCAGGCACTGCCACTCCAGCTGCGTCCCGGGGCCCCTGGCGGCGGACGGCCTGATCCAGGCCCTGGCTGGCCCGTCCGCCCGCTCTCCGTCTCTGCACTCGGTGTCCAGCCTGGATGACGCCAGCGGCCTCCCCTCCCCACGGAAACAGCCTCCGCCCAAGCCCAAGAGGGACCCCACCACGCGGCTGAGCGCCTCCTATGAGGCCGTGAGCGCCTGCCTGTGGGCGGCGGCCCGGGAGTCGGCAGGTGAAGGTCAGCAGGGGGGAGGAGTGGGCGCCTGGTCGGGGCCTGGGGCTCTGCCTTCCGGTGTCTGAATGCGCCAGCAGCATCGCTGCCCTAATCTGGTTTTGACAGAAATAAGTCCTGCTGTCAGCTTGCCGGCAGCTCTTTCATCATTCAGTATAAATCATATGTGTTCAGCGCTCCCGGGGTGTCGGAGCAGAGCCACTTGTGTATGGTTGGCTCACTCTCCCTCCCCATCAGCATCGTCAGTGCGGGCGGGGGGCCTCGGACCAGAGCACGCCAGGGTGTCTGTCCTTGTCCGGGAACATGTTCACTGATTACAAGCCTGAAATCTCACAATGGCTAGTTCATGTGACTGTCACCGCCTAATTACTCATTTTTCAAAGAGTGAAAACAGAGGCAGGACGTGTGGGCAGAGCAGGTACTGACCGCAGAGTTCTGTACCCCCTGCCCACAGGTAGGCCCTGTCCTAAGCCCAGGATACATCCTATCTGAAACAAAAGGATCGTCTTTCCTCACGGGGTTTGCGTTCTCGTGTGGGAAGACAGATGCTCGACACAGAGAACAAGTCAGTACATAAGGTATTTCAGCGGATCGCGGCTTCAGAGAAAACGTACACCAGGGAGGGGAGGAGGTGCGGGGCGGGGGCTGAAACTCTACAACGAATGGTGTGCAGGTTCCGCTAGAGAAACTTCCACCTGGACACGGGATGGGGCACAATTCCTTCCATCAGCAGAGGAGCCAAGAATACGAAATCATGGTGAAGCCACGCACCCATCTGCGGGAGGAGATGGGTAATAGCAGGGGACAGCGGAAAGACTGTGGCTCCGACGCCATGAGCAGTGAAAGCCCCAGCTAGCAGGAAAGATGCTTCATCATCACTTTCAGAAAGAATGGATTTTTTAAAGCTTTTTTTTTTTTTTAGAATTTTTTTAAAGATTTTATTTATTTATCTGACAGAGAGAGATCACAAGTAGGCAGAGAGGCAGGCAGAGGGAGAGGGAGCCCGATGCAGGGCTCAATCCCAAGACCCAGAGACCATGACCTGAGCTGAAGGCAGGAGCCCCAAAAGAATGGATTTCTAAGAGAATATTTAATTTTTTTAAAAAAGGCCATCAGTACAGTAATGTAGAGTCATGTCATGATAATACAGGGATGTAGGAGATGTAGGAGAAATTCCTCAGTTTGGGGAGAGGCGTGCAAGTGTGTTTCCGAGGTCACGGCACCAAAAACAGCTACGAAAGTTGAAAGCGGCTTCAGGGAAATCTCGGGAGGACAGGCTCAGGGGGACATCAGGGCGAGTGCAGACCCAGGGTTAGCGCCGGATCAACGGAGATGTAGGACCTCCTCCGACGCCCCAACGAACCACAAGAGGCTGTCGTCTAAACAGACCGTAAACCCGCTCCCGGGGCAAGGGGGTGCTTCCCATTTACAGCCCTACTTTCAAACCTCTGCCCAGGATTTGTGGTATAGAGCTGAAAAACTTGCACCCAAGGAAGCTCCCTTGGGTTTATTGGAAGAGGAAGAATGGCCTCCTGCAGGCGAACACTGATGAACTGAAGAAATGTGGACTAGACCCAGGATAGTGTCAGAAGCTGGAAAACACGGAACGAGACTGACCATCACAGCCCGGCCAAGGCAGCCCCCTGCCCTGACTCCAACGCTGCACACAGGTGCTACCAAGTTGAGGAGGTCGGCCCCAAAATAGTCCGTCCCATCTGAAAACTCCCGTGTGTGCCCCTTCCAAAGCCGTCTGCCCTGGACTTGAGACTCTGCAGTATTCAGCTGGTGCCAACTAGTCACGTCATTGGGAAGGGAGAAAAAGTTTTGGGGATGACATCAAAACACGTCCATTAAGAAAAAGTGACCCAAGGACCATAGGAGAGAAAAAATACATATAAAAGCAGGGGACAGGACGTTGCCACTCTTGTGAGGACGCACCAGGCAGTCTGGTGGTTCAAATGCATGATGGGATGTTATGAGGGTTGCAAGACTTTCAGGAGAAAGTTAAGTTCTTGGAACCTAATTTCAGCTGGCTCATGACAGAGGTCAGCTGTGTGAACTCCGAATCTGGAGGCCAGCCCCGGAGGCGGTGTGCTGATGCTGTCTGCGCTGTGTGTCTTTCTTACAAGACTCCTCATGTGACTCTCTGCCCATCACTGCCTCTCCTGCCGCTGGAGACCACTCTTCCCTCAAACCTGCTAATCCAACCGGGCAGGTGTGCCCGCTGGTTTCCCTGCCATCAGGAGTCAGGCCCCGTGGGGGTCTGGTCACCTGGGTTTCCAATCCATACACCCTTCTGAGAGAAACCCACCATGCACAGGGGCTCTGGCCCCATTTATGCTTTGTGACAGGAGTGGAAGTGTCCAGGACAGAGGCCACTAGCCATGTCTGGCTATTGACATTTAACTTCAAATTAAGTGAAATTTAGAACTCAGTTCCTCAGTCATTAGTGACACTGTGGGGTGTGGAACCTTCAAACATGGCAGAAAATCCCCTCAGACACCACTGATTCTCCACGCTTGTACCCTGAGGTCAGTGCTGGGCTTTTTGTAAATGCCACCAAACTGTCCTTCTGGAGAAGACAGGAAGAAGCTCGGATTGCTATTTAAAATGCTGTGTCAGCCTTGATTTCGTAAAACCAAGGACCGCAACCCAGTCAGTTTCTTACTTGATCCATTCCTTCTGGCTACTGAAAAGACCGCGTTCAGACACTCTTCTTTTGCAGGGAAAGCTGCTGAGTCATCTCCGAAGGTTACGTGGTGAAGGGAGGTCTGACGAGAGAAGGAGAGCCAAGAAGCTAAGAGAAACCAAAGATTAGGTCACATTAAGCCTTTCCTATAGGTTTTCATCCAGTAAACGCAGTCATAATAAAGACAGGCAATGGAGAGAGCTCTTTTATTTTTTTCTCACCGTCTTTGTCCCTGAGAAGTATGAAGCAATTTTCTGAGCCAGTAAATTCTGACACTTGTGTGCAAACTATTAGCAAGTTAGGGCCAACTGCTTGCGAGTAGAGCTGACCCTTGAACAGCACAGGCTGGGGCCGGTTATACGTGGATTGTTTCTCAATAGTGTACGACCCCGTAAACATATTTTCTCTGATTTTCTGGGTAACATTTTCTTTTCCCTCACTTACTTTGCTGTAAAGATACAGTATCTAATACATATGTAAGTTGCACATACATGGACTGTTGCTTCTGCAACACCACGCTATATCAGTAGGAGAATTTGGGGAGAGTCAAAAGTTACAGGCAGATTTTCAATGGCAAGAGCAGTGGGCACTCCAGCCCCTGCGCTGTTCAAGGGCCAACTGTGCTATTTTTTGAAAGTCGAGGGCTGCTCTTTGCCAAAGTGACTGGGCAGGAAGAACAGGGCTGCTTCTTCTCCTGTCTAGGGGGTTCCCAGCTCCCAGCTCGTGCACCCTTCTGGAGACTTGATTCCCTGAGCCCACGGTGCAGACTTGTTCCCAGGCTTGGGGTTGCTGGATGGGGGGATTGCAAGAGGTTTTGCTGGAGTAGCGCCAGCCTTCACTGTTCACTCTCCTGTCACGTGATCTCCACACCCTCCAGCCTTTCAGACGGCAGCAGCCCGTTCCTTAGAAATAATACCTTGCAGAATCCATAATTTTTAAAACTAAATTGCTGTATAACTCCATTCCCAACAAGACCATTTATATATTTATAAATGATACAAATATAAATTCATATGTTTATATTTATACAAGAATAGTTCATCTGTGTAGCTTAATTTGGAAATAACATTCCATCTCTTTTCACTGTCTGTGTTTATCTTTACTCAAGACTACCCCTTGGTACACAGCAGGCGCTCGGGAAATATTTATGGAACATATGCATGTTACAGGAATGCATTTCTTTGTATTACTTCCATTCACACAGAAGTCGATTCTTATCAGTAAATCAGAATGACCACAATTTGGCCTTGAGATTTGCTGGATTTGGTCTGTCAGTGCATTTTTCACAGAAGCCCCTTAACTATATTTTCCTATTAGCTAAAATTTGACAGAAATTAGGTATTTGATGAACACCATCCTGAGAGTATGTTACTGAATAAAGAAGAGTAAGAGTGTGTGTTTCACAGCGTAGACACGAGTCCATTCAACACACAGAAATTAACTCTACTCCATGAGGCCGCCTCCCCTCAGAGGGCCACAGACACTGGGGGGAGGTAAATGGGCAAATGAATTATAAGATAGGCAGACTGATGGCCAAGAGAGGAGGTGGTGTGGAACACAGGGCAAGGGTGCTCACCCTTGTTGGAGCCTGGGAAGAGGCTGCGAAGGAAATTTCAGTGGCGTTACCCATACGAGGTGAAGTCCAGTGGGGGTAGACGGGGTAAGAGCAAACGTTATGGACTTTTCCTACCAAAAAAAAAAAAAAAAAAATGTGATCAGGTTGCAAGATGTCACAGCTCGATGGAAGCCCTTTTCCCCCCTTTGTAGCTGGTTATAGGTTGGTACTACGTTCACTCGGGTATGGGGCTGGTTCTGCGTCCAGCCAGCTGGTGTCTAGCTGAGCATCCTCTGTCCAGGGCCCAATGCTAAGCCGTAGGTTTCCTCTGAAACTACGCAGAATCACTCTGAAGGGATTGGAATATGGTGGATATGTGCATGCACAGACAGAACTATTTTCTTGATGAACAAGCTTCTCATTCATTTTCTCTTTCTTGTAGATTAACTATGTAGGTACCTGTTTTTCAGGAAGAATAGGGCCAAATAACTTGTGTCCTACTCAAAACGGTGCCTTAAAAGCCATCTGACATGCCTCAGGGAACCTTCAAAGGGCATGTATTCTGTATAAGAACATTTTATCTCCTAACAGAACCTCAGAGTGACGTTAATTCCCTAGATCGTTGCGCGGTAGCTCAGATAAGAGACGAGGTTGGGAATGTTCGGTTTAACACTTAAGCTACTGTTACAACACCGGGCCTTGCCCTGAAGGTGTCCTGTGACTGTGGAAATGAATGCCTGACCCCATCCTGATGGAGTCACAGGTGTTTTACCTATCAGTATTAGGACTCAAAACATTGTTAAGAAAATTCCTTATTTTTTTAAAGAAAATCCTTAATAAAAGTTCATTGTTTGTAGCCCTTCCATCCATGTTTAAAATGAATTATTAGTATTTGTATGAACACACACAGACAGAGAAACACCCATAAAAGCAATGAGACTTTAATATTCTGTGGTTTTGTAATTGTATTTTATGAAGACTGAAGCTTCTAGTTCTCACGCCCAAAGATTCAAATTCAGTCGTTATGGGGTCCTCCGGGTGGTTGGTCCTCAGTCAAGGTCTTCAAGAGGCTGCAGGCTGGTAGTTGGAATCATCTGAAGCTTGGCCTGTGCGTGCCGGCTCGTCGGCCATGTGAGGACCCGGACGATGTGGGCGTCCCTATCTCCAGATGTTTCCTCCACGTGGTTCATGCGGGGTGACAGCGTTGGTGGGGACCTGGACTTCATACACAGAGAAGCAGCATGTCAGAGGCACGTGCTCTGGGAGGGGGGACGCCAGGCAGCTTCACCTTCACCACATCCCTCCCATCCGTCAGGCGGTCCCAAGGGTGCACCCAGGCTTACGAAGGAGAAACAGACTCGACCTCTTAACAGGATCGGAAACACTATTGTGGCTGATTCTAGGAGAATACAATTCCAACCCACCCACTGGACAAAAACAACTCACACCCTTCCCACATATGAAATATAGTCACTCCTCTTCCAAACCCCCAAATCCACCTCTCCTCAGTCCACCACGCCCAGACCCAAAGTCCCCATCTCGTCGCGTCGGTCACACCCCGGCTTCCTGGCGGCTCAGGCGCAGAGCTCTTCCAGGATGCCCCATTCGGTCCAAAGACAGGCTCTACTCCTTGCAGTGAGAAGACCCTGCAGGGATGGGTGCATATGCCCTTGACTGGAGACCAGGCACTTGGAAGGCACATAGCAGTTCTGAAGGACACCTGGGCACAGGTTGCCCAGGCCTTGAGTAGGATTGAGTCCTGGTGCTTGGAAATGGTTTTCCGTGGCTCTCAGGCCCATGGTCTGCAATCTTGGTTCACCTTTGAGTTATAATTCCTAATGAGCAAGAGGCAACTTGTTTGGGGCTGGTATCTCTCAGCCTGCTTTCTGCTCATAACATCCCGAGGCACCAGAACTTGCCATTTGGTAATGACTCTGCCCTTTTGGGTAAACACTGATACAATTCCTTTAAAGGCTTAGTGAGTTTCTTGTGAGTCACTCTGTATCCACTCCAGTGGTGAAAAGCCACAGACACTAACTTGAGACAATGTCATCTCTACTCTGGGCTCCCTACAGGAGTTCTCTGGAACGATCATCTTGATATTCTTAGGAGTCCTACGGTGTTGCTGCTTGGGAAGTGTGCATGAGACACTGCTTCAAATCTTTTTGAGGTCTGGAGAAAGGGTTTCGAAGTCATGGCCTTGGCTTCATCTTTAGCTAGGTTCTCAGGGAAGTGCCCCAGACTTCATCTCTGCCTGGAAGTCACATCTTCACTCCAGAATCGTCTGCTGTCTGGACAGCCTGGCACTGAGGAGCTGCGTTATTTTCAAAAGGGAGAGAGAGAGAAATTCCCTTATGGTTTATAGTTATAAAGGAGTTCTAGCTCCTTCATAGTCACTGGCTCCTTGTTTAGCTTATGTCTTTACTCTCACCTTTTACTAGCGGCAGCAGAATAATCCGGAAGGCAGTTCCCACTCCGCCTGCAGTCCTCCTTCGCTAGATCGTCAGCTCCACGGGCGTCCCTGTGGGGGACACTCTCGCGAACCCTTCCGCCGCGGCATACAAAGGGTTGCGTTTTCTCCAGCTTCCAGCATCTCCCCCTCACTTTCCTTGTTCTTGAGCATCACCACGCTTCCACTCACATGTCATCAAGGCTCCTCCGATCTTCCAAAGCTGCTGCCTTATTTTTCAAGTCACTTTGCAGCAGCACCCGGCTAGTACCGATGTCGGCGTCAGTCCTCTGTCGCTGTGGAACAGACCTCCCCAAACTCAGCTTACAAGAACAGTGGTGATGATCCTCTCTCTCTCACGGTTCCAGCAGCTGGCTGGGCTGAGCCACAGCTATGGTCAGACAGTGGCTAGTGCCAGAACCGTTAAAGACTTGGTTCACTGTGTATTTCTGGTGTCTGGGCTGGAGACACCTGGACAGGTGAGGCCTGGAGCAGATGGGGTCGCCTGGCATCTCTCACTTCCATGGCCTTTCCACATGTTCTCCACAGTGGGGCTGCTCCAGGGTAGACAGACTTTGTGCGTAAAGATCAGAGCCTCCGGGACGCGTCTCAGGGGGGCAGGAGCCAGACTAAAACCATGCTGCCCACCACCAGCCTCAGAAGGCGATTGGCTTCTCCTTTGTCACAGTTGATTCATCAGGGCTCAGTCACGGAGGCCCTGCCGGTTTCAAGGTTCTGGAAGAGAATGTGGGATTGGAAAATATTGTTGAAGCCAGTTTTGGAAAATACAGTCTGCCACAAATCCTTTAAATTATTCAAATCTTCAGAACAATTCGGTAATACTAATGCTAAAAATTAGTGTGGCTCATTAACTTTCCAGAAGCTTATGAGCGGCTGTGTCTTAGCACACTGAAAGCCTTTGGAATAATGCTTATGAGTTACAGAATTCTGCATTTTTGGTATTTTTCCATTCTTAGAAGTTGGCTGCTTTGGCAGAACCCTGGAGGACACTGGCTTACAAAGATGTCCAGTGGGCTAGAAAATTAGCTTTGTTCTTTTTCTTTCTCTCTTGGATATCTCCCATTTGACTCATGTTTATAATATACCAGAGTAGGAGCTGAGCATTTCTCTCCCTTTTATTCCTCTGAGATAATGACCGATATTGCCATTTTGCGTGTGACGATACTGGAACTTAGATTTTCCCAAGACCTCTTTTCTTCACCACCCTGGGGCCCCCTTCCTGTGGCCTGCTGTTCCTGGTCCTCGTGGTGTGTATCACATTCCAACACGCGAGAGAATTTACTCCTCTGCTTTATTTACTTGCTGTTATTGTCTGACACCTCCCACTAGGGCAGAAGAAGGAAGGGAACATTCTGTCTGTTCACGAATGTGTCTCAGTTAAATGCGGCTTGAATGCACGCCTAAGTGAATGATGGCACGAGTGAATGATCACTCTGGGATCTGAATCCAGAGCTGACTCCAAAGTCCTTACTGTAGCCACGAGACTCCATAGGCACCCCACAACGAGAGACAGAGATCGCTGTCGGACATGCACAGTGACCGAGAAACCCGGCTGCCTGAAACAGCTCATGAACTTGGCAAAATTAGCTGTGCTTACATACCTACCTTCAGATTAGTGAAATACCAGATTAATAAAACAGTTCAAGGTTTTCTAGAAGTTTTGCTGCTTCAGCAAAATTTGCACAGTTTTCTAACACGAACATCTCAGTTTCCAGAGAACTTATAGTTAATAAGAATACTATGACAATTTATGGTAAAAATGTATTAGAAAGAAGAAGTCTCTTGGAATTTGGTGGGGGGGGGGAGCTATTTTTTTAACGTAACCTTTAATAAGCGTTTTAGAGTTGTACTTAAGTGGTTCTTCCTCTTTCATTGTTTTTCTGAGTATCTCTCCTGTTTCGGACTAACAAGTTTCTGTCTTTGAAGTTTTTTGTTGTTTTGTTTTATTTTAAATAATCCTCTGCGCCCAAGGTGGGGCTCAAATTCACCCTGAGATCA
Source organism: Mustela nivalis (assembly GCF_964662115.1). Lineage (NCBI taxonomy): Eukaryota > Metazoa > Chordata > Mammalia > Carnivora > Mustelidae > Mustela > Mustela nivalis. Next base: position 86,061,948 of record NC_139034.1, read on the forward strand.
AGAGTCACGTCCTACCCCCTGAGCCAGCAGGGCGCCCCTCCCCTTAGAAGTTCTCCATGAATCATTGCCCTCTTGAGTTCCCTGTTAAATACGTGTTTGTCTTAAGGATTCAAATATGTCATAAAACTCACGGTGAGCGTCGTGTTTCATCAAGTTCTTTTCTAAGAAAATCTCTTCATGCACGTTGGTGCTTTGTTCACTGTGTGTCCCATACAGAGAGCCTAGGCATTTCCGTCTGGAAGCATCTATATGCCACTAACTAGCTCATGGGCTTGCTAGCCCCAGTCTTTATTTTCTGGCCTCCAAAGTCACGAGGATCGGTTCAGCCAACACTTTCTAAACAGCGGCCTCAGGCCCCGAGCGCACGGGTGTGCTGGGGCCCCGCAGCAGAGCCGGAGGCAGGTCCCAGGGCTTCCCCAGGCCTTCCCCTTCGCAGGTGGCTGGCAATGCCGGGCCCTCTCGTGGCGCACAGGACGCCTTCCCCAACGGCTAGCTCTGGTCCCCAGCTCCAAGATCCGGACAGGTTTTCTCGTTGGCAGCCTGAGGCTCTGGAAGGTGGAGGGAGGGAGGCAGGTAGGGGCTGGCTGTGGGGGTCCGGGGGCCTGGTTAACCCCTGGCACCTCTCCTGTTCCCCGCGCAGGGCTCACCAGACCCCGACCTCACAGCGACGACTACAGCACCATGAAGAAGATTCCTCCTCGCAAACCCAAGCGCAGCCCCAACACCAAGCTCAGCGGCTCCTCCGAGGAGATCACGGGCGCGCGGCGCAGAGGGGGCCCGCAGCGCGCGCCGGGGGTCCCCGCGCCCCCCGCGCCCCCCACGCGCGCCCCACCGGAGCCGGAGCCCGAACCCGTCTACATCGAGATGGTGGGCCGCGCCGGCAGCCCCGAGCAGGCGGAGGCCGTGTACGAGGAGATGAAATACTTCGCGCCCCCCCAGGCGTCCGCGTCGCCCCCTCTGCTGAGTGACACTCGGAACCCCGTCAGCAGCGAGGATGGCGAGGGGGGCGGCCAGGCCGCCGCCGGGCCCTGCAAAGACGCGTGCGACATCCCGGCCCCCTTCCCCAACCTGCTCCCTCACCGTCCCCCGCTCCTGGTGTTCCCCCCGACCCCGGTCACCTGCTCCCCGGCGTCCGACGAGTCGCCCTTGACGCCGCTGGAGGTGAAGAAGCTGCCCGTGCTGGAGACCAACCTCAAGTACCCGGTGCAGGCCGAAGGCTCGAGCCCCCTGTCGCCACAGCACGCCAAGAACCAAAAAAGCGACGGGGACAGGCCCACGTCCCCCTGCCCGCTGGCAGCGAGCGGGTCCCCCCCTACGCCCCCTCCCCCGCCCGCGCCCCCGGTCCCCCGGCCACCCACGCACTTCGCCTTTCCCCCGGAACCCCTGGGGAACGCAGGCCGGGCGGCAGGACCCAGCCCTGAAGCGCCCAAAGCGCCCCAGCCGCCCAACTCCGCACCCGCTGGGGGCCCGTGCAGCTCCTTCTCCAAGGCCCCCTACTCCCCCGGGAGGGCCGCCAGGGCCGAGCACAGGAAGGCCAGCGCCAGCCCCTCCTCCCCGGTGCCCTTCAGCCCCCCCAGCTGCAGGGCGCTCGGCAGCCCCCTGGATGAGCTGACCAGCCTCTTCAGCTCTGGAAGGAGCGTGCTTCGGAGGTCCGCCGCGGGGAGGAGGATCAGGGAGCCCGAAGGTAGGGGAACCAGCGCCGCGCTCTGCGCCTGGAGATGGACGCCCGTCTCCGGCTCCGTGCGCGCACGCACCGCGGGCACACGCTGCTGGGGGTCGGGTGGCCGTTCCGAGCAGACGGCAGCTTAAAACGTCGAAGGCAGCCCATGTGGTCCCGTAGGTGAGAATGCCCGTGTCCATTTCGCACCGAAAGGCTCCTGATCTAAAAACACGTAGTACCTAAGCTGGGTTCAGTACGTTTTCATGACGTGTGAGTATTAGAGCAAGATAAAATTGGAGCTCCCGTTCTCTCTTCTCCGATAATGCTCCCTTCCGACACGGAAGTGGCGTTTTCGTGGCGTTATCTGGCCAATTCCCATGTGATTCGGGCCTCCCCGTGAATGCCTGAGTGTCCTTCTGTCTGGCTGTCCATCCTCTTTCCGGCCAGGTGTCTGGGGTGAAGACCTGTCCATCACGACCTTGTACTTAACACAGTTCACCTTCACATGGCTTTGGATGAATGATTGTCCTTTTGCTTGTGTACCACCCAAGGAGCATTTTGACCCCTTAAGGAAGTTCTCACAGGTCTCTTCAGTCGTGATCCATTAATACCCACCCCTCCAGGTAAACAGTAGCTATTAACAGCCTCTCTTTATAGGCCGGGATGGGAAGATTCCAGGTGAAGAGGCTAAAGGCCCTCTCGAGGTCAGGTGGTAGGATTGGAAGTAAAATGTTGCCTAATGATGTAACTTTTTATATACACATTAGCCTGCTGTCTCTCCAAAACAAAATACATAAACATGTTTGCTTTCATCATCTCATTAGGAAAAAAACTTTTCCATTCAGGAAAATTATAAAAACTCTAGGAAATCTAGAAAGCCATCTGAATAAATGAAAAATAGATCAAGGTAAGGACTCTTAGCAAATAAATAAATAAACCACTCTCTATTTATTCTTCAGACAAATACACTAATTGTTTATTTTGCTAATGATTTCTTAAGTATAGATCCATTAATATATGAAGCTGTCTTTGTAAGGAGAAGAATGTTTCAATTTCACAAGTCATATCTTGTATTTTTTTTTAAGATTTTATTTATTTACTTGACAGACAGAGATCACAAGTAGGCAGAGAGGCAGGCAGAGAGAGAGGAGGAACCAGGCTCCCTGCGGAGCAGAGAGCCCGATGCGGGGCTCGATCCCAGGACCCTGAGATCATGACCTGAGCCGAGGGCAGAGGCTTTAACCCACTGAGCCACCCAGGTGCCCCTATATGTTATATTTGAAGAAACAAAATGGAATCTACGAGATAGTATAAAATGAACAAATTAATATTTGCTTTTAGAACAAAAAGTTAATTAAAACCTCATAAAGCTCATTTTACCGTAGTTAGGAATTGGGTGAATTCTTCTTGACTCTGCTCAGGAAAGTGAAGTGAATGGGTTTCTGGGTGCACCTCGTCATCTGGAAATCCCTTATCTGAGGACTCAGTGTAGTGAGGAATATTGCGGGGCCTCCAGGCGTCGTGTGTGAATTTGCTAATTATAGTTCCCTGTGGTGACATTAGCCAGTATTTGAGAACACATATCGAAACCTCGAGTACAACACTGTTAATTCACATCTACGATGAACTATGAACTATGTTAGTTCATAATCTACGATTATAAACTATTTTTCTACTGTGGGCTTTTACCAAACACTCCTCATTTGAAAAAATTGGCTTGAACCACATATGACTTTCTCATAAATACATGAATTAGCAACTTCTGCCCAGCACAGTAGCTGTCATACCTGCAAATGTAACAGTAGGAGACCGGGTCGTCCCCGCACACCAGATGGCAGGAGTTCCAACTCCACGTTTGAGAGCCGGGTGATTCTTGACGGTCCACAATGTGGGAAATAGGTCTGCGCGTTCGCATGTCATGTTCTCGTGGGATCTTACAGGTCATTCCTTTAGAATAAAAGGGGTTAAAGATAAGGTGTGGGGGAAGAGCGGGCTTCGCGCTGAAGCTAATCACCAGAGCTGCTCTCTGATGATTAAGGTTTACACAGTTGGATCCCAAAGTCAGTAATCCATTTTCTTCTGAATGAATTGAATGGCCCTTATTAACGATTTACTATAGTCTTGGGATTTCTTCTCTTTAAGGTTTTAAATCGTCTACTTTACCCTCTTTATATTTAAAGATATTCTTATTTTCACCTGAAATGGCTTTCTTACCAAGTAATCCAGTGGGTGGCAATCTTACCCTCCGGGCACCTGAATTAATTACAGCTCATTTCGTGCAGTTGTGGTCTGGGGAAATTGTTCTGCACATTTTGCAGAAGTGTTCAGAATATCCCCCTTGCTTCTTTGGAAAGTGACCTTGAGGAGACGACACTGCTCACTATTACCCTGCTGTGGGCATTTCCAGTTAAGTAGAAAGGACAATGAGTCGTGTGTAGCAATGAAGCCCTTGGGTGTGTAATTCTGCTCCCTCACTTCCCGCAGACTTGGAGGATTTCACAAATATTATCTTCCCCCAAACGGTTGATTTGCTGTTGACTTGAGGGCATGCGGCCTGAGGCATATGAAGTCCCTCAGATTTATCTAAGAGTTCAGGATGCGTGGCTTGCAGACAGAAGGCTGTGGATGGCGACCGGCCCGCAGCCCCAGAGGACAGTGGTGGCAGGCAGTGGTCATAATGCTTACGGTTACTGTTTTCATGACCCATCTAGTTCTCTCAGGATGGGAAGCTGTCTGCTACTATTATCCCCCTCTCACAGATGACAACAACCAGGGCCAGAGAGGACCCCCGTGCCCTCCGTGCCATCCTAGCATGCGAGACGTCGAGCGCCATGACTTATCTCCCTGCATGGGGGGGTCTCGGGCAGCAGGGGCAGAGGACAAGGGTTGAGTCGCTCGCACTGGAGTCCTAGAGTTGGGGTGGAGAAAAGGGTTTTACAAATTTAAAAATGCCAAACCTGTACGTGACAGCTCCGGAGTGCGTATCTGGTTTGGAATATTTTACGTGGGCCGCTTGGCCCTTAGCATCTAGAGTGACTAAACGTTTAATGATCTGTGCAGCGTTATCCCTTTCTTTCACAAAATGTGCTTCATCTGATATTCTAACATGACAAATGTTATTATGCCAAAGATTTCTGGCTGCTTAGTTTCAAAAATCACGAGACCAAACGCGGAGGGCAGGAGAGATCTGTCAGCGCGTGCAGACCACTAGGGTGCTCCACTGCTCCGGATGGCGTCCCACGGTCCGGCCGTGTTTATCCAGAACAGAAACAAAATGAGCAGAGACCAGGATGATAGGACTTTGACAAAAATGTGGCACACCCTGGTATCTGGAGAAGGAAGGAGGAGAGCCCCACTGAATTAAGGAAAAGTCTGGTGTACAGAATATTTTTGCCAAAATTGTCATATGACTTTTGATATTGTGCATCCATAGATTGTAAAATAAAAGTAAGTGGTTAAAAATAATGTAAATGACAACAGAAAATGCACAGCATTTCTTTGCATAGAGTAGGTATTTATTAAATACCTAGATGATGAAAAACTACCTAAAAAAAAAAAAAAGCAATTTGCCGTATGACCGTATTTACTGGACCTAGTCCTCGAGTCATTTTTACTTAAAGAGACTCACCTAACCCAGATGGAAATCACTGCATTTGCATTTGCATTTATTTTATTGCTTAAACATTCTGAGTAAGAATATTTTGAGTTTTAAATCAGTGTTCCATCCCTGAATTTTCACAGTTCAGTATTTTATCCCATTGGGACATTTGTTTAAAAGGGAGTTCTTTCTGTAAAGTTGGCCTTATGGAAAATATCAGACATTCACAGAAGTCGAGGGACTGGATGAATGGACTGTCTCCGTGGGGACGGGGTGAATGGACTGTCTCCGCGGTCCGTCCTGCTTCACCCCCAGGCCTCTCTCTCTGGCCCTCTCCGGCCCCACTGGATTGATTTGAAGTGCATTCCAGTGTCAAATCATTTACTTAAAAATATTTACAAATTATTTAAAAAGTCCTTTAGAAAATAATAGAAGATTTACTCTGACATCACTTCAATCTGTCCAGACCAGTGGATCCATTTCAGCCTTCCCTGGCGTGGGAGAAACCTGCTTCTGGAAACCGGGGTATCATTTTTCACAACAGAGACTAGATGATGCTCGGGTGAGCTTTCTCCTGAAAGAACCCTGAAGCCAGTGAGGTGGACGGTGGGTGCCGGCAGCCCCCTGGACCACCATGAAAGATAAAATAGAACTAGAAAGGGTGAGTCTAGTCTAAATATTATACCCAAACAGAACCGAGAATAAAAGACCACCGTTCCAAAAAACATACAGTCACTTCTGAAATCAATATTTTATCAGGTTTAGATGCCTCCATGCCAAATTAAGTAGTTACTTATTCATTGTTTAGTAACAAGAAGAGTGCTTTAAAATCACTGAAATGTCATGAAATCACTGGCAGAAGTCTGACTTGCTGGAGGGTGATGTCTGGAAGCTGCCATTCTCTGCCTGCGTTGGAAGCCCAAGTTTGGACACCGTCTCTGATCGGCGTCTGACGCATTCTAATGAGATCACAGCAGAAGAAACTGCTGTGCCTCCTGCAAATCTCGGCCTCCCAGAACAGGACGCAGAGGCTGGCATCCCCACAGCTTCCTGCTTCTCCTCGGGTTCTCCGAGCACTTTGTCCCGTGCGGGGCCGGTTGTCTTCCTCCCTGCACCGTTTCTCTCCGTCATGATTTATTTCGGGGAGTGGAGGGCAAGAGGTGGAGGCGTGGCCCGAGGCATCTTGAGAATCATGAAGGGCGTGGACAGACAGACAGAGTTCCCTGATGTGTCGCTGTCTGCCTTCCCGCCTCACCTGAGAGCCTGCCTCGCAGGAAAGCAAGGCATTCCTCCACATTCTGGAACCATCTGGAGCAACACTCAATGCCCCTTATTTTCCAAATGAGTAAAGACAAGCTGACATCCCAGACAGGCAGGTTCTCTATTTCTCACCAGGTGGCTAGGAGGTAAGGCTGGGCCACTAGGGGAGCCCGAGAAAGAGACGATGCCTCTCTGTGAGAAAAGCCTTTTGTTTGCCAAACTCTTGGCCCCTCTGCAAGAACCAGGAGCCTCTGTGTTTGGGATGTGTTTTCAGTATTTCTGATTTCCCAAATCATACTTAGCCCATCTCCGCTTAGAAATAAGCTTTCAATTCTAATTAACCGATCCGTAGCCCAACTAACCTATGTTAAGAGCACAAAGCCCTTTGTCTTTGATATGAGTCAGACAGTTATTTTTAAATGTCTAATGTTTGTTGTGAGTGTTTGTGAGATTCTTTTCCCAACTTCTAGCACCTTCTCTTTAGAAATGCCCAAGAATTCACACAGGGCCATTATGCAACCAGGGGGTGCATAAGGGACTTGCATGAACTTGCAGAGCTCATCCTCTAACATTTACTGAGTGGAAGCCCAGGGCTTGCTACTGGAATCCAGAGATGGGGAAATTCGTGTTTTCCCTGCCCTCTCACAGACTGGAGGAGGCAGACGGGTCCGTCCAGTTCCAATGAGTGAAATCCTAGTGGAGGAAGGAGGCTTTTTAGCCCGCGGGTCATAAACTACTTGAGGGTCCCTAACTGAGCTCCAAGTGGCCTGTGAGTCCCAGTGCTAGGCTTGTTCCTGATCTGGCGGGGAGGCATCCCAAACTCCGTCGGATTGTCACAAAGTGTCTATGGCCAGGGAGAAGCACAGGGCCACGGTGGGGAGGGTGCTGATCACGGTGTGCTGAGTGCGGGGCCGCTGGAGGAGTGTGGGGGAGCCTCAGGCCCGGGATGCCCAGTGAGCAGGGCGAGTGGCCACCGGGGTGGAGAGGATGGAGTTCCCCAGGTGCCCAAGCAGGACGACAGGCACGGCAGCCAGAGAAACCGTGTGCATGGGGACCTGTGGGCTCAGGGTACACAGTCCTGTTGGAGCACAGGTGTGAAGGCTGCAGAAAAGTCCGAGAGAGAACAGAGGCACTGCTTGCCTTGCATGGGACCAGAGCAGGAGGAGCTTTCTACCTGGAAGCTGCAGGACAGGCTTCTGAATGCCTCCACTGTGTCTCCTCGTCACGTGGGGAGTCAGCAGGATCTTCGGATCTTGCCCACAAAGACTGCAAAGAGCCCGAGGAGGGGGATGACCCAGAGGGCTAGTGGCAATTCTGGGTATGCACATGTGACCTCCTGTAATGGAAAATACTCGGAAACGCGATGGAACATTTGTTAATGGTGTTCTGTTAATAATATTAATAGCCGGCGTCTGTGAACGGCTCTTTCCTGTGGGCCGAGCAGGCAGACGTCTCCTGGGTCCCCCCCCCCCTTGGCCCTGTGTGAGGTGAGTGAAGCAGGGGTTGGCCTCCCCGTTTGCTGATGAGCGATCTGAGAGTTTAAGGGATTAAGTGACTCTCGCATAACGACGGCAATGAACTGGCCCCTGCGTCAGGAATGAGACACACGGTTCCTTTCTCCCAAACTCGAAGAAATGTCTATTTCTGTTCTGTGAGGCCAGTCCCAGTCTCCACAAACAATTAGAAAATTTAACTGGTACAAAGTCAATGTCTGAGAGAATCATCCCTTTTTGAAGTTAAATGTAAATTCATGACCAGGAAAAAATGTGGGAAGAGGACATGGTTGGTTTTTTTGTTTGTTTGTTTGTTTCTTTCTTTCTTTCTTTTCAGTGATTTTCAACAGCCCCCTGATTGGGATCGGAGAAAGACATTCGAAAAAGCTTCCATCATTGGCCTCTTGGTGACGTTCTAGATGAAAAGCAAACAATAACAATTTGTTAGTTTCTGAATCATGTCCATCTGGAAGCAGAGACGCAGGTAACCGCGAAGGTAGAAACGTGTCTGGACAGAAGACTCATGGGGCCTCCAGTCCCTGCCCCTCAATCAGGACGTGTTGGGTAGATATTCAGACCACAGTTCTCGTGACCATGGACATCCACTGGACCATGCTGCTCCATGATCCTTTGAAACCCAGGAGCAAAACCAAGCAGAAGACTCTGACAATTAACTATGTCGATCGACCTGATCAAGAAGTAACCTTTGAGTCACTTGGGAAATTACCTGAACGTCTTGGCTGTGCCTCTGTAGCCACCAGATGCCAGTCTTTCCGGAGACACACGTCTTGCACAAACGGCTCATCCCTTCTGCACTGAGCCCGGCACAGCCGAGGGGCCGTCACAACCGGGTTGTTCTAGGATGTGCCGTCAGTGGGAGAAGCAGCTCTTGTACCTGGGATTGGGAAGAAGAAGAAGAAAAAAAGAGGCAGTCTTTTCAGAAGTGGATTATCTTTCATAACCGGTAGATATTTCTCATGCAGTCAACCCGTTCAGGCAGGCAGCTGTTGTGTAGTGTGGGTCTCTATATGGGATCGTGAATGGAACTCCCCCGGGGCTCCAGAGAGAAGCCCAGGGCTCGTCTTGTGAGGCATCAGCAGCTCTCCTCAAGCAAGTTCATAAAGACCTTCCTGACAACCTGCATCTCATTATTGCCACATAATACAACATCCTGGGGTTCTCTTCCTTTTGTAAAGAAATGCGTAAACGCGATGTGGTGCGTGGAAAGTTTTCCTAAAGACGGGCTGGACCGATGCCATGTTCTCGTTCTCCTTAAGAGTCTTGGTGGAGGAAAACGGATTTCTACTGGCGTTCAGGTCCTTTATGCTGACTTGAATCATTTTTATGATTAATCCTCAGATCAGCCTAGAAAAGCCCACACTACCTGAGAGTTAGCTCTCCGCAGTACCACTTTATCCAGAGCTCCGTTCCCTGAGCCCCCCATGGTCGCCCAGCCTCCATGTGTGTGCGAAGCTTCGCAGCCTTTTTTCTGCTCTGGCTTTTACTTCCTCTTTTTCTCGTTTCTCCTTGAAATCTGCAACGTTCTTACCCACACGAGGAGCGTTTGCAATGACCAGCCCGTTGCAATCCCACAGTAAACAGCAGCCTCGTTCCTTGTGCTCCCTGCTCCGGTGACTAGGTCCTAAAAAGTGCAGGGTCCAGACATGGGCTAGATCTGACCTTACACAAATTGACATCACAACACTCACTGTCCCGCGATGCCTGAGAATTTGTGCGTTTCCCAGAATTGCAAGAGAGCTTCTTCACGCCCCCAAATCTGGCTCATCATCAAACCTAATTTTTCAAAGAAAAATGTCCTTTTAAAGAATGAAAGAAGTGACACATACACACTAGGTACCTGGGGTTATTTCCTAGGCAAATGTGCACGTTTGCGATTTGGGCTTAATTATTCTTTGATGTGGAAAGATGGCCAATCCATGAAGAAGTCAGCTGAGAGAGAAGACGTGGGCAAAGCGGCGGGGGAAGCTGTGACCCTACCAAGGCATTTCCATGTAACTGAAATGGGAATCAAAGCTCCCGGCTAGTAAATTACCTTCTGACATCACCTCTGTTCGCTGGAGCTGCATTCGCTTAACCTGTTTTCAGATGAGATCACCAGCCGAAGGGGCCAGACTGGTCTTCAGAGCAGAATGGAGGGGACACATCAAAGTACAAACACCTGACTTAAAGCTGGGGAGCCCTGCCCCGGGATGCTTCTACGGGCTCTCACACCCTTTCTTAGGGATACATCCAGTGCCCAGCCCCAGAACCTCTAGAGCAAAAGGCCTCTTTTATGTATCTATGTTATTTTCATGAGAATTGGATGGACTCGATTTCATTTCTTGGTATTTAACTACCTTTCTATATAGTTAGTAAGAGAGTCCTCCTTGGATTTTTAATAGATAAACTGCTTTAAAAAATAATTCCTGAAACATATAACTTTCATTGCTCCATTTCGGGGACATTAGCCTGCATTCCACACTTCCTGTGTTTTTCTGCTGTGTCCTGGCCACCCCTGATCTCCACTGCATACACCAAGCAGAACTAGAGGTTTATTGAATTGCTTATGTGTCAATTCAAGACAGTAAAACTCGAATTGCTAACATTAATTCATGGGTGTAGCTGTGGTGTGCAAGGAGGGGGTCTTCTTGGTTCATTTACGGAGCCTTGGAGTCGTGTCTAATTTCCAGAGGCTGAGGAGCAACCCAGGACAGAGGCACCGAGCTCATGTCTGGTGATGAGAGATCATAAAAACATTAAAAAAAAAAAAAAATCATTGAAAGCCCAGCAACGTGGTTCAGCTGTCAATCAGAGACATTTTCACTGCTGTGAGGATTGAATCTTTCCCAGGAACCGTCTGCAATGACTTCAGGAAAAATGCTCTTTTTCTTCCCCCCAGACAATAAAATCATTCTATGAATGGCCCCAAAATGTGCAGTTCTTCTCAGGACTTAAGGAAAAGTAGAGGTTAACTCTAGGCAAGACAGTGGAACTGGCAGTCGTATTTTGTCCTGCTGTTTGCCTGATGTTTTCAAAGAGCTTTGGGAAAAATCACCCAGTAAGAAGGGCAAGCTTCACTCATTTTGTTTGTTTGTTTATTCGAAAAACACACCAAGGACTCTATTTTGTGCCAGGCATTATACTAAGTGGTATGGATTTTTTTTTTCCCATAAAATGTGGGGTCTGTTCAGAAGCAGCTCACAGCGGGGAGACATGGAAAGTCCAGCGTATCCAGACGGTGCGAGACCGTTTGCGTGAAGATAACGATCTGGGTGTCACGAAACACTACGTACCCTCAGAGTTTGTGAAATGCTGCATTTTTATTCATTTGGTTCTATTCTGCTTCATCTTTAAATGCTTATCATGACCCACTAAATTTATTTCTCAGCCTGTCAATATGTCCTTTGGAACACTGGTCTAGAAGGTGGGCTGTATAGGGAGAGACGGGAGGGATTTGAGACCAAACTCAGGAGAGAAAGACCCGGGGCAGGAGGGCCCCCGCCGCCCAGCGAGGGGCCAGTCTGTGTTCCAATCCTACGCTGTGATTATAGGGTTTTGCACAAGGAATGGGGACCTAGTGTTTTGGAGCAACTCCATTTGGGTATGTGGAAAGGACCGATGTCTGTCTCTGATTTTTTCTACCTTCATTTAAATGGAAACATACACTTTAACAATGGGTGAGAGATGCTTAGTTGCAGGGCACGTAGGAAGGGGATATCCCAGCTTCCGACTGGCCCTTCGGTGGTTTCTGTAGTGGATGAAATGAGACTATGAGACGCAGGTTCAGCCGCACCCCCCAGGGTCCTCCCTCCTGCGTGTCTGTGGTATGTCCTCCATCAGCTCTGCGATATGTCACAGCAGCGGCTCAGGGGACATGCGCTCCCAGGCACTTAGGACTTGGAGGCATACGGAACCCGGAGCACCAACCCACCCGCCTTGGGTAAAGCACACAATCCCAGGAGCCACCTAAAGCACGGCTCATCGAGTATTTTGACAAGAATTTTAATCTCTATAGATACTTTTATTTCTTATTTTATTCTTTTAAAAGGTGTTTTTCTTTATTTTTTAGAGAGAGAGGGATCATGAATGGGGGGAGAGAGACAACCAGACCCAGCGCTGAGCAGGGACCCTGATGCGGCTCGATCCCATGCCCCTGAGATTGTGACCAGAGCTGAAATGGAGAGTCGCCCAGGCGCCCCTGTATCGATACTTTTAATTCATTCCTGAAGGCCTCAGAGCTGTGGGCTCACCGCCATCTCCGGGAGAGATGAGCGGGACCATCCTATTGTTGTTAAAATACTGAAATGTCTCTGTAGCCACTGGACATGACGGCCAGCCGGGCTGGGTTCCCGAGCACAGACCCCCCCCCCACCTGGGGGTCCTGGCCCCAGGCCTGTCCGGTTTCTCCCCGGTTAGACACTGGCACGAAGTGCTTAAGATACATGGTTGGGCCTCTTCCATTGGCCCCGGCCTGTGCCCTTGTGGTTATTGGCATTTAGATGGGTAAATTGTGATTCCTCCTGAAAAACGACTTTGAGAAGACCCCGCATACATCCCTGCATTTTTTCTTTTTTTAACTGTTGACGACTTCCCTGGTTCTCTCTCTCCTGCTGTGACCACACCTGTGAAATCAGTGTTCACAGCTAGAGCTTTCCTGTCCCGTGGCACCCGTCCGTGAACCTGCAAGCCTCCAGTTGTGCGAAGGTGTGTATGCGGAGGAGATCGGGGCTGGCCGGCAGGGACTACTAGAACGTCGTGGTTAAGGCGGAATGCGAACTAATATCCCTGAAATGGGGCAACAGAGATTCAGTTTTTCTCAAGGACCAAAGTAGTTATTCTGGAAGCAGATCATCTGTTAAAAATGCAGGAGGGACTCAATGACTAGCTCTGCAGGGAAGTGACAAGGGCCCGGGGACAAAACGGACTCCACTCGATTCTCATTAAAAAAATAAATAAATGCTCGTTGAGGTTCTGTAGATCTGGGGGGTGGGCAGCGGCTGTCCCCCTAAGGAAGGATGTGGCCGCCGGTGGAGGTGCCCAGGGCTCCTCTGTGTTCCCTTGAGATGCCGGGCCCCACTAGTCACGGGCCGTGACGCCACGCAGGTGTCCCAGACCCACACCTTCCCGACCAAAGAGCAGAAGATCATACTCTTCCCCTTGGCTTTCTGGAGAAAGCGAGAACGACCCCTTCACCCTAACGAGGGCTGCCCGGGCCGGCGGAGCTGTCTGCAGGCGCCGCGTTCCCCGATCCTGGATGTACATTGCCACCTGGCACTCGGGAGATGTAAAAATAACAGCCGTATAAATAACCGCATGACCTATGAAATTATACATGAGGGATGGGTCTCCGGGCCGGGCTAGCGTGGTGTTTAGATGTTCGTGTTCAGCTAATTATAGGACAGGCAAGCTACCCGAGTGCGCGGACAGGGAAGGGACTGGCGTGATTCGTTTCCCATTCCGGCAGGGACAGAAGAGATGGGCGCGAAAGGATCCAGTTAGTTAAATTTAAAAGAAAATTGGCACAACATAATTTTCTGTGCATTTTTGGGTTCTAAAAACCTTATTTATACTGACAGTCACTTTTTAGCTTTACTATCAATATATTCTTCCCCTGCTCAGCACATATGTTGTTGAAGATATCACTCTATTTCCTGATTCAGTTGGCGTTCCCAGCACAAACCCTCTCCTTGCACTTGGCAGGGGAGTGGGTGGCAGGAGTTAGGAGTAGGGGACAAGGCAGCGCTTCCATTCTACCCCGCTTAACCCGGAGGATGAGTGTTGGTGGCACTGTTTGCCGCGGAAGAAATGCCTAAAACGCGGCTCTACTCAAGAGTAGCGATTTCTGAAGAGTCATTAAAAAGTGAGAAGGTGTGCTGGGGGCTGGCGCTAGCCTTTGAAGGTCAGTAGCCTTAGACAGTTGTGTTTTCTCAACCTGTCCATCCTTTGCAATTGCTAGGGTACCCTATTTTTTCTGTCTCGTAAGGTAATGGGCTCCTACAGGAATGCCAGTGAGTTACGGCACATGGCTGTGTCTTAAAGGTGATCGCACGGAAGCCCCGTGTTCGGTCCCCAGGCCCCCCCCTTACTCTTAGAGATTGAAGCCTGCTCTTGACACATTTCTGCAACTATCAGCAAAGGGACGACGAGGTCCGATTCACATGGCTTGGGGTCAGTTAGGGCTGTACAAAACATACGGAGACGCGGCGCGCGCCCTCTGTGCCAGAGCACACACTGCGGCAAGTCCGGCTCCGCTCCCATCTCGTGTCTTGTCGCACAAGCCCGCACCGGGGGTGGGTGGGGGTCTGTCTGCATATTTGAGGCTTGGATCCGACACTGTCTAGATGTGTCCTTACACTGGACGTTGTCCTCCTCTGAGGCAGCAGGCCCTGTGCTTGGGTTATGTTAGCATGTATTTTTAAAAAGTTTAATTTGCTTCCTAGAAGCCTGTTACAGCAGAATGCAGGGCATTGCGGGGGTCTCAGTCCTTATTTATAGTTCTTACCTGTGGTAATAGATGATTTTACAAAAATCAGAGGCGTAAGAGACATTGTTCCTTGTAACTCACACACTGGATGCCAATCTGGGGTCTAGGTGATCCCATCCAAACGGAGTTAGTTACTCTCTGTGTGTGTCCGTGAGCACAGTTGAGCTGGAACGCTCAGGTTTTAGGAACGAGAACTTGAGAAGTAGAAGGACTATGCCAGCCGCGTCTCTCAGTGCTTGTACCTTTCCTTAATGCCAAAGAGGAAAAAACAAGCGCATTCCGTCCGTGCAGTAGCCTTTCTGGAGAGGAATTTTCCTATAGAGTTGCGGAATGAATTAGAGCCAGTGTGAGTAATGAGTTTAAAATGTATTTGCACATTTTTTCTGCCTTGCATAGCACTCTCGGTATTAAATCAGTCAAACAGCAATAGTTTGTTTTTCTCCTGCGTTACTGAAACCTGGATCCTGTCTCCTGTGTTTCCAAAATATACTCTAAAATTATCTCAAGTTAAGGTAACCAAGAGAGAAATGATGTGTTTAAGCATTCTTCTTAAAGAAACACTCTGTTGCTCACTCCTGACTCATTCTCTGCGACCTTTCTGTGGCGCGCATTGCTGTCAGCCTCTCTCTGCCCTCCACGTCCCCCACCCCCGCCGCCGAGCCCACCCCTGCCTGCTCGTGTCCACTCTCACCATGCCTCGCCTTCCACTGCCCTTCTCTACACGATCTCTGCAAGAGATCTCCCTCCTAAGAGAGACTTGAGTCTTTCCTGCACGTTTTCTTTTCAGTCCTCATGAATGCTGTGACTCCAATCATTGCCACTCAGTTTCACCCTTGGGCGTGGGCCTGTCACTGGAAGGTCGACCAGCACAGCCCAGTCTGTCCTGCGTCCAGGTACTTCGCTGGCGCTGACTTACTCGGGTCCCTAAGCTCCGAGAGACCTGTAAGGTGGACCGTCCTGACCACCCAGCCCTGCCTCTTCCCTGGTCTAAATGCTCCCGGCTCCTGGGCTCCCGTCTCTGATCTGTCCTCCAGCCCCATCCAGCTGGACACATTTTTGCCAGAGTAGTGACATTTTAAAATGCAGTTTCTGGTTTGCTCTTACCTAAGTATTGGCTGCGCCCTGCTCTGGTGATGGCGCATGTGTGACAAGTGTGCCCACAGGCTGTGCAGAACCAGACTCCTCTCTCCTCCCCTCCCCTCCCCCCTCCTCCTCTCCTCCCCTCCCCTCCTCTCTCTCCCCTCCCCTCCCCTCCCCCCTCCTCCCCTCCTCCCCTCCCCTCCTCCCCTCCCCCCCTCCCCTCCCCCCTCCTCCCCTCCCTTCCCCTCCTTTCCTCTCTACCCTCTCCCCTCTCCTCTCCCCTCCCCCCTCCCCCCTTCCCCCCTCCCCTCCCCCTCCCCTCCCTTTTCTCCTCTGAGCCAAAAGCCTCTCCAGACCATTGTGTTTTCCAAACCATGGGGCAGGTGTGGAGTGTCTTCAAGAAAGATAATTACGATGACAAACATTTAGGGAGTGAATGGAGCATTTGTTTAAAACGGGAAAATAAGCAAAGCACACACTGGTCAAGGCCGTCTCTGCCACCATTAACAGGGCACGCGTTGACCGACCGACTGGTGCTTGGGCCTTGGACGTGGCCTCGGCAGGTGAGGGGTCCACGACCATCACTCTGTAGACGCCTGTCTCCTGTCCCTAGGCACCAAGACGCCAGAGCCAAGACTTATCAAACTGATGGCAGGTTTCTGAGATTACAGGTCGCAAAGCTCTGTGCAGTTAAGATTTTTAAACACTGAGCAGGCATGAACCTTCCGTATCGGTGGGACAAGCAGGACATACTCATCAGTGATAACTGCTAGTGAAACCCTGAATGCGCACCGCGGTGGGGAACAGATTTCAGATGCCCCAGAGTCTGTCCTTCCCCTCATGTTAACGCTCAGGTGGAAAGCAATCGGCTCTGGCCCTTTGAATACGTCAGAGATTTTCACCTCGCTCAATGAGAAGTTTTCCTCACCTTATCATTTTAAATAAGCAGAGATTAGAAGCTCAAAGGTATGTTCACAGTGAAAGTCCTTTCATGGTGTCAGTAATCTCGTGTGAATGAGGACAAACAGTTACCAAGGTCTTCCCATAATCATTCCCACGGATTCCGTAGTAAGTAAATTGGTCAACTGTTTTCATTGCAAAACATGGAGTTTCCTTCTAGAAAACAAACATTACTCCAGCAGTTTGGTGGTGATCATTCATTTATTATTTTTTCTGTTTTCCCTAAGTGAAACAGAAACCAGTGGAGAGACCTGAGTAGGCACAGGGCATGGTCTCACTTAGGGTGCAGAACGAGGTGCTCAGCCTCAGGCCAGCCACCTCCTGGGCGGGAACCGCTCTTCCCAGGGGCTGCCCGCCCTTGCCTGGGGCCTCAGGGCACCCCTGACCTCTGCTCACTGGACACCAGGGACTGCCCCCTCCTCCGGGGTGGGGACTAGTGAGGTCTCCAGTCATGCCCAGATATGCTGGGGGACAATGTCACCTTCTATGGAAAACCAGTTTTCAAAGGATAACACCCACCCAGAGGGATAGTTTAGTGTTATATAGATACTTAAAAAAAAAAAAAAAAAAAAAACCCACAACAACAAACAAAAAACGAACACAGCAAAGCTGAAGTTTTTCCTGCATCCGCACTTGCAGACTCGCTAGAACTCTCCCACTCGATTAAGATTCGAGCTAACCCTGTCCACACTGCGCGCTCGTATTTAACCGTCATATCTTGGGGTAAAGGCCGCCATTTCATCTTTGAGTCAGATCCCCCGGTGATTCACTTCTCTCCTACCTGTGCAAACAGCCCCGGGCGGGGGTCACAGAGAAGTCCTGTTTACAGGCTCAGAGGGAACAGCCCAGGTGTGCAGACGGAGCGGCGTCCTGGGTGCTGCCGAGCTCCCCAGACCTCTGAGCACACAAGACGCGGGGACACAGGCACTCAGACCCACCCTCAGTCTTTCTGTGGGATTTCACCCACATGCTCCCTCCCTGTTGGCTTAGACCCAATCAGAGCCTCAAGTATTTTCTTTGGTGTGACTGTAACCGACTTTTCTTCACCCTAAAAATCTCAGTGGCCGCTGCTTGGAGGCATGATGAGGCCTCACAACTTTGTTGGCTCCGGATCATTCCTTACAGGGCCCTCCCTGAAGTACGGACCTTGTGTCCGTGCCCTTGCGACTGGGAACTGCTCCGACTCAATCCCAGGGTCCTTGGGTTCCTCGCGTGCCTGAGTTCAGGGTCACGCGCACCTTCTTGATGAGGAACATGGTAGCTGCTCGCTCAACAGACCCTTTGGAGCAAAATCAAATCGCAGAGGGTTTCTGCCTTTGCTCTTCGCTGTGGCTGAAACTAGGCATTAGCAAGTTGGGGCACCGGCGCTCGGACGTGTCTGGATTTCCCTCCGAGCCAGGGTGTTTATGAGCAGAGGCTGACACAGAATTTAGGAAGCCAAGAACCACCCCCACAATTAATATTCATGAGGAAGGATAACCCCAGAGGTGAGACGTTGGTATAGATGTTGCAAGTCCTGTTCAGTGGCTGGAGGACAGGGTTCAGCCTGCAGTTCCCGGTTCATTACCACCGAGGCCCGGGGATCGAGGGAAGCCACGGAGAAGCAGCCGCCTTCCCCTTTAGACCAGCAGATGCCGGGACGGGGAGCTTTACACAAGGGCCAAGCGCAGGAATGCGTGTGGGTGGATGGCGGAGCCCGAGTGCCTCCGTCGGAACCCGGCCGATTCTGAAATGTCTGCATGGAGGTTAACCTCCCCGAGCCTCTGGGACCTCATCTCAAAACTGGGTGTGAAGGGGACAGCTCTTCAGAAGCAGGAAGACCAGGGCAAAATCAGATGCCGCGTCTGGTGGGGGTTTGGTGCATCCTAAACCCTCAGGAGCTGGTGATCATCATCAGAACAAGGTGAATAATTATCATTAGATTGGCCATCGATTCTTATGTTTTACTCAAAGAAGGACTTCTTTCCTTATTCCAACCCAGAGCCATTCCCGAATAGACCTACGCTTTTAAGATAGAAATACAAAGAAAATTTTAGAGGTAATGTAAGAATCACCGCCTAACTTGTACGGCACGCTGAAAACCAGTCCTTGGCTGCAGTGTAAGCTGCTGATGAGAAATATTTTTAAAACCGTAATAGGAAAATTGGAGGTTTTGACTATATAAACATGAATTGTTTAGGAGCGGGAAATGGGTGAAGAGGGACACTAGCATCTTGTCTATAGCAAGAGTCCACGCAGCGCATCCGAGTACTGAGTTCTGTCCCGCCGGAGGTAAGAGGACCGTCCCTGTTCACGCAGGGATGGACGCCCTGGTTCCCAGCCTTGGGTGAACTCCCTTCGCACCGGCACAGAACCTCCGCTCCTTGCGCGATGGCCGTCCCTCTGTCATGGTCGTTACAGCACGTGGAGTTCACGAGGAGTGCGAACACCTCGTAGGAATTGAACAAACAACCGAATCAAAGAGCGAGAAAAGGAGCTCCAAGAGAGGCTGACCGGCATCTGTGTCTTGAGACAGCTTGACAGCCAGACCGTGTCGCTAACTTGCAGATGTGTCTGAAAGGCAAGCGAGAGTCGACGGAAAGGAGAAGCTGGTCTTGCAGTGGCAGCCCGAGAACTCCGACGGTGCCTCCGGATCGGCTGCTCTCCTGCTCATCCCTGTTCCTCCGCACGCGGGCCGAGCCAAAGCTGTTCTGCTTGTTTTCAAGTGCAGGGACCCAGGAGCTGCCGTGGTTTCCAAAGACCTGTCCGCTTCGCCTCCGTTCTGGCCCGCCAGCGTCCCCTGCTCTAGACAGCACACGCTCTCCTGCGGGGCAGACCTGCTGCGCCCTCCACTTCTAAGTGATGGGTCCCTGGGGCTCGTCCGACCACGAGCCCCACTGGTGAGGACAGGAGCCACCCCAGCTGGTGGGAGTGCCTGTGGGAAAGCGGGGAACCTGGGTCAGCGTGGAGCGTCTGGATACGGGACCGTTGCCTGTCGTGCCGTTGGAGCGTAAGGCTCGAGGGCAGGGGGAGATCAGCATAGAGGCAAGAGGATCCGGTCAAGACCAACCGCCCTCCCTCCGTCCTCTCCCCTCCGTCCTCCCTCCTCCTCCCTCCCCCCTGCGGGGTCACTGGAGATAAACCATTCTGCCGCATGTAAAGTATAATAAAGCAAATTAGGCTTTTTATCCCTTTTGAATAATCTGTTGCCGTAAACTTCAGAAAGCCCTAACCGAAAGGCAGTCGGAATCCACTCTGTACCACCGAAGACCAGAAGCAACATCCACGGCCTCCATATTGAACCAAGATCCTCCAGAACCTCCCTTGGGAAGCAAGAGCCAGTCCCAGGCTCCCCTGACCAGCCCCAGAGAGGGCCCATGACTCCGGGGGAGGGGGGGGTGGCAGGGGCCACAGCTGACGCCCTGGTGGACAGCTGTGCTTCCTTTGCTCCCTCTGGTCATTCGTAGACCCTGCCTCAGGATAATGCAATAGACTTTGCTCCCAATCCCTGGCACTTGTAAACATTTTACTTTGTTATTTCTACATAGTTAAAAAAAAATATTCATTTGGCTCTTCAGCTTAATTTGGGGGATGGCTTCTTGTATTCATTGATCCCTGAGCACTCAACACGGGATGCGCAATGAACAATTAAGTAATGTTAGTGTTCAGAATGCAAAGGTAGGGCTTTGAGGTTTAATAGTCCTCAGTGGATAATAATAAAGTTGGTAAGATGCTGTAAGTGTATTTCTTATTTTTTCAAACCTGTAGGGATTGTCTCAGCTCTGCTTAATTTAGTAACTGAGAAAACTTGTGAAACATGAATTTATTTCCACGCTCCTTTAGGAAATAGCGTTCTCAAGACAGACGGCACTCTAGTGACAAGTTATTAGACTCTGACACCAAAAGTTCTGTACAGATATGTTTGAAAATAGTAAATTATGTAATTCATTAACACCACTAAATATTCCCATTACGTTTGAGAGTGCTGTGACAAAATTTGGTGGACATTTTGTAGGCCATAAATTTAATGAAGGATGATTATTGATTTACTATTTCAAATACAATTAGTGTTTCATTTGATGAGCTGTATTATTTTCTTCTACTACTTTATTAAATTAGTGGGTGCATTTTATCCAAAAAGAGTAACCCTTTCTAAAATTTATTTTAGGTTTTGAGACTAACATGAACCTCACTGCCCGAGAGGATGCTGGTAGATCAGAAATTGCATCTGAGACTCAAGATAGAAATGCAAATAACCATGGAATTCAATTATCTAATTCACTCTCAAGTGCTATCACTGCTGAAAATGGGAATTCCGTCTCAAATGGTAAGTGCTTTTTAAACTCGGAAGTAAATAGATGAAAGTATTAAGTTCTGTCAACTTTCTAGGGAGAATGGATTTGAAACGTAAAAATGAAGTAGGTTTAAAAGCTGGGACATAGCTCATAAACTTCGCTGGAGGGTATATTGTAGCATTTTATGGGTTGGGTTAAAGAATGATCGTTGTGTTCAGTGTTAGCTGACTTTTCAAAGATTGTTGTGGAGTATTCGCTACGTGGGAACCAATATAAAATGAGATTATGCAGAACAGAAGGAGGAGATGGGGTTGTTCTAATGGTACTTTTAATTTAAAAAAAAAAAACCTTTTTCTTCTCATACCTGGGTAGTGTGAGGGAAAATAATACTGAAGTTATGGTAAACACCAAACTGGCCTTAAGTATTTAACTAGTGTATGTAAAAGAATGTATCATTTAGAAATTGGCTAGACTGTGTTTATCCAAAAATCATTCTGATAGTGGCTTGAACAAATAACTTATTTCTCACACATAAAAGCAGCCCATGGCTGTTGGGATGATTTTCCTGAGGACATATGGAAAAGCTGGCCAAAATTTTCATTGTTGTTCTGATTAAACGCACTAGAAAACCATTACGACCTTGAGATCCAGGGAAGAGATGGAGGAAGGGGGTTTAGAACGCAGGGAGGACCAAGCAAGGAAGCCTACATTCTGGGCTCTTCTCCAAGAGACATCCGTGCACTCTCCCAGTCCATAGACACCAACTCGGAAGCTGGATTTTTGACGCCTCCTGGACTGTGGGGACAGACTAAGTCCGGGGCTTCCTAAGGCCATGGGTTAGAGCCTCAAGGTGTCCCTCCTAAGGGCTAGGTGTTCCCAATCTAGAAACCACAGCTCAGCTCCGAATCGTCTCAACCCCGGCTGTGTGACAGACGTCCTTCAGGACAGGGCCCACACAGACCTGGGAAGAAATGTGTGTGGATGTCTGTGTCTCAAAGGACATCGACAGCATCCGAGGCCTCAAAATGATGTAACAAACCATGTTTCAAATCTAGTGTTTAACACACAGTCAAAAAACCAGACACATGATGACACAAGACAAGATCACAAATGAACAAGCGGAAGTAGCCGTCCATCGCGGCCCATCCCTGGAAGCCCAGAAGACGGGAGTTCAGAAGCGCTTGCTTTAAGCGAAGCGTGTTTACTGTGCCCAAGGAGATGAAAGAATGAGAATCCGCAGAAACGGGAAACTATAAAAATGCGTGGAACAGAAACTCTGAAATTGAGAAATAGTCATAAAATTAAGTACAATAGAGGAGGAGTTTCGAGCTAATCAGACACAGTCATTAAAAAAAAAAAAACAAAAACCTGAGGAGCTGGAGATCACTGAGGACATTAGGGGAGGAGAAGCAGGAGAAGAGAGGATCGGCGATTCCAGAACACGGCTTGGAGGCGGGAAGGGTGGGGCGAGAAGGTGGCTGGAATTCTGGAGAAAGAAGACAGGCCACACGGACAGCAGGAAGACTGTGCCCATGAGGAGACCCGTGTGGAGGGTTTATTGGGTCATCGTTGACCGTCATCCAAAATGGACGCCTTGGACCGGGCACTGGATCATTGGTTGTCTCCTGCTCTGTAAGCACCCACCCGCCGCCCCGGAACTTAGAGGCTTCATTCAACAGAAGACGGTGATTTCACACGTTCTGTGGGTCAGGAGTCCGGCTGAGGCTGGTCTGAGTGCCCTGGTTTCAGGGTCTCTCATGAGGCAACTCAACTCTTGGCCAAGATTCTAGTCCTCTTGAAGGTGTGAGGCCCCGTGGCGGGCTCCTGGGGCCTTTTTACGGGCTGACTGGCACGTGGGTAAATGGTGCGAAGTACAAAGCGGGGGCACGACCCTTCTGTGACCCCTCTGTGCCGCCGCGCGGCGACCCTTCTGTGCCGCCCTAGGGTGACCCTTCTGTGCCGCCGCGCGGTGACTGTCGAGCACGTCGCGCTAAGTGAGCGAAGACTCAAAGCCGACAGGTACGGTCTGTGCACGTGATGCTCCGGAAAAAGCAAAACGAGAGGCCCAGAAAACCATGCGTGGTTGCCCGAGGCTGGGCTTGTGGTCCAGGATGGACTGTGCGCCTGCTCCGTCGGGGCCGCTGAACAAAATGCCAGACTGGGCGGCTTCGGACGGACCCGCTGTGCAGGTTCTGGATGTCCGAGCAGCGCGGCCGCGGGCTCAGCTCCCAGGCCGCCCGCCTCCCGGCGCAGCCTGCCTGACTCCCGCTGTGTCCTCCCAAGTTGGAAGGACGGAGCCAGAACTCCAGGGTGCCCCTCGTAAGGGCACTAACCCCAGTCCTGAGGGTTCCACCCTCGGGACCTGGTATCCTCCCAGAGGCCCCAGCTCCTACAACCACCACCTTGGGGGTTAGGATGCTGATTCTAATGTACGAATGGGGGGGGGCACAAACAGAGGGGCCCGAATCACTACCCACAAGCAGGTGCGCGCGTGTTCTGGAAATGTACACATGTGTACGGCTTTCTGTCTGTAGATGTGACTTTTGTTCAAACCAAACCAAACCAAAGCCTGCTTAGCATAAATAAAAAGAAAACTGCCCTTAAGCATCTCATAGTGAAATGTTGATAACTAAGAGTGAATATTAAAAGCAGCCAGAAGTAATAAAAAAAAAAAAAGACAAATTCTAAGGAACGGCAATTCAAAGACAATTCAAAAACAATGGAATAACATATTTAGCACGCTCAAAGAGCTGTCAGTCTAGGTTTTCATAAATAGTAAAACAACAACAACAACAACAAAAACTTCTTAAAAGATGCAAAGGAGTTAAGGCAGTTTTAGAAAAAAAAAATAAAAACTGGAAGAATTCAATGCAAGGCAGACCCCAAATGCCCGGAGATACAAGCAGCAAAAACGAACAGTCAGTAACGCCAGTGGAATCAGGAGAGCGTGGAGCAGGGTTTACTGCCGCAGGCCGGTAACTCAGACTCACAGGCTGTAATGTCAGAGGCAAGCACTGAAGGAGTAGTAGTGAGTATGTAATTTCCACACCAATAGAGGGAGTAAAACAGAGTAATACAAGTCAGTCTATCCCAAAGGCGACAAAAAAGAGGTGAACTGGAGAGACCTGGAAAACAAGACCGGCCCCCCGTGGCTCAGTGGTGGAGCATCTGCCCTGGCTCAGATCATGATCCCGGAGTCCCGGGATCGAGTCCCGCATTGAGCTCCCTGCAAAGTGAGAAAGCCTGTTGCTCCCTCTGCCAGCTTCTCCCCCTGCTTGTGGTTTCTCCCTCTCTGTCAAATAAATAAATGAAGTCTAAAAAAACCGCACACACACAAGGCTGATAGGAAGGTCACAGATGTAGGCATAAAATCACCTCTGAAAATAACTAAGCTTGAACTCAGTTTAAGTTTATGTTTCAAGCCATGAAAGCTTAAGAGACTCGTTTAGTGTGAATTCACATTAGAGATAAATCCATTAATAAAATATTTTAAAGCCTAAGATTTCTGAAAACCATGAAAAACATGAGGATGCTAAAAATTTAAATGTGAAGGAACGGAACCAGGAAAGGTGTGCCATGCAAATATTAAAAACGACTTTCTCATCTTTCTGAGAGTTCTAAATTACATCTCTAAGGGATCAGTAGATTCGGGAAGAAATCACAGAAAAGCAGAACTTTGTAACAAATGACAATGAAAATATGACAGAACTTGTAGGACGCTGCTAATGTCTTCATCAGGGGAAATTTATGTCTATCTGTTTTGCAAAAGAAGGAAGGCCAAAAATCAGGTTTTTAAATGTCAACAAGTTAGAGACAGAGCAACAGAAAGTGGAAGAAAAGATACAGTAAAGATAAGAAATAAGTTACTGTAATGTATAACAAATAGCAAAACCGGAAGTCGGTTCTTTGAAAAAAAAAATCTTTGAAACATGAATAAAATGGAAAACTCTCTTGCAAGGATAGTAGAGAAATAAAGAAGGTGGCACAGGTAACGAACTCCAGGATGCAGAGGGGACCCACCCCAGACTTTCTAGAGTTTGGAAAATAGTAATATGTATATTATGAACAGTTTATGCCAATATAAGTTTGTGAATTTAGATGGACAGACACACTTCTCCAAAAGAAGAAAGGAAAAAAAAAAAAAAAAGCCTGGTGGTGGCTATGAAGGATGTCACGGATGGCATGGAACTCTGGGTGTGGTGCATAAACAATGAATCTTGGAACACTGAAAAAATTAAATTAAATTAAAAATTAAAACAAACAGGGGCACCTGGGTGCCTCAGTGGGTTGAAGCCTCTGCCTTCTGCTCGGGTCATGATCCCAGGGTCCTGGGATCGAGCCCTGCATCGATTGGGCTCTCTACTCTGCAGGGAGCCTGCTTCCTCCTCTCTCTCTGCCTGCCTCTCTGCCTACTTGTGATCTCTGTCTGTCAAATAAATAAATAAAATCTTTAAAAAAAATTAAAACAAACATAAAACTACAACTAACCAAAATGGACCCCCCAAATAGGAAAGCTAAATAGTAACATAAATACTAAATCAATTAGAGTTGAAATTGAGTACTTTTCTCTGAGGAGAACCCAAGCGACTTTCCCAGCAAGTGTCTCAAAATTTTCAGGATGAAGAATGCGAGCGTTACATAAGCTCTCCCAGAGACTAGGAATACAGAAGGGGAAAGAAACAAACCTCCGCAACTTGCATAAATAACCACTTAATTTATGACAAACCTGGCATTGCAGGGCACTGGGGGAAGGGTGATCGATTACTATCCGTGAGAGGAAAAAAAATGGACTTGACCCTTCCTTCGGGCCGCACACACAAGAGACTGCTGGTAGATTATAGATCTAAGTGTCAAATGTAAAATAATCAAATGTGTTGAAGAAAGCACAGGATTTTTTTAACCTCAGAGATAGGAAAAGAAAGGAGGATGTCTTAAGCCACACAAGAGTGTTAACCGCAAAGGAAAACAATTATATATATCAACGTCCGCACAGAGGAGGTATTTTCAACACATCTGACCAACAAAGGGTCCTATTTGGAGTTTGCTTAAAAACAAACAAAAGGCTATTGAATAGGAAATCGGGCAGGGGACATGAATAAGCACGGAAGCATTTTTCAGAGCCACCTTCACTGGGAATTCGAGAAAATCACGGGAAGGACACAGGAATACTACTTGTCGCACACCTGCAGGATGGCAGCGCGGACCAGCGAGGAGGGGCTCGGGCGAAGGGGGCGCGGGGAGGGGACGGCTGCCCAGGACAGGACAGGCTCTCCCTGGGGGAGGAGAAACCCGTGGGGATCGGGAGAGAGGATGACGGCGGCTCCTGGGTAGCTGACGCAGACCTGTCCCAGCTGCAGTTCCAGCATTTAAAAAGATAAAGAGAAGAGACAGGAGGGAGAACGGAGGGGCGTGGAGAGCCCGTGTCAGGCATCCGGATGGTGGCCGGTCCCCACCCTGTCCCGGGCTTCCTTCAAGATCCGAGGGACCCCGGGGAGGCTTCTCAGCTCGGTGTGTTCCTCACCCACACGTGGTCACAGAGAACGGGGATAGAACGAAAACCATACGGGGGCCGAGGTCGGGGGGAGGGGAGGGGGCAGGTAGTTGGTCTGGGCAGCGTTTGTTCAAGCTTAGCAGGAAGGTCTCCGGAGCAGATGGGAATTCTCTGTCGGCACCCAGGGAAAAGGTGGTTTGAATCGCACACACGGGGGGAAATCTCGGATGTGTTTACGGATCTCACCCCCCATACTGAGCAAGGGTTACAAATAATGATCAGAAGGACCGTCACAGAGGGGCCTGGGTGGCTCCGTCGGTCAAGCCTCTGACTCTTGATTTCAGCTCAGGTCGTGACCTCAGGGTCCTGAGATTAAGCCCCGGGTCAGGCTGCACACTCAGTGGGGAGTCTGCTTGGGGTTCTGAACTCCCTCTGCCCCTCCCCCCACGCATACACACATACTCTCTTCTCCAGATAAATCAATCTTTAAAAAAAAAAAACAAAAAGAAGGATGCAAGTCACAAAACAAAGGGTTTTTGGTGCCATGGTGGAAGGGTAGAGTGATATCAGTTAGAGACAGAAGGATTTTTCTGCCAGCAGCAAAGACTTCTAGAAAAAGAAACTGCCTTTACCAAATTCTATTACCGCTGGGAGCAGACAAAAGTTCGGCCAAGAATGACACAAGCTCCCCGGACCCCAAAGTGTCAGGTTTTCTTAACATTTTCTCCTGACTGAATTTTGCAGTCTCTAAAAACAATATCTTAATCAGATGACATTTATAATTTTATGCATTCAAAAAATTAATCATGTTTCAGAAAGCAGAGAGAAGAAGAGTAAAGAAAAGAATAAAAACTATCAGTTCTGTTACCTAGAAATACTCGAAACACATCTCATATCCCACTGGGTCAAACTGTACGTTTTCATACAGTTGTTACGTGCGTGCTTACGTCATGCTTGGCTTATTTTTATAAAGTTTGAGTTTGACAAGTCTGCTGCTGTCCCCACCTGAGGAATATGGGGTGGTGTGTCTCTGCGTCCGCAAGTTCAGATCAGCTTGGCTTAGAGCTAGCGACTAAGCACTCCCAGAGAAGGGCACCCCATCTCATTGGATGATGACCGAGCCTGCGAGTTGGAGAGCAAAATTACCTCTCGGTTTCCCACCTGAAAACAACACTGTCGATGTGTTACTCCAACTCGATTTAAATAGGCATTTTGTAAAACTCTGTGTTAATGTTTGATGTTCAGTCTTATGTGACTCTGTTTAGCTAGAAATAGAGAGAGTCAGTCTTTCTCTTAAGATGGTTACTTTCTGAAAGCTCCGATGCTAATCTTTTGGGAGGAGGTAAAGGTCATGAAAACACCTATACCTTTATGTTGAAATTAGGTATTCCTAAAATAATAAAAATGGAATTTAGGTGATAGCTGTAGCCTGCAGGCATGTGATAGAAGATGTTTCACAAACGCTAGGAAGCAAGTAACGGATTCCTGTTCTACTAGCAATTGTGGAGTATTCAAAGATGGCCACACACAAAAAGGGAATTTTAAATATGTTCAAATGATAAATACTGAATACACAAATATTTTAAAAAGATGACTGTATACTATTCACTTTTGCTGAAATTTCAACCCATGCTTCTCCCTAGCTCGCCTTGGATGACATTTAACCTTACCACAAAGAAAAAGAAAACAGAAACTTCCTGTCGCCAAATTATTTAATTTGTGTCTTGGACAATGGTCCTGAAAAAGCCTAGTTAAAACAAACAAACAAACAAACAAACACCTGTGAGTTTTACTCTAAAAATCAAAGTTAAAACCAAAAACCAATGGAACAAAGGGGAAAAAAAAATCCTCTAAACCAAAATGGAAATTTTTGTGGACTACATTGCCTGAAATTAATAATATCAAATTAAATATTTAGGACTCTCAGACTTCTAAACTTCAGCATGTAACAAATGTTTGAGCCCTGGAAGACAAATATATGTACATTACCCCTTCAATCTTGTAGGGACCAGAGTTTAAAATAAAGCAAGTTCTGTGTTGTCATTAATTGACAATCACACAGAAATCTCAGGAGTTACAGGCACAAAAGGAAAATTATTTCAACTGGGATTTCAGTCTTTCAAAGCTACTCAACATGTTGATGTTGGTCTGCTTTCATGAGCACCGTGAAAGGTCTGGGTTCCTGCAACCTCCCCAGATTACTAGCATATAGGGCACAAGGCCCTGGGTACTCCCCCCTGGGTAAGCACTTAGAAATTGGAACAATGTTGCACGTTACCTAAGAACCAGTGAGTTTTGTGCAGGGTGCAGAGTTAGAAAATTTCTCCTTGTTGGTATGATACAAACTGAACTAATATCACCCACGTGCAGAATGTAATATATAGGTGGTCATTGTAATTCTGAAAGCAGTTACTAGTCCTCATTCCTAATTCACAACGTATAGCCAACGTGCTTTCTAAATAAAGGCACAAGATGGAAATAAATGTTTAGAATAACTTGAAATTCTAATTGAATCAGAAATAGTGTTATTTTCTAGGAAATGATTTCTCTTGAATGCCAGTATCTGCACGCTACCTCTGCTTCCCAGAAATAATTATCTGTTTGTTCATTTGCTGAAATATAGTTATGTGTGGATAATTATAGCTATCACTTACTTTAATTGCCAGGCTTTTTACTGATGTGAACACAGACTTAGATCTTTTTTGGTATACTTAATTATTCCCCGGACTTGTGGTTATTTATCATTAGATTAAAGAACAGTTTTTCGTGTTAGGACGTTTTAGTCGCATCACACAAAATATTGTGTGTATAAAGATGTTCACTTTGTGGGGAAATAAAGATATAAAAAATTCCAGCTAGGCCCTTTTATGTCCAGTATGATTTTCTTCCTTGCTGCTCAGTGAATATACAGGATTTTGCCGGGCAAAAGGAAACAAGTGGCAGTTAAAGAACGCAGTCGTTACATTTGGTCTAAAGGTTATCATTCCGTGAAGATGGTGTCCCTTTCTCGTCTGTTATGTTTATCCTCGGTGCGCAGTGAGGGTTTTCTGCGGTGTAAAGGGCTTTACGCAGGGAAGGACTAGGTGAGACCATCTGGAGGACCAGAGGAACTCTGCGTTCTTTGCATGGCCTCCAGTACCATATTGAAGCCACCCCCGTCGGAGCTCCAAACCACAGTGGTTCTGGAAACGTCTAAAAATGGCTTTCGTCAGCCCTGCTCGAGAGAGATCCAGAATGCTGGCAGCGGATCTTCTCATTTGAGGCCGTGAAAAACATTCAAGTATACGTTTTACAACATCACTTTGTTTATGGGGATTGTATAGATTCTTTGGAACTCATACTGTTGTCTGATTCAAAGGCTAACTGCCGGAGGAAGCAGGCCTTCACTTGAAAATCTGGAATATTGTGCAATTATCTGTTTTCAGCAGCAGAAGGTAGCTTTGCGAAGGAAGCCAGCTCCCCGGGCCTTTAGAAAGCCCTGCCCCGCTCCTTCTGGCTAAAAATATTTTCAAGACATCTTAAATAATTGCTAATTTGGACTTCATTTAATTGAATTTCCTCTGCTGTGGTTGAAAAGTCAGGATTCAAGATGGCTGGGCTGAAATGCTGACTCTGTTTTTCCCCGGATCTGTCGCATTATCCCCGGGTGTCCGTGTTCAGACCCCGGCTTTGATGCTTACGAACTCCATGCCTGGGAGCAAATTACTTAATCTGTCCAGTTCTCAGTTTTCTCATCTTAAAAATGGGGACAGTTAAAGGACCTGCCTTACAGGATTGTTATGAGGGTTTTGCCGTAGGGCTAACACAAGTCAGTGCTCAATAAACATTACCTACCCCCAGATACCATAAAAGCTTAGATATTTAGGGGCTAGAAGATCGCTGAAAATGTGTCCATTAAAAGCAAAAATGCATGCTGTAGATGAGGTATGAGGCACTGATTAATTCATCCCAGACCATACAGACTATAACGCTAAAATCAATGCCTAATGACTTATTTCCACATAGACCCCAGTCCACACGCATGTATGGTCAAACATGCGTGTCATTTGGTGGCTGCGCTGGCGTTCAGGGTGCTGACAGATGTCATAGTCGGGAGCCTGTGGGATGAAGGGAAACTGGGACCGACGGTGGAGTTCTGGGGAAGCTCTGCTTTACCCCTTGGAGGGTTCGAGGTTTCAAAATAATAAAAAGGGCGGATTGACAGGAAGAAGCCTAGAGAAGGGCAGGTACACATCAGTACCTCAAAGCATTTATTAAGCACCTATTGCATGCAGACCTTGTGCAACGTGTGCGGAGCCGTAGGAAATCTAAGCAAGTCAGACCTGCTCTGTGTGAGAAGAGAGGGCACACAGAACGTCCACGATACAATTCAGGAGAGGTCACAAAGCAGGGTGGCCCGTGACAGGTGTCTGATCCGTCACATGAAGAAGGAGTGTCCTGTTGCCTCCACCTGGAAAAGGAGATTCCTTGTGGGCTGGGATTGTTCGAGATGCTCCTGGGGAGCACTGGGATTTTCAAAACGAATCAGACTCAGACTAGAAGGGCACACCTTCCAGTGAAGAAGATTTATTGCCCAAGATCTGTGTGGCAGGGATGAGAACGGGGTACTTTGATGGAGGAGATAAGTAACTAAGGGACAGAAAGTGGCAAGAGTGCTCCAGGCATCAGATGCCAATTCAAAGAGTGTCTCTGGGAGAGTAGCCTTGGCTTGGAGGGGTGAGGTGCGACCTGCTATTGTGGAGAAACCTCCCCAATTGGGTTATTCCGTGGAACGGAAACTTGCGCTGGGAATAGTGGTTTTGAGTTCCCCCACCCGAGCTGTCGTGGGCTGTGCACCCCAACGAGAGTGACTGAGAATGGGCTGGCATAGGCGGCAAGAAGAGCGGAACGAGGGTGATCCGAGAGGTTGAGGTTCTGGGCAAGAGAACAGGCAGCCTTTACCGGAAGTTAGAAATGAAGTTCAAAGAGGAGGTTTATTCTGGGGCTTGGACTTGAACTTCAAGCGCTAAGAGGGACTTCTGGATGTAAACAGTTGTTCCCTAAACAATGCTGTAGACAGTTGTTCCCTAAACAGTGCTTATGGTTTGGGAGTTGAAGGGTAGCTCAAGGATGGGAAGATAGAAGAGGTAGGGATTTCAAGGAAGCTGGAGAAGTGGGGATCCTTTATGGCATCAGAGGAAAAAATTTAAAGGGAAATGAGGGGAAAGTCTGACGGCAAAACCATGTAGAGTGCCAAGCTTCGAGAACTATCGCTTCAGAAGGGCAGACGTACAGATGCAGAATAAACGGTCAGAGAGAGGAACTCTGATGTCCAATTCCACAAACGCCGGGAGAGGCCTCCTGTAAAGAGTAGGGGGTCCTTGGTAAGCTGACAGGACATGAAAGGAGAGCCAAACCCCATTGCTGTTGACTAAACAAACTTGGGTTTGGGCAGAATTCCGGGGATTATGGCCAGCAGGCGCCGCCTGGTTCGTTACATGATTTGCAGAGGGACACCACTGTCTACAGCCTGCGTCATGCTTCTTTCCTTAGAAGACTTTACATAAACCCTTAGTCTGATGTGCAGACTTCACCAACAGAGGCTCTCCCTTTTCAACATCTCCTTACAAATCTCAAGGAAGTCCAAGGTCTGGGTCCACACACACGTGATGGGGAGAATGTCCTAAATGCTACACAGCCCCCACCCCAGCATCCTGGGGAAGGATTCATGACCAAGCACCCACTACCCAAGGAGAGAGGGAGCCCAGAGCCTCCTCCCCTACCCGCGCCCTCCATCAAGGCCGATGAGTCCCCGACTCTCCCACTGCCCAGCCCCCGTGCAGAGCAGCCTGTCTTCTAGAACGCCACTCTCTACTACGTAGAATGCCTTCCCCAAGCCTGATGGCTTTCTTTGAACAGAAGAGCGCAGTCTCGGGGGCAGGGGGGCAGGATGGGGACCGTTCCAGAAGACCTTAGCATCTGGACAAGCTAGACCTGCCGTCATCCCGACAAGCCTGGCTCCTGAGAACGATGGTCTCAGCAAGGGGACATGCTTCCATTGGACCCACAGTTGCTCTCACGGAACACACGTGTGGAGGACACGGAACTGCAGCCGGTGGGGGAACGATCGCCTCAGAACACGGTCTGGGGAGAAGGCTGTGGCCACAAGAAGAGCGAGCATGTTCGTGAAAATGTGCAGCCCGTCTCCTGGGATCAAAGCCTTCCATGGAAGTCAACAGAGAAACGTTCTGGTTCACCGCAGATGTTCTCCCCACCACGGGTCCGGAACCTTCCACTCGGTAGGAACATAGTGGAATTCTCTACCCCAAGACTTGGGGACTTTCTGGGGGGCTTTTGCACATCCCACTGTCACTGTACAAGGGAGCCCCTGGCCTGCAGGAGGGACCCGTGCTCAGGAACTGACAGGTATGGGATGCCTGGGGCTCAGTTGGTTAAGACGCTGCCTTCGGCTCAGGTCATGATCCCAGCGTCCTGAGATCGAGTCCCACATCGGGCTCCTTGCTCGGCAGGGAGCCTGCTTCTCCCTCTGCCTCTGCCTGCCATTCTGTCTGCCTGTGCTCGCTCTCTCTCCCTCTCTCTCTCTCTGATGAATAAATAAAATCTTAAAAAAAAAAAAAAAAAAAAAAAAAAAAGAACTGACCGGTGAGATGACGCGGTTTCCAGGTCTTTTTTTTTTTTTTTTGAGATCATGAGAAGTAAGTGAGACAAGACTGAAATAATGCGCATCCGGCTGGGTGATGGGCACCCGGCGTCTCACTACATTTTCTCTTTTCTCTCATGTGTGTGAGATTTCTAGAATGAAAAGTTTTGTCGTGCTGGTTGTCTAGGTAAATAACATGGACAATTGTTGTGCGTCTGTGTGCCTTTCTTTGAATATTCATCGACTGATTGCTCATTTTTAGGTTCATTACCTGCTGCTTATTTCCTCTCTCCGCTCTCCGGACATAGTCTTTGCCCGTGTTTTAAAATCTGACAGCCGGTCCTTTATTTTACTGTGTCAGTTGTTTTAAGAATAATAGAGCCTTTTATTCAGTGCATGTAAAAGTTCTGTATTGTCGTTCCTTAGTTTGCATTTTATCTTTACAATGTTTTCATTTATATTGATTTTTAAATGTTCAGGTAGAGGGACCAGTCCATTTTTTCCTTCTTGGGCTTTCTCTTTTTCTTCTGGTGTCCTGTTTAGATCATTTGCCTTTCTGAAATGGCAACAAGATAAAATATTTTCTTGGTCCAAAACAGAACTGAGCCTTCTCACGTTCCCGCGGCTTCCCGGTGTCTCTCATCCCCTGGCCCCCACGCCCTCGGCTCGCCGGCCTGAGTGAGCGGCTCCCACCTGTCGGCTACAGCCAGCGGGGGTTCTGCACCCCAGGCCGGTGGTCCCCGTGGCTCCCCCCACCTGCTGCTTCGTGAGGGGAGGAGCCGGCTCGCAGGCCAAGCTGCCCTGAGCGCCCCTTCCGTCTCCCTCGCTGTCCCCACGCTGACACCATCTGCCCCACCTGCCGGCCCTGCCGCAGGTTCTGGGATCTGTGACTTCTTTGGCCAACAGGGAAGAAAGGCCTCGTAGCGCAGCGCTCGGGTAAAATGACGTCTCATCCCAGTCCTCTCAGAGACCGGCCGTGCTGTCCGGTGCCTGCGGAATGCTGTCTGACGTCTGGGGGGCGTCCTGTCAAGGGTTTCCCTCGGGCCTCTGCCTTCCAGCGCAGCCCGCAGGGTCTCCGCCGCCGCACCCTCTCAGAGGCCCTTCTGCTGGGCGTGGAGCTTCTGGAAGGTCATCGTCTCCCCTGGGGGTCTCCGTGCACCGACCCCCACCCCCCCGCCCCTGCTTCACCGTTCAGAGCTTCTCCTCCCGGAAGGCTCAGATCCTGTGGCGTCTCCACCACCGCAGCCCTCCAGTCCCCTCCCCAGAACGCATCCCTGCTCTCTCCGGGATCCCGCTCAAGGTCACCCGTCCCCTGCCTGACCCGTGACCCGACCCACTGACTCCGAGTCCTGGCTGAGGGCGCTGGTCTAGTCGCCATGGCGTGCCCGGCGCCCCGTTCAGAGGGGGACCGGGAGGGACTCTTAGCTTCATGTAGAGGCCACCGTCTACAGCACATTTGTGCTATCGACTCGGCTCCGAGTTTGTCTCCTCCGTGAGCCACATTTCTGTTTTGATTCAGGGAGTAACCTTCTGACTTATAATCCAGTTTTTAAAAATGGACCCCCACGTTCTTCCCCTTTGGCCAGACTCCTGGTCTTCATGAGGTGTCCGTCGAGCCGTGGGTGTTTGTCTTGCTTGCCGGACAGCACTCTTCCCCCCACAAGCACCCACGCTTCCACAGCTCTCTCCACGCGGACCCGGGTCTGTCCGCGGCCTCTGCAGCGTGGACACCGGTTCTACAGCCGACCCTCTGCTGACCTGCTGGCCTGGAACTCGAGCTTGTGACCATCTCAGAGTCCCATGTTCCCTTCCACCGGGTTTAGATCCCAGACCTCTCTGTTCCTGCGGGACTGGCCCCCGCCCTGCCCTGTTACCCGAGTCTCCCCCATGTCGCGCCCCCGCCCGTCGGACTTGACGGCTGCTTCCGGCCACGGCCCGTCTTCCCCGTGACCCGCGCTGCCGGCCTGTCACATCCGGTGGTGGCCCCCAGTCTGCCCAGTCTGGACGGAGCGAACCGCTTCCGTGCCAAGGCATTTGCATACGTAACAGGAAGATGCATCTGGCCTCGTTGTGTGACGAGGGGTTGTGCGGACCCCCCAGAGGAGCTCACTCACGCCTGGTCGTGCAGAAGCGCGCGGTGACTCGCCAACGGTCGTCCGTGCAGGACACCTGCGGACGGTCAGTCGCTCACACCATCCTGGTCACTTATGGTTTTAGGTAAGAGCAGCAACCGCTTCGGGACTTCAGGTCTCTGGCTTGAGCTCGGCCATCTGGGGACTCTCCTCTCTTCAAGTGTTCATTTTTATTAGCAAATCACTTATAACACCATTTGGCCCCTGTCTGCCCTGGGCCGCAGTCAGGGCTGACCTTGCTTGCAGGGCTGCCCCAGCAGCTGGGGGGCCACTAGCAGCTGGGATAGAGACCAGGGACCCTACACAGGGCAGCCCCATGGCTGACAGGGAGGCGGCCCAGAGTGTCCGCCGTGCGGAGGTCGGGAAACCCGGCTTCCCTCTTGAGCGATCGTTAGTAAAAGCCTTTGGCGCCTCAGAGGTGTTTCTGCATTATTTCGGGGGGACGTAAAGGTCCCCATGCTGGCTGTTTCTCCTCCGGGCTCAGCTAGGAGCTGCTGTGCTGGGAATGCACGGCCGCCCGACTCTCCCGCGGGGACCTCCGCCCGGTCCCTTCCTCCCTCGGGGTGTGCGGTGGGTGTGCGGTGGGTGTGCGGTGAGCGCGCGCGGCCCGGCTCACGCAGCATCTGCGCATCCTGAATCCCGCCCTGCCTCCCCGCGACCCCACAGAGGAGGCGCCCGGTTCCCTCCGTGGCCATTCAGGGACCCCGTCCCCTCCGTCGTCCACGTGCTTCTCCCTCCACCGCCGCTGCTTCCCCGAACCATCCTCAGACTCTGGAAGCCCCCACGACCCCCGGCCGCGTGCCCGCTCGGACCAGTTCCTCGTTCCCCCTTCATTGCTTTTTCCGGCGCGTCTCCTCGTCTATGCCGCGGAACCGCAGCAGTAGTTTATGTTTCCTGCCCCCTTGGGAGATGTACTCCCGAGGAGCACTTACTGACCACCCTGTCAGTCCACGAACTGTGACGACTGGCGCTTACCGCGGCCCAGACCCAGCTTGTCTCATCAGGGGCGGGACACACTCACCTGCTTCTCGGTGTTGACCTCCACAGGTTTGCCTGAAGAAGACGGACTCTGCGGGTTGTCCGTGAGCAGCTCCACGACCTCCTCATCGCAGAGACCGAGAGAGAGCCACACCACTCAGGTAATGACCCTGCGTCGGCACGGCTACAACAGCGGCGGGCATGAAGCCGGCAGCAGGCACTGGTGAAGGTGGCACCAAGGGCGTGTGTCCCCCCGGACTGGAGAACACGCTTGTTCTCACGCTGGCCCCAAGTGTCTTCCCCTCCACATCCTTGTCTCTCCTCCTCTGTCTCAGAGATGCCGGCTTCCTGCTGGTTAGAAAGAGAAGGAGAAGAATGTCCAAGACAAACAAAATTAATAAATACTTCTAAGTGGGTTATTGTAGACGTAATTTACGTCATGGCATTTTAAAGTCACCGTCACGGGAAGACGATGCCACATCCCGGGAGTGATGCTAACGCGTTCTCTGCACTTGACCCAGGACTCTGGGTGCCGGTGGCAGGGGACACAATGCTTGAGGCACCTGTGGCTTTATGCCACCAAATCTCAGTGACCAGCTCTGAATTCCACGTAACCCAGACTGATTTATACTATAGTATATGAGGCACCCAGGAGAGCACGTGGCTCTTGATCCTGGGGTGGGGAGTTCAAGCCCCCCGCTGCCGGGCGCAGTGCTTACCTAAAAAAAGGAGGTAAAGAAAAGAAAAGAAAATATAGCAAATGATCAGGCTATAAAATCAAAATGAGATCACAGCTCACGAAACTGTTTTTGGTGGGTTTTAGCAGTTTTTGTGTACAGGCTTAACGTGCCTGGCCTTAAGAAGTTCACCAAAAAAAAGATTATCACTTTGAGGGAACAAAACACTAGGGTTTTTAGAAAGAGAAAGGATTTCTATCATATACTCTAGTGTTCTTTTTATGTTGAATTTTTAAACATGCTTTTAATCATCATCTTCAAAAAGATGAGTTTGCAGTCAAGGTGACACAACCAACGATGTATCCAAAAGCTTGTTATCGGCATATTCAGGATGATTGCTTTAGCAACAATGTTCTTACCTTGCATGAAGCCATGGTACAGCTTTCGTGATGTCAAATATCTACAAAGAAATCTTTAAGAAGGGGTGCCTGGGTGGCTCATCAGTTAAGCATCTGCCTTCGGCTCAGATCATGGTCCCCAGGTCTTGGAATCGAGCCCCAGGTCTGGCTCCCTGCTCAGCGGGGAGTCTGCTGCTTCCTCCGCTTCTGCCCCTCCCCCCTGCTTGTGTGCGCGCTCTCTCTCACTCTCTCTCTCAAATAAGTAAATAAATAAGATCTTTTTTTAAAAAAAATCTTAAAAAATAAAGTCAGCCGCCTATCTGGCTGTTGTCGTAAAATCAGTAGTCCAGCCAGTGCCACATTTTCATCTGAATATTTGGCCTTCTAGACAGGTCCCTTGTTATCAGCTGAGATTTTTTTTCTAAATAACACTGATGAGGGAGCGAGAAAAATCAATAGCTTCAATCTTAAAACTAAATCTTGCGGCAGGCAGTCTGCTGAAAGCATTTCCAGTGACATAGAGGTGCTGGAAGAGGAAGAAAACGTGGGTTGGGCGCGGGAACAGAGCCTCCTAGTCTCCCCTCTGCTCCTCGAGAGGCATTTGCTTTCCTCTGCAAGCCTCACAGACGCTTTATCTCAGGCCGTTCCCGGAGGGCACCTACTTGTAATGAACGCGGGTTTGGTTTTTATTATCGTAAGACTGATTTCTGCGCCTTAGAGCACAGCGGTCGGCCCTACCCAGGGCTCCCGCTGCCATGAGGTTCGTAGAGAAAAGGGTGATTTTGCAAGAAAGTGCATAAGGTGGGCATCTCTTTTGTGGATTCGGCTAAGAAGCAAAGAGAGATGAGAAAGAGCCTCGGGAATAAGTTGCCATTCCTCGTGGTCAGTGGGGGCGCTTGGCTCAGGGGCAAACTCTCTGCCTTCAGTTGCCTTGTGGTGCCTTTTTTCAAGGAAGCAGGAAACCAGGCTCGTTGCCTTCCCGGCAAAAGTGCATGTGTCCTCATGGGAGGACACGTTTGTCTTCGCGGAGAAGCGCTAGGACTTACATCTCATGTGGCGTTTCTACAGGAAACGTGGACACCTATAGACTTATCTTCGTTTAGATTTTCTACTGATGCAACTAGGTAAGAATTCTATAAAGTCAGTCCCGGACTGACTGGGTAGATAGTGGTAAAATTAAATGTTGACTACAAATAGAATTGCTCATTGCGGACGTCTATAGTCTAATTAGCATCATCCGTGATTTTAGTGAAATCTCTTTAAGAAAGACAAAATGCACAGGTGTTATCATACATAGAGAAAACAGGAAATCGATTCGGTAACTTGCCAAAGATCATGGCGAAAATTCAGTGTATGCTTGGAATGGACACCAAGATCCTATGTCCTATTTCTGAGAATGAACTTACCAAAACCCATTAACAAGAAGGGAAGAGTCATCCAACTTTTTCATAAAATTTGAATTGTTGGCCAAGACAAAAATCGAAGTAGCTGTGACAGGCATCTGTGACTCGGCGTTTCAGCCGTCCGTCACGTGTTAAGTTTTCTCACAATGAAAATACAAGGGGAGAGACTCACCCTCCTTCCATCCCTTGAGAGTAAGACAAAGACCGGTGAGGTGGGCTCCGTCGGTCTGTTGGATTATGGAGTGAGAGACATGTGATGGGAAGCACGAGAAGAGTAGATGTCGCGAGGGGGTGACACGTGGCGGAGGTGGCTCCCTTCTGTGACAGGTGTTAGAAGGCATAGGACCACAGCCAGCCCCTGAGCCCGCCTCGGTCCTGCCCCCTCTTTGCCACGCCATTCCTTCTCCATCCATGCCTTTCCGTCACCTTCCAATACTCCACCTGTTCAGGCGTCCGGAGTTTTTGTTGCTTGCAAATAGGAATTTTGACCGACACTGATAGAGATTTAAGCCTTTTCTGAATTTTGACCGACACTGATAGAGATTTAAGCCTTTTCTGATGAAGGTCGCTCCTTAATAAATATTAGTTGTTGCTTTCCTCGAGGGGTGGCGTAGAGACAATGCAGTTAATGTCCTATTCCGTTATACAGGTTTTACAAATCTGTAACACAGAACGACTTTACATAAAAGTAGTAAAAATAGGGGTGCCTGGGTGGTTCAATGGGTTAAGCATCTGCCTTTGGCTCAATGATCCCAGGGTGCTGGGATCCAGTCCTGCATCAGGCGCCCTGCAGGGAGCCTGCTTCTCCCTCTGCCTGTTGCTCCTCTGCTTGTGCTCTTTCGCTTTCTCTGAAAAACAATAAATAAATAAATAAATAAATAAATAAATAAATAAATAAATAATTGAATAAATAAATAAATAGATAAATTTTTTTAAAAGTAGTAAAAATAAAATTCACTTGAAATATTTGAAAAGCGTGAAAGCTGGGACCTGCGCCCGTCTTGAACGTGGCTGAGTTCCTGCGCGCTCCTCCTAGGGAAGGCTTGCCAGGTCCTTGCTGTGAGCAGAACAGCAGTCACGACCTTGCCGGGCCCTCGGCGCGGGGACACCCAGCAGTGAGTGGGCGATACCAGGCCGTCCGATGTGCCGGCCCTGCCGTGGGGGCGGGGCACGGGGGACTTGGCGGACCTTTCCACCACTCAGCTCTGGAATCTCATAGACTGTAAACGTCACTTCAGGTTGGGTTTGAAATTAGACAGTGTTTGTAAAAATCATATGCCATTTATCCACTTGCTGTTTGGGGAGATGTAATCAGCTTTTTACAAAAAGTGCGTGCCACTTAGCGCCGTGAGACCCCTGCGCAGTAGCCCGGCCGGAGGGACCGGCAGGGAGTGAAACGCTGAGAACACCTTCCAGCCCGGGGTGACTCGGCGTTTTTTGCTGGGCTTGCCATCCGCAGGCGGCCGGGAAACCTGACCCAGGATCCCCGCGGGTTATAAATAGAGCAAACGTGTGAAGCATGCGGCGGGCGGGGGCCAAGGCAGGAGGGTCCAAGGAGGGATGGAGAGAATGAAATGCCGGTTCTTGCCCTCAGCCTGGAGTGGCGGCTCTGCCTCTGCTCGGGGCTCTGGGCTGCGCTGCACGAGCGCTTTCCTCCCGTCCTCTGAACATACCTTATTGGGTTTTGTTTGTTTATTTGTTTATATGGAAGATCTTGGGAGTCTATGGATTTTAGCCCATAGATTCTCTTTTTATTATTACTAACGCACAGTGTATTATTTGTTTCAGGGGCACAGGGTGTGACTCATCAGTCTTACACGATTCACAGCGCACCCGTTATTCGAGCCCCAGCACGCACCCGTTACTCGTTTTTACGTCTGCCTTTTTGCTTTTCCAACTGGTACTTTGAGTCGCTTTACTCCTCTCAGGTGTTTGCTCTCTGCCACGATACTGCGTGGTTTGGGATCTTTGATTTTCATTGGGGGCATGTATGGTATTCCTTACCGAACTTTGTGTTATAATTTTTTAAAGAGCATAAGAACTTATTATTAATATCTACCATATCCAAATACTCCTTGTCAGAAACCACAGAGGCTCTCTGATAAAACAGCGGCAGTCTAGCCCCCAAGAGCTTAACAAATAGGCAGCCCCCTCCCGACACAGCCACCGAAGAAAGCCGTACCATAATCAATGCACAATTGATCCGCAATCAACAGACAAATTGTTATGCGTTTTGTTTTACTGAACTATCCAAGAAACCCTTTGGTAACGTCACATATCAGCAAAATGAAATGTTGCGGGGCTCTAAATCAAGCCAGCGCCTTCCTGGCTGGCATATCCATTGTATCTGTCATGTGGACTGCCTGAAATGTGTCCTGGCAGGGAAAAGAAACAGTGTGCTAGGAAAAATAACCAAACGTAGACACATTTAGTTCAGTCATTAAGGGATCATTCTAAAGCACATGGTAGGAATTAGAAATTAGATAAGCACTTCAAAAGGAAACATGTATGTATTTCATTGTAAGCTACGAACAGAAGCCGATCTAGCATGGACAGAAAGCCCTTCCAGGCAGCAGAGGTTTGGGGGAATCAGTATGCACCCCTCGTGACTTCCATATTACATGCGAGAAATGAAGGCAGTAAATTAATTTGATGGTATGAGTTGAACGGCAGCATTTTCAACAGAGAAGAGAGCGATCCTAGCTAGATGCGTAGAAACTTGGAAAATAAAAAAACAAAACCAGGTCTTATATTTTGTATCTTTCCCTCATAAGATTGCACCATACATAGATCCAAAATGTATTCAAATGCACAGTGTTTTTCTAAGGAACATGTTGACTATCGCCAATGAAGAGATCGTTCAATTTTAAGAAATATTAGGAGAATGAGAAATGGAAAGGTCTTGTGATACGTCGGCTCGCTCACCTTCCGGGTGGGGAAGCTGCCGCGAGCCCACACGAGTGCACCCGGGAGACCGTGAAGGAACGGAGAGGACGTGGTTAAGGGCAAACTCCATTTAACTCAAGAATTTCTGTGTTCAGTTCATTAAAAAGTTTAATTTTGAAAATTAAAGAAAGGAAAAGAAAAACCAAGCACAGAGTATGAGCCCCGTAACTGTTATTGAACTTGGGGCTAGAGAAAGTAGCGAGTAGTTTTCAGATTGATTCAAGAAAATCTATATAACCTGACAAGCCTGCCCTACAGTATAACAAGTGCTTAAAAACCATGTTTGCCATTTTATCTTGGTATTCTCTTCCCCTCCCCCCACTGAGTCAGTATTCTGAACCTCAGTTCATATTCTAACATAGTAGATGCTATCTAAAATATGCGGGAGATGACACGGGGCAGCCCCTCCCCCAACCCACACTCATCTGGGATTTGGTCAAAATGGGGCAAGTATGTGGTTTTCAGAATATTTTGTGGCTGAATACCATAAACTTTGGGGAAAGAAGCACAGCGAGAGCAAAACACCCAACTTCAGTAAATCTGAATATTTCCCCATATTTGCTCTGGCATCAGATATTTTAGGGACCATGAGTTTTCAGGAACTCTATGACCCCGTTCCTAATCCCCAACCCCTGTCCTGAAGTTAGTGAACAGCCCTCCAAGCCTGTTTGCGCCTTTACTGATAGGGATGTCGCGGTAAATCACATCGCGCCCGTAGCTCAGAACGGTTGCTTGGCCTGCTTTTAAAATGGTGTATCCCTCTGAGCAGATCACCCCACAGGTTGTCTTGCTGTTCTACTGGTCGAGGTGTTTTTCCCCCTCTTTGACACAAGTTGCTTTCCTTTGCTGTTTTATTCTGGGTTAGCTCCGGGTTAAATGGACGGGCCTGAAGGTGGGGTGTCCCGGGAAGGCAAGAGGAAGGGAGGTGACAGTGGACACACTCTCCTTGCCTTCAAGTTCCCTCCACGGACTCAGCAGGGAGCAAGTCTATTGCAAGAGACGAGGCCAAAGGAATGCACCACCGCCTGGGGAAGGGCAGGGCAGGGCAGGCCTCACCCTGCTACCACCCCTGGCCCCAGAGAATAACTGTGTCCCTGGCAGCCCCATCGTCTTCCTCCAGATTTTCACAAGGTGGTCAGAGGTATCTCTCAGGGTCCTGAGAAACCCAGTCCAGCGGACTCCTTGGGAGATGCTGGGAAATGACGCTGAGTGCCCAGGGACAATATGGCAGCATGGACTTTCCCACCCAAACATTTACCACAGGAATCTAATCAGGTCATTAGCACGGATTCTCACTGGTGTCTCCAGAAGCTCTTTTGCAACACCTTCAAACAAAAGTTGTATTACTCACTTTTTAGGTGTAAACATGCCTCTTCCACTCTCAACTTTTCTCAGAATCAGGTTTCACATATATATATTCATGACATTTCTTAAGAAAAACAGATCTGCAGTTTGACCAAGGAGAGTGGAAACTTGATCAAAGCCAAGTTTCCAAATGATGACTGTTAGAAACAATGCTACAGTGAAAATCATGGAGTATGCCTCTAACTCATCAGTAGGGACAAATATCCAAAGTTTTCTGCTGCATTTCAGGAGATACACATTTTCAACATGGAAGTTTCTGCTAGTTATTCTCCAAAACTGTTGTACTGAGTAATACAGCTCTAAAAGGGAATATTTCACATTTCTGTTTTGGTAATCTCTTGGTTTAATGAATCATTTTTTTTTTTTAAACCAATGTGATTAACTGTAAAACAGATCTTATTATGATTTTGTTTTGCATTTCCCTGGTTGCTGTGCAGTGTTTACATATGTTCTGACCGTACCAGGTCAGACCTGGTAGTCTGAAGACATCCTTTTCTTATTTCTGAACTGGTTTGCGTGAGTTTCTTGATGATTTGCAGGAACTCTTTACATATCCTGGATGATATTCCTTGTCAGTTGCAGGTATGGCTAACACTTGGCTTATAGTGTTTTCTTCTTAGTCCAACCACAAGTTTGTCAACTCTATTGATCTTTTAAAAATAACTTTTGATTGTATTGAGACACTCTTATTATTTTTCTGTTTCATTGGTTTCTGTGCTCTTTGGTATTTTCTTCCTTTTGCTTGCTGCTTGCACTGGGTTTATTTGTTCTACTTCTAAGTTTCTTAAATAGCAAGCTTAGATCATTGATTTGATGCCTTCCTTTTTGCCTAATAGTATTTAATGCAATAAATTTCCACCCCTCACTGTATTACCTGCATTTGGAACATTCTGATACGTTTTGCTTTTATTTTCAATCAATTCAAAATGTTTTCTGCTTTCCTGTAGGACTTCCTCTTTGACTACTGTTTTTACCTTCCAAATATTTAGGGGCATTCCAGATATCTTTTTGCTTTTTATTTCTGGTTTAATTGCATTATGATCTGATAATATGCTTTGTATAATTTCAGTTCTCTCCAATTTATCAGGAATTACTTTATGGCTCAGGATATCTTTGTGGGATTTCCACGTGCACTTGAGAAGAAGGTGTAGTCTGCTATTGTCAGATAGTGATCTGGAAATGTCTATTGGGTCAGGTTGTCTGACAGTGTTATTGAGTGCTTCTCTATCTTGGCTGATTTTCTGTCCACTTCTTTTATTGAATTCTGAAAGAACAGCATCTAGTCTCCAGCTATAATTGAGATTTTGTCTCCTCTTACTTCCAGTTTCACAGTTTTTACCTCACATCTTTGTAAGTTCTGTTGTTAGATGTGTGATCCATTAAGATTACTACATCTTCTTGATGACTATATTTATTTACCATTATGCCTTTTTTTCTTTTTTCTTTCTGCTGATATTCCTTCTTCGGAAGTCTACTTTGTCTGAAGTTAATATAGCCACTTCATCATTCTGTTGGTGTGTTTTTCCCATCCCTTTAATTTTTTTAGACAACTTTTTAAAGATATAATTCACATATTATACAATCCACACCTTTAAAATAATACAATTCAGGATTCCTTAGTATGTCCTCAGGGTTGTGCAGCTCTTACCACAATCTTATTTTAGAGTGTTTTCATTCCCTCCTCATCCCAAAGAAAATCTG
This sequence comes from Mustela nivalis, assembly GCF_964662115.1. NCBI lineage: Eukaryota > Metazoa > Chordata > Mammalia > Carnivora > Mustelidae > Mustela > Mustela nivalis. The sequence goes on from NC_139034.1 coordinate 86,106,488, forward strand.
TCTCTTTACTTTTAACCTAATTATGTCTCCATGTTTAACTCATGATTTTTATAGAAAAAAAATGGATGAATCATGTTTATTTTTATCCAGTCTGATGGTCTTTGTATTTTAGTTGGTGTGTTCTGACCATTTACATTTAGTGTAATTATTAATGTGATTGGCTTTAGGTCTGTCCGTTTTCTCTCATACTCTTTTTCTCCACCATTTTTGTTCATCTGTTTCCCAATGGCGCTTTCTTTGGGATTATTTGAGTATTTTTTTTAGGACTCTGTTTTAATTTCTCTTTCGGTAGTTCAACGGTGTTTCTTCATAAGTATTTTTTTCATAGCGGATTAGCAGTTGTAATGTATACACACCTAACTTTCAGTCTATTTGCAGTCAACCATATATTGTTCCTTTACTGACCTTTACTTTATAGTCACCACACACATTGCATCTACAGTCGCAAATGTGTTACATCTACATACTTTATAGTTGTGCCATATGTTACATCTATTTTATCGTTATCCCATACAGTACACCCACATACATTGAATATCTCCTCCCAGGCAATGCTGTCACTTTTGCCTTGAAATGTTATGCATGCATGAGACAACTTCAGGGGAGAAAAATCTCCTTTTTATTATCCCAGTACTTACCATTTCTGCAGCTCTCCTTTACTCCTAAAGTTCTGAGTTTCCTTCTACTGTTTCCTTGAGCAGGTCATTCACAGCTGATTGAAGAATGCTCCTAGTTTTCCTTAATCTGAGTGTCTTTTTCTTCTGCCTTTATTCTCCAAGTTCTGATTCCCCCCACAATTCATATGTTTTTGTTTACCTTTCTGGTCCTCAGATAGATGTGCATTTTGTCCAAAGTTTAGTCATAATTACAGAGAGTGATGGGCTGCTGTGGAGTTAACTTCACTGTGGCCCAGCTGATGTATTTATCCCACAGAAATTTATAATGTTAATGTAGTCAAATTAACCCTCATCTTTATAGGTTATGCTTTTTTGTACTGTTTTAAAAAAAAACTTTCTTTTCAAAAAGTCAAAGAAAAAGTCTCTCTTACCTTGCTGTCATAAAAATCTATCTCTCTATATTTCAAAGTTTAGGGTTTGGGGTTTTTTGTTTGTTGAGGGTTTGTTTTTGTTTTTGTTTTTTACATTTAGGAGTTCATACTACCTGTACTTTATTTGTGAGAATAGTGTAAATTTACAATACAGTTTGACATTTCTCTGCTCCAATAACAATTGCCCCATAACAATAACATAGGACCATACTTCCAACTAACCTCCAATGCTGAGAACATTGCCTGAAATGGACTATTCTCTGCATTTATCTGTAACCTTCTAGGTTTTTCTTTAATGTTACTTTCTTCTTGTTGGCCTTCCTTGAGCATCCCTTCTCATCAAAGTAGTTATTTGCCTCTATAAATTGGTTTCTGTAATTCTAGAATTCATATATCCTTTTATATAACCATTTTTCTGTATTATAATTACGTGCATGTGTGTATACCCTGCAGACTTTTGAGCATACAGAGAATGCATTGAATGCATCATAATCAGTTTTGCATTCCAAACACAAGCACTCAATAAATTGCCAACTCTGTGTAATTGTCATCTGGTAGTGGCTTCAGATGAATTAAGAGAAGCAAACTGGTAGGATATTTCCTAAATTTGTTCAAATATTTAAACTCCGTCTCATGTTAAAAATGTACCAATAAACTTGGCAAACAAAATCATAGGCAGTTGCATTACTGGTTAGAGGATATTAAAGTCACATTTTATTTGGTGATTATGTTCTAAAGTTGGCGTGATTTGTGAAAGTCACATACAACAAGAGAGACTCTGAACATCCCTTATATTGCCTGTAAAAGAAAAAAAAAACAGTGGGCTTTTATGTTTTATATATAAAACAGTACACTTTTAATGTCGGCAACTCCATACAATTATATAAAACAACTTAAAGCATTAATAGCATAATATTTTGAATTCTAAGAAACTGAATTGCACAGAATTGAATTTTCAGAGGTTCATTCATTCATTCATTCAACAAATATTCCGTGTGGACCAACTTGTGCCAGGCACAGATCTAGGCACCTTGGTCTACAAAACCAACATCCTTGCCCTCATGGGACTTAAATTCTAACTTTGAAAAGCAAACAATAAAAAATATTTAAATAGTGCATAATATACTAAAAGGAAATAAAATACATTAAGAAAAGTAATCAGGATAAGCAGACCTGGGAGTGACCAGAGTGGATGTAGAGGGAGATTGGGTTGAGTAGCGACTTTAAGAAAGAGGGTCAGCAGAAGCTTCATTGAGCAAAGACAGAGGAAGGAAGTCAGGGAATGAGCCATGCTGATGTCAGGGAGAATGCCTCAGTTGGGGGAACAGTGAAGACCCTGAGACAGCTGCACACCTGCGTTGCAAGGTGGCCAGTGTGGCCAATGGAGCACCAACTCCATGAATTACTAGATGTTTAGATGAAGAGAAGTTGTAGTTAACATTCATTCTAAGCGTTAATCCTAGAAAAGGGAGGCTTTTACATTATAAATGATAGCGGGAGGCTAAATGTAAAATACGAATTATGAATGTACAATTCTGTCTTTTTACGAAACCATTTACCAGGGTTGGAAATTCTGGTCTGCTCAGAATATAAGTGAAGGTAATTGTTTGCCTTTTCTGTGAGTGGAAATAGAGATGAACAGAGCTCTAATTTTGCTCCAGATAAGGGAACCGGGAAGCCAGGCTGCATATTCCCTGCCTAGTTAGCTGTGGAGCTCTGGACACTGACGCGACATGTGTGAATGCACAATTCTGGAAGGAATGGATACTTTTGCCTTGTGCTGAAATTGTGAGCGGTTAATTAGGGTGAAAAGATTTATTTTATTCAAAATAAAAGAGGGGTTTATTTTCTGACCTTAGTCGACCTCGAAGACAGGATTCTTTTCTGATCTCTCTGATTACATTATTATTTCAAACTGTCATTTTGTATTCCTGACTCCGTCAGAAATAGGCTCTAGACCAAGCTGAGCTGTGGTATCGGGAAGACATTTCATGAGCTCAATGACATCAAAGCCTGGATTTCTGAATCCCAAGTGGATTTAAATTAACTTTATGCACGTCCAGGTGACTTTTATTATCTATTTTTGGAAAGAACTCTTGATTAAAAAGCTTTGCTCTCATGTGTTGCCTACTTTGGCAAAACCTTGTCTCTTCTCCTTCCCAACCCTTCCTTCTATGTTTTCCCTTTGCCTATGTTGTCTAGCATTTGTACCTGCAGGATTTGCCATGACTATGTCTCAAAGACACTGTAATGGACCTCAGAGTCATAGTGACTGCCACTGTGCCCATCAGACCCATTTTTCCTGAGACACAGAGCTGCCCGAGTTTCCCAGATTCCCTCATGGTGCAGAGCAGACCTGTCATGGACACCAACTCAGGGGAGCGCGAACCGTAGTGAGCTGATCCACTTCCAAGCTTGGCCCCTACAAACTGCCCTTTTGCCTAGTGCTCCACGTCCTTCCCCATCTAAAAGCTCAGTACAAGATCCCAGAAGGAGCAAAGCACGCTCAGGACAACACGGAAGGCCACCCCTGACCAGAAACACCCGTTTCATCCTTCATCCCAACGACGTACTTCTTTCCTCACGGGCCAGTGCTGCTTATGGTCTGCCCATGGTGGAGCTAACTAATAGCCTCTCATTTACTTAGTTTAGTGTTGCACGTGTGCGGCGAAGCATGACTGCTCTCAGTACTTCGTTATCTAAGTTTAACTTCCGTTTTGTAGTAAAAATTATTTAAGAGATCAAAAATCGTACCTGCTAATGATACCATCATTAGAATATCACTTATTAGACATTGTAATACAAAGTAATACAAAGTAGTGATCAGTGGTGTGTATCTATATATATAAATACATATAATTGTGTATTTATATATATAATTATATAATATGTATATTTATAAATTATATATTTATATATAATTGTATATACAATATAAATATACAATTACATGGGACGCCTGGGTGGCTCAGTTGGTTAAGCAGCTGCCTTCGGCTCAGGTCATGATCCCAGCGTCCTGGGATCGAGTCCCACATCGGGCTCCTTGCTCAGCAGGGAGCCTGCTTCTCCTTCTGACTCTGCTGCCACTCTGTCTGCCTGTGCTTGCTTTCTCTCTCTCTCTCTCTAACAAATAAATAAAAAATCTTAAAAAAAAGTTCTTCAAAAAAATTTGAAAATTAAAAAAATAAATATACAATTACATATATTTATATAAATATATAAATATATTTAAATTATTAATAATTATAATAATCTTTATATAATTTATATACCTTTATATAATATCATATATAATATAAATATCTATATATAGATACACTATGAATGTATTAATTATAAATAATTATAAATAATATAAATACAATAGTATTTGATTCATCAGAAAAGAATCCTATCTTTGAGGTCTACTAGGTCAGAAAATAAATCCTTCTTTTATTTTGTATAAAATAAATCTTTTCACTATAATTAACTGTTCACAATTTCAGCACAAGAGAAATTAAATATATATAGAACCAAAGCTTATAAGTCTTAACAAGTGGTCTATCAGAAATTCCTCAAAACCGATAGACTTCATTTTTCTCAAGGACAAAATTAATCCCCTATATCGAGTTGGACACCCTGAGAAATGTTTTCACACTTTTAGGAACTTCTTGCTGCATTAATGATTGTAAAGGAGCGCCTTTCTTGCCTCCAGTTCTCACTTTGATGCGGGCAACGGGTAACTAAATTTTGGAGGGAAAAGTCAAGGTTGAGGACAGAGAATATTCCCTCCCCAGTGCTGTAACTTCCACAGCCAAGGGAATTGCTAAACTGTGTCCCTCTCCTAATTAGAGCTGTTTTTAAAAAATCTCCTTGGATTAGATTATTTTATTAACATCTAGTTTCTTAGGGTGATTTTTTTTTTCTCTTTCTTATTTCATTATATCTAATGCCACAACATACAGATTGTGGTTGTTCCCAGAAAAAAAAATATGATGAGACATTAATAAATTAACAGATAATCTGTGTCCTTCACAGCAGTGCGGGTCCCGGCCCGTTGAACGAGTGAGGAAAGGGCTCCTCTGCGACCTCTCTGTCCTCCAAAGCTGTGGAATACTTTACTACCATGAACACCATTCCCTTTAGAACTCAACCCAAATGGCCTTCCCTCTTTTTGTATCCCACGCACCATTTCACTCCAAATCAAATGCCCCATCCCAGTACGAATTTCTTGGCCAATATATCACTTTGAAATGAGTCGTGTCTCCTCTGTACTCCAATGAGAATGATTATGCAGACACTGTTAGTCGGTTAATGCCGCGTTCCCTCATGACATGCTTGTGGTTCTGTGACGTTTAAGCGTCTCTATTCATCTAACTCTTTCTGTTTTTATGTTTTGTTGCTCGATTTGCATGGCAGCCCTTCGAGGAAGCAGGTCATACTGTGTGGCTCGCAGTCCTGTAGAAAGCGTCACAGGGCCTTCCACTCTACAGTCACGGAAGGAACACGCATTCCCTGATCGACGCACCAGGAAGGCTTCTTGGAGACCAAAGTCATTGACTAGTACCCTGGAAGGTTGACTGAACTTGGTGTACTCGAATTTGTGTTCTGACTACACCACTTACTAGCCAAGTGAGCTTGGGCTTTAAAGATGAATTTCAGCACCTGTGAAATGAGGCTAATACTACAAAGCCTGCTTATTGCTTCACATGATTATGAGAAAGTACTAGAATAGTAACGTGTGAAAATGCTTGAAGAATATAAAACAGTATCATGAAGATGAGGTTAGAAATAGGCCCTCAGAGACCTCAGAGCACTCTGTGTGTGAGCGTACGAACCAGGACTGCTGCAGAAAGAAAGCGAATTCTAGAATTCTAGGTGTGGCTCTGTCTGGTGGGACGGACAGAGAGACTGTGAGGACGTACGGTAAGGACATTGGACTAATCAGCGTGGCCAGAAAATACAGGACTTTCTGTAACCTCCTGAAGTGTGTAGGCTTGCTTGCTTAGACCAGGCAAAGGGGTCGCATTGAAGATTTTCAAACACACAGATTATGCGAATAGATCTTTTCTTTGGAGACAGAAAATCTAGTAGATTAATTGTCCTCAATAATACCTTCTGCTGTTTGCACTGAGTCCCCTATAAAATCCCGAGAAAAATGTTTTAGAAGAAATCATAATGCTATTACTTTCTGTATTTCCAATATAGTAGATTTATGTTTTTCTATATATTCCATGGATTTGACCTCCATTACTATAATACGTCATTATTATAAACACACCCTAAATATATGTTATCAATTTTGTTATACTCTAGTCACTTTTACTGATACTGTCCTGTTTTCTTAAGTGGATTGAGGTAAAAGACCAGAACTCATACAAAATCCATAACCCAGAGTGCCACAAATTAATTACATCGCATGATGTATAATACGATCATAAATTTCTATTTTATAACTTTCCATTAATAGGAAGAAATATACATTCACTCATCAGAGTCCATTTTTATTCAAAGCTATTAACCTAAAATCAGCCACAAAATGCAAATAAATGTCCCTTTAAATGATATTAAATGCATTCCAATATAATATTACTTATGAAAGTTAAGAACAGTTACTATCTTTTTTAAGAAATCAAAGTGTACAGACAACGTGAAAAGCTAAAGTCCTTTCTCCCCCTCTTCACTGCCTGCTATTCAGAGGTAGCTACTCTTGCTTACAAGAGGATTTGTAAAGTGCCTTTGAAGCGATATTTTCCCTTTTTCGAACCTTTTGGTGATGAAGGAAACAAAATGGCAACAAGAGAAACAAAATAATAAGATGAATTTCATTGAGTCTCTGTATAAATAGCTATTTCCAAATTAAAAAGGATCAGCTCTCTTTGCCTAAACCAGAAATTCTGCTTTCACATTCAGATCATTTTCTTAAGATTTTTTTAGAAGTATGAAAATATACAACACTTTAATCAAAGATTTTTTTGAATCACATGTTACTCTATGCCACTTCTCTAGGATCTATTGAGACAGACTTTGGCTTTACAAACTGTGATTTTTGGATTTCACTTTTTAACGTTTTTTTTTCCCCTCCAACATCTTGTTAGCATCAAGTAGAAATGGGATTTGCATTTGAAACACTAATGTTCACCATTCAGTCAGCCAAGAAGATTCCTTCTTCTAATTTCCATAAATGTCAGTAAATGCCTCTTTTCACCTTTGGGTGATTAGTCAATAGAAAAATCAACTCTGTGACAAATGAACAGCAACATGATTTTACATATGAATTATTTAACAAAGTCTATTTTTATCCTGGAAGGGAAAGACTTAGGGTAAAAAATCAGCAGCAAATTATTAATTTACATGTATTAATATTATTCACAGAAATGCATATCCACAGGAAGTAAAGAAATTTATACCTCATTTTTTAATTAGTTCATCTCATAGAACTCCATTAATGACACCATAGAAAACTATTGAAAATTAATAAGAAGACATATAATAACCTCATGAAGCCTTCACATCACATTGGGTTTCCCTCCGGGTTGTGAAAGATTCCATGGATTTTGACCCGGAAAGCGAGCAAACTAATGAGAAGTGTCCCCCTTGAGATGTAGAACTTTGAGGAGCTCTGTTTTTACGTTCCTTTATCAGATTCTTGTCTTCATGTCCGCCTATACCTCTGGACATGAGAAGCATAAAATAACTTTCCAAGTCCAGATGGGGAAATGGACACTAAGATTCAGGTCTTGAACTTCTAAGTATCAAAACAGCAAGATTTTCTCAAACAAAATCCTTTAAAAAAAGAAAGAAAGGAAGGAAGAAAACCCACAGTGAGTTGTCGAGGTGGTAATAGCCAGTGTTTGTAAGTGGCCCTATTTTCTCGGAATTACCGCATCGATGAAGTCTTCTTGTTAAGACCCCACTGAAAGGAGGGGATGTTGTTAGGGGATGGGTACTCCAGCCCACGGGGACGTGTCTGGACCGTGGTCATTGACATGCCTGCTTACACCTGCTGGGAGCTTGAATCAGGGTGTTCGGAGGCACCTGTTTATTAAGTGTGGATGGCGTGGCTTCCCCTTCTGTGATCTTTGCTTGAGAACAGAAGGGAGAACATGAGGCTGTGGCTTGGAGGGTCTGAGCTCACAGGAGGCTGTAGATGGCTCTGTAGGTGCTCTGTGCCCTCCCCCGGTGCAGCACACATAGGGGGGACTCCAGGGACGCTGCCTGCCCTCGAGGGGCTGAGCAGGGCCTCCCGCCTGTCAGCTCCTTTGAGGGGTCTGGTTGTCCCAGCTCCCAGGGGACCGTGACTTTCTGCTCTCCCATACCAAATCACCAAGTGGCTCCTAAGCTTTGAAGCTTTCATACTTGTTTCAAATGTCAAATTTAAAAATAAAAATCACAGAATAATTTCCAGGTATATTATTAGATTCTCCACTGATATTGGTTTCAAAGGCATTGAAGCTGACAGATGGTCTGCACCCTTTTCTAGAAGCCTGGGGTTTGTACCTGTTATACAATAGTATCATTTTTCCCCCATGCCATCCAAAAATAATAATTCTGGGCATGGGACGTCTTAGTCTGTCTGGGCTTCTGTAAGAAATGCCGCAGGCGGCGTGGCTTATCAACGACAGATATGTCTTTCTTGGGGTTCTGGAGGCTACAAGTCCAAGATCGGGGTGCCGGTATGGTCGGGGGAGGGGCCCTTCGGGTTTACAGATGTCTCTCTGTGTCCTACCGGGTGGAAAGTGTGAGGCAGCTTTGCAAGAGCTTTAATAAAACCACGGATCCCATTCATGGGGGTCCATCCTCGTGACTTAATTGCCTCCCTCAGGCTCCAACCACAAACAACACCACACGGAGGGTGAGGATTCTGACATGCAAATTTGGGGGGACACAGACATTTGGGCCACTGCATGGGATAAACTTGAGTGTCAGACACATTGCATGCGTCGGTCCCCTGGAAGGCTGGGGTGGCGGTCCCGCTGTCTTTCTGGGGGCCGCTCACTAGCCATTCAAAGACATCAAGACATGTGTGAACTCAGAGTAACTAATGGGCCTGGGACCACCCACACCTGATGTGATTTCAGGGCAACAGAACATTTTGAGTGAGTTCCCAGAGTTTTATGGTGTTTGCAAGGACCGTATCTGAATCCGTGACAGGAGAACTGCCTCCCAAGTGTAAGAACGTGCTCAGGGTCCATCTGGCCTTCCTTGAAGGATCTCTCTCCCTTTCCTTCCCTGTCCTGGATGGCGGTGAGGTGCCCAGGGCCCCAAAATTTACTTTTTGAAAAATGAAACCAGAAATCTAATATACTGTGTAAGAGGAGATTTCAATACACAGCAAGCAAACCCAGTTAAAAGAGTCTTTTGAAAAATAGCCTCTGGAGGCCATCAGGGAGGAGGAATTTATGCACGTCCCCCCGGGAGGAGCCCAGACTTGTCGCCTGCTGCAAACCCTCTGCCCGCACCTGAGTCCTTCCTCATCAGAACCTCGGACAGGCCCTTTCCTTTCTTCATTTCAAGAGAAACCAGCTTCCAAAAGTTTCTATAACCCTAACGTGTCAATGAACCCAACCAACCCCAGTTAAGCCAGTCTTAATCCCTGTTGTAAGTGGAGGACCAAACTGAGAAGGGCACCCGTGACCTTCACCGTTATTACTCTGCCCTGTCTCCTCGGAGCACGGGAGTCAGGTTTCTGCCTGAACCCTTCTCCCAAGCTGCAGTTCAGGCGGCCCAAATCAAGGCCTGCTGGCTTAAAATTTTCAACAGTGAGTTCTTTCTCACTGACGACTGTGATCAACTTTCTCCCTTCTCCCAAGCATGTTCCTGGGCATTCGTACACGACCTCTGTTTCAGTTCTCCAAGGGCCCTGGCCACCCGGTGCTGGGTAGAGATTAATTTACTCACTTTGGACTCGAAAGGACACCCCTGGTCTGAGCAAGAAACACATTCTACCTCCAGAGACTTCTACCCACATGGATCCACATTTTCCTACTTACGTATCTTATGTGACCTCTTTTAAATTTTATTTTAAAGATATTATTTATTCAGTTGAGTGAGAGAGCAGAGGGTCAAAGAGAAGCAGACTCCCCGCTGAGCAGGGAGCCCCAACATGGGGGCCGTTCCCAGGGTCCTGGACCATGAATTAGCAGAAGGCAGACGCTTAACTGACTGAGCCACCCAGCCACCCCTATGTGACCCTTTTTAAATAGAAGTAAGATTCCCCTTAACCCTGAACGTTTCTTAAGTTATTATAATAGTAAGACACACATGGTTCCATAAGATCTCTGTAGACTTTCACCTGTCATTACAGCTGTAAAACCAAAGCAAACTTACAAACTCAACACGACAAAAACCGACAGAAGCAAAAAATTGTCGTTTACAATGTTCGTGCTAGGTGTGATTTTGTTCAGCTGAAATGAAATGACGGATGACAAAGTGAAGGTGGTCGGACTCAGGTGCCAAGAACGTGGGTCCGTGTCTACCACCCTGAGCCCTTGGGGACCTCAAGCTTCTGCCGCTTCTCTCGGCTTGAACTGCGGGGCAACTGCCCACCTCGCCCAGGCTGCGGTCCGGCTCAGCTCTTTCTCAGAGGAGGATGCCTCATTTGCATATGAACCCATCCACTGTTGCCTCATTGATCTGCAGCGATATCAGCAATATTCCCTGTGTCGTCCGCTTGTAAATAAAATACGAAGTCGGAGAGTAAAGTCTTGCTGAGCACTAGCTTAATGATTATAGTGCTTTTGAAAAACTATTTTGTAAAGAAAAACGCACTAAATACTAAATTATCCAAGAATGCGAGGACCCCCAAAATAACATATACAAATAGCTATTTACTATTCACTAAAATCTGTTTATCTTACTCCTGAAATTCGGAGAAACTCTGGACCTTTCATTTCTTCGCGTATAACTTTCTTTAGTTTTAAATTTATATATATATAAATATATATATAATATAAAATAATATATCATTATATTATTATAATATATAATGTAAAATAATATATTTATATTTAATGACATATAAATGTATTTTATTTTATGATTAATAAAATAATATATATTATTTTATTAAATATATATTTAATAATATATAAATATATATTTATGTGTGTGTATATATATTTATGTGTATAGAATAAATCCAGTGGGTTGCTCAGTATGTGAGATTTCCTTGTTGATAAGGAAGAGACTATGTTATGTTACAGAGGGCCCCAAATTGTGAGAAGTGTTCTCATGTAATGTTATCTGTTCGACTCATCAGGATAATCATAATTCAGCAATGTTTAGGGTTTTTCTCAAGTCCAAGAGCAAACAATGGCAAAACCGTAAGACCCTGCATTTATAGGGCACTGGCTGCTTCTTTAAGGCACGCTGTTAAGTGGTCCGCACATATTCCTCCTGTAAACCATCCCGCGTTTTGTTGAGGTTTACTGTTCCTGCCAGCCCACCTCACAGATGAGGAAGCTGACGGGCTTGTTGGCAAATGCAGGATTCTGGCCCGCGCCCCAGTTGCCAGGAACTGGGTTTTAGACCAACGCTGCGTCTCCTCGAGCGAGCCCTGGGGCGCTCGTGGGCCAGTGATGCTTTGGGAGAGGATGAAGTCCCGTGTCCCTCTTGGCTTGTGTACCTGGAGTCCTATGAAACGCTTCTTCTCACCTCTTCTTTCCCCTTTTCCAATGGTGGCAGCCTCCTTTTTCAACATTCAGAGCAAACCTCCTCTGTGGAGCTTCTCCACACCCTCCTCTACAAGCCCCGTTTCCCACGTGGATCGGGAGAGGGGAGATTTTTAAACAACATCTTCCCCGTTGTTATGCTGTGTGCAACAAGTGAAGACAGCTGTGTGTTTGGCTTGCTTCGGAGTTCCTTTAAAGGCAAGATATTTGTCACATTCATGGAGCACAAAGATGGGACAGCGTGGACAGCCAAGGGATCATAGGTAGGGGACAATTTTTACATCTCCAGTCGTTAACACTTGCTTTTTGGTTCTGAAAGATGATGATTTTGTGTCCAAACACTGTACTATAAAACACGGCCAAAAAGAAAATAATTAAGTGGCGAGCTATCTGCAGGGACACGAGGTGGAGATAGATCTTTGAAGCAAGGTAAACAAGCTTCAAGTTACAAGATCCCAGTAGGACACCTGTAGCCAATGAAGAAATCAGGATAAATGGGGCGGGGGGTGAGGGGTAAGAAGGCGCCCATTTCCAGCTCTACCCTTGACCCCCAGCATCACTCCCTCTCTTTCTGAAAAGAAATGGCTCCCTTTCAACACCAAAACTTAATTTAAAAAAATTTTTTTTCACCCTGTCAAGTCCCCGTCCCGTTTCCTCCATCCCCCACCCACCTCCCCTCCGCTGACCGGACGTACGCTGTCAGTAGTCACGAGTCTATTTTCCAAACCAAAATTTTTGTTTCAAAGTCATTCTTGCCTTCTTAATGATCATACGTAATTTATCTTGAAGCATGAAATAGTGGTAGAGGAAGCTGTGAGGGTTTTTGTTATTTCCCACAGGTCAGGAACCTTACAGAATGCAGAAACACTGATTGTGATGTTTGCGGAGCGCTGGGTAACATTGTGCGCACTTTGTAGTGCTTGTATGTTACTTGACCTTCGTTTAAATAATATCCATAGTTGCCATTGTTTGCTATTCTAAAATACTAAAGCCCTTTTACGGCTTTTGACAGATGTGATTTTTGTGCCTCACGATCTAATAAATTCAATAAATCCAAATAGAGCAGATTAAACATCGTTCGGGGCACACCGTTCTTATCTTCTTATCTAATCATCGTCTCACGGAGCATAATTTTAAAATCCCCTCTGAACTTCTTTATGTTGCAAGTAGTGTGACCTATGATGTATCCTTACACAAAATTTTAACTCTCATTTAAGGAATAACCTGTGAAAATTCTTTATTTTTTTTTTCTTTAAAAGAAAATCAATAATGTTAGTATGTTACCATCTCATTTAGACCATTCTGGCAACTACCCTTAGGAACCTATTAGATTTTACCCAACACCTATTAATCTCCATAATAGACAATAAAGTTCCGTGGGATCGCTCAATGAAGGGTTTATTCTGAGCACTCGTTGATTATTGCAAACATCAGTCACGTTTCTACTTATCAAGGAAGCATGGAAAGCGCCTGGTTGTTGATTGGAAGATGGGGTTCTTCTTTACTTACTACATTATTCAAGACATCAAGAGCCTCATTAAGAAAATGCTTTCTAGTGGATTGGGTATATAAGTCTCACCTTTTACAGTGTACTTGGGAATTCAGATATTTTTAGTAAACACTGAGAAGCTTTGAAAGGATAGAGAGCATTTTTCCCCCAAACATTGAAGCAGTAGCTCAGGGGATTTGGGACATTTTCCATCAAAAGCCTCCTCTCCAGCCGCAGAGTGGCTCTATCTGGAAGTGCGTTCCGGTTAGGAACGGCTTGGCGGAGGCCCACCTCATGCACGGTTTTGGTCATTATGAAGGGCTGTGGAAGAGAGTCTGGGATTGAGAGGAGACCCAGAATGGATGTGCTCTGGGGCTGGCGTGGGGACAGAGCTGTGTGGCTCTCCGGTGCCCCGGCATGAACAGAAACACGGTCTGTGCATCCGGCCATGGAAAAGCAAGGCCAGCTGCTGGGCGGAGATGTGCGTGCTGCTGGTCCAGTTTTTATGCTTTACTCTGTCTTGTTAGAGCTGCCTCCATTTTCATGGGACTTCTGTATCTTTCTTGTTCTCTTTTAGATTGATGGAATATTTATTATTTCACATTTCCTGTATGTAACTTCACGTGTCATTACATGTTCTCTCCCTGCGTGTTCTACAGTTTGACTAGAGAAGAAAGCGTGCATTTTCTACTTACTGCCTCTTAAGGGACTTTTGTTACCCTGACCATTTCCCTAGTGCTGCTAGAAGCCTACCGCCTCGAACCTCCCCACAACCCCTCCTGGCTTTCCCAGGTCGTCCTTGCTGTGCATTCCGGTTCTACAGATAATTTATGGTCCATAAGGTGTCCCAACAGCTAGCTTCTATTTACCCTTGGATTTAATTCTGGTGTCCATGAATTTAGAAACTTAATTAAGAATTAAGAAATTTAAAAACGTGATTCTCTCCTAAGTTTCAATTTTTTCCACCTGGGGTCATTTTCCTTCTCCTTAAAGAAATGAGAGACTTTTCTGATGGCAAATTTTCCCCTTCTATTGTCTAAAGGTATCTCTATCTTAACTTTTGAGGGTAATTTTGATTGAGAGTAGAGTTTTAGGCTGAATTAGTTTCTTCCAGTACTTTAACTCATTATTTTCTGTCTTCTGCTTAGAAGTCAGCTTTCCCTCTCATTGTTGTCCCTCTGAAGGGAATGTGTCTCTTTCCTGTAGATTTTAAAGCTTTTTCCTTTGTCTTTGTTTTAAGAGGATCTACCTTGTGCTTTCTCACTGCTGGTGGGGGCCTCCGTGTGTGTTTGCCTTTTGTGTGGTTTCGCTGAGCCTCTTGGGTGTGTGGATTGATGCCCTTTGGAAGTTCGGGAAACTTATCTCTTTGAGGACTGCCCTGTCACATTCTTTGCGTATCTCTTCCCTCTGGAATTCCTTTTATGTGTGTCTGTTCCGCGTCTTCCGTGTGCCCATCATTTCCTCTCTCTTCAGCATGTCATCATCACAGGTATTTTAAAGTCTCTATCGACGAACCCTAAATCAGGATCATCTGGTGAATCTGCTTCACGCTCTGATTTTTAGTGAACTTCCTTATCTCTCCGCATGCCATTTCTGATCACGCAGTAAGCGTCGTGGGTCAACAAACTGTAGATGCTGCCGAGGCTGCGCACAACGAGGGAGAGATGCCACCATCACATTAGGGGCAAAAGCACGGGCGGGAGGCCTCAGTCCAATCCCGGATTGAGCTGCGGTGCAGAAGCAGCGTCTGCTCTGCCTCTCGCCCGCAAGCAGCACCCGCCTGAGCTTTGGCCTGTGGGTTTTTTGTTCCTTAGCTCTGGAAGAGCCCAGATGCGCTCCGGCTGTGCATTTCAGAAGGCTTGCCCCCTCTCCAGGCTGTGCAAAAATCTGCAAGTCTCCAAGAGGAGACCAGTCAGGCGCTTGAAGCTATTCTCTCCCCCTATCCCACCCTCTTCTGAAGCACCTCAAACACCCCAGGGGATTTCACTCTGGTTTTTTGTAAGCTTTTGGCCTAAAGCACCACTCCCACATACAGCTGGAGAACTTAACAAATATCTCTTGGGGAAAACGGTCATCATCTGAGGGTCTGCAAATTCCCAATCTGTGTCTCTCGTCTCTTACAACTGCAACATGTTGTACAGTTTGTCTTCTAGAAAGGGCTCTCTAGACCTACAGAAGAGCTCAGAATTGGCAAATGTCCCAGGAGAGGGGAAAAAAAAAGAAAACAGCTGGTCATTATCTGTTCAGAAAGATTCAGAATTTCAGTTTCTCTGGTTCTCAGAGCTATCTGATGCTCTAAATATATGATTTGGGTAATTTGTCTTTTTTTTTTTTTTTTTTCATCTTTACAATGGGAGCCGTAACCTGACATGACCTTAAAAACCCTATGCAGGTGGGAAGTTTTCCTGTTTGTTTCTAATTAGATCAGCATAAAGTTAGGTTACTTAACAAAAACAATACCTCAAGGAAGCTGGGGGGAAAATCAGTTCAGATGGTAAAAATATTCTTCCATCAATTATATACTCTCTCATAATAAATCCCGTGAGAGTCTTATCCGCAGATTGCTTTATGTGCTGAACGTGGGCCAAGGACTATGGATATACAAGAGCTCGGAATCCACAGAGTGAACGAGATGGCAGCTGATAGCAACAGCCAGGTGTACACGGGGCAGTAGAGGCGCTAAAACACCATCGCAGAGGAGGCACACGGTTCCACTCAGTCCCACGGAGGGAGAGGAGAAAGGGCGCGTGGCAAAGGGACGCTGGTCTTCAGCTCTAGCCCGCTTTCATTCACTCTCGTTCGTTTTGCTGGGAGGCTGGGAGCTGCACGACCACAAAGCAGGAGGGCCTTTGGAAGTGGGCTGGGACGTCTAGTTTCTTATGAATTCTCCCCAGTATCCCCGCTGTGATGTCTGCACACTCACTTGAGGATGCCCAGAGCAACCGTGTCCTAGGGAAGCGACAGGAAGAAGCCCATGCAATCACACTGTGATGCTGTCCTGCAAAGGTCCATCAAGTTCTGTCTGTCTGCGCCCAAGGACAGCGAGCACCCGCTGCTGGTTCAGATCACGGCTCTGATTTGCCGCTGCAACCTAGAGCGTGTGCTGAGGCCCCGGTGAGGTTGCAAGTGTTTTCAAGGACCTATAACTCGTTCCCTGCTGCAGGGTGGGCTGTCCTTGACCTCACTTTGGTCCTGGAGACGGTGTCTGTATCCACGCCGTTCCCTATAACACTGACCGTGGATGGGCTCTCTCGAGCAGCCCCATCCCTGGGCTGATGCCTCGTAGTCAGGAGTAGACTCGTGCCTCGTAGTCAGGAGTAGACTCCTGCTCCCTGAACAGATGTGGATTAGTACTGCCTAGATGGGGGGGGGCCTAGAATCGGGGGAACCTCGAGAAACCCAAAAAGCTCTATGACACACAGCCTCTCGGTTGTGATGAGGGGGAGGAA
The DNA here is from genome assembly GCF_964662115.1 of Mustela nivalis. NCBI lineage: Eukaryota > Metazoa > Chordata > Mammalia > Carnivora > Mustelidae > Mustela > Mustela nivalis. The sequence continues at coordinate 86,123,126 of NC_139034.1, forward strand.
TGGGATGTCCTAAGAAGGTGCACTGCAATAGAGGGCGAAGGGCCCGCTCCTGGACTTCCCTGGATGTTTCTCTCCTCAGCCAGTGTTCCTGTCCTCCCTGCTCTGTTCTGTGGGCCGCCTGCCCCTGGCAGTTTGCAGCCCCGGGGTGGGGGCGGTTTCCCGAGGCAGCAGCGCCTGGAGGCTTGGAAGCCGCGAGAGCAGCCCCGGGTGGCCCTCCCGCTGCCTCTCGCCATCACAGCACCTGCTGCTCCAAGTCTCCCCTCTTCCCCCGCAGGTCATCCAGCAGCTGCGGCTCTCCGAGAACGAAAGCGCGGCCCTGCAGGAGCTCCTGGACTGGAGGCGGAAGCTGTGCGAGGGGCGGGAAGACTGGCAGCGCCTCCTGCACCCCCCGGAGCCCAGGGCGCCTCCCCCTCCTCCCTGCAAGAAGCCCACGCTGGTGAAGAAGCCCGAGGGCGCGTCCTGCGGCCGGCTGCCCTCCGAGCTGTGGGACTCCGGGCTGTGAGCGGCCGCGCGCTCAAGGGCCCGCCGCTTCCCGGCCGGGGCCCCTGGCACGCGTCTACACGGAGTGGCCCGGACCCCGGACGGAGGCCGGACTCGGCGCGTGTGCGTGTGCGCCCGTGTGCCTGTGTGTGTGTGCGTGTGCGTGTGCGCGAGTGCGTGTTCCTTCTCGCCCGTGCGGGGTACGCGCTCCGTTTCTCGGCCCGCAGCCCCCCGGTGGAGCAGGCGCCGGACAAGCGCGGGGCAGCGCCGGCGGGACCGGGCGGGGCCGTCGAGGGTCGCGCTCCGGCTCTGGGGTCGGGGTCCCCGATGCTCCTGGCCCCTCAGCCGCTCGCCCCCAGCATACCCTCCGCGACGGACGCCTGGTGTCTTCGTCGGTTGTGTTGTTTGGCCATTACGAACCTGATGGTGATGGTCCGGGTTCTGACCCGTTTTCTAACTCTCCGCAGTTGGTGCTCCTTCAAACACAAGTGTGAAAACGCGTGTCTACAATTTTCTCTCCTCCTGCACCTTTTTTAAACCTGAAGGACCTAACCCCCTCGAGACCGTGTCATTGCTTTAGCCCGCATCAAGCCTGTGCGCGCGGACTGGGTCCCGGGGTTCGGCGAGGCCGCCTGGGGAGGCCCGTCCCCCCGGGGCCGCGACTCTGCGGACGCGCACGGCCAGCTCCTGCCGGACTTCTCCTGTCCCCGTGTCACCCTCGGCCGCGGGAGCTCAGTGGAGCACGGGGCGCTCCCGGGCCGCAGCTGGCCGCGTGACAGGGTCACCCCGGAGGTCTGCCCAGTCCAAAGGAGCTCGCGGGGACCCGCTGCACCGGGCGGTGACGCCGCCTCCCAGGGTCGCGGTCCCCTCGGAGCTGTGCCACTGGCTCCCTGCTCCAGTCCTCAGCCCTCCCGTAACAGAACCGCCCGTTTATCCGTGTGCTTCTGCGGCGGTCGGGATGCCTTCAGCGGCGCCCCCCGACTGCCCTCGCTGCTTGGAACGCCGTGTTCGTACCACGTCCCAATAAAAGGTGCAGCTACAGTCTTCGGCGGTGGTGTTTATTTGGGGTTGTTGCTGTGTCCCTGGCCGAAGAGCAGGGGCAGTGAAGCCATCCTGTCCCCGCGGCCTGCCTTCCTCTGCTCTCGCAGCCCCCTGCAGGCTTTGGGCACTAAGGGTCTATTTTAAAATAAAGGTTTTATGAATATTCAGGTATAACGGCCATGCAGGCAAATGTCAGTGTTGAGAATAATGTGTTATTTAGAAATAAAAGGCTGCCAGGTCCACAGACGATTTCCCTTAAAAAGGTAGTTTCTTAAGGTGCCAGGGAAGAAGGCCTGGGTCAGCCAGGGGGCAACGGGCCAGGGAACCCAGGGGCCCAAGCCTAGATTGCCATGTGCTTGGGAAGGATGGGGAGGCAGGGTTTGCAGGCCTAGAATTGGTGAGTTTGAATAATTTCAGGGGCTCCCGGTGGGAGGCTGTCCCTGGTTGTCTGGTACTTGGCCCTGGGCGGTGGGATGGGGGCAAGGTCACTGGCTGAAGAGGGACCGCCCATGGAGGGGGTGCTTGAGTGTGGGCTCCAGAGTGGTTGGCAATATCTATTATATGTGGGCGATGGGGAGGGCTGTTAAAGCATGAAAACTGTGAACATGGAAAGTCACAGTAAATACAGGGTCAGCGACAACATTACTGATGCCGTCAGACAGGGAGGCCTTCCAGGTCACCTCCCGCTTCTCGCCACACCCTGCCGCTCCCGGCCCTCTCCCCGACGCCTGACTCCCGCACCAGCCACCAGCAATGGAAGAAGCCGGCTTTCCTTGACCTACATGGCTTCCTACATGGCTGGCCTTGCACACGGTGGCTGCCTAATGATGTGGACCATAAGTCTCAACTGATCTCCGCCCGCCTCCAACAGACACAGTGTATTTATTTGGACCAGGGTGAAAAGCAAACTGTTCCAGCATTGTACCTTCTGAGAATTTGTTTCCATTGCGCACTGAACACTGGCTATGACCGTGCGGGCACTTTGCACACATTGTTCCTAACACAGACCTCCCTGGGAATGACCATCTACCTACTCATCCTAGAATTAAAGCCTTAAGTCGGCTATCAGATCATAAACCCTCATCTTTATGGTTCCAAAGCCCATGTCCCATTAACTTGATATGCAGAAATGTTCTGCTCATTATATCAAAATATATCTTTAAAAATCTTCAAACTAAATGACTCTTGGGGGATACAGTGTTGCATGAAAATGGGAGGTAACACTTTCCTGGAGAGCTTAGGCAGAGTGGGCTGTCCCCAAGACGGGTGGGTCTGAAGGACACCATCCCCTGTTCTGTTAACCTGGTCACAGTTTTGGGCACGTGTAGGTGTAGGCTGACCTGTCTGTCACCTGCTAGAGGTATCAAGGGCATCTGGGAGAATTTAGATGGGCTGAGTCTAGGAATCCCTTTGTCCCATCTAATGTTTGTTGACCTTGCAGAGGCAGAGAACAAACCCTGTGAGGGTATCTAGCTCACATTCAGGCGTGTGTTAACTAGAACCGTGTCGTCGTGCCTGTTCCGATGTGACAGGACAGGCAGCGGACTGGAAAGCATGAATAGCCACAACAATAGAAACAGTATTAAGAGTCATAATAATAAGAGATAAAGTCCGATTCTGTGTGTATGTATTAAAGGTACTCCCGGCACGGTTCTCTAATGATTACGACACTGTCAACAAAATGAACAGAGGTACTATTCTGCTGAATAAAGCACGGAATGTTATTCCATGTAAGCAAGATTTCAACAATTATGTATGTTTGCAATATACTTAATGATGGTATTTTAATTGCTATCAGACCATAAGGCATGAATTATGATATATTATTGGGCCTGAGACCTTATGTTTAGCAATATAATTGGTATGAATTATTACCCCGTGTTCAAACACTGCCCAACCTTATTGCTTTTTTTAAAAATGCTTTATGAGTGGTCTCTAAAAACTACTATCAAAATGTTTAGAGTGGGTTAAAATGATTTAAAGTGTATTTTCTAGAGTGGAAAAATATATTACTATTCTTAAATTGTGGTACCTAATTTAGTAGAATTATGCTTACATAAATCTACCCCATAAAAACAACAGCCAATTAAAATCTTAGATTTGTAAATGAACATCCCATATAAACATTACATGAGTTGGACAAAAAGTATGTTATGAATTCCACAGTCTAGGAGGACAGATAAATTTCTATCAAAATTCTATTGCTGTCAATTTCCAGCGAGACATCAAACCCAGCTCCTGTCACGATAAAGGGCATAAGGTTATTATATAATAACATTCTACAGTGGAACACATTTCACTCCTGGCTATCACTCTGCACTGCCAATTTTTTTTCAAACTTTTAAATGTATATCTTTAGCTAGAAGTTAATAGGGTTTATTTTTATGCTTATTCTCATCAGGAAATTAAAAAAAAAAAAAAACCATTAAATTAGCTGGAAAAAAACAACAACTGTGTTCCGAGTAAAAGTTCAGTGTAATTTCATTACATTTTTCAAATTGTTTTTAGCTGCACATAAAAAAGCCATGTAATGCAGATGAAAGCAATTATATTTCTATTTATGGTGCAATGGTAAATTCTCTGCAATGCTCATGGTTTCCCAAAACAGTAGCACTGCTTTCAAAAAACTAAAAATATATTCTCTCCCCCCATTCCACTTCCTTTACATCTTATTCATAAGCAATGACTTTATCAAATAGATTCTACTACAATGTTCTAGCCATGTGAGTTACAAAGATACGCATATAGCATGGGGTTGTAGCATGCTGAGTTACAGATGGCAGAGAATTACCTTTGTAGTCCCTTCACTTTCCCTAAGTACTGGAGACCCCTGGGCAGCTCCATTATTGTGTTTCCAGTAAGTTTTTCTAAAATCCAGCATGCTTTGTAAAGCTTTAAAGATGAGTTTTTCAAAGGCTAAGTCTTATTAGCTGCCTATAATACATACCTATTACCTGTTCTAATTTGTCCCGTCACTTTTCAGATTAAAAAAAACAAAAAACAAAAAACAAAAAACTCTTTATACCTAAACTATTTTGTATGCTTTGACAGCAGCACAGTGTAATCTGGATGCACATAGTTTACCCGATTGTTACAACGGCAGGAGAAGAGCTTGATGTCTTCTCATAGAAAATATTAAAGGTGAATAAATCTATGCATTCATTTCCATTGTTGCTCCACAAAAGGAATGCATCGAATGTGTCTTTGCTTCACTTTGAATTAGTCATGGGCAGATAGCCGGCGTATCCGCTGGCTTGCCTTGCCCGACAACCCCGGGGAACACGTGCGGCTTCAAAGCAAGGTGCGTGACATCTTCCTGATGTCACCACTTAGCTTCTAAAGTCTAAAGGGAATGAAAGAGAATGAAACCATGGATAAATCCCAAGGGAGAGATCAAAGCTCTACAGAAAAAGGAAATAAAACCAAATTCAATTTGAAGTTTTGATCTTTTAAGATTTCAGCAAACAAAGGGGCTTGAGGTCCATGATCTCAAACAATTGACTGAAAAGTGTATGAATTCTGCCACATTCTGAAGAAAGGTTTTCTTTACCGGACCTATTTTTGGGAATCTGTTCAACTGAATTTAATCAAACTGGGTCTTGAGTGGTAACAAGAGAAACAGTGCTACCCAACAGAGTCCCTATTATGGTTCATCAACATTACCGTTGAATAAAATCACCAATCTTCATATCACAAAAGGAACTTTCTGATACCTTTTTATGTAAGTCGGTTGTACATGTGTGTGGGTTGTGGGGGAAATAGTTCTCCAGAAAACTTTGCAATTGGTGAACTGCTGTCATTCCCTTGGGTGTAGAAGCTGTTATAAAAAGATAACATTCTATATTTTAAAAAGCAAGAAAAATTCCCTGGCCGAAGAGAAGAGATGCCATGGGAAATCCACGTAGAAATTGCTTCAGTGCCTGAAGGCTGTCAAGGGTCGGGAAGGAGGGAATTTGAGGCGACTCTTGTCTCATTACTGATCTCCAGGAACAGTTGCCTTTCAGCCCCATATGAAAACAAACCCTACAAAGACAGGAGACTTAGTGCCAAGAGCATTCACAAGCCAAAAGTTTATCCACAGTGACTCAAAGGAAAACTCATTAAAGGTACAAGTTGCTACGTCTCCCTGTTCTACTCCCGGTAGTTGGCGTTTGGCCCTGGTGAGTCTCCAACCCTACCTATGTTTGCTCTCAGGTAGGCTAACTGTTTCAACCAATCACCACAGAAGCTAGTGGTTCCACACAGTAGACTATTCTAGATTTCTCCGTTACCTCACAGTCTGACACATGTGGACCCCAAGAAGTCATCCCGAGACCAAGGGTCCTTCTTCCCTCTCAGGTCTCCAACCTCCTCATGGCCTGTGGAGGGCTCTTTGGTCAGCCAGTGGGTGGAGAGGACCACAGAGGGCTGGACATGGGGGAGTCGCAGCCTGCCCGAGAGAGGCTCAGGTCACTTCTGTTCATATTCCATTGACCACAACTCAGTTGTGTGATGACTCAACTGGAAGGCAAGATGGGAAGTGGCCCTGCTTTCTAACCCAGAGGAAGAGAAAACCATTTGTTCAGTTAGCTAGGATCTGTCGCGCTATGTGAGCTAGGGAGCTCCTAGCACAGATACCTAAAATCTATTTTCTATTTCCTTGTGTGTTCAGACGTCGCCTAGGGCAATTTACCTTCCACCAGCCATGAGCACAGGACCTCCCTCCACCCAGCCACCAGCCACCCACCTTTCCCCATGTCCCCCCAGTAAACTGTCCTTGGCCAGCCTGGGAGCTCGTGCAATGAGGATGGGTAGGAGATGAAAGGAGACTTGGGGGCATTCTCACGTGCCTGCTGGCTCCTGCTCTGGGTCTGGTGGTAGAACAGCTGCCTTCCTCTTGTGGGAGATTCCCTGCAGGTCTTTGCTCTCACATCTGGGCACAGAGATGCCGTTCTGTGTCCACTGTTGCCAGCAAGACCTCCTGAGCCCTTGGGCATCGGGAGAAATGCCTCTCCTCCCTGAGGTGTCCCTAATCTCCATAGGAGACTCCATCGGGGGGTGCACTTGGCCTCTCCAAGTGTTCGTCAAAGGACCAGCAGAAATGACATCACTGGGAGCCCCGCCCCCAGACCTGCTGAATCAGAGTCTGCATTTTAACGAGACCCGCAGGTGATTTGCGTGCTCGGGAAAGATTGAGCACCACGCCATGGACTCGTTCGTGCTGGCTCCCTGGTGGGACCGTCTCCATCTCTCTCTTTCTGAAGCTAAGGAAATCATGACTCATGCTTGTCAAACCATCTTCAATACTCATTGGCAGAATGATGTCACCAAAGGTTTCCTCCAGGTAAAACCAGGTGCAGAGAGTTGTAGTTTGTCCTAGACCAGGAACGTGGCCACTCACTCCCTCTGCTGTCCTAGGAAGCCCTCCATTCTTAATTCCAGATGTCTTCAGAGGTGCAAGTACCTACCAACCCTCTCTACAAACGTTCTCACTCAGTCTGGCTTCGGAGAGGGTCAACAACGGGAAGACAGGTTCCAAATAGCTTGTTTGTTGCAGGAGCATTTCGAACAGTCCTTGTCTTCTGTCTCTTATGCTCACACTTCTGCTCTGATCTGGGTGCCATGATACCCTCACAGGTGACTTTTAAGTATGTCACTAGTTTTTGGTTTCAGCACAACCTCAGTCTCTAAAGAGCACAGATGATGCTTGAAAAAGGGGGTTAAGGGTGCCCATCCCTGTACATAGTTGAAAACCCACATATATTTTTGACTCCCCCAAAAACTTACCCACTAATGACTTACTGCTGACTAGAAGCTTTACTGATAAGAGTCAATTAACATATTCGGTACGGTATATGTATTGTATACTATATTCTTACAAGAAAGTAAGTAAAGAAAATATTAAGGAAATCGTAAGAGAAGATGTATTTGTAGTACTGCACACTCTATCAAAACATATCTGGGGGCGCCTGGGTGGCTCAGTTGGTTAAGTGTCCAACTCTGGTCTTGATCTCAGGGTCGTGAGTTCAAGCCCTGCATTGGGCTCTGTGTTGGGTGTGGATCGTACTTAAACAAACAAGCAAGAAAACATCCGCACACAAGGCGACCTGTGTTGTTCAAGGGACACCTATAGTTTGCCTTATGCTTTAAGTCACACTGATATTTTCATTTATGACTATTCCCGGTTCAAAATTTCAATCTTCCATTTGTTTACAGAATTTTACATTTTACTTAACACTGAATGGTTTGGATTTCCATCTCTCTCTTTTTTAAAAAGATTTTATTTATTTTTTTGAGAGAGAATGAGAGAGAGAGTTCACCAGCAGATGGGAGGGGTAGAGGGAGAAGCAGATTCCTCACTGAGTAGGGAACCTGATGTGGGACTTGATCCCAGGACCCTGGGATCATGACCTGAGCCGAAGGCAGAGGCTTTAACCCCCTGAGCCCCCCAGGCGCCCCTGGATTCCCATCTCTTAAATCAAGGATGAGCCTTGCCATGGCTCCTGCCACGCCATTAAGTCCAGGTGAAATGAAGCGAAAGCCAATTTGCTCTTGATGAACTGACGTGTGGTCTGTGCTTTTCAGTATCATCTCTTAGGAGGAAGACGTAATGGGACCCTTTACCTGAGCAGCACGCCCTGGAAAACAAGTCCGTGTGAGAGACGCTCCAGAATTGTACAAGTGCCCTTCTAAAGAGCAGACCCTTCCAAATTGCACTTCTTGAATGCTTTCTCATAGCCTAGGTTGTCCTTCCTTACCTCCTTCTATGACCTCTTTGTAGTCTCTCCACTTTCCTGTCTTTATGAGAGTACAAGTCACATGGCCAGACTGTGGACTGGGTAATTCATTTGACAACAGTGGCAGTGGTGAGTGGCGATGGTGTCCCCATCCCCTGCCATGGGGCTGTGTCAGACCTGCCGGGGACCCGCTTGACACTGTGCAGCTGGACAATAGTCGAGGCTCAGCAAGTGAGCTGGGGGACAGCGAGCTGTGGCAAGGGAGTGTCATCCCACTCTTGTCCTGGGTTACTTGTGAGCATGAGAATGACACAGAGTAGTTAATGTGCTCCGACATTTTCAACTGCGAAGCAGAACTTATATTTTGGTACCAAACTCATAGAGAAGCCCATTGAGATGAAGATGCTTTGATTTTATGTATGGTTTCCCTGAAGCAAGTTCATTTATTGAAAATTAAACATTTTTCTGAAGCTCCTCCTCTGCATATTTGGCCCTGAGTGTGTGATCCTGTTCACACAGATATGGTTCCTGCTCCAAGGAGAGTACAGTTGGGGTGAAAATCCCTTAGACAAATAATTCCATGTATAACTATTTAAAATCAGTGTCATCAAGTGTTGGGAAGGCCAAGTGCAGGGTATTGCAGAATGGTAAAGGAAAATCCAATTTACCTAAAGGAGTGATGGAAGTATTTCCTAAAATGGTATTTATATTGGAACATGAATGGGCAGCTATGGGATGAGAAGAAGAGTCTGTCACTTAGAGGCCATGCAGAAAGTAGGAAACCTCGGGAGCAGGAGAGAAAGCAGATGTAGGCATTCTGTGAGATGACTCCTCCTGTCCAAGTGCTCACAGTCTTCCGCCTCTCCCTCCACTACGGCACCTGCCGGTTGGTATCATAATCTCCAATCTTCCCACTCAATCACCTGGATTTAAAAGACCCTGGTATTCCTCAGACTCCAGTCTTTGGTACGGCAGGTGAAGCAACCCATGACTGATAGATGAATAAATGAAATGACACATAAATGAATGAACACCAGTGAACCTGTTTTCACAGTAGAAGAATGTAGACCCTGATATCCTTCTGCGCCTTCCCAAATCCCTAAAAATAATATAAAGGCATTTTAATACTTAAATCATGATATAGGGCTTTTGATGAACTGGAAAATGGGAGAAATTCTTAAAACGTAGAATGGAGTTTGGGAAGGAAACCACCACCTCACGTGGGTGAGATAGGATGTGGCGTCAGAATATGGTGCTCCCTGTGGGTAAGTCCTGGGACAGGAATGTTGCCGTCACCGGTCATGAGCTCAGGACGCTCCACAATAAAGGACGAGGGATGTTTTCCTCTACCACATACAGTCGGTATCAAGTGCAATGGTATATGTGGACGTAGTGTGCGAACTGTGCAGACCTTGGTTATCTGGAGTTACTGCTTTGTTACTTAACCCTCCATGGATCTTTAAAGAACAAAAGAATACTTCTGCTTTTCTTAGATGATCTCAGACAGTCCTGAGGTAAAGGAGGAAAAAGAAGAAATACGTGTTCTGTTTATTACTCTATTTTACCTCAGGAAAGACAGAACTCATGGCCAGTCCCTCCGATGTGCTGAGAGTAGGAGTCTGGTATCCACTCATTCACACAGGGCCCTAGATGGGGCTAGAGGGGTCCAGGCTCTGAGTTGGCTGAGTGGCTCAGCCTGCCTTTTCTTTTCTTTTTTTCCTCTCTAATGCGAGATGAGTTTGAGCATGTGCACGGACGTGTGTGTGTGTGTGTGTGTGTGTGTGTGTGTGTGTGTGTGTGTTGGGGACCGGGACGGGCCAGGAGAGGATGTCTAGTAAATTCCTAAGTGATTGTTTTAAAATGCTACGAGTCTTATCATAAGATAATTGACATTTTTAAAAAGAGAGAGAGAGAGAAAATGGGATAGAAGAGCTAAAATTGTTTTGTCCAGAGCAGGAAGTATAAAAGTGATGGTAGACCCCAAAGGAGCAGACGTGTCGGACAGAAGAATGAACCTCATTCGAGGCAACAAAATCAATGTTAAGAATATATACCTAAGTTAAAAACAAACAAACAAGAACGTGTCTTCAAGGGTGAACTGTGCTAGAAACGTGAGCCCACCATCTGCAGAGTGGCTGTGGACACTTCTCCCCCAGACGGGGCGTTTCCTTTTGAGTGATGAATATAAAAATCATTTGGAATTGGTAATCAAGCTCCTCCTCACTGATGTGACAGTGTTAGACCTTGCCTCGGGCGAGCCCAAGGAAAAAAGACAAAGAAACACAAGGAATTCAGAGTGCCAAAGCTTATCAAAGTCAAAACGGTATCTTTTTAAAAATCGCAAGGAAGGTTGAAAAGATGATTTAATGGGAAAGAACATCTAACCGGACCAAGCGGGGAATTCAGAAAAAAAGGGGAAGCTCCAAAGCGCGCCCTGCTTTCACGTCTGTGAGGGTGCCAGCAGGCCCTTGGAAATCTAAAACCGTGGCAAGAACTGTAAGGTGGGTATTTAAAGAATGAGAGTGCGAGCGTGCCTACAGTCCAGGAGGATCCTGAGCTTGAAGCAGGTGAGACGGCCCAGAGCTGCCGTCCCACTGCACCTGTCACATTCAGGGAATATTATGAAAACTGACACCAAATCAGACAGACAGTACACTTGTTTGTTTTTAAGTAATTTATGATCTGTTTGTTTCGTCTCTAGTAATCTTCCCCCGATTACCCTGCGGGGTAGAAACCCAGACTGAAGGCGTTGCTCAGGGAGATTTCTGAAGGGAGCTCATGAGCTGGAGACAACCAGTCAGTACTTTTGAGCACCTGCTGAGTGGTTCGCTTACAGTGGTCCCACAGAAGCAATACAAGAAGTCCAGAGCTCCAGGTCTCGCGTGTCTAAGAATCCGGACCATGGAATAAAAGAAACAGCGGCTGTCGTGCCGAAAGTGTGAAAACGCAGCCGTTGTGAGCACAGGAGCGGAGAGGAGGGAAAATTAATTATAAAACACGGGGGAGAGCAGGGTGCCTCCCCACTTGGCCTTACACCGTCAGAACAGGGAAAGAGCGGGAGTAAGTGAAGGCTGATGAGACGGGTCAGGGTAGAAAGCCTCGCAGGGGACCCGCAAATACTCTTAGATTTTGTGCGGCAGATGTAAAATACTGTCCCTGGGCATCCGCAACTGGGGAGATGCACCAACATGAACAAAGGAGCCATGATTTGATGTCATCTCGGGTGGGTTTTGTGTTTTGCCGTGACCTGCAGCAGTGACCCTCCCTCCCGCATTTTACCCCACCAGGACACTAACTGGGCTTCTCTGGGTTCCCAGGTAGCCACAAAAACGCTCTTTCTGACCAGATGGGGGTCCGAGGCCAGCGGAGAATGGGACAGGCATTGCAGCCGCGGTGGAGCAGCCCAGCACGAGGGGAGCCGGGTCAGCCCGCACCTCGCTGCCGGCCCCAGACGGTGGTCCCCGGGGTACACCTTACTTTGAATCAGCTCTGGGTCCCCACCAGCCTGTTTCCATGAGGTCATTTCTCTTCATCATCCACGAAGATGTCTGCCCACAAGCCGTGGTCAAAGCACCAAGGACAGAAAGCCCTCAAAAGGAGAAAATAAAACACACCAGAGCCAGCCTGCATAGTTTCCATGTCACAATCCCCACAGCCTGACATTCCGTTCTCGTCGATGAGGAAACAATATAATGTACATTCCTGTCACCATGGCTATTAATAACTTGGATGACTTCCAGAACCACACGGGGTACAAGGGAATATTCCGTCCTCCGCAATCACACCACTGTTTGGATGTTTTCTTCCTGAGACCATGCCTCCGTGTCTCCTGCCTGCCACGTGTGAAGGTTCTAATTTTCCAGTCACACAGAAGCTCCGATTAGTGGCGATAAGGCAGTCAGTGGGACCAAATATTTTTTAAGCGACTTAGAAAACCACAAAGGACTCTGAGTCCCAAAACACTCTATTAACACTTTCCAGTCCTATTTTAGAAAAACCAATGGGGAAAACGTAAGATGGGGTGGGTTGGGAAGGTTTTTCATCAAAGTGTAGCTGTAGTTTTAACTAGGAGTTTTGTATTTAAACCCCCTAACGGCAAGCATGATTAAGAGAAGCTTGGCTCTGCTGTTTACAGCAGACTTGGATTAAATACAAACAAGCTAATGGAACAAAAGAGAGAGAGAGAGAGAGAGAGAGAGAGAGAGAGAGAGAGAGATCTTCTAGAACGTCCTGTGGTCTTTCCTCAGAAGAACCATCCCCAAGGGAAAACAGAAGGAAGCATGGAGCTGGCCATCTGTCTCTCCCCTTCCCTCCAATTTTCCTCCATCCTAGGTCCGTCTGAACAATTTGCCTGCTCTAACCTATCTTTTGAGTTTCAGCTTTTCAAAAAGCAGGTACGCACCAACCTCCTCTATATTCAGCACCGATCACCGTGGGCCTTCTTAACGTCAAGGATGATAAGACCCACGATTGCACTGTGACCCCCTGAGAGGTGTTTGTTGGTTGGTTGGTTGGTTGGTTGGTTGGTTTTTTGAAGTGAGGAAGCCTGGGTCTGCCTTTTCCTCTGGACGGTTGACACCAAGCGGCCGGAGCATGGGGGTAGGAAGGCAGGGAGGGGGGTCAGGTGGTCGCGCGCTCCGAGGGGCTCCTTCCCACAGTCTTCCTCCTGCTCCCTCCCGTCCCTGCGTCTATGAAAGGAGCGAGCCCACGGCACGCATCACATACACCAGCAGCAGAAAAACAAGAATTCATCTGTCGAGAGGAAAAAGAGAATACATTCTGGCTCGGGGAGAGCTCCAGCCGAGCGAGGAAGGACAGGGAGCTGGGACCGGGTTTCAGACGGTCCGAGTCTGAGCCCAGGGAAGAGGTGCAGAGGGTTGAGAGGCAGCGCGTGCCGGGGAGCAGACATGACAGCCCCGTCGGCAGCCCCTGACAGGTGGCACTTGGGGAGAAGCCCAGGTAAGCAGACCAGTAAGGCTAAGGGAGGCGAAGTTGGTGTCTTTTCACAACTCGGAGAAGAACTGTAGGAAAGCGAGTTCTGACCGGAAATAGTTCTTGTGTTTAAGAAGGAGGTTCGTGAGTGTGTCCTAGGCTGGCTGCAGCGTTCCCTCCTCGCCGCCGCGTCCTGCTCCTCCGTCTTCCTCCTCCTCGCTCTTCCTTTTCCTCCTGCTCCAGACGGCGTGAGGTAAGAGTTAAGTGTCGTCACCTACTGCGCAACACTCATTCAAAATGAATGGTTTCAGCTCAGGTCATGATCTCGGGGTTGAGGGATCGAGCTCCACATCGAAGCCCATGTCGACCCCCGCACGGGGGCTCTGCACTCCGCACCGAGTCCGCGTGGGATGCTTCTCCCTCTCCCTTCGCCCCTCCCCCTGCTCGCTCGCTCGCTCGCTCTCTCTGTCCCTCAAATAAATAAATACAACCTTAAAAAATAATGAACTTTCTCATTTCAAGAATTTGAATGAAATGAATGAATTAAATGAAAACTAATAACATATACTACAATGAGATGTTCATAGGTTTACCAGTATAATTAACATATCATATATAATGTGTAAGAATAAAATAATTGATAAAATAATTATTATTAATTACTTGAATTAATTCATATTGAATTAAAGTGAAATGTCTCCTCTGCCCTTCCTTTTTGCCTGACAAAGATGCTAGGCCATACATGACCGTTCATCGGCAGGTGTGCCGTTCTGAGATCTTGTAGCACGCGTGAGGTGGCCTTACACCACGGACATTTTGCTCGAAGGTTAAAATGTATGCCGTACACCCTAAAGAAACCAGTAAAATAACAAATTAGTCATAAATGTTACAGCCAATAAGCCACCATAAGAGATGAAATGGAATTACAAAAAAAATACTCAGATCACAAGAAGGCAGGCAAAAAGGAAAAATGAAAAAAAAGAACAGATGAGACAAACGGAAAACTCATTGAGGGATGGTTAACTTAAACCTTATGATATCAATAATCACAGCTCGTGGAAATGCTCTAAACACCTCAATTAAAAGATAGAGATTGTGGGGCACCTGGGTGGCTCAGTGGGTTAAGCCGCTGCCTTCAGCTCAGGTCATGATCTACGGGTCCTGGGATCGCGTCCCGCATCGGGCTCTCTGCTCAGCGGGGAGCCTGCTTTCCTCTCTCTCTCTCTCTATCTGTCTGTCTACTAGTGATGTCTCTCTGTCAAATAAATAAATAAAAATCTTAAAAAAAAAAAGATAGAGATTGTCAGGTTGGATAATAAATAAGCTGAGATCCAACCCCATACTACATTTTAAAAATCCACTTTAAAAACAGACACAAGGGGTGCTGGGCTGGTGGGCTAAGCACCAACTCCCGAGCCTAGCCCAGGTCTTGATCTCCGGGCTGGGAAGTCAGACCCCATACTGAGCTCTGCACTCGGCGGGGAGCCTACTTAAAAAAAAAGAAGACACATAAAAAAGTTAAAAGTAACACTATGGAAGTATATCATGCTGAAACTCACGGAAGTAAAACTAAAGTAACCACATTAATACCACTCAAAATAGATTTCAGAGCAAATACCAAAGGTAAAGTCATTTTGTGAAAGACTCAATTCATTAAGAGTATATGACAATTCTTGGGGTGTCTGGCTGGTTCACTGGGATATAATAAACCATCATATATAACAGAGGATTTATTTTAGATATTACACCTCAGGCAACTGTAGGCTCTGGGAAAACACCCGGTGGAAGCCATTTCCCTGCGTCCTGGGGCTGCAGCTTGAAGTCAGCAGACGGGAAAGGACATGAAGCAGGACAACAGGACCTCCGGAACCAGCCGGGGGATGGGAGGCCCCACAGGCACAGACTAGAAACTTTCCCTTTCTCGCAGCCCCCAGTTCTCCACCTTTAATGGCAAAGATGTCCTTTGGGAGAAATTCATCCCTTTGTCATGTAAAAAAAAAAAAATGCAGCACCTGGGTGGCTCAGGTGGTTCCGTGTCTGACTCTTGGTGGGATCTCAGGGCCATGAGCTTGACCCTCACATCTGGCTCTGCACTAGGTGTGGAGTCTGCCTGAGGTTCTCTCCCTCTCCCTCCACCCCGCCCACTCACGCACTCTCTTTCAAATGAATAAATACATAAATAAGTGGTAGAATAAATACATAAATAAGTGGTAGAGATCGTCTTAATCACACATTCACCTTGGATTCACTTGCAAAGTTATATAAAAAAAAAATGCCCCCAGCAGTCAAGAGGTCTGTCGCATTACTGCCCAGCATGTATCGTACACTCCTTTCCTCATCACTGATTTTTCTCGACTCTTCCAAAGGCTGACTCTAATGCTCCCTGAGCGTACAAGGAGCCAAGTACAGTATAATGATTTTGTAATTTTTTATATGCTATGTAGTAATGTTTATGGTCCTGTGGGGCTAGAACTATGTGTTTTACTTCCAGTATTTATTTAGAAGGTGAAAACTCAGTAGACACTTTCCATGTGACTGATTGGCTAAAGGCTCCGAAAATTCTAGTTGGGTTTATACAGCAATCTTATTTCCTATTGTCATTTGAGCAATTGCCAAATTTAGTTTGATTTCCGCATCTATGGAACCAATGGGATTTATTTAAAGTAATATGGGGAGTTTTCTAGATCAATATTGCTAAGTGTTCATTATCAAGAATTCCCTGGACACCACCTGCGAGTCTGAATTGTCGAGCTGAGGAAGCTAATTGGTTTCTTCCAAGTTCCTTGAATCCATACTGACATTTTCCCAGTGAACCTCCAACCGTAACAGTTCACAAAGGCATTTTATGAGCTCATTACACAACACCGAATAAATGCACCACATCAGAGGTCATTTAGATGTAAGGTTCTGACAAAAAAAGCCAGGACCTTCGAATGACTGGGTCATGGAGGATTTTCTACTCTGACAACAGGTTTACAAAAAAAAGTCCTATTGAAGATACAGTGGAAAGCCAGCTGGGAAGTACTGAGGACCGAGAGCCATATTCTCTCTTCGGAAGTGTCGTCACAATAGTTCTCATCAAATTAAAAGCATAATTTGCATTTCAGTTCCAGGGCCCGAGATAGGATACATGGCCAGGTGCTCTTTAGCAGGACCCTAACCAGATTGAAGAGGAATCCAGTTCTTCAGCTTGGAAAGGAAAACCGTGGCGTTTGGTCTGATTTAAACGATCAACTGTTACTTTATAAATCTTATCCCCCATTCACTCCGAGTGCTACAAAGAAGCTTTATTTATTTGGTAAAGAATGCTGAAGATGAAAGAGGAAGGCAGGAAGAAGGAAGTGCAGGCAATGTAGTTTCTCTAGAAAGTTGATAGCGGGTCTTACCTGCGACCGCAGAGCTTACTCTCGAGATCCTTAAACCTGTCCTGAGAATGTTGTAGCGAAGTCTCAAGGGCTTCGGGACTAGAAGCAAGATCCAAAATACCTGGGGAAGACTATTTCTTTTTATGCCCGAGTTGGCACAGTTAGGTCTGGAATAAAAGGGGGTTTTGTTTGCTTAATGTTTGGTACAGAGATTCTGTCAAATTGGCTGAGCTGAAACATTGAGTACTCTTTCCGGAAAAGGACGCTTCATTCCTAAGGGACTTAATCTTTCTCAGGCCATCGTGACCATTCAAGGGGGACGCTCAGGGCTCTTTCCGCAGCCGCTCGTCTGACCGCATCAGGGCATCGACTCACACAGACCTTCACGCTCCGAGGCACCCGGACAGCACCCCCCCCCCCCGGCCATTCTGCGGTGCGCACCACATCTAGTTCTCTACCCAGATTATGAACGAGGACTCTGAGGGGATTACAGTCGATGTGAAATGAGTGAACATGTTTTTTTAAACCTGAAAAGTAAGCAGGCAGGGAAATCTAGATATAAGAAAAGAAACAATGAATCAAAAGTGAAAAATCAATCCCTTAGATAAAATATTAGGTAATGGGAAGTTGTTTCATAATTCTTACTGTGAGAAATGATATACATGAACAAAATAGACAGAATGATAAAACAAATCCTCAGGTACCCAGAACCCAGCTTCAAAAATCAACAACTCAAGGTTAGTTTGGTTTTATCCCTACCCTATTCACTCTTCTGCCTTATTATTTTGAGAAAAGCCCAAGGCGTCACATCATTTAAGTTTTAAATATTTCAGTATGTATCTCTAAAATATATGAAACCATATTTAAATGAAAGAATCACCGTATCATTGTAACACCTAGAAATGAATAATTTCTAATGGGTTCAAATACATAGTTAGTATACAAACTACTAAATATCTCATAAATGTCCCGTTTTTAATAGTCTGTTTGAATCACAATCCAAATAAGGGTCACAACAGCAACTGCTGATACATTGCTTAAGTATTTTATATTTCACTCCCCTTCCATCTGTGTCATGCATTTCTGAAGTCTTCTCTAGTCTGAAACATAACCTTTTTCTGGAGTAGCACACCCAAAGAAAAATCGATCTCAGTGTCCTCTATTGAATTATAGGATTCAGAACTCTTTATTTGAGTTCACACACAGTAAATATCTAGGAACAATTTTCTTTGTCATTGAAAAAAATTTTTTGGAATATTCTTGTCATCCTATTAGAAAATTTCAATCTTTTGCTTTTCTCTGGTTTTGAGGTGTGAGGAGAAGATGTGTTCATCTGTTTTCTCAAGAGAAGGAAGTATCATTCCAAAATCAAATAAGGAATTTTGGCAGACACAATGTCATATCTTCACCAAAGCCCATCTCATGACCATAAAGACTTGTGCACAGTTCTCTGTGCTCTCTTTACCACATATTTAAAATGGCAGAATCCTGAGACACCTGGGGGGCTTGGTTGGCTAAGTGTGTGCTTTTGCCTCAGGTCATATCTCAGGGTCCTGGGATCGAGCCCCGGGTGGGGCTCCCTGCTCAGCTGGGAGCCTGTCTCTCCCTCTGCTCATGTGCTCTCTCTCTCTCTAATAAATAAATAAAATATTGGAAAAGGAAAAATTTAAAGATAAATTAAAAAAAATAATAAAATGGCAGAATCATGGGTCCCTCACACACACCTGGAAGACGGTTGCCTGACCCACATCCGGCGGGGACAGAAGTGTCCCACCAACTGAGATTTAAGGGGTTTCTCACTGCAGCATAGTCTAGCTTCATCTGTCCTAACAGAATTTGGGGACCCAAACGTAAATGCAGGTGTACCTTGTTTTATTGTATGTCACTTGATTGTGTTCGCAGATACTATGTAGGTGTTTTGTTTTGTTTTGTTTTTGTTTTTGTTTTTTACAAATGGAAGGTTTGTGGCAACTCTGAGCTGAGCAAGTATTCCAATGCCATTTTTCCAACAGTCCCATTGTGGTAATTCTCACAATATTTAAATCTTCTTCATCGTGATGATGTTTGCTATGGTGCTCTCTGATCAGTGACTATGACCCTCTGAAACCTCAAGGTATGGTTAGGATTTTTGCAGTCAAGGATAAGGAATGTACATTGATTTTGTAGACATAATGCTAGCGTGTGCTTACTAGACTACAGTTTAGGGGAAACACAACTTTGCACAGGAAACCAAATAAAGAATTTGACTTGCTTTATTGTGATATTCACTTGCCTGCCGCTGTCTGCCGCGAACCCTGCAGTGTGTCTCAGACGTGCCTGTGCGCAGTTTGCCGTCTAGATGAGAAAGTTATGGAACCCCCGTTGAAGTAAGACTCCCACTTTCATAATAAATTTACTTATTGATTCATGTATTTACCAAATACATTAAATGGAGCAGATTTTGAAATTGAACAGTAGATATAGGCTATAGGGCTACATATTTTTATTTAAAGATTTTATTTATTTTTTTGACACACAGAGAAGTCACAAGCAGGCAGAGAGAGAGGGGGAAGCAGGCTCCCCACTGAGCAGAGAGCCCGATGTGGGACTCAGTCCCACGACCCTGAGATCATGACCTGAGCTGAAGGCAGAGGCTTAACCCACGGAGCCACCCAGGTGCCCAGGGCTACATTTTTTTTTTTAAAGAAAACAGTAAAATACTTAAACATTTCCAGTTGTATTTACTTTAAAATCTACATGTGCATTAGCCATCAACAGATTGAAAGGAAAAAAAAATGGCTACAGAGAAGAGGGGCCACCACACCTTTGGTGGATACCAAATCAGCATAGAAGAAAACAGCATAGCTAATTGTTTGATTTGAAAGCAATTATTATTCAGCATTGAGAGGAGTTTTCAGCCCAATGATCTATTATTACTCTGACGCAGACAGCTAAAACCAACTTTCTGTTACACAAGTTCTTCCCCAAATCCGAGAGAATTTATTTAATCCATGCTGGTGGAGTCGCAGAGGCGACGGGCAACACCTGTGGGACCCGGGGCCGTCTGTCATCTCCGAACGGGTTCTCTGGGGCAGGTGGTGGTCTCTTTGGGGCCACCGGTAGAAGTCAGTCCTGCCAGGGACCAACCCCCGTAAACCTTTCTATATCATTTAATCAAAATCTGTTTTTATTCTCTCTTCTCGATTATGAAGTAGACAAGCCATAGTGATTGAAAGACAACATGCATTTTAGCCAAATGATACAGTATAAAATCACAGAAACGGAGTGCTGAGAGAGCACGAAGATTGGTAGTTAGCTAAGTCCTTTATCGCACCGAAGAAGGAGCTGAGCCACAGAACCCCCAAGAGGCTTCCACAAGCCCAGAACACAGGCAGCTGTGCCCACGACAGCTCTAGACCCAATTTTCTGACTCCTGGCCCAGAGCCTCTTTTGTCTGCCTTTGAATAGAACATCATCTTAATACAATTTGCATATTCTAAAAAACCGACTTATTACAAATCTGATTTAAATATGTATGGGACTTAGAATAAGCACTCTTGTCACTACTGAACATGGGGAACCATCTTTTTTAAAAATGTAGAATAACCTAATAAAAGGCAGATTATTAAAATATAGAATGGATTTTGAAGGTTTTGTTCAAATCTCATCTCTTCGGCTTCAGCTTTCTCCCTTTCTGACTTTAGATAAGTTACTGACATTCTATGAACCTCAGTTTCCTTACTTATCAAATGGGGTCGTAACAAAGTCTTACTGAGTTCCTGGGGCGGCTACAGGTCCTTAGCGCTGAGCAGGCTCTAGGTCCTTACCGTGCGGCAGAACCAAGTTTCCGTGCATGCTGGTGCTGCTGGAGGTCTTGCAAAACCTTCATTTAAGGTCTGGGGGCTCACGGAGTGCTATTTTATGACGGCTTCAACTTCAAATTTTGTGCATCCTGGCAAACAGTCCCACAAACTCTATTTATTAAACCACTGATGGGAAGACATTTTCCGGGGAAATCGACACTGTATGTTTTCTAGAAACACAAGTCAACCAAACCCTCTCTTGCTTTATGCCAATTTAATTGCCACAGCTAGCTCGACGACTCCATTTTAAACCTAATTGCTTCAAGGTGGCAAGAAACGTATAGAACTTTATTTGTTTAGGCTATTTGAGAGAGGAAATATAGCCTGTCACCAAGCACATTCTATTGATGTGGTAAGTGATTGCACATTGGGAAAACAGAAACACTTAAAATTGTGTATCATTAAGCATAGCCCTGGCACGGTGAAGTAGGAGGCAAATGTGACACAGAACTTGAAAACCAGGAGAAACCCACAGTTCCAGTGCAGTGAGGCGTCCGTAGGATGTGGCCCATGGGTCAAAGAGCTTCCGAAAAGACACCTGAAACTCTCTCTCTCCAATCCTTCCTTAATCCTCTCTTTCCCTTTCTAGTTGCAAGCATGTATTTTTCATATAGAAAGAAAGATACAAAGTTACAAAATACTCTTTCATCCCCCCACTCAAATAAGCACCATATGCCCCCAGCACTAATGCATAAACTGTGTAGCATTTTAAGATGCTAATACCTATAAATAGGATATCTGTTTCCTCTTTGAAAACAACACAAGTTGGACTTCATTATGATGCAGAGTTTAGGTAGGCGATCATAGGCGTAACGCGGAAGCTATTAAAGACGAATGTTAGAGTCTGACGTGTAACGGAGGCGCTGGTTTAAGATACTGCTCTGGGATCACTCTAGAATAAGTTTTGCTTTCATACTTCCACATTTTGAATGGTAAAACAGTTGCGGACTGAAAAGAGCTTCAGTGGAAATTTAGTTTTCTCAGAATGTCTTTTTCTTTTTTTTTAAATTTGTGTGCTTGTGTTTCAATTTTTGTTGCTGAGTGTGTGTGTGTGTGTGTGTGTGTGTGTATGTGCGTGGAAGGTGAGAGACCGGATGCTTGTTTCCTGAGAACCACTGAGTTTGACCCCTACTTGGCTGTGCTAAGGCAAACTGAGAAAAGTCCAAATGTGTCCAACCACTTGACTTTCCAGGTCAGCTATCGAACCAGATACTACGGGATTCCATCAAAGAGCATAGTAGAGATGCCTGGGTTAGGGAAGAAATGCGTGTGGCATTCCTGAAAGCCACGATGGGGCTTGAACTATAGAAGGAAGCTATCATCACCATTGACAGATGCTTGTTGTGTAAGTAACCAGACTCCCTATAAAGAAACTGACTGCCGATTTAAATAAAAATGGAAGCAACCCAAGCAAGACCTAGGACAGCAGTTTTCTCTGGTCTTTCCTGCCTGTTTCTACACAGATAAGAATCCTCGTCTCTAATGAAACCGACAGCTCCACTGGCGCATAACTCCATGACAGGACATGCGAGCACAAATAGTTGAAATTGCTCAGAGGGAGAAAGTCAAAAGTGCATTGTGCAATCTGACTCTTTGGAATGTCAGTGTGATGCGTGAATCACCTGAGAGGCTTTGCCTCAGTCCATTTAAAGACATTATTCAAAGGAAATCTGTCTACACATCTCTGCCCAAAAAGGAGATTTTTCTCTTTCAAAATTAAATGAAATCCTCAGCTAATTTCTCAGCAGCAGGTGTCCTGACTACTGAATATGAGCTCATCTACCATGTGTTTAGCCTTCGTGGGATCTGAAATTTAGACTGTAGGAAACTCAGATTTGTAAAGAGCATGGTCAAAGAGCAGGAATCCTAGACCCTAGACTGTGCCAAATCACTTCCCAGACAGGTGACCTTGAGCAAGTGCCTTAATCTCACTGAGCTTTCATTTCCTTCTTTGTTAAGGATTGCCCAAGCCTCTCATCACGCTGGAGTTGTGTGACAGTCACAAGACAATAGTGACTGTAAGGTTTGATGAAGTCTGCCTCATAGGAACACTATAATGATTACCATAAGATTTTAGTATCATATAAGCAGAAGCTTCTGACATTTACTGAGTAAAGTTTTAGTTGAAGATATTGGAGTAACTGAAAGTGTCTGAGAAAACTCACAGGGTCAGTCAGAAAGAGGCAAGGGGAATAAAAGCCAAGAGGAAGACTAATACTGAGCCTGTCCACGAGCAGGGGGAGAGCAAGTAGGGTTACTGAAAGTGGTGCTAACAGACACATCTCATTTATAGAAGAAACAGACCCAGAGAGGTGGTCACAGGCATCACACCACCCGAGTGCGAGTAGGAAGATCATCATTGCATTGAAATCTTTAGGTTTGATCATCGGGAAGGCACAGCCTTGTTTCTATGAAGGGAGTTTTCTCCTGGTCAAGGACCACCTATGTAGTGATTTTAACTGGACACTTGACATCAACCATGTTGGTCAGTGTCTGGATTCCTGCCTTTCTGGATTCCTGGATTCCTGCCCGGGGCTTTCCTCTGGAAGGTTGTGAATTTACGTGAGCATCAGCTTGACCCTTATAATTCTTTGGTGGGATGTTTTTATGCTTCATCAGAATGGATTTACGGAAAGGCTAGTTTAGCCTTACTCCTGTGGTATGGCCTTTCTAGAGGCTCTACTGAATGCCCTGGTTATTCAACAAGGTCTCTCCACACAAGCTAAATGGAGGGCAAATATCTCCCAGCTCTATGGGAAGCTCAGTAGTTTTTTTTTGTTGTTGTTTGTTTGTTTGTTTATCTTGTAATCCCCTGATAGTTATCTTCCCTTACTAGTTGTTCTTGATCCTACTATTAGTTCAGAAGAATGTTCTAACAGAGACCCAAGGCAAACTCACAGTAGACTCTGGACTTCTTTCTCTGTGTGGCCCCTTGCTCTCCAGTACTCTGCCCCACAAATTCCAGTTATGCATTCCCTGTGAATTTACCTTTGAACCAGAAATCTCAGCCTCCCTGAATTCTGATCTGTATCACCTCCTCTCAGGGAGGTCACGTGCTCTGCTTGGGCTCCCCCTTCCTGGGCCATAATGCAGAAGAACCATCCAGGCAGAAAGCCAAGACCAAGCGATCGCCTCATTCATGGCTTTCCTGTCATGGATTACGTTCCCATACTTTCTTGGCCTGATAGCCACAAAACACACATTTTGTACCATTTTCTAGCTGTTTATAGCTTGAGGGCTAGTGTAGTACCAGCTACTACATTTTGGGCTGAGTCAGAAGGCCCATGAGGGCTCCTAGAAAAAGGACGTTCAGTCACAGCAGAGGAAGCAGAGCTGAGTTTTCAGAGGATTGAGGCATAAATGAAAGAAAGAAATGAGTCAGGACCTGTCAGAGACCAGCGAAGAAGAAGAGAACGGAATCACGACCTGAGAAGACATTAATCTTCCTTACTACTGTTCAGTTACCTATAATTGAATTCGGACAGTATTTCTAAGAGTTAATATTTGTAAGTCCTTAAAAGAGTGCCGGACTCATCTGCTAATATAAGTTTCTGAGTACAGAGCCCTAGAAGCACCACTTATCACAATTGTAAAAAAAAATACTGTGTATTTTCTCTGTAATGAACTTCTTTCCCCTCAGATCATAAGCCCTATGTGGGTAGTAACTGTGTTTACTTTTTTAACTCAGTCTCTCTACCCATTAACAAAATACCCACAACATGGGCCCATAACTGTGCCTGGATAAATGAGGCATTAGTAAACCTTGTAGGATTGAACCCCTTCCCTGTGGGATCAGAGTCTTTCTCTTGGTAGTGTCAGAATTGAGCATATGTCAGAAAGACACCCGGTCAATGTCTGCTGCCAAGTTGGAGAACTGACCTGTATGGGGAAAAGCTTATTCACATCTTGTCACAGATGTGTTCACGATGAGCAGGGGAGAAGAGAGGAAAAAAAAAAGTAGTGTTTTCCACACAATGACCTTCAAAAACAGTACCTGTAGAAGCATCGAAGTAATATGTAGGAGAGACAACCATAGAAGATAGTCTTCCCTTAAAATGCTTATTTTGTAAATTTGACAAAAAGCCTATGTAAATAGCTAATATAATCTTAAACTAAACTAACATTAGATTTTTTTAAAAAGCAAAAGCAAAATAAAAATAATGAATCTAACTGTTTAACATGTTAGTGGCATATCCACATGGAGAAGAAAACTTCCATGTAACTTTAAGAAATATAAATGACCTATACTTTCCTAGTGACTTGACGCTAAAAAAAACCTGAAAAACAATATTATGCTCTTTTCAATAATCATATTGTTAGTGATAGTATTGAGATAGCGATCCTGAGACAATACGACTACCCTCTGCGTGTAGTGAGTAATTGGTATGAGATAAATCAAATGAGCAATTATGGTGTTGTCATTGAAAACAGGAATTATCAACATGGGAAAGATACAGATGTGAGGTGGTAGAGATGAATAATAATCTGTAGTCCTGAATTTAATTTGCAATTATCAGTCACCATGAACTCACTGTATCATTGTATCTTATTGATACTGAACTCATTGTATCTTATCTTCTCAGGGATTTATTTGTGTGTGTCTTTGTGTGTTTAGGTCTGTCCTCTGAAAATACCTGGAAACAGTGACTAACCCAGTAGAAATTAGCACCCCTAGCACCAAGACTGTGGTCTTTAAATACTGTTTCCCACTAAAGCAGACCAGGACTCCTTGCTGATATGACGCTTCCAGTTTGAGGAAGAACATTTTCAAGATAAGTCTGTAATATTTAGTCATTCCAGAAAGCAAGAAGCTAGCAAATACCACTAGCGTCATGGTCAAAGAATCTAGGAACCACTTTCAAGAGACTTTCACAAGCCAATGGATAACTTTTCAATTAATAAATTGAAGTACATCAAAGATGTTAATTCATGCGTTTATAATAATACTCAAACCACATAAGACATACATGGAATGTACTAGGAAAACAACTCGTTATTTGGAAAATTAGTAAATAAAAAGACATAAGCAAATATAATATTTCCTGTAAGTTTTCTGGTGGAATTCTACCTCAGGATAACTGAATCATATGTGAGGGAAAATATCCTGTGAGACACATTTTAGACAGTAAATTTAAAAGATATGATCACATTAATATATCGCCATTTTACAACCCCTAAGTTATTTTTAATCTACTCCAGGCAGATTATTAATGGAAGTTACCTTTATAAAAAGGATGGCCAGACATCAAAATCCTTCTACTGGCTGTAAGGAATTTTTGCATAAAAAGGAAAATAAAATTATAACTCAAATCTCTAGGTCTAACTTCCAATTTGCAGAAAACACAGGATGCAAAGGAATTACACAAATAGCAAAACATGGAAAAAAATCAACAAATTTCCTTCAACAAAGAAACTACAATGGATATCTGGTGGGCTCAGTGGGTAGAGTGTGGAATCTTGATCTCAGGGTTATGACTTTGAGCCCCACATTGGGTACAGAGATTACTTTAAAATATAAGATCTTAAAAAAAAAAAAAAGAAGAAGAAGAAAAGAAAAAAGCTGCAAGGAAAGCACCGGAAGCCACACATTTATTAAGAGTGATTTAAGAAACAAGTCAATGAATTACAGTATATGGACCTTTATGAAATTCCTGAATTAAGCAAAGCATAGGAAAGGAAAAGATTAGAAAAATGTAACACTGGATGGATATTTAGTAACAGAAAAAATTATTGATAATTTTTTTGAGTGTGATAACAGTGTTGAGGCTACCTTTCTAAAGAATCCTTACCTTTCAGAGATGCATTGAAATATTTATGGAAGAAATGAAATTGTGGCAGACCACACTCTGTGCCTCAGAGCCAAAATGTACCAGCAAGACAGAGCCTCGGACAAAGAGGAACACTTGGTTTTATCGCCTTCCCGGGCAGGCTGTGGTCTTCAGAAACCAGAAGCCCACGCCGAGGAAGGGGCTGTGGGGTTTTACAGGGAAATATAGGATCTCACTGGTTTTGGCAGGAATTGTGTCCGTGCTGCCAGCCTGGTTCATCACCTTTCCAGGGCGGAACCGAGTTCCTGAGAGAAAAGGCCAAGAAGGTAGGAAGAGGGTTTGTAGAAGGGAGGAAGGGGTTACTTTAAAACGCAGCTTCATGGAGGCATTTGTGCTGCCATTTTGATTCTCGTTCAACTGCCTGCTTTTAAAGGGTTCCCGTGTGAGGGATGGGGTTTGCTGCAGTGCCCCCAGGGAGGGCCGCGCAGGCCGCGCAGATGGAGCAAGACTGTCTTCGGGGGCACGCGTGAAGCTGGGCGCTCAGAACATGAACTGACGTCATCCTCTTTCTCTAATTCTTATGGGTTGGACATTTCCACATACCCAACGTCATGTCTTTGGAAGTGCCGTGCTGTGGGTATTCGTTTAAATAAAAGAAGTTTTGAAATCTGTAGAAATATAATAGATCTCGTGATAATAAAAAAAGAGTCGAAAGTTAATATTCTTTAAATCCCAGATTCTGATACACAAACTTTTCCAGTATTTGTACAGCGTTTTAAAAAGATGAAAGTTGTAAATCTTGGTCACCCAAAATTACTCTGAGGTAATGTCAATTTTAAGGCATTTTTACTTAGCGCTCTGGTGAGATGTCCCGAGCGGCATAAGCAAGAAATCCCATGTGGCAGAGTGGATAATCCACTGAACGTGCCACAGGATCCTTGCCACTGCCACAATCAGCAAGGGCAGGCCACTGGTCCTTGGGGTGCGGCCTGGGAGGTGGGAAGCTCCGGCCTGACAGCCTTGAGCTGGGAGCAGGTGCAGGGCTGAGGCTCCGGGAGGTGAGTGCAGACAGCTGCCCCGGCCACATCCCCGTGGGACAAGGTACACGGACACAGCGGATGGGCAGCGTACTCCTTACAACATTTCCCAGGACAGGGCCATACTCTCATTTCCTAGCTTCAATGCTGCCATATTCTCACCGAATCCAGACCCCTGTGATGCAGCGGGGCCGCGGGGGACCCCTCCCCCCTGAGCACCCGCAGCACCCCGGCGCACGACTGAAGTCCCGTCCGGGACCCCTGTCGCTCCTTCCACTTGTCCTGTCCTGTCACCCCTGGGCTTGGCTTTGCTAGTGCGCAAGAGTGGGTCGTCCTTGAACTTCCCGAACTTGTCAGAATTCTCCATCTCTGCGTCTCTTCGCTGAAAATGTCACCGATCTTCTTTTCTCCCTCTCTCCCTACTTTCCTGTTTTTCTCTTAAATCTCAAAAAAATTGGAAAACTTAAACCTGGAGGATAAACAAATGAACGGTTTCCCGCTGATGAATCACCTTTCCGGCCCCTCGGGAATACAGGTTAGTTGCGCGAGAGGAGGTCTGCGCGTCGGGGCGCGCGGCCGTCGTTCAGGTACCGGGGAGCCCCGGTGATGAGGCCGGGGTGATGACGCGGGGGTCCCGCTGCATAAAGTCAGGGCCGCGCGCGAGCGGTCACAGGCCGATCTCCTGAACGCAATTCGCGAGAAGCGACAGGCCTCCATCACTCATGTTAGCGCCTCTTCGGGCAACGATGTTGTTTGAAATAATCAACTAATTCATCAAAGGCAACATGGGACTTGGGGTGGGGTGGGGTGGGGTGAGGGGAGGAAGGTGCTTTTTCAGGGCTCGTGAAATCAATGACATTCCTGTTTACCATTTGTCAGCTTTAAATAGTCCATACGTGTTTGCAGTGACTTCCAAATTTTGAGGGGCGATTTCACTTATAAGGATATGCAATTTTTAAGATTTATGGAGAGGGTGTTTCTTCCGCAAACACTCAGCTTTGATAATTATCAGGAGAATGATTCATTCTGTCTCGGAAGTTAAGTGCATGATAAATGGAATGCCTCTTAGGGCTTGCAATTTCTGAAATGTAAAGAATGCCCATTTCTTTGGTAATCACCTCAAACCCATTAATAATAAGTGTAAGCATTTTTGGGGCAGCAAGTTGGTAATAACTGTGCATCTAGAATAGTATGAGATCTGTATTAATCTCTTTTTCTTCATTCTCAAAGCAGACATCACAAAACCCAGAATCACGTTCGTGTTTCCTGCAACCCTCCCTGGACACTCCCGGCAGGGAACAGCTCCTGGGGTCAGCAAGCTGTCCCTCTCTGCCATCCTGAAACCCAGCGGGAACCTGGGATCCAAAGAATGTGTTTGCATTATCCGAGAACTCTGGCTTTACCACGAGGTCTACGAGGTCTACGCTGGGATTCCATTCTAGTGACTTGACTGAAGGCATCTCTTGTGACTCATTACTCAGTTCCCACAATCTGTTTGAGAACTTGTTTATGTTACCAAGAGCGTGGGGTGCCCACTTAGGAGTCTCTGACAATCGACCATCAAAACTAAGATAAACACGACCGGCGTGATCACACTGTCCCCGGTCACTTGAGCTGCAGGGAATCAAGAGATCAGCAAGACCTTTCTGATTTTCCGAATGAGCCCATGGGAAAGGTCACCCCCAAGTCACTTTGGGACATGTGCCTGCCTGTGATCCCATTCACGGCTCATGGAACCGGCCCGTCCTGCCCCGGTGCTTCATGAAGCCTGGTGCCGTTGAAAGATCACGGCTTGGGTGGACATCCTTTCCGGTGACAACATCTCGTTCCAGAAATCACAGACCAGTGTTCAGCCCTTCGGAGTGTTTCCTCCTCCAGCAGAGCACAACCGTGACCACTGGGAGAGGGCGGTCAAAGCAAGCAGGCCACGCACCCGTCCTGGGCCCCCAGACACCTGTTCGCGGGGACCCCTTGGCTCCTGTGAGTGACTCTTCTTTCGTGGAGACTTATTTGAAAACGGGGTCTGAAAGCCTCCCCGTAAGACATCTCCACCAAACGAACCACGCGTTGGTCCCCTTCCCAACTGTGTGACGGCCACCAGCCCGTGTTTCTGGGATAGTCATTCATTTTGACGCACGCACGGAGGCTTGGCTGTGTTGACTCATTTTCTAGCAAGAGGATGAAACCGTGTGGTCTAGGGAACGGGATAGGAGTAGAGGGGTTTGGGAAGTGGGAATTTTATTCTTGCTCCGATGCTAATTCTCCGGTGACCTCAGCCCAGCCCTCTGAGTTGTTACTATCTGCAGAGGGAAGATAATGGACAGGCCCTCCCCTCCCCCAGGAGAGTCCTGGGGATTAATTAGGCGGCTCATTTGAGATTCAAAGTGCTGGGAGCCCACAGGAGAAGTGACTGGAGAACAAAGGGGCTCACACTCATGCTAGCAGCCAGGGACCACACCAAAGCCACCCCCAGGAATCCATTTGGTGGCACACTCATATTTGTTAATTAGCTGGGGTGAGGAAGTCATTATGGCCAGGAGGGGTTAATGGAAAGCTTGAACTTGATCTAGCCGCCCCATTGAGGTGTAAATCGAGGGCTCCTTTGTTCTGAAAGAGGGCCAGGCCCTCCAGCCTCCAGCTAACCAGCACCTTCCAGGAACCCCAAGGAAGTCCTTGGGAGCTTGAACAGTTTTTCAATGAAAGGTGAAACCCAGTTCTCGCTGGGTCTGTCGGAAGGAGAAACTCTTCTCCAAACAAATAAAAAGGAAGAGCAGGAGCTAAGGAGTACTCCTCCCTGCACCCTGTCACCGACACGTTCCCTCCGGCACTCACTGCGGCACAGTGTGAGCCTCGCTCACACGCACACATGCAAGCTTGCACGACCGTGTGCACACGCACATGCCCCTGCTCACACGCATGCACACGCACGCTCACGCACTCACACGTACATGCCCGAGCTCACATGCATACACGGGCTCACAAGGGCACAGTCACACGCACACATGCTCACTTACACTCACGAACGGTGACACACACTTGCACACTCACAAGCACACTCATACTTGTACTCACACATGCCAACTCACACACACGCACACTTCTACACTTACATGTACACGTGCTCCCACGCCCACGGTCACGACTCACACGCACATGCCCACGCTCACACTCATACCTGTTTACACTCATGCTCCCACAAACTCACACAGATACCCTCATGTGCACAGACACGCTCACACGTTCACACACAGGCACTCATTCACACACGCTCAAATAAGGACTCTAGCCAGAAACCAGAAGAACACAACGGGAGGAGCCCCAAGAAGTCCTCAGCCAGCCCGGGGCGGGGGGACCACTGTGGAGGGTGAAGGACGCCCTCCCCGGGAAGAAGGAAGCATCTGGAACTTGTGGAGCGCGGTCAGCTTTGCAAGTGAAGCCTGGAGGAATCCAAACCAGTTGGGAAAGTTACGGACTTTGATGTTTGCCTTTTTGTTGAAGGCAGGTATCTTTGCAGGGCCAGTTTCGGGAGGATTCCTGGGGGAGGGAGGGGTACTGATAAGGACCCAGAGCATTCCTGGGCTGGCTCCCACCCACCCCCAGGGGAGCCCAGAGCCCAGGGTGGGTCAGATGCACTCACAAGTCAGACTCCTCCAACGAGCTCCTACCGAGGAGCCTGTCTGAGTGGCGCTCAGTACAGACAGCCAGTGTGAAAACCATGTGCGCGGACCCTTCAGAGCCCTGCACCGGCTTGCCCCCTCCCAGGAGCCAGGAAGAGACGTCGGAGAGCGGCAAGGACACCTGACTCTGAAGCAGGACGGACATACGTGCGGAGAAGCCCGTTCCAGGAGAAGCAAAAGCATGTCCTTCTCCATGGTTCTTCTGGCTTCTCCGGGCCCGGAAGGCGGCACCAGCATCCTCACAAGGAAGACACACCCTGACTAATCATGCAGACAGCTCTGGTCCCGAGGCCGCTTTCACCCAGAGGACGTTTTCTGTCTGCACCAGAGAGCTCAGCTCTCCAGAGAGGAAAGACTGTTTTCAGAATTACTGCCGGGGCAGAGGAACACAGAGCTGGGCGGGCTGCGCACTCTCTCTGGTCTTGGGATTTCTGAGTCCGGAACAGCCAGACCGGTCAGGTGTTGGGGTGTAGAGGGGGTGCACCTGCCTGTTTAGAGTAAATGAGGTATTGCTGGACCAGCCTCCGTGTCTCAGGACGGGAGGGGTGGGGCAGAGCTCCTTAGGGGAGGCTGACTTTCCCAGAGAGGATCACGGGGAAGCCACATTTCAGGGATCTCAGCAAGACCAGAGAATGCGAATTTAAAGACTTAGAGAAAACAGATCTCTAGAGGAAGGGGTACCCAGTGGGACAGCATGACTTTGCAAACGTAAACAGGGAAGTTGTCTAACTTGAGAAAGTGGTTAGGCCCTCCCAGGGTCTGAGGGTCGCATCCCTGCCCCGCCCGTCCTGGCTCGCTTACCATCTATCTCTTCTGTTTTGTCCTTGGCCCTTGGATCAGCAGCCATGGGAAAGGGGAGCAGAATCCTCCTACATCCAAGCCCAAATACAGCCCCAAGCGGTACTGAAGGACGTTGAGAAAAGGGCAGAAGCAGGCAGGCCCGTCGGACCTCCCCGCACCCAGCCCAAAGCAGGTGCAGACCCTCCCCCTTCCCGAGGAACCACACATCCTTACTGTCCTTAACTCAGAAGACACGGGGGCCCCAGAGAATGGGAACCAGCTAAGTCTAGTCGTGCCCCCCTCACACTGGACCTGTCCTGTTTGTCCACCACTGCCCCACACCTCGCCCAGCCACGGTCAGCGCTCACCGCCTCCCTTCTGCCGCTTACATAATATAGAACTCATCACTTATTACTTACATAATATAGAACTGTATCACTCATATTCAGTGAATGTGTGTGCTTTTCCCTGTGAGCCTGTCCCTGTCAGCCAGGGCCCCCGAGAGGAGGGAAGACGACATTTCCCTGTCCTGCCCCTGCCGCGGGTGCGAGCGGCTCCCTCTCCAACCTCCCCGGCTCCTTATGTCCCTCCACATAGGAAGCTCAGGGCTCCGCAGGCCCTGGCCTTCCGGCTGCTGCCTGCCCTCAAGAGACAGTCCTGGGGGGCTCACCGTGTCTGAGTCCGCGTCAGTGGGACCCAGGAGCAGACTCAGAATCGTGGCTGCCCGACGCTGGCCGGCGTGCTGCAGGACCCTCCCCCTGCCCCACTTCCTTCGCCCGCTCTTCCTGCGCTGCTCTGTAAGTCAAGGAAGGACTGAGAGCCACTTTTCTGGAGGAACATTAAAAACAACACCGTAGCCCTCTCATAAAGTTTTCTCACCTCCAGAAGTTCAGGCAGGTGACTTGGAGGCCCGATGGCCAGGCCCAGTGTCCAGGACTCACTACGGACCCCAGGAAGCTCTGAGTCCTGTGCGGGTGAGCGAGCTCACCTGTAAGCGTGCGGGGTATGAGCACCTCCTTCTTACGGCTGCTGTGCCTACAGACCCGAACTACCGCCCTTCACCCCCACCCAGGAACAGGGGAGTGCAAGGGCAGAACGTCAGACAAGCAGTCACGGACGATGTCCCAGGACTTTGATCTCTGACATCTTAGGATTATTTTTACCTCCGGCAGGAAGAATAGCTTCAGATTTTCATTCTGCAAACATGGGCGACTGTAGTACTGAATCTCAGTCCCTTTTCCTCTTATGTGAGTATTCTGACATGGAGCTGTCAGCCTGGCGAGGTGGGACAGAGGCAGGAGGTCAGGTAGAGAAGGCACAGTGACCCAGCAGATGGTTGTGTCCCCCAGATTTGGTAATATAGGGACAGCCTGTCCTCAGCCACATCAGACAGAATGAGGTCATGATCTCTCAAAGGAATTTACGAAGGGTCTGAGCGTCGTTCTGTTGTGATGACCAGAGTGGAGGTGATGGGCATTGAGGGGTGACAAGGGACTGGTGGCTTCGCCAGGTGGGGATGCAGCTGAGAGCCAGGGCCCGCCACTGGAGGAGAGAGCAGGGCTTAGATAACCCATGGGGGGAACGGGCTGGGCCCTCCTGTCAGTGCTGCTGGATAAAACGCGGGCAGCCGGGTAAGCGTGAGTGTCGGATGCACAGCCAGCAGGAGTTTAGTTAAGTACGTCCAAGGGTTACATGTTGTGTACCTACCCCATCCAATCAGTTCCGTTTCTCCAGAGAATCATTAACCCTGAGAGACTGTGAGACTGTGGGGCTCTCATGTCCAATGTCTGCTGTTGTCTAGGGGGCTGGAGACCCACCGAATTGATGATGTTGCTGTTTGAGTCCAAATGCTGTCTGCCGGCAGAATTCCCGCCTCCTGGTTTTTTAATCTCAGAACCTTCAACTGATTAGATGAGGCCCACCCACATGGAGGAAGATAAACTGTTTTATTCAACATCTACTGATTTAAATGCTAATCTCATCTTAAAAATACATTCACAGAGACATCTAGAATAATGCCGGACCAGAGGTCTGGGCACTGTAGCACAGCTAACTTGACACATGGAATTAATTATCACATTAGGAAAGACATCTCCCCGAGCCCCGTGTTTGAAAATCTAATGACTTCACAGCGATTTGCAGCACATTCATGGGAATCTAATCCCAGACATGTTGAGTCATAAAGAAAAACAGCAAACATACGGTGCAGCTATCAGAAGTGCTCTGGGCATGTGCCTCGTGGATGAGGAAATCTGTTTTTTTAAAGAATTGGTCACCTAGAGATGTTTTGTTTTGCTTTGATTTCTTCCTTCTTCTTCTTCTTTGTTTAAAAGGGCAGAGCTTTCTGGAGCCAGCTGAAATCTGAAGTCTCTGGATCGCTACAGACAAAACAAGTCACTATAGCCAGCTCGTTTGGCCGCGGAGGCAGTTGGGGCCTCCTATTTGAAGCTAAGTTGAGCTCAGCCATGTCCCTGTGCGAAGGTGACAGCTCCGTCCAGGCGGACCTCTGGGGACTGTTCACGACAAGAGATGTTCCGCTGAAGGTACCGAAGTATTAGATGTTGACGATCTGGAGCCCCGGGAAACTCTCTGTGTGCAGAGGGGAAGCCCCTGCACATGTAACAGAGAGACTGGGCTTGCGGGGGCAGAGCAGGCCATGAAGTCCCCGCACTCACTTCCGCTCCTCTCCTGTGCCCACGTAGCTCGCAGCCCCTGCGAGCTGTCCTCAGAATCGGCCTATCGCACAGTAAATCCATTCAGGAGAAGACAGTGAAAACCCCAAAGCAAGGCTGTTTCCTCTAAAAAATCCTCAGCGAGAAAGGGGAAGTTGGACAGTTAGCACAGAGAGCATCTGCTCTGCCCCAGGCTTTGTTTTTTTCCGCCTTCTTTGGAGACTGAGAAAAACTTTGTCCTTAGCTTCCAGAGGGAGACAATGGGGCCTTATTTCCCAGAGCCGCGGGTGGGAAACGGGAGAGTTTGAATCCAGCCAGCGCTGGCTCTAAGTAACCTTCCCAGTGGACGACGCGTGCTCCATCCCAAATAACCCACGTGAGGAAATTTCCCGGACCATCTCCTTTCTTGTCTTATGCGACCAGAAAGGCTTCTGTCTAAAAGGCTTTAGACAAATGACCCTCCCCCTGGGTTCTCACCGTCTTCCCAGGCTCACCCGCAAATAACAGTGAACCTGGCAGGAAGCGTTTTATTCTGACTTCCCCACTGTTCACCGTGGGCCGGACACTGCTGGAGAAACCGGCACATACCGACTTCTTTAATCCTCACGAGAACCCCACGATGTAGGCCCCCACATGGCATCTGGCCCCAGAGCTCACTCTATTTCCCATGGGAGAGCATTGTTTGGGGACATTTCAAAACGACAACTGACATACGAAACAAAATGTCCTAGGATGCTTTAAAAAGAGTGTCCTCACAGAACTCCTCGCATTTTCCTCCCATGACTGCCTGTGAGCGGAAGCTTCCCTGGGGGAGGGAGGAGCGAGAGCAGCCTGGGAGAGGTGGGGGGGTCAGAAACCTGGTCCCCCGCTTAGCGTCAAAGTCTTCCCAGACTCACACAGGCCAAACAGCGATCCATCACCTCCCTCCGGAACCCGGCTCGTCAGTGATGACCATTCGCCTTCTGCTCTCAGAACCTAACCATCGGCTTTGGTCACCTCTTTCCTTCTCCGCTTGCCTCCACACCGGGCTCTCGGCGTGTCCTCTGGAAGGCACGTGTACAACGGGAAATGGCGGTGCCCCTGCAGGACCGCACAGTGATGGGAAGAGCACCATGGTCCAGAGGTCATGGTTTTGTCATCTCATGGAGGGTGCAACCAGGACACGGACTGTGACAGGTCAGGGTAAGAGATGACAGGGACACGAGAGAGGGAGGGCGTATGAGACCCTCACTGCATGTGCTGAGGCATCTCGGAGCAGGACACGCTCACCTCTGTGCTGCCGAGACAGAGAAGCCGGCAGACGGGTTGCTGAACCCGAGCCCCTCCGACAGCACAGAAAGGCGGGGGCAGGGCTGGGGCTGGGAGGGAGCGGGACAGGGGACAGCAGTGAAGGGTCCCTTCCGGCAGATGTGTAGGGGGTGGTGATGAGATCAGAAGAAGGAAGTCTTAAAGCTAAAACTTCTTAAAAGCTCATCCTTCCTCTCTGGCTGCAGTGGGATCCCCCGGCCGAGGCTCTTGTCACCTGCTGCCCGCTGGACCGCCCTGGCCGCCCCGCCAACCTCCCCTCTGCAGAGGGCTGCGGGCAGCCTCGCGCATCTCTTCCCGTGGGGGCACTCACCATTTACCCACGGCTGTATGCCTTGCTCCCGCTCCCTCCTTCCCTGTTTCCAGAAGAGCCTTTCCACTGAAGTTAAAGCCACCTCCTTCCCCGGGCTTTGGCGCCCATCTTGTCCCACCGACTTAGAACCCATCCCCCACTATTTCCCGGTGACCATCGTGCCCCGAACATGTGCTCTTCATGGACCTGCTTTCCAGGCAGACCCCCGGACCGCTGCAAAGCAGAGCTCACTCAGGAGATGGCATCACCGGTGGTGGTGGAGCTGGGCTGGGAGGAGAGAAAACCCAGCGAAGCGAGTTACAGTTTATTTGGAATTGGTTTGATGTCACGGGAAGCCCAAGGTTGACTTGGTGGCTATGAGACGCCGAGATGGCCCCGGCGGTTCTATCTTGCTGTAATGCCCTTCTTAGCAGGTCACTTTATCTTCGAACGGTCGCACAATGGTTGTTCATCTGTCAGACAGTCTTCTGACAGCGCAAAAGGGACAAAGGCCAAGTGTGATCTTTCAAATCTCCAAAAGAGTCTGGAGGCCAGGGAGCCCCTTCAACCAGGCCTCATGGCATGGTGGCCACTGCAGTCGGGCGACATGACGCCCACCCGGATGAAAGTGGGTTCTCTTGGGAAGGAACCAGAAGATGACCCTAGTCAGCGTATTTCTGCTCTTACCACGATCTCTGCTCTCCCAGCACTTCAGGTGCCATCTAACGGGGCTTCTCAGAAGCCTTCTCTCTTCTTGAATGACCTTCTGGTGGCTTCTGGGACAGCACACGCTGCTGTGATTTCTTCCACTTCTGTTCCTCCTCCGTCTCTTCCGCAGGCTTGTCCTCCACTGCCTGACCCTGTGGTCGCCTTCCCGGTGTTCCGGCACCGGGGGAGGGCGCGGGCTCCCCTCTGCTCCTGCAAGGCCGACCCCAGGCTTCGAGCAACAGCACGACAAGTGCAAGCTGCCCCAGAAAGGGAAAAGGTGGGAGACGGGTAGTTATGGACCCTGGTGTGGAGGCCTAGAGGGACCGCGGCCGAGAGGCCTCCAGCGTCCTTGGCCTTCCCTTCCCAGTGTCAAGATGACTCCTGCCACTGCGGAGAGTGACCAAGTGTGTACGCCTCAACTTGGAGGTCAACGTCCTCCCTACGTGCCTTCACTCTTCTGAGTTGATCCTACCTGCGCACACCGCTTGCGTCCTCCCCGGTCCTGAGCGTGGGGTCAACGAGCCACACCTGGCTGATGCTTACTTGTCACAGTGTGAGGGGGACGTGAGGACACGGCTGCCCTCCCATGTCCACTGCAGCCCCCGGAGTGCTTCTTGTATCACTTTGTGGAAACGACCCTTCTCCTGAAGCACAGTGTGCCCCTGTCATCCTGAGGGTAGGAACACCTTTCCTTTGCACCAGGGGAGGCCTGAACCCGGGACCTTGTTCCCCGGACCCTACCTTCCTCTCCAAAGACTTCTCCCAGAACCCCCGCGGCATCTCCACCCCCGGGCCCCACTTGCCAGCTGTCTCCTCTCTGGAGCACGTCTCTTCTGCAGCACAAGGCCCCATCCCTGAGAACACTGTTGATTCTCTTGGTGTCTTTTATTCAGTCTCTCGGTTTTAGGCGGATGCTGAGCCCCGGCAGGAGAAGTCTGTCCCGTCTGCCCCCGCCTGAGCGTGGGTTTCTTTGCGGTCACCCGCGGCTGCTGGGGCTGCGGCGGGCGAGGCGGTGGCCGGGAGCGTCTGTGTGGTTCCAGCCGCGCGGCCCCGGCAGCCCGCGTGTTGCGGGGGGAGGCCCGGGGCTCCCGCCGCGCTCCAGCCCCGCGATCCCTCCCAGAGTCCGTGCGCAAAGGATGCGTATATTTTCAGACGTCAGCTTGTCTAAGGTCAGCCTTTCAGTCCACTTCCCAGTGGCCTTTCATCAGCGGCGTCTGGTGGTGTCACCAGGCCCAGCTTCCTTTCCAGCCCGGGAATCAGGGCGCGTCTCGCGCTTGGTAAAACCTCCGACGGGACGAACCGGATCGCGTGCGCTTGGGCGAATCCCTTGACCTTGCGCGGCCCACGCTCTTGGTCCGCGCGGCGAGCGACTCCCCAGGCTGCGGCGCTCGGGGCAAACCAGGGAAGACGACTGCGCGGGGCACGTCTGCCTCCGGCTCGGGTCCTGATCCCGGGGTCCTGGGATGGAGCCCCGCGTCGGGCTCCCTGCTCAGCGCGATCCTTCTTTCTTTCTCTGCCCTCCCCCACTTGCTCTCTCTCTCTCTCTCTGTCAAATAAATACAATTTAAAGAAGGAGGAGGAGGAGATGGAGGAGGAGGAGGACATTCCCTGCTCCCGTTCATCTTCCCGTGAAATCCGTGCGCTCTTCCCCCGGCGGCCTGCGGGTCGCACAGAGCACTCTCCTGTCGTGGGGCTGGATGTTGTCAGCCTCTCCGATGACCTTCTGGGCATAGGAATCAACAGTCAAGTGCCAGCAGTTCTAGACCCAGCAGACTTACTGGCAGAAATTGATCTCAGGAAATAGAGCCCCACGGACACATGTGACAATGCGCTCAGCAAGGCTTTCCAATAGGATATGTAAGCAGCTTAATTACCACACAGACAGGGGTGTCCATGAGGGAGGATAAAGCCCTATCATGCATCCTTTCAAAAATCACACGCACAAATACGCAAACATGGAGAAAATTCTGGGAATAAAATATAGATAAATATAAAAAAAATAAAATAAATATAAAAAATTAGTAGTGGTTTCCCCCCAAGGATTACTAGGATTTTTCCTTCTTTGTCATTATAATATCGTATGTTTCTGTTCCCACCAGGGTCATGTTATCACTTGTATAATGAAATAAGCTCTTAGTTTTGGAAAACTCATGGTCTACCTTTGATGGTGCCTCCCCCGGCCTGCAGTTATCACCCAGTTGGGCGAGGTCCGGAGAGATCCTGGTAGCCCCGTCCCAGAGATGATGTCCTACTAAGGATGTGTCCTAAAGGAAGGCATCGATGTCACCATTCGAAAAAGAAGGAGCGGAGACAAGAGGAAGAACGCGTGGGTAAGCAAGGGAGGGACCCTGTCTGCTGGTGAGGTTCAGCCTGTTTGTCTCTTAAATTGAATTTGAATCATTCCTATATGTAACCCCAGTAGCACCGATAGTCTAAATTCACACAGGGAAACGTGTTGTGAGAAAGCCCACTCACACCCCCTGGGAAGCTGAGGTTTTCCTGGGACTAGAGGTGACAGATGCTTGGCTGCCCCACCCCCGCCCCGTAAGACCATTCATTCTGAATGCCATTTGGGGTCATGGTCGACAGTGCGGCCTCAACAGGCCCCAGTGTGTGCCCAGTTCTTTCCGACATGAGTGGAAGGGGCGATTGATTTCTGGCTGGCTGTCTAACACTCTTTGCAAAATCTATTCCGGATCAGGTTCTGGATGTGCCTGGTTTCCGGGGCAAAGGCTCAAAGAAAAAGGATCCTTTCTCCGATTCTGCCTGTTTCCATCTCCTGCTGCTGATGGGAGGCCGGGGGGCCCCCCGTGTCCCAGAGGAAAGTTGCTCTGCCCCCAGAGCTGTGACGGCAGGAAGAGAAGGACCCGCTTCCTCCCTGCATTCCAGCGGGTGACAATGGCGAACCCACTCTGAGAGGGACGGCTGTGTGTCCAGCACAATCCAGAAAGCCTAGTATCTCGCGCTATTTGCAAGCCTGCCTCTCCGACACATCTGGCCGGCTGTTTGTCTTTGTTAGAAGGACCGACTCGTCATTTTGCCAGGGGACTCTCTACCACCCTCTGTCACCAGCATCTGCACAGAACAGAAGGCTTTGGAGGCTCGGATGACAAAAACAGTGCCTCCGAAGGGACCGAGAAAGATAGTAGTGTTTCTGTGCGAAGCAACAGAATGTGTAAGAGAAAGCGCCAACCAAGCCACACCAATGAGCCATTGTGAGGTCCTGCTTGAGCAGAAGAGGGATCTGAGGCCACTAACAAGGGTGGGGGGGACGCGACACGGCTTCGAGCCCGAGTGCCACCCGCATCTGCCCCACAGAACACAGCGCCATTCTGCGGCCTCTGTTGCCTCTTGTGTGCCAGGCCCCGAATGGGGGCTTCACCGCGTTGTTTACCTTGTTTACGATTTGTCTCTTTTCTCCTGTGGGAAGCCGTGAAGCACAGGCGTATGTCTAATGTACCCACCCCTGTATACCCTGGGTTTGCCGCCCGGCAGAGGCTAAACCAAGAGCTGAAGGAAGGAAGACAGAGAGGAGGGAAGGAGGAGAGAGGGAGGCAGGGGAGAGGGAGGGAGGAACGTGCACCCTTATCCGGTGACACTGCCCGCACCTCCCGCACCTGACCGGCTGCCAGGTGAAGGACCGCGCCGCACCACCGTGCCCACCGCCGCTGCTCAGGCCTGCCCGGCAGCGAGCGATGCCATCAGTAAACATCTGTTGAGTGGGGTGTGGTCTTCAGCGCTTACTGGATTAGCCGGAGATTAGATTTGATACTATAGCAAAAAAAAAAAAAAAAAAAAAGGTTAGTGTAACCATGCTCAGAAGTACTTTAAATGAATGGGTTTTATAAAAAGGGCATTTTCCTAGCCATTCTGGTAGCTAATTATTTTTGTGACTAAAAATTCTAAACTCCAGGCACATTTAAGAGATGGAAGCAAGGGACTGGTGGCTCCCAGGACAATCAGCTCCTTGCAGGAGGTGGGCAGCCGTAATGTGTCGTGAGGCAGGTCAGTTCTGGGGCCATTTGCAGGGCTAGCTCCGGGGGCTTAGCCGAGATGATCCCACCACTCCGTTGTCTTGCGACATGAAGATGAGCATGTGGTCAGAGAGGCAGTGGCCTGTTCCCGTCACACCCGCTCAGGA
Source organism: Mustela nivalis (assembly GCF_964662115.1). NCBI lineage: Eukaryota > Metazoa > Chordata > Mammalia > Carnivora > Mustelidae > Mustela > Mustela nivalis. Next base: position 86,163,882 of record NC_139034.1, read on the forward strand.
TGACAGGCACATGTTGCAATGCTCTGGAGAAAGGAAGACAGGAAACCAGTGTGAGATCCTACCCTTTCCTCAACGCTAGATTCGACCATTCCGTTCGATCCCTGGGCTGTTTATGATTGAAAGCACTATGGGTTTGAGTCCCAGCTTTGGCCCTTAGGTGGCTGATTTGGGTGAGCCAAGGGACGTTTCTCAGTTTTCTAATCTGTGGAATGGGAATAAATAATGTCTGTCTTGACAGTCCTTATTGCCAAGATCGAATAAAGGCGGTCGTTGACATGATTTTGTAAAGCGTGAATTTCCACGCGTTGTATCGCTAGTGGTAAAAACACCTGCTGGTTAGTTAGCCCCGATGGTGTGTGTGTCTTGCTGAGCACCGCACTGCCACAGCAGTTAAAACTCAGAAAAATCCCATAGGGAAGCTGGCAGTGGGGGTGGTGCTGTGGTCATTTGCCCACCGGGAAGCTTACACGGACGTGGGAGACAGCGTGCACCGGACAATGAAGGAGTCAAGTTCGTCCAGGCTATGGTGATTGGGAGGACCGCCGCTCATCAGTGACACCTCAGAGAAAAGGGAGGGGCTTGGGGTTTCATAGAAGCAGGGGGACAAGGACAAGTGGACCACAGGGTTGCCCGTGGGTCTGTGGGAGCAGGAGAAGGTCTTATCGGGTCCCTGAGGAAGTGTGAAGGGGAATCTTATCCTGGAATGGTAAGAGCGGGTGGTTAGCTGGTTTCTGGAGCAAAAAATGGATGATGGGTGTGGGACTGACCATCGCTGTTTACTAGGAACACATGATGGGGTGAAATTTCAGTGTCACAGGTTCAAACATATGCCCAAGAACACACAGAGAGTAGTACCAGCGGTGGTAAGACCTGGGTAGTGCTAGCAGCAACACTATGAACGTTTAGTGACAGTTTACCAAGGGTCCAGTCGCGCACTCGGAACTTTGTGTGCATTCCCGCACAATATTCTAAATGAAAATTCTATTCCTCTTTCCTAGTTAACAGGAAGGCCCACAATGCTTCTGCTTCAGAGACCAGAGAACCCATGCAGGCTCCAAATGTCACTGAAGGAAGGGAGTCTGGCTTTGCCGCTGGGCTCTGCCCCCCACCACATGCCACCCACCACAGCATGGAAGCACTTCCCCATCTGTGAAAGCTTCGTAACACCAAACACCCTCACCTGGCGACGACAGTAGAAAATTGGTCCGTTGCTGTAAGCCTGCGTTCTCTCCTTACTATACAGCTTTTAAACCAGGTCCAACCATCACCTTAGATTCTGTAGTCATAAGGGATGACCTGTCCCATACTGATGGTTTCTAAGTTTAAGATAAGTGGGATATTAACTCACAGCGTGGGCTAGGAAAAGAGAGCTGGGAAGAGCGGCAGGAAGGGCATCTCTAGGTCAAGTCCCCGACGCTTGCCTATCACCGCGTGTACGGACTGACTCCCACAGGACGCATGAAAGCTCGCTTGGAGGTTTCATCTCCGAGAGGTAAAACCAGTGAATGAGGCTGAGATTGTCCGTGAAGGCGGCGTTATAAACCAACCGGATGGCTCCGGCCGATGACTGTGGGGTTCTCTAAGAACATGGAGGGGCTCAAAGTTAACTTTACACTCCACTGACTTCATGGAAAGAGTTAGATTATCCGGGGGGCCAGAGGGCTCCGTCGGTCAAGTGCGCAGCTCGAGTTCAGTTCAGGTCATGAGCTCAGTGCTGTGACCCCCAGCCCCGTGCTGGGCTTCACGCTCAGTGCGGAGTCTGCTTAGGATTCTCCTTCTCCCTCTCCTTCGGCTCCTGCCCCCACCCCCAAAAAAGGAACTAAAAGACTTCCTTTTTTGTAAAGAAAAAGAAAAATAAACGAAGGGTTCTTTTTCTAATTATGGGCTCACCAGGCCAGGCTAAGATACTCAAGCGGAATCCTACTGTCCTCTGCGATTGGGACCAGTGGCTGCTTAACAGAAAAAAGAAGATTAAGGCACAGAAGTATACACGTGACTCCTGCACCCCTTAAATGCTTGCTTGAAGGTCTTAAAACATGTCAACGCTCCTTCATTCATGGTGACGTCTCTGCCGATAGCTCCACTAACTGGCTTGCCGTGGCATTCCTTGCATTAACACGCACAGATAATAACTAACGGATCGTCGCGGATTCCTGCTTCTGCTTCCTGGTGGCAGAGCGAGAACTTACGGGCCCCCGTGCAGCAAGTTCATCTGGAAAACTTGGCTCTAGAGACTTCTCCTCCGCACCGGCAGTGCCTCATCTACGGCAATGTGGGAAAGTGATCGAAAACAAGATGAAACAGGTTGCTTTTATCACATTCTTCCCGGTAAGTTGGCTTTGGTTTTCATAGAAATTATGAACTATGGGCACTCCTGTTCCACTGGGTTGGATCTCACAAGAGTCCGTGAAGGTACGAGGTTCCCCTGAAAGCACACGGACGCAGGGCGCTGCGGAAACACCTGATTCCTGGCCGGGACACACAGGAGCACTCACGTGTCCACTGCAAGGCGACGGCCAGCACCCCACCGACCCCAGCGGACACCAGGCAGCGTGTCTGAGAGGCAGGAGGACGTGTGAGGGGACGTGGCTCAGGAGGTGTGTCCCGTCTCCTGGCCCTCTAGGGACACACATCGGGGGTCCCGACCGTGGCCGGTTCCTGGTCCTCGCACTGTTTCTCCTGCTGAAGCATTAGCTAGACTTCGGGCCGCACCCCGGTCTCTTTGCTGGGCCCGCTTTCCTCGACTCACGTAGTCACCCCATTAGTTATTTGTAAAACAGGTAATTAACTCACAAAGTGCCAAAATCGGAAAAGTGAGCAATTTTCTCTTTGCACGTCTTCCACCCAACAAGGGCCGCCTCCCCACGGTGCGTGGCCTTCCGCTCTGAAAACAGCAGGCGTCCTTTGCGGGCAGGAACCCCCAGAGGGAAACGTCTCACTGGGACACTGCCGTGGGGGCAAGGGTGCCTACCCCAGGACACCCCAACCTCATACCACACCCGCCATGTCTCCCGCTCATGCTCGTCTTATCCTTTTCGAGCGTAGCATGTAGGAGACAAGGCATTACACGCCACATTAAACTATTCTGTGTGAGACTACCGGCTGCTGTATTTGGAATTTTGTTGGAAAACTCACTCCAGCGGGCCAGTGCTAACGATGTGACGGAGGACATTGTCGTGCCAGCACGGCCCTTTGTTAGGACAGCATTCCACTCCTAAAGCAACCTGCGTTGACCACCGCGGAGAAGGGCACCAGGACAGGCCACCTGAAACGTGCCTCCTCGGCTTATGGACTACTTTACGCTGAAGACAGAGGCACGAAAAGCTCTTTATGTCCTGCTAACTGCCTGAAAATAGAGAATGAGTTTCCCCTTTCGTAAAGGAAGTTCCCATTGGCAAAGATGTCTCCGTAGGAGGAAGAAAGTCACTCTGGGAAACAAGCCTCAGGACCCGAGAGGATGCTCGTTACCACGCCTCGCCTCCCCCAGCTGCCCAGGACTCGCTTTCCCTCCTAGAAGCTCAAAACTCCTTTCCTTCGTGTGGTTTAACCTGCCCACGGCCCGATCACCCGGTGCAGCACTGAGTTGAAGTCTTTGTGAAAACGCTTGCGCTTACTTCCCTGACTTGGTTTTTCCTCCCTTCAGTCTTTTCAGAAATTTGATTCGTGGGCCCCGGCCACTGTCCAAATCCTACTGGTCAGGTCACACGTGTAGTAAAGCAATTGTCCTCTGCTTCCTAGAGTGTACGTGAGGTCAGCCTACAACTATACGCCAAGACGAGCGCCAGGATGGTGGGCTCAGGCTTCTTACCACTCCCGGGAGGAGCGTGCTGAGTCAGGAAGTACCTGAGGATCCCCGCGAGGGAGCAGCACCTCCGCTGGGGTCAGGCAGCTGCCGTTCTGCCTCGGGCCCCACACCTCGGGCATCTCACGGATCCCTTTCTCTCACACATACACACACACACACACACACACACGTGCACGAAAGGAAACTATTTAAGAGCACATGGTCTCTCGGTCCCACAAGACCCCACACCCTGTGCGGGGGTACACTTTCCATGACCTTAAGCATCATTCTCGGGACGAAGGTCCGCAGACCAAAGCAACATGTCACCACAGCTCTTTCCCCGACGTCTTTAAAACAAGAAGCTACTACATCTGAATGCAAAGATCTGAGGTTGAGCGACAGGCTCCGCGGAATGGCAGGACAGTTGACGTGGCCCCTAGGGAAGAGAAACGACAAGTTAGCACCCACCTGGCCCTCTCTTGGAGTGCGATGGGATCGCCCGGGCGTGGCCCTCTGCCCTTTCCCCAGAGGGCAGCCCCCCCCCTTCCCTATGCACTGGGAGGGTCTGAAATCCTTGCCAGGCAGCTCGGCACGTCACCGCAGGTGCAGACGACTCGTGTGCGACGGGAAAGGCTTAGTTCCCGCTCAATTGTTACGTCACGTGTTGTGTGTGTTACTCGCCTGAATATTGCTGTCCGTGAAGAGAACCTCCACGCCCAACGTTAGCTACCTCCTCTTTCGTAACGTACAGATGTCCTGTATTTAAACCCCAAATGTGCACGGGCCGTCTGTTTCGTCATTACACGGGTACCTCTGGGAGGGTAGCAGGGGTGGGACATTCTTTAATCGGATGGAATTCTGGCGCGTGACTTGACGATATTGAGACGCGGGAAGCATGGGTCCCGCTGGCACGTTTGCCCTGGACCAGCAAGGCCCGTCTGTGCGGACGGTGGTGTTTATGAATGGGGCCTCCCCCCTCGCAGCCTCAGGATGGGCCGCCAGAAGCTCTCAGCTTGCTCTTACGTGAAGACAGCTGTTGATGACGACCTTATTACCCGTCAAGATCATTCTCTTTGTTAGCGAGGGACGGCCCTTCAGAGTGCAGCAGACGTCCTAAGGAGACGACCATCTGACCAAACGCAGCTGGCCCACAGGGGAAGCCCGGCCCTTTCCTCGTGGAGAGAAAACCAAGAAGGCACTGATCTTTCCAAATTAGGCATTTGCACACTAGTTCCCCCAAATGAGATCTGAAATGCCAGGGCCTGCATTTCTTCCAGTCACCATGGACAGGGGCCGCATTCCAGTAGCCTCTATCAGCCACTGAGTCTGCCGTTCCTCAAGGACCTCACTGCTCCTTTCTCCGGGAGCCCGAGGCAGCTGCGTCCACGGCCTTTCTTTTTCCATTGTTCTTCAAAGCGGGGTTAGTCACCTCTGCCTGCCCAGGACACTCACATTGGTCCACACAGACTGCAGACAAGGAGCGACCTGCTGTGAGAGTGGCCCCTGGGCACCCTGGCCTCGGAGCCTGGAGTCATCCAGCTGGGGGTAGGCAGCGCGTGTGTAGGTTCTCAGACATGTGGACGGATCCCGGCAGAGTTCATCAGGCTGAACCACAAGCACACCGATGACTGAATGTATTTTCGAAACCTGAACTCAGGTCCCATCAAGCACAGGGTCGACTCCAACAACACGAATAAAATCATTCAGAACGGACTGCTCACTCTGGAGTGTCGCGGGGAGACCTAGCTGCTCCGGTCTCGGCGTCGAGCCACCCTTAGAAACAAGCCCCTGGGTGTCTCCCATATCTGCTGTAGACATTGCATTTTATTCATTTTCCAATTAACCGTAAAGCCATCCTCGGGTTCTCTATTTGTAAAGGCCGGATTTATTCTTCTCACTGGAGAAATGTGTTCCCACTGTTGAGGGCATGTGTCTGGGGTCTGGAGGAGGCAAGAGTTCTGTTTGTGCGCCGGTGTGTGGAGAGTGAATCAGAGCTTCCGTTAGACATGATGACCGCATTCGCGGATGGGACTTTCAGCCCAGCCTCTGCAGTACTGGTGGTGAGCGGGATTGCGAGGGGTTCGGGAGGGAGAAGAACGGATCCTTGTTCTAGTCCTCAGGATAAAGAAGAAACAACGCAGGGTGCTTTACCGACCAGGGGATGATAAATGGACGAGAAATTCAGCAGAAGCCGACATGTGAGATATCGGTTGTGACTTTGCAGAGCGCGTGATCAGCTCTGCGTTAAACAACGGAAACGCACCAGGTCCTGACAGTTCGTGAAAGTCCACAGCCTTCCGTCTGTGGGTCTAATCCTGCCACCGCGGGCTTTTGTGAGTGAAGTCCCATGGCGATGCCTCGGCTGTGGCCAAGACTGTGTCCACTGCAAAGGCGACAGTGTCTGGCCCTTTCCAGACACGTTTTACTGACCCCTGCTCTCTGAGCCTTTAAATCCCAAAGATTTGAAATAATTGATTGTCGGGCAGCGTAGCTGTAGTCAGGAACACATGTATACGTCAGAGGTAGAGGAACCCGGATTTAAAATCTGAGTTGTGCATTCATTCAACAAACATCAGAGGGGTATTCACTCTGTCAGGTTCTGCATGAGGATGAGAGAGTGGACAAGGCAGGGTCTCCTCTCTCTAGGATCTAAGATCCTACTGGGCCCATCGATTAAAGGCGGAAACTCAAGGGACGTTGTTTTTCTGAGGCAGGTCAGTTTTCTGAGCAGCAGGAGAGCGTCAGTGGTCTGTAACGTGGAGAATTACTATGGAGATTACAGGAGAGACTAGAGCGAAGCACTTACCACAGTACCTGACACCAAGAGCTCAGTAAATGCTCAGCATTATGACCTTACTGTCAATGAACAGGTGGGTGAAACATTATTTTTACCATCTCAGGATCAACGCACTCAACTACAAGTTTAATTTGCGGTCCTGTTGACACCTAGCCAACGGTGTCGTGTGGACGAATCTTGGGACGTGAGGTGGGCATGGCGGGGCCGAGGCGGCCCACGGAGATGGCAATGGGTCTACCAAGGTGCTTGGACGTCCCAGATGAGGGCCTGGTGTGGGATCTGAGGGAAACTCTAAAGACGGTCTGATGATGACCAGACCCAGGGTTTAGAGAGAGAGTTCTAGCACATGCGTGGATGGTGAGTTTGACTGGATGGTCCTCATTTTATAAAAGACAAATGACATACCTATAAAATGGCGCCCACTGAATAATGCAACCTGAGCTATTAGCATAGTAGCCACTAGCCGTGAGAGGATATTTAAATTTAAATAAATTAAAATTAAGTTAAATATAAATGGTTCCTTGGCCATCTTGCCGTGTTTGAGGCAGTCAACATCCACCTGTGGCCAGTCGTTGCCAGGCCAAATGATGCAGACTCAGGGTAACCCCTTATCACCGAAACTTCTACTGGGTGATGTTGATTGTACTTTGGGAAACATACAATTTAAGAATATTCTGTACTTGGTGCCAAAGCATCATACTCAATGGGTCTCTATATTGGACAGTTTCTCAGGAGGGAATGAGGACAGCTGTTGGATTAGAGAGAATGGAAATCCATCATCTCCGTGAGACCTGAGACTTTGGGCTGGACCGTACCACCCGGAGCGGTCTGGAGTGGATCCTGCCCAGGGGTATTGGGGCTGACCTGTGCACTGAAGACCAGGGGTGAGGGCTCCCCCCAGCTCACGCAGCTGCTGTGGACACTAGCTGGCCCCTCTAAAGGCAGCTGCATGAGCTGGGCATCATCAAGGACCTGGGATCCAGGACAACAGAGGTGGAGATGCGGGGTGTTGGTTTGGCTCATCTGAGCTGGGAATGAATTCATGTGATCAACATGGTAATAAGGACAAGTGTTGGTCCCCTACCACAGTGGGACACAGCAGCTCCCGGCCCTGTGGCTACACATAGCAGAACAGCAGTCCCTAAGTCATCGATCCCCAGGGCAAGCCACAGGTGACAGAGACGAAGCTGGAGGGGAAGACCAGGGCACTGCTTCTGGACAGCAAGTCTCAAAACCTTGCAAAGATAGCTGGGAAGCGCTTTGAAGTAAGCTAACGTCTACCAAGTGGGTGGGTGACAGTGTATGCTACAAACCCTGGGATATGAAAGTCTGTGATTTTATAGCCAAAGCCTGGTGAGGTCTGGCATATGTAAGTTGTCATTTACTGTTTTCCAGCAAAAACAGTCCATTTGAAGGCCTTTTTACACTACTAAAGTTAACAATTCATAATTCTCTTTATAATATAATAAAAGTTACTCAGTTGAAATGGATCACCCTTGGCAGAACAGCTTTAAATGACTCAACCATCATTAGTAGCTCTGTCTCTGTCTGTCTGCCTCTGCTGTCTGTCTCTGTCTGTCTCTGTTTCTCCATCCATCTCAGTTCACCTCTCCCTCTTTCTTTTTCTTTCTCTTTCTTCCTTTCTTCTCTTTTCTTATCTTTTTTTAAATTTCTTGAATCAGGAAAAGAAACTTGTTCATTCTGCCCACTTCTTCATCATTTCTCTGGTGGACAATTACAGATTTTTTTAAAAAGTTGTATTTATTTAGTGGGCCTTTCTGAATAGATCCTGGGGCTCCATGCTGGGCAGAAGGAAAGATGTCCTGTCTTTACGTATGCAAGAATGCATGTGCGACCAGGGCCCTACTTTGTAGAGGTTCATCAGAGGACGTAGGGTGAAACCAAGGCTGGGAATTGCCATTAAGTAGCCCAGGGATGGGCCAGAGAATTGTGGGGGATCAGGTCGCCTCTCAGATGCACTGTTGAACGTGTATTCTCTTGGGAGTATGGAGGAAAGAGCAGAGCAGGTGGGTTCCTCTGACCTGCCTGCACTTGTTGAAAGAGCAGGAAGCACAGTCACCAGAGACTGAAGCAATCCTGGGCAGAGCATGTGGTCCATGGGGCAAGACGGGAGCTGCAGCCTGTCCCAGGAGCTGGAACTTGCTGGGCTTAGCCCAGGTGAGAACAGAGTGAGTGCTGATGAGTGCTGGTGAGTGTTGGCTTCCTTCCTCATGTGGGAAGGGCTAGCTCGAGGGACCCGTAGGTGAGTTGCTGGGGGTGACCACACAGCTCTGAGCTCCCCCGTTTTCTGAAAACAACATCTGTGCTTGCCCTTAAGTGGGAAGGAGAAGTTCCTTCACAGAACACCCATTTTTGGTGCCTAGGCCTTGCCTTCGTAGAAGGAAGTGTATGTGTTTACCCAGAAGACACACAAAAACACCCACAAATCCAAACAAGATGGAGACAGGACCCTGGAAACCAGGCTTTGGATTCCAGCACATCTGGGTCCTGGGACTGGAGAGCTTATCCTGAGAGGTCCCTCCCTGCTTGGGGGGGAATGTATGGTGTGTGCCCCCCAAGGGGGCACCTTACAGCTGTCCACATTTTGCTTGGGGAGTCAAGAAGGGTATGTTTGTGATCTGAGCCTTGTATCTGGATATGACAGAATCATCTTGGTCAGAGATGACCATGTGGGCCGCCATCTTGCAGCCATCTGGGGCTGAAAAAGATAATCCCAACCAGACATGAGATCCAGACTTGCAGTGAGCACTTCAGTTTTGAATCAATGAATCCTCCAGACCACCAACAGGAAGTTAATTGACCATCTGTGTTCTTCACATGGCCACTTTGAGCCAAAGATGGCATAGGTGTGTTCTGAGACTTTAGCCAAGTATGTGGCTCCCCAAGCCCCAGGAAGAGATGTGCCCAAAACTTGGGTCCTCCTGAGAGTCCCAGGCCTCCATACCTGCACAGGTGTATTTTCTGTGCATGTCTGCTTTGGCTTGGATCTGACAACACTCCCGTTGGGCTTTGTCATGGGGGATGTAAGATGAGTCAGAGGCCCTAGGAAAAAGATATTGGTGGTACAGAAATTCCACTGTAGAAAGACATCTACATATCCGACAGCTGTATTTCTACATTAGCAAGTCTCAATTTACAAAAATAATGGAGACCCATACGTTCTTTGTAGGAACAGCATCTTTGGCCGATGAAGACCCAGAGAAATTCAGATTATCTTCTGCATTTTGCCCTCTTTCTTTCCATCACAGTTCTTTCCAAAAGCATACATATAACCAAATATGCATTTTATTATTTTCATACAGACCGTTGAAATCTCATGATATATTAAACTGTTGCTGAGTCCTAAAATTTTTTAAATGCGATTTTTTCAGCTAAGATAAAAGCAAGGTTAGATGCACTAAGGTTATGGATATTTATGAGATATAATTTTTTTATAATAAAGTTTTAAAAATATCTTGACTATGTCTTCCTCTTCTTTTTGGTCTAGTTAGGTGGGGAAAATTACTGTCCTTAGCATCTTAATTAAAATAACATTATAATGTTAGCAAAAAGGAAAAATGATTTGACATATTCATGTGGTAATTACATTAAAAAAAGATTACTCTCCATTAGTCTTCCTGATTGTACTAAGCCATCTGTGCTTGTAAAAATAATAATAAACAATGAAATGAATTTCATATGCCATATGTACTTTGCTGCTTAATAGTAATTAAGCAGTAATCCCAAAGCAATCACTTGTTAACTGTGATAATTGCTCAAAGGTAATTATTTTGTAATAAATGATAATCAATTATTTATAATATTAACAATAGTTTTCTTATTTTTTTTACCTTTAGAAATTGCTGGTGGCCGTAGCTTATCTCAGCAGCTGTGCTGGAAAATCACTAATCTGTTGTGTTAAGAACAGATTTTCCACAAGTCAAAATTCTGGTTATGGTCTATTAGATTTGTAATATGTGTTTATAGCATTTTTTAAATGAAACAGCTATAAATATCTCACTTATCTTATTATTACAAGTAAATGACTTTAATAAAATTTCTAGTACCATGTAAACTACGGAATGATGGAATGATTGATACTACAAAGCCCAGCATGAATGTGAAAATAATAGAATGTATGGCCTAAGTCAGAACAGGTGGACAGAAAACAAAGTTTGATTTAAGGGAGGAAATCATAAAATATAACCAGTTATCCCCAATTGTATCCTTTTCCCAATCTACCACACCCAGTTTTGGCTTTAGACAGCCTACTGCCTCTTCAAGAAATGGTACATAATATTGAATTATGGCATTCCTTGTAGCAGAGAGGTGATATAATCATACATATTTAAGCAATAAAACAATTTAGAATATTTATGATTTGCAACAAGTTTTCATCTTATTTTTTAATATAGCAACAAGGAAGGTATTAGACTGAAACTATTCTTTCTGAATTTCATATCCAAGGAATAAAATCCATGGTTCTGTCTCTGGATTCCTAACGTGATATGGAAATACACAGAAGAAGGCGTCCCATGCCTCTGAATCAGTGGCTCTCTTGTCCTGCGGGGACGTGTGACTGCCTGGAGATGTGCTGGTCCTCATACACGGGGCTGGGGGGCTGCCGCCCCTGTGGGTTGAAGACGGGGATGCCGAAGGTAGGTTCCACAACACACGACAATACCCGCTAGAGAATGACCCAGCCCAACGTGTCTATGGTGCCAAGGTTGAGAAACCCTGGCCTGGATGACTCTTTGCAACCAAATCATTTATAAAGGACATCAAGCATTTCGACTTTCAAAGTTCCATGTGGTAATTAAGAGACCAAGTGACCAGGAACTCAAGTCCCCTCCTCTTCCAGCCGCACAAACAGGGAATATCACAGAAACCAAAGCCTCCTTCCAGATGTGGTCCTACCTGCCGAAGTCAACTCCTGCACTCGCTATGTGAAACCCAAAAGAAAGATTAATATGAAAGAAAATTAGGTAGCTCAAAAAATCATTGTGAGGGCAGCCCTGAGCTTCCCATATCTAATGAGACCCACGTCACAGGGGCCCCTGGTGCGGAAAGTCAGCTAGTGTAGGCTGCAATGCAGACACCTGCTATGGTGTCTGTGGCCAGGGAGGCGGCCTCTGTCACCACCCTGCTCCCTGCGCAGGCCTTAAGAGCAGGTCTCTGACAGTTCCATCTCAAGGATGACATGGCACACACAGGCACACACAGGCACTCTGTGACAACGGTGGCTCAGAAGAGACACATGTCCTTTCAGAAGAAAGGACTGGGGACACAGGGAGCCACCAAGACCTAGGGAACTGGGAAGACATGATTTGTGGCATAAACGGTGCTTGTGCTTCAGGTCTGATCTTGAGATCACAAATGCCCCTTGTTCTTGGAAATAATAGGGCTTGAATCTTGGAAGCCCCATATTTGGGGGCTGGAGGAGGCCGGGGTGTCATCTGCTCTGACCACACCCCTTCTCACCCTCCCCCACCCTTCATCTGTTTTCAGTCCCTGTCTCTTGCTTTGTGTCTTCCTCCCTTCTTTCTCTCTTATCAAATGTCTTTCTTCTCTTATCAAATGTCTGCTTTGTGCCAGGGGCCATTCGAGAACACCCTGCCAGGAGTAGAACAAGCAAATTCCATGCATTTATGTCCAGATTTGGGGAGAGAAATCAACAAAATGAATATGTAACCTTAATAAGTATCTTTGGCTATCCAAACCTGCACACATAGAAGTAAATATTTTGACAAATATCTTGTTATCCAAACTCTCGTTTACTGGCTCTCTGAAATTCAGGCGCCAAATAAATTCAGATAACGCATTATCTCTTGCTATTAAAACTCAGCACCCCAACTCAAGAATGAAGGCAAATTTGTACAATTTGTCCGATGGTGATGAAGGCCAGGGAGAAAAGAAAGACAGGGAGAGTGGCCGCAACACCCCCGCTGGGGAGGGATTGCAACGCTGATGGACATAGAGACCCTCACTGGAGAGGTGCTATTTGGAGGAAGCTCCAGACAGAGACTAGTGCGGAAGCTTCCAGAGGGAGCTTTCTGCTGAGTCTGAGAACCTGCAAGGACCCTGGTAAGGTTGGACATGCTTGAGGGAGACACAGACGATTGGACCAATGGAGAGGCCAGGAGAAGAAGGTGATGAGATGTGGGATGCCCAGGAAAGAAGAATGAGAAGTAGGAGAGAAGCCGGAAGGTCTTCCTCCAGCGTGGAGTCACAAAGTGTGTCAGGCTCAGCTGAAAACGGGACCACGGAGTTGGTGGTGAGCAGCAGCAGGGAAGCCATGGGTGGGTGGTGGGCAAGAGCCCCACTGCACAGGGCTCAAGGGAGAACCAAGGGGCCATGGGACAGACAGCATAGAATGTGCAGGAAGAAGGAGCCCAGAGGCTGAAGAGAAGACTTGCGTGTCTGGTGGGCAGTGAAGCTGACCCCGTGGAGAACATGAAATGATGTAGGAACACAAGCTTCCAGTGAATAATGGGAAGGTTCGAGGGAGCCGGCCACCTCTTGAAAAGTTCCAAGGTCCCCGCCCCGTGATACTAGCATCTTTCCAGCTCTGGCCCCGACCTTCTGTGCTGAACCCACAAGCTCTGATGTGGAAGCTCCATTTTATTTTCTAGATTCTCGAATTGCACTATGTCATCACTGCCAAAACCATGACCAAACCCTAGACTGCTCTGATTCTGGATTATCTAAAATTAATTCATATGCTCTCTTTACCCAACATCTGCTCTCATGGCTTCTACTCATATTTTTTCTCTTGACCCTTCCCTCTCTCTGGGCCATTCACAGCCCATCATCATGAAGAACTTTCTGGAAGCTCTGTAGCCTAGGCTGCAGGTGTTGGGAAGTTTCACCAGGAGAACGTGGCGTATGGCTTTTATGGAGACACATGCATATCATCGCTCCTGGACCATCTTGCTGAAGGCTGAGGTTGCTAACCCTTTGATTTTCTGAATACTCCTGACTTTCCAGGCAAATTCAGACATAGCTCTGTTATGATCAACCCGCCATGCCCTTATACTCAATAAGAGGACAAGAACCTTTCCTGGGGCTCCAGCACTTAGATATATGGCCTATCTAAGAAGGAGCTAGCTTGGGCCTCCTCAGGGCTGGGGTCAAAGTAGTGCTGGTTGAAATCGTATGGTAGGAGGCAGGCAAGAAGTGCCTCAGTGAGACTTCTTTGTCTGTGTCCAGCTCTACACGGTCCTATGGCAAGGGTCTGAAGCATGGCTCGAGGTTGGGAAATACCTGTGTTCTTCTGGGGGTTCCCAGAGCACAGCCAAGTTCTAGACTTCCTGGATGCTAAATTAGTATTATTTGATATTCCTGAGGACCAGTGTGGATGGCCAAAGGTTAGAAGCTGGAGCCCAGGGAAGTGAGTGGACATGCAGAAGAGGGAGGGAACCAGGCAGACTCTGTGAAGGAGATGAGATCAGCTTGGAAGACTGGAAGAGTTTAGGAATTTGATGTCGACCATGATCTTTATTGAAAAGAGGAAAAGGTATGTTAGGAAAATTGGGGGAAACTCGGGTCAGATGTGCCTTCCTTGCTTATTCATGGCTAAGCAGCCATAACAATAACCAGTGTTGTACAAATACGTGTTTAGCAATTGGTTCTCCAGAGAAAGCAAGAAGCCCTGATTTTAGTAGCAGTTGAATTCTTTGGTGTAACGATTCCCACCACAGCTGGTCTCAGACTATCAACATGACTTCCTGAGATGAAGAGTTGAGACAGTGGGTGCACAGTAGCTCTTACAAGCTCAGAAAGGCCAGCTCTAGCACACCCCTGGAGCAAGGAATACTTGTTACGAGTAGAGGTCTTAGGTCAAGTTCTTACAGAATCAACCCTGAGTCCAGGATTTGGACGCACAAAATTTATGAAGGGCATACTCCCATGAGAGCTGGATAGGGCTGGAGAAAGAGTAAGCAGGGCTGTGAGCAGGTCCCAGGAGGGAGTCTGGAGTACAAGACACTGCCCCATGTTGTTATGGCTCCCAGAAACCAGTGCTCTGTAGCAGGGTGGGGGGAGCATTTTGCTTTGGTGGTGGTGATTTATGCACCTGTTGCCTCTTCGAGTTCAAGATTCAGAGGAAAGGGCAACTCTTAAAAAAAAATTATTTATTCATTTATTTATTTATTTGAGAGAGAGAGAGAGCACAAAAGCAGGGTGAGGGGGAGAAAGAGAAGCAGGCTCCCCACTGAGCAGGAAACCCAATGCAGGGCTTGAATCCAGGACCCTGAGATCATGACCTGAGCCGAAGGCAGACACTGAACCAACTGAGCAACCCAGGCGCCCCAAGAGTGACTTTTTACTAGCAGTTTGGATGATGGAAAGAGCAGAGACTTTACTACAAAGATTAACCCAGTGAAGGGCTTTGAAGGGTCCGTAGGAGTTCGCCTCCAAGACAAAACTGTGATAAAGGGAATTTGACACAAAGAGCACAGCTTGTTTGAACAATGTGGTCCAACTGTGGCTGCCCATTAGAACCATCCAGAGCCCTGAGAAGATGCAAGTCTGGGACCCCACCACCCAAATCTGGGGTTTGATTATTTTAGACAACGGTAATTGTTCAGCTCTTGGTGATTTATCGGGTAGTCAAGATTATGGATCAGTACAATAAAACTTCAAAGAAACCTGCCAGGGGTTTTTTGAGGATGCACTGTTTAGTGTTGTTAGAGCACACCGGGCTGGTGTGTGTGTGTGTGTAACAACAATGCAGCCCCCTGGCACAGTTATATGTGTTACATTCTGTTGCATTTTCTTTATAAGTAACTCTGGGACAAGCAACAGGCACATATATGTTAGATGTTAAAGATAGATGTCACTTTGCCAAAAATTAATATATATGGAATAGAAGCATTTCAAATCCAACTCAGCTTTGCCTCCTTTTACAAAGGCTGTTCTCTTATTCAGTTCTCATTACAACATCTCTTCTCATAAATCTGGTTGTCTTCATAGCCAGTTAACTGCATGAGTATCTGCTAAATTGTATTATTCTCTAATTACATCTCGCCCATAAATCTTCTCATCTAGGCTTAAGGTCCTTCCAGAGAAGTACAAGGTGGCCTTACTTTCTTGTATCCTCCGTAGCTTGTCCCCCACTGACAGAGGGAGAGTCTTGTTCTTCTGGGGGCTCAGGGAACGGGCTAACAGGGCAGATCCCCGTGAGATTTCACAGTCCCCATCTAAGTCTTTAATTCAGGGTATCACAGTCAATAAGGTATCTCAGCATTTTAGAAAAAGAGGGCAGAAATTTGATAGTTGGGCTCTTCTGCCTGACAATAATTCAGAGGTTAGGTGAAAACCTGGAGGTCTTAGTGGTTTTTCTGTAATGCATAGAAAACCCTGTTTGTAGGGTCATGGACAGTAAAGACAGAGCTGTCGCCATGGTCGTCAAGCGTGCTCTCCGGAAGCTTCACACTGACCTGGATTATGATAGGCTGTGTGCCCCGCACTCTGGGACTGTGTTTACGTGGCACTGAGGTAAGTGAAGGTTGGGCAAACACTTGGATCATATAATCAATAAAAATAGTCAATGCTGTCATGTGTGGGTAGAATTTTCAGGAAATTTCACTTGTTTTTAGCAGAAGAAAATAATCAAGGCTTTAACACAGTGCCGGGCACACTTGGGAGAAAAGCGCATAGGTGTGGAATAGCACTCTGGAAACAATCATGCAGACACATGAGGCAGTGAGACGATGTCCCCATAAACCTCCACAGACCACGCGAGAATACGTGGATCCCCACCATCTCCTCGCGTGCTCGACCTGCTCTCGGAAGAGCTAACATTTATCTTGCCTGTTTTGAGTTTGGCTCAGTAGGAGATCTCGCTGAAGGAACAGGCAAACAGCACAACTCCCCCTGATAAGGTAAATATTGTGTTGAGATAATTGTTAACTTTGGAATGAGCCCCACTGTTGGGCATGTTTAACCACTAGCCAAAATTGCACACATCTCTCTAATTAAGCAAACCTCCCTTTCCCTGCAACATGGGCCTGTTGAGAACAAAATAAGTAGGAATGAGCCCAGAGACGATAGGAGAGAGAAAGCTCTGGACCATCTTTAGAATGAAATATGGGAGATTCGCTTATGTTAGCACTGCATCTCTTCCCAGTATTTTGAAGAATATTTAATTAGTGGCTGCAACCATTAATTGAAGACTTGGGCTGTGCCAGGGCTGTGGTTTATGAATGTCTTACATCTCCCTTGTGTCTCACAACCATCACCCACCAGGAGGGGCTGCTCCTCCCAGAAGTGCCCTCCCCCCATTGCAGAATGGAAGTAGGTTGTCCCTTCCAGCTCCTCTGTCTCCAACCCTTCGCACCTCCCTGCCCCCAGAACGTGTCTGTCACGTTACCTCCCTCCTGTGCCATGACAATTTGTAATTTTGTAATTGAAACTCCAGGCAACAAGTGACTGTGCCTTTTTGGGGCCAGACACTACATCTTAAGTCTACCTAGAGACTGTCAGGAATTGCTCTGTGTACATCTAATAGATCCATATGCCACCCCACCCATTATTGTGAGAATCAGACCATAGGGTCAAAAATTTGGAATCGTGACTTTTGTTGTTTGCTTATGTGGCAGGAAGAAAGTTGCTGACCCAAGCCACATGGAGTGGGTTCTCACACCTCGGCTCCTCAAGTCTGAGCACACTGGGTTTGCCAGGTCTCTTGATAACTTGGGTAGGACCCAAGACCTCAACCTACCCTTATCTTTCCAGGAATTACCATAGGATTACAGGGGAGGAAGACCCTCCCACATACAAGTAGGCAAAGATGGATAATATTCATTTAATAAATGATTGGACTATACATTTTGAAACATGGAGAAAAAACTATAAGCAGAATAAAATATATATTTGAAAAGAAGTTCAGATATAAATTTTGGAAAGTAAGCTTAGCATGATAAACCAAGTGACAGCTATGTCTGAAAGGAGAAATAAAAGTCCATTTTCAAAGAAAGTATATTTGCTTAGAAAAACAAAGAGGAATATGTGACCGAGGGAGTAAAATAATGAGGCTTTCTCATTACTACCTGTTAGCATGTCACCAAGTTCTATTTCTTGTGGGAGGGCTGGTTTCCCCTCAGCATTTTCTCTAAGCAAGACAACTGAGTATTGCACACTCCTGACCATGGTGATTACTAGGGGATAGGACATGTCTCCCTGTGCAATAAATCTATATAATTCTGGAAGTCGTAGGACATTTCCCTTGCTATGCCGAGAAAAATCAAACATGGAAGAGTAAAGCCAACATACAAAAGGGAAGCCCAGTGACCTTGATCAAGCTTCTTGATCCAGCCATTCCTGAAGAATTTACAATGAGAGAAACAGAATACTTCTTTTTGCTTGAGCCAGTTTGAGTTGTACTAATTGATTAAAATTTGTTTAGTTTTTCTTACCCAAGAAATAAGTGGAGCACATTATGAGTGCTGAAAAATATGCCCTTAAATCAGCTGATTGACTTCAATTTGCCCCTTAGAGTCAGCCACCTATAGAACTCACTTTAGTTGGTTCAGTATTTCCTTGATTCAAAATAAATGAAAACTGGGTGGGAAGTGACCCTTGGGAGACCATTTCCCCAGTGCCTCTCCAAATAATAATACATGAAGTACACAATCATACAAATCTCTACTCCAAAACAACAGTAAACACCCACAGGTCAGAAACAGACAGCAGGGGTGCCCGGGTGGCCCGGTCAGGTGACTCTTGACTTCAGCTCAGGTAATGATCTCTGGGACCTGGGGTCGAGCCCCACGTCAGGGTCCCCGCTCAGCGGAGAGTCTGAAGATCCTCTCCCTCTGCCCCTCCTGTCCCTCCACTTGCATGCACTTTCTCTCTCCCTCAAACAAATAAACAAATATTTTTAAAAAAGAAAGAAAGAAATACACAGTGGTAAGGAGGAAACCAAGGCTATGCTGCCTGTAGAAGCAAGGCCTAGAACTGAACCTTGTGGGCTGGAGTTTCCATTGCATGCAAGAATCGATGACAAGCATTGCTGAAGAGCAGAAACACGCCCGTTGGGTGAAGTCAGAGGGTGTGAAATAAGTTCAATCAGAGTGAATTGGGATGAAACAGCTCTGCCTGTCTGTCTGATATTATAGATAGAAACTTGATATTGCCTATGTCTCATGAAAAAAATGAGACAACTGCACAAGAAAGGGAAATAAGTAGCCTTGCACATGGGTGTGGAAATGCACAATTGGCTGAGAATCCCTAAAAGAAGAAATGATTATGTACAATAAGAAGGAGGTACATGAGGAGGAGGAAAGAACATGAACAGGAAAAGTTTGCTGTGCAAAAGATCTCAAACAAAATTTGCAAAGAGCACAAAGAAATCCATGAAAGTTACCATCAGACTTGATAAATGGGAGAGTTCACCCCAAAGAAAACAGAATAATGGATCAATTTAAGTAATTTTAAATCAGTGTAAAAAATGCTATAAAAGATAGGGGAGGGAATGATATTTTTAGGACAAGAACCAGAAGTTGTTAAATAAAAATAGGTACATTAAAAATAATAAAGAAGATGTGGTCCATATATACAATGGAATATATTACTCAGCCATCAGAAATGATGAATACCTAACTTTTGAATCAACACAGATGGGACTGGAGGAGATTATGCTGAGTGAAATAAGTCAAGCAGAAAAACTCAATTATCATATAGTTTCACTTACTTGTGAAGCATAAGGAATAGCATGGAAGACGTTAGGAGAAGGAAGGGAAAAATGAAGCAAGGGGCAGGGAATCAGAGGAGGAGAAGAACCATGAGAGACTGTGGACTCTGAGAAACAAACTGAGAGTTTTGGAAGGGAGGAGGTAGGGGGATGGGTGAGCCTGGTGGTATTAAGAAGGGCACATATTGCATGGAGCCCTGGGTGTTATACGTAAACAATGAATCTTGGAACCCTACATCAAAAACTAATCATGTACTGTATGGTGACTAACATAACATAATAAAAATAATAATAATAAAAAATAACTGAAGGGAAATACAGTCATCATATAAAAGTCCAGTAGAGGAGAGGAGTAGTAGGAGTAGACACTGGTGAAAAGGGAATTGGTAAAATGGATAGTAGAACTGGAAAAAAAATACCCAGAACACAGAACAACAAAAAATGCTGAAATTGTGGAGGGTATATTAAAAATTCCAGCATAAAGTACAATAAAACAGTATTCCAGCCTTGAAGAAAAATAAATCTTCATATTTAAAAGCTAAAAAGTGCCAAGAAAAATACATTTTATGAAGAAAAATTTTAGAAATGCACATATCCAAATAGTCATCATTTAAGCGCTAGAAGACTAATTTCGATATGATAATTAGGGTCTCTTTCTTTACTACTTAAAACAGGAAAACAATGCTGTTTTGCATTTCTGGCGCTGTTGCAGAGGTTAGTTCCATGATCAAGGATTTGAAAGAGGTAGGAGTGGTAATTCCTTCCAGATCTTTATTCAACTCACTTCTTGGGCCCATGCTTATCTTGGAAAATGACAGCAGAATATCACAATCTAAGTCAAATGTGACTACACCACAACTGCTGCTCCTGGTGTGGTTTCATTGTTGGGTCAAATTACCACATCCAGGGTACTTAGTATGTAGCTAGTGATAACACTGATGCATTTTCTCCTCAGTAAACCTGTAGGTAAAAGATCACTGAAGGTTTACTCTTAGGCAGTAGGGTGGCAATCTGCCTTCTCTTTCATAGTTGAAAACTACATTCATATTCTGGTCAGAGCCCTTGGCCACGTTTGCACCCTATAGGACATCATGCTGGGTACTGATGGTACGGTCTTATTGGTCTGGTCAGCAGGAATAGCTAACTCCCCCAAACCCCTTAGGAAGACACATCTCATAAAATTCAGAAGCCTGACATCATGGAATTTCTAGGGCACCAGTGGTCTGGGGAACGTTTAAGTGTCCCTTTCACAGTGAAGGATAGGTGACTGCATCGGATCCCTTTCCACCGAAGACAGCAAGAAAATGCCTACTGATCCTCTTTGGATTTTTGAGGCAACACGTAACTCATTTGCACATGATTCTCTAACCCATCTATTAATCATCCAAAATGCAACCAACTTTTAGTAGGGCTCAGAAAATGGCTCTCCAAATGATCATAGAGTGTGAAGATATTTTTATCCATGTGAATGCTGAACAAAGAGCAATTTTAGAAGAAGAGGTCTTTAGTAAGCAGGCGAAGAGACAATGTGAACCATCCAAGTGTATCAGTCAATCTCTCTCCCTAGCTACCCTCTCTCTTACTCAATAGACTCATGAACAAAGTGACCATGACAGCAGGGATGAAGATTATACATGGGCTCAGCTATGACTTTCATTCACTGGGATTAATCTGACTTTAGCCACTGTTGAGTGCCCAGTCTACCAACAGACCCATTCTGAGTCCCTAGTTCCTGGTGGAACCATTTCCTAAGGAATCAGACATGCATTTTCTGGAAAGTTGATTAAAATAAGACTCTTCCTTAATGGAAGGGAAGCTACTTTGTCATCATGGCCTGTAATGCTCTGCAAAAATATTTTCTGTGGTCTTACAAAATGCATTCTCCATTCTCATGGGGTGTCACTCAACATTGCTTCTGATTAAGAAGTTCAATTTATCACAAAGTGCAGGGGTTTTCTCTTGTTTATGGAATTCATTTGTCTTATCATGTACCTCATCTTCTTGAAATAGTTGACCTGATAAGACAGATGAATAGCTTGTGGTGCAACTTGGTGGCCATTCAGGGTGAGGCTGGGCTCATGTCTCACAGAATGTGGCCCATGATCTCAGAGTCAGCAAATAAGACATCATGGTATTTCTCTTTAGCCAGGACTCTGGTCTGGGAATCAAGGTGGAGTTGATCCCCTGATTTTCTTTCTCTCACTAATACCTAACTGATAAAATTTTACCTTTTTGTCTTTGCAAGTTTGGATTCTGATGGTGTATAGGTCTTAGTTTCCAAAGAGAAATGCCTTCACTGGGGACCAGTGGTTCCATAAACAGATGGTGAGTCTACTGCTGGATGCTTTCACTTCTCATGCCAGTGAACCAATAGTCCAAGAAGGGGGTTACCGGACTGGCTAGAGTGATAATTCTTGACAATTAAGGGGAATTGGGTTGTATTTACCAAGGTGGGGGTACAAGGAAGAGCGTATCTGAGATACTTCTGACTTCTCTCATGTCCTGTAGTGAAAATCAATGAAAAACTTCACGTCTACTTCATGTAGGACTTCTAGTGTCTTGGACCCTTCAGGAAAGTGTGTCCAGTACTTCCCACCAGGAGATGATAAGCTGAGGTTCTTGCTGAGAACTAGACACTGGGTGTCAGGCTTTGGATCCTAGCACAGCTGGGTCCTGGGGACCCATTATTCATAATGAATAATAACAGTTGAGATGCTTTTTGAGTAGCAAGGGAACAGAGTGATAAATATTAATTCTTGGTAGTTATGGTGAACAGGTGGTCTCTGTAGAATGTGAAAACTTTTGACTAATTCAGGACAAAATTCAGTAAAATTGAGAAAATAGTGGATCAGATCAACTATTTAGAGTCATGTATAATTAAGAGGTTATCCTAATAAAGAAATTTTTCATTTGGTGCTTCTTTCTCCTACCTGGTGTAGACACAACCAGCATCCTTGGCTGTTCTTCATACCCACCCCTGAGGACAACATTTCACATGAAGAGACAGAGCAACAAAGATGGTCAAAATAAGCTATCCTGGGACTATTCCACTAATGGCTAATAAAAGGGAATAAAACACGAAAACTCCTCTATCTGATAGATCCCAATGTTCTGAGAGCAAGATGGAAAATCAAGGTACAAGTTATTCCATGTCGGAGCACTATGGTTTGTCTGGAGAGATTTGATGAAAATTCATTTGCTGTGGTAGAGATTTATTCTAGTGGACTGTCATGTACCCAGAAGCCCTTCATTCCTTACCCAAAAGAAGACATTTGTTTGGGGTCAGGGGGTGGGGAAGTTTCTATCCATTCATCAGGCTCTATTTCAGCGTACTGGGGGCTACTCACCAAGAACATTCTTATCAAACAAGGTGCCAGCTACGGCTGAGGAGGGAGGAATAGCAGAACTGCTTAACAGATGAACTACCCCGACACCCCTCCCAGACTGGTATTACCACTGGAAGTAGTTGCATGTGAGTTCGAGGGGGAGGCAAGGCAAGGAGCTGTTAATGATGTCTCATCCTTGGGTCATGTTCAAATAGAAAAAAAATAATTCTATAGAGAACAAAGTGAGGGTGGCTGGAGGGGTGGTGGGTGGGGGTGGGGCTAGATGTGGGGTGGGCATTAAGGAGGGCCCTTGTTGCGAGGAGCACTGGGTGACGTATGTAAGTGATGAATCACTCAGTTCTGCTCCAGAAAACCATCATCAACCTACATGGTAACTAACCAGAATTTGAAGAAAAACTTGGGGGTGGGAGAAGAAAAAAAAAATTAACTAAACTGGAAAAATTTAAAAACGAAAGGAAATTGTGACGTACTCAGCCACCTGTGATTTGTCAGTTTGTGTGTGTGTGTGTATACAGTGTGTGTATGTGTACAGTGTGTACACAGTGTGACACAGAGAGAGAAGGAGGAAGAGAGAGATTAAAATTGGGGAACAGCTGTGCTGCATATGCTGTTAGTAAAAGGCAGAGAAGTCCAGTTTCTATACATTTGAAAACCATTATCTCTTTAAATAATAATCTAAATAATAGAGCAAAAAGTGCTTGTCAGGTAGGTTCCAGTCTGTAGAGATAGCTGAGGTGACTTCAATTATCAGCCCTGAGACGACAACCCCTCCCCGCCCCACCCCCGCCGCTGAGCTTGGGGTGAGCCGCGCTCTGTGGCTGCCCAACTGCTTGCACAGAGAAGTTGCACGTCAAGAGGCGTCCAGCATTTAGCAGACGGCCACCTGCACAGCCGCCTCTGGAGACACGGGCCGTCATGTTTCCTCCCAGCAGCTGCCCCGCTCGCCCTCCCTGGGGTTGCGCTTCCCATCCCTAAGCGTGATTTTAAATCCTAACATATTTAAGTGAGAAAAGAACGTGTCTTCTCAACCTCACCTCCAGTTAGCCCCCCGGAGACTCAGGGAAGAGGGCCTGGGTGGCCAGTTGCAGACGACGTGCACACAAAGGAAAGTCGCTCTCTCTCTGACGGTTGTCTTCGCTTCCAAAATGTAGCAGAAACTTGAGGAGTGAGTCCCTTCCCCAAATACACCAAAACTATCACATAAAATTCAACTATTCAGAGAGCAAAATTCAAAACAATTTTTATTATCCACTTTGGGTTTGTGCAAAGAATTTGATTTCTTATCCTTTCCCCAAACCCCAACAACCAATCCTTGTTTGGGGTTTTTTTGAAGGTCTTCAGTTACTCTGTATTTATTTGCATTTCTTAGGCATTAAGTGTTGACCAGCAAGCCCTCGCAGTGCGGTGCGTAACAAACATGCCTCTCAAATTTCAGAAGAATTCATTTGTTTCTCTAGTGAGTTGGTCAAATCGGAACTGATCATTAACCGGATGTCTCCCCTTTGAGTGGGAACGACTAAAGGGTACTTGGGCTTCATGGCATCCTTTGTGGGATTTGGGGGTTTAGGATAACAGAGCCCCACCGAGTCCCGCAGAACCTGCCCCCATGTGCCGGGCTCCCCACACTCCCCTCTGGAACCTTCTTCTGGTGTACAGCTTTGTCTGACGGGATTATTTCAGGAGAAAATGAAATAGACTCATGTCCCCGCATATGGGGCCAGGATCCAGAGTGCATTAAGATAATAGTACTTTCCTCCGGCAGGTCTGAGTGGTTCCCACTATGGTGTGGTAGAGCCGACCATCATTTCCATTGGAAATGTTTGAAAGTGCCCATTACGGAGAGCTAAAGTGAGTTAGAGGCAATGACTTTGGAGAAAATAATATGGCACGGATGGTCACTAACAAGAAGAGTCACACAGGCTATTATTTTTGAGAACTGCTTGGGGTGAGTCTCAGTCATTCCACTCTCTGGAAAGGACATTAACTTCCCGCACCCAGGCCTGCATTTCGCACTTTGGAGCTCTGGCAGCGGTCGGCTTGTACCGTTTATTAAGAATTCTCCATTGGTGAGTTGATGAGAAGTGCCCAGCACCCCCGGGGAAAGAAAATACGGTAAGAATGTGGCTTGAGAATATTCGCTTTCTGTGTGCACCTGCAAATTCAGGTACAGAGTAAGATGGTGTGGGTTTTGGTTCTATATCTGTGTGTCTAAAGGGAGCTTCTCGGTCTGGCTCACAGCAGAGGGTTTGGGTCTGTCCCTCTCCCTCATCAGCTCTGATAAACCATTTGTTTGCAAAAGGAATCAGAGAAGCGTGTCTTCTCCCCACCCAGTTACGCCCTCCCCCCATTACTGTCTCTGAAGGAAAGTACCTGGTCCTGGCGGGCAATATCACGGCTGGACACCCACAGAAACCTTCCGAAAGGTGAGGTCTGCAAGCGGGGTGGCTTTCTCATGCCCATGAAGGGTCAGATCACTGTACAGGTCCTAGGAAAGCCACCGACTGTGTTCCAGGGGGCCGGATCCCAGACCTGCTCCTGCTGTGCCACCTCAGGCAGACGCTAGCACCCTCTGAGGCTCGGCGGTTGCCTGGCCTGTAAAATAAGGACTAACGCTCCTGTCTCAGCACTTTGTGAGGGTTCAGTGATCTCGTGAAGCTCTCAATTCGATGCCAGCCCATCGGAGCCACTCAGGGAATGCCTCCATCCGCCTGGACACTCGGAGGAATCGCACAGGAAATGTCTAAGTTTTATCCTTGACGCATAGAAAGAAAAGCCCTGAATTCTTCCTTCCAAATAAGTTCATCAGAGAACCAGCGGCAGGAAAGGGAAGCCGCCTTACACAAAGGAGCTGCAGGGGAACCGTCGCCAGCACGAGAAGGATCTTTTAGCACATTCCGAAAACCATGAAAGCACTCGGTCGGGGCCCAGGCCAATTTGGAATCCAACATTCCAGCGGAACTCTTACAGACCTTTGAAATCGAGGTCAACCGTCGTCCTAAGGTCTCATGTGTGCTCCTCATGTGACATGGTCTTGAAGAAAAATTCACTGTGAAATGAAGAAACCAGAACTTGAGCTGTATGCTCTCTGGTAGACATTAAATAGTTTTAAAACCGAAAAGCTCCGGCTTGTAGTCAGCTTTCCAGAGGAGCAGATTATCCAAGGTCTTGCCAGAAAGTCAGAAATTCATGCCGAGAGAGGAGATGAGAGCGGAGGTATTGACCACGTGGGAGGCTTTCCTGGGACACGGCATCGCCGGGCACTCTCGGCTCTGTGGCAAGCAGCAGCTCAGGGTTGGGAGGCTGGTCTCTGCCTCTGTTTGTCCGTCACGGGCTGGGCGGGGTGGGGGGTGGGGCGTCTCTGCCCCTGCCAGTCCTGTCTGCAGCTGAGGCTGAGAGCTGAGGGACGCTGGTGTTTGTGCCCGAGGGAAGGAAGCTCCCTCTGGGTGTTTCATAACCACCGGACTTGGCCTGAGGAGGACATGGACCCATCACTCAAAAGTCACTGCCCACAGCCGCCGTGTGGCTCTCACTGCACCTCAGGGATCCTTCCAGGTGCCCAGAGGTGGGGGACCGGGGAGATTGGGTAAACAGCTCAAACATTTTTCAGCCCCTCACCTGAGCACGTTCATGGGGGCCTGGATGCAGCACCGCGAGCAGGTGGGTGAACAGGGCGGGACTGGGGAGCGTGCAGGGACTTGGCAGGATCACCAAGTGTCTCCACTAGCTTTTGGTTGAGACTTGAGAAGTCATGAAGCAAAGTCCCCATGCACGGACAGGTCGGAGCGACATAGGAAAGACCTGCAGGTTCTACAGTTGTGGCTGGGGGACGTCTCCTTGCTGGAGGCCATCCTCGCCGAGCGGCAAGGGGGAGACCAAAATGACCCTGGGGCCTTGGACCCATCGCAGACACACTGGGCCCGGACCAACGCCCTAACAAACTCAGAGCATGGAAATCGCGTTGTATGCGTATCACTCAAAACCGCTTACGTGTCATAGGTTAAGATGTGTAATTTCGTGCAGGGATCCTGACAGTCTGGTCCCCACGCAGCAGCAACTGAGCTGCTCAAACCCTTGGCAGAGGGCAGATTGCCAGGCCCACACCCCAGCCTGCCGAGCCAAAATGCCAAGGGGGCGGCCAAGCACCCCCGGGTCTGGGCTGTGCTTGATTCTGAACACGCACACCGCGGGAGAACCACTGCCCCAGAACACGTTATTCCAGGATTCACAGAGTGTTCAAGACTTTATCTCGTATAGTTCTAAATCCTGGGTGAAATTAGAAATATCCGGAGACCTTATTAAAGAAACACACGTGCCCTTGTCCCACTCTGGAAGACTCTGGGAGACTCCAGTCCAGAGGGCCCTGGCAGGACGGCAGCATCGTGTTCTTAACGATGCTCTCCCGCCGCTCGTGGTGTGCCGCGGAGGCCGAAAGTCACTGAAGCCCGCCCCCTCCTTCTCCGGATGCGCTGGAGGTGGCAGGAGAGGCTGAGCGTGCCGGCCCCGCCCGTCAGCTCCACGCAGGCACGGAGAGCCCCACGGCGTGGAGGACAACGTGGGCCGTGTTATCGTTTAAAACCAAATCGTCAGTGCGTAGTTTCAAGATTCATAATCTGTTTTTGGCCCAGATGAGTCATAAGCCTGCATCTCTGTTATTGCTCCGACCCATAGTTAATAATCTCTTTGCTTTCATCACCATCCCACATCTTCTTTAATATCCAAAATTGTTCATCCTGGAAGATGACAAGCTGTTGATGTAATGATGATGTCAGCAGCAGACAAAGAGGTCACCATTTGCACATTCAATCGAATCAAGGTCCTTTCCTGGCTGTGATGCACACGTCGGCAGTCATGGCGTCAATATTATATTTCAAGGACAGTGTTCGCGGTCTTTGTAAATCAAAGAATGGATCTATTTCAGAACCAGATGATTCAACCGTCAAGTGTGATGTTCCTACATTTTCCGAGTCAATCTGATTTTGCAAGAAGTACTGTATCCCTTTTCCTCTGATCCCCACATCAGTGGTGGTAGTGACATGCTCACTGGGGACCAGGACACCCCGAGTGCCCACACCTGTCCCCTTTCCTGCCCGCTCCCCAGGATTCCCAGCCGAGGCCCCGGTCCCAGCTGCTGGACCAGCTGCTGCTGGTGTGGCTGTTTGCCTGCACACGCAGGACAGGGCCACGCAGAAGGCCGATGGGAAGTGAAGGCTGTGTTTTCCAGGCACTGCTGATTTCCCCACCTAAACACAAAAGAAGGATTTCCCAGACTCTTTCTTCTTCCTGACATTCACAGGGTAGGGTACTAGCTGTGAAGAATACAGAAATGACTCGGAGCCCCAGGGAGACAGAGCGTATCTGGAGCAGGATTGTCTGATGACGTCGGCAGCCGGTGTTTGCAAACCCGGGCCATGCTGTGCTACGCTTCTCCCCACGGCCCCTCCGTGCTGGGGAATCGGGCATTCCTTCTGGGAGATGGGAAATTGGACAGTGGCGGCTGGCCTTGCCACCTGACCCCTTCTCCATTGTCATTCTCTGAGAACCCGCAGCCTGTCAGGAAGCCGGCTGGGGGTTGCCATAGCAACACTCCCCAAACCCCCGCCAAAGGAGGCTTGTGGGCTTGGGAACCGCTGTCATTCCGCGCCGACTCTCAGGGTTTGGAACAGGACTCTAAACCCACGTATCAGAACACAAGGCTCGGCATTTCAGAAGGGCGTGGAGCTCGGTGTGAGGTTTCCAGATGCTGTTTGGAGGCCGCAGTGTCCACCAGCTCTGGTCGGAGGGCGCACTGGCCCATTTCTACAGCCATTAAAATCTGTAGGACGGGTATCTGGCTTCAGCCTCCCCAGCCTCTTGTAAGCACAGGCCGGAGGAGGTCAGGAGGCCCTGCCCAGGACTGGTCCGGCGGTTGAGCGGTCCTGCGCCGTGCCAGGCCCCCGAGGACAGCTAGCAGGGCGACAGGCCCGCTCACCTCTCCACTCTGGCCCCAAAGCCTCACTGTTCTCGGGGAATGTCTGCAGCCAGTCTGTCATTCTTCTGTCTTCGTTGGCTCCTCCATCTGTTACTTTCCTTCTGAGACGCTTACCACAATCTTCGACAGTGGCCTTTTAAGTGTACACAGTCCATCTTTATGTGGTGCTTACCAAATCCCTGGGGCACTGGGGGAGGGGGACCAGTGGGGAGAGAGGGCCCCTCCCGGGTGCGGCTGGGCCGAGGCCTTGCTCTGCACAGACCGGCATCTGAGCTAGTTCCCCAGGGTCCCTCTCCTTGGCTGGAACGACACCCACCTTGCCAGACTTGTAAGGATTAAGTCAGATAGGGACTTGGGGCAGAGCTGTTCCTACAGTCAAGCTCATTAAAGCCCAACCAGGATGACTGGCCACTTGGTTTTCCCTTTTAGGCTTGGGCAAGGGAGGTCCCCGTTATGGGCCTGTTGTGTTGCATGCTCCCTCCTGGTTGCCCCCCTAGACTTGCCCTCCTAAAGGAACAAGATGCTTCATGGCCAAGGGGACTTGGCCCCCTGGAGCCATGCTTCCGTGGCTAGTCCCGGGAGATGGGATAGCCTAAGGAAGCTGTCCGTCTTGAGTTCACTTCCAAGGACTGTGAGCACACTCCTGTCCGTCCTCCTGGAGGGTTCCACAGCCCAGGTAGCCGACAGGTGGCTGGGGAGTGGGTGGAAACTGGACATGCGGGCTGGACCCCCCACCCGCCCACCCCCGGGGACCCTCCAAGGAGGTGAGCAGCTTGGCCTGGTCCCTGTCCTCCTGGCTCTGGTGCTGAAATGGGGGTCAGAACTCCCAGCGCACACCGGGGCTTCCAGACAGTAGCTTAGTGTGTGTGTCCAAGTAGGCAGACAGACTACGTCTTAATCCACTGCTTGCTGGCTCAGTCTGTGACTTCTTAATATTTACACAAATGGTGTGACGTCTCCACTTGCGTGTTGAGTGGGATCCCAGGGACGTCCGTGGCAGACCCCACATGCACGGGGAATGCATCACAGACCCACAGCCTGTACGTTAACACCGAGACACAGTTCTCTGCAGCAGCTGCTTTATGGCTTTTTTTCCTAAGGTTTTTTTAAAAAACGGTGCAGTGATTGGTCCGGCTACGCTGGGATGGCTCTGTTAACCACACAACAATAACACTGGGAAATGGGTCAGAAAAGAGGGGGAAAGAGTGAAAATTCGGTTCTGATAAAAACCTGATTCTACTTCCTTCTCCCCCTCGCTCTAACCAGCTTTTCTAGAATTGGTAATCCTGGAGAAAATAGAAGAACAAAACCCAGAACTAAATATCCACCGTTCAACAAGAACAGGAAGACAGGCTAGTGTGGGGGTGGATGTTTTCTTTCATATCACAGTGCATTTGAACGGTCTTCCCACCCTGACCTTAGATTGTCTATGTGTGATACGGATCCTCCGGGCAGAGATGAATTAAGGCGTGGTGTGCCGGGGTGGATTTTACAGGAAGAGCAGGTGGTTGCCTAGGGCAGCGCAATATTTCCTCAAGTCTAGGATGGGAGGGTCTGTAAGCTGTCAGGGGGGTGGGTGCCTCTGTGGTTCTTTTTCCCCATCTTGCCTAGGGCAGCAAATTCCCAGCACCACCCTAGGGCCTTCGAGGCAGAGCATTTGAATATATTTACATCCCTAATTGTAACCGGGGAGGGAGGAGGAGAGGGAGCATTTGTTTACCACCCCTCCCCACCCCGAGCTTCTGATGAGTGTTTAACTTTTGGTCTCTATCCCATGGTGGCTCCTCTGACATCTCCTGGCTGAGAGAGATGGCGGCAGAGCCAGGCTTTTATGTAGGTGACATGAAGGTCACATCAGGGGTGTGCCAAGGCAGGCAGACCGGAGGGACAGCTGGCACTCCCGCCCGCACCCCTTTTCTTCTGTGCCCCTCTCCGGAGAATGTGCACGTGCCCTAACAATACGGCCGAGCTCCTGAAGCAGGTCCAAATCCGCACCTGGTTCCCGCAGCTGCCGACGCCATCTGTGCAGGTTATCACACTGGCTCAGGTCGTCGGATCTCGGGGAGCCTCGGGGAGACGGAGCGCGCTGTCCCAGCAGACCGGCCTCCTCCTCGGCGCTCATTCACTGCGATGGAAATGACTCCCGCGCTGTAGTCCAGGGAACGAAACTGCGGTGCGTCCGACGGGCCTGCCACACCCGGCACGGAATGGACAGGCGGCCGAGCGGCTCAGAGGAAGTCCCGAGGCTTGGGCATTTGCTGAAAAGTAACACATCGTAGGAAGCGCCAGGGACAAGTATCCTAAATTAGCTATGATCCTTGGGAGGGTCGCTGCGGCCAGTGGAAGGCCACAAGAGAAAGCTTCTGAGTGGTGGCGCTGGAGGGGTGCATTCACTAGTGCCCTTCGTGTCCACAAAGGGATGTCCTGTGGCCAATGAAGGGGACCCTCTTTGTCTATCACAGGAAGCGCAGCTATTAAAAGAGTGACTTTCACCCAAGGAGATTACGGAAAGAAGGAATGGGGGGAGAGAAGGAAGGTGGACCGAACCCTCGTGCGACTCTTCTTAGGTGCCCCAAATGGGGAAAAGCATCCTGTAACGCTTAGGAGTTCGAGCTTGCCATCCTCGCAAACCAAGCCCTTCCCAAGTCAGCAAAAGATTTTTCCTCTTTCTTTCTAAGGTAATTTTCATCTTTTTCGAGGTGTGAGATATTTGTTTAACAAAGGTGTTCTGCACCTAGAGCCCAGGGGACCTGTTCTCCTGTCTGTATGTCACATAATGCATCATTAGTGGGAACTCAACATGTGCATCAGTGGGAGAAAAGAAACCGACCTAACCCAGGTGAATAAGCTTTTCTAATGCAACATCCTGGCTGACTTTTCCTGAGAAAATGCACTTAAGCCTAAAGGTTCCGGGAAAACCTGTCAGCCGTGGAAAAGGCCGAAGGGATCCGAGAGATGATCAGGCCAGGACCGCAAGACTTCATTGGAGCCCAAGGTCTGAGGCTTCAGGGGACACTCTGGGGCCTTGAGTCAACAGCAAAGGTACTATGACTGCAGACCAGTCTCCACAAAGAGAAGGAGAGTTAAGCAAACCATAGAGACCAACAGCAGAGCTTTAAAAAAAAAAAAAAAAAGAAATGCTTCCTTTTGCTGCAATAAAAAGGTAATGAGCCC
The DNA here is from genome assembly GCF_964662115.1 of Mustela nivalis. NCBI lineage: Eukaryota > Metazoa > Chordata > Mammalia > Carnivora > Mustelidae > Mustela > Mustela nivalis. The sequence goes on from NC_139034.1 coordinate 86,195,646, forward strand.
ACACTACAGAGTGGTAGTTTATGTGCCATCGCAAGATAAATACAGGATCTTTAAACCTCTGTGAAATATGCCCTTTGTGTGTGGTGGCTCAGAGTCAGCACTCAAGTCCAGGAGCTCTTTACAGATAGAGGAAGCTCAAGACTAGCTTTCATTTATTTCTGTGAACAAGAAAATGCAGGGTCGGCGACCCAGGGCGAAGAGCTACCTGTCCTGTCTCGAGTGGCTTTGCCTTCACCCGAGGCTGGTCACGACTGCACGCCTTGTCTGGCACTTTTTAGTGGCCGTCCCTAAGGCAACCGATCAAAGGTGAGGGATATTACCGAGTGAGAAGGAAAACTGGGTTTTCAGTTTTGAATGTAAAAACGTCTATGGCGACCTGGAGAGTGAAGAAAGACGTAATCCAATCCTCCCCAGGATAAAGCAAATCACGGCGCTTGTTGCTTGAACACACCTGTTGAATTTAAGGCATGCAAAGTTGGCCTTGAAGGTGAGCCAGCATACGGACTGGAAGCCCAGACCACATTCTAGCCATTAGGTTCACACGCGTGCCTTCTTGGTCTGTCTCTCCTCGATTCCACCTCTTGATCACGGGATTTTTATCCTCCGTTTTGTTTATCACTGGAAAGAGGAAAAATAAAGAAGCTAAACCATTCAGGCTCTCATATTTCCTACCTGTGTAAGCCTTGGGAATTCATGAGCAGTAAAGAAAACAGATACAAAATAATTTGCCAAGGTGTCAGGAGACTTTATTGCCAAAAGTCTTCCTTTCATGTGAACCCTCACTCACACTCAGCATCTCCATAGTGACATGCTGCCTTCTCAGATCATTGGATTCTGAAGAGAGGCATGCCAATTGGCTAGGCTTGTTGGGTTGGAGGTATGTTGAGACGATCCCATATTAAAGGTCTTGAAAACGGCTGTGAGAGGTGGCCCACCACCAGCAGAAGTGTCTTGGGATACCAGCTTCCGTTCTGACTTGAACGCTGTCTACTTACTATCTGTGCTAACCTCTGGGGGATCACTTTTATCTTTATGCATAATGGAGGAGGGAAGCTGGGGACCAACAAGGTCATTGCTCTCCACAGTGTGCCCACGGGCACACGAGTTCTGGAAGCCCGCTTTAGAAAAAAAGGTTTCACATTTCTTAAATTAGGAAATGCTATTTATTGTATTTTCTTATTGATTTTCAGTGACTCTTCCCCATTGAAAAGATTTGAGATGTTTTCAGTTAAAAACTAGTTTAAGTCTGGGGTTCCTGGGTGGTTCAGTGGTTAAGCGTCTGCCTCCAGTTCAGGTCATGATGCCAGGGTTCTGGGCTCGAGTCCCACATCGGGCTCCCTGCTTGGCGGGAAGCCTGCTTCTCCCTCTCCCACTTCCCTGCTTGTGTTTCCTCCCTCTCTGTGTCTCTCTCTGTCAAATATATAGATAAAATATTTTTTTAAATTTATCTTAAGTCATATTTCTTCTCAATCTTTATAGATATGGAAAAGCCTTTAGCAAAATTCAACACCTGCTCATGATAAAAAATACTCAAGAAAATAGAATGATTTCTTAATAAGAATATACATACCATATGCACCCTCAATCCAGACTCAGATAAATAGATAGATGGATATAGTCTCCAATCCACCATAATTTATTTTATTTTGTTTTATTTGATTCCAGTGTAGTTGACACACAGTGTTATATTAGCTTCAGGTGTATAGTACAGTGACTCAACAGTTCTGTACATTAGCCAGTGCTCATCATGACAAGTGGTCTCCATAATCGCCCACCATGTTAGTTAATGGGGGAAATTCTAGAGGTACTAGAGACATATCCCCGAGGATGAGGAGCAAAGCAAGGGTGCCAACTGTGCCTGTGGCTGCTCAACATTTAGTAGAGGCATTAGCCGTTTCAATCATGTAAGGTAAATCAATTAGGCATGAGTAAAAAAATAGGATTTTCTCTATTTACAGATGGCAAGATAATCTATTGTAAAACCTCAACAACATAAGAATTTTGTGATTCCATAGAATATAAAATTAACATAAAGATCAGTAGCTTTCATATGCACAGAAGACAGAGAAAGCTCCACTTGTTCAGCAATAAGAATTTAATCCTTAGACATACACGTTGCAAGAACTGCAGAAAAACTGTAAGAGGAAAATTTGAAAGTTAGTGCAAGTTGTAAAAGTCACTTTGACTAAGTGAAAAATCAGTTCTGTTTTTTGTATATGAAGACACAGCACCATAGAGATGTGTGTTCATTCTAGGTTGATCTACAAAATCAATGTTGTCTCAATAAATACACCAATAAACCATGCTGTAGTGTTAGAAAGCTTGATAAAATTCATAGGAAAAAGTAACATGGAAATGTACTCAGGAGAAGTCTGGAAGACAAAAACTAAAGTGGGAGCTCACTGTACCAGGTATAAAGACACACAGTACAACTTCTAGAATGCAAACTGTAGGACTGACATAGGCATAGACAAATGGATCGGTGGGGAAAAATACAAGAGGTATAGAAAGAGGCCCAGGTACATATGGAAAGTCACACATTTACAATGACAGTTTCTTGAGCCCCTGGAGGGAAAAAATGGCATTCTTAATAAATAGCGCTGGAACAGATGAGTGACCATTTGGAAAAAGATAAACTTAGATTCTTATCTCATTCTACACTTAAAATACACTCCACCTTGATTAGGGAACTCAATGTAACAAAATCCTACAACTACTAGACAAAAATGGTCAACTTCTCTTTAAACTTGGGACAGAGGAAAGCTTTTAAACTATGGCTCAAAATTCAGATGCAATAAAAGAAAGGATTGACAAACTGGAGAACACGAAGTATATAAAAACTGTCTGTCAAAAAGTCAGAAGCAAATGGTGCCTGAAACTGGGAGAAATATATAAAATAACTCAAAGAGCTGATACCCCTCACATATAAACATCTCTTAAAACTGAGAGACAAAAGGAAAAATATCACAGATAAATGTAAAGAAGGTACAGACGTCTCTCTCTCTCTCTGTGTTAATCTAGGTGGAAGACCGCCAATGATCTTTATCTTTACAAAAAGCCAGCTTTTATTGCAATGACCATTTTATTTGATCTTCTTTCTGTGGTCATAATGTGGAAATTTTAATCAGTGATTCTGAAACTTTCTTCCCTCTCATGTAGCCTTTTAAAGATAAGAATTCCCTCTAAGCATTGTTTTAGCTGTATCTCATAGGCTCTGCAGGTCATGATTTCCATTTTCCCCCTGATTTTAATCAATGTTATATATGTAACAGCTTTAGAAACACAGAATTGAGAAGATACTGGAAAGAGCTCCCACAGAGCGGCATGCCCAGCTTCCCTTGATACAACACCTGTGATGATAGCGGACTTAACTAATTATAACTGATGCACCATGTGGATTCTTTCTCATTAGACTATGCCCATCGCTTATTCAGATCTCCTTAGTTTCACTGAATGCCTTTTTCCATTCAGGAATCCCACTCAGGATCCCACATCACATTTCCCTGCCATGTCTCCTTAGGCTCCTCTTGGTTGTGTCAGTTTCTAAGACTTTCCTTGCATTTGACAATTATGAGGATTGGTCAGGTATTCTGCAGAAAGCCTCAGCACAGAATTTGTCTGATGTTTTTCTCATGATTGACCTGAGTTATGGGTTTTTAGGAGGACCACTCCAGAGATAAAGTGCCATTTTCATCAGCCTGTATCAGGGGTACTTCTTATCCACAGGACTTAACACTGTCCATGCTGACCTTGGTCGTTGGGTTCCAGTTGTGTTGGGTCCCTCCACTGGAAGGTGGGGGGCAATGTTCCTCCAAGGTGAAGAATCCTCATCACTTATTTGGAATTCTTCTGCATGGAAGGTTTGTCTGTTTTCCCTTATTTATTTATTTAATCATTTTATTTATATCCGTTTGGACTAATGGGTATTTTTGTAATAGATATTTATATAATAATACTTCTACATTATGGTTTTCACATCCTCTTATCAACATGTAGATATATTAGAATATATATCTAGAAGTGGAAATGCTAGATCAAAGCTTATGTACATTCAAATTTTGATAAATGGCCAAACTGCCCTCCATATTTATATGTTGTTCTCATTTCTACTCCCCCCAGTCAGGTATGAAAGCAGCTATTTCAGGACACTCTTGCTGGATAGTGCATTACAAAATGTATTGAACTTTGCCCAAAACAGAATCTTTTGATGGTTTTAATGTGTTTGCTCTTTATCCATTCGTTCTAATAATGTGTCTTTTGTGGTCCTTCTCTCAGGGATGCCTTTGGGGAAGCACTTCATTCCCATCTTGAGACTGTGAGGTTAGATCTGGTCCTCGGGGTTGCCACTGACTTTCAAAAACTGGACTCTGTTGAGCTTTTCTAGGATCGAAGACCTCAGGTACCCGTATTCCCCATCTTCCATGTTTGACTATCAATGCTTCTAACAGACTCTTCTCCTATTCGTTTCCCTTCCTTCATTCTTCCCTCCTCCCTCCCTCCTCTTTCCCCCCTTTCTGTCCTCCCTTCCTCCTTCCTTCCTTCCTTCCTTCCTTCCTTCCTTCCTTCCTTCCTTTCTTCCTTCCTTCCTTCCTTCCCTTTCTTCCTTCCTTTCTCTCTCCCTCCCTCTGTCTTCTTTCCTGTTTGCTGCATCAGAGCTGAGATCTCTTTTTTTCCATTTTGTTTACTTTGGAGGAATCTTTGGTAGAGGGATGTCAGCCTTACTTCACCACGGTCAGAGCGGAGATCCTGACCCACTTTGAGCTGATGGCCGTCTACCTCATTTTGAAGGATTTCTGTGAAGATCTTTCGGACATTTTGTTTTAGCTTCACAGGGGCATGTCTGGACTATCTGAATCTTCATGTACTCACCTGCTGTAGTAGATTTATCCCCCGTCCCCATGGTTAGATTTTTGCTAATTTTTGAGAAGCATGTTTTATCAATCTTCAAGTAAGTGAATGGTAAAAGCATTTGACTGGATTTAATCATATCAGAACCTTTTGGCTTGCTGCTAATAACTTCCTTTCAGGTTGATATCAGTACATTAATCGCCACTTCTATTTTTTTTTTTACGGTTATTTGCTACTTCACATTGCATTCAATTTTACCATCAGTCAGCTCATGTCATCCTGTTGTTTCCACGAGCACTTTAGAAAGGTTTTGTCATGAGCGTTGATGAGACCCAGATCCACACGTCCGGCCATCCCATCTGCCAGTCTCAGAACAGCATCCGAGAGCCAACGAAGTAGGACTTGCTGGCAGTGAACCCTGCTGACTCCTCAAAATTATTACTTCTTTTTCTAAAGGGCTTGTAAATCTATTGCCTAATCGCTCTGCCATCCACTCCCCAGCCGTACCAGGAACTGCCATGTCATCGAGTAAGGGCATCCCAAGTTTCTAGCACGTGTGGCTTTGCCTTCTCACTTTTGTGATTCTCCAAAGAGCTGGAATAGGTTTTGCAATCACACATTTATGCTCCACACACCTTGGGATGAAATGCAGGGGGACGTGGGCACTCAGTCAGTGAAGGAGTTGCCACCTTCTTATAGGCTCGGCTGTGCGGGACCGCACGTCCCACAGCTCCGGTGGGCTCTCTGGGCTTCGTCAGGATGACTGATCGTGCTAGCAGAGCAGGCTGGAGGAAAATCAGCCAGGGAGCAGCTCCGCCTTCTGTCTCCTATTAACCTTGAACTGAGACTGTGAGCTCACACAGGGCCTGAGAGCACTTCTTGTTCTGAGCTTTCTCACAAAGTTCCTCTGGCTGTTGGTCCTTTGGCGAATCATTTTTCCTTCTAAAATGGGAACAACCACAGCGCTGCCTGAGAGTCCTCATGCAGGACAGAGATTATCCATTTTGCGTGCCTAGAACCGTGACAGTCTGCAGCACGGCATCGGGTCAGCAGACTCACTGCCATCGTGTTCATCCATGTTCCAGTGGGCAAAGTCACTCTGACATCAGCTTTCCTCTCCTCGCAGAAGAGCTGTTGGCTGCATTTCTAGACGTTCTTGATTGTCTGTTGTTCTTATGCCCGACTTTAAAAATCTGAACTCTTTAGAAGGAGGTTTTTACGATCAGCCTTCCCAATTTTCTTTCTCACCAAGCTCACCGGTGATACAATAAGGATTTTTTACATTATTTATTTGTCTCAAATGGTCACTTCTTTTAGAGTCTCTGACAACGTGGTTCCTTTTCTCCGTGCATCACATAGAACTACCAGGTCCTGCCCTGATCTGACCTTCATAAAGCTGCTGGTTCCTCCTCCTCCTCTTCATCTCTCTTCTACCACCTTCACTATTTCTTGGCATTTCTCCTTATGACAAGTTCAACATGTTTTCTGACAGTTCCCCTGACGTTAGATCTGCCCTCTGCCACCAGATGGATATTCCTAAGACATTAATTTAATAATGACATCAGCTTGCTAAAGCCTTTTTGTCTTAACATATTGAAACCTCTTCCAAATCAATGATCAAGAGACAAGAACACCAATTAAAAAAAAAAACCAGCAAAGATTGTGTTGATGCATATCGCATTCAGCTTTGTCTCACATGCCAGTACTAAATACACAAAAACGAAAAATTTGGCAAGACCATTCCTCCAAAAGCTTTACCTATTTGTTCTCAACTAATTTAAGAGCTGTGGAGGATAATGAGCCTAATCACTAATTATTACAAACCTTCAGAAAGGGAAAGGATTTGTTGCCTCTTAACGTTTCTTGGAGTCTCCTTAATCTCTGAGTGTTGATCTCTGTGACCATCTGCAGATGGGACTACCTCCTGATGCCAAATCTTGAAAATGTCTAATGGAGCCATGCTGCGTCACCCTTGGGAGCAGCAAAGACAGTACCTCACACGGGCAACGAAAAACGCCGGAGAAGAAAAATGCTGAATAGAACTATCAGGTATTGGCATTTACTCATTCTACCAACAAAGTTTTTTTGTTTGTTTGTTTAAGATTGCATTTATCTATCTGACAGAGAGACACACAGCGAGAGAGGGGAGGCAAGCAAGGGGAGTGGGAGAGGGAGAAGCAGCTTCTGCCGAGCAGGGAGCCGATGCGGGGCTGGATCCCAGGACTCTAGGATCACCACCAGAGGCGAAGGCAGACACTTAACGACCAAGCCATCCAGATGTCCCCAACAAAGTCTTTAAGAGCATTTACTTTCATTGGAATCAAATCGGCTACATGAAAAAAAAAAAAAGATGCATCTTTTTCCAAAGAAGTTTGTTAAAATTGAGAAAAATTACCACTTGTGACATAGTGAAAGCTCTGAATAATTCAGAGGATCACAACTAGTTTTTTGTTCCAAGCAAATGGGTGGGAGTTCCATAGAGATGTAGATACTGGTAGATACATAGATATACAGATAAAATATGTTATCTCCAAGTAACAATAGAAATGCATGACAAAGCTAGTGAATCATATTCTAACTTCCAAAGATTTTATTTATAGCAATTTTGAGAGACACTGTTCTCAATGCTGTTACCTTGTCATTGCTGTTGTATCTTCATTCACTTAGAAAATACTTTATAATCATCAGGAACAAGATTTTAATTCTCTACTAAGTATAGAGACACAGTGCTTAGTGGACAATAGATCCTCAGATAAATTCTGACTAAAGTAATAATTTCTGTGAATGGAAGAAGCCAAGTACCTCCTAGAATTAACGTTTTCCAGAACTGTTTAGAAGCTGATCTCACGCTTTCCCTGACAGCATCCCCGTGGTACACATTGCTCTCAGAACTCTTAAAAATTAAACTTCTGATGTGAAAACAAACCAGGAAAAAGTCAAGGAAGAAAAGAGAAATACCCAGAAACTACACGAAAATGGCCAACTATAGAAATGCATGTGACAAAAGTGACTCTGGAATTTACCCAGGAAATGGTAGGTGTGTGCCCCTGACTCCTGGCCCAATGTGTCTCATGGTCCCTCACTTGCCACGTGGGTTTGTGTGTATCTTGATGACTTTTTAAACAAAGCTTCCGGCTCAGTCAGGAAGGCTAAGAAACAGACACAGAACTCAAGGAACATTATACAAAGGAAAAAAAAAATACAAACCCAACAACAGAAAGATCCCATATGTTGGTGTAGCACAAAAGAAGGCAGGTAACAGCCAGGGGAAGAGGGGCGGGGCTTCCAGAGAAAGGAGATCGGGAAAGTGCTGAGCTCCGTCTGGAGGGATGAGCAGAACATTCTACAAGCACAAAGGGTCTGGACAGGGTCTCGGACACCGAGAAGAGCAGGTGCAAAGGCCAGAAGCAGCGAGAGTACAGGCGGCTCAGCAAGCTGCAGCCGTTTGGAGGTGATGGATGGCGGCAACTAGAAGGGAGGATTAAAGCTAGCTGTCCCTCAGGAAAAATAAGAATGCATCACGTTTGGCAGGGAAGGTTATTTCAGTCAAGCCTATGGGACACATTAGGGCTCTCCTCAAAAAGGGGCAGAAATTCTAAGGTTAAAAAATCACCTTAAGCCAGTAAATACATATTAGTATGTACAAATACGCACTAAACCCTAAATGGGTAAATAGTGCATCCAGAATGGGAAAGGATTGTGCAGCCAAAAAAAACCAAAAAAGGGATTGAGAGCACAAAAAAATTGTGGTCTCTTTCTCTCTTCTCCTGGGCTGTGACCTGAATTCTGTCTCTGCCACCGAGACCTGCACCCGACCAGACAAAAGCCATATTTCTCGTGTTTTCGTATTCATCGTTCTCGTATTTTCTGTAGGTCATGGAACCCTCTGCAGAAACAAAGAGTAATGATGGTAAACTTGGAAATGTTGTTTAAGCGTTAAGCACATAATTATCGCTTTTCTAAAGACCTTTGCAGACCGGAGTAACTCCCCAAATATTAGCAAATCTGGATGGTTCTGCAACTTCTAATGATGAGGCGTGCTCGACATCACGTTTGGGACGTTGAACAGCCAGCATGGGAATAGTCAGGACAAAGTTTAAAACACACGCCCATGATGAGCCGTCAACACCAGTCTTCCATTCAGTTACTGTCGGATCATGGCTGGAGAATATGCTGGCATAGAAAGGCTTGTGACCAAAAGTTACAAGATGTGGGAATAAATCTTGGCTGGTTGTCTTCTAGGGACCAGCGCTGGTTCTCGATGTCCCCAAATCAAGGTGGCTGAATGACACCTTGCCATCGCCAGGTACAACTAGGGACTTTGAATCATGTCCAACATGCCTGAAAAATCCCAAGAAACAGCTGATTGTCCCTGGGACCTCCATAATTCAAGCCTATGAGAGCTGAGAGGAGAAATTTTAATACATTTCTACAAGATACTTGATTTGGAAAAACAGTAGGCAAGAATGTAGTAGGTTCAGCCCTTGCAGTGGGAGAGTAGGCACAGTCCTTGGACTATAGGACCCGGGACATCTGTATTGAATTCAAGAAGAGTGGCCCAGGATCCAGAGCTGGGATGTGTGGAGTCACTGATTACAATGAATGTCACATGCTTTCAGAACAGCTGGGGTGGGGGTGGGGGTGGGGGTGGGGGGGAGGGGTGGCATGTCAGGGTGTGGTCAGGGGCATATGAAAACTTTCTGTTTACTGTTGTTGTGAACCTGAACCTTCCCTCAAAAAAAAAAAAAAATTATATATAAAGTCTATTTGAAAAAGCCCTGAGGTAGGTAGTATGATCATCCCTACTTTACAGATGAGAAAAAGAGTCACAAAAAACCAAAAAACTATGTTGGATTTAGATGGAAATTAAATTGTACAATTTTTTATACTTTTTATGAACATATTTTCAGAAAGTTGACTAATTAAAAGTACTATAAAGAGGCACCTGGATAGTTCAGTCCTTTGAGCGTCTGCCTTCAGTTCTGGTCATGATCCCTGGGGTCCCAGGATCGAGTCCTGCATTGGGCTCCCGGCTCAACAGGGAGTCTGCTTCTCCCTCTCCCGCTGCTGCTCCCCCCACTTGGGCTTTCTCTCTGTCTCTCTCTTTCTGTCAAATAAATAAATAAAATCTTTAAAAAATGAGGACCGCTACAGGTTTTAAAATACAATACAAACAAAAATACTATAAAACTTCATTTTCCTGTTTTAAATAGTTTAATTTCCACATGCAATTTAAATAAACAGTGAGAAATGATTTGTCTCCACATGTGGAAATTTTCTTTTGTTTTCTACCCGCTCCAGCCTTTGGCCCATGCAATATTTCTAATGAACCGATGCCGTTTTGGCGAGTGAAGTTCCTCCCTCCTGCATTCAGCTGAGTCTTACCTTTAAATCACAAAAGTTTGCATCTGAGCGATGAAACACATTCACCTTTTAGCAAAGTAAGATTTAACAGCTGTAAGGTATATAACCTAGAGAAACATAGTTGCAAATAATATTTTCTCTAAAGAAGTTAAAGTTAAATTACAAACAGCTTTTTAAACCATCCTTCAGTTTCTCAAGTAAGAATCAGAGAAAACTATTTTCTCAGGAGGAATAATATTGCCCCGTGTGGACGACAGCAGCCGCATCAGTCTGTTGGGTCTTGAAATGCGGGTAGTGACACACCATGGGTACCGAATATGAAAAGAGACAGAAAAACTGGTTATTTAAAATTTTTATGTTGATTATGTGCTGGCAATAATATTTTGGGTCTATTGCCTTAAATTAAGCATTGAAACTAATTTCACACATTTCTTTTTATTTTTTAACCTGTGGCTACTAGACCATTCAAAATCGCCTATGTGGCTCACATTTTATTTCTATTGGGTATCGTTTTCAAGACAGTCACTTTTAGGAAAACAGTACTTAGCCTCCAATAAAAAGTTGGAATCATGTTTTTCACAAAAAAAAAAAAAATAAAACCTTGGTTTTTCTGACATATGTTAGCACAGGAGTTCTCGCTATCCGATAACAAGAAACAACAGAGTAATTTGTAGTATCCTAAATAGAGAGAAAAAAAAATCCCCAAAACAGAAAAAAGGAGAAAAACACAATTAGAGTTTAATTCTTCTCAATTATTTTTAATATGGGATTTTAAAAACATGTCACACAAACGCCTCAGCTTTTCACTTTTGGTGAAAAAATTGATTTGAGGGAAGGATTGATCCCTCCCCCGCCGACATGACAAGTCCAAAAATAAACAGATTATCCGTATCAGCTAATAAGAATGCAGGGACATGGCACTCTGGGGCAGGTGTTCTCTTCTGTGCCGTGTTGATAGAAAAACTGACAAGGGACATTTAAAATTCATTGCTGGGAGACTCCATATTATAATGAATCTCATTAATAGTAATTAGGGTTTTTTTTTTCCTCCCCAGCTTCTACGACTGATACCCTTGTGTTTATGGGTCAAAAAAGCTTAAATACTGGCCAGCCCCCCTAACAACGGACGACATCATTTGGTTCCTTAAGAATATGTCAGAGGCTTCAACTGCCTTCGAAGCAGGAAATGTTCATGTTCTTGCCTGAGTGTCACAGGCTTGTCACAAAATCACCAACGACTTAATCACAATTATAGGCAGGCAATAGGTCAAAGCAGCCACTTTGCTTCCCTAGTCTAAAGAGTTCTCCTGGAATTCATTATGGAAAATCATGACCCTCGCCCTGGGGACCTCGTGTGGGAATAGTGGGGTGTGTCTCGATGTCAGTGGCCAGAGGGACTTGCTCTTGCACTGAGATCGGCCTGGAAGAGTGTAATCTAATTACTCTGCATCTCACCGACATGTGCAGACAGGGAGAGCTGCTCCTTTCTCATGGCTGCAAAGTGCACCCCTCCTGTCTGCGCGGGGTGGTAACAGGATTCCCGGACTGTGTGGGGACGGGGAGGGGAGCCAGCGGAGGCCAAGCCATTAGGTAAGTGTTTCTGCCACATTACCCCAGCAGCCTGCCCTTCACACGCGTTGTGGCACCGAGCAGCACAGCTATCAAATGTGATGCCAACCTAATTATATATTTTGGCTTCCGTTTTTGCAATAGACTATACTTAAGCAAAATTTAGTGCCTTCTTCTGTGTTTCTACAGCTGGATAATTACAAGGCCCTTCAGTTTTCGGAGCAGGAAATTAATGATACAAAGATCAGGAGCTATTTAAAGACAGTAGGCTCTGTGCTCCCAGGGACCCACTCCTGGAAAGCGTGTGGAACTCTGCGAAGGTAGTCCCGAGGCGGGAGGCAAGGAGGTTGCCGGCTTCATTCAGCTTCAGAGTCAAACGGGTTTTGATGCTTTGGGTCAATGTATTGTCAAAGGCAGAATCTACAAAAACATGTCTTTCTTGTAATACTTCCGCCTACTTCCCGCCTAATAAATGCTCTTAGATGGGGGCTGGCTAGGGAAGGTGTTGGCAAAGCCAAAAGCTAGAAAAACAGGACTCTGGGTCTTCAAAGCCCCCTGATTACTGGAACAGAAATATAAAGCATTAAGGCTGGAAGAAACCCTAGAAAGCATCCAGTCAAGGGGTACTGAAAAGCATTCTTTTGAACTACAGACACATGTAAGCAGAGGTGAGCTGCAAACCCGGTAAAGCAGGGGCTGGCTGGTCCCCGGGCGCTCCCTCCCCGCTGCGGTAGGAAAGCTTCCAACCAGTAGACTCAGCCCCACCGCAGGAGAGAGAATCGCTTTGCTGATGCAATCCTATTTCTAATATTACCTGTACTGAAGCCTAATGTAGACCCTTAGCTAATGCCCGCCCCAGGAGGAAAAAGAGCTACTTGGAGTCCCAGACTACACTCTCCCCTACAATTCTCTCCCCAGGGAGGCCCCTGACAGGGGCTACTTTGCCTTGGGGATGAGTCTTCAGACAATGGGACCCCTTTGTCTTGCAAATGTTTTAAACTTCACAGGTTGGAGTCAGGATCATTAACTATTTTGCATGAAGTTGGTGAAACTGTTCTGGAAGAAAGTATGTATTAGGCAAAGTCAAGTCAGTACGTTAATTTAAAAAAAAGGGGGGGGTCCTTGAAGAGACCAAAGGCAGGAAAAGGCATTGTCTTAGATGAGTTATTCTTTCTTCTTCCAGGTGAAGAGGTTTGTGGCCTTCTATCATTTGGCCTTTGGCCCTCACATATATAGGAGCAGAAATACTGTGGTCATGGCAAACTGCTGAAGCAATAACGGAAAGCCTGACCCCTGGCAGAGAACAGAAACAAGTGGCGGTCTCCTTGGTCTTCTGCTGTTTGGGACGGAGACACCAGTCCTCCAAAGCTGTCCCTTCTTCTCTGTTTCCAAGAGCTTCCTTTCCTTCTCTCGTTCTCTCTCTCTTTAGAGAATTGTGTGTTTAGATGTGTGTGTGTGCGTGTGGTCGCGGGTGTTTATGGGGGCGTGTGTGGCTGTGTGCGAGTGGGTGTGTGTGCACCCAGTCCATCGGGTGGAACATGGGATGTTGGGACCGAGTGATCTGAATTCACATCTCTCGTCCATCCCTCCTGGGGCAGTTGGACGGTCCGTGCTCACGCCGGATCACGTAGCAGCGTCCACCAGAGATCCTGCAGACCTCAGAGCACTGGGTTCACCCGCAGACTTTCTGGCTCACTAGGTGGGGACGGGCCTGAGCAGTTGAACTCCCAGCAGCTTCCCTGGTGAGGCTGACTCGGTGCTCCCAGACAATCAGACATTGTGGAATCTCTGTGGTGGGAGACAGACTCTCTACCAGGGCAGTTGTAAAGAATCAAGTTTGTAAATGGCCTAACGTCTGGCCTCAAATCGCAGGGAGCTGAGTCGAAAGAAGCCCACCGTGCGGCCGTCTGTCCTGAGACCGAACGCACGGCTCGCTCATCTGAAGGAATATGGCAACAGGAAAAGGAACAGGATTTTGAAGACTCCAAAATAATGCTCCATGGGGAAGCCATACTCAGACATTCTGAATTTTATTACAAACAAAGTTGTTTTGAAAAACAATCTTGGGGGCTCCTGGCTGGAGCGGTCAGTAGAGCACGGGCTCCTGATCTTGGGGTTGTGAATGTGAGCCCCATGTTGGGTCCAGAGGTTGTTTAAATACTCTTAAAAATAAACAAATAAACAAGTAAATACATGAATAACATCAACTTTAGGTCTTCACTCTGGCTATGGTGATGACATTATTTCAATATGTACACATACTTGTAGTTCAGAAGGTAATAGTGTATCATTTGCTGGAAATTCACAGGATATTTAGTTTCCTTTTATAATCGGGTCCCATAATCTGTGTACCATTTCTGGGTCCAGGATGAAAAGATGCCTCTAGATGTCTTTGGCCTTTTCAGGTGACGATTTGGTGGCCTGATTACAGCAATTCCATCTTTAATATCTCTTTGTTAGAGGGATGACTAGTATCTGACTGGCAAGTATGTATCTAGTGACTTTCTGAAAGGCAGTGGAGACACGGGTTGTCGTGTTTCCCTGTCACCTGATTGCGTGTTCTCTCTCACCAAGACCACGACTACAGGCCCTAACCTGGAAAGCCACCATGCAGTGAGCATGGCGCAGGGCACTGGGCATGTCTAGGGTGCCTCAGGGCCTTCCACTCAATCTAGCCTCACTCTGACATTTTGGCTTTGAAACAATTCAGAAACAAAGGTGATATTAAGGCAATCGTTGTAACCAACATCTTTCTCTTTCTCTTGGCCAGTATCACCAGGAGGCATCGGTTCAAAGATGTAGAAGAAGGAAGTCAGGAAGTAAGCGATGGACCCCTCTGCCCTTCATCCTCCATTCGGAAAACTTCTGAAGATTTCCAATCACGTGAGCTCAATATTCTAAGCGGCATCTAAGTTCTTTTAAATATTTCAATAGTATTGGTTTAAAGCCCAATGTAAGTATGGGTCTTTTCTTGTACTTAAAAAAAAAAAAAAAAAAAAAAACACAATATTTCAAAGTAATGGCCTCGCAAGCATGAAATATTGTACCCCTTGATTAAATTTCGTAGCCCCTGATGACACAAGAGCTGTGAAATACGACTGTCTCACCGGCTGGCAGCAGAGAGGTTGTTAACACATCTGTCTCGTTTCTGTGTTTAGGATGTCCACATTCCCCCGTCCACTCAGAGGTAGATAAATGAGGAACAGCGCCACGGTCGTATAACACCGAGGTGTCAAGAAAACTAGAAAGAAAAATTCAATTACTTCCATAATCCTTCTTACATTTCTACTTTACATAATTCCTCATCATTACAAGAGGCCCCTGGTTCTTTAATTCACTTTTCATTATAGACTGTCTTGTCATATACTCCAATCCAAACTGCTTACCTGGTCACAACATTCTAATATACTTTCAGTTAGGAGCTTTGGATCTTGCTGTCTCCGTAATTAATGCATCCCATACCTGCCCGACCTTTCCTCTGTATTTGTAGATCTAATCTGTTTTACCATAAGAAACTACTCTAGCCGTGCCCAGTAGGCAATCCTGCTAAAGGCACGGATGCCAAGGCATTCACAGCCGCACGCCCACTGGGAATGGACTATTGACGCACAGGTGAGGAGTACACAGGAGAGGGAATCCTCTGTCCTCCCAATCCTTCGGGACGTGTTGACGTAGAGACATGTTCCCTCCAGGCTGCATGACAGACACAGTGGCAGAAGAACGAGCAGCTTTGCCATCCTGTATGACGGATGAAACCGAAGCTTAGCATTAGTTACGAAATATCCCCCATCGTGTCAGATACTTATTAAGTGAGATGCTCCCGTGGCCTTGTCCCTCATCCCTGTTTGAGTTGTTAACACACCTGGCCCGGGTCTCCGGTTTCTGCCGGGACCCATGAAGTCAGTATTTCACACAAAGTGGTCTAAGGACAAGACCGATATGACAAGGACAGTCTGGCATCCACAATCTGCCAAGCACACTGGACACAAGGCCTGTGCTTGCAAGATTAAATCAATCCACTCACAGCCTAAAATGGGAGACCATGTCTGGTGCTTCCAGCAGGAGACTGAAGACCGGTGTGCAGGAGACAATCCAGTCAGGGGAACACTGGGCGCAAAAGAGGTTCGGCACAGAAAAGCAGAAATCAAAGAGGACTCGGCATGAGGGGCTCACGGTCTCCCCAGGCTTTTCCTGTCTTGATCTGGGTGTCCCACTGAGAAGGCCCAAATAAGAGTAAACAAGTTATAAAATCTGTCGATGTTGGAGAAGACAGAGGGAAGAATCAAATCACAACTTTGCAACCTTCCTCCAAGGGCAGAGCGTCGGCCACTTCCTGCCCTGTCTCGCTCCTCCTGTCCTCAGGGGAAGGTTTCCACAGCCCCTCTGCCACCCAAGAGCAAGTGCATCTTTCCCGTAACAGACACACAGGTGGCCTCCTGGGGTCCTCTGTGCCGGCTCGCCTTGCTATGTACAAATTGTGTTGATGAAGAGATGGTTCACGGAGGTGAATTTTCAACTTCCTGGACACTCCACGAGGTTGTCTCTGGAGGCAAGGACGACACGAGCGGTCCCTGCTTGGCACGTTTGCTGCCAGACCAGTCCCCACCCTGAGTGGCAAATGTGAGCTGTCCGCTGTGTGGCACAGGACGGTAGATCCTAAAGACAATCCAGAGACATCGACCTGCAGCTCGTGGCGTCGTGGAAAGAGCAGATGGAGTCCGGGATGGGCCGTTCGGGTCGGCCTCTCCAGTTCCTGAAAGAGACACCTGCGAGAAGTCAGGTGGGCCAGGAGGTCTTGTTATTGAAATGACCAACCACACATGAAAGAAAGAAAGAAAGAAAGAAAGAAAGAAAGAAAGAAAGAAAGAAAGAAAGAAAGAGAAAGATGGGAAAGAAGGGAAAGAAGAAAAAGAAAAAGTGGAGATAAGACAATAATTTTAAAATGAAGGTACATTTTAAACTATATGGTATCATACCAATATAAAGTAACATTTGGTTAATTAGTTGAGCACTGAAGTAAAACATATATGAAAGAGTGACCACTGACTTGAACTTGAATTTGAAGGAATTAGTAGAAACAGTCCTGGAGCCAGAATTCTCAATGATGAGCCTTCCCTGGTGTTGCTTAGCAGAGCGGCGCCGGAGCGCGGACCCACAGACGCAGAACTCTGCATGCCGCCTGCGTCCCCAAACAGAAATGGATGTGTGACCGGCAGCCAATCGATCAAACCGAACGCGGCCTGCAGACAGAGAAAACCGAGAGCGTCTTCAAAACGCACCCGCCCCCGCCATCCGTTACCCCGTAAGTCACACACAAGGACGGCGAGATTCGCCGTTTGTATTAAGCCACGATCAGTGTGTCATTCCCAGAAATCGCTGGGAAAACAAAAGAACAAAATTGATGAAATAAATAAACGAAATAACCCGAGTCCCTGGTATTAGAAAGATACATCTTCATACGTGAGTCCCGAAAATTTATCGCCCTCACAGCACGGAGTCGTCGCATCACCATATATTATCTCTAGTTTAGTGTCGTGTCTGCGCCGGGGCACCCCGTTCGGAATGCATAAAACTTGTGTCCGTGTGCTGACGGTAAGCTGCCTCCAGTGCATGCTGGAAGGAGACGGGACATCAGTCAGAAACCAGTGACATACGGAGGAGCCATCGCATCTTTGTGTGGCTAGTGGAGACCAGGCGCTGGGGTCCCTGCACCAGTTTTAAAGAGGAGAGAACTGAGTGCGGCTCCAGGGACGAACAGTCGCCAGGGTTGCCCTATCCCTGTTTAAGAGACAAAGTTCCTGGGCTTTAACAATGAAACACAGCGTCGTCTGTGTGTTAACTTAATGAAGGTCTTGTAAAAATCTTCGTGATTTTTCTCCCTAAGTGTCCCAGATGTCAAGCCCATTTTTGAGAGGTGGAGTTGAGGCTTAGGGGAGTCAGGAGACTTGCTGTCTGGGTGTGGCTTAGAACAGCAGAAATTTCTTCTCTGTTGGGTCTGGAGGCTGGAAGTCCCAGTCAAGGTGTCAGCAGGGCCAGGCTCCCACTGCCACCAGGAGTGGGGGGACCCTTTGCCTCCTGCTGCTCCCGGAGCCCCCGTCACCCCCTGGTCTGCGGCTGCCTCTCCCCGGACCTGCCTTTGTCTTCACGTGGCTTCTGTGTCTGTCTCTGCACAGCCACTGTCAGATAACTTCTCGTCAGTCATGCTGGGTTGGAGGTCACCCTACTCCAGGGTGACCTCGTCTTCCCTTGACTAATTATATCTACAACAACCTCGTGTCTAGCTGTAGTCACCCTCGGAAGTGAGGAGGGTTAGCCCTTCAGCCTGTCTTTTGGGAGGAAACAGAATTCAACCCACAGCACTTCCTCTAAAGTCATCAAGCAATTAATGGTCTGTTGGGATCAAAAGTGTGATCCGCCACCTTATTCTTCCTACACCCTTTCCCCAGAAAAGGTATCGGGGACTAGGAACGTGGGAGAGGGACAGTGGGTATATCCACACATTGTACAGCTCCCACTAGCCACAGACCCGTGCAAGCAGCTCAGGCATTGTTCAGGTGAGGGAGCGACAATGTAAGCCAACTCGAGTGACAGTGGCTCTGATATCCATAGATGACATTTTCCTGGCCACGGTCACCAACAAAACAGACAGTTAACCCATCAGACAAGAAAAAGAAATACAGATTAATAGAGACGTGTTGGTCCATGATAAGTACTATGTAGAGAAGTAACAGCGTCCGTGAACGCGGCACGTCTCCCAGCTCCTCGAGCGGGGAGTCTGGGCACAGAGAACGTGGATGGGCTCACTGAGGTCCCTTCAGCAGAGGGCTTACATTGTCACAGTTTAGAGGTAGAAGGTCTCATGACCACTCAGTTACAGAAGCCCCACCATGACCTCGGGATCACACTATGGTGTGCTCCGTGTCGAGAACCCTCTCTGCGCCAACGATACCCACCCAAGCTTGTGCAGCCTTTGGGCTACACACCGTGCCACATTCCACTACAGAAACTGTGAATCTGCTCCAGGACCATTGCTGGATTATATGTTTGGAAAATTAACAACTGAACTCAACATCACCTAAATCTGTGTTTTTCATGGAATGGAGATGAAGCAGGACCCCAGCTGTGACCGGTTGTTCACCCACCATGCCTCTGTCCACGATGTCTCTGGTCTCCTGCTTCCTCCATTCAAGGCTGGTCATGCCTCCTGCTCTACGCCTCAGCCTTCTTCACCTCTTCCAAGATCTTGCTTTGCTGGTGGTCCCCCCACACAAATCCAATGCCTCACTATGCAGCAAATTAAGGTTGCCATGCATGCGCATATGCGACCTTCTGGAAATCATTGTTCCTGATAAGCATGTCCCCCTGGGTTAGCCGGGCAAGGAAAATTAAAAACAAGGATCATGTCAGCTTGAAAAATCTAGGAAACATTATTGCCTTCATAGGTATTCTCCATGATATGGGAATTAAGTAATATCCCAGGCCCAGACTGGCTCAGAGAGAGAGGCTTCCCAGGATTTTGTAAAAATCAAAATTCTAAGAAATTCTTAAGTCTGTCTTTTCCAATACAACCTCCTCTCTGGCATACGAGTTCGATGACCCCACATTCACGGGTCTGGTGAGGCTGGGGGGACTTGCTGAAGAGAGTTTGCCCTCCGAGGTCTCTTTTCTACGTGCAGATCCAATCTCTTCATGCCCCCTGTCAACCCCAGTACTTTCTCCACTGTGGGCTCGTTAGCAGTCAACATCTGATGGCATCCTTAACAGAGATATTCTAGATCAATTAAGAAGGAAGACAATGTTCAAAGAGAGCAGTATGCAGTTGTCTGGTCATTGAAAACCCAACTAACTTGAAGAAATTTCTAGCGTTAGATGAGGAAGGAGTCGAGTAAGAAAGGATCCGGACACGGGCCTTTACCACAGGATGAGCTCACCGCTGCCCTACTTCTCCCCTTCGCTTCACGTCAGACGTCTCGAGGAAGGGGTCATGGCCCGCACTTCCTCACCTCCCCCCACACCGGACAGGAACCTCGTTTCTGTTCTCATTAAACCATTGACACTTGTCCCTTCCTCAAAACCCATCACTGACATGATAGTTCTACTGTCTCTGGCAGTAAACACTTTTCCAACCTCTGAAACTCTTTGATTAGGGACAATATTAATTTTCCTCCTGTCACTTACACAGCTCTTTCTCAATTTCTCTCCTGATTTTTCCTTTCTCTGGCCACTTAGACTTTGGTGTCCTCCAAGGACCTCTTCTCTTCTGACCTTGCTGATGGCGGTGGGAGCCTTGGTCACTGGGGGGCGAACCGTGCAGCCGTGGGCAACTGACTTAACCTCTCTCAGCCAACACATGGAGATGATGTCAGAACCAACCTCAGCGGCCTCCACGCGGGTCAAGGGCTGCCATGCGGGTCAAAGAGGCAAAGTCTTTGGAGCGTGGGGCGAGCAGGGAGATGCGTGATGCTCCCCTGGTGTCCACACGGCCCTTCACAGCTCTCTTCCCGCCCCGCCCGCATCAGCTCGTGGGACGTCTCTTCTTTCACGTGTCCCCTAGGCCACTGTTCCGCAGAGAGGTGGGGTGCCATTCCCCTCTTCCTCCTCCACGGTAGAAGGAAGCGCCCCCCAATCCCCACCTCCCTCTGCCCCTCTTTCCTGTAATGTGGCCACTTCTTGTCGCTGAGCTCTTTGCTCCATTCTCCTTGCTGGTCTCCCTTCGTAGACTGTGAGATTCTTAAGGCCCAGAGATCGGATCTTCTCCTGTCTTGCTCACAGCCCAGAGTGATAGGAATCCCACAGTGGGGGGCGCTTGGGTGGCTCAGCGGGTTAAGTCTCTCTGCCTTCGGCTCAGGTCATGATCTCAGGGTCCTGGGATCGAGCCCCACCTTGGGCTCCCTGCTCAGCGGGGAGCCTGCTTCCTCCTCTCTCTCTCTGCCTGCCTCTCTGCCTGCTTGTCATCTCTGTCTGTCAAATGAATAAATAAAAATCTTAAAAAAAAAAAAAAAAGGAATCCCACATGTGTCCAGGATTCTGTTATTTCTCTGTTGCTGCAGAACTAATGACCCCCCACATTTAGCAGCAGGTATCAGTCAGCTCAGGCTTCCATAACAAAGTCCCGAAGACTGGGCGGCTACGTCTTCCAGCTACGGAGGCCAGAAATCTCAGATCAAGGTGTGGGCAGGAGGGCTCACACCGGAGATCTCTCCTTGGCTTATAGGCGGCCGCCTTCTTCCTGTGTCCTTGCGTGGCCTTCCCCTGCACAACTGTAGCTCTGGTGTCCTCTTCTCACAAGGACGCCAGTCCTCTGGGACCAGGCCTCTGCCTCATGGCCTCGCTTCACCTTGATCACCTCCTAAAAGGAACCATCTCCAAATACAGTCGCATCAGGGACAGGGTCTCAAACCATGAACTTGGTATTCATAGTTTGGGGTGGAGGGGGAGACATACTCAGTCTTAAACATACTTTAACAGCATTTATTACTCTCAGTTTCTGCACCCCAGGAACCGGGGCCTGCCGGGCCGGTCCTCTGGCTCAGGCTCTCAGAGGCTGTGACCAAGGTGTCATCGTCCAGGGAAGCAGCCATCCCGAGCACCACTGAGAAGCTCTCGGCTGAGCTCACTCTCAGGGAGAGGGATTGAGGGCCTCGGCTCCCTGCAGGCAGGGGTTGGGGTGCCCTCAGGCCCTGTCCTCTGGACCCTTCTGGCTTTATCAGAGCATGAACTTGAGGGGGGGAGAGGAGAGATGGGCAGCAGACAGTGTCACTGCCCTGCCACCCGCTCTCAAGGGTGGCCTGCCGCCCCCCTACTGCACCTGCTCTGCTCATTAGGAAATAGACCAAGTCCAGCCAGGGTCAGTGTTGGGGTTTGGGGACTACAGAAGGCCGGAATCCAAGGGCGGGGCCACCAGGGCCCATGAGCGAGAGCTGCACACATCTGTCCGCCCTCCGGCCGGGAACGGGGGGCAGCTACACCAGGACAGGAGCAGGTAAGGCTGATAGGGCTGGACAAGGTGATCCCAGGGGTGACCCTAATGAGGGTAACATCACTGTTTCCCCCATGGCTCTGTTTGAAGTGCACAGAGAACTTTCTGAAAGATCGTTTCTCAGAAATCAGACTTTTGGCAGAACATAGCGGGTCAATCACAAGAGCCCGGGATAAAAGCAACAATGGTGAGAAGGCGCGGACGTGCAGCGCTGACATGGGGTTGAGGTGGCACTAGGCCCGTCCTTCCTTGCTCCTCGCCGTGGGCCATGACAGCGCGCTCGAAGGCAGCTCTCAGGAAGGCCAGGGACTCTGTGCTGAGGCTCCAAGGGCAGACGTCAGACTCTCCAGGTGAGATGAAAGTGACCGGCACGTCTGCTTCCGGAAGCCTCTGTGTCACTGGCGCTCCGTGAACCCAGAATTGCACATTCTGTGGGCCACTATGAGACGTAGTTATTTTAAGTTATTAAATATTTGTTACTAAATATTTAATATTCACTAGGGTTGTTTTTTCATGCAAACTAATTGTGTGCAGGGTCTTTGATTGCCAAGAACTACAGGCTGGTGAGACCAATTAGCATGACAATTACTGCCCCTCATCTAAGGAGGGTTATGAAAGATCAGAATAAATATTTAATTTTAATGCTGTTGGGAAGCTTTTCCTGATTATACAGGAAGCTCTATCCAGGGACATTAGATGCTCCTTGACAGTAAGTAAGTGGCACAAAGCAGGACACTAAGGCCAAGGGTGCTTTGGCTGAGTTTTTGTCGGCACCTGTTATGCGTTGAATTGTGTCCCCCACAAAAGAGACGCGATGAAGTCCTCTAACTCCCAAAACTCAGAAAGTAATCTTAGTGGAAGGTAGTGGAGTTTAGATGAAGTCACTGGGTGCGTCCTAATCCAACAGGGCTGACATTTGAAAGGAGAACGTGTGGACCCAGACGTCCACGCAGGAGCGCACCACAGAGACCGCCGGCCAGACCCCCAGGCAGGAAGGAGGCATAAGGAGAGGCAGGTTTCCTCACAGTCTTGGGAAGAACCGCAGCTGCCCTCCCCGGCCTCAGACTTCCATCTTCCAGACCTGGAAGAGAACAAACTTCCATTGTGTCAGGTCTGCTGTCTGGTCTGTGGTCCCCAGACCAGGGACGTGGCGCCTCCGCTGACCAGTCAAAGCCCGAGTCTCTAGAATCGAGGGCCAGACTCATTTTGATCAAAGCCTTTCCCCTCGGACTCCCTCTTGGTGTTGGAAGCCGCCCAGACCCCGACTGCAGACCCCCGGCGTGAACTGCCCTCTCGTCCGTGCTGTTTTGCTCCCAGAATTAAGGATAGTAGCTCTCCCAGGATTTGGCTCCCAGATGGGCCCCTTTTCACCACCTGCCAGCTGCATAATTTTGCCTTCAGCTTCTTACTTAGACTCTGAACATATTAAATAAAATGAGAAGTGCTCTAGAGAAGAGATGTACAGCAACAGTAGGTCTTCACCGGCCGTGCCCGAGGTAACATAAGGATCCAGGGAAAGAGGAAAACCTCTAGAGATGTTGCACGTATGTCACAGAGACCAGCTGGACTGAAAAAGGAAGAAACAGGAAAATGCAACGACATGTACGTGCTTCTTTAGCCACTCCCCTGAGGAGCACGCTCTGGCCACCTGTTTCTGGGCAGGTATCGTGCTCCGTTTCCAGGGCAGGAAAAAAGACACATTCTCCGCCGAGTACTTCCGATCTGCGTCGACTCCTCCGTGGTGATCCCCAGCGGCTTCGGACGCGGCGCAGCTCGCCTGGCCCGGGACAGGGGCTGGGATCCCCATCCTCCGGCCGGACTGCTCGCACCGGGGAGGCCGCCTGCCTCGGCTGAGGATGAGAGCCTTCCCGGGGCGATGCTGGGCTGAGCCCGCAGCGAGGGCGCGTCCTGCGGAACCAGGACCTTGGCTCCTGCCCACTCGGTGAAATTCTCCTGATAATGTCTCCGTTTTCCACCCGCTCGGCCCCGTTCTAAGCCTTGCTGTGCAGTGTTACATCGCGCCTCTATCCCAGTGCGTGTTAAAGGTCACCGCTACAGGGGACAAGCTCCTGCCCCGTGTGTGTGTGAGTGTGTGTGTGTATGAGTGTGTGTGTGTGTGTGTCCTCGCACACCCACCCTGTGTGCAAAAGCTCTAGAGCTGAAGTCGTGGCAAGAGGCAGGCTACGTTTTCAAAGATCACTAAAATAGTACTAAGTCGCCAGAATGCAACTGTGTAGCAAACCCTCCCCCCGCCCAGCGCATGACGTCACCGAGCGCCCGGCCTGCGGGGAAGCGCACCCACCGCAGACGCAGGTGCTCCCTCCTTGGTTCGCGCCCCACCGCCGCCTGCGTTTGAGCAGCCTCGGCCTGGTGTGCTCCGTGCTCCTCTCCACCCAGGCGGCAGGGGATGTAAAAAGGTACAGAAAATGCTAGAATCTGCCAGCGGCGGCAGAAGCAAAAATAGAAAAATCCACTCAAAGCATGTGGGTCCCCAGGCTCAGCGTCCCCAACTGGAGCCGGCTGCGGGGAGAGACGCAGGCAGCGCGCTGTGGCCTCCTCCTCACGGCGCCTCCGGTTCGATCCCGGGCCCCTGAGCTGGCCTTCCCAGGCCGCCTCATCTGGGAGGGGGGGGGGGTCCCATCTGTTCCAGACACCCGAACCCCGGACGGGAGCCCCGGATGCACAGGACCTGCCGGCCCGGAGAAGGGCTTCCCCGGGCTCCCTGCTCCTCTCCAGGCCCCGAGGGAAAGGCTCACACTGTTCCTTGCTCCTCCTGCCCCACTCGACGTCCTGGACACGAGCAGCACGTGGCCCTGCCCAGTCGGCGCTGCTGAGATGACCCTGAGCCTGTAAGTCAGAGGCTGCCTCAGGACGCCTCTGTCCTCTCTTTAAGGAGGGACCACCTGGGCAGGAGGGAACAGCAGCCACCCGTGCAGGGCACAGACGCCGCGGTCCCGTGGACCCCCCAAGGGAAGGATGACGACCCCTCGCGTACTTGGTACCCAGCTCACGGCCGCCCGGCCGGTCCCCCTTGCCTCAGCTGTGGGCAGCGGCCTCACCCCGCTCTGTCCCGGTAATTATCGCCGACCGAGGCCCAGACGGAGAGCGGCTGCCCTCCCGCCCCCCCCACACTCAGTCTCCCAGTTCACCAGAGTCCGCCGTGCTCCCGTGTCCTCCGCATGGCCGTGGAGAATGGACGACGCAGTGCACCTGCGCGGAGTCCGTGCCAGGTGCCAGGTGCCTGCCACGTGCCAGCCGCGTCGTGTCCCAGTCCTCGCCCAGACCGCGTCCCCCGGCCCTGCTGTGTCCCTCGCAGGCGGCCGGAGAGTAGTCCGTGCCAGGTCTGCAGCTGCTTTTCCTTCTTTCCCCAAGGCAGCAGGCGGTGTGGTCTCCACACCGCTGCTGCCTGATCCTCGCCATGTCGTCTTTCTGCTCCTGCTCTCGGGGTCACGGCACCCGGGGGGGGACACAGGGCAGCAGCTTCCCAGCGTCCGCCCCAGCCTCTGTACACCTGAGCCCAAGCGCCGGTCCAGGAAAGCAGGAACTTGGCCGCAAAGGTGGGGGTAGAAGAGATGAAAAGCGCCACCTGCGAAGGCTGTTCTCTGCCATGTGTGAGTACCTTATACACCCCCTTTTTACAGAAAGTTAGTTACCCAAGCCCCACGTCCAGAAGAGGCTGATCTATCTGGCTTGAAAAGTCCTCTAGGAGTCCTCTAGGGGACAAATCACTCCATCTGTGGAATTCCTTTGTGCAGCAAATAAATGCAGGGCTATCCCCTTGGTGGGCCTCAGCCTGAACCCCTCTCCGTGTTCCTTCCCAGAGCTCCTGGGCTCATCTACTTCCCCCCCTGGACAGGAGGAGCTAGAATCAGATGCCCCCAACCCTTGGGCTGGATGTCAGGGGGAGGCAGGGTGTATGACTGTAGAAACCATATATGTGACTAGTGGTAGTGGACTCGCTAATTTACAGTCTGAGTTTATTACAAAAACTATTTTAGAAACAGTGTTTTATTGAGTCAGTTGTGTGTAAGGCATATCGAACCACTGTTCGCATAAAACCATCCCAACATTCGAGCATAACAGAAAGTGTCTACTTTGATTCAAGTTTCCCATTTTTCAGCAAATATTTTGTATATATCTAACCACTGTTTCTGGGTGGTATTACCGTTCCCATTTGGTATTGCATTTCAAGCATTTACCATATTATTTCAATATTATTCTACCAGTAGTTATGTATTATTGTGAGGTTTCCATAGTCGTTAAACAGACAGCACGGTATTCGGCTGAATAGTTGTGTTTATAACTGCTCCCCCACTTCTTTCCCCTTTTTGTTATATAGATTGATTCATTAAGCACGCTTCTTCATCAAGCTTCTTTTTCCTAAGGATACATTCCCAGAGAAGTAATTTTTGTACCTAAAGACATCGTGACTTAATCACTATCTAGAAAATTGTGAGAAATGGGTGAGAAATCTATTTCACAAAACTATCATCTGTATTATTAGCATTCAAAAAATTTTGGCCATTTGATACATGAAAAAAATTACTGTGGTTTTGTTTTCAGTTACTCACCACGTGGTCCTGAGTGTCCTCTGAGATGTTTGCTCACCCGCAGAATTTTCACTTTATGCCTCATCTGTGCCTCCATTCCTACCCCAGGTAGGAATCGAAATATTTCTTAAAAATCGGTGAAAAGCGCTCATTTAGTCATGACTGGATGACTTCCCCGCCATCACCGCCTCACCCGTGCCAGCCCCTCCGGGACGGCTGAGCCCCAGGGCCAAGGAGCAGCCACCCGCCTCTGGTCTCCCACATACCTGAGTCTGCTCTGGGGCCGCGTCGCTGAACACCAGGGACATTGCCCCTGCAAGCACAGTGACCCCCTTGCGCTGGTATCTTGGCACGGGAAGCTGGACAGATGAAAACTGAGTGGGACCGTCCTGGAGCAGGAACACTCCTTCTGAGGTCAAGGGTCGAGACTCCCCGAGGCCTCCAGGACCCAGACGTCTCCTGATATCGGGTCTGATACAACAAAACACCCTCTCCAGATGCTCCCCAGCCCTCTTTCTCACTAGGCTCTGGCCACGGCAGGCGCCTCGCTCCCTCACCTCCCGCTCCCCGCTGCCAGCAGGGAACTGCGGGCCCGTCCAATCCATTCATTCACGTTTGTTTCATGGACGAGCCAATGAACCAATTAACAGCAGGGTTGCTTTTGGTTTTTTGTTTGTTTGTTTGTTTTGTTTTGTTTTGTTCTTCCCCAAGCAAACTAAAACAACTCCTTACATATTTACCAAGGCTAATGATGAAAGATGAAAAACATGTTTTCTCCTTTGTAAAGTCTCTCCCGAGCTCACAGGCGCATTTGGCGTCCTTCCTTTCTAGACCGCGCTCCTCTGGGCTCCTGCTGCTTCCTGCGGGGACCGCGGCCACGCGGGCAGGTCTCCTCCAGCCGCTCGGCGCTCCTCAGCGGCGTCTTGGGACAGACTCCTCCGGCACCATATGCCAGATGCAATTGTGAGTCGGACTTAAAGTACAACAGAACATATTATCTAATTAATGAACATTTAACGGCTCTCAGAAGAAGAAATCACTGGGCAGACGGTGGGATATGAGAATGTGTAAATGATTAAACTCCAGAATTGGGGAATTTAAGGTATTTTAATGGGCACCGAAATTTCTGTCCTGGCCGTGTCTGTTCGCTGGGACCTTAGGCTTTTGGGACGTTATTAGCAGGTGCTGGATAGAAGCCCATTTTCCAGTTCAGGTCAGAAAGCATCCACTATTCAAAGTCAGCCCTTAAAACATGTGTTTTTATTACTTATTAAATAAACGGTTGGCCTGTTTTCTGGTACCAAAGTCGTCTTATAGGAAAATGGACACACAGTGACAGTGAGCACTCGCGGTCCGCTGATGAGCCTGCGAGAGAGGCACTCCAGGCCATTAACACAGCACACGGAGTCCTGATGGGGCTCGCAATGCTTTCTGACGGTTTCGCCCTTCTGAGCTGACTCCCACCCAAACGAGTCAGCAGTGTCCATAGGTAACAAGAAGACACCTATTAGGAACATAATGGAAGTGATGGAAGGGTTCGGTTGCACTAGGAAAGCCTGTGTATTTTGGCTCCTGGGGCTGGGCCACTCCGGGAGCCAGCTGTCCCCTCTCTGAATCTAGTTGCGTTGTGACCCCAGCTTTTTGCTGAGTTGTGTGTCCAGGAGAGCCAGTGGTGCCCCTGGGGACACAGCCACGTTCTCCACTGTTCCTGCCCTGGGATGAGCTCAGCGAGTCATGTAAACTCCAGGTCTTAAAGTGCACGTGTACATGTAAAAGGATTTGCTACTTCCCGCTTCCCAGGCACGTGGTGATAAGAGCTCTTCCCAGCACCTGCAGAAACACCAGGAGGGACCAAGATAGTCCTGTGCCGTCCTGCTCCTGCTCCTGCTCCTGCTGGAGGCTGCCAGGCGCACACAGGGAAGCTGCATAAGCACTTCCTGTCGGAGCCTCTGGCCGTGCTCACCCCCAGGACTGAGGGAACATGGCACCAAGTACTCTGTGAAGGTAAAGAGAAAAGCATCTTTCTTATGCTGCAACGTAGAGCAGCTGACGCTTCTGTGGGTGCCCAGGCGACTCCCCAAGCTGAGCCCCAGCCTCCAGCCCTCCTCCTGGACCTCGGAGGGTTCCCATTCCCTTGTGCACCTGCAGAAACTGCTCCCACACGCTTTCGGAGTGTGCCGTGCGTGATGGCCCAGGGGTGCCCACACGCTGACCAGCACGGACCCCACGGCGCTTGTCCATCTTCTCTAAAGTCGGGAAAGGTCCGGAGTGGGATTCCTGCCATCAGCTCAGCCGCAGACAGCACTCAAAATAACCAGCAACTTAATCAGGCCACCCGGATGCTAATGTCGCTTAGCCGAAGGAGGTCGCCCTCCCGAAGGACCCACCGCCTGCTGAGCAGCATTGCACACCGGCTGACCGGGAAGAGAGAAGAGACCCCGAGGCTCCTGCCGGCTCCGAGGCCGTGAAAGAGCTGTGTTGTTCCCGCGGGTGAAAACGCCGGCTCGGATGACAATGTATCTTTGGTACGAGACGGTTAGGCTGATCCGGCTGTATCTGTCTCTCTCCACAGGTGAAAAAGACACCACATGCGACTTCCTGTCACTCAAGCCCCACAGACTTCGCCGGGGTCTGGCCCCCGGTCCCAGCTCTGCTCCCCTCGGCACCTGCTGCCTCTCAGAGGGCGGCCCGCACGGTGAACACCCCAGGAGCCTTCCTCCAGGGGAGGTTTGCTTTCATTTCCATTGGGGACTGGAACAGAAAGAGGAAAAAAAAAAAAAGAAAAAAAGAAAGGAAGGAAGGAAGAAAGAAAGAGAGAGAGAGGAAAATCTTACAAAATAAGCCATCAGGAACAAAAACAACCTTTGAGGAGAGCAGTCCTTTTAAAGCTTTGCTCCTCGAGCTAGAGGCTAGACTTACACAGGTTGTTTTCATTCGCGGCGACAGCACGGGGTGGTGC
Source organism: Mustela nivalis (assembly GCF_964662115.1). Lineage (NCBI taxonomy): Eukaryota > Metazoa > Chordata > Mammalia > Carnivora > Mustelidae > Mustela > Mustela nivalis. The sequence goes on from NC_139034.1 coordinate 86,224,915, forward strand.
AGAACACATCAGAGCTTGAAGGGATATGAAACACCGCCGGCTCTGCTAATGCCGTGCTCCAGCAGGAGCGATCGGACCGCGCAGAAGAGACCCTGATGTCGGCAAACCCACGTCTGGTCCTGGGCTGACACAATCCTGACATCCGTCTTGTTGTAGTTGTTGTTCGATTGTACCTGAACAGCCGAAGTCTAGAAAGCGTGGCCCTTGGTCCTTGAGAAAACCCAGGCTGCTGTCAACTCTGACCCTTACCCGTGCTTCCAAAACATTTCACAAGTGTTAAATGAGGATCTTAGGTTGAGTTAGAATGTTAGACGTTAAATGCTTGAGCTTGAGAATGTAATTATTTTAGGAGACATCAATTTGCTTTCTGCTTTACTTTCTCTGTATTTCAGTGCGCATGGGTAAGTGTATTTCTCTTGAGAGGAACCATTGCTGGGTTTCTACTGTGGCAGTGACGGGAGGTTAGAAAGAAAGAACTGTCACGGTTGTGGGTTGAGTTGTGTCTCCAGCGTGGTATGTCTGCGTCCCAACCCCGCGTGTGTAACCTCATGTGGATAAGGTCTTTGCAGGTGGAATGCACTTAAGATGGGATCCCACAGTGGGCCTAGGCCAGTGACCCATGTCCGTGTAAGAAGACAGAAACAGACGCCGTGCCAGAGGCTGCCAGCCACACTGGGGACTGTGAGAAAGACCCACCACCGATTGTCCCTTAGAGCCTTAGGGGACGTGGCTCTGCTGACACCTGGATTTCAGACTCCTGGCCTCCAGGACACACTTCAGTCACTTCTGCTGTTTTAAGCGACCCGGTTTGCAGTCATCTGTCATAGCAGCCCTAGGAAACCAGCGCCGAGGAATCCGAGAGTGGCAGAGCGGGGCCGTGTCCGCAGGACCCCGCTCCAGGAGGCCGTGCTCTGTCTTCAGGTCCGGAGCTCAGACAGTTCTGCAGAAATGCACATGGTCTTACCGAGGTTCCCAGAGAACATTGTTTCTACCTCAGTGTGAGGAACCAGCGAAACAGAACCTGAATCGAGGGTGCACAGAAGGGTGGTTCATAGGGGAAGCGGTCCGGAGGCGGGGCGCGGAGACGGGAAAGTTAGGACGGTCGGCAGTGCAGGGGAGTGCTGCGGGCCGCAGGGCACAGTCCTGCTGGGAAGCCGCTGGGAACCCCCCCGCCCGGCTGCGGGGGCCCCGTGCGCTCTGCCTCACCTGCCGTCTGTCCTCTGTTCTAGCATATTCCTCCACATACGATGTTCTCAGGCAGACAGACCGAGAGGCCTGGTGCATGGCGGCAGGTAGAGCTTGGGGACCGGGGGGCGCGAGGCTGGAGGTGCTTCCCTTCCCATCAGTGACTCTACATGCTAATGCCACGCAGGCAGCAAGCACGATCCTTAGTGAGTTAGAGGGTAGTGTGGATGGTATTAACCGGGGGCGGGGATGGGGGGAGGGTGAGAATTTGTGTCATTCCAAAAGATTTTCTGAGAAGAGAAAGCTAAGCAGAGAGCGCTGGGAATGTTCAGAGGTGATGGAATCAGTATCAGCAAAAGGATCTGTTACAAAATACAGATGTTTACGGCGATTCTTCCAGAAGTGCGGCCAATCCGCGTTATTTACAGATCCCATATCTGCAAATTCATCTACTCACCAAAATGTATTTGTAACCCCCAAATCAATACCCACCGTGCTTTCTCTGTCATGCATGGGGACGCCCCGGTGGCCCCCAATTTTCATTGTCCCCATGCGCGCTCCCGCTCCCTGTCTCAGCGCCCAGACGGTGGCAAGGGTCAGCTCTGTGGTATTTTGATCTGTGCCTTGATAATTTCGCTGTTGAGAACAGCCCTGCATGCCGCGCTACAGAGCGTGGAGCTGTTCCTAAGAGCAAGAAGGTGGCATGAGCCTCGGGGAGATGAGCTTTGCTCCTGCCAGACATCTTCAAACAGAGACACACATAGGACAAAAGTACAGATTGATGGGCTGGGGAAAATGTAACCAGAGCTTGGAGGTACCTGACCCTGTCTCTCCCCTAGGAACAATGGCTCAACATTTGCCTATTCTGCACTCACAGTGCCTTGAGGGAATATAATCCCTACTAGTGACCAGCGTCCCTGTGCTGTGACACGTTTTTAGCACAATATTTTGAGTGAACTGCCTTTGCCCAAAAGACGACTGTAATCAACCAGTCAGGAAAGAGAACACTACCCAAAATATCATTACCCCGTGTCTATTTTGTTGCACCATTGACTTTAGATTCAGTAAAGGATGCTAATAATCTTTCCCCATTTTGCTTAACCTGCATTAATGAACCAGGATTGAAAATAAACAAATGCACAATATGTAAATAATGTTATATGCTTTTGAGCACAAGGAAAAATAGGCTAAAGTTAAGTCATGTGTTCACATATTCCAATTAAGAAAACTGCAGGAGCGCTTGGGTGGTTCAGTGGGTTAAAGCCTCTGCCTTCAGCTCAGGTCATGATCCCAGCCCACATCGGGCTCTCTGCTCAGCAGGGAGCCTGCTTCCCCCTCTCTCTGCCTGCCTCTCTGCCTGCTTGTGATCTCTGTCAAATAAGTAAATAAATCTTTAAAAAACAAACAAACAAACAAACAGACACTGGAAAAGCAGTCCAAAAGCACTCGATCAAGTGGTTGTTTCTGGAGGTCATTCCTTAGGAAAGCTAGACTGCTGAGTAGAGGCAGAACGGTTCAGAAAGGAGTTACTGCAAAAGTCATTGACAAAGAGTATTATGGACTTTTAAGACCAAGCCTGCACTTAATTACAGATTTCAAATGTCTTATTTTAGCTTGAACCCCCATTTTCCCTCAAGGCAGAGTATTGGTGTTTAATGTTCTTAATTGCTGGTTTTAACAATTCTTCGGCAAATGAAGGAAAACCTGTCCGCTCCCCTCCGTGGAGACTCCCGTGTGCTCCTCCGTCCTGGTCAGGTCCACCCAACGCCAACTCTGGTCGCACACTTTTTAGATTTCATCTGGTTAGAGAACTTATGAGCAGAGGCTTTGTTATCTCAGTTCCCCAAGTAGAGAGAAACGGAGTGCTGTTGTTTCAAAGAGTGAGTTTCCTTCCTGACTCACCAGGGAGAACGTCCGTGCTGTCTGGAAGGTCTGAAAGCGCGCACGAGGTTTGAGATGCTTCATATCGAGGCTCTGGCAGCCGGTTTTGTTTTTGTTCTTGTTTTTGTTGTTGTTGTTTCTAAAATATTCATAAAGACTTCCTCTCCAGAAGGCACTGCACGTTTGTGCGGGATCCCAGATTGCTTGGGTGGCTGTGGTAAGAGATACGTGTGGGTTTTCAAGGACGCCCATGCGAGCAGAAGAATGTGGCCTTTGTTACGGCTTCCCTCTGTAAACTGAAACCTGTCCGGTCCCTGGAAGAGGAGCCCGGCTGGCCACACGCTGGCCTGTCTTTTGCACCCAAATGCCCCCAGCACCTGATCGCAACCCCAGCCCCCTGCAGGCCCTTTCCCTGCTTTGAGCCAAACACAGGCTTGCATTTTCCTGCTCAGAACAATGCAAGGCAGATAGGCTGGGTTGGGCTGCGAAATGCTGGGGCATCGCCGTGGCCTTCAGGGCAGAGCTGTGACAATGGAAATCGCTTAGTGCTTCTGTGGGCAAAGAAAGAGACAACAAGTGTCCAGCAAAAGCTGCCATGAGTGGAAATCGGATTAACACATGCATGAGAAAAGGGAAATCCAAGAGAGGACCGCATGGACCAGGAGAGCTGGAAGAGATTTTGGTGTGTGGCCTGGACTCTGCTTCCGATGACTACTGTGGACTCAGATTTCATGGAAGTGTTTTAAGGAACAACTATTGGGACTCCAGTCACCTATAACGGGGTATTTTGTAAGATCCTTACAGAATAGGTCAAATTTTAATGTAGAACCTTTTTTTAAAGATTTATTTATTTATTTTAGGGGAAAGGGACAGAGGGACAGGGAAAGAGAGAGAATAAAAATCAGACTTCCCACTCAGCATGGAGCCCAAGGAGGGGCTCCATCCCAGGACCCCGACATCATGATTGGAGCAGAAATCAAGAGTCAGATGTTCGGGGCACCTGGGTGGCTCAGTGGGTGAAAGCCTCTGCCTTCGGCTCAGGTCATGATCCCAGGGTCCTGGGATCAAGCCCCACATCGGGCTCTCTGCTCAGCAGGGAGCCTGCTTCTTCCTCTCTCTCTCTGCCTGCCTCTCTGCCTACTTGTGATCTCTGCCTGTCAAATAAATAAATAAAATCTAAAAAAAAAAAAAAAAAGAGTCAGATGTTCAACTGACTGAGCCACTCACCCAGGCACCCCTAAAATAAATCATTTTTTTAAAAGATTTTATTTATTTATTTGACAGAGAGAGATCACAGGTAGGCAGAGAGGCAGGCAGAAAGAGAGAGAGGGAAGCAGGCTCCCTGCCGAGCAGAGAGCCCGATGCGGGACTCGATCCCAGGACCCTGAGCTCATGACCCAAACCGAAGGCAGCGGCTTAAACCACTGAGCCACCCAGGCGCCCCTAAAATAAATCATTTTGACAAACATCTTACCCAACAAATATTATTTGTAAACCGCTACCTTGTGCCTGACACTCCGCTTAGTGTGAGGGAAGCAAAGATGGGAAAACATGGCTCCTCCTGATGGGAACGAGGCTCCAGCTCAGAGAAGAGAACAGGGACAGGCTCAACGGCCACAGCCGGAGATCCCCGATGAATAAACTGGTGTCAGTGTGGAGGGACGTGTGTGGTCTTCTCGCATTTGTATCAATGACTTAGTGCAAGATGGAAGACATTTCATCGAATCCGCAAGTCCCAAAGCAATGGCAGTGACGAAGGATGGCAGGATCAGAATCCAAACAAACTTCTAAATGTTCCCCAGGCTAAAGCTGCAGTTTAGTGGAAGTGGGTGTGATGCCCAGTCTTGAGCAGGAAGGCCTGGGAGCGTGCCTGGCAGCTACCAGTTGGGGACAGGCGCCATCGCCTCTCCTGGCTCTTTAGCCTGTGGTTCTGCACTGCTCGGCTCCATCTCTAACCAGACAGGGTGTACCACCCCCTGCTGCTGGGGCCCCACTGGGGCGCAGGATTTGGCCATCTGAAAACAGTAAGAGGTGGACGGAGGACTGGTCCTGGGATGGGAAGTGACAGGCACACTCAGAAGGCTAATAGGAAGATGGAAGTTAGACTAGGCACTCATTATGCAGCTCCGAGGTCTAACTTAGATGGGTGGGAGCTCCAGGCATGGAGATAAAACAAAATAAATCAAATCAGCACAACTACAGGGAGAACCTCTGGGCCTCCTCAGCTCTCCAAATACGGAAATGTCTGTTCTCAGTGCTGGTGAATTCAGGACTCAGTGGTTAAGATAAGAAGTTTGGATCATTAGCAAGGAACTGATGGCCACGATCTGAGCCTCGGATGTTGCTTCCAGTATTGCTTCCTTGGGGCCAGTCCTTGCACAGAGCGGACCTGGAAGTTTTCCGAGCACTCCCTAACCAGGGCCTCCTAGGTCCCCAGGTCAGCTCCTGGTCTGCTTCTGCCATGCACCATCTTCGGGGACGCCGTGCAACCATCCATAATCGTGGCACTAACACCATGCGTGTTCTCAAAGGCAGACTGAAAGGTCACATTTTTGTTTCTGTCTTCACAAAATCAACTTTGCAAAGACTCTCTAAGTCCTAAACCTCCCACATTAGAGAGATCCTCCAAATTAATGACATTGGTCTGCATCCGAGAGTGTCTGATGACATAACACAGGAGGGATCAAATGCTTTGTGTAGCCCCTTCTCTCCCGAGCTATAGTCTCTGAGCCAGATTTCTCCAAAACTGATCCTCTATTTTCACTGTAATTGGACCCAGAAGTGTGTTCCAGGGGATTTCATAAAACTGAAACTTCTATCAGTCTCCCATTTTGTAGTTCACAGCTGGAAGTGTTGTGTCTCTAATACAGTTTCCTAGGTGCTTCCTGAGAGTCTGTGAACACCACCAGATGCTGCCTTGATAAGGGAGAGCCACAGTGTGAAACCGAAGAGGCGTAGTATAGTTTGTGGGGAGATCCTGTGACAAAAGCACGCCCTGCACATCCTCTCTATGGCTCGGGGCAGACCCAGAGCATTTTGGAAAGACCAGCTCTTAGCTCCCCACCACCTCCTACCCCTGGTGTGGCTCCGTCCTTGAAGTGGCTGTCTGTGTGGGTGCTGCTCCCGTGGCCGGAGGAACGTGCACCTCTAGAATGCGGTTATGTCGAGGGACAGCTCACCTGCGCTCTGTTCCACGTTCCTCCCTGGCTGAGCGAGACGGGAAAGCCAGACAGGAAGATGAAAACAAGGAAGTGGAAGCCACAAAGCCAAGCCCCTTCATGGAGACGAGGGCTCCTCTGGCATCGGCTGTTCTGTACTACGGAGAGCAATGCTGCCCATGGGAGGACTCACGGTACACTCAGTGGATGAATGTTTGTCTTTCCCAAATGTCCCAGCACACAAAGAGACCCAGAATGCTGAGCTGTATTTGCCCGCAGCGGGGTCTACGGGCAGCACGAGAGGGCATGGCAGAGGAGCACCAGGACGCTTCGGGGGGACAGGTGCATGCATTCCCTTTGCCCTGGTGGGTGGTGGGTGTGCACCGAGGCCAGACTTGGAAATTGTACCCTTTATATATGAGCCTTTTCTTATTGCTAATCATCCCTCAATAAAGCTGCTAAAATGAAATCTATCGATTTTCTTCTCCTAGAATGAGTTGAGTTTTGATAGGCACTGTGTGAATACTTCACCAAATATGCAAAACATTTTCCCAAATCCAAAATCTTGCCAGCGTTCTCCCATCACTTCATTACCAGATTGCAGTAAATTTCCCGATACTTAGCCTTATACCCTGTCAGACTTTATAAATCATTTAACGCCTTCCTCATCCTGACACAAGCTTGACTCGGGGTTCAGGAATATATTCTCAGTTTTGCTTCACTAACTTAGGTGCTTTTTTATAAGCATAAAATGGGATAAAATGATCCAAATGTTTTTGTTTTTATTTTAGTTTTCCTTATCAAGAGCTATCTAATTTCCTGCTGTTTGACTTCCCACGTGGAGGCTTATTTTGAGACACTGTGTCTGCACCAAGTTTAGCCATTCCTATATTAAGCCCAGCAGTCCTTACTTTCAAGGAAGAGAGGAAGAGAAAGACGATGTTGTCTGCAATGTCCTAAGCCAGGGGCTCTACGTGTGGCCCCAGACTGGTTCTCTGCACAGAAGGTGCTCATAATGTTTCAAAGTGTGAGTACGTCAGGCGGGCACCTTGGACACTGACCAAAAATGGGTAGTCAGGACAGTGGACACTCTCTGACCTTTCCTACTTTTCATGGGGAATTGGAATTAACCGGAACAGGATTAGAAGCAAATATCCAATTGATTAAGCACTCCAATCCCCCAGCTTGCTTATTTAAGGAGAAGTCCAAATAACTAACTGATTTTCAGTCCTTCAAAAGGCAAATCTGGTCAAAGTAGAATATCTCCTGCTGTAAAAATTCCCTTTTAAAAAATGCTATGTCTAGAAAATGTTCCAAGTCTTTGACCCAGCATTTCACTCCTGGGAGCCAGTCTTCATGCTGCAGTCAGAAACACATCTGAGGATTTATATCACAGGTGTGACTGTTATAATTTTATTGTCATAATATCTGCAATAAATCATGCTAAGTGGAAATATTGGCATAATTTACATTAATGAAAATTGGAAAGACCCAATTTTTGAGCTCTATAAACCTGTTTATTGATACATCCATCTTATAAAATGTGCAGATGTTAAAAACACACTTATTAAGAATCTTTAGTGCTAAGGGAAAGAATCTACAGTAGAATATTTAAAAAGCTACGATAAAAATTAACACAATTTGTGCTGAATGAGAAGAATGAATCAGTCGACAGCAGTTCCCTACACACGACGGCACTCACGGTTGGTGTACGACAGTGCTCGGCGTTGCCTCAGCAAACACACACCCGGACATGGGACAGAGAGCCAGGATGTGGCGTTCAGCCTCAGGAATCAGGTTCCGGGGAATAGCACTCTTTACGCCCCTATGCATCCTCTAAATTGCATGCAGTGACTTTCTAAGCCACTTAGAACAGAATTATTTATAGAAAGGAGGGAAACCGCCACCCCACAGTCATACCTCTTGTAAAAATCAGCAGATTGAATTCTGATATTCACAAAATTAGATGGAGGACTGAAGCCAGTGAGTGGTAAAAATAAAACCTGTAGTTTAACCTCCGAATCCACCTTTTCTCTCAGGAGTAGCTGTTATTGGTTTTATGGAATGGCTTAATCACTTTGGTAATTCTTGAATGATTTCCACCTGCTGATCCACAACTGGGAGTTCAATGGTTAAGGAGCTTAGTCTTTCCAAAATGTATTTTTTGAGAGCATGTGTGTGTGTGTGTGTGTGTGTGTATGAAAGAGAGGGAGAGAGAGAGAAAGCTGGCGAGCATAGGCACACCTGTACATTTTCTTTTCAAATCATGTATTTTGCCTCATCTAGGAATTTACGACAAACGGATTGGTGACGGTCTGTCAACAGTCCCATTTAAGTGGCAACTCAAGGCCCCCCACCTCTCCAGAGACCGGCTGCTGTGATGTGCAGCTCTCCCGCGCCCGAGCTCTCCGCGTGAAGCTGGACAGCGCGTGCACATCCTCGGCCTGCCATGCCCCTGCCGTGGGCTCACCGGCTCTTCCCAGCCCTGGACGAAGGAGTCAGTGAGAACAGCACCGTTCAAACGGCCCAACAAGCTCTTACAATCAGGAATAACCTGCAGTCTTTGAAGCACCATTGTTTTCAACAGCCCCCGTAACTGTGACCTGGGTGCATTCCTGTTTTCACTTGTCACACAGTCCCTGCTGACGTGGGCGCCTCCGTGGCCTTCTGAGCATGGCCCTGTCTCGCCCCGGGCTTCTGAGCGGCCGTGGAATGCTTCCCGCTGAAATGAGGGCACGGCTGGGGAACGGCGTTGCTAAGCACAGAACATTTGCTGCTCTGCCTGGAACCGATTCCCAGAATGCACGTGGCGTTGCTTTTCTGTTTCTGGACTCACTTCCTGATACTTACAAAGAGCATCAAAACAATTGATAAATCACCCGTAATAAGTAACCAGACATCGTGAGATCATTTGTTACTCAAACCTACGATATGACGAAGGAGAAAAAGCCACTGGCCTCCTACGGTTATTGCTACATGATTGCAAAAGAGCGGTGTGTTGAAGTTGTATTTTAGTTTTCTCCGGAAACTCTATTTGCCAGGGGACATAGGTTGCACCATCCCTGTTGCTCACGCTGATAATTCCATAATATGGGCTGTTTTCATAGGCAAATGAATTTGCAAAATCAGACCTAGTCTCCCAGATTATGCTGCCTTAGTTACAAATATCAACAAAGTCAGCAAATAAACAAGTCTCAAAGGAGATTTCTAGCAAGTTCTGCTAGCATCACTGGATTCCTTGGGGAAGGGTCATACAACCATTGTTTATTCACTCATCTGTTAACTAGATCAGTAAATACCTACTGCAAACCTACTGTGAGCAAGGCTCTTTTAAGGAACTGTGCTGGGTCGGGGAGGCATAAATAAAACAGCCCGGAGTGTAGTAGAGCAGGTAAATTACATGCGCAGAGAGCTAAAACATAAATTCCCATCTCAGGGAAACCCAGGCAAAGCCAGAAACCCCATCTCCTCCCCGACCCGCCATATTCTGTCCCGTGCCTGACGTGTGCTCCTTGCTCTCCTCCTCCAGGGAGCGAATGGCACCACGCCAACCTCCTACGTGGCCACGCGAGACCAACCCTTTCCCCTCCTCAAAATTGTTCCTCCTGCAATAAGCCCCGATCTCATCATTAAAATATCTGCACAAAACCTTACATAGCTTCCTGTTTCGTTTTAGCATAAAGGCTAAAATCTTCACCATGGCCCACACAGTCATGGGTGTTAACATGGACAGCTGGCCCGTCCACCTGTCCAGGCTCGTGCGGAGTCACAGTTCCTCTTGTGCTCTGCTACAGGCCCAGTCTTTGGCACTGGCATCCCCTGTTCTAGAATCTTTGTGAACACTGGGCCCCCACCTGGAATCCTGTCTTCCATGGTGTACTAAGCCCCAAATCTTCCTGCTGACCTCAACTCCAAGTCTAGCACCCCTTCCTCTAAAACACGAGGCTGGATTATATCGTATGTTCATAGGGCATCCTGCATTCTTTGGTTATTAGCCCTTATTTTAATTAGACACAATTGTGTGTGACAGAAAAGAGGAAAAAACACCAATGACTTAAAACTTCTTACTTGACAAATACGGCGCTGAATAGAACCAAATGAAGCTCTGAATGTCTCAGGGGCCCAGGGTCCTTCTAGGCCCTTACCCTAATCAAGGGGAACATCTCGCTCCTGCCATATTGCCCGTGTCGGCCAGTCAAGCTTCCGAATCAAAACTGTGTTCCAAGCATTATAATGAGGAAATAGGAAAGGAAGAGCCATGCCCCCTTACTTCGAGAATACATCCCATAAACTGTCCTTCCGTTTACCAGCTGCTGCCTAGGACTCATACATACGCCACACCTAGCTGCAAGGAAGCCTAAAAACTCAGTCATTGCCCTGCTAATAATAAGGGTATGAAAGGGATAAGGCTACTGACATTATCTTCTTGGTCCTGGCTCATTTCCTAGATTGTAAACTCCATGAAGACAAGATCAGATGAGTTTACCCCCTGCTGCGTTCCTGGAGCCTACCTGACATACTGTCAGTACATTGTAGATGACCCATAAATACTGTTGAATGGTGGCTGGGTGGATGGGTGGCTGGGGAGAAAGGAGGGTAGAGGGGTGGTTGGAAGGGTTGGATTGATGGTTGGATGAATGGATGGATGAAATCCTACGGTTGTCCAGAGATAGAACTCACACCTTTCAGGTTGGAGGGGAGAAAGTGGGGTGACTGGGAATCGTCATCTTGAAGGTATGATTTGAACTAGGATAAAAGACAGGCATAAAGTCATCTTAGAGCATAGAGGTCACAGATTAAAACCATCCCTCTTGGACCTCCACCATGTGGCATCCTCCTAAATCCCGCACTGCTGATCTTGCTTCACACTTCATTAAGAAGACAGAGGGACAGGAGAGGCGCTCACTGACAGCGGGTCTGGCAGCCACTCAGCGCAGCGTTCCCATCTCTCTGCTTCTTCCTCACTTTCAAGCGATGAGGCATCCTTTTCCCTGCTGACGGACCATCTCTCCCCTTCTCACACTCCCCCGGCCGCACAGTCACTTTCTCCACACTGGCTCATTGCTATCTGCACACACATGTGTTCTGACTTCTTTTATTAAAAGATTGTTTTTATTGAAAGATTGGTTTCCACCCACTAAAACCCCAGGTTTTTGCTCCCTTATTCGACGAGGCTTCCTAAAAGGACGCGAGCCCTTGTCGTTACTTCCTGGCGTCTCCCCCACCCAGGCTCTCTTCCCTCCTGCTGGGCTTCTGGCTGCTTCCCAGAGGCAGTCCCTTCTTGGAGGACGGTCGGTGGCCATGCTGCCAGCCCTGAGCTCTCACCCCTCCTGATGCTCCAGGCTTCTGAGCACACAGAAATAGGCTTCATCTCTTGAAACACGTCTTCTCGTGGCTTCCAGGACCCAGCCCATGTTTGCTCCACATCACAGGCCCCTTCGCTGGAACTGTAAGTGCTCAGTCTGGGTGAGGCTCCTTCACCATCCCTTTCTTTCCAGATTATCCCATTCTGCCCAACAGCTTTGAACAGTCTGTCTACCAGTAGCTCCCTGGCACTGTTCTGGGATTTTATTCATGGCAAGAAAATGGGGGTCTGAATTAAATGCCTCCTGAATCAGTCTTTCCCTGGGACAGAGATACCTAGAAGACGGATGTAATGTCTGAGAGAAGTAATGACTCTACGAGTAAAGAGACGAGTAATTTTCATTTTGATGCTTTTGCTCTCTGGCGTGAGAGGAGGGACTACTGATAATGACCACAGCACCGCAGGTAGGGAACCGGGACCGTGCTGGGCACCACGGAAGGTTCGGGCAGGGAGATTGAACGTGGTGTGAAAAGAAAAGAAAGAGGAGGATACAGGGAAACATCTTGAAACAATGTCACGGTGCAGGAGCTCGTGGACAAACATGAGTGTGTAGCGGACTAAAACACATCGAAACAAAGATGCTCTAAAAACATACGTGAAACCAAGAAGAAGGCCAGCATTGAGAACCGTAACCATCTTTGCAAAGAGACGGTGCTGTAAACACAGGACAGAGGAACAAACAGCCAATTGCATGGGTTCTCACAGAAACCAGAACGGGTGCCGAGGCATTCACCGAACGAACCGGAGCGTGGCTCTCGGCGTGAGGGGCTCGCACACAGGTGAACGACAGGGTGGGCTGTGAGATCCACGGCCTCACCGTGGGAAATTCTTTCCAGACCTTAATCCTCAGTTCACCTTGAGACAATACTCAGCAACAATTTGTTTTCTGGTGATTCACTTAGGTCCACTCAGGTAGAACAAAACAGACCGCTTACAAAGATACGGATCCCAGCCGACGGGAGGGGAAGTCTCATGAACGAGAGACCGATGATTGATGATAGGAAATTGCAAAGCAAATGTACGGCAGCCTGCATGCAGCTGCATACAGCTGGGGGGTGGCTGGGTTCTAATTCCGTCCTGCCGTCCTCCGCTCTCCGGGTTCTCCTCCTCCTTCAACATGAAAACTGAAGAAAGGCCAAGGGAAGGGCTCCGACAGCTTCTCCTTCTCATTTTTGGTTTGAGTGAAACCCATCAAGGCACATTCTTCTTGATACACCCGTGAACGTGGCCCTTCCCCCGATCACAAAGGGAAGTTATGCCTGCGACGCTTCCTTTGTGCTCTGGAAAAACGCGCTCCTTTGACCTCCTCTGAAAAGGGATTTCCAGAGAAAGCTCGGGGAGGGTGCCGCAGAGAAGGGCCTTCTCTGGATGCTGTTTCCCAAATTTCTGCCGCCCTGGGGCCGCACCCGGCAGCGGGAGCCCAGCAAACCTCCCTCCTGGAGCCCTCGGCTGGCTCAGGTCAGCACTGGACAGGGCCCTTCCCAAGTGTTCTTCAGGAAAATGGCAATTTTCTCCCACAAATAACATGACATTCAATTTCACCCAATACCCACACCTGGCCTTTGAAGGTCAAAGAAGTGGCTGTGTGTTTTATTTTATTAATGGTGACAAAAAAAAACACATCAGGAATGCGGGAGAATGCTATTATGCCTGCTCCGGGATGTGCACCGTGACTTAGAGGAGCCGAAGGAAAAATGTCAAACGGAAGGTATTTAAGGCAAGGCAAAGCAGAGATAATCTCTTTTGAGCAGAATTTTCTTAATAGTATTATACACCCTGGTCGACCAGCAATGTTAGGGTTACTATTTTACTTCCCAAATTTAAGCCTGAACGAAACTTCTTGGAAATATTCCTCTGAAATAATGGAAACATGAGACTATTGGGCTACTTCATATTTCTAAATGTATTTGATTATTTTCATCCTTATGGTGTTACTTCCTAAAGGCTTTCAAACTAATAAACATAATTCTGAGAAAGTGAATGTCATCAAAATATGAACAAATCAGGGCTCACCATGAGGCATTAGGGGTAACAGACCCTTTCCATGGTTTTTCTGCTGTTTCCTAAATTGCTGCACAGGAAGCAATGCTCTGGGAAGCCCCATCTCGCTCGACTCTGCTAGGCCTTCCAGCATTACTCAGCAAAGAGGCAGAGAATGGCCTCGCTTCATCCCAAGCAGCCCTGCAGAGTCACCTGCTAATTCTAAGGGTACCCCTGGAGCAGAGGCAAGCAGGAAATGATACTGTGGACCAAGACTTCAGTCACTGACTACCAAGCAAGTGCCCCAGACTCTGCACCCCACTTTCCCTACTCATAAAGAGAGGGGTTGCACTAGACCATCAAGGTCCTTTGCAAAATGAAAACCCACCATTGCTTAGTGCTTCTGGCAATTGCCTAGAAAGTACTTTTTTCGAGAAAAGATTCACACGTGGACAATGCATGAGCCTGATATCTTCATATAATGAGATGACATCAAACCTAAGGCCATGACATAAGTAGAATAAATATATAGTCATGTTTTTGAGACCTGTAGGAAGGGGGAATATACAACCTGCTTTTTCACCCGTCACGCTGACCCTTCCCTAAACTGATTCCCAATTCGTGATGTTGCCAGAGATTCCACAATTACACAGAACAGGCGAGGAAAATTCTCACCAGTATTAAAGAAATAAGATGAACCTTGAGAAGGGGTAATAAATAAAATAAGAGGTCTGTAATTAATATATTTAAACATAATTTTGTGGGCTTGAGCACACCTTTTCCAATATCCACATCAGTTTTCTTCCACACAAATAGCAGATAATGAGCTATTTTGAATTTGTTCTCTTTACTTTTCTTCTCTAAATGAGTTATCCTTGGAAACATTATTAAGAACCTTTGAAAGTATAATTTCAGTAGCAGCAATATAATTCATTATAATTAAAAAATTCAAGTACTCCTTATTTCTATATTTTTACTAAAATCACTAATACTGCAACAAATATCTTTATAATAACTCTTTGCTTCAAGATTAGTTATAAGATAAATTACTACTATTTTTTTTTTAATTCCTGTTTTTAGACCCTCATTGACTGCAAGTTCTTCAGGTTGGGAACTCTGTCTTACACCACAACCATATCATAGAATATGTGTATTATCCGATCAGTGATAAGCTGTAGTCTGTAATGAGTACCTCTCAGGAAAGTGCCTGTCAGAACTGGGACATTACAAATTGAGATTTATTTTGGCGAGTCCAGCTATGAAATAAACACAGAGCAGGGATAGAAAATCAACTTAGAGAAACAGAACGATGCTCATATCTATGAAACTTAACTTCGGCATAGTAGAAGAAATTTTCATGGCTGAAAAAACCCATCATCGGGGGTTACCAGGGGAGGCTCAGGGCCATGAATACACTAATAAAATCATAGCAACTGACAGGAAGGTAGACATTGCTTATCCAGTGTTTACAGAGTCGAAGTCTTATTCAAATATTTCAAAGTGTTCTTTTTCCCCCATGAGCAAAACCATCTCATTTAAAGAACTAACGCCAATCCTTCTCAAACTCCTCCAAAAAACTGAAGAGGAAGGAATACATCCAAATCCATCTTAGGAGGCCTGCATCACCCTGATACCAAAGACAGGTAAGGACACTACGTAAAAGGAAAACTATAGACTCATATCCCTGATGAACAGAGATGCAAAGTTCTCATCAAAGTACTGGGAAACCAAATTCAAAAACCCATGAAAAGGATCGACACCATGACCCAGTGGGATTCACCCCTAGGACGCAAAGATAGCTTGGCAGGCACAAATCTGTCCTTGTGGTACATCTCATTAATAGAATAAAAGATTCAAAAAGATCCTCTCAACAGATGGAAAAAAGACATTTGACAAAGTAACGTCCTTTCCTAATAAAATCCTTTAGAAATGTGGGTAGAGAGCGGACACACCCCACCATAACAAAGGCCATATGCGGAAAGCCCACAGCTGGCATCATACTTGGTGGTGAGAGGTTGGAAGCTTTTCCTCCAAGACCAGGAACGAGACAAGGGTGCCCATTGTCACCTCTCTGATTCAACATAATCTGGGACATCCCAGCCAGAGCTGTCAGGGAAGACAAAGAAACAAAATGACCAGATTGGGAAGGAAGAAGTACAATCGTCATTATTTGCAGATGATATGATCTTTTATATAGAAGATCCTAGAGACTCAACCAGAAGCTGTTGGCACTAGTGAATGAGCTCGTAAGGGAACAGAATACGAAACCACGGGCAGAGATCAGTTACATTTCTGTATTCTAACACAGAAATACCAGAAAACAAACCAAACAGTCCCAACTGTGTCATCAGATGTCATCCCTCAGCCTGGGCCTCTAAATACAAAGTTTTTCTAACTTGTCTGTGTCTTCCAGGCTTCTCAGCTGATTTGATTTTCCATGTGGGTCCCGGGGAGAGAAAACTTGGCTGTTCCCCTCCTGGACCTTCAGAAGTTATTTCTCATTGAAAGTCAGATACAGGATTTCGTCACCAATGAGCAAGCACTTGGTGCCCAACAGGTCTATGCTAGGCCTGGGGACACAGGGACACACCAACCACGTGCATTACCCGCAGGGAGCTCGGGGTTGGAAGCAGACTGACAGGGAGGGTGGGCCACCGCAGTCTGGCAGGACGCTGTGATAGTTCCTGTGATGTCCTTAGTCCACGGCCAAGGGCGTCCACGGGAGGGGCGTCCACGGGAGGGGCCTCCAGCAGGGCCACAGGGCAGGCGAGCATCAGGGAGCATTGCTGTGACGACAGCAAATCTGGATGGAAAGGTGGGGGAGTAGAAGTTAGGAAGGCAACGGGTGCGTCCGTAGGAGGGGCGGGACCTGACGCGGGCGTGACTTCCAGGTAGAGAAAAATGTGCAAGGCGTTCTGCAGTCAGGAAGGCACCCTGAGCAGCAGAGTTCCCGCGTGGAGAGGAGGCTGAGCTCGGGCATGAAGACCTCGCTAAGTGTCTGCATCGCTCCCTCCGTGCCCCTGCGCGCCAGGAGTACAAAGGCACACATCGGGCTGCAAGGTGGGCGCTATCACCCTCCTTTCCCTGCTCCCCTCATGACCCTTGCTCAGAGTCTCCACGGGGCTGGCACCCCGACCGAGGTCTCCCTGCGCCCAGAATCTTCCCCTTGCACGAGCGGACTGTCCAGCTCGGACCTGACGGCTGGACCCGGTGTGGGCGGAACCCGCCTGTGACCGGAGCCGCTCCTTGCCGGAGGCGACGCTCGGGGGCCTCCCAAGCCAGGTCGACAATGACAGTATTAAGTGACGCTGGGTTCAAGGCCACCCACGGCCCGCAACTGTCGGTAAGATCCTGTTAGGTCTAAATTGATCTGTTTTTAATGATCGGGCGTCAGCTGCAGGCTCCAGCAGATGCAGAGATGAAAGTGCATCTGGTCAAGGCCACGGGCAAACCACAGCCATGGCTTTGTCTGCGGACGGGAGGCTTTGGAAGTGTCCTGAAGAGTATTTAATGGCAGAAGGCGGTGCTCTGGATACACTGTTGCGTGAAGAGAGCAGGCTGAAAATCTGATATGCTTTATGTTGGTTATTATGTTCTACACACCCATGCACACACCCATACACACACACACACACTCACACACACTGTAAGACTCAAAGGAAAAACACTGGAAGAGAATATGCCAAAACACAGCAGAGACAATCAGAGTAGCCGATGGAGAGAAAACCTCAATTTCTCTCTATTTCCAAGTTCTCAATAATGAACATGCATTGCATTTTACACTTAAGAACTGTTTCTGGGGCACCTGGCTGGCTCAGTCGGGATAGCGTGAGACTCTTGATCACAGGATCATGAGGTCAAATCCCATGGTGAGGGGATATAGCTCAGTGGTAGAGCATTTGACTGCAAATCCCACATTGGGGATCGATTTTCCTTAAAAAAAAAAAAATGCATTATTTTCTTTAAGATGTTATCACAAGAAGTCATCACAAGATGGAAATGCCTTTTTTTAATTGAAGTCTAGACCAATAAAAGTGCAGAAATCATAAAGATAAGCTCCTTGAGTTCCTGCATAGACACATAAAGGTAAGCTCCTTGAGTTCCTGCATAGACACGTCTAAGTAACCAGCACTCTGATCAAAAAAGAGGCCATTAGCAGCTTCTCCAGAAGGTTCTCCCAGGCCCCTCCAATCATAACCTCCTTTCAAACATAAATTCTAACACCACAAAAGAGATGTTGCTTTTCCAATTTTATATACACAGAGTGGACTATATTTGCTTATTGAGATCAACACTGTGCTGGTGAGACCCCCCCGGCCATGCTCCCGTGCGTGGCCATGGTTTCCAGCCTCATTGCCACGCCAGGTCCGGCGTGTGGACATGCTGCCTGAGCGTGTTTCCACGCTGGGGCTGCGAGGGGTCGTGCTACTCAGAACACCCTACACAGATCTTTGGTAAACAGGTGTGCACGTTTCTCTGGGGCCATCTTTGGAAACGGACTTGCTGGGCCACGCACGTGCTCTACTTCACTGTGTCTTCCGGAGTCTTTCCAGGCGATGGCGCCTCCCGCCCTCTCCCCACCTGAAGGCACCATGTCCTCGCCGACACTCAGTCATTCTGGGGGCAGTGGACCGGGATTGTACCGGCCTCTTTCCCCCACGAATCACGAAGGTGTGCGCCTTCTCAGGTCTTCTCCAGCCAGCTAGAGAACCTCCTCTTCGGTGACGTGACTTTTCCAGCTTTTTTAAACCACCTTCCACTTGCCTTGTTTGTCTGTGTCTTACTGATTTATGGGAGTCGTTCTCCGCTCCCAGATACAAGTCTTCCGTGTAACAGACGGACCTGCAAATGTCTTTCTCTACTTGGCCGCTTAGGAGTTCACTCCCTTAATGGTCCCTTTAGTGAACTGAATTTATTAATTTTAATGTGGTACAATTTATCATTTTTCTTAACAATTAGTGTTTTCGGAGTTCTATTTAAGATGTGTTTTTGTATTCAAAGTCATCAGGATATTCTCTCACATTTTTTCTAAAAGGTGGGTTTTTCTTATGTATCACGAGGGGTACAGGTCAAGATTTGCTTGGCTACTTTTTAAGATCCCCGAAAATTTACCAAAAAATAGTTTTGAAATTCCATATTCCCACCCCTCTTCCCAAAGATGATGATTCTTTCTGAGAAAACAACAGGGCGCTGGACTGTGCCCTCACTTAGGGAAGAGGCGCAGCGGCCATCAGGGTCGTGCGGGGATCGTATACACGATGCACACTTGTTACTCACAGCAACTCTGCAAGCTAAGTGTGTTTATTCCCCCTCCACAGACGGTGGTTAGAAGAGAAATAAGCCAATGTGCCCACAGTCACATGTCGAATCAACTCAGCGGGCTGGACTCAGATTCACATTTTATCTGCTCAAAACCCTCCTGGTGCACAACATAAGAGCCACACCCGAGATTATTCCCCGGGATTCCAGCGTGCAGCCCACCTCCACCAAGAGGATGAGATGCGCTTCTGTGGGTCGCACTCCATGACTGAGCTCTGGGCTTCTAACCCTCCAGATCACTAGGCTGCCACTGACTGGACTGACTATATTCAGTTTGATTTATTCTCTAACATGGCTGGGTCACTGGATGGTTTCTGCTGTGGTCCAGTTATTTCAGAGGGAAAGATACTCCCTAGGATGGAATCAGGGCACCCACTCGGATAAAGAAATTAGCACTGCATTTGTCACTAACACCATTTGCATCTGAATGAACTTCTCAGACCTCTCCTGGGAAGAAAAGATGGTCCTAGAAGTTGCTCAGCCTCTGGGACGCTTCAGCAACTCACATCCAGGAGTCATTTATTTGGAAGTGACGCTGGTGAAAAGCATAGCTTGCCTAATTGTTGTGAAAATCAGAGCTTTATCTTGTGGTTTCCTAAACCCTCTTTCCACAAACGCATTGTGAGGCAATTGCTGCTTTATGATCTCCATCATCTGAGAGGAAGGCAGGCAGGCTAGAGCTATTCAGCCTTTGCATGAGGACATCCTGTTACCTGGACACGTGCAGCCACGCTGAGCTGAGTGGCTCAGGGAGGCACGTGGCAGATCGGGGCCGTTGCCTGGCGTCGGGATGCATCCCTCTCCCTCCTCTCTTCCTCCCTGCTCCCGCTTCTCCCCCTCTCTCTCCTCCCTGCCCCCTGCCCCCTGCCCCCTGCCCCCCTCCTTTCTGCCTCCCCCTCCCCCCCCCTCCTCCCCCCTCTTCAATGCAACATGTCACATCCCTCCGATGGGATGCGTTTTCTCTTCTCATGACATTAATATTCTAAACAAACAGCAATCTAATCAATGCGCTCTGAAACTCATGACCGTCCGAGTTATGGAAATGTATTTTGTACATCTTCAGTGTTCAGCTGAAAATCAATAAAAATCCATTATCTAATATTTCAACTGCCGCCCACTTGAGACATAGTTAAAAATAAATCTCTCCAAAGAAAAAGATTAAACTGTCTTATGCCATTACTAATTATTGATATTCACTTCTTATAATATTATACCTGGTAGGCAATTATTGGTAATTAAGCATGCAGTAGATCAGTCTCAGAGGAAAAGAAATGGTAAATTGTTAGATTGAGGTATTTCAGATTTGTTTGTGACCATTTCAGTGAATATTAACATTTTAAGAGATACACACTGGTTCGCTATTATTGGTTACTGTTTCTAAACATTGATTTAGTTTCAAAATGTATACCTAGGAATCACAGATCACTAGCATGGCGTTTAAGCTGCTTTAAGAAAAGCCTAAAACTGTGCCAGGTTTCAGGAAAAGGCAAGTGAAACACAAAGATGTTTAGCTGTCTGGAGACCAGCATCCGGCATCCTCCGCGAAGCAGAACCTGGAGCAGAGGCTGAGAACCGGAGAACCGACGCAGTTTGTTGAGAACGAGACAGCCTTGGGCTGAGAGTTGTTACCATCGGACGTGGATTTCTTTAACACATTCCTCACCCTCGCCCCAGAGAGGCACATAAACTTTCCAGACAAGCCCCACGGAGAGTTTGGGCCATGAGACTTGAGTCCCCTGCTCAGGCCGGCTGGCACACGAGCCCAGGCTCCGCTGCCTTCAGCGGCGTTGGGTAACCTCCCCGTCCAGCAGCTGAGATCCAAGTGCATTTCCCCGTCCCCGTTAGTCACACCCGCGATGCTCAAGGACAGGACGAGCGCTTGGAAGACCAAATGTCAGCCAAGAGACACATATCCTGTACTTCACCGCGAAGAATCCTATCGGACACCTTTGTGTCTCCAACAAGTACTTATGTATAGTCCTCAACGCTCGCTGAGAGGGCCTCCACCTGGCCCTTCCCCCACAAACATGAGACCCACCACGTGCCGGGCACAGTACAGGACACAGGGGACACCGCGCCTGCCTCAGAGGGAGCTCAGAGCACAGATCGGAGAACAGTGCCTGAGGCGGACAGTCACAAAATGATAAAGTCAGGATAGGTTTGCAGTGCCCCCAGGGAGTCTTCCTGGAGGAGGTGGCCAGAGATCTGAATTTTGAAATAAGAAGCGGGACTTTCGTCCAGCAGGTCATGGGAGCAGGGCCTTCTGGGAAACAACGGCCACATGTTCGTTGTCGGGGGACCCTGGGAAAAATGGGGCTCCTGAAAGAAATAGCCTGTATGTGTGGGTTAGGAGATGAGTCAGCAGATTGTGGACCTGCGGGCGGGGGCCATCACGTCTGGACCGACCTCTAGGCCATCTGGAGCCTTTGAAGGATCCAAAGCAGAGGAATGAGGTGAACAGACTTGGTTGAAAAAACAAAGTCACTCTGGCAGCCATGAGAGGAGATGGTGGGGATGACAGCGAGGTCCGAAAACCAACGCAGAGGCTCTTGGTGGTGGCGCGGGTGAGGAGGGCCAGTGCCGGACACACCCCCGGCCTGTCAGCACTGAGGCCACTGCATGGGGCCGAGGCAGAAGGAAGACCAAGAAAGCCTTAGGATGCCGTCCCCACCGGCTGGGCCACAGAGCGGACGGGAATGCAGATGAGGAGGTAGGCAGAGTGCAGGATCCAGCTTCCGAGGCTGGGGCGAGGGTGTTTCCATGGCATGCCGGGGAACTGCCCGGAGGAGGTGACTGGGATCTGGGGCTGGCTTTCAGCTGTGGAAGCAGTTGGAGCATAGCTGGGAAGTCGGCGGGAGAGAGAGCCGCGTGCTCGGATGCAGGGCAGAACGGAAGGAAGCCAAAGGGCAGAGCCAGAGAACGGGACCCACTGGGCTACGGAGAAGGGGTCCGAAGAGGAGCGGCGGGGAGCGAGGGCTGCCGTGTCGTCTCCTTCACGCAAGTACTCTGATCATGTTTAAATTATCACGGCTTGTTGTTTAAAACTTGGAAACTATAAAAGCTCATAGATGCGGAAATATGATTTCCCTATAATCCTATCCCTCCAGATGATCACGTTCCCCCTTTCCCCACGTCTCAATTTAATATGCCACTGAGTGAATGCCCCTTTAGAAAAACGCATAAAGAGGTCCAAGTGAAGAAAGAATTTGCTCTTTGGATCTTGCAGTTGACTTCGTTACCTTGATATTGCATGAACTACACTCTTATTTGGGAGCAAATGCTTTTATTATTTTAACATCCAATATAGAAAACGGATCAACATCTCCACAGACCTCCGTAGAGACGAGTTGTTTCCTACCTGTAGAAAATTACTCTTACAGTGAGCAAAAGATTTTAAGATCACCTTCTTAAATATATAGACCCCAAAAATAAAGTTTAAAATTTTGTAGACCAAAATTCAAAGAAGCCAAATTTCAGGTTTTCTACACCAGGTAAAAACCTTTCTATACCTTTCCAACCTGTATTTGGAGGATGGATTTCAGTGCGATCGCTTCTGCGCGGGGTGTGTGGAATGCCGCTCCGACCGGGATGTTCCCTAGCTTTTGTCACTTTGTTTGTGAGTGTTTTTCTGGTGACCTATCCTTAGACATTTTCTCAGGAATAATTTTGGAGCATACATTAGGCATTCAATGAAGCATGGGCCCACACACCCCGAGTCTACAGAGTAGACGAACATGGACCCCAAGCCGTCCGTCCACCTGCAGCCGGGGAGCCGTCCACGTGTCTGTCTGCGAGCGAGCCAGTTCTCGGCTCCTCTTTGGCCAAACGCCAAAGACAGGACACCATGGACCCCATGGGCAGGCGAGCAGCCGCGATACCCAGGAAACCACCAATCACTACGCAGGCAGGAGTGGAGGAGCAGCAAAGACGGGGTGGGGGAGGGTGACTGTCCTTGGGACTAAGGAAGAGCCAAGGCAGCTCCGTGGGAACGTGGGGCGGACTCTGCTCACCTCCCACAGAACCTAGAGCAACCCGCTCGGCACCGGGCTCAAGTCTGCGGCCCCTCGGCTCTCCAGCGTCAGTGCCCGGTTTCTCCCTGTGTGCGCTGCACAGCCCAGGCTCACCTGGAGGTGACTCCAGGACTGCGGCGGGGGACAACCTTCCCAGCTCCCGTGCCTGTGCACACAGCCCGGAGTAGCCCCACAGCCCGCAGAACAACTCCTTTAAGCAAGGACGAGTCCTGAAGGATTTCCTCTGAGGTCTCTTTTGGAAGATTCACCGTCCCCAGGGAGTTTAACCATTTAATTTAAAAATTAAAAACCTTGAATTACGAGTGGCAGGAACACATCCGTCCATCCGTTTGGAAATTCTGCGATGTTGCGAGCGATGCTGGGGACGTCTTTGAGACTCTGGCCATCGCTTCGTCTGACGTGGTGTGTCTCAGATCTGTGTCATCTCTATACAAAGGCGATTTCGTTGCACTGGTATGTGAGCGGAGGAAGGGACTGTCATCTTTAGCAGGTGGGATCGGCACGTGGCCTGAGATTCACGGTGCCTTCCTTCCCACACGTCCAGATCAGCACAGGGTACTCGTTGCTCAAAGCCAACTACATTTTGCTGTGTTCCTTAGAGCACAAAATATTAGAAGAGGGAGTAAATCGCTCTTCTCTGTCGTAGTCAATGAGGGATGTGTCTAAGGGCAAAGTAAGACCCTCGAGATTGAAACGTACCCCAGATTCACCCAGACTTTTGTCTTGGATCTCCTGACCTCCAAGAGCCACTTGGAATGACATATGGGTACCCATGTCACATGAGAGGCAGGGCACGCCCACTGGGGGAGGCAGATGATGACCATCCCTTCCAGCTGGGAACCAAGGTGTAAAACTGAAGAGAAGTGGTTCTTCAAAGTGAGAAACTCATCAAGGTTTAAAAATACATACCTCCCCCCATACCATTTCCCTGAGTCATTTTTCTTTTCAGCACAAAATTCAAGGAAACCTAGCCATCGCCTGCAGAATTGTTTAAATCCTGAGATTTTTTTTTTTTTAATTCCGGGTTTGAAAACCAATTTTAAAATAAAAATACCAAAAACAAAATTTTGTTTTCCTTTACAAGCAATCTCAGGCTGCAAATAATTTACTCTCTGCAGTTACATCGTTAAAAAATCCACGCGGCTTGCTTCTGCATGCGGCTGGTGTCTAAATTTGTGTATAATAACACAAGCTTCCCACAGAGATACACATACGCACACACACATGCACACACACATACGCACACACGCGCACACACACACACTCACGCACACACGGCACCAGCCGCTGTGAGCCGGGTCTTGCTGATTACGCAGCAGACCCCGCGGCCGGTTTCCTGTTTTGCTCGCTCGCTCTGGGGCAGCCCGGTGCGCTCAGCCCCGCGGTGGGGCCGGGACTGTCTGGCCTGCGGAGACCTTTCTGTCTGGGACAGTACCATTCCACCCAGACGGGGAGAGACCGTGTGTCCAGGTTGATATTCTCAACACCAAAGCCACCCCAAACAACTCTGCGCTGGGGCTGCCTTTAAAAACGTTTGAATTCTGCAAGCACTTTTCCTGAAAGTGCTGGGAAGTCGCGCTCTGATTCGGGGCATCCCGCCCGGCCCTGAGTGCGGAGAGCGGGTTACCCTCTCCCGCGGTGAGCTGCCGGCGAGCGAGGCTCTTCCAGCCGCAGCGGTTATCTGGGCAAGAGCAGTTTGCTTGCAAATGATGAGCCCCGCTTCCCTGGCTGGGAAGGAGAGGGAAGCCTCCGGCTGGGAAGCAGCCGGTTTCAAAGGCTGCGGCTCCGCGCACAGCCCCCAATTAGGGCCTCGCTATAAATGCACCAGCTTTAACCTCAAAAGTCAGAATCTTGGACGTGCACAGCGATTCCAAGAAACATGAAACATCAAATAGGAATATTATAATCCACGTGAAGCCGTCACGGCGCAGGTGTTAACCGGCATTTCAAAGTGGCTTCTCCTGTGTAACGAAGGGAATTAGCTCAATAAAAGTTTATGTGCTGCGTGGCTCCCCGCATTTGTGCGCATTCGCGCTGTTACGTGTTATTCTACTGGCTATAATGAAATCTTCAAAGAACTCCAGTGCCCTGTGGCTAACAGACTTTCCAGATCAGACACGTGGGACAAATAACTTGCATTTTTTGATTATACCTAGTGAAAGAAGTTTTATTTTGTTTTTCATTGCACTTGGACAAAAATCCAGAATTCCGTTTCTCAGGCTTTTTAAAGCCTCTCTCAGGAAAAAAGAAACTATAGCCTGCTCACTTTGAACTAATCATAAATTCCCATTTCAAAGAACTAACTAATATTCTCAGAAAGGTACTTTTTGAAGACGTGTTTTGCATAAGAAGTCTTATGGTAGCTCGTAGAGAACTAAAAATAAAACCCTAGTACTGTACATAGAACTCATGTATTTTCTCGGAAGATAAATTTTAAAAAGTCATTTTTTTTCTTTGAGAAAAGAGCCAACTATATTCCTCTATGTGAACAGAGTATAAAAAGCACAGCCCAATGTGACCTTAGTATATCTAATTTCTTATCTACATTTGCCAAATTAATTTGGGAAAATCAGACTGGCTTTGCTAAGGGTTCCCATGGATACATTTTCATCTCTTTACCCAGCCCCCGTCGTGGGACACGCACCCGCTCTGACGCTGACCCTCCCAAGGTTCTCATCTGTCACTTTCCCCTAGACTCAGGACGTCTGTCACCCTAGGTTTGACCAAAGAGTCCACATCTATTAAATATTTGATCCCTGCAGATGCTAAAGTGAACTCATGTGACATTTGGCTTCTATCTGTCTGATGTTAATAATAATATTGCAGAGAGCTACATGGCTAGGACTGGAGAGCAGGCCTGTCAGGAATACTGAGAAAATATTTTAAGTGTTTTCTTCAGACCCTGAACTTACACATCCCAGTTTTTATCAACTCTGAATGACAGATGTATTAAATAGTATCATTCTTACCCTGAATAGTACCTTGCCCTTCACTGGCATTAAATTGTGTGTGTGTGTGTGTGTGTGTAAGAGAGAGAGAGGCAGGAAGGAAGGCAGGAAGGAAGAATATTTAACAGTT
Organism: Mustela nivalis; assembly: GCF_964662115.1. Taxonomy (NCBI): domain Eukaryota; kingdom Metazoa; phylum Chordata; class Mammalia; order Carnivora; family Mustelidae; genus Mustela; species Mustela nivalis. The sequence continues at coordinate 86,250,912 of NC_139034.1, forward strand.
GTTGAGCAGGACACTCTGTTCTTCCAAGTAGTAAATTCTTGGGTGGTTGCTATAATTCCTGTCTGTTAAAATGAAAACTCAAGGATCTACAGAGAAGTTTCTTACAGAAACAGCCTTTTAATTTGGCACCTGTTATGGTACCTTTAAAGAAATTATCAATTTAACTGACAGTTTTTGAAAGAAAGTGGATACTATAATATTTCAAGATTTCCAAATATTGGCTCATGCTTGGCTGTTTAGAACAGGTACTCACGTTACTCTTACATCCTGAGAAACTGAGGCAAAAAGGGAGCTCAACTTCTTCAGAGGCAAGCAAGAAAACTTAGAAGAAGAAATCACCTTCCCAGAATTCCTGGGTTGGAGGGCATCTGATCTCTTAATCACACTCTGACCACCATAATTTTCATAGTTTATCCTGAGATTTCTTTTCTTTCTCTGGTTTTAATCATAAATTTCCCAGGGAATTGCCCTGTAACTGCCACATAAGGAAGACAGATGTTCCAAGGAAAGGAGCAATTTTATTTTACGAGGTATCTTTTAACATACACACGTGAAGTATCATAAATTGTCAAAGAATAGCAACATTGGGTAAAAGGGGAGGTTAAAACAGAATTTGGAAAAGCGATTCTGTGAAAAGCTAATACGATATAATTATGTGTGCCTTTAAAGATCAAAATTTATCAGAGACTTGTGAGCACCTCCAGATGTGAAGCGTGGACCACCCCTGGCCTCTGGCTTCCACCTGTTCCACGGTCTCCAGACATAACCCCGTTAACTCCGCATTCCGTCATCCATACGACGCTCCTCACTTTGGAAAAGGGCGATTATTCCCCCCCCCCCGATTATGAAAGTAAATAATATTCCTTGTGAAAATTTTGAAAAAAAAAATAGAAGTTGTGAAGAAGAAAGAATTTCTCACCATGGTATTTCCTGGGCAGAACCAATATTAATTTGTCATATTTTCTTCTAGTTTGTTTTTTCCTCATGTAAAGGAAGTAGGAGGACTAGTTTGAAAAAAATACGAATACAAATGTGTCGGGGATCTTTCATTTTTTATTTCGGAGATGGTGCCTGCGTAGTCCAAATACTGCGGAGTAGTATTTCCCACCAGAAATGCCCGGAGAAGATCCAGCCTCTCACATTCAAAGCGGGAGTTTTCCGCTCTAAGCCGTGGCTGGGAGACATAAGGATTTTGTCTGTTTTCATCTCAGGCTCGGAGGGGTCCATGGCTCACACTTCCAGGTTTATGGGACATTTTCGTGCGGTTCTGCCCTGAGAAAGGGTTTTCTAAATTCTACCGTTTCCACCTTTAACACGTCCAGGTGCAGCTGGAACCCTGGATGGAACTTAGGATCGCCAGGAAAGAGTCGGCGGGGGCTGTCTTTTCTGGTGGGGTGGGGAGCATGAAGAATCCGAAGGTTAAGGAAGAAGTGGAGGCTTCAGCCGGACACTTCCTCCCCACCTTTCCCCCACCTTCCCCACCCTGCTCCCCGGGGCAGCAGGAAAGGAGAGTGGGGACGAGAGGCCCCCGACCTGCCGACCTGCCGACTGATCTCTGAGAGCTGGGGCATCCCTGCCCTGCACACCGCTGCTCCCATCGCCTTCTTAGAGTAACCTTCTCAGATGCTGGGCACCCTCGCTTCTCTCAGCCCACCAGCCTAGCAACTGCAAATGTTCTCTGCTGCTGCCAGCCCCAGAATGGCTTGTCTACCCTTGGGCTAGTTCTCCAAATCAATGTGCTTCATGCCTCATGTTTGGAAAAACTCACTCTATTAAACTCTGCTCAACGTAGTGACATTTGAGCAAGCCATTTGTTTCTTGAGGGAGATATTGACCTATGCAGAATAGACATTTGGGTCCCAATTCCCCACACAAAATGTGAATTCTTCAGAGGGGCCAATGTAGTAGGAACATGGGGGACATCAAAGGTAGACAGACCCTACCTACCTTCTTGAACGAACCTCTTAGAAGAGACCTGTGTGCAGAAAATCCATGGTAAACATAATCTAGTTAAGGAGTCAAAGAATTGGACTCACACCACCAGAAGAATTAGTTTTGGCTCCAAGCGTTCCTGGGTCTCCCATCCCTGCTGTCTCTATGTATCCGTCAATTTCTCTGTCATCTTTCTATCCTCCTCTTTGTACATCCATGCAAAATTTGTAAATACATTGTATATTGCAGCGTGTACTGGTAACATGTAACTTTTCCAAGTGGTTCAGTTGCTTGGACCACATAGTCATGGACTGGAATGTACTTTGTTAAGAGGATATTTGTACAGAGGTTTTTGGTGTGTGTGTGTGTATGCGGGTTACATCTGTCTTGAGAATCTTTGGGGAAGTTCTAGAAGCTCTGAAAGACCCAGATAGTCACCATGCTGTCTATGTAATTTCTTCTCCTCTCTACCGGGTATGTAATATCTTTGAAAGTAACAAGACTCATCTGAACACATCAACTTCAAAGCAGATCTGTTTAATAATGAAATATATCAGAATCCTTTCAACTAATCCTTACCTTTGGGTGGGTGTTCTTTGGGGAATTTTGGTGAGGTTTGGCCTTTCCTGAGCTAGAAAACCTCCACCAAGCTTTCAAATACCATATCTAGATAGATGTTTTATTGCTTCAACAGCACTCTTTATATAAGTATATGACATATATATAAAAATAAAAATGTTATGAAAAATTTTGCATTTACTTTTTTTAACCTGCATCTCTGATTATTTCTTTGGGATTGTTATCCAGAAGTACAAAGTGGGGGAATGGTGACATGGTGCCTTGAAGTGTATCAGTAAATGGTTTTCAAAAAGGCCACAGGATTGCAGAGCCCCACCCACAATACACATCCTTTGCCCCTTTACTTTTGTGTTTGTTTCTGACTTTTCATTTAGAAAAAAAGATTATTGACTTTAAAAGTCGCAAAAATACTATGAAGAATTCCTGCATATCCTTCACCCCAACCTCCCCGATGGTCACATCTTGAGGAGCCATAGCACAGATATGAAACTTAGGGAAGAGATAACACTGGCACAGTACTGTTGTCTAACTTGTGTATCTCACTCAGATTTCACCGATTGTCCTAATGACTTCCATTTTCTGGTCTAGGATGTCACTGGAGATCACACCATGGTTGTTGGTTGCACTTGCTGCCACGTTTTGTTAATTTCCTTTAATCTGGATTACCGTCACTCTGTGCCGTAAGAGCCTTACACTCGGGAGAACTACTGGCCGGTTACTTTATATAACGTCCTTCCATTTTGAGTTGTCTTGTATTTCCTCACAACTAAATTCCAGTTTCCTGTTCTTGACAGGAGAGATGTTAGGTTCTTGGTGTATCACACCTAGAAACACAAGGCGATTTGCGGCATTGCTTATGACATCAACTTGGATCATGTGGTTAGTGTGGCTTCTGCCTGGTTTCTCCACTGATGGAAAAATCTGTCTTCACAGTAGAATCCCAATTAATATGTGTTGAAGGAAAGATAGAAATAGAAAATCACCATTTGGTAGACACCATAGGTGGTGGTGTCTGCCAGGTCTCTCCACCAATGGAGGAACCTGACCTTCAGTAGCATTCCAATTAATAAATATAGAAAGAATGATGAACATAGAAAATCCCCATTTGGCAAACACCTTTGTAAACATTGTTTCAGGCAAAAATCATCACTGGATGCTAAAAGTAGTGTCCAAAATATGATGAGAAACAAGGTTTTTACCTAATCTCACGCTCTCTCTCTATGTGATACTCAATAATTACAAAGAGGAAAATAGTAACTTCATGATGGAAAAATCTAGCCAACCACAACAAAATTTCATAAGCATTCTCAAGGAAAAAAATGTCATTAGTACGATATTAGACGGTTGTTTAATTTGTAAGGAAAGATACTCTGTTGTGATAGCTACAGAAAAAAAAAAAAGCCTATAACTTTTTCTTTTTCTTCAGTAAACTGCTCTCATTCTCTGCAAACTTCTCTCCCTGTTGCAACACTGTCTTGTCTATTGATTTGTGCCGTTTTTATGCGTGAAGGACATTAATCTATGGTCTGCTCTATTTGGTGCTGTTCTTCCTCTGTTGTCATTCGCCTTTTAATATTATTGATGCTGATTTGTGAAACAGCGAGGCTTTCTGTGCGGTTGAAGCATCGATTGCTCCCCTCACCCTCTCTTCCGTCACCTCGTGGTTATGAAATCGTCGCCATCTTGAAAACAGAAAAATATTCTCTTGCATTTTCTACCATATGTGATGATAGATTCTGATGTGTTTTTGTTGTTTTTTTTTTTCTCAAAGAATAATACGTTGCCTCATAAAAAATGTAATACAGAGTCCTTCTGTTTTTCATAACTTCGTGATGCTCTTAGTATTATTTACTGTTTTTGCAATATGTCAGTGTGTTTCTAATTTGTCTACTTAACCCATCGATCTGTTCCCCAGGACCGGAATGATTTGTCTATCAAGTTTTTATGTCCATTAAAGAAAAGGCCTATCATTACTTTTATTTATCAAAGTTCCACTCTTCAATTTCTTCTAAGAGACATACCTGGAAATCTTCAGAATGACTGGGCCTAACTCTCCACCTCCAAAGATTTCTTATGGGGATTTTGATTGGAATTGCACTGAATGTACAATCTAAGCTAATTTTGAGATGGGGGAAAAAAAAGATTTTTATTCAGTTTCCTGAATTTTTAGCTCTTATTTATTTATTTTTATGTACCATTTGGGGAAAATGGTAATTTTATGATACTAAAAAGTTTAACAACTATTATGAAAATATAAGTACATATGACTCAATCTCCAAACAGTAAAAATAACATCCTTCTTTATGCTTTAACCAATTGAATTAAACTACACGTATTTTTAAATGTTTACCATGTGATACATGCAGTGTAGCTTTCTCTAAAGTCATTGTAGGAACTTGCAAATTATTTGTGGATTGTTTAGAAACTTTCTGCGATACTTTTGGCATTGCTGTCATCATCGACGTGGGACGGCCACAGGCAGCTGCCTCACAGTCTTCCAAGGGTGACCCCACTGAGCGTCACTAGATAACTTGCAGTCCCACCAAGTAGACAATTCACATCTTCAGCCACTGGTTTTATCATCATCATCATCATCATTATTATTTATATTTTTGTTAGAGAGAGAGAATGAGCAGAGGGAAAGCAGTAGAGGGAGATGGAGAAGCAGGTTCCCTGCAGAGCAGGGAGCTGGACACAGGACTCAGTCCCAGGACCCTGGAATCATGACCTGAGCTGAAGGCAGACACCTAATGACTGAGGCCCCCCAGGAACCCCATCTGCACCTCCATTTTCTGCCTGTTCTTGAATGGACTCTTCTGTGCCAACAGCAGTTAAACTCCAAATAGTTTCTAGCTCTATAGTTTCCCTGTTGTCCAGGTTATGAACTATTCATTGGCCTGCCCTATTTATTTGTTGACTTAACTTGATCAATTAGATCACTTTCAACTGGAGGAGATTCTCAGAGAACAGATCGGCAACCTCACTAAGGGAAGACTTGTTCTATTGTCAAGCCAAAGAGAGTAACAACGTTTTCAGAGTTTCATTGACGTCAGATTCGAAAGGACTCATTTTCTAATGTTTACCTGTTTCCACATTCAATTCCTGCTAAAGTCCATGTGCAAATTTTGATGTACTTTTCAAACCGTTTTTGTAGCTCCAATACTGCGTGCCTCAAGCTACAGCAGTCTTCCAATTTTCTTTAAGTGGATCCCTATCCTTTCAGATACATTGTATAATTTCTCTGGTGTTTATTTGGTGCCCAGGAAGGACTTGAGATTACCTGAGTTAGCAGTGAAGTACTTACTTAATTTGTATCTTTTATAACACAGGGGAAGTAGTTACATTAGTAGTTATATTACCTTGGCTTTGATGTTGCAGATTTGAAATTGTATAAATGTTTCTAAATTTTGGCTACAAATTCAGATTTTTCTCCATAGGTTAATCCTGATAGCATCTGTACAAAATCCAGTAAGATTTCATTGTAAATATTTCTGCCTAAAATATTGTCCCATGAACCAAGAATGAGGTTTGACTATTTTTTTCTTTCAGGTGACATTCCTCACAGCTTCCTAGGATCACCAGGAAACATCACTAAGTTCAAAATTATTGAATTTCACAAGAAGTTATTAAAAGAGTTTTGCACGAAACCTTTTTCATCAATAGTAACTGAAATCTTACTACCTTGATATTGATGTTTTTCCAAAAATGTCCTGTCTTATTTGAATAGGAAAAAGTGTTGTGGTGACAGGCCTCATAATTGCAATTTACAATGAGACACTAGCATTGAAATACATTTTTTTGTTAAGTTTTATTTAACATTTAGCATCAAAAATATTCAATAAGTTCTGATTTAAATAGTGCTAAAAATTCTGTTAGTTCATTCTAAATATTTTCATTTCCTTTATCACCACTTTTGGTGAAATGATTCATTAGTATTCTTCATGTAGATGTCTTGCTTTACTGGGAGCTTTTAGATGGCAAATAAGAGTAAAGGGTCACTTCTGAGGGAAGGACGGGCACTGAGCATCTCCAATCTCAGATTTCGTCACGTTTCTACAGCGGGGACGGTTAGCAGACACTTTCCGTAATTTTAGAGCTATTACAGCCTCACATCTCTTGTGTGCCCACGTTTGACGCTATTTGGATTTATTTCTGTTGAATAAATCCCCCCCAACACCCACGAAAAAGCCAAATGGTTTGTTAATTATCAGACTGTGAAAGGATCCCCACGAAGAAGCTCAGAATTCTGAACGCGGCCCTGCCCTGATATCCACTTCCTATACAACGTCCCATACTCTGAATGCCACTCTCTGACCTGTACCATTTGTGGTTCTTAGTAAAGTCACAAGCTTGTGCGGCACAAACAGCTGCTCCCGGTCATCACTGAGGAAGGACATCCAGGGCCTTCGCCATCCACTCTGTGCCCCCTCTTTTCAGCTCCTGGCCACTGCTGGTATACTTTGTCCATGCATTTGCAGACTCGGGACCTCTCCTATAAATGGCTTCTGCAATATGTGGCCTTTCGTGACCAGAGTGTTTCACTCAGCATCACGTTTTCAGGGCTCCTCTGGGCAGTGATGTGTATTAGTACCCCATTCCCTCTTGTGACCTAGCTTCTTGCTGCATTTGAGAGAGTGAGAGAGAGTGAGAGAGACAGACCACAAGACAGGGGACGGTCAGAGGGGAAGCTGACTCCCACTGAGCAGAGAGCCGGATGTGGAACTCGATCCCAGGACCCCAAGATCATGACCTGAACCAAAGGCAAACGTTTCACTGATGGAACCACCCAGGCGCCTCCAAATGCAGGGGAGGTTGGGGAGCTTGAGGAGGGTGTCATGGACCCATGAGTGCTGACTGGCCTCCCCACGGCCCTCTGGTCGCCGTCGCAGTAATCACGCAGATCATCAGAACCTGAGAGCGCCTAGCGTGCCGTCTCGCCTTGCCTACTCCTAAACACAATTCCCAGTTCAGTGTTCTCATTTGTTTCATTCAAATGGTCTACGTTGAACAAAAAAGCGGGAAGTAGCACTAGACACTTAGTGAGTGTTTATGGCACACGTGACTTCCGGACACACCCCAAGTGGATGAAATTTAACAGCTTTGGTAGGAAGCGGGACCTGCTACTATCTTTACCCCACGCCGAGGACAATGAAGCTTAGCCATTTGCCCAAAGTCAGTGAGTACCGAGCAGAGTCGGAATCCAGACGCACCTGTCACAGGCTCGGCCTGAGAAGGAGTGCGGGGGTCGGGGAGGGGGGTGCGGCGAGGAACTTGGGGCAGGAGACAGAGCAGAAGGAAAGATCTAGACCCACTCATGGCTGTGTTCGTTATCAGTTCACGGTGCCGGGTGTTTTCCGCATTCTTGAGTGACAGGGACGGGCAGTCCCTCAGCCTCCGTACAGACAAATACCTCTTCTAGAACAAAGGGGATTTTTTTCTTTTTCTTTTTCTTTTTTTTCCCAATCTCTTCACAAGCCCCAACATGACCCTCTCCTCCGTGCAGGTAAATACACAGTGTTGACAAACACCCCAAGTAAAAGTTCCAAATACACACGTGGAGGCTCCGGGGTACTCTAGTAGAAACGAAAGCCACACTGGGGTGAAATGCTCAGGCATTTAAAACAATATTCTGGAATTTACGGGTTGGTGCTTATAGGTAATGGCTCCAAAATGCCTCAAAATATGCGTGCACCAAACAGAATCTCCCTCTGTATTTATTGTGGGTAATAAAAATGGGCAGAAAAGGGTTTGATGGTGAAACAGTCTTATTAAAACCTACGAGGCATGCAAACCGCTACAGTGCAGCATTGGGCCACAAAACAAGCACCCAGCTGTAATTCTGTCCAGGAGGGCACATAAAGAGCCTGCACGGGCTTAGAGGCTTATCTGCAATGGTAACTGGGCCTTATTGTTTGTAATTATAACGTCAGGTTAGACTGCAGAGGTGGCCGTGGAGCTATTACTTCTCAGAAGCGAAATGGAATGCGGAATTCGGTAGCTTTTCTTAAGAGAAGGAAAAGACACATGAACCACGGAAAAGGTGAGAGATCCAGGCTGCTGGGCAGGAAGAACAAGGCAGAGAAATTCACTTTGAGGGAAATATACAAACAATACAAAACTGTGAGCATTAGAAAAGATTAGCTCTGACACAGGGTAGGGGATTTTTTCTTTGTCATTGTTCAGAGCTGAATAGCAGTAAGACTGCAAACGGCAGGGCTGCCTGATCGGATGAGACCCCTTGTATAATGAGGTTCGTTATGAATGACATGCATAATTCCGACCCTGTTCTGGGATTCTATCTTCCGTCGCTGCGACAGTCGGCTTGTGTGGGCCGGGGCAGCCACGCCGAGCTTCAAACACACTCAAAACTATTCTCCGGGAATGTTTGTTTTCTCTCCTTGGTCGGTAGGTCTGGGTACATGTTAGACAGAGATACCCCCCTGAATGTACTGTCTTTGTGTAATAAAACATATTTCATTCAGCACGCTATTTAAAAATTCTCGAGTGATGAGAAGTGCACAAGCAAACATTGCCTGGTGAGTTAATTTCATCGGTTCCTTACCAAAATATGCAAACGACATCGGGAAATCGTTTGATTAGTGCGCATTTTCCAGGCTGAATATTTATGTCTGCAAGCCCCCTCCATCCCCCCCAGCGCTCCCGTATTTGAGGAAATCAAACCGGTTGAGAGCTAGTATGGAAACAAAGACACATGTGGTCACCCGGCCACAGGTCTCAAAACACCACTAAGTGAAAGCAGGACACAGACAAGGTAACCCCGGTGCAGAAAGGCCCCCCCACACCCTGTCCAGCCACCCCACCCTCCCCTCGCACCACCACGCCCCCTGCCTGTTCACACACACACACACACACACACACACACACACACACACACACGGCTCTGCAGAGGAGCTCTGTGGAACCTGGAGCAGCACATTCCTAGGGATCCAGCATCTGGAATAAGACATCTAGGAGGGCTGCCTCCTGCTCCAAGCTGTTGATCTGCCTGCCAGGTTGTCTCCTGTGCTGTTTGGTTGGACAGATGCAAAGAGCAAACTCTCCGGGCTTCAGAAGTTCTTCCAGACTGTGCCGTATCTGCCCTAGGACATCCTGAATTTGCCTGTGCATTCCCCAGGTGCTTGCCTACCCCTAAGGGCAAGCCAGAGAACCATGTGCTTTGCAAGGCCCCTTCTCGATTGTTCTGAAATCTGGTGAGTTCAGTAGGGGCAAAGGCTACCAACCGTCTTAGATGATAGGCACTCCGTCCTCTGTGATGACACTCGGTGTTTGCCTCAGTCGTTACTGGGAATGTGGTACGTCACAGCCACTCCCAACCAATGAACGGGGTCGGAGAGTCACCGAGAGACCGTCATCATCGCCCTCCATTTGCCCACGCTAAGTTTTGTTTTGTTTCGTTTCTACGCTCATCGCAGAAAACGGTCCTCTCTCGGATTCCTTCCTTCTCTGTGAAATGTAGAGCCGTGCTGGGGAGAAGTCTGCGATTTACCAAACGTCTCCTAAAAGGGATTCAGAGGGTGGAGGCGGGATGGCGGGGCGCCAGGGTCTCAGGCTCGGCCCGCGATGTCGGCAGATGAGGCGAACCCCGGGAATGGAGCAGCCCTATAATTAGAATCCTATAAATGAGACATGAAAGAGACCTATTAGTTCATCTCAATCATCCCTAAAGGGACCAGCCTGAGACTGTTCCCTGCAGAACATTTCCTATACTTCATTTATATCATTTTTATGAGGCTCATAGGATGACGGGCTTTCTCTAACCGCATGCACAGGGGCTTCACTATGCTTAAATAACAAGGAATCTTTGATCAGAGCAGTTTGAGCACTGAAATTGTAATATGGAGTTGATGCTTGCGAGGCGTATATGAAAAACAGGGTGCTCAGCTGCCTGTCGTTCCAAATACACTTGCCACTCTCCTACACACAGTCACTTCACACTCCCACACACAAGGGGACACTCGCTCTGTTCTCAAGAATCCCAAATCAATAGACGCAGGAAATCATCTCTTATCTGTGAGAAGGCGAAAACCGGTACCGGATGGGAGATGGCTATTTATTGATCCCGGGATTCGTAAGAAAGAACAGAAGAGGCAGCCTGGGGAGAGGGAGGGTCCGGTGTCTCCTCCTGAAGACCTCGCACCTGACCCGTCAGGTTTCCAAGGACCCTCTGGAGAGCACATGCATCTCCCATAATCACCAGAGTGGGAGGGTGGGCAGGAGATTCTGGGTGAAACCTTAAACCCTGTTCTGCACAGGGCAGGTAGTGAGCCTGCGGACAGGAAGCTGTCGTGCCTGGACGGCCAGCACCCAGCGGGGGCCGGCAAACCCGAGCAGAACTCGGCGCTGGGGACAGACCCCCGCTCTTTACGGAGTGGCTGGGAGACCGCCGGCAAGTGACCGCACCTCTCTACGGCCGGTCCTTTCATTCGCAAAGTCAGACATTTATCCTTTGGACAAATGCTCCATAAACACGTGCTGGGGGCCCGACCTCCCCGGGGTAAGGAGCTGTGTGCACCGCCCACAGGCACTCCCCTCCGAGCCGGGCCGCCGGGGCTCTCGCTGACCCTCTGCCGGGGGCTCATCGCCCCGAGCGTGGCCCGTGGGCAGTCATCGGGCTTGCGCTTCACCCCGGCTCTTGAAATAGAGTCGGGGTTGGGTCAGGCACTGGCGCAGGGTTCTGGATGCTTCTCTCTGAGCCCAGGATGGAGGACAATGGACCGTGCAGGATAACCTATTCGGGAGAAATCGTATCTTGGCACTTTGCTTTCTGAAAGAATCACACTCCCCGAAAGTGGTTTTCATGTCTCTAATTCCCTCTTTCCAGCCTTCCCTTCCTCATCCACGCTGGTGTGGGTTCTCTTATGCTGCGAAGTCCTGGACTTTTCCAGAACACTCACGTGCCTCCACGTGCCAGCGCTGCGGGACCCGGCCAGGGAGCCCGGGGGAGGGATGAGCGCAGGTGCCCCAGGGCCCACCGGGCAGAGGGGCGGCCCCCCAGGAAAAGGAAGGACCCTGCAGAGACAGGCTGGATCAAGACAGGAGGGCAGGAGCCCAAGACTCGGTGGGGAGAGCAAGGAGGGGCTGCCGGCGGGGGGAGTCAGGCGGGTCCTGGAGGGTCCAAGCAGTCAGGTGACAGTCGTGATGGACGAGAGGTCTCGAGCTTAGAACAACCTTTCTGCCTGTGGCCGAGGGGCTCCCCCTGGCAGGGGGAGCAGCGCCTCCCCTTGCTGGTGCTGAGCTGTGTGGCGGCTCCCTGGGGGAGCTCTCCCCTCTGCCGCGCTCACTCCTTCCCGGCTCGGCTCCCTCACCCTCCGGCCCGTTTCTGTTGCTTTTTCTTTCTACCCCTACCTCTGACCGCTCCTTCTTTAACTCCTTCCCAGACTTTCCTTTCCTCTGACTTTGTATGTTTCCTCCTGGGTATTTCTCGAGCTCAGTTGAGTTTCCAGGACCCGGCGCTCTGCTCTCCTCGGAGCTCTTATTTTCCCAAAAGACTGAGCCCGGCACATATGCGACACCTGCTCAAGCATTTCTTTTTCTGTCTTGAAACTTGACCGAGCTCCATCCACAGTTTCTTCCGCGTCTGTGCGCGTGGGCCCACGTGCATGGATGTCCGCCTTCGCTCATCCTGCGGCGATGTGGGGAGCACCGGCTCGGTGGTCGGCAGCCGAGAAGGTCGACGAGCTCCCCACAGCCGTGGAGCCCTCCGTTCTAGAGGGCAGAGGCTGAAGATAGACGAGTACACGAGTGTATCAATACAACTTTTCCTTTAATCAAGGACACGCGGAAGAGAGACGTGACGGATGCATTGCTCTCCCCAGGACCTTCAAACACCTTCAAAGTCAGTTTTCAGTCATTCGGCAGGCATCGAGCTCCTGCTGGGCACAAGGAATTCCAAGAGGATGAGCTTCATCTTCAGCTGAAGCCCCCGCCCCCCGCCCATGCCCAACAGCTCTTCAAAGAGACCTGAGCATTGTCCTAAAGGCAGCCTTCCCCCTAGAGCTTGCCCGGAATCCTAACTCTGTGGATTCTACTGCTTTTGCAAATACACACTTTTGTAAGTACGGCCATTGCTTTTTAGTCTCTACGGACATATCGTCATTTCAGACACGCCGTCTCTCCACGGCTCAGGACTCACAAGGGACACTAGTCTCTCTCTGTCCAGGGTTCTCCCCTCAGCACTACTCACAGTTGGGGCTCGATAAGCCCTCGTTGACAGGGGTGTTCTGTGCATGCGAGGATGGTTATTGGCCTCCTCAGGGTCTACTCTCTAGTTCTAAGCCCCCATTTTCTTTTACAATGAACAAAACTGTCAGCAGACATAGTCAAAAGTCCCCTTGGGGAGAAAATCAGGCCCAAGTAAGAATCACGGTGATGCTCCTCCCAAGGTGCACCTGTGCTCCGTTTCCCTGCCTCCCTGGGGTGTTCTGTGAAGTGTCACAGGGCTGGGGAGGCCATGCCTAGCCGTCTGACTGCGGTCCCACCACCTAGCACTGACCTCTCCTGCTTGTTCAGCATCTGTCTGTCCTCTCAAGTAGAAAAAAAAAAAAAAAAAAAGTAAGCCCCATTGGTTTCTCTGCTTTGGGTGATTGATCCATATCACACTTCCTTAATAATCTCGTGGCTTTCGTATGGAGTCCCGTCTCCCTCTCTCCCGCTCCCAGCTCCCGGATGCCGAACCGTCCCCAGCCATCATTCCTCCATGAGGACGAGAGGGCACCGTCCTGCTCCCAGTGCTCTCACCACACTCAGCCTCCCCAGCTGATCCCCTGGAACCTGGCAGGTCAGCTCCCCTGCCGGGTCACCCCTGTTGACCTGTTGACATTTTCAGCCTCAGCTGCTGCCTCCCCCTCTCTTGACTCAAGCTGTGAACCCAGAACACATCACTCCGCTTCCTTATGACTTCGGACTTCCAGCATCTCCTCCGCCCCACCCCGAATGCCCTCCTTCCGCCTTCCCAACAGGCAGATGTCCTGCCCATTCTGTATGTCTCTTCCCAAGTGTAGTTTTTTTGATGAATCTCTTCTTGATTCTCATGCAGAGTGTGGTTCTTTTTTTCCTGTGTTCCCAATGCATTTCTCACATACCTCCATAAACATAAGAATTCCACTGTATTTTTGATTATGCAGATGGTTGTTTTCTCAGTGATCTCCAAGGTTCTGCAATGAGGAACTATGTATCTTTACATCCTGGCTGCTAGGATAGCCTCGGGCACACCGGCGCTCTGTACGTGCTTGTTGAATAAGTGAAGGAATCCTACTTTATACAGTATCTTCTATCACATATTTTGATGACTACTTATATTATCCTAGAGCCATTGTTCTCAAACTCCGTGCCGAGATGGCCCTGGGGGAGCCATAGGAAACACGGGGGACACAGGATAGTTTACACATTTGAGGGACGGAGGGCCACGATCCACATCTGTCGGCCATCTCATGAACCATCAGCTCCAAGTGATTCAATCGCTGTATCACCTTATGTTACTCTTCATTTGATGACATCATATCTCAGTAGAGTCAGAATATTGGCTATTGCGATGTTAAAAAGCAAGTTATGTGGGTACATCAATGTGAACAGGAAAGACGGGTGTTGTGTTCCATCCAGTCCCAGATGAAACATGTGGCACGGCGGCCAGCAGGTGTGCACGCCCCTCGCAAAGTGACTGTGCCTATTTAAGAGTGAAAGACATAGTTTTGCTTTCACTAGATCTTGATCGTTTTTTCAAATGACAACTAAATTGTTAGGATATAAATACTCACCTGTTTGAACCTGGTTGATAAATTTTAAGTACTCATATGTATTTAGTAAACATATACCGTCAGGTATTTCTTTTGGTCTCAGCATGTGATGAAAAACACTGAGGAGTTTAGGAGGCCATGAACAGAGAGTTTGGGAAGCTCTCCCCTAGAGAGAATTACTGGTTGGAGTCCTTCCTTGTAAATACTAGAAACTAGTTTCCTGTTGATGTCCATAAAGTAAATGAATTTATTGATAGCATATTGCAGAATTTGCAGAACCAATGAAGTAGTTTCATCCCAGGCTTGGCATGAAGCTCCCAGGAACAACTTCTCAAAATATGCCTTCCACTGTGGTCCAGGAGAGCAGCTCCAACAGAGTTCCTCTTTGTTGCAAATTCGGTGTTGCCTCTCCAGAGAGAAGCAGAGACAGAGACAGAGAGAGGAAGGGAGACACTGAGGCAGGGTCAAGGACACACAGAGAGCATCTGACTCTGCTCCCAGGTCAGACCCCAGGCAGCCACAGCCGGTTGGCAGAGACAAAATCACATGCACGCCTTTGCCCACCTACAGTGGAAGTAGAGAGGGGGGTCTCCTGCACGGAACCTTCTATGGAGGCATGTTCAGATTTCAGACTAACCTGTCTCAGGGGAATTTTGAGTCCTTCCATGGACAGAGAGGAAGGAATCGGGAAAAATGTTTTGAGAGTTGTGTCAGCTACATGAGCCCTCTGAAGCGGAAGCAGGTTGAGCACGTGTCCTACGGCCACATGGGCACAAAATGGACACCGGGAGGGAGATGGGAGTTTGGGATAAGAAGAAGCCCCTGGGGCCAGGCTGTCCGAGGCTCCTGTCCCTGCCTGGGTGGGGGTGCAGCCGGGGTGACCGGGGAGTGTGAGAGAGAGAGGTCCTGGGGGTCCTGGGGAGCAGGGGCGTCCTTGACTCCCGGGCCAGAGACTCTGAGTTCTAAGAACACAGAGGTGTGGACGCATGATCCGTATTGTGCAGTGGGCTGAAGAGTTGGGACGGGATGGTGAACAGGTCTTCCAGAACCACACTGTCAGGTTTTCACTCTCCTGCGGCTACGGACAGACTCTCACTGGTGATAAACGAAGCATCATTTTTTAAAAGATTTTATTTATTTATTTGGTGGAGAGGGAGCGAGGGGAAGGTGGGGCAGAGAGAGAGAATCCTGAAAAACTGGAAGTGAAAAAGCAAACCATTCAGGTACTACCCTCACCATGTGACACAACAGAAGCTCCGGTGCTGCTTATTTCCTGCTGGATTTTGTTCTCTGGTTTTATTTTCAGAGCTGTGACCCCATTTTATTGCTTTTTTCAAGTGCCCTGCTGTAATGGACCATTATATCACCCTGGAGCACACTGGGCAAATTGGTATAAATACTTCGTCAATAGACTGTCTTATTTTCTTTAGAGAATGAACACTGGATTATCATAAAGCTATTAGGACTTGAAGTCCTGTCAAGTTATGTCATGAACTAGATTCCTGCTACATTAAAATAGACATTTTAAAGGACTTTGATACCTACTACAAAAATAAATTTAAAGTATTTGTAAAACAGAAGAGGAACCGAATTTGATTTTCAGCGCTATGAGTGATGTGGAGAGAAAAGCACAATGAATGAGCCAGCGCGTTTCTGTAGATGGTGGAAATGATGGAATTCTGAAAAGATGAAAAGAGGGAGCTCGCAAGCAACAGGCACTCCTCTCCGGGGCGATGGTGCTGGCTACCGGAGCTCTTCATGGAGACTGCCTCTTGAAGGAGCTCCCTGTCCAGTGGAGATCACTTTCATGCGTCCAAGGGCTCCTTCTAAACTGTGTTGAACAAAATAACAAATCAAGTAAGAATTGACTTCCGGCGCTCTGGGCATAAAAATGTGTTTTCAGAGAAAGAATGGCCCCAGCATGCATCCATTTAAGTCTGCCGCCCCGGGAGGAGTCGGGCTGGAGTTAACTGGCAGATATGGAAAGACCTGGAATGATGGCCGAGTTAGGACTGCCGGTGGGAGGGCTCGGGGAAGCACTTCCACAATGGGAGAGCGTGAGCGTCCATTATTCCGGATGGACACCTGTCGCCAGGTTACCAGCTGAGAGTGTGTGGCTTGTGGAGTGCCTGGAGCAGAGAATGAGCCAGAAACCTGCCTTTGTGTCGTGAATTCTTCCCAGTCTGGGAGCAGCAAGCCTTTGGGCAAGTGTGCTAAGTTTTCTGTGTCTGCACATCCTGTTAGAGGACACCCCACAGCTTCCAGTCACCCATCCCAGTTTCTGCACAGAGACATGCTCCATTGGAGACACTCCCCTGTCAGGTGTGGGATGGCACAGTCATCCTCCCTAAGGCCGTGTGTCCCAGTGTTATAGGTGGACAAATCCTCTGTCTGTCCCACAGACGTCTGCAGTCTGCCTATGTCCAGCTTGTGAATGCTTCCATGCCTCGGACATCAGTGAGGCCCAGATAAGATAAGCATTTCTTGCCATTGGAACATTTACATTTTTCTCAGTGCATTGTCTAGTTATCTGCACTATTTATTGTCTATTTATCTATTTATTGGCCATTGTCACAAGCAATACCCATCACCCTAACCCTAACTCAGCTGCTTGCAACGGAGTCTTGTAGATTTTCTTGGAGCTGGAAGACATTTTACACCATTGCAATGACGCACTAGGTTCTCGAGACTCAACTGGATGCCCTCTTTAAGGAGTAGGTTCGCCTAAACCAGTGACCAGTTCTTGGGCATCGAGTCCCACTCCAGGATCTGCTGGAAAAGTGCGAATGCCCCAATCCTGAGACCAGGTTTGAACTGGGAGTCAGATGCCTACGGGTCCTGTCTCCTTAAAATAGCTCTCAGTTGCCCCGTGTCTCAGTGTTCTGCCGGGAAAACAAAACGGGTGTTTCCTATGGTTTCCTCTCAGTAGGCGGTGAGAATTTTAAAACCTTTGAATTCTTAGGTATTGCCTTTTTTGGTCAAACCTTCTGACATCCTCAGTCTTATTTATCTGAAAAGATTTCTAATTTTCCTTTCATTCTGTGTTATTCTTCTCCGCCTGCTTGTTACTTCCTTTTTAATGCTGTGTAATACGTTCCTAGCAATGTTGCTCTTACTAGTTGGTGAGTTCTAAGTAACAAATAAATTGGCACCTGCCGTATCTTCCAAATTAAGCATTTGGAAAAAAATAAAAAATAAGCAGTGTATGTGAGAATATTTGGGAATTGTAAAGCACATTATATACCCAGCTCTATAAAAGGCATATATATTATATATGCATAACACATGGACATATGTACGTGCGTGTGGGTCCAGAGAGAGAGAGAGAGAGAGAGATTACCAGTGGAAGTCCAGAAGAGACAACAGAAGCAACACAGTCCTCCTTTATTTCTGTTCTGGGCTGGGACCCTCATCCTCTGCGTGCACAGGGCACGCAGCCGGAGCAGCTGAGTCGGCGGGAGCCGGGCTTCACGCCCAAGGGCACACGGGAAGGTGTCCTTGCTTGCTGACCACCGGGATATCTGTTACCTCCGCACTCCCCCAGTTCTTCAGTTTCATCGGAGAAGCTGATGTGGTACAGTCGCCGGGCCCCTCCGATCAGCGCCACATCGGCCTTAATTTCTCAAGTCGCTTTACCTGCTTTAAGTTAAATCTGTGACTACAGAGAGTAATAGGGTTTATTGGCGAGATGCATACCAACTGGCCTTTTCTGACCTTTTTTGTTGTCGTTGGGGGGGGACACTAGTGTCTTGCCTGTTAGATTCCTTTAATTTTCTGCTGCTTGGTAGTTTGTGTTGTGCTGGTTTTTTGGCCTTCATGGAGGAATGCTTTAAAAAGTGAGCATTGGGGCGCCTGGGTGGCTCAGTGGGTTAAAGTCTCTGCCTTCGGCTCAGGTCATGATCTCAGGGTCCTGGGATCGAGCCCCACATCGTGTTCTCTGCTCAGCAGGAAGCCTGCTTCCCTCTCTCTCTCTGCTGCCTCTCTGCCTACTGGTGATCTCTGTCTGTCAAATAAATAAATAAATAAAAATCTTTTTAAAAAAAATAAAAAGTGAACATCTCAAAATGTCCTCTCCTCTGGTTCTGTACCTGTGGGGTGGTCTTGACCGCACCTCCGTCCTCACATGCACACGCGCCCGGGTGTGCACACACACACACACACTCACACATGCACAACCGCGCCTGCGCTCTCACACTCACACGGGAAGATGGCGACATCCGTTCCTCTCTCTTCCGTCCACTCGGAATATCTAAACACGATTACTACAGGGGAGCCGTAAGGGAGACTACAACCTCCACCTCATCACAGCGTTCACGCCGTCGGAATTTGTGGGAACAAATAATTCCTCGTCTTAACTTAACACGTAACTTAAGGGCAAAAGAAGTATAGGTTCTAACACCTGTTTTTCTACCTTCAACACGCCTGTTCCTTCTTCTAGCTTGGATCTGGACCATCGTAAGGACTACTGTCCCACACCGAGCCCCAGGCACTGGAATCCCATATCCCAGTGGGGGTTCAACATGATCAATCAGACAGACTCTAGGCCCCAAAGTTCCCACATACTGCCAGGTGATGTTGGAAAACATTGATTCGGCCTGAGGGGCCTGCTGTGAGGTGAGAGAAGCCTTGAGCCAAAAGCTACCCCCAGACCTCCATGCATAGCACCGCGGGTCCCCAGGGATTCTGTAGGACCAACAAGGGTCAAGATGGCTCATTCGCCTGGACCACAGCTGTAAAAGGATAAACAGGAGTTGGCCAGCCACGGGCTTTGGTACAGGCAGAGGTCGCGTGGGGCACAAGTGACGTCCCTGCAGAAGCCAGAGGGACAGGAGACCGTGTGCCGACCGGCCCCTTCCTGACTGAGCACCAGTCAGCAAGCACCCAGCGTCCGCACAGAAGAGGGGACCGAATCTGGATGCTCGGTCAGTGCTCAAACAGGCTAATTTCAGTTTCTCGAAGAATGATTACTGAGCACCAAAAATGTGCCAGACACTGTTCTAGGGACACGGGGTGGCCCAATGAGGCCGGCCAAATCCTACTGAGTACAACAAATCGGAGGACATCCTTCACCCTTGGGGTCAGAAGGGGTCAGAAGAGCTGGTGAGGGAGGCCAGTGGGCTAGAGTTCTGGACGCGGCCGCACTGACTGCAGCTGTGGGTTCAGCCCTCACGCCACCCCACCCCGGGTCCAGCTCTGCTCTCTTCTGTCCTCCATCACTCGCTGGACCATGTGCCGGGTGCTTATAACCTGCTGGCTGTGCAGTGCGGCCCAAGGGCACACAGCAGTGATCGAGATAGACCCCCAGCCTCAGACTGACGAGGGTGGCGAGGGACTCAGGCACTCAACACATCACCGCAGGGTTAGCAACAGCGAGCAGCGTTGTGGGGGTTAAACGCCCCGAGCAGGGCGGAGAACAGCTGGGGCCGGCCCGGTAGGGCTCCGGCTACAGATCACCGAGGCTGCAGACGAACCAGTCCCACGAGCCCACATTGTCAGGCCACTGTTTCTCAAGAACTAAGGCAGGAGAGGAGCCTTTCGGAGAATTCAGAAGTGTCCTTCTAGGAAATTAGGGCACAGTCAGTATTAGCAATGTTCGGCACAGCCTCCCAGATGTCACAGAAGAATGCACCTGTTTCCTGTAACGCCGCTCAGAGAACTCGGTCGTGTGCTGCTGGATGTGCCCCTCCAGCATGAGCCGAGCGGCCACAAGAGCGTGCTTGAAGGGATAGACCATGATTGATACAACCACACCCCTGTGGCTGGATATTTAAACTGCTTCTGAGTTTTTGCTCTTATAAATAGTTCCCTACAGGACAGTCTCATTATCCCTCAGATACATTTCTAAACATGAATTTGCTGATTCGAAGAGAATCCAAAATTGGCTTGCAGACTTGGTATGATATTGAAAGATTTTCCTTATTTAAACCCTGGCATGCGCCATCCTGCTATGGGTAACTCATATCTAGTTGAACACTTTCAAATTGGGTATGTGTACATGCTAAACAACCTTAGGAATGCAGGAAGCCAGATAATAACAAACCCGAGAGCCCCCAGCCCTCCAGGTCCCCGAGTCCCCCCCCCGTAGGCTGATGGGATCCCGGGCGCTAAAGCGGATTCCCACCATTACCAGGTTCAGGTGGTTCTGGATGCCTCTTTCATAAATATTTTTGTATACATCTTACTGTGGTCATCGGCTTCCTTTCTCTGGGGACTAGACTGGTTGATTTATCCCATAGATAGAGGTTCAGTTTTTAAAAAACCACCGAGTCATTTTTCCACCGGGGTCCCATTCTATGCTCCCACCAGCAACATATGAATCTTCAGGAGTCAAATCCTCACCATTATTTGACAGACTTTTAAATGAGCTTTGCCACTGGTTGTGAGATGGTATCTCACTGTGGTTTTAATATCATTGTCGAATGACTAATGAGGACACAGTCATCCTGGCAGAAGAAATAACATTTGTGAAGACCCCAAAGGAGACAAGAGGTGCTTCCTGGAACATTCCTGAGCATGCCCTTAGAGAACCTACAGACATAAACATTATTGGCATTTCAAGCTACATATTTCCAGATCTCCCTGTCATGCGCGCGCGCGCACAGGCACACACACACACACACACTTTATTTACTTAATACAGTGACTATCTATGGTTAAGTATGTCCTCTCAAAGTTAATGCGCAGGAGCCCTGCGTCCCCGTGTGACGGTGTGAGGAGCGAGGCCCGTGGGGGGCGACTGGGGTTGGAGGAGGTCCTGGGGCAGAGCGCAGTGAGGAGAGTCACGCCCTTGTCAGCAGAGGAGGAGATGGGAGACCCTTCCTCCGCTTGCACGCACCGAGGAAAGGCCATGTGAGGACAGAACCTGGCCGGCCTGGCACCCTGACCTCAGACTTCCGGCGTCCAGAACCCGGAGAAGGAGATGTTTGCTGTTTAACCCACCCAACCCGTGGGACTTTCTTGGGGAGGCCCAAGCCGACGAAGACGGCATCTTTTACTCAATAGTCTTCTCCAGCAGCACCATTTCAAGACGCTGCGTAGCACATCGCGTCGACGGCCCACTCAGATGGGTCCTTCCAAGGTTCGCTTTACAATCTGCTGAGGCAGGACGAGAGCAGCCGTCTTCAAGACGTGGCCTTTCCTGGGTGGTGACCAATCGCCCTGATCTCCCGAGGGGTGCCTTCTCTCCTGTGGCTCACAGCTTCCCAGAACTGCTGTTTCCTGGGCCGCAGGGTCCCCGCTGCCGGGGCCTGGCGTCATATGTGCCCACAGCTGTGCAAGGACACGTGCACGCACTGGTGCTCTCACGCGGCACACGTCCCTGCTCTCCTGCATCCCGTCCACAAATCCCAGCCCGCGGGCAGCCCCCGACCCCACTTCCCTGGGGCTCCACGTCCCCACCTTTGCTCCACGAAAGCTGGGTTGGCCCAGGACTACCACGTCTCTCTTCTCGGGGAACCGAGTCCTACACAGCTGAAAATAGTTGCTTCTTCGGTTCTCTCCAGTCCTGTAGGGTTATGCTAGTCCCAATTACTTTATTGTGGCCAAAATTAATTGTCTTATTTCATTTATAAAATTGTTGTGCTATTACAAATAAATCTTCAGTGGGCATGTGTATAGTTTTCTATATACAGATACCCTGAATAGTTTCATTTGGCTACTTACTAAGTAGTAACACTAAGTGATCTGTATAGTTCTTGAGATTTGTCTCCTACACCCTGGCACGCTTCATCAGTAAATGGGCAACTTTAATTAGTTTTACAATTAACAGAAACACATGTATATTGTATACTTCTCCCCTGAGTCAAGTAGATAAATCAACCTTTTTTTTTTTCCCCATACATTCATTATCTTTGGAAGAAACCAGCACCGACAGTTTCTTACATATCTTTCAGAAGTTCCAGGTTGTGAACACTTACAAATATATTTTCTTTTCTTTGTCTTATGGTAGAGATGAGAATGTATTCCTTGCCTTGTTGTGCGTCTTTTAACAAATTAAAACATATCTTGAATAAATTTCCATATTTGCATTGGTTTAGCTATCTTATTTTTTAAAAATAGCTCTGCTTTCTAGATGTACCATAATTTAACTAATCAATTCCCTATTGATGGACATTTATAGAGTTTGCACAGTTAGCATTTCAAACAATGCTACAAAGTAAACCTTTCACACAGACGTGAGAATAAACAAGGTCCCAAGGTGAAACTGGCTTGTCAAAGTAAATACATCTTTTGTTTTGTGGGATATTCCCAAGATGCTCTCCAGACAACCTCTGCCCGTTTTCACTCCTACCAAGAGCAGATAAGACATCCATTGTCCAACATTCGTATACATCGTGAAATATTGACTCTTCAGTCCCTGCCAGCCTGAAAGACTAAAACGAAATAGCATTCCATTTCTACACGTCGTTACTTCATTCTAAGTCAGGTGTTGCTAACTTCCCTTTCTTCATATTGTTAATTTATTTAAACTGCTTTTTGATGTCCTTTGAATAATAAACTCCAGCGAGGTCAAGCCGGGTCAGGGAGCTGCTGCTCATTTTACGGAACTGTATGAGCGAATCTCATGAACCCTGGGATTTACCCCCAGGAAGACGTTTCAAAAATTGTATGTATGACCCTCTGCCATTTGTGACAGTTTTATTTTAGTGAATTTCATACTCTAAATTCTTAATCCACATCACTTTTCTTTGTACTATTTGATAACACCTATGTTTTCCCTTACCATTATGTACAAAATGGGGGTTAAGTTCTCCTTGACAAATCTTGTAAAGATTTGTTTTAAGAAAAACAAAACTTTTCCATCAGATGTAGACCCCTGGATCTTCTTGCTATCATCCTACTGGCCTAGGGCAGCCTCCTCTCTATGCCTGGGAGGGGTCAGGTGGATGTTGGCACTGCAAAGGAGGTTGGGTGCCCCACTAGGATGGACCAATTGTGAAGGATCTTGGAGCAAATGATATTTGTGTGTCTTGCTAGGAGCTCAGTTCCATCTCTTGTGAGACTGGAGCAAAGCTGACCTGAGGCACTTGTTTCTTGGGGCCTGACCGTGGGCTTCCTCAGGAGCTGCCTAGCAAGGCTCTGCGACGTGGTGAGGACCATACTTAAACTTGTGGAGGTCAAACCTCAGACAGAGGCTGCCTCCTATGTCTCTGGGCTTCGGCAGCTCCATTACGTACCAACACAGTTCACCCACCCATGGTTTCCTAGGCAGGACAAAACATTATCAAAGTCAGGCAGCATCTCCAAGCCTGCAGAATGAGAGCTGGTATGGTTGTCAAGATCTGTTGACCAAAAGAAGGTCCGCAGTAGAGTAGACCGAATGGAACGGCAGGTGTAACCACTTGCCTAACCCCAGGAGCCCCCACCTCGTTCACCAGTGATCCGGACATCAGACCTCACTGCCTCCTGGGGATAGACTTTTTTTGGGTAAATTCTTAAATAGCCTCTTAGCCTCCATTGTGGTTTCATAATTGTGACCTTATAACAGTTACCATGGAAAGAATTCCTAGATTATAAATAATGACAATGTGAGTTTCCTAGTTACCAAGTGTATTTATAAAATGAATTCCAAAGGTACATGACATTTCATTCCAGCTTATTTTTAGAAATCAAAAGATAATAAAGGAACATACCTTTTTTTTCCTCCAGAAAGAAAGAATTGTACTATTTCTCAAATCTAGTTATACAGCAGTACATCTATATGACTATTAGAAAAAAATGGAAGGTTTTTAGTAACATATTATTCTTAGAGGTTTAAGAAAAGCATTTGCAATCACATAGATTTCAGGGTTAAATCAAGTTACTATGACCCTGTATCAGAATTAAGCTTATAAAAGTTGTCCTGCATTTTAAAAGACGTCGTGCACCTCAGTTTTCTCACCAGACACAACACTTGGAGAACTGATATGCCTTCTAGAACTTTGCAAACTACTTTTGTGTCTGAAAACCACTATTTCTTATGCAGAGCTCTTAAAGGCCAAGGCTCACCTGGTGGGAAGAGCTGTGAACCAGGAAAGTCAGTGAGGCTTCCTGAGGAATACAGCACAGGAGAAAAGTCACTCCATGGGGGTGATTGGGTGGCTCAGTCGGTTAAGCATCTGCCTTCAGCTCAGGTCCTGATCCTGGGGTCCTGGGGTCGAGCCCCGCATCTGGCTCCCTGCTCAGTGGGGAGCCTGCCCCTACCCCTTCCCCAGCTTGTGCTCCTATACGCTCTCCTTCTCGCTCCCTCTCTCAAAAATAAATCACTAAAATCTTTTTTAAAAATTTAAAATAAGAAAACCCACTCAATGGCTTCAAGCCACTTTCTCATGTGCTATAGAAACACAAGTTCGAAGAAGATACAAAAGTGATGGAAATGAAGTAATTTTTATGCCCTGTCTGCTACTGTGTCTTTTCCCAACACTACTCCAGGAGATGCTTCATGGAAATTCGTTCTTTAGCTTGACTGCAGTGTCTCCTAATTGGGACATTTTCTCCCTTTGGAATCTTAAATCCAGAACGTTCATCTTCTACACTGAAAAAAATGTTCCAGAACTTAACCCTGGAACCTCCTGCATTAAAATTCTCCTCTCTCCTTTTACGTGTCATGGATCCTATACATTTGCCAGTTGTTCTGGTTTTGTTTTGATACATACTTATCAAACACTGTATTCGGGGGTGCCTAGGTGGCTCAGGGGGTTAAAGCCTCTGCCTTCGGCTCAGGTCATGATCTCGAGGTCCTGGGATCGAGCCCCCCATTGGACTCTCTGTTCAGCGGGGAACCTGCTCCCCCCTTTCTCTGCCTGCTTCTCTGCCTACTTGTGATCTCTGTCTGTCAAATAAATAAATACAATCTTTAAAACACACACACACACACACACACACACACAGAAGTGACTCTTCCGTGTTGGAATAATGACACACTAGGTTCTAAGAACAACAAGGATATAAGATAACATCCAGCCAACGTCCCCCAAACTATAGCAGGCTCTAATGCCAGTATCTTCACCAACGGTAACAGTGGTACCTGGAGAATGTAGACTTGGAAGCCAGATCAGCACACTCTGGGTCCTAGACAGCAGTAGGTAGCCATGAAAACTTGGACAAATGTCTTAATCTTGGTGTTAATGTTTTTGTGTTAAATGAGGATCTCAAGCTACTATAAACAACCTCTAAGATTTTTTTTTTCATTTAAAAAGCATATGCCTGGTGTGCAATATTCAAATATTTTGGTCTCAAGGCAACTTTACACTCTTAAAAAATACTTGAGAATTCCTAAAAGCTCTTGTTTATGTCTACTTTACCTGCTGGTATTTGTTGTGTTAGAAATTAGGGCTTAGAAAAGGTTTTAAATATTTATTAACTTATTTACAATTAATGAGAAATCTATTACATGATAACATAAATAACATATGCCTATGAAAATTAGCTCAGAACACAACATTTCTTGGTAAGGTGGCCCTTGTTGGACATTCTTGAAAATGTTTTCAGTGCCTAGCTGAAGAAAAAGCCCCCGATGCTCACATCTGCTCCTGCATGTGGTCTGTTGTGACAGCAAAGTCATGGGCACTTCGGAAAACACTTTCTATATATACCTTTCTGAGACAAAGAGAGCAAATCAAGTGTTAGGGTTGCGACGGTGACCTTGTACGCTCAGAACCCCTCTCAGGATCTCGCGGACCCCCGGGATGTTTTGTCGTCAGGGCTCAGTGGTGCCTCCCCACTCTTGAAGTGGGGCCCAGCAAAGTGTGGTTCATCGACCTGCACCGTTGACTCTCACTTTTGATACGAAAACCATAGTCAACAGTCCTGTAAGTTCTTCAAGGTCAAAAGGACACAGTTGTTTTCCCTATTCTTGCATCTCCTTGGGCTTTTCCCATCCTTTATTTTGCTCCTCGTCCTAAAGTGCCCGTGGTTGCAGGGGGCTGTCACAAGTCCTAGCATCGCAGCAGGACAATGATTGTCCTCTATTCCTTGAAGGGTTTTCTAAAAGCAAACCAGTGGTTGCCAAATACCCAGCAAGTCTGCTCTTGGACATCAAGGTGCGGTGGCACCTTTCCTGCACTCAGGTCTAGAGAGAGGACCCGGCCCCTCAGGGTGGCTTTAGGGAAGCAAGAGCCACCCCCAGGAAATAGTAGGTGGGCCCACGTTGCCCTAAAACGTGGCCACGTTACAGAGTCTGTGTCCTCTTGAGAAGGAGAGCGGGATTCGGCAAAGAGGCAGACGACCCACAGCTTCGGCCACAAGGGACTCAGGAGGTATCGGCAGGAAGGAGTCAAGGAACCATGACCCTTTCTAAGAGCTTCGGGGACGACGTGAGCAGGTCCTTCACCACACAGCTGTTTCTCTTTGCATGATTTAAAAACCGTCTCTTTCGTATTTGCTTTGCACAACATCTGACAGAATTTAGTACTATTTCAAGTGTAAGTTACAGTTCATAAGAAACAGTGTTAGAAAAGCGCCAGGACCTGCTTCCCACAGCTAACTCGTCCAGCATGCACCCAATGGACCAGGTCAGCTACAAGCCAGAACTTCAAACAAAGAAATCTCAGTTTCGCACTAGTTTACTTATTTATTTTTCTGTTCGGCTTGTTTTTAGATTTATGTGCGAATTTATTCCGACTTTTCTAAATATGTGTATTAAACTCTGTAGTTCTTTATCATTTTTATTTGAAGGGTAAGCGGTGTACTCCTGCCATTAGCTCTTTGATGCAAAAAGGCAATTGCGACTTGAAAAAGCAATGGCAAATAGTTTCTGAGGCTTATTAGTGTTTTACTGTGGGCATAATTCTTCTTTCCGATCTACACTGTGATTACCTATTCAGAGGAAGCACTTAGTCTCCACTTAAAACGTAGGAAGATTTTCCATTACCATCAACTGGAAGATTCTAAGCGGAGCCATAGGACACTTTATAAGCATGAAACGGATGCCCTAAAGCAAAACGGAAGACGCCACAACCCCCGCCCCCTCCAAAAAAAAATTGCATGTGGAAACCTGCTTTTTTTTTCTGAATAATCAATCACAAAAGTAATTTTTCCATGATGAAAATGTACGTAGCTGAGTGAAAAGTTACAAAAACAAAAACAAAAAAAACAACAACAAAAAAAGCAGAACAAAACGCAGAAACCTCCCCTGCTGTTTAGGCTAAAAATAGCAACTTCCATGCCCAGGTACATTCATGTGTTTACTTGTAATGAATCTTTAACAGATGGCACAGTGATTAGAGCCCAGGCTCACCCTTCTGAAGTCTGCAAAACCCGGGGCATCAACCTTCCCAGTCACAGGATGCTTGGATCGGCTCTCAGGAAGAGCATCTCGGGCAGGACGTAGTAGATTTCTTATACTCGTGCAGAGCAGATGGGGGTTTGTGCAAGGAATTCAGGGAAGGCTAGGAATCTTTCAGAAACTAAATGAATATTTTGTGCTACTATTGTCTATCGCCACCGGGGAAAGTATGGTACTAGGTGATACAACCGTGATTCTGAGAAAGTCTTTCCTGAAATCTTCCATTCGCTGAAATGAAATCTTGTGGCCCCTGCTTGATTTCTTGGCCAGAATAAGAAAGCACTTCTGTAATCTGCAAAGCCTTGGTCGGTCTGTGTTTGACAGCTGACGGCAGCATGGCTGTTCCTTCCGGTCTCCATCCAGGCGCAAGCCAGCGAAAAGAGGTCCTGCCACACGGCACTGATGTGGTTGCTATGGAGACGCACCACTCAGACATCCTGCTGCCTTCTGTGTCCACGGCCACAGCCGCTGCCTTCTGTGTCCCCGACCACAGCCCCCTCCCAAAGGCTATGCACAGACAACCGCCGAGCCTGGCAGCCTCTTCCCATGAAGCGGGACACTCAGCTACCAGCTAGACTAGTTCAAGATTTCGCACTGCCCTGGCCCATCCTTTCTTGGAAGGGTCTGCCCTGTGGTCTGAGACCCCTCCAACCCAGGCCCCCCTCTCTTCCTGCCTGTCCCCCTTCCCTGGGTGTCGGACCCACACATGGTGCACAGACCCCGCATTGTACCAGTACCCTGTGGGGCCGATCCCATGCCTGCGCAGGCCTATCTCGGTGTCTGCCTCTGGGCAGATCTGGATGAACCCACTCTTCTTCCTCTAGGTTCATGAGAAGGCGCCACACTTGAACAGAGCGTGAGGCCTCTGTTGAATAACAAACACTAAGATATGTTCTACGTACGAATCACAGAATTTTCGAGGAGTAAAATTTTATCATAGCCCAAGAAATGCACAACAATGAGGTTAACATAGAATTGGCCAACAAAGCACCTTTCTAAGTAAACATGAAAAGTGTGTAAATGTCCTACAACTTGTTTTGGCTGAGAATGGGCCAGCTCAGTCCATGGGTGCACCTTGACAATGAATGGCTCCAAGACTGTGGTCCCATCAGACGGGCACCAGGAGTCTGTGGCGAGGGGAAATCCTCCCAATGGGCAGAGGTTCAGGGGTTCTACCTGGTTACCCATATTGCACCGAAAGAGAAGTGAGCAAGGCACAGGCTTACAAGGACTCACGGGCAGTGGCAAATGGTTTGGCTTCTTGGTCAAAGGCCAACAATTCAAAGTCTGGAATATTGTGTACAAGGACATCCAGGGACCTGAAAGAAGATATGCCGCTGGGACAGTCATAAGGTGAGCAAAACTTCCTCTCACACATTAGTGTCCACCAGAGACCATCCACCATGGACTAGCGTCCACCAGAGGCCATCCCCCGTGGAGGAATTACTGAGTAGCCATGGAAATGGAAAGGCTGAGACAGGTCATGTCAGCTGGCATCCATCCTCATTAACTTGCTCTGGTACCGTGAGCTCCTGTGTGCAGCACCATGGTGTTGGGCTCCACAGCAAAACTCCCCCTTCTCCGTGGCGAATTTACTACTGCTGCGGCAGCGTACCCAACCTGAAAGCAGCGAAGACCGGTGTTGTGCACCACAGGAATGGTGCTGGCCCTGGAGGGGGCCATCGAGCCTCTGGGCAGCAAGCTGACTCCTCTGGAATAGACAGCAGCTCATCTGGCCTGGCCTGGACATGTATTCCCACCCATGGGTTTGCCCTTCCTCCCTTGCAGGACCTCAGCCAACACCACTGTCCAAAAGTTCAGTCCCGGGTCCCCCGTCACCCAAAGCTGCTGAGGAGTGAGCCCAGACCATGGGATCCAGCAATCCTAGAACAACCCACCCCACTCACAAGGTGATTGACTCAACAGGGCAATGGGGTGGGCTCTTAAAGGCAGAGCTAGGGTGCATGCTTGGAGGTGATGGCAGATGGTCACGGGGCGGCGCTCTCTATCGCGTATCATATGCCCCAAGTCAATAGTCAGACCAGTGTTACAAAATACAGATCTCTAAGTGCACTACTATAAATTATCACGTCTCTAATGCGTAGAATATGTGGGTTGAAGAACAAAGGTGTGGGAATTAGAGCGGCCCGTTTGCTCTTACACTCCAGTGAGTGACTTGCTTAGGGGATTTGCTCCTCTTGTCCCCAAAACCTAGGCTCTGTGGGTTTAGAGGTGAAATATCTCCATCATGATGCACAAAAGTATCCCATTAAACTTCCAGCTCTACCTCCTGCCCGGGGGCTTCAAGCTCCTGTGCCAAGAGACCAGCCCAGAAGGAAAAGAGCTGCATCTTCACAAATACAATGGACCTTAATCACCAGGAGGAACTAGGGTCCCTGTCATGAAAAGAGTCAGGGAAACAGTAGAGTTGGTACCCAGGTGACCCCCTGGGGCATCTCTTTATGGCCCCTCATCCAGTTTGGATGGTATTGAACACACGCCGCAGGCACCGAGAAGGGGATGGGGACCAGGGGCTGCGGTTCCTTAGGAGCATGAATGGGTCCACAGGTGACCTGCATGGGCCAGCAGAGAGGCTGGCCAGAGAGGAGGGGCTCTAAAGTGAGTTGTGTAAGGAATGGAGTGATTTGAACCCCTTGAAGCCCTATGACCAGCTTTAGTGAATGATGTGTATTTTGTAACACTGGCCTGACTGTTGATAGATTCCCAGAACTTGGAGAGGCCATTCCCAGCGGGGCAAGGGGAGAGGCAGGGAACACAGATGGGGCGTGCAGAGGCGGGCTCAGTGGGGGACGCCGCGTGCCTCCCAGCCCTCCTCCCCCAGGGCAGGGAGCTCCTGTCCCCAGCTGCCAGCAGTGGCCCTGGCCAAGTTCCTCCCTGGGAAACGGTCTTGGCTGAGGGGCAGTGAGAGAGAGCGAGGTCCCCTACCAGCTGTAGACCTGTTTCCAGGCTGGGCAGCTTTAGCAGAGATGACATAAGGAATTCGGGGTCTTGAAAATGAGTTTTTTAAAAACTTCCCATTTGCCTCCAGATGACACTCAGATACGTTGTGTGCCTCCCAGAGTGTTTTCACTTCAATATTAAGACCACCTGTCACCGTCAGGTCTCACTGGACGGCAGCATGGTCCTCCTGCGGTCCTGGTAGACACTTTCTCCCTGCCTCCTTGCCCCCCCGTATTATGCTCTTCGCAGCCCGAGGGGCATTTTATTAACTGAAGTCATGCCTCTTCTCCGCTAATCCTCTCCAGCTGGATTCCCATTGTTCTTGAGATGAAGAAGCCAATTCTCAGGACGCCTTACCGGCCTCGCAGGACCCACTTGCTCTGGACTCTGCAGTCTCCCCCGCATTCACCACGGAGGAGCATACAGGACCTGTAGCTCCCTCTCTTCTAACTCGGTGTCTCTCTCACCGCCTTCCTTCCAGAATGTTCTTTCCTCTTTCCCTTTTTACCTGCTGTGTTTTGTTCCGATTTTCCACTAAATGTTGCTTTCTTGGGAAAACCATCCAGACTCCAGAGAGGTTCAATGCTCTGCAACAAAGGTGACCACGTGTCCTGACTCACCCAGACAGTCCAAGTTACTACGTCCTCTCGTGCACCGATTTCATCTGCCCCCCAACCTATAATGTTCTCGGTGACAGCTACTTGTGCCTCATCGGAAGTACCCCAACTACTGAAAATAGGTGTTGTTTTATTTTTCAATACCTGTCTCCTTAGAGCAACTGTAAGACTATGAGCACAGTAATATGTCTATCACGACCATGACTGAATTGCCAACATATGGTAGAATCACAGGCACATAGTAGATGCTCAACAAATATTTCTTGAATGAATGAGAGTGATGGAGAAACTCATAGCATTAGAACATCATCAAACCACTTTCACCAAGAAAAAACCCTATCAGTTTATTTATACTGCCACCTGCTATTTGTGAAAGTATTCCCACAGGCAGAAGACTGTAGGATGGTAGCCTTTAAAAAATATGAGCAGGGATACAATGGTTGCAAGTCTTGCTTTAATTTGCATGTCTTTGATAATGAGGAAGATAGACATTTTATCCCTACTATTTATATTCCATTGTAAATCTTCCATTCATTTCCTAGGCTTTTTCATTTATTACAGTCCTTGTAATGTTATTGTATCTGTGAACAATTTTATTTATTATAGGTATTAATTCTCTTAAATGGTTTATTTGAGGCAAAAATCTTCCTTATTATTGTTTTCATAATTCTTTCATTTCGGCTGCTTTTTATCTTTTATATGATTAACATTTTTATGGTAAAAATCTGTCAACGTTTTTTTCATAGTTTCATTTCTCATCTGGCGTATTTTTTTCAAAATTGGAGTAAGGGTATTTTTCATATCTTTCCTGGTTGTTTAGAACTTCTTGGTTGATTTTTTAGCTGTTGGCCAAATTTTCTTTTGATATACATGATCTATGGTGTGCATATAATTTTTTCTCTGTAATCTTTGCTTGCATAATAACTTTAAAAATAGCGAGTTATACAGATAAACCTCAGTCCAGCTCCTTCTAATTCATGACTGTTGTAGCGCACATGGATACTGAGGTGCTATTTGGTATGCAAACAGTATCATGAGGTCAGTTCCTAGGGAGGGATGTCTGGCGATCTAGGAAGCTGGGCACATGCCCATCTCATGAATTACGGTGCGTGCATGAACATTTATGGACCTCAGTGGTCCCTTTTCATGTGAGGCTGCATAAAGTCCTCTAAATCAAAGTGTTCCTTAGGATATCAAGGAAGTACAGCATGGGATTTCTGTGAATGATACTCGGAGTTGGGGCAGCTTTTCCCTGGACACACGATAGTCAACCTCCTAAATGGTGCGTAATGAGGAGCGTGACCCCGAAGGACATGATTTGTCCATAGTCATTGATGGAGAAAGGCTCAGTCTGGCGAAGGCATAGGGGAGGCATGTGCGAGAGGAAAATGGACCTGCTAAAATGAAGGCTTGCTTTCCTCTTAGGCTTCAGACGGAAGCTGAAGATGGAAATAGTAGTTTGACGTTCATTTAAGTCAAGTCTTTTCATTCGTGATCTTCTGGATATTTGCTGATCGCTACCTTCCTGGACTTGCATACTCAGCCTTGCGAGGACGTACATGCCTTTGGAGGACCGTGGCTGGGATCAGGGCGCAGCCAGTGCTTAGAGTCCCGAGGAACGTCTCCCTGTCTTCACAGCAGCCCAGGCAGCTGAGCCAAAATGGCAGCTCAGAGACGTCCAGGGAAAACAGATGCAGTGCGGACGGGCAAAGCCACGCACGGCAGAACGACACACCTTCTCCCTGGGTGTGCGGCACGTTCACATCTTTGCAGCGAAAGTGCATCGTTTCAGACCAGCTGAAACAGAGCGAGAGACTGAGACCCTGCTAATGCGCTGACGGGTCCTGGGCCATCAGAGCGCGTTCCCACCGCTAACTTTCCGTCATTAGCTTCCAAAAGCCTCATAATAAACCGCATTTGCATTCTTACTTTTTTTCAGAGAACTAAGTAGATTTCAGACCATTTCTTTTCATTCATTTGAAATGAAGATTAGGACTCTCATTTGTTTTATGTCTTTCATTTTTGAAAGAAAAAAAATGAATGCACCCAAGCCTTTTTTTCAGCAAAGAATGAAGATAGGAAATCTCCATTAGCCACAATATAGCCATTGTATTTCTCTCTTTTTAGTTAATTGGATTAAAATTTGCTTTTATGGCTATGATGATCGCTATTTCCTTTTTACGATCATTGTCATGTTGTTTTCTCCATTCATCTGACCTCGCCCATGTGACGGTTACTCCATTCAGGTGGTATTCCAAAATGCCAAACTTGAACACAAAAATAGAGATTGTAAAAGCATCAGTTTTTGTTTCTTTAAAAAAAAAGAAAAACAAAAAAAAAAAACACATTTAAGGAGAATATCTTCACTAATTAATGCATTATTAACCTGAAGGTCAGACTAAGGCAATACTGAATCCTGCTTTTAAAAAAAATGTCCCCCAAGGCTTGCTTGCCCTCTTGTAAAATGCATATCATCCATTCAACAAATCTTTATTGATTATGCCAGTCACCATAATAGGTCTTGGCATCGCAGCACTAAACAGAACGGACAGAAATCCCTGACCCTTTGTCTGAGTTCTGGATACTCAGCAGATGGGATCCACCACATACGGCCATGAGATGTTCTGTTTTCATAGCCTGGAGTATTCTGGGACCTTATTTTCCTTCCGCTCAGCCTTGTTGGGGGAACTTTAATGGTGCGTAAAATTGAAACAGGGTGAAAAGAGATTTTGAGACCAAGGCTGTTTCCCCAAAAATGTTATAATGTTTAAAATCCAACTAAGCCGGTAACCACTGGTACCATAGCTGAGGCTCATGGCCCCACGGCACCCTTCCTATTTCCATAAAAGGGAGGAAACATGTTGCTTTTGGACCTCCAAGTCACACTGTGGTCTCAAGCAAACATCTTTTTTTTTTTTTAAAATCATCTTTGATAATCTGATATCTACAACAAGTCAAATGTTGCCATGGCAGCATTTAAATTTTTGAGAGATTAACTAAGTTGCATTCAGATGTAAATAAATAAATAAATAAGACAGTGAGGGCAAGGACAGTCCCTCCGGGCTCCAAAGAACCAGAAAGACAAAAAGCCTTGGACACGTTGTTCCTGAATAAGTGAAAGACTTTCTCACGGGCTCTGCGTGGCACTTCTGACCCCAGACCTGACACCGCTAAAGATCATTTTCAAACCCCATTTTCAGTGGCGTTTCAGTGGGGTAAAAACGAATACCCAGCCATTGGTTCTGAGCCTAAAGAGAGAAGTTTTCAGTGTACTCGGTAATTGTTGGCAGTTGGTGAAGTCAGCCGAAGCCAGGAAAGGACAGTCAGCATGGAGCTCCGATCTACAGAACCGTGACTCCCTCCAGGAGACAGGACGTCCGATGCCCAGAGCCCATCTAGCCAAAACGGAGTGAGGACGGCTGTGGGCGGGGTCCTCACGCATCCACCACGTCTGGGCTGGCCATGGCCCGTTCACCAAGGAGCTCCCAGGACGAGGGGGTTTGGGTGTAGAATCATAGGGCGAATGACGAACACAGCAGGGCGGGATGCTGCAGCTTGGGACAGCTTTTCTTAAGCTGTTCGTGTCAGGGGGTCGGTGTATTTCTGAGGCGGGGCCTCGGGGATGAAGGGAAGGCCGCTGGTGGAAAGTTCGGGGGAAGATCTAGGACCGCGATCGGGAGCCCTTAGGACGCTGTTCTCCCTCGCGCTTGTGTCGGCCGCACCCTCTCCCTTGCAGAAACCTCTTCTGCCGCGACTGAGTGGACTTTAAAACATTCAAGTACGTGAAGATAGATTTTAGTTATCTTAGACTGAGCTATTTACAACAAATATAATTAGACGTGCGCTGTGTGATGGCCAAACAAGAAGGGAAATCACTAAGGTACTGACTTAATGCCGCCGTCCGTCTGTAGAACAGTTGGAGCCGCCGGGCTGCCACTTTCCAACCCACACCCAGAAAACCTCTTAAATATCGTGAAACCCTTTCAGCAATGTATGTTTTCAGCCCAGAAAAGCACTCTCTTGCTCAAGCTTTTTTTTTTTTTTTTTTTCTCTTTGCCTATCTTTCCAGAAGCCAGAGCAGCCTGGAGCCGGGGAATTTCTTCCCGGTCTCCGGGGCTAACGAGCAGGAGACCTCGGGACGATCCCCACTCTTGTGGGGTCTGGGATGGTGCTTCTGCTTCTGGCCCCACGTGTATCATCTACATTGTCACCGACCGACAGGGTCTCGTTGCAAGTTCTCCCCGCAGAGATGCTGAGGAAGGATGCCCTTCGGGCGTTTCCTCTGTCTCACCCTCTCAAGCCTGAGCGAGGTGCCAGCACCCGGAAAGTGTGCACCTGTTCCCCGTCCCTCCCGCATGCCTCCGTCCCAGGCCGGCAGCTGGTCCTCCCCGAAGAGCCACACACCGCAGGACACAGATGACCAGGTCAGCGCAACGTTGGGAGACAGAGACATCTGGAGCATGGGTGCTGGCTCTCGTGCCTCCATCGCTCCGCTGACAGAATGATGTGAGAAATGCCCAAATTCGGCTTGCTTGGCCCAAGCAGAAGACAGGAAGGTCGGGCGAAGGGAGCAAGGGAAGGGCGCAGTCCATGACCAGATCTTGGCTGTTTACGTAAACTTCCCGTTCCCAACCTCAGCCACAAAAACCCAGAGATACAAGTGAAGGACAGTCCTGAGCTCCCGGCAGCCCGTTTCATTTCAAGAGGTTGAAAAAAAAAAAAAATAACAGGAAATGTTTGCCATGAAACAGCAGTATTGCTTTGTGCACAAATGCAAAATAAAATGATTTTGCTCAGTTCAGGGCTGTGTTCACTGGCATCCCGTCTTTCTGATTGAACCACCAGCTACGTCTGGCTTTGTACCAGAAGGGATCGCTGGAATAAGGAGCCACGGTGCTCACGGGGGTGGGGGGCGCACCCACCTCCGCTGATTCTGACTTCACCTGCGAGATCGGGTTCTCCCTGGGAATCCCATACAGGAACGTTTGGTAACCGAGCTCACACAACACACACGGGTGTTGTCTCTAGCCCGTCTGTTGATCTCTCCTCTTCATTCGCTGCCTCAGCAGACGCCTGTTGTGCCAAGCCCCGAGCTGTGGTGGGAGGACTCGGAGGGCCGGTCCTCCGGCTGTGAACGCGCCGGTCAGCTGGGCCCCCGCTCCAAGGACAGCCGGGGTTTGCTCGCTCGTCTTCTGTGAGCTGGAGAGGCGGTCCCTGTCTGTGGTCTTGGCGCAGAGGGGTTGATTACAAGTTTTACCCTTTTATTTGCTCGTTTCATGGCCTTCAGCCACAGAATCCCTCAATTTCCACATCTGTAGGACTTGGGAAAACAGCCCCAAACTCCCAGGGATTAACCAATTAGGGATTTCAGAGGATCTGGAAATCTCTTTCATGGTCTTTCTGTCTTATTTTACTGGGAGTCATGAATGTGCTTCATCGGTGCCAGTTTTATGAATTGTCAGTAATAAGCGATTTTTCCTGTTACAGTCACCACTGTGGATCTTTATTCCTGATTAAATTTATAGTTAAACGGACCCTTTTTCACGTGGGGTTTTCCTTTTTGCCCCAAAGAATTCCTCAGCACGGGGAGGGCTGTGAATGCATATGTCTGCTTCCAAAATGAATTGGTTTTGTGCTTTTGAAGTTATCTACATGTTTTACATCGTTTCACTACAAAGGAGGGACATATGAGAGAGAGAGAGAGAGAGAGGGAAGGAAGGAGGCAGGGAAGGAGTGAGGAGAGCGCGCAGGGAGGAGGCCAGCGCATGGCCGAGGTCCTCCCGGAAAATGAGCGGCTCAACAGAACCGCACACGGGCTGAACCTGTCAGGTTGGCTCCGTGGGTTTCTATATGTCGAAGCTAATGGAACAGAACTGACGAATAAAATATTTTCATAAAATTTATGAGGCCAACAAGGAGTTATCTACAGCCTCTGTCCAGGAGCACAGCGGTGCCGTGAGACTATTCCTAAACCATATCGTTAAGTAATGAGCTACACGACCGAGTTATTTTTAAAGTAGTACTTTGTTTATAATAATGTCTTTTTATAATCCCTAACTTCTAATTAGTATAAAATAAATCACCCACCCAGCACATTCTGTCATTACCAGATTACCTGCACCTTAGAAGAGAATCCCTTTTTATTGCATTTTTAAGTCACAAGCATGTGAACAAACATTTCTCTCACTGATGGTATTTTCCCAAGTTTACTAAGAGCACATATTTTTCTGTATGTCCAAACGACTAACGTTTATTTTTACACAAAAACTTGATTCCTTCATGGCACCATGAAAAGGGTATTTTGCCCTTTTTTTAGACCCAAACACGCTCCTTTTTTATCCAAGAATTTCATGGCTCTTCCATTTAACTCATAAACACATTCATTCTGTTATATAGCGTGTCCTGGGAATAATTCCAGGAAAAACAAGTCCTATCCCTGCCTTTTCATTTTGAAAACAACCGTATTTACTTATATAACCCTTCCAGACACAGGCGGCAGGGCGGCCCCCACGGGTCCCAATCCCCCCACAGGCTGAGCGGTCTCCCAAGGTTACCCCCAACCAGGTCCGGGGCCGCCCGACCCCAAGTAGTTTCCAGCCCAGCTTCTGGGGGGCATGGAGGGTGGTGTCATCGGCTGTCCCGCGCAGGCCGCGGGCACCGTGGTCGCACCGGGAGGCGGCCTTCTCCCTGACCTTCCCAGTCCCTCCTCTGCTTCTCATCGACCAGAGGGGCGCGAAAGAGACCTTCCATCCAGGCTGGCCCCCCAGCAGAGGGGATGCGGGAGTCACGAGAGAAACGGCGCTGGGGTGGACATTGCCAGTGGACCCCAAGGGCTGTCGGGGGGCTGGTTTAGCCGAAGCTGGACAAACGGGCAGCCCACGGGCCTGAGAAGGGCACAGGGGACTGTTTGCGGGTGTGGGAACAGCAGATGCCAAGGCCCCTTATGCAATCGCACCTGTCCTGTCCAAGGGACGGAAACACGATCTCTCAGGGACCCGACGCGAAGTGTAGCGAAGGAGACTTCGGAGCTCTCAAGGTCTGCAGGCAGCCGGGAGAAGCAGCGCGTCAGCCGGGAGCCCCGGGGAGAAAGGCACCGCGACCTGGCATCTGGCAGAAGCAAGGGCCCGCCTTGGGGTGCAGAGTTTCGGAATTCTGTGCACAGGAGATAAACAGAGCAGGTCTGAGGTGCCCCAGGCAGAAGAGGAAGGCCAAGAAGAGAAAGAGGGATGGCATGGGCGGCCCCAGCCGTCCCAGGGCAGCCCCGAGAGCCTGAAGAGACCCAGGACATGCGAGCGGGGCTGGAGTTCAGCCCACGGGCCCTGGAGTTCAGCCCACGGGCCCTGGAGTTCAGCCCACGGGCCCTGGAGACAGTGACTGACCCCGCAGGCCGCGTCGTGGGACCTGCCACGGCCCCTTGCGACGCACCCCACAGACAGACACCCAGCTCCCTCCGGGGAGCTGACGTCTAACGCCTCTTTGCCATCGTGGGGCGCGTTCGCAGCTCCGGGGCCACTTCCTCATGACGGGCCTCGATGTCATTTTCTTTCTGCATTTTTGTGCTCTGGGTGCTCGAGCTCCCTGGAACGGCGATTTTACAGTTTTCGCCAAATTGGGGAAATTTTCGCACATGATTTTTTCAGAGTCTGCTGCTCCTCCCTCTCTCCCTCGGACGAGGCCGCTGGAGGCTGTCGGGCCGATGGGGAGGGCCCTGCTCCTTCCTTGCCTGACACGTCTCCGCTCTGGGTCTCACCTACATGGCGTACATTTCTCCCGCGGTGGGTTCAGGCTCGCTGACCTTTCTGTTGGCGGGATCCGCCCCGATCGGTTACGTTTTCCTCCTCGGCTGTGCTTTCCACCAAGAGACGTTCGCTCTGACTCTTCCTCCGTCGCGCGAGCCTGCCTCCCACACTCTCCACGCGTCCTGCAGAGTCTTGAAAACCGTTCCCGCCACCGCCGGAGTGTCTAAGCTCGTTCCGTGTCATTTTCAGATCTTATTTTGGGTCTGTTTCTATCTGTCTGCTTCTTTTCATACTGGTGATCTTTTTATTAAACGGCAGACATTCTGCATTTTCTGCGGGACGAATGTTTTTACATCCCCTAGATAGCCTTGGGCCATGTTCTAGGACAGAGTTAGGTGACTCTGGGACAGTCTGATCTTGATCTCAAGGTCCTGCGTTCAGTGGGACCCATGCCACCTTTGGTCCAGGGCTCAGCATACCCCCTGCTCAGACAAGACCCTTCTCGTCCCCCTGCGGATACACCGTGAATTAGAAGTGCCTTCCTCCCCTGCTGGTGGTCCTACACTCTGCTGCTGGCCTTCTGTAAACTCCCTAGACTGTTCCCTTGACCGTTCTGGGCCATCCTTGTCCCGGCCAGGGGCAGGTCCCTTGTGAGCACACAGTGACCCTCCCCCAAAGTCCTAAGGGGACCCCTCTGCTAATCTGGAGAGCATTCTCTCTCTCTCTCTCTCTCTCTCTCTCTGCAGCTGTCCTTTCCTGGTACCCGATTGGGGGGAACAGCAGCTCCTCTGGCCTGTATGGACCCTGGGCTCCATCTCCTCTGCGCAGGGAAAGAGCTAGTGTCCTCCTGGGGGGCCGTCTTCCTGCCCAGGCATGAGTGATGCAGTCACCGACTCACCTGTTGGGTGTCTGTCGGCCTCTCAGTGCTGTGCTGCTGATGTCAGAAAGCCCGTGCCTCGTAGGTTTTACTCTTTCTTCTGTCCTCACAGGTAGGACAGACGTCCAGTCCCCGTAACTTCATCTTGGTTGGAAGCAGAATCAAAAACAAACAAGATCTATTCTTCAGAAGCTGTAAAAGGCCAGTGCGTGGAGGAGACGAATGGGGCTGGTCATCCAAGACTGTGTCAAGTAACGGCAGAATTAAATACACTAACCCAGAGAGAACAGTTTGTCTACGATGATTTACAATGATTTCTTCCTTATCCAGTATCAATCCATTGGTTGTTTATCTAATAATGTGTCATTAATTAATTAACGGCTTTCTGACGGCCACTTTCCATTCTAATACTGATGGGAATTATCTCATTTATTACCCAAAATAATCTTTTCAGGAAGGTATTTTCAAAACTCCCATTTTAGGGACTTGACAACTAACACAGAGATAGGAAGTAAATCACTCTGGGCTTCGCTTGGACTCTAATCATGCAGAAAAACTCAAAACTACTCAGAACTAGAAAGAACCCAGGACCTTAAGGATGAAAGAGAAGATGGTCTCTGCACGGCTTGGTTAGAGACCCGGTATCAGTACCACCATAACCTGTTAGTCGCATCTGTTTCTTTTCTCAAGGCTGGAGCAGTTGGGAAACAGGGCTGCGCATCATCACGAAACCCTGCGTTCCTGCAGTGTCTGCAGGCCTGCAGGTGCACGGCCTCGACCCCTCTGAGACCACCATCCGGGAGCCTTCAGCCGTGGCTCTGGCACCCTAACACTGTGGACGGCAACGAGACACTCCCCCGTTCCATGCACTTCACGCATGTTTGCGGTCAGTGCACCTGTCGAAATCCTGGACTTCACGATCCTCACGCATATCAGCATCGTAGGTCCAAGAATCACATAGAGCAGCTCGGTTAGGAATCTGTTTTTTAACTGGTTGATGTTCACAATTGTCTTCAGTCCGTGTCCGGCACCTTGAACCTGACGTGCAGAGGTCACAGGATGCCCGTGCAATGCTGTCTGTGCATTTCACTCCCCATCCCCTGTCTTTTTAGCTTTTTAAGAACAGATTGATTGACTGATCTTAGAGAGAAAAAGAGACAGCCGGGGGTGGGGAGAGGGACAGCCGGAGAGAGAAACTCAAGCAGACCATGCGGAGCAGGGAGCCTGACACGGGGCTCGATCTCGTGAACTCGAGATCGTGACCTGAGCTGAATGCTTCACCAACTGGGCCACCCGGATCCTCCTACTTATCTTTCCAGCTTTGATGTGAATTCACAGAGGCCACAGAAGTGGCTGGAATGTAAACCTGGGTAGAATGCAGAGGGACAAAGTGTTTGTGGCCTCTGGAGTCGCTCTGGGACGCTGTCAGTCTTCCCCTGTGGAAGGGGAAGGGAGTGAGGAGGGACCGAGAGCTTCTAAAGGTGACGTACGTCCCTTCCTCTCACTTCCTCAGCTGCACAAGTGACATGCCCTCGGCAAGGTGGGGCTGGGCTCACACAGTCCCCCCAAACCTTCTCCCTGAAGGACGTGTGGTTCCACGGCCAAGCCTGAGACCTATGGGCAGAG
The DNA here is from genome assembly GCF_964662115.1 of Mustela nivalis. Taxonomy (NCBI): domain Eukaryota; kingdom Metazoa; phylum Chordata; class Mammalia; order Carnivora; family Mustelidae; genus Mustela; species Mustela nivalis. The sequence continues at coordinate 86,292,260 of NC_139034.1, forward strand.
AAATAGCACGTCCCCAGGGAAGGAAAAGGAATATTTTGAATGACAAGTTCTACCCCAAAGAGGGCGGGCTTTCCCTGTTGACTTCAAGGACTCAGCCTTGCCTTTTCCCAGTGATAGCAGAGCTGCAAACTGTAGGGACCCGAACACAGCTGCAGAACCCTCTGGAACACAGAAACACAAGAATTGGTGCTGAGACACAAAGCCGTTGCTCCCATCAGGGTGCGGACTGGCGAGAAAGACGAGTAACCCACAGCATTGGGACCCTCCCGCTCTGGCAATTATCACGTGGGTCTCAACTCTTCAGACTGGCCCCCGTGGGGCAGAGTTCAACCCCTGCCCTGTCTGGTCCTTGTAACGCAGGCATGAAAAATTCAGAACACAGATGTCAGTCAATAAAGAGGAGAAAAGTCTATCAGGAGCTTGAACAAAGATGTTCTCTCTGTGTAAGGCCCTCACCGCCCTAGGGAAACAAGGTAAAATGGAGTTTAATTGTCTCATTTAAGAAACTGAGATTATTTTATTCACATAAAAGTGCCATAGATAAAAAAATATAATTGCAGAGGCCATAGACAACACCCAGGAGAGGAGCTCTCTGAATCCGTAGCAAGCTTTAAAAGCTTCAGTTCCCTCTTCCGAACGTGGTGCAGAAGATCAATTTAGCTATAGAATTAGGAGCCACAAGCAGCATGGAAAATTGCATGGCGGAGCCTGCAGGAACAGGCTGGCTTAGAGAAGATCTCTGGATGGCGTGAGGAATTTCGAAAGCTGGACACGCAGCATGGAAATACGTTGTGACTGTCCTGCGTGAACCCTGCAGACCCCAGGCTAGAACCCGAGAAGCTCCCAGCACAAGGGGTCAGGTTATCAGGCAGAGCCTCGGACTGCCTGGCCGTCGGCTCTGGAAACTGTCACATCCCGGAACACCTTCCCTGACGGGGCTTCTGTGCTGTCCCAGCAGCCGTGTCCCTGTGCCTCGCCCCATATGGAGCGCTGGCAGGCCACGTCTGCGTGCAAAGCAGGCTCCCCATCCCGTGTGTTATACCGACAGGCAAGTATCAGCAATTCTCTCTCCTTCTGTCTCCTGTTACGTGTCAACACGTATAGGTCGTCAGTGTCACAATTAAGAATTCCGTAACTACACAAACTCACAGTCACGTGCGTGCACTATGTCTGTCCATGGTGTGACGCTCACAAGCAGAGAGCCGTGCAAAGTGAAGATGGACAGCATCATCGACATGGGGCGCTTCCAACACCGAGCCCACGGAGGCGCGCTGGACCCCATCAATCCCAGACCTGGTTGGCGCGCTAGGAGGAGGGCAGGGCCCTGCCCTGAGATCACGGGTGGGCAGAGGGCGAGAGCAAAGGAAATGAGGAAACACCAACCAGGGAAACCAGAGTCTGGTCGGGAAGGAGCAGTTTGCCGAGCGTCAAAGGAAAGAGGGTCGAAGCCACGTCGGAAGCCTTCGGGCACCTTCCGGGACTGATCTGAGCAGAGTGCGGGCCCCGGTCCACTGGCAGCTCATGGACAGGCCTGGCCCCGTCTGTCCCCACCAGTGTGCACGGATCCCCGAGGAGCGGGGCCGGGGCTGCCCCCGGGATTTCCTGCACCGTGACCCGCCCTAGGAGAGCGTACCCACCGCAGAGCCGCATGCATGTGTGCACCCAGTGCCCTCAACACACACACACGCACACACGCGCACACGCGCACGCATGCACACACACACACCCCGAGAGGGGAGTCTGAGTAGCATCTGTCTTCACCGGGTGTGTCAAACACTGGCTCTTTATTCTATTCCACTGAATCCTTAAGGATCATGACCAACTAAAATGACTCCACAGTCCCTGACGGGCGGACTGGTGTTTGAGCAGCGGCAGATGCAGGTGCCCGCGTGAAGGGTAGAGGCCAGCAGCCCGTGGAAACCGCCCTCGGGGAGCTTTTGACCAGAGCTGGGCCAGGAGCATGTCTTCCGGGAGCGGGAGGCCTGGCGGCACCAGGAGGCCGGGCGGTGAGCTCTCCGGTGCAGGAACTGCACCTCTCAAGGGGGGACCATGAAGCAAAGCCAGGAGAGGAGGTCCGGGAAGGAGCCGGTGCCCCGTGCTGCAGCCCCAGTGCAGCGGCCAAGGGATGGGGGAGACGGGAATCTCCACCCCAAGGTTCTCTCCCTCCCGAGCCCTCCACTTCATTCTCTGGCATTAACCGGAGCCTCCAGGTATCATTGATTCCTCGAGGATGGAGTGCTTGTACCCGGGGGGGGGGGGGGCTGAGGAGGGTTGGGGCCCAGGGCCCCCAAGAGGCTTCGGAAATGGGGGAGAAGTGAGACCAACTTCCTGACCCTCCCCTGCCCCCTGATACCTTCACTCTGCCTGGGGAGCACGCCCCGATCTGTGACCCTGTACCTCTCCCGGGTGCCACGGGCGGAGGTTGGAAAAGCCCCTGCTCCTCCCCAGACCTGACCCAGAGGCAGAGAAACACGTGCTGTGTTGACCGTGAGGAGCTTCTCCGTCTGCTGCTCTTCTGGGCGTAGAGGCTGCCTGCTCCTGGCGCGCTCGGCCCCTTGGCCGAGTCCTGCTGTTCCCTGGGAGGAGGCCACGTCCACACTGCACTGAGGGGGTGACCACTGGGTGCTCAAGGGGAGGGGGCATTTCTTCATCTCATGGAGGCTACATCCTGCTCGATCCAAGCTTAAAAAACGAACGTACCCGGAGCTAAATATAGCAAACTGGCAAATCCGTCACAGTCCGAGGACTCGGCAGGGGACCCCGGGCGGTGAGATCACTCTCCTCCGCCTTCCCAGGGACCCACGCACGCACACTCGCACGGTCGCTGGCGCGCGTCCACTCGGCACCGCCTGTGTTCCAAGCTCCACACTTTCCAGCTTCGTTATTCTCTGGGCTTCTTTTTTCCTCTCCTGTGTCCAGCTGACCTGGCAGCGAACCAGGCTGGATCCTCGGGCCATGTTCCCGTTAGTAACCCATCCTCGTGCTCTCTGTGGTCACTCGGCTCTTGGTGGAGAAGTTTCCGGGGAAAGAGAAGCCCCGGGGAGACAGGGGCACCGTGGGAAGGGTGACCCCAAGCAGACACCGCCCAGCACGACCTTGCCAGAACCCAGCCGTTCTCCCTCAAGGTGCGCAAACGCGAGTAAAGCTGTTTTGTTCACCCCAAACACAAGGGCTCGGCAGGCCAGCCACACCGTCTCTGTCAGACGGGGAGCCCGGGATCCGTCACTTCCCCAACGCTTCTCAAAGTAGGTGGTTCATAGAACACTTCAATCCGATCACAGACCGATTCTCTAATAGAAGTTAGACACGTCTTGGAACAATGAAAAAAAAAAAAAAAAAAAAGAAGTTAGGCTAAATATGCTGTCGCTTCTATTTATGTAAGTAAATTCTAGAAAGTAAAACCCTCGACCCGCTATTGGTGCTGCGTAAATATCCATTTTGGGGTGAACTCTCGACACTGAACATGGAATCTCTCGTGATAGGTTAACTTCCACCCGGTATTTACGTCCCGTCTGAGAGGAATGTTATTAGCTCCGCTGCATCACGAGGAAACTGAGAGTCTCCGAGGCCACCTAACCTGTCTGCAAACGGCGCGGCGAGGGGTAGATCCGAGATCTAAGCCCGGGTCCCCTCGCCGGTCTGGGTGTCTCACTACGGAAATAGAGCCTCTCGGCATTGGACACCCGCTCTGAGGAGCTGAGGAAATGCCAGGGATGGTTGGTGATCCTTGTCCTCCAAGGTCGCTCTGCCAGCACGATGTCATGAGCTGAGCGCTGTCGGGTCGGAAACACCCCCATGCGATCTACCAGGAGGAAAGAGCAGAGACGATCATCTAAATAAAGTCCCCGAGCTGAGGGTTAAAACCAGCGTCCCTGAACGCTTAGGAGAAAAAAGAAAGCTTCGCTCGTTAACAAACGTAGACAGAGACGGGCCCGGCTGCTCTGTTTTGAGGAAACCTCTCCCGGTGGAACGAGGTTGCGGACTCTGAAAGCGTTCTTCCCGCCGGAAGGCACGCCACCAGCCTACCTTCACGGCCACCAGTGGGTTTGCTGGGTGGAAAAGAAAACTCATTTGATTTTTCTATTTATTGGCGAGGATAATGGATTAAGCGGGAATAAGCTATAGGTGTCTTAATTGAGGGCAGAGGGAAACAGTCTGGGCTCTGTCTGTTATCCTCTTGGCTTTATCTCTTCTCTCACCTGGAAACTTTGATGTCGAAAATATTATCAATTTCCAGACAGTTCTGATAACCAAGCAACACAGACTTGAAGGATTCAATTTATAAGAAATAGATACATAACCTTTCCTTAGAGAAAAAAAAAAAAAACACTCTGATTTCGCTGGGATTAGACAGTCAGCATACAACACGGTTGCTTAGAAACTTTCCTTTTTCACACACAAGTGCAACATAAAATAGCTTCCAACAAAGGAATGGAGTGTTGCTAAATAAAGATGTCTTCCCAATGACCAAATCCCTCGCCAAAGGTAACACATCCTTTAAGATCTGTTTGCAAAGACAGTCTTTTGTCTTCTGTCGTGGCTACAAGCCAGAACTGTGCACAGATTTTACTTTTGCGGTTTGTCTTAAAAGCGCCCCAAAGTGCTCTGCTTTCCAATTCCTAACACAAGTGTGTAAGGCATCTTGATTTGATTCGGGGCTCTGCTACAAAGTTTCCTTTCTGCCAGTGCTCTTAGGAGATGTTCTGGCCAGACTTGCGGCTGTTTGACACCTTCTGCTACATTTTAATTTAAGATTTGACCAGTCAAAGCCCAGTGGGACACCGGCTTGGAGCAGCGCCCCTTTGTGGGCCCAGCCTCGTGGGAGGATGGGTTTGGAGCTGGTTTCATTAGCCTGCTAATGAAGATCCTTTCTTTTGGTTTTTTGTTCCAGGCATGCACATCTTTGAGTGTTTTACCTCTACTTTGACATCGGTTGGAATTCTGAGCAAGATTCAGAAAACCATTTCACTGTGTGATCGCGGGTTTCTGAAATTTCCCAGGCTTTCATCTCTCTGTCCTCCTTGGCTCCCTTTGGACAAAATTCAGTGTGGAGCCGGGGGCCAGAAGATTCAAAGCGCTCTTCATGGGTTTGCTGAATAGATCCAGGGATGAACACAAGCTACATTTCCTAGTAAATTTTCTTTTAGTTTTGCATTGTAGATTTTTTTATTTTATTATTTTGTTGTAGGGGCACCTGGGGGGCTCAGGCGTTGAGGCATCTGCCTTTGGCTCGGGTCATGATCCCGGAGTCCTGGGATCGGACCCCACATTGGGCTCCCTGCTCAACGGGGAGCTTGCTTCTCCCTCTCCCTCCGCTCCTCCTCCTACCTTGTGCACTCTTGAGTGCTCTTGCTCTCTCTCGAATAAACAAAATCTTTAAAAAAATTTTAACTATAAAATAAAGCCTATATACAGAAAAATACCCAGAACAAAGATATAGCTTAGTGAACTATTTATAAGGCACCTACTGCCATTAATAAACAGTACGGACCGTTGTCACACTCCAGAGCAGCCCTCCCATGGGAGCTGTCCCTCTCAAAGACTCCTTCTCCTCTCCAAATCTTGCAGGAACGACTTCCTTGCCTTTCCTGACGGTTTATTCATGCAGGTGCACCCCCACTTGCCATTATTGAGGTCTGCCCATCAAAGAACTAATTTATCTTCTTTAAAGGTCTCTTTCTAGTCACATTGCCTTGCTCATCTTTTATTTCCCTGAAGTCAGATGGTTCAGAAGATCTGGGCTATGTTATTCGGCGTGTACGGACTCTCACTTTCTGGATTTTGCCAGTTGCGTTTTCTTTGTGCAGCCCAGCATGCGCGTCTGTCCTTTGCTTTCCCTGCAAACGGACAGCTGGACCTAGTTTAACGCCTGTGGCAGGAGCACGGGTGATGTCACACGGTTTCGTCAGAAGGCACAAGATCCCTGAAATGTCCTCCATTTTTGGTGGTAGCTATTCTTTCCACTCAGGGGTTGCAAAATGATGATATTTCAATTCTATTGTGTGAAAAATCATTTGGAATCATTTTAAAGCAAGAAACATTTTCTCATCTCTTAACTTGATTATCCGGTGCTACATTTTGTATTTTGAAAAACCAGGACAAACACCTGTTTCTTCTCTTACATGTATCCAGTTTCAAAGACATCTCCAAAATGCAATTGATTATTATTTTTTTTTATATCATCACAAAACTAAGAGTTTATTTGCTGGGTTTCAAGCCATTGAATTTTGATCCTTTTTGAAGTTCAGATTTTCCTATTTTGGTCTGTAGAAGCTTCTTGAAATTGGGTCTTGAGTCTCTTGACCTGGTCCTACCGAGCCTGACAGCTTCCTTGCTGTCTGGTACTCAAGATGTTCGATGCTGCACTAGTCTCCCACCGCAGATCTGGGGTCCGCCACTTCTTCGAGAAGCCTGGTTTTATTTCATGAGAAATGGCAGCACAAGGCCACCGTCTTGGCATCAGGAGTGCTCATTGCTCCCGGTGGACCCTTGTTTTTTTTAAGTCTTTTCAGCTGAAAGAGTTTAACAGTAGACACTTGATAGATGATTTAATCATCTATTTAATCATAAACTATTCCTCGAATGCATGTCAAAGCTTTCAATTTAAATTCAGGTTGAAATAGTTTGTATTTGACCTATTCAATATTAAATACCTGTTGCTTCTTCCAGGCCAGAAATCCTGGCTCTGAAAGATGCGGATGATGAGAAACTTAGAACATCCCGTAACCACTCGCTTTCCCATGTCGCAGAAACAATGGTCTCAGCATAGCAATACTAAGCTGCCTGCCCCAATTTTAATGAGGAAACAGTTAAAATTTATACATGTATCCAAATGCTCTCTCCAACGTTTGCCTCGTCCTTTCTAGTCCTCCGCGCTGTCCTTGTTGGGCCCCGTAAGAGTTTCGTGCCAGGCTCTCTGATTCTCACTTAGTCTGACTTCCTTTAGTGACTACACGCATCTTACTTCAAATTTTCTGGAGTCACTTTGGTTGCCTGAAACGTGTTCTTTAGTTGATTCTGTAGGAAGAGATGAGAGAAGAAATTTCCCCAGATTTGTCAATGTTATATTTATAACATTGGCATAGTTCTAAGTCTGTCAACTTAGGAAGACCTCCTTCTTGTGCCGATTCGTAGAGTTTTCTAGAACATGGCAGCTTCCCTTCTGGACCCCATGTCCTCCTCTGTCCCTCTCCTTCATTTTGGTCTGGACCTGCCGTCTTGCTTCTTCTCTATAGTTATTACTGACGTTAACTATGCTTTCTCTCGAGGTTGCTCCTCTGTATGCAGCCTGCCCCGGAAGACTCATGGGAGTTCTTTTCCAAGGCTTCCTGGGATCTAGCTCCTGTCTCGAGATCTGACCGCAGACCCTTCGCACCTCTTCAGGACAAACACCCCTGATCAACAACGCTCGGCCCCTCTATTGGCCCGTCGAGGGCTTCTTCTGGCCACAGTCCTTAGTGCTGCTTCCATGACTTCCCACGTGGGTGCTGGGAGGGTGTGGACCCCTCATTCCAGTGACTTGTGTCCAGGTTTGGTGGTGGCCCCTTGTTATTTCATTTTATTGTAGGCATTGCCAGTGGATGTTCTTCTTTGACCATTTAACCACTTCTTTTATCTGGGCATTTGGGGAGGTTCAGAACTGTTGGGACCATCGACGCCATAACCAGAGATCATTCTTTCAAAGTCTTTTAATTGTCTCATGTGGTTATCTTTCTGCTTCAACGGCATTCTTGATTCTTTTAGGGGGAAGGACCTCAACACAAGTCTGGTTCTGTGTGCTGGAGTAAGCCTGTGTGTGTGGTTCATACCTGTGAATTACATGTAATGCATCAAGTGAGTAGAAATTTAAAGAGGGACCAAACTGAGAGGTCCCCTAGTCTGACGCTTTAAATTTACAGCACTGGACTTTGCCTTCTTTTTTTTTTTTTTCCTGAAATATGTCATTAGTCTATTTTTTGATGTTTTTATTAATGAAGGGTTCTAAAAAGTATAATATAACAAGTTTATCCATCCATTCTTTCAGTTTTCTGAGTTTTTCATGTACTTAGAAAAACTTCCTCCTTCCTGAATAATTATGATAGAAGTCTTCATGGGAACCTGCGTTATCTGTGTGTTTATCAGGGTTTATTTTTGTTATTGATTTTTTAAAAAGATTTTATTTATTTATTTGGCAGCACAAGTAGGTAGAGAGGCAGGCAGAGAGAGAGGAGGAAGCAGGCTCCCCGCTGAGCAGAGAGCCCGATGCGGGGCTCGATCCCAGGACCCCGGGATCATGAGCTGAGCCGAAGGCAGCGGCTTAACCCACTGAGCCACCCAGGTGCCCCTTTGTTATTGATTTTAATAAACATTGACTCCAGCTGAAAGTTATCTTGATGTTGGCAATGAGGAAGGGAATCTCAGTTCATTGTTTTATTCCTGAAGATAGAGATTCAATTGTTCCAACACCATTTGTTAAATAATAATCAAATCGTTTTTTCCCAAAAGACAACAAATACCATCCTTATTAGTTATTAAATTCATAGGTACAGTGGATATTGACTCTCTTTATGAATTAACTTTTGCCCCTTCCTTCCTAAATTTTCACCTGTCATTCCTTCCTCTCACCTGACAATGCAGCTGGTTTCTCCAAACCAGGGGTACACAGGGTGGTCACAGCAAATGCTGCCGCTGGTGGCTGAGGTTCATGGAAGGGCTCCTCAGGTTTGCCTTTTAAGCATGATACCATCCTGGCTTTTGGATTGATATATAGAAATATTCATATCTATTTATTTTCTGTTTATCTCTATTTTGAGAATATATTTTGTTCAATTAAGAATAGAGGTTAAATTTTAATTTAATTTTAATTTCATTTAATTTTAAAATTAAAAAATTAATTTTAATTTTAATAAGTGCCTTTTCAACTTCAATGGAGGTAAGCTCGTGATTGTTTTCTTTTTTCTTTTTTTTTTAAGATTTTATTTATTTATTTGACAGAGAGATCACAAGTAGACAGAGAGGCAGGCAGAGAGAGAGAGGAAGGGCAACAGGCTCCCCACTGAGCAGAGAGCCTGACGCGCGTCTCGATCCCAGGACCCTGAGATCATGACCTGAGCTGAAGGCAGAGGCTTCAGCTCAGGTCTGAGCCACTGAGCCCCCTAACCCACTGAGCCACCCAGGCGCCCTGTGATTGTTTTCTTTACTACTTTTGTATAGAATTTGCATTGATAGGTTTTCTAATATTGAATCATTTTTCTTAAAATAGACCCCCCTACTTCTTCATAGCGTGTTTTTTTATATAAATTTGGATTCTGTAAGCTAATATTTGATTTATATTTCCGCTTCTTTATTCCTCAGTGAGACAGACCTGTGACTTCTCTTTCTTTCCCTTTTTGCTATCCATGTTGGCATTAAAAGAAGAATGCAGAATTATTGTCTGTGCTCTGAAGCAGTTTAAAGGGTACACAGGTTATCCGAATGTTGAAAGATTGCCAGAAATCCCCAAGGAATCCCTCTGCTACGTTTTAAGACATATGATTTGTCAACTGTTGGTTTTTTTCTCCTTTGATAGTCTGCTCTGGAGTCAGTTCTGTTAGTGTTTCCAAATCAGCAATTTATCCTGATTCTTGAATTTGTGTGCATAATTGGGATCAAAATAGTCTCTTTTATAATTGATGTGATCTTTTTTGTAAGTCCATCTTCCCTGTAAGAATCCTCAAAAAACACATGCATTTGTGTTTTAGCCTGTTGATCTCCATGAATAAGTTAGTTATGTGTGAATCCAGTTTTAAATTTTTTTAAAGATCCTTGTTTTTGAACAATTGCTTCAACTAGTTTTTCTCTGCCGACTCATACCTTTCTATTTGTATATTTATTGGTGCGCTCCATATGTTACATTAGGTGAGCTACAGTGTTCTTTTCTTATTTGTAGAATTCTATGCTGATTTATATGACTTATACACCCTGTTTGTTAATACAAATAAATGCTTACGCCTATCAATTGTCCTTTGAATATTGTTTCAGCTGTGTGGCACAGATTTTCATAGATTTCATTTTATTATCATTGTTTCCTATGCAGTACATGGTTAGGGTTTTTTTTTTTTTTTAAATCCTAGAATTTAGTTTTTTGCAGGGGGCATAAATACTGGTAATTATAGAGAGGAGTGTTTCACTGTTTTCTACCTTTAAGAGAATTTATGGTTTAGTTTCTTTGTGACCAGGGCAAAAATACAAACCTGCCCCCACCATCTCTGGACAGTTTGTGACAAGTGAGAGCACCTGTCCTAAGCCCTCGTGCCCCCTTTCCTGACTTATCTCTTCCCCTCTCCAAAATAAACACTTAAATAATTGTCCATTGCAGACCGTAGTGCTTTAAAACAGAGTAATGTCTTGTTTGAAACATTTGTACAAAATTAAAAAAAAAAAAAAAAGATAATTATTTACTAGGTATCAAATCTGATGGATTTACAGAGTTTGGTTGTGAAATGTTAAATTAGCAGCAGTAAGTGGGCCCTAAACTTGGCGTTGTGTCCCTGAGTGCAAGAACACCAAACCGGCGATCTTTGTGATAACCGAGTCTGCTTTTGCTCATTTGATGACCGCGAATCCAGCTAAGTTCTATTTCCATCTTTCGATAACGCATAGCACCTGCGAATTGAAAATGGTGGTGAAAGAATGAATTCCAATGACCGTTTTCTTCCACTAAGATCAACGGTTCGACGTGGACACTGTGTCACACTATAGTTTCTGTCGACCAGCCTGTGACCGACCCAACATGCTCTGAAGACACACTTCGGGTCGATATGAGATGGACACGCACACAACATGTCACACGGATCTGGTCACGCGGCCGTGTTGTACGGACGGATCCTAGAGCCTCCGGAGGGCCCAGGAGAGCCACAACATGGACTCTGTGGGATATTAATCGCGAGCGAGGCGCATCTCCTTCTAGAAACCTCGGTAAGCCGTGATCTGGATCAGCCGAGCGGGGCTGACGGAGCCCGACCTGACCCGGCACAGACGCCGCCTTCTCTTCAGGTCACTAAAAGGGAGGCCTGTTCCGGTCGCTCTCCCAGCTAAGGGTCCTGGGCCTAATCTAGCCCTTTCCCTACGCATTCCGTGTGGGTCCCTCCTCATTCCCCAGCCGAGAAAGGAAGCAAGTATGTCTGGCGCTAAGCTCTTCAAACGCACAAACTCATTTACTTCTTCTAACAACCCTAGCAGACCACGCGTCCTATGTTCCACATTTTACAGATGAAGATGCAATCTGGAGACGGTCACTCGCCCAGTTTCGTGCCAGGCGGGTCACAGCCGGTCTTCCCGCTCAGGGCGAGCGGCCGTAGAGGAGGGGCCTGCAAGCCTCGAGCCCCGGCCTTCAGCTCCGATGACCATCTCTGCCCAGGGGTCCGCCGGCTGTGAGCAACCCAGTCTCACAAGGGTCGCCGGTGGAGGGTCAAGAAGCACAGGAAGCTTCATTCGAGCTGTTGTCCGCCTTGGGTGAAGCGGCGCCCACGGAATCGCAACGGGCTAGGAACGCGCGCTTCGTCACAGCCATGTCTAAGGGTCAGGCCCGTGTTGGTCTCCTAGAGAATGACTCAATTTCAGAAGAACTTCCTTGTCCGAAGTGTTTTCCGCCGTCAGGGGTGCATATTTCGATGACCCGCATCGGGTCTGCGGGTGCGGACCGGGCCGGCGGTCGTCACCGGGCAGGCGAGGACAGCCCGGCCGGGGCGGCACCGGAACTCAGACTACAGGTGCACCCGGAGCCGGAGCCAGCCGAGGGGACGAGCGGCGCTCGAGTCGCACCCCTGCTTTACGCTTCTGTAATGTGGAAACTGTCTTTGCACAGTTCAAGGGTAACTTTAACCACAATTAAAGAGATAATAAATTAACGTTCTATGATTCTCAGAGATCAGTGTCTTCGGTTTAATTCACAGAGATTTTGCTGTATATTGAGGGGTGGCCCTCGGGGGTGTGAAAGTTAGACGCAGGTCCTAGTGGGTCGTGGCGTAGCCATGGGACTGTGGGCTCTCTCCCTCTACTGTCTCCACACTCTGGTCTCTGGAGGTAACATGGGGGCTTGTACCTGCTGATCTCTGATCCTTTTCCCATGGGATTGGAAAGAGCTTGGCACTAAAAATCCCCAGGCCCCTGGGATTTGACCAGCCGACTTCCCCTTGGTACGTGTAGTGTAGCAGTGTTAGAGACACTGTTCCCTTCTCTTTGGCACTCAAGAAGTCTGTACACGGGCCCCCCTCACCCCACGACACAATCCTCACTCTCTCCCTTTCAAAGGTGAAGCAAGGGTAGACACCGACAGGAAGTACTTAGACCCTTAAAATTCCGTAGAACTTAATTTTATTTCCCGACGGAGGCGGCTTCGGGTCCTGGGCAGCAGGACAGACCCCAGCCCCGGCTCCTGCGGCGTTTACCCCTGTCCCCGAAACGACGCTTTCCCGTCGTGCTGGAGTCTCTCCTCTCCTGAAGATGTCATCCAATGCCGTGATGTACACATATCCGTTCCCCAGGGATCGCTTAGCAACAGGACCCTGTGTTCTGCCAACTTTCACTTCACGCTGACAGTCTAGATTTCACAGAAATTGTGTTTTCTAGAAGGCTTGAGGGATCGGGAAGGGTGACGAAAAGATGCCTCATTGCAACACAAACTGATATTGGTACTGGCTGACCCTGTTGATGATTTCTGAGGATACTTTAGGTGTTATTTTAACGGCATGTCGTTCAACAATTTATTTTTAATCACTGGCTATTAATCAGCTGCAGACTGACGTCAGTTACCATATAAAGCTGATGACATAGTGTGTTTGTGCAGAAATATAAACTTGATTTTAGCCACAAACATTAAAAGCCAGCGTAGAGCTAACGCACTGCCAAGGGGATGTTACCACGTTAGTGATGTCTAATCACCTGTGAAAAACAAGCCCACGATGTCTTACACCTTTATGGTAAGATCTGGGACCCATCTGGGACTGGGTGAAAGATAAAGTACTGGTCATTTTACCCTAGTCCTTCTGCGTCTCCTGACTCATGCCCTACGGGAAAGGGGACAGCGTCGCAGATACATTACGAAGAAGAAGAATATTACCTTTGTTTGACTGTAATAAATGCTCCTCCTTTTAATGACAGGCCCTTCTGTGATGACGTGATGTACGATTTATTTTAAAAGAGTATCTCGTCCAGCAATGACAAAGCACACAATGGGCAGAGGAATGTTATTCCTTCTAAGGGCATCACCCTTTCTCACTCCGTATGCTGCTCCCCTATTGTACAGATGCTCTCTAGAGTTAAATGGTTTTTCCTCCTATTTCTTCATGAGGTTATTATCTGATGCTAAGAAAGAAGATGATATTAGTCTTTTTTATAGAAGTCCTACCTAAATGTGGGTCTGAATTTATCACAGGAGAATTGGTGTAACATTATCCAACAATTTTCTGGAATTCCTTCCACCCGCCGCTACCACGAGGGGACGGAGGTCTCTGCAGGTACGTTTCCAGACCCAGGAAACGTTTTTCACACTTTTGAGATATATAGGACCAAATTATTATGGGGTTACTTGACAGCCAGGCCGTCAAAGGCTGAAACTGATGAAATGAGGGCCGTCCAACAGCAAGTCGGTGGGCGAGACCGACTCCATGTTCCCTTCCAGTGTCCACGTTAAAACGGGCCCCTCTTCGATGGGTCTGTTCTGCCAGACGCGGGTTTGCTCGCGCTGATCATTTGTTCCACTTACGCTGCCTCTGAGTTTCTGTTCCACACACACGTGTGCACACGCACACACAGACGTGCACACTCACACACGGACGTGCACACTCACGCACACACAGACGCGCACACACACGACTTCACAGACTTCGGGCCGTCAAGCAGGCTGAAATGTTCAAGTAACGACTGCAGGACAGTATGGGAGGCTGGTGACATGGTGGCACTAGCCCAGGGGAGGCGTCGTCGCCGGGAAGAAAGCGACTGTACTTCCTTCCAACGTTGCAGAGGAGCTGGGTGGTTTACGGTGTATGCTTTGGAACTAGATGAGATTTCAAATCTCGTTCTGAGGTCCCCTCTGTGTCACCCTGGCCATCTACCTAAGCCGCCGAAACGTCAGCGTCATCAGACGTGATCCGTGAGGGCAGCAATTCCCACCTGACAGGGCGGTTAGGTGGGCGGGCGAGGAGACAGCGCACCCGCGGTCTCCCCACGGGGCCGGGCACAGCGCCCGCTCCGGCAGTTACGGATTATCTTGGGTCTCTGCTTCTCTGGAGTCAGGCACAGCTTCCTGCCCTCCCTGGTTGGACACTGGTGGCCGTGAATTTATCCTTTTTGCCCCACTTCGGGTTATTTTTATCTAGGGACACAATTACACCCCTGAAAAAGCCGCATGAGGGACGAGAGGATCAGGGGGACAAATCCTGGTGTAAGGACAAAGGACAAAGGACAGTTGACTCTTCATGACGGTCTAGACGAGCTTGAGTTGTGCTGCTCTTAAGGGAAACTCAGGGTTAGGTTCCTGCGAGGCTCCAGCCACGGCTTTCTCGTCAGCGGATCAATGCATAGCTTTGACCTATGTGTTTTTCTCTTTAAAGGTGCCTTATGTAGTAATAGTATTGATCCATTAACACTAAATTCAGGGCCAACAGCCCTGCAGCTCTTGCTTGCAGAAACTCAACTACCTCCTGTGTTTTCCCCAGTAGACAGCACTTCAGCACGATGGCCGGACCATTGCACAGCAGTGAAATCACACACAGAAATGTGAAAAACATGGCAGTAAGTAGACTGCAAAAGGTAGGCTCATTCACGCTATGAGAGCTGAAACAGGAAGCAAGGGCCCTCTGCTTGGCCTCCGTTCGGAACGTGCACCATGAACAACTCCAACGTCCGGCTGCTCAACACATGTCTGCTAATGACCACAAGAGCTCTGTGGCAGTAGAGTTGGGGGGTCACCAAAAAACCTAGTGCATGGGCTAATTTGCAAATACAGAGTCTGTGAACGAGGGGGACTTACTGTCCATGACTCTCAAGCCATGTTCTCCAACAGACGAAGGTCATGAAAGTCTGGGAATGGCCATAATGCAGTTGAAAAAGCTTGTTTTCATTTATAAAAATGGGCAATCAGGAAGGTCTGTGGCTGCACAGAATCAGAGTCTGAGTTCCCAGGGGTCAGTGACCCTCAGGCCACTGGGAAAGGAGGTAAACTGAACAGTGAAGGTGCACCGTTTCTGCAGGATCCACCTAATTTTAGTGGATGCCAGACCAAGATGGAAAGAAGGTTTGACAGGGCTGGTGCAGTGGCCGGCTCTAAGACAGTGAAATTTAACTCTTCCTTTGGGTCTTTAAAAGCCTAATTGTTTGTATCCAAGATAGAACGGCCCAGCTTAGCAGCAGTTGGCATCAAAACAGCCCAGCGCTTTCATGTGCGGTAAGCTAGGCCAGCTCACAGGGACTGTGTCCTAGAGGGAAGTCTGGTGCAGACGGAAGACAGGGAGGCAGAGTTCTGCTTGTTCCTGCAGGAAAACCACCGTGGCGTGTGGATAAAGGACTCAAACCACACAATGTACGTCGCAGTTGGAAGACTGGGGGTGTGCTCTCCAAAGGACTGAAGAAAATGAATTAATTGGAAATATTCCATTGATTGTCTCATGAGAAAAAAATCCATTGGCATTTCTTCTGGGTGGAAGAGAAAGGGGACTCGTGGCTGTGCTCGGCGGATCTCACCAGAGCAGCCTGCTTGAGAGGCGACAACCTCCCCCCATGCAAGGATCAGATGAGAACCATGTCAACAGTCTTAGCTTTGTCTTCCAAGATAACGCCTTGGAGTTTCCGGACTCAAGGTGAGGTCAGTCCATCACCAAAGCAAGAGAAATGGCAAGGTGTCTTCCTGAGGCTGGGCAAGTGCTCTCCCTTTCTGCGGGATCCTACGGATACACGGGAGAAGGCAGCTGTTCCTTGCAGAGCGTGCGATGGGCCACAGGTGGGACGAGAAGCTCCTGAATGGGAGTGGCAGGTCGCAGGGCGGTGTCCGGTCATGGGTCAGAATTGCGGATAGCTGCCCCGTGGAAGCCACACATGTCACAGGAGAGGAGCAGCATCCCGCCGTGACTTTTAAATATCAGTATACAGAGGAGTCAACAAGAAAAAATTAATGAATTACATGTCATTTTCACTTGTTTATATTTTACCTCTGTTGCCTTTTTCAAAGAGATTTCATAAATTAGGTTAATTGTTTTATTTGGATACAAGTGGCATGGGGGGAAAGAAATAGTCTTAGGGGCGCCTGGGTGGCTCAGTGGGTTAAAACCTCTGCCTTGGCTCAGGTCATGATCCCAGGGTCCTGGGTTCGAGACCCGCATCAGGCTCTCTGCCCAGCAGGGAACCTGCTTCCCTTCCTCTCTCTCTGCCTGCCTCTCTGCCTACTTGTGATCTCTGTCTGTCAAATAAATACCTAAAATCTTAAAAAAAAAAAAAAGAAAGAAAGAAAGAAAGAGTCTTATAGATGTGGAAGTGACATGACTCCTCAGGCCATGACTTTTTAGTGATGCTCAATGTCAAACATAGACCTTTTCTTTTAAAATATGCATTCAGGAAGACTCCAAGTGTACAGTCCTGCCCTTTTTCCATCCAGGCCTCTGACCATAAGTCCTGGTAGATGCAAGGAAAACGGGGTATAGATTTTCGCCTATCCAAATTACAAAAAGGATAAAAAGCTATGCAACCGTTTGACAAGAGTAGACCGTGAGCCAGGTATTAGCAACCCTGAGACTTTGTGGGAGGGCAGATTGCCAACCAGTAGCAAAAACACTAAAAATGGTGGATCTCCTACCCAGCACGTGGGCTTCAGAAAACGAACAAGAGCGTTCACTAAGACTTAGCTCTGGTGGTAAGCAGCGTGGAACATGAAGAAACTGGACACGCCGTCCAAGAGGGGTGGTGTATGCATTTGTTGCCGTTAAAAGTCATGTTGCATTTAGTAACAAAAAAAGGGGGACTGTTTTAGGAGAATAAATTAAATAACAAAACAGTATAGTTCTTACTATAGAAAGAACACATACCCGTATGTGTATATGTGTGGATAGAGAAAGAAAAAAAATCCATAAAATGATCAAAAAGTTTTATTAGGGGAAATCCTTACCATACACCGAGTAGAGAGACTAATAAAACACTTCCCACTGCGCCCATTCACTGGGCTTCACTGACCCTTAGCTAAGCCAGGCCTGTTCGTTTATTTAAGTCACCAGTTCTACTCCCCAACCCCTATGGACACCAGCCGGTTATTTCAGTCATCGCGACCACGTGGTTTGTAGATATTTTACTATAAATGGCTGAGAACGAGTGACTTTAAAAGTCAAATAATAGCGATATGACTATTATGTAAAAATAGAAATAGTAACTTATTTATACTAAGTGTCAATATTTTAATGTCCCCAATTATCTGTCTTCTTAAATCAGAATCCAAGACTAAACACACACCTCAATGACTGACTATGTCTTTTAAGATGCTTAACTTTTAAGTTATTTATCCCTTTTGTTTGTTTGTTGCAATTTATTTATTAAAAATCCTGCAGATTGCAATCCTAGGTATTCTGTAACGTGCTTTCCTGCCGCCCGTACTTGTTAGAAACTGATGGTACCTGTGATGTCAACTAATAATGTTAACCCTTTATTCCACTGGGAGTGGTAAATGTTGATGTTCTGGAGCTGTCATTAATTCTCTCAGCCAAAACCAGAATACCTCCATAAAATGAAACTTCCCTTATCAATTCTCTGATCACTGTGTTCACTTAGGAAAAGCAGAATAAATGCTGGTGTTTCCCCCTTTACTCATCGCTTTCCCTAATAGTTAGCTGTTTCTTAGCATCTTTTAAATAAGCAAGAAGGCCAGTGAGGCTTTTTATACATCATGTGAACCAGGAGACTGGAACACGTGACGCATCAAAGCCGTTACTATTACTGACGCTCTTCTTGTCCATTGGCCAATGGGGATGATTTCGGGTGGACCCCTATAGCTTCCTGCATCAACAGTGATCTTTGATAGCTGCCCCGCTGTCCCTGGAGACCCCCTCCCCGCTACGGTGCCAGGCGGCACCTGACCGCAACCACCAGGGGCTCTCAGCCCAGCTGTCCCGCTGCGCCCTCCCCAGCTGACCCACAGAATTTCTGAACCACCGAAACTGAGGTGTTCACATGATTGCCATGACTTTCAACTCATTCAGTCTTTGGACAGGAATAATCAGTCATTCTGGATTATTAACCAAATAAATATGATTAACCAAAGCAAATTTAACCAATAAATAACCAATTGGAATACTTTAAACACATGTGTGTCTGAGACACCTATGTCTGTATGTACAGAGAGAAAATAGAACTAGGTCAAGGGGACAGGACGTTTTGCTCTGTCTGCAATGTATTTTGTAGATTTAATTGGGAACTATGTAAATGTTTTATATAATTATACATGATTTTACAAAGCAGTACCTGAACCCTAAAACACAGCGGGGTAGATGAGCATGTGTATTGGGGAGGTGACAGACATAACCACACAGAAAAGAGTTATTTCAAGGACTTCTAAAACAACAATTTCACTGGGGCTTCTCAGTGCAGAAATGCAAGGACAGAAAGAACGAATCACTAAAAACAAAACACGAAAACATGAAGCTCTTTTCAAAATCATCTGATTGATAACAACGCTACTATTATTTTGTGAGCAAGAATTATGACACAATGTCCAGTAAAGCAAATAAGTAATTATGTTGTTTTCCTGAAAAATCAAAACTGACATCACATAAAAGAAAAACAAATCTAAAAATCCAAGAAGTCTGTTTGTTGCCTGGAACCCTAGAACCTCATCTTCCGAGTAAAATTCGCGACCCCTGTCTCCTGAGCTGCCGTTTGGGGGGTGACGTCCGTTCTCCCATCGCACCGCACAGAGGAGAGGCAGAGGAGCGGGGCAGCCAGAAGGCACTTGCCCTGGCTCAGGAGCGCGCTCGAGGGACGAGGGTCCTGTCCTTCCCTTCAGCGTTCCAGAGTGACCGCGGTGGGGACGAATGGGAACGTGTGTGGCCGGGTGGGGGGCACGAGGAGCACCGGGAAAGGGAGAGCAAGG
Organism: Mustela nivalis; assembly: GCF_964662115.1. Classification (NCBI taxonomy): domain Eukaryota; kingdom Metazoa; phylum Chordata; class Mammalia; order Carnivora; family Mustelidae; genus Mustela; species Mustela nivalis. The sequence goes on from NC_139034.1 coordinate 86,311,344, forward strand.
TGGAGGGAGAGAGGGCAGGAGGGAAAACAACATGTGAGAAAGCAAAGTGAACAAAGTCCTATAGAATTGAGTATTTTTTGACTCACTATCAACCTAAAGCACTTAATCGCATGAAGGGACACTCATCACACACGTAGGGTTCCGTCCACACCCCAGAGCTGCAGACACTTTCAAGAGAGCGGGAGCCATTCTTCTCCTCCCAGAGACTCGGCTGAGGCTCCGCCGACACCTGCTCGCAGGTAACACACCTGCGAGGCTCTAAGGTGTCTGATGGCTGGACACGGGGGCTGGGGGTGCGTCCCCCTCGACCTCCCGTGGTGGCTCTTCGGCCCTCGGGTTGCGTGCCTAAATGATCCCTTGTGATTTCAGTTTCCATTTTTAACAAAGCGTGACATTGGCTCCCGCCTTGAAATGGAAAATGAGACTTTCTAGAACCTTCCATTCTTATGATCGGTTTGTGTTCGCAATCCCTTTGCTCCCCAGGGTTGACCCTTGCATGAGCTGGGTGCTGTGGGCTCCCTCTACCACGGGGCCTCTACCCAGGGCCGCCTTCTCCGGGGTGACTGATGCTCTCTGTGGACTCATGTGAGTCAGGGGTCGCCAGGCACGTCATTTCCCAATAACCCGAGTGGAGAAGCTGGTGTTTTCTACCATTGACCTACCTAGCACATGAGGGGCAGCGGGCATGGTGGCTGAAAGGCAATGTTATGCCCATGCCTGAGGGTTATCACAGCTCCTGTTCCAAAGAGTCGGGACATACCAGGCACATCCCCGTGTTCAGGGTTGGGAAAATCTGAGTCTGGCACCAAAGAACCACAGCAGCAAACAGACGCAGATCCAGGATACATGTTCTGAGCGGGGAGCAATGCCCAGCCCCGCTCACCAGGTTGTTTTCTATGACCTTCCAGAACCTTCTGCGATTGTCCCCTAGGTCTCTGAACTGATTTCTGTGGGACTGGCTGAAACGTGCCTGTCTCTGGAGAAGGGAGAGTGCTCTGGATGGTAACAGGAGGAGAGCCACCAGAGGGGCCGAGAGCCAGAGATGGTGAAAACGTGAGCTCACTCACGGCCCTGGACCCCCACCACGTGACCTGCACATTCCACAGACCCGACCTGGGGCCGCCTGGTACCAGAAGATCACCTGAGAACTTCATGGGTCTATTAGTGCAAATACTTCAGAGGTAACCGAGGAAGCCTGTGGCCCCGTTAGAATACCCTCTTCTCTAACGAAAGACCTGTTCAAGCAATCTTGGTCAGAGCCAGGCCTCTCCATATTCCATTTTTGAAGCGACAGGTGGACCGGCTCCAGCCCCTTTCCTGGACTGGGGCTCTCCTGATCTTTGTTACCTTTTGAGTAAATATGACTTCTTTCCGTGACTACGCAAACACCGTTTAGTCTTCACAACATTCTGGGACACCCTTTCTGAGCCACACGCGTTGACTTTCTAGAACCTTCCATTCTCATGAAATAAAACACGAAAGATTACTTTTCCATCCAAATGAGTACCTGTAGCATATGTCCTGGCATCTTGTGAAATCTGGAAAGAGAAAGTAGTATAATAATTAGCATTGCAAAAATTCCTCTTCTCCTGCCTATTTATTAAGCAAATGTTCTTGGAAAGGCCCTTAAATTATAATTTATATGTTGCATATACATTTGTATATTCTTGGAACTTTACTCAGATTTCTTTCTGCATGATTTTTAATGCCTTAAAGTGCTTACATTTGCATTCAGCCACTCTTCTGAAGATTAATAGAACCAGCAAAAATAATCAAATTATGAACAATTTAAAAATAGGATTTTGAACATACATGCCCATTTTTTTTTCCTTTTCACTTTTCTCAGCTACTGTTTGGCCTGAAGCCTCAAAGATTTGAGGAAAGGGAAACAAAATCTAAATTACAAAACAGTTTAGATCTTAGATTTTTTTCTCTTCTTTGTCCCTGTAGAATACAGACTCTGTTCTGGGCCACCCTGCCTCTGCCGTAGCACCCATGGCCAAGGGCAGCCTTTGCCGGCCTCTGCAGAAGGAAGGAGCAGGGACGCCCCGCTGCCCGAGGGATGCCACCAGTCCCCGTGGGTCTACCCTCGGTGGGATATGGAGCTCTCCCGGAAAGAGGAGACAAGCGTCTTTACTGGTGCAGTCACACTGCGCGAGACCTTGCTTCTGCCTTCAGTCCTCAATGAGCATGCCCTGTCTGACTGAGCAAGAACACAGTGTCCTCGGGCCTCTGTCTGATGATGAATAATCGCACAGGGAGCACAGTCATTCTGAACCCACACGTGACATCACATCCAGGCCAGGCTCGCTCTAAGAGGGATCTCTGAGCCAACTCCATCAGCACAGCCTGGAAAGATAGTTCAGAATCCATGGGGATGAGAGCTGTGTTTTAACAAATCCTCCTCATTCTGAAGCCCCTGGACAACGTCTCCACGTCACACAGCCGCGTGAGCTTACGCTCCTGGAGCACAAGGAAAGTACAAAGCAAGGACACCGCGGTGCAAGAAGCCGGGGTCGACACCACAGCCGCAGCAATCGTGGTGTGGGACATGGGTTCTGTGACTTCGCACCCACTCCTGATCATCAGGACAAGCAGGGCAGTGATGGTGGAATGCTTTTCTGCTGTAACAACCAAGGTGCCCAAGACCCCAGCGTGTTGACTGGCACGTTAGCGGTTCTCCGTAGCATGGTGATCATATGGTGATCATATCTCGTATGGGGATCATATGTTTTCTCTCTGATGGCCAGTTCTCTTCTCACCTGGGAACCCAAAGAGCTGTATGGGAAAGAAGCGGCAAAGAAGCGGCACAGGGAGGAAGCGCAGGCGTCAGGGCATCGGAGTCCCGACTTGGAAGTAGAACGGCGGGGTTGGCAGCAGCCTCCTCCGATGTCTCATGACCCACCTTTACCTGCGCCACTTGAACTGGGCTGAGAACAGCCCCACCAACGGCCCAGGGCACGCGCATGCCTGGTCCGGCACAAGTCCTTCAGCTCGCTAGTTACTATCCAAGAGCAGCCTGGAACCCCACCTCCCTCCTGGACCAGGCTTCTCGGCGCTCTCCACGACACTGCGTCTCCCGCCTTTCCTTCTGCTTCTCTGGGGCTCCTTCTTCCTCTGCGGTCCACAGCCCAGGTGTGGGAGCTCTGGCTCCTGAACTCTGTGCTCTGCTCTCTGTATGCTTTCAAGGCTGCCAACGACAGCCCATGGGGTCTGAACTCCCATCTACACACGGATGCCTTGGAACTTCCAATCTTTACCCAGAGCTCAGCTCTGGGTTGCAGACCTGTGTTTCTCACTTGAGGTCCTTACTTGGCTGAACAATGTCTTACCCTCTCTACACCTCTCCCCCATCTTGATCCTTCTCTGCTGCTTCTTACTGGTGAATGGTCCTTCCACCTTCCATCCACCCGACCCCCAGGCCTCTGTTTTCCTCACTTCCCGCACCTACCCTTCAAGCTCAGTGGTTACTTTCCAAATCTCAGCACCCTCCCCCCATCTCGCTCTGCCCATCTCCAACCCCACCTTCCTGGTGCAGGCTGCAGGCATCTCTCATCTGGATTACTGCAACGGTCTCCTAATTACTTCTCCACGCTCCTTGTCTTCACACCATAGTCAGAAACGGCTTTAGAAAAAGACTAACGTGGCTGTGTCCTCCTTCCCTTAGAGAACGGAAGTCTTGAGTTCAAGCCCACTCTTGCTTGGGGGCCACCGGACCTGGTTGACTGAGCCCTGCTTTTCCCTCTTCCTCACCAGATTCCAGATCTTCAGGTCACCTGTTCCCTCCCATGTGCAGCTGGGGACAGACTGTTTCCTCCGCCCACGTCCATCCTCTTCCTCTCTCTGACTGGCTGACCCTTCACACGCCTTTAAGTCTCCCATCAAGCATCACTGCCTGGGCGTGGCCTTCATTAGCCACAAGGCAAAGCCAGACTCCCCACTGTAGAGCTTCCTTGCGCCCCATGACTGCCTTTTCTTCCTTCTTCCCAGAGTTGGCACAATCATGTTCATTTTGTGGATATATGACTTACGTCGGTCTTTCCAAGGAGACCAGCAGCTCCACGAAGACAGGGACCAAGGCTCTTTACGCCTCTGTAGGATCGAGGCAAACCAACCCACCTCCTGCTGGTTCTCGGCGAAGCTTCAGGGGAACGCAGGACAAAGGCTGGAGCCCACAGCACGGAGTCAATCTTCAAGCTCCCCAGGATCTGGCCCCGTCTGTCTTCCTTCTTCAAGCTCCCCAGGGTTGCTCTGGTTTTCAGGTAATAACCTGAGAAATTCTGATGTTCTTGTGCTTTAGGCTTATCTCTTGCAAAAGGCATATAGTTTGATTCTTAAAATCCCATCTGGAAATTTCCATCTTTTACTTCCCAAATGTATTCTTTGCGATTACTAATATCCTGGGATTTATTGCCACCACTGCACTGTATGATTTCTATTTGGTCTTCTGCTTTCTGTATCACTTTATTCTTCTCCCTTCACTTATGTTTTTGGTTTTTTTTTTAAGATTTTATTTATTTATTTGACAGAGAGAGAGGTCACAAGTAGGCAGAGAGGCAGGCTGAGAGAGAGAGAGGAAGAAGCAGGCTCCTTGCAGATCAGGGGGCCCGATGTGGGGTTCGATCCCAGGACCTTGGGATCATGACCTGAGCCGAAGGCAGAGGCTTTAACCCACTGAGCCACCCAGGCGCCCCTCACTTATGTTTCATGTATATGACAGAATATTTTGTTTATCATATATTTATGCTTATTATATATTTCCATTTAAAATAGCACGCCTAATGTTAACTCAGTTACTCTCCTCACCAGTGAGACAAAGACCTGGCGATCTCTCCCATCACCCTCCATGGGGCGCACCTGCTACTGTTGGCCATAGGATCTTAGTATTAATTTTATCACGATGAATTAGACATTTCAGTTCCTGTCCTGGAAGCCAATGTTGGCTAACCTTTCTCCCCTGCTCCCAGCCCACTTGCTCTCACACTATTTTGGAGGTGATTTTGATTCTCTCTAAAGCTGTTCTTGCCAAGGCTCCTCTAGGAAGTATCTGGGGCTATAAAATCTATTGGTTTTTGGTTTCCCAAAAATCCTCCTTATTTCACTCTTGATCTTGAGATAATTTTATCATGTATAGGAATCTAGACTGACATTCGTTTTTCTCATTCTTTTAAGGACATCATTCTACTTTCTTCTGATTTCATAAATTTTAATCACTTCTGAAAAATTCTCAGTTATCAGCTTTTCTTGATTCTCTCCCTCATATTCCATTTTCTTGGTCATTTTACATTTCAAATCTGATCCTTACAGTATGTGAAGACTTACAGAATGGAAACAAGTCACTTGGGGCTTTGTAGAGACTTGTTTCCTTACTGCGCGGTGGTTTCTTTTTTATCGTGAGCTAGGGCTTGGCCAAGTGTAATGTACAGAAATCTGTAGGGAACAGAATTGAGGATTATTTGCTCCTGGGGGGATTTGCCCTACAATATACTGGATGTCACCTGCCTGGAGAAGGTTCATAGGATGCCTCAGCCTGAAGGTTCCCTGAACAGAGGGTCATTACCGTTAAACCCCAGACCTACAGGACATGACCCTACAGCTCATGACCTACAGCTCATGACCCCATATTCTGAGAGGACGCTGTTTCCTTTGGAAAAGAATGGGGTTAGAGGTGTTTTTTCAGGGTTTTCTTGCAAGCAGGCAATCAGGCATTTCTCACCCACCATTTCTCTGAACCTCCCGTTGCTTCTATCCTAGCTCTGTGTAGCAGCTTGAATTCAATGAGGCTGCTTTGTAAACACACTCAAAGCCCAGTCTCTTCCCACTAAGGGACTCCGTTAACCCCCAGAACTAGGGTGCCACTACTAGCATTTGTCCCCAAACTTTGTCACATTGACTTCTATGCTGACCCTAATGCAGCTCTGGTCTCTTTTTACTCAGATTTTTTTTCTAGCCCTTAAAGAGTTCTGGGTGTGTGTGTGTGTGTGCATGTGTGTGTGTGCACGTGCATGTGTGTGTGCGCCTGAGTGCATGTGCGTGTGTGTGTGTGTGTGTGTGCATGAAGGCATGAGGGCATGTGTGCAGTGAGCAGCAGGTATTTTTTTATAACTTATTCAGGAAGAGGACATTCTAGAAAACCTGCTCTTCTATAAAAGAGGGGTTTTGACAGTTGGATTCCACTAAGTTTCTAGTTTCTGCAGAATGCCTGACGCTCGGTTAGGACTAGATACGATGGCATGTGTGTGTTTAAAGCAGAGACTGTGTTAAGCTAATTGAGAAAAGTTTTCCCCTGATTTCCTCTCTCTCCCACCAGGGAAGAGATCCGGGTGAGAGAGCGACCTGCAGTTCCCACTCTGGCCGAGGACCTTCCGCTTCCTTCTATCTCCTTGTTCACACGGACGCAATCATTTCTGTACCCAGACCCTAACTCCAGTGTGTGTATTCAATGTCCTTGGATACAAATGTATCCTTGAAAGATGCACAGCGTCAATGTGATTTTAAACCATACAAATAATTCTGTGGTACAGATCCCATGTTGCTTTTCCACCCAACGCTACGCATTCAAGATCTCACTTGCTTCACGCTCTGGCCTCAGATGCAACCATGTGCTTTCATTGTACTTACCTGTTCCCCAACGGATGGGCACCTGGGTTTCTTCCAAATGCTCTTCCCACAAACAACGCGGTGCACTTCTCCGATTCCTGATTCGGGGGTGCTTGCCTCTGACGAAAACTGCAGAAGGCTCTCCAGGATAGCGAAGCTGACTCCTCTCCCAATAACCAGTCAGGGGACCTGCTTGATACTCTGCAGTTACTGGAAGGAATGGGGCTCAGGACTGGACCAAGCACCAGCTGAAATGGTAAGAAACAAGAGTATGGCTGTGTTTTGAGAGTGGACCTCTGAAGATTTTCTGGTGGAACCAATTTGGGGTATGAGAGAAAGGGGGGGCAGGGAAACTCCAAGGAAACAAAACAGAGTCCCTGGAGTTGGAGCTGGGAAAGCTGCGTGAGAAGTAGGTGTGGGGAAGAAGGTGAGAACCAGAATGGAATGGCATTTATTGGCAATGACAAAGCTTTGACCCTCAAGTCAAAGTGTATGGCAAGAGGGGCCCGAGACCAGTGGTGGGTAAGTAAGACAGCTCGACTCCTCTCGTGGTGGGCGGGAGCCCGTGTTCTCAGCTCTCTGAACCTTCTGAACATTGGGGTCTCCTTGGGAGGACAAGAGCTGTTCTGAGAGTTGAGTAAAACTCAATTTATTCAAATAATAATTTTTTCACCCAGGGAAGGCTTTGATTATCATTTTAATTTCTTCAACACTTACCCGTGTACTCCATTTTTCTATTACTTCAGACCATTTTGACAGTGATTTTTTCCAGAAATTTATTTCAACTAGTTGTCTTCTTTCTCTTTTTATACTAGTTGTATCGCTATTATTTCTTTTTTCTTTCAATATTATTTTTAAATGTCCTTTTGCCAGAGCTTATCTTTTTAACTAACGCTTCAGAGGAACACATTTTGTCGTATTTACGTTATGGACTATTTCTGAGTTTTATTGATTTTGCACGTTTTTATCCTCTTCCTACTTCTTTGTGCTTGCTTTTATTTTTTTCTGACTTTTTGATTTGCAGGCTGATCTCTCTAGGTTTTTTGTTGTTGTTGTTGTCTTTTTTTTCTTTTTGTCTAATAAACGTGATCAGTTATAAGCCTCCTCATGCACATTAGCAATTTCCCACAAAAACTGGTGTGCTGTGGGCCACTGTTGTTCACATATAACCATTCCCCAGACTTATTTCATGTTTGTTTTAACACCAGGCTTATGTAATATATTTTTGTTTGTTTCTTCATATATGGAACTTTGAAACTCTTCTTTTTTTTACTGGGTTACAATTTTAATGAGTCGTGGACAATTACGTCCAGAGGAAGTTCAGGATTCACTGAGGTGGTATTTGTAGTGGAAGTCAGGGTGGGTCCTCACGATGCTCTCCCCACACCTCCCACCCCTGTGTCCCCCGAAGTGTGTGTTCTGTCCGTCCGACCCTGCGTGTGCCCAGTGTCACCGTTACCTACATCGTCAAATCAAGTGTCCCCTGTGGTCCTTTGTAACGAGTTTGCCTTAAATTCCGCTTTCCTTACTGACAAAATCGGTATCTGAAGTTTCCTCTTGGTTTCTGTTTGACAGTTTATCGTTCTCCTAGTCCTTCCTTTTCAAAAATGTGGCATATATTTGTTTTCAGTGTCTCTTCGTAAGAACTAATTCCTGGATCTGTTCGTTTGTTTGCTTTTCCTTCACCCAGCAAATCTACGAAGGTTGTCTCTGGGCACGCTTTACCCTTACGGACATTACTGATACCTGCTGTTTTGTTTTCTTTGTTGAATTTTATTTTTATTTCTTTTTCCTCCTTGTTATTTCTAACTTGGTAGGGTTTCTCTGGTGGCTTGGAACATACTTTATCTACCGTTAAACTTTTTATGTTTCTCCTGATTTGATGATGATCTCTAATTTTGCTTGTCTTACCGATTTCTTCCGTAAATCAATTTCTACACCTCTCCCTGGAACACGATGTTTCCCTGCCGAGCATGGCCCTTCCTCCAACCGTCCCTTAGCTGTCCCTCCAGCCATTTGGGCCTCCGACAGGCCACGAGCGGAGCCGCTGTCACCCTGAGCTGGGGCTTGGGTTTCTGGCCGCGTGCTTCTCCCTCCTGCTGTGTTACTGACGTTGTCTTGGGTTTGGTCCCAGCTTCCTGAGAACACAATAGAATGTACTACTTTATTTACATACCCTTGCTGCTTGCACATCACGTGTGCACGACTTCCCTTCGCTCCTTAGACGTTCACAGCCCCCAAGTGTGTTTTCAAGGAGGAATTAGCGTGCCAAACACCCCCTGGCCCTTTATGCCGGGGAGTCTCCATTCAGCTGACAGTTAGGTGAAGTCATACTTGTCTGGACCCAGCCTGACCCCGAGCCGCCCTCCCCAGCTCCGACGCCCGGAAATCGGACTCTGTGGCCGTCCTGCGCTCCGTTTGCCGGGCCAGTGTCACGCTCTCTTCCCAGCAGGTGCTGTGCGCATTCTCTCCGACGATGTTCTCGGTGCTTCATGTCCTCCGATGCCTTCGAACAGACGCAGGTGTGGGTCTTCTCTCACCTTCTCGACTCGGTGCCCTGCGCGTCCTTTCCACCTTGGCCCTTCGGTCTTTTCTTTAATATCGCGAGGTTTCCGTCACTGTCTAATAACGGATGTCCTCTTCTGCGTTCACGAATTTTTTCCTACTTCTGCATCTACGGGAGGGCCTTACTACATCAGCTTTTTCCCTCCATTTCTCTAAACTTCATTGTTTTAATTATTTCATTTTCCGGGGCGCCGGGTGGCTCAGTGGGTCGAGCCTCTGCCTTTGGCTCGGGTCATGATCCCAGGGGCCTGGGGTCGAGCCTTGCATGAGGCTTTCCACTGGGCGGGGAGCCTGCTTCTTCCCCACTCCCCTGCCTGCCTTTCTGTCTACTTGTGATTTCTGTCTGTCAAATAAGCAAAATCTTTCTAAAAAATAATTATTTTATTTTCCGTACAGAATGTTTCTATTTGCTTTCCATGGTGATGGCTTGTTCCCACCTCAGGCTTCCAGTATGTCTCCCCATCCCCAGATTAGTTGACGGGCCCTAGACCTGGACTTGCGGGTCTGAATTGAACGCTGCCTCCTGTGCTGTGTGATGTTTAGCAAGATGCTAAACTGTTCTGGTCTTGGCTTTAAGATGGAGATGTGCCCTGACCTCATGGAGCTCCGGGAGAGAGTAAATGAGATAAGAAGAGTGAGAAAGCTGCTTAGAACAGCTCTTGACATGCTTAGCTGCTCGATAAACATGAGCAATTGTTACTTTAGGTTGTTATGTTGATTCCAGGACAGCTAACAAACTGTCTTCGTTTCTGGTGTTCAATATGGTGACCGACGCGTCCGCACATCGCTCAACACGACAGGTGCACTGCTTCCTCCCCATCCCCCGTTTGACCCTCCCCCCTCCCGCCTTCCCCTTTGGTGACTGTCAGCGCACTCTCTGTCGTTAAGAGTCTGTTTCCTCATTTGTCTCTCTTTTTTTAAAAGTCTCTTGGCTTCTTTGTTTTGTTTCTTAAATTCCACATAGGAGTGAGATCCTATGGTATTTGTCTTTCTCTGACCGTCTTAGTCCACTCAGCACGATACACGCTAGCTCCGTCTAGATCATCACAAATGGCCAGACCTCACTCTTCTTACGGATGAGTAGTTTTTTGTCGTACGTACCCAGCGCCTCTTCTCTATCCGTTCAACGGATACTTGGCTGCTTCCGTAATTTGGCTATTGTAAATAATGTTGCCATGAATATTGGAATGTGTGTATCCCTTTGAATTAGTGTTTTTGTAAAAAGATTTTATTTATTCATTTGAGAGAGAGAAGGAAAGCATGAGTGGTGGAAAGAGGCAGAGGGAGATGCGGACTCCCTGATGAGTAGGGAACCCCATGTGGGACTCCATCCCAGGACCCTGAGATCATGACCTGAGCCAAAAGCAGATGCTTAACCAGCTCAGCCACCCAGGGACCCCTGAATTAGTGTTCTTGCATTCTTTGGGTAAGTACCCAGTAGTGCAACTGCTGGGTCATTGGGTAGCTCGATCTTTAACTTTCTGAGGACCCTCCATACTGGTTCTCAGTGTGACTACACCAATCCACATTCCCGTCAACGGTGCAGGAGGGCTCCCCTTTCTCTGCATCTTTGCAATTATTCTTATTTTAAATCAACCTCTATATGGTTCTCTAATTCTACTCTCCCTGCAAAAAGTCAGTTAGTCCCTGCTCTTTCCCCCCTGCATGCGGGTGGTCAGACACCTCGTGACTTTCTTCTGTGAACAGGCGTCCGACGGGCACACGATCAGCTTCGGAACCGCCGGGGCTTGCTGGGCTCCTGAGCTCCCGTTTCCATCAAGTCTCTTACTTTCCTGCTATGGCCCAGGGTGGACTCAGAGACTGTGTCTCTAGTCAGTTACTCTTCTTTTCTTCTAAGGCATCTATTGATCCTTATTGTCCTGTTTAAACTATTGATCTGAGTAAAAAGAGGAAAGAGAGAATGTGGGATTCTGGAGTCGTGGACCGGGAGGTGACGAGGCATGAAACGGGCAGACCTGGAACCGTGGGGACCGTCGCCGGCTTCATCCTCCCCCAGGTCTCCAGCTCTGCAGCTTCCTCTGCCCACCTCTGTCCCGAGGCGAACGTCCTCTCCGTGAGGACTTGCAGGAAGGTCGCAGGAAAAGGGGACCAGGGTGAGGAGAAGACAGGAAGGGAAGATGAACACCGCTCTTAGAAACAGCAGCGCCCCGAGTCCTTGTGCCGGGAGATGGCTTTGCGGGAAAGAGAGGCGCCCTCCCCACGGGACAGCAACGCTGAGCCAGAGTGCGTGAGGGGGTCGGAGATGTCCCTCTCACAGACGCCGAGTGCAATGGCCTCCCAGCTGGGGCTGCATATTCTCAGTCTTGTTTGTTGTTTCCCTGTCACTGCCACTTTCTTTCGCTCCCCGGACACTGTCCTGCTTTGCACAACAGACTTGATCCCCATGCCAGCGGCGACTTCCCAAGCCATAAGGAAGAACCCCCTGAAAGTGCCTTTCAAGACGGTGCTGTCCGGATCCTGCAGCTGCAGTGGCGAGCGGCCTGGACGCTGCTGTTTAGAAGACAAGAGCTGCTCGCGACGCGCCTGCAGAGGTCGGAAGCCCCAAACAGGTCTCACCGGGCTGGAGTCAAGACACGGGCAGCGCTGGTTCCTTCTGGAGGCTCCGAGGAAAATCCTTCCCCTTGTCTTTCCAGCTTCTAGAGGCTGCCGTGTTCCTCAGCCCATGGCCCCCTCCCCCTCCTTGAAAGCCAGCCGTCGCTAGTGGGGGTTTCGCACCTTGGACCCCCTGCCTCCCTCTTCTGCTCCTAAGGACCCCTGTGATGAGAGCGAGCCCGTTCGGATGACCCAAAGTCCTCTGCCCGCCTGAAGATCCGGGATGTGCACATGGCTTTGCCGCATCGGGTCACCCACTCACAGGTTCTGGGGATTAGGACGTGGGTTTTCATGCGGTGGAGAGAGGACGTCGTTCCGTCCACCACAAGGGAGCGCAGAGACAGCCAGAGGTGAGAACAAGGTTCGCCTGCTCCTGCGCGGAGACGAGGTTAGCAGAGTCCGGCAAGCAGGGCAAAGGCGGGCACAGAAGCTCTGCTGAGCTGGTCCCGGGCTGGGGGTGCAGGGGGGGCACATGTCTTTTCAAAGTCCTGGGGAAATAACATAGCGACGGCATCACCAGCGCCGCAAACAAAGCCTTCCGTGGGGAACTGAGTGCAGGATAAGCGTGGGGGGGGGGGCGGGCTCGGCGGGGAGCATCCAGAGCCCGGAACAGGCCCCGTGAGTCACCAGCACCCACTCCCGGTGCATGAATAAGCGTGGAACACAGCGCTAGAAAAGGTTACATATGAATATTCAGGGGGTTATTATCCTCGAGAAGGAACTGAAAAAAATCAGTGCTTTACACTGCCAAGTGCTTTCCGCCCCGGTCCGGCTCAAAACTGCCTGACTTTTCCCTCTTCTGCTGCGTTTCAGCCCGCACTCAACCTGTGGGAAACCGGTCCCCGGAGGCCCATGCATCTGGGAGAGCCCAGGGGGCGGGGGAGAGGGAGGAGGAACGCGGATTCCCAGAGCGCCTCGGCCAGAGCCAGAGCGAGGGAGGGATGGGCGGGCAGGGGCCCGGGAGGGCGCAGACTTGCACAGCTGGTGCCGGATGGACCCCCCGGGGACCGGCCATCTGTGCGGCTCTCCAGACCCGTCGAGGTGGGGTCTAGGGGAGCAGGGTCCTCTGAACTCTGGTCTCATCATGGAATCCTGATAGCCCATCCCGCTGGTACCACTGGATCCTTTCTACTACTCTCCCTCGTGGTCTGGAAAGAGCCAGGAAAAATTTTTTCTAGTTATACATTTTATATATTTATATAAATTGCCTTTCTTCAGGGCTCCTGGGTGGCTCAGTGGGTGAAGCGTCTGCCTTCGGCTCAGGTCAGGATCTTGGGGTCCTGGGATCGAGCCCCGTGTTGGGCTCCCGGCTCAGCCAGGAGTCTGCTTCTCCCTCTGCCTCCACCCCTGCTCATCCGTGCTCTCTCTCTCAAATAAATACATAAAATCTTTAAATAAATAAATTGCCTTTCTTTGGAAGAAGTGTATGGCCCCTGGAAGTTACTGATTAAACAGAGTACAAAAGGGGCAGCAGCACCGAGCGCGAGCGAACGGTCACTCAGCACTCCAGCAGAGACTCTCCTGGGAGAACCCAGCTATAGGATGAAAACATCAAAACGCAAAACAGGAGGGGGGAAGAGGAATTTCAAACTAGATTCAGGAGTAAGGCACTTAGCCGCATAATTAACGATAAAATCATAGTGTATTTAGTATATGTTGGACACCCTTCTAAGAACTGTTCCCTTATTATCTCATTGGACGCTAATAAACTATAAATAGGCTTGATTATTTCCGCTTACATGAGATAAAATGAGAGCACAGCCGTGATAAATCCCTTTTCCAAGGGCAATCTTGTTAATAAGTGACCGATTTCAGAACATACATTAACACTTAAATGTCCTCTTCCTTAGTACGACAGGGGAAAATGCAGATGGCAGTTAGAAGTGGAAACTTTCTGGAAAGTGGAATACTTTCTGAAGCGGAATAATGTCTTTTCTCTCCTCACCAACAGGAACACTTGGAAGGAGCTGAAATATTTGCACTCCGGACGTCTTGGCGTGCTTTACAGATTCCGTCTCTGTAAGCGTTTTCAAACGTGATGAGAAAATCAGTGTCACGTTTGCATTTGTGGTTCCAGCGATTACGTCTAACCGGTTCGGCGGACGTTTCCTAGGACTCCAGGTCGCGCGGTTCTCCTGACACACACGGGGAGGTGTACCAGTTCCCTGGGGCTCCCACAACAACACACCACAAACCCAGTGGCTGGAAAACAGCAGAAATCTGGCCTCTCCCGGCTGTGGGGGCACGCGTCAGCGAGGCACCCTCTCTCTGAGCCCCCGAGGTGAATCCTCCCTTGCCTCCTGGGCGGGCGGTGGTCCTCACCACCCTCCCCGTTCCCCCGTTATAACTGCGACCCTCCATTGTCTGCGCCTGTCCCTTCGGGATCTTCTCCCTGTGGGCCTGTCTTCAGTGGTGCTTTCTCCTCCCATAATGACACCAGTCACATATGACACCAGTCACATTGGACCAGGCCTCCCAAAGGACCTCCTCTTCACTCGATTATATCTGTAACAACCCTCCGTCAAATAAGGTCACGGCCACAGGTGCTAGGCATTAGAATTTCAAAAGTCTTTCTGGGGAACATCATTCAGCTCGTCATAGAAGGCTAGAAGTCCTCAAAGAGCAGTGATGGCTGCATCACACTTATATATTTATTTACACATATTTGAATGTCTAGTATACACAGTCCTAGGCTAGATATGGGGAACTCAGCAGGGAGTAAAATCAATACCTGCCCGTGGTGGTTTCAACAGAGCCAGAAAGACAAATACATAACCACCCATGTTTGCGTATAACTAGGTTGTCACAATGGACGGAGCGCGTGTCAGCCGGTTGGATCTCAGTCCAGGAAGACCAGTCAGGGACAGCCTCCCGGGGGCAGACAGATGAGCTGTCTTTGAAGGTGACTATGGTTCACAACAACGGGGGTGCAGGAGATGCCGAGATCCTCCCAACGGGAGGGATTAGAGGTGCCAAGTCCGAGGTGAGAAGGACCGTCAACAGCCAAGGACCAAGACTGCGGCCAGAGGAGGGGTTAAGATGACAGAAGGATTAGGAAAGACAGGAGGGTCAGCCATGGTCTCCAGGCCTCCAAGCCAGCCAGATGCTCGGCGGAGTGCAGAGACCCAGGGTCACCTCCGTTCATCGCGCCGGTCCTCCCGTTGAATCTGTGAAACCTCCTTGTCTACTTCATTCCTTTTAGGGTCGTTGGGACACCATGGAAGGGCTTTCCATCAGGGCATAAAATGAGACAGCTTTCTGGATCCGGTTGGAGCCACCTCCTGGGTGGGGAGAGCTGACCCACGTCTCCGTGCAGCGCTGGGACCCTTGTCTGGCCTGGTCCCCAGCCCTGTGTAAGAGCACTCCCATCCGGCCTTGTCCTCCTCGGAATCCGGGCCAGAAGTCCTTACGTGGTGTGTACCCGGCACCGGGAAGAATCAGCGGAATCCCCCACGGCCCCCGCAAAGATGAGAGTCGCCCCTGCTCTGCGCCTCGGACAGCAAGACAGCGCAGACTCGAGCCAGATCACCCTCCACCCCACAGACACGCGAGGAAACCCACGCCGGGGCTGTCCTGCCGGGCGTCTTGGCTGCTGTTTCCTCCTGCCACCATGCTGCTCCCCAGGGGCCTGACGCAGTGCGGTGACGCTGCTCTGCCATCATGAGACAGCCTGGCCTGCTTGGTCCCCTCTGTCCCACAGGACCCGTCTTCCTGCAGGGAAAACCGACACAGCACCGCAAGCTCTGCTCCCTTCAGAGCGGTGTGTGTGCAAGTGCCAACTGGAGCGCCGGGAGCTGGGGGGTCGCAAACTGATCCCACCACACGTGCCTGCCTTCTCACCTGTTATGACGGAGTCTCTGCCACGCTCCCCCTCACTGGGGCCGCTCTGCTCTCCCCATGTGAACCATCTCAACCTGCTTGCCCTCTGTCTTCCTGATGGAAACTGTGTCCCTGTGCCCATGGGACCGCTGTGTAGACACACCATCTGCCAGTCGGTGGGATACGTCCACAGTGATCAAGGGGTCCCCAGAAGATCCCGTACGGAAGGATACATGGTCTCTCAGAACAACCAGCACTGGTCCCACTGGAGTCTCCAGAACGTTTTTCTTTCTCTCTCTCTCTCTCTCTCTCGTTTAATTATAGTGATTTATTTAGAGAGACAGCACATGGAGGGGAGGGCAAGGAGAGAGGGGGAGAACCTCAAGCAGACCCCGAGCTGAGCACAGAGCCCGACACAGAGCTCGATCCCATGACCCCGCGAGATCGTGACTTGAGCCAAAATCAAGGGTGGGACGTTCAGCCGGATGAGCCACCCAGGCGCCGTTCCAGAACATTCCTAAGTCCTGTGGTCTCACAAGCCTAATGAAGACGTTGGTTCCATTCTATTTTTTCATACAAGCATCTTTGCTCGTCCTGGCCCTGGGTGACCCTCCAGGGAACACAGGCGGGCGCTGCACGGAGATCTGCCAAGCTGGTGGCCACCCTCAGAGACAGTCCCGCGAGCAACACAACCAAAGCCGGAAGCATCGCGCCTGATGTCTGACGGCGTGGGGGTTGGTTTCCATGAACTGTGCAGTAGGTCACTGTCGTCGGGCAGGACCGGAGGCAGCGAGCCAGGGTTTCCGACATTCGGAATGTCCCTGTTAGAGTCCCACGTCTCAGGGCTGTTTTCTTGTTCACGTGCGCCTGGACTCGCGCCCTGGCTGAGCACGCGGTGCCTCCCCTCGCCTCCCCTCGCCTCCCCCCTCCGCCTTGTTCTGCCCGTTTTCCCAGGTATGTGGTTTCCACTGCTCTATTTTTAGACTCGGTGACATATGGTCGGAGTTTGCTTTTCTGCATATGTAAAATCCAAGACGGTTTATCTTATAATAAGGTATTTTAAACCAGTCCTGTAGCTGACCCCTGCGGTGCCGACTACGCTGCTTCCGTGGCCCTCCCTGCGTTCTTCGTGGTTTGCCGTTCCTGAATCCCACCACCCTCCTGCCCGCCTCTTCCTGCCTGCACGATTCTGTTCCCTGCGCGAAGGCAGAGTCTCCCTCCTGCCCCCGCCCCCCCCCCCCGTCCTCCATCCCTGCTGTGGCCGGAGCTCACACCCGTCTTTGAGGCTCACCTCCAGTGGTTTGGCTCAGGAGACCTTCCCTAGCCCTCGGGGCCCTGCATCCCGTGCTTCTGGGCCACATGGGGTTATACGGCGGGTTGGGTTTCTTCCTGACCCAATGGGCTCCACGAGGTTAGGGGTGATTTCGTACCCAAGCACCCGGTGTGGCCCCGGGACAAAGCGGACATCACTGTGGAAGCCTGAGTGCAGAGTTAATCAGTGCGTTCTGGGAGACTGGGGAGGGGAGCGCTGGCCTCTCCGCTGCAGGAGCTTCATCCTTAATGAGCCTGTCCCGTCTCGTGCCTGCAGTCAGCTTGTGGTCAGTCTCCAAGCCCATCTCTGAGCAGCCCCTGTGGAACACAGCCCCGCGGAGAGACACGACTTCAGGGTAGAGTACCTCTGTAGCTGTGGGGCGGGCTCTGAGCGAGTCAGGGCCTCCGAGCCCTACGTGCTCGGGCCCCATGGCTCACAGAGCCAAACTCATAACCACCAGGCGAAGAGGGACAGGAGATGACCTATTGACTCCTCCCTGACATGCTGGGCAATCTATGGCTTTCGAGGTCGGCTTCAATCCAGGCACCGCAGGAAGGCTCTGGACATGGACCACGTGGCTTTGATTTCTTAGCGGAACTGCACGGATGGAGCTGAAGACCCACCCCTCAAACTTGAGCCACGGAATGTGTGAATTTCCGTCATTTCCACACGCCATCGCTGAGGACCCAGAAGCACCCGCTGGTGCATAAACTGCGGAAGAAGACGCGTTCCCTCCGGGCTGTTTGCTCTGTTTCATCTCATCACACTAGGTGCTGTTCATGCACCTTTGCTCTGGCTTCTCCGAGGCTCAGAGCACAAGGCCCCGCCACCTCCCTGCCCGTCGCAGAACGTGTGCGAGTCTGTGTGCTCCTCTTCCCTGCTTTGGTGTCTCCCTTTGCCCTCCTCACTGTAAGTGTCGATTTTACCCAATTTGTGTTGTAAGTATTTATCTAAACCTTTTTGAAAAATAGACCAGGGCACCTGGGTGGCTCAGTCGGTTAAGTGTCTGCCTTCGGCTCAGGGTCCTGAGATCGAGCCCCACGTCAGGCTCAGCGGGGCGTCTGCTTCTCCCTCTCCCTCCGCCCCACTCGTGCTCTCGCGCGCTCTGTCTCAAATAAATAAATAAAATCTTTAAAATGAATAAATGAATAAATAAATAAAATTTTTAAAAAATAGATGAACTTTTGATGCCTAGATTCTCACTCTACGTGCCTTCCCCATCACCATGGTCCACAAAGAACTGATTGAACTTTCCTCTAAAGTTTTCGTATTCACACCCTCCATTACCATCATGATCATAATCTGTTACTTAGTGGGACTAAAGACTTCCTCTCTTCCTTCCTTGTTTATGGGGTCACCTGTGTATGACACAACTTTCTCCGTTCTAACATCAGTGTGACATACTCAGAGCTGTGCCCCGTCACTGTGGCTGGACCAGGAGGCCACAGGCGCACAAAGCCCACCGAGGCAGAGAAAAACGTGGGGTCTTGCTGCCACTTCCACGCTGTCAGGACAGGCACTGAGAAACCTCTGCTCGTTATTCCTCCCCAGCTCCCACCTGCAAACTGTGCTCTCCTTTCTCCCTTGCAGCGATCGCACCCGACTTTGTGCGGACCGTGAGTGTATACAAGAGCTTCCAGAGCGCCCTTGGCAAACACGGTGAAGGCACACGGTTGCTGTTTTCACGCTAGCTTTTTCACACGAGGAAGGGAAGACTCAGGAAACTCCAAGATGCTTTATATGTCCAAAGGCAGGCGATGGGCTTGAGACCCTCACCCCAGAGCCGGTGAGAGTGGGATTCCGATGGGCCTCTCTGCCCCGTCTCCCCCGTCACGGTGGCGGTAAGGACGGATCACAGGTGACCTGGCATTACAGGTGTCGTGAATCCGAAGGAGTTTGTTGGTGCATAAAGCTGGCGTTCAGGGCCTGAAACACCACCAAGAGGTGGGTGTTTGTTTAAAAACATAAATAAAACACTGAATTTGAATCTGAGGCTTCAGCTTCCAGACCCAGGATCCCTTTCCGTGAAAGCACGTTCTCAGTCTAGAGATGGTCAAGAGAGCTTTGCGAGCTGAGTGGGGGAGAGCCAAAGGTGAGTGACGAGACATGAAACCGGAGGCAAGTCAGGGGACCCCATGCGGGCAGGGGTAAGTGACCCCATTCTGCGTCCGCGGACGGAACCTCTGATCCGGGGACTTCTCATGCAAACAGCTGGCTGGCCTAGCGCGTTCCGCAGAGAAAGCACCTGCCTTCCTGGGGGCCAACACCCAATCGGGAAGACCGGTACTTCAGACCCACTGGGCAGCGGGCATCTAGAGAAGGACACTGGGCTGTGACCCGCAGAGACTTGCCGTCTGCACACTGCACACCAGCCAGGCAGGGCAGCTCTAGAAAACTTTCAAAGCACTGCCGTGAGCCTTCATGGGAGAAAAGAGTAGAAGAGGTGTGCCTAAGACCGCGAGGTCCAGAGCGGCCCAGAAGAAAGACTCACTTGGCGAATCTCTCACTGAGGGGCCGGGTCGGCCTCTCCCAGCAGCGGTTCAGTGGAATCCGGGGCCCAAACAAATCCTTCCGTCGCATGTGGGCCGAGTGGAAAACCACCACCCGTCAGTGAC